>NC_139460.1:101870000-103321250 GCF_057233095.1 Heloderma suspectum | reverse complement strand
GGATGATATGGGATAGCAATATGAAGGCTATATCTTCAGTCAGGCTGGCAACCCACTTTCTCCATCCTGTTTGCTGGCATAACTATTTCAGGCTGGACATAGAAACAAATCTGCTACCTCAGCATTTCACTCTCAGCCCCATATTTCTGCTGTCTGGAATTATGGACTTCACTCGCTAAGGCAAACTGAGCTTCCTACAGATCACTTTCCTCAAGACAGCTAGTGTGATTTGTGTCCAGCGTGACTTTTCCCCACTTTCTCCACTTGTTATGTTTCCCAACAGGCCCCCCTTGGCATGTTTTACTTGAGTCATTGTGGCATCATTCTCTACTAGTGCACATAGTTTCAAAAATAACCCTATGATTGTAGGTGATAGTTGGGGGTGAACAGTGACAAAGCCAAGTTAATTATTTGAAGTCCCTGGATGATGAACCCAAATTTATGCTGAAAAACCTTCAGGGTTTTTTTTTTTCTGGGCACAGTAAATTCAACAAAGCATTTTAATTTCTTTATTTTTAAAGGAATATATATTTATGGAGTTTTGAGGAATTGTATCAGTAAGGTGCTTTAAAACTCTCTAAATATCCAGCACAAAATGGCCTTAAGCAATATTACAAAAATGAAGGGATTTTTTTTCCTTCTGGCAAAGTTCAGACCGTTTGGACATTTGACACCTGTCTAGCTGCATCTCCAAGTCAGAGTTATGCCTTCCAGCATTTTCACTGGACGTGTTGTATCCAATCTGGGCGCTGTTCCAACTGAAGTCTTAGACCTTTTCCTAGCATTCTGCACACTGGTAAATATATAAGTGATGTAATGTTTCTCCCTAAATCATTTCAGTTTTTTGATGAAATGAATTGTGATTTGCCTACACAGCTCATAAACCAATTCCAGGGTGGGGAGAGATTATTTGCCTCAGGCCTTATAGAAAATGAAAGACAAGGGGTAAATCTGAAAAAAGAAGAACATAATGTTCATGCACAGAAGGTACATGGAGGAGGATGAAGGGAAGGTGCAGGTGTGAAATCTGGAAGCCATAGATTAACTAATTAGAATTCCATTACACAGTTTTTAATAAATTTGTGGTGTAGTTTCACCCATTCTTTCACCGCCTTTTCAGGTAAGGGTGGGATGAGGGGCAAATGAGAAAGGTAAGTACACTTTAAAGAGTTTTTTTAATTGTCTGGCATTTAATTAAACAAATAATTAATTGTTTAAATGTAAACACATTTGTATATTTTTGAAACCTTAATATAGGTGTCTTTTTGAGAATCTGATGAAACTGAGATAAAATACTATTTAACAAATTAATGTAATTACTTGTTGGCTTAGTTCAAATATAATAATGAACCATTATTTGCGCTAAGCATAGTTTAGTCCATAAACCATGGTTTGAACTTCCAAAGGTAGAGGCCAAATCATGGCTTAGAAGTACTCTAAGCTTTTGCTTTCAGTCTGTTCACTTCTGTCTCTAGCTGCAACAGTGTCCAATTGTTGAAACTATGCTTTATCAGTTCAGGCATCATGCAAAACCAGAGTTAACATAAAACTATGGTTTGCAAACCCACTTTAATTCATGGTTACTGATTCTGATTTCATAGAATAGTAGGGTTGGAAGGGGCCTAAGACCATTGAGTCCAACCCCAATTTGCTAGCAGATTGCAAAATGTGGTTTATAAAGCATAGCAAAACATTTTTTATGGTAAGCTATTTGTAAAATTCCCTTTCTTTTGTTGCCAATTAAAAACAAAACACACTTACAGTAAATATTCTTTTAACTTTCAGCCCTATCAAATTAATCAAGTGGAGCTACTGACTAAACTGATTAAAGTCTATAGTCTTGAAAATATGCTGTCTTGGAAATTCATCAAAACAAGAACCACTCTATACCCCACAATTTTAGTGCTACATCTAGACCTGAGAGCTGTTGTTATTTTTTAAAAAAAATTCTAGCATTTGCACTATTTACACATATCTCACTTCAGCATGCTTTCTTTACGGAAGAAACCAATGTATTTTTCAGCAGCTCTGCTTTGAAGACTCAGAGTGCTTTTTTGCAGAATAGCACTCTTTTTTGCAAGCGAAAGCTGCAGTACTGGCAGCAGCTTATTGGAATCACAGCAGGCAGTAATACTAGCTTGGAAGGTCAGGAACCCTATTTGTTGCTAGGTACACCCATCTTTGTATTACAAAAGATCAGTTGTTTTAGTTAATATTCTGTGATATATTTGATTCCTGCTCTATATGATTTAAGAATAAAAGATGACAAGATGTTTTTACCTAGAAAACTGCTATAGTAAATAATTTACAGGGTGTTAAGGGGCTTAATCCAGTTGCCCTTTGCATCCTTGACTCCTTGACAGGAGTTTCCTGCGGCTGACCCCATTTCTCTGTCAATAGTCCTCCTGTGAGTGGAGAACTGATTGGCTCCTTCTGTGGACATATTTATTTCACAGAGCCCTTGGGTTAAGTTTTATTCCCTGCTGTATATTATCCGTTGGAGAATCTTTTAATCTCTTTTTTTCTGTTGTGATGTTTTGATATGCATTTTAGATTTTATTGTTTTAATGATTGTAAGCTGTCTTTTGGGGGGGACTGATCTGGCTGAATGTTGGGGTATAAATTCTTAGATAAATTGAGGTTGAACATGCTTAAGGTCCAGCTGAATACCCTTGGTATTATGAACAATAGGGAAAGAAAGGCAAAATATTAAATGATATTATTAGGGACAAACTGCATGTAGAGGTTGCGACTGTATTTAGGCAGCAGCACTATGGTAACTCCTTCGAAATATGCATACACATAATTAGACATGCATATGTTATTCGTGTTTTTTTTTTTAAGAGCTTTCTCTCATTTCCTTTAGGCTTTGCATTTTTGAAATACTGGTAGCCAAAACTTATCTAAACAGCCACATGCAAACAGAACGTGCATCTTTTCAATATCATACGCAGCTCTCTCCAGCCTCTGTGTATTTGGAAATCATATCATTTGCTATGGGAAACGTGATCAGCCATACAATCTCTCAGTGCAATAAATCTGCAAGTGAAATAAGGGACGCTCTCATCTGGAGAGACATATCACATTTTAGGTTGCCATTCTCTTTGTTATTGCTTTTCAGGATGGGGAAAAAATTGCTTTTCTGATACAAATGCTTGTATGTGGCTGCAGGTGGCATAGCTGCACAATTCACACTGCGCAGCCTCATGCCATATACTCTAACACTCATTAACTTCAGTGTACAAAAATATAAATAAAAATGGGTGCCCAACATTGAAACATTTAATCCTGCAGGAGCACCAGGTTCAGTCTCTAAATCCACAGTCCTTGAACTCACCAACCAGAGGGTTTAGCAACTGTGATGCTAAAAACATCATTTTGTGAGCAACAAATATACCTTATTAGCACAGGAGTTGCTTGAAAGGAGAAGATTATTTATTTTCCTCCACAATCAACCTATATTATTCCCAAAACATTTGTGGTAAAATTCAAACACTTGAATTAAAATGACTATGATATGAAAGCAGACTGGTATCCCAGTTCTGAACTTATTTATTTATTTATTACATTTATTTCTTGCCTTTTCCTCCATGGAGCTGAAGGTGGTATACGTGATTCTTCTCATCTCTATTTTATCTTCACAACAAACCTGAGAGTCAGTGACTGGCCCAAAGTCAGCCAGTGAGCTTCATGGCAGTAGGGACTAGAACCCAGGTCACACATGTCCCAGTCCAACTCTCTAGCCACTGCACCACATCTTGAAAGTAAGGGCCAAATTACATGTTCCTTTAAAGATGTCTCCAGCAGCTATGACTTTTTTTGCAAGTGTTGTGCAATCCAGATTAGGACCGCTGTGGGAGCAAAGATTGTTTGATGGAGGCAGCCAGAAGAAAAAGGGATGCTTGGCAGCAGGGGTTAGCACTAAGGATGTCAGAGAAATCCAAAATGGATTTAAATGAGTTCAGATTTGTATGAATCCGATCTGCAGATTCCAAAATAGGCCACCTTTTTCCACATGGATTTTGAGGACTTGTGGGCAAGATTTTAATTTTTGCAGGGGGGAATTTGCGATCATTCTCATTAGTGGTAATGTGCATTAGCACTAATTTGCTTTAACTAATGCACATTCACACAAGTAGAATTAAATTTTGATTAAAAAAAATGACTCTGTCAGTGGGTGGATAATGGATTGAAAGATCCCTGGCAATCCACAAAACACATATGGAACAGATTTAACAAAATGTGTACATTCCTAGTTAGGCCTGTATAGGATCTGAGTGTAAGGCTGGAATTCTGTACCGACTTACATGGGAGTAAGCTGAATTGAACTCAATGGAACTTAATTTTGAGAAGATCTGGGTAGGATGTGCTGTAAGAGGGCTATACTGACATTCCATTCAACATTTGACTTTGAGGACCTATGAACAGAGCCCTCTTTCACATTCCAGTATAAATTCTTCAAGACAGCTGATGGCTCTTTCAAACTTAAAAAATATTGCCTTATCACTTTATGAGTCTAGTTCTGAAACACTTTTATGCCACATACCCTTAAGAATTGATTCATATTATTGTGTTTTCTGAGCATTTTTCCCCTCTTCTTATCAGATACACACTTTCTCACAGGTCCTAGAAGTGATTCAGGTAAACACGATATTAGCAGCTTTTCAAAAATAAGTGCCCCTTCATGGATCAGTGCCTTGTTGTGGTGAAGGGGCTTGCATAACTCAGTGAAGCCATAAGCTATGCCATGCAGGGCCACCCAAGACGGACAGGTCATGGTGGAGAGTTCTGACAAAATGTGGTCCACTGGAGAAGGAAATGGCAACCCACTCCAGTATTCTTGCCAAGAAAACCCCATGGAACGTATCACAAAGCTAAAAGAGATGATGCCAGAAGATGAGCCCCTCAGGTCAGAAGGTGTCCAATATACTACTGGGGAAGAGCAGAAGGAATTTCCAAGTAGCGCCAGAAAGAGTGAAGCGGCTGGGCCAAAGCCGAAAGGACACTCAGCTGTGGATGTGTCTGGTGGTGAAAAGAAAGTAGGGGTGGACGAAAGTCAGTTACCTGTCCTCGAAGCTTGTTCGCGGTGGGGGGGAGGCGCTTCGCGGCTCCCCCCGCGAAGTTCAGGCTGGGGGGGGAGGCTTCCTGCCTCGCCCGGCCGAAATTCAGGCCGGGGGGGAGGCTTCCCGCCTCGCCCGGCCGAAATTCAGGCCGGGGAGGAGGCGCCTCGCCTCGCCTGGCCGCGAACTCAAAATATTTTTGTTTTTCTTTAAAAACGCCCCCGTGATAGGCTACGTGACGATTAACATAGCCTATCACGGCTAGATCTGCAAAGTCAGCCGTGATAGGCTACGTTAATCGTCACGTAGCCTATCACGGGTGACTTAAATAATAAAAAAAAAAGAAGTGCATACGCAAATGGCGGCCCCCATAGGGAGCCGCCATTTGCGTTCCTTATTTGGTCGCTGTAGTCTACATAAATCTTTACGTAGACTACGGCGAAACTAAGGGCAACGCAAATAGCGTTGCCCTTATTTTCGCTGTAGTCTACGTAAATCTCTACGTAGACTACAGCGACCAAATAAGGAACGGGAATGGCGGCTCCCTATGGGGGCCGCCATTATCCGTACGCACTTTTCTTTTTTTTTTAAAGTCACCCATGATAGGCTACGTGACGATTTACATAGCCTATCACGGCTGACTTTGCAAATCTAGCCATAATAGGCTACGTTAATCGTCACGTAGCCTATCACGGGGGCGTTTTTTTTTTCTTTGATTGGAATGGCGGCGGCGGCAGCTGGTCGAAAGACCAGCTTCCGCTTCTGCCCCGGACGAACAGCTGCCGAACCACTGGCCGGACCCGCCGCCGGGAGGGACATTCGCCAAAGGTAAGTCCCATCCTGGGGGGGCGGGGGGCGGGGGGGTGGAGAATTTCTCCCCAAAACTTCTTCGGGGGGCCAAACACGTTGGCGCTCGGCCCCCGAAGTTTCAGGGAGAAATTCTCCGCCATCCCTAAAAGAAAGTCCGATGCTGAAAAGAACAATATTATTTAGGAACCTGGAATGTAACATCAGTGGATCAAGGTAAGCTAGAGGTGGTCAAACATGAGATGGCAAGATTGAACATCGACAGCTTGGGAATCAGCGAACTAAAATGGACAGGCATGGGCGAATTTAATTCAGGTGACCATTATAACTACTACTGTGGGCAAGAAAGAATCCCTTAGAAGAAATGGAGTAGCACTCATAGTCAACAAAAGGGTGGGAAAAGCAGTACTGGGGTACAATCTCAAAAACGATAGAATGATCTCAGTACAAATCCAAGGGCCAAGGCAAACCGTTCAACATCACAGTAATTCAAGGCTATGCCCCAACCACTGAGGCTGAAGAAGATGAGATTGATCGGTTCTATGAAGACCTACAACACCTTCTAGAACTAACACCAAAAAAAGATGTCCTCTTCACCATAGGGGATTGGAATGCTAAAGTGGGAAGTCAAGAAATAACTGGGATAACAGGCAAGCATGGCCTTGGTGTACAAAATGAAGCAGGACAAAGGCTAATCGAGTTTTCCCAAGAGAACACGCTGATCATAGCAAACACTCATTTCCAACAGAACAAGAGGCGACTCTACACATGGACATCACCAGATGGTCAATATCGAAATCAGATTGATTATGTACTTTGCAGCCAAAGATGGAGAAGCTCCATACAGTCAGTAAAAACAAGAGCTGGAGCTGACTGTGGCTCAGATCATGAGCTTCTTATTGCAAATTTCGGCTTAAACTGAAGAACGTAGGGAAAACCACTAAACCATTCAGGTATGACCTAAATCATATCCCTTATGAATATACAGTGGTGGTGAGGAATAGATTTAAGGGATTAGACCTGATAGACAGAGTGCCTGAGGAACTATGGACGGAGGTCCGTAACATTGTTCAGGAGGCAGCAACTCAATCCATCCCAAAGAAAAAGAAATGCAAAAAAGCAAAGTGGCTGTCTGAGGAGGCTTTACAAGTAGCTGACGAAAGAAGGGAAGTGAAAAGCAAGGGAGAAAGGGGAAGATATATCCAACTGAATGCAGAGTTCCAGAGAACAGCAAGGAGAGACAAGAAGGCCTTCTTAAATGAAAAATGCAAAGAAATCGATGAAAACAATAGAATGGGAAAGACTAGAGATCTTTTCAAGAAAATTGGAGATCTCAAGGGAACGTTTTGTGCAAAGACAGGCATGATCAAGGACGAAGAAGGCAGGGACCTAACAGAAGCAGATGAGATTAAGAAGAGGTGGCAAGAATACACAGAAGAACGATACAGGAAAGATCTGAATGTCCCTGATAGCCATGATAGTGTGGTCACTGAACTTGAGCCGGACATCCTAGAGAGTGAAGTCAAGTGGGCCTTAGGAAGCATTACGAACAACAAAGCTAGCGGAGTTGACAGTATTCCAGCTGAGCTATTTAAAATCCTAAAAGATGATGCTGTTAAAGTGCTGCACTCAATATATGCCAACAAATTTGGAACACTCAACAGTGGCCACAAGACTGGAAAAGGTCAGTTGACATTCCAATTCCAAAGAAGGGCAATGCCAAAGAGTGTTCAAACTAACGCATAATTGCACTCATTTCACATGCCAGCAAAGTTATGCTCAAAATTCTACAAGCTAGGCTTCAGTAGCATGTGAACCAAGAACTACTGGAAGTACAAGCTGGGTTTCGAAGTGGCAGAGGAACTAGAGATCAAATTGCCAATAGGGATGTACGAAAGTCACTTACCTGGTCTCTCAGCTTGCTTCGCGGTGGGGGGTGAGGCGCTTCGCTTCTCCCCCCGAAGTTCAGGCTGGGAGGGAGGCTTCCCGCCTCGCCCAGCTGAAATTCAGGCCGGGGGGGAGGCTTCCCGCCTCGCCCGGCCGAAATTCAGGCCGGGGAGAAGCGCCCCGTCTCCCCGGCCACGAACTTCGAAAGAAAAGTAAAAAAAAAAGCCCCGTGATAGGCTGCATAACGATTTATGTAGCCTGTCACGGCTAGATCTGCAAAGTCAGCCATGATAGGCTACGTTAATCATCACGTAGCCTATCATGGGTGATTTGAAAAAAAAAAAAGCGCGTTCGCAAATGGCGGCCCCCATAGGGAGCTGCCATTCGCATTCCTTATTTGGTCCCTGTAGTCTACGTAAAGATTTATGTAGACTACAGCGAAAATAAGGGCAACGCTATTTGTTGCCCATGGGTGCCGCCATTTGCGTACGTGCTTTATTTTTCTCCCAAAGTCAGCCGTGATAGGCTACGTAAAGATTTACGTAGCCTATCACGGCTGACTTTGAGAATCTAGCCATGATAGGCTAAGTAAATCGTTACGTAGCCTATCACGTTTTTTTTTTTACTTTACTTGGAAATGGCAGCGGCGGCAGCCAGTCAGAAGACCGTCCGCCACTGCCACCGAACCACTGCTGAACCACCGCCAAACCGCCGCCGAACTGCCACTGGGACCCGCCACCGAGAGGGACATTCGCACAAGGTAAATCTCATCCCAGGGGGTGCGGGGGGAGGTGTCGGAGAATTTCCCCACCAATTTTGGGGGGCCGAATGCGTTGGCATTCGGCCTTCCGGAGATTCGTGGAGAAATTCTCCGACATTCCTAGAAAAATGTCTATTTCTGCTTTATTGACTGCGCTAAAGCCTTTGATTGTGTGGATCACAACAAACTGTGGCAACTTCTTGAAGAGATGGGGGTACCAGACCACCTTACCTGTCTCCTGAGAAACCTGTTGTCAAGAAGCAACAGTAAGAACCGGACATGGAATAACCGATTGGTTCAAAATTGGGAAAGGAGTATGACAAGGCTGCATATTGTCACCCTGCTTATTTAATTTATATGCAGAGTACATCATGAGAAATGCTGGGTTGGATGAATCACAGGTCGGAATTAAGATTGCTGCGAGAATTATCAACAACCTCAGATACGCAGACAATACCACCCTAATGGCAGAAAGCGAAGAGGATCTAAAGAGCCTCTTGTTGAGGGTGAAAGTGGAGAGTGTAAAAGCTGGTTTGAAACTCAACATTAAAAAAACGAAGATCATGGCATCTGTCCCCATCACTTCCTGGCATATAGAAGGGGAAGAAATGCAAGCATTGACATAGTTTACTTTCTTGGGCTCCAAGTTCACCACAGAAGGTGAGTAGCCAGGAAATTAAAGACGCTTGCTCCGTGGGAGGAAAGCTATGGCACACCTAGACAGCATAGTAAGAAGCAGAGACATCACCTTGCCGACAAAGGTTCGTATAATCAAAGCTATGGTTTTCCCAGTAGTCATGTATGGCATTGAGAGCTGGACTAAAGGACCATAAGGAAGGCTGAGCCCCGAAGAATGGATGCTTTCAAACTGTGGCGCTTGAGAAGACTCTTGCGATTCCCCTGGACTGCAAGGAGGTCAAATCAGTCCATCCTAGAGGAAATCAACCCTGACTGCTCATTGGAAGGACAGATACTGAAGCTGAAGTTCAAATATTTTGGCCACCTAATGCGAAGAGAAAAGTTACTGGAAAAGACCCTGATGCTGGGAAAGATTGAAGGCTAAAGGAGAAGGGGATGGCAGAGGATGAGATGACTAGATAGCATCACCGATGCAATGAATATGGACTTGAGCACACTCTGGGAGAGAGTGGAGGACAGGAAAGCCTGGCGTGCTATGGTCCATGGGGTCACGAAGAGTCGGACATGACTTAACAACTGAACAACAAAAGTAAGTGTTCTTTCACAAAACCAATGAGAGTGTTTCAAACTATCAGCCTTTTCTGTGCTACAGTGAAATAATGCAATCACACGAGTAGGAAAATACATTTTCTTTCACTTTCAGAAAAAAACAAACCCCCTCAATGTCCCCCACTCTAAACCCAGGAAAGTGATCTTAAAAAACAGAAGTGAAACTAGAGGGTCATGTTATCATCTAAAGGACCTGTAAACAACCATGAGGAAGGAATGACATTCATGGTATAAATTAGGGATGTCAGAGAAATCCACCCGAAATTTAAATGGGATCGAATTCTGACACATCCGGTCCGTGGAACCCTCCCCGTAATGGGGCGCCCCGGTCTACTCAGACCAGAGCTCACGTGGACCCCTTTTTTTTTTCTCCACCGAATATTTTACGAAAGTATTTATGAAAGAAACTGCAAATCGGAACAAAAGAAATATAAATAGCGAAAGGGATTTTACGAAAGTATTTAATAAATACACAGTTTCCTGCGATGATGCAGCTTTCTTTCGCTGGTGTCAAGGGCTCCTTGGAGGCCTCTCTCAGTCTAATCCAGTAGCCAAGTCCAGACACAGACAAAGGGATTCTTTTCAAAGCTTTATTCCTCTTTTACAACTTAACAACTCTACTGTTAGCAACTAGATATGAGCAGCAGAGTACCTATGCTCTACGTTGGAACAGTTGGTCCCTGTTTGAAAGGGAATTACTGGCAGACCCCTGAACTTAAGGACTAGGGAGAGTCCCTCCCCTTTTCCCTTGGATCCTCTGGGTGCAGCCGTTGTTTGCGTGCCAACCGGGCACTATGCCTCCATTCTGCGCCCTCCATTTGGCGCCGCTCTCTGCGTTGGCGTCGCGCGTCCATCAAGTCTGCTTCCCGCGCTCTGTCACTCCCAGGACTGCTATCTAAGCTAGGAATGCTGGTGGGAGGAATCTCCATCAGCTGTTGGCCCTGGAAAAGAGGAGCGTACTCCTCTCCCAGGAGGGACTCCTCTTCCTCAGAATCAGAACTACTCTGGGATTCTATGGGCTCAGTGTCCACCCTGACAGCTGGGAGGGATGGGGTCACAAAGTGCATGTAGCCTCATCTTTTTTTTATTGCCTGTGAAGGTGAGGTCAGGTGAGTGAGATCCCTCCAGGCCACCCTCCCACCCCCTCAGCAAGATAACGTCATTAAGGGGAAGGAACTCACCGACTATTCTTCCTGCCTTCACACATAGGATGGCGGTGTCTGAGTGTCCAGCAGCCTCAGTTGCTCCAGTCCAGACTAGAGACCAGAGGCGCCGCTGCTGCAGACAGAGTGTCCGTGTCCAGCAGCTGCAAGGAGTGTGTTTCTGTGTGTCCCTGTTCTATGGCACTGTAGTTCAACCTTTATTACAGTGAAGGTATGTTCTTTGATATGTTTACTTTACCTGAATGTGCCCCTATGTTTAGTGATTATTGGGTGGGGCGGGGCGGGGGGAACTGGGAAGGCATCCTCCAGCAGCCTGTGTTTAGGCCTGCTGAGAATGACTCCATCCTCCATCCTTCTGGGCTTTCCAGGATTAATCAATGTGCTCCTCAACTCCAAGAGTCACGGGTAGGGATGTACGAAAACCACTTACCTTTCGGGGTTTATGCTGATGGTGGAGGGGGAAGCATTCCGTCCCTCTCCCCGGAATCCTCGCGGGGGGGGAGGCGCTCCGTTCCTCCCCCCCGGAATCCTGGCCGGCCGGCTGTGCTCCACAGCCATTCTGCAGAGCCGCTGGCCGGCTCCGCCAGCAGCCGGACATCCGGCCGCTGGCTAGCAGGGATGCAAATGGCGGTGGCCATAGCCGCCGCCATTTGCGTCCCTGCAGTCAGCCGTGATAGGCTACATAAATGTTTATGTAGCTTATCACGGCTGATTTTAAAAAAACCTAAAACGCGCATATGCAAATGGCGGCGGCCATGGCCGCCGCCATTTGCATTCCTTATTTTGGCAAGTCTTAGTCTACATAAACATTTACATAGACTAAGACGGCGAAAATAAGGGGAACGGAAATAGCATAGTGTCTGCGCTATTTGCATTCCCCTTATTTTTGCTGTCTTAGTCTACGTAAATGTTTACGTAGACTAAGACGAGCCAAAATAAGGAACGCAAATGGCGGCGGCCATGGCCGCTGCCGTTTGCATATGCGCGTTCTGGTTTTTTTTAAAATCAGCCATGATAGGCTATGTAAACATTTACGTAGCCCATCACGGCTGACTGCAGGGACGCAAACGGCAGCGGCTATGGCCACCACCATTTGCATCCCTGCTCGCCAGCGGCCGGATGTCCGGCTGCTGGCGGAGCCGGCCGGTGGCTCCGCAGAATGGCTGTGGAGCACAGCCGGCCGGCCAGGATTCCGGGGGGGGGGGGAGGAACGGAGCGTTTGCGTACACACTTTTTTTGGTTTTTTTTAAGTCAGCCATGATAGGCTACGTAAAGATTTACGTAGCCTATCACGGTGTTTTTTTAAAATCTAGCCGTGATAGGCTATGTAAATCTTTATGTAGCCTATCACTTTTTCTTTTTTTTAACCTGGAAATGGCGGCGGCGGCAGCCGGTCGGAAGACCGGCCGCCGCAGCCGCCGCCGCCAAACCGCCGCCGCCGCCAGGAAGATCTGCCCAAGGTAAGTCCCATCCTGGGGGGTGGCGGGGGGTGGCGGGCCGTTCCGCCACCAATTTGGGGGGGCTGAATGTGCTGGCATTTGGCCTCCCTGAGATCCATGGCAGAACTTTTGTACATTCCCAGTCACGGGCCCTTATGTACTTAGTGTTTCTGAGTGATTCTGGGGAGGGCCTGCCTGGGTGGCCAGGCCAGGCTAGGCCAGGCCAGCAGCCTCTGTTTAGGCCTGCTGAGAAGGACTCCATCCTCCATCCTCCTGGACTTTCCAGGATTAATCAATGTGCTTTTCAACTCCAAGAGTCATGGGTCCCTATGTACTTAATGTTTCTGTGTGATTCTGGGCAGGGCCTGCCTGGGCAGCCAGGTCAGGCCAGGCCAGACCAGAAGCCTGTGTTTAGGCCTGCTGAGAAGGACTCCATCCTCCATCCTCCTGGGCTTTCCAGGATTAATCAATGTACTTTTCAACTCCAAGAGTCATGTGCCCCTATGTACTTAGTGTTTCTGAGTGATTCTGGGGAGGGCTTGCCTGGGCAGCCAGGCCAGCAGCCTGTATTTAGGCCTGCTGAGAAGGACTCGATCCTCCATCATCCTGGGCTTTCCAGGATTAATCAGTGTGCTCTTCAACTCCAGGAGTCATGTGCCCCTATGTACTTAGTGTTTCTGAGTGATTCTGGGGAGGGCCTACCTGGGCGGCCAGGCTAGGCCAGGCCAGGCCAGGCCAGCAGCCTGTGTTTAGGCCTCCTGAGAAGGACTCCATCCTCCATCCACCTGGGCTTTCCTGGATTAATCAATGTGCTTTTCAAATCCAAGAGTCATGTGCCCCTATGTACTTAGTGTTTGTGAGTGATTCTGGGGAGGGCCTGCCTGGGTGGCCAGGCCAGGCCAGGCCAGGCCAGCAGCCTGTGTTTAGGCCTGCTGAGATGGACTCCATCCCCCAGCATCCTGTGTGTACTGTAGGCTTGTGTTTTTCAGGCCGCATGGATGGACTACATCCTCCATCCTGGGCTTTTCAGCCTAATCTGCTGTACAATATGCCCCTATTTAGTTAGCATTGGATGGCTGGATTGGTGGGGAAGTACTTTGATACTGCACTATATCTGCGATTGTAGGCTGTTGACATGATTTCAGCTTTGCCACATGCATTTATGTCTCCTTCTTCCCAGAGACATGAACATGGAGAAAAGAGAAACCCATAGGCAATCCAGCACTCAAAAGAGGCGTGGACGCCCGGCGAGAACATACACCACTGAGGTTGCATTTCAACGGTATTTTAAGGATGAGATGGGAGAGGAGGAAGCCCAAGGTGTGACCAGCAGTGACAGAAGCCCCAGCAGTAGTCCACCCTGCATCCGTAAGCAGCACACACCACCAATTACCTCCACAGAAAGTGGCACAGGCACATAGGGATGGCAGAGAATTCCACCACGGATCTCGGGGAGGCCGAATGCAAGCGCATTCGGCCCCCTGAAATCTGTGGCGGAACGGCCTGCCACCCCCCGCGCCCCCCCCCCGCAGATCCCCTGGGACGAGACTTACCTGGGGCGGATCTTCTGGGCGGCAGCAGCTCCGGTGGTGGCTCTGGTGGCGGTTCAGCAGTGGCGGCTCCGGCAGCTGGTCTTCAGACCAGCTGCCGCCGCCTTTTCCCGTGTAAAAAAAAAAAAGAAGACGTGATAGGCTATGTATATCTTTACGTAGCCTATCACGTCTGACTTTAAAAAAACACACACACGCGTACGCAAAAGGCGGCGGCTACGGCCGCCGCCATTTGCGTTCTTTATTTTGGCCCGTCTTAGTCTACGTAAATATTTATGTAGACTAAGATGGGCCAAAATAAGGAATGCAAATGTCAGCGGCCGTAGCCGCCGCCATTTGCGTACACGCGTGTGTGTGTTTTTTTAAAGTCAGACATGATAGACTATGTAAAGATTTACGTAGCCTATCTCGGCTGACTGCAGGGACACAAATGGCGGCGGTTACAGCTGCTGCCATTTGCGTCCCTGCTAGCCAGCGGCCGGATGTCTGGCTGCTGGCGGAGCTGGCTGGCGGCTCTGCAGAATCCCTGCGGAGCACAGCCGGCTGGCCAGAATTCCAGGGGGGAGGATTCCGGGGGGAGGGACGGAGCACCTCCCCCCCCACAGCGGAACCTGGCAGAGCCAGGTAAGGCCAACTTCATACATCCCTACAGGCACAGCCAGCCACAACTCCAGAAGAAGAGGAAGAAAGTTCATGGATGGTGAGCGGAAGGGCAATGTCTCCAAGGTAGGGATGTATGAAAGTCACTTCCCTTTAATGAAATTTGATTCACAGTGGGGGGGAGGCACTCCGTCCCTCCCCCCCGAATCCTGGGCGGCCGGGCCGCAAATGGCAGCGGCTGTAGCCACCACCGCTTTGTCCCTGCTTTCAGCCGTGATAGGCTACGTAAATGTTTATGTAGCCTATCACGGCTGAGTAAAAAACAAAAACAAAAAAACCCACGTATGCAAATGGTGGCGCCCATGGGCGCCACCATTTGCGTTCCTTATTTTGGCACATCTAGTCTATGTAAACAGTTACGTAGACTACGGCGAAAATAAGGGGAACACAAATAGCGTAGATGCTACGCTATTTGTGTTCCCCTTATTTTCCCGGTGTCTACATAAATGTTTACATAGACTAGACGTGCCAAAATAAGGAACGCAAATGGTGGCACCCATGGGCGCCGCCATTTGCATATGTGCGTGTGTTTTTTACTCAGCCATGATAGGCTACGTAAACATTTCCATAGCCTATCACTTTTTTTTTTTACTGGAAATGGCGGCGGCGGCAGCTGGTCGGAAGACCGGCTGCCGCAGCTGCCGCTGCTCCACCACCGCCAGAGCCGCTGCTGCCAGGAGGCTTCGCCCAAGGTAAGTCCCGTCCCAGGGGGGGCCGGGGGCCGGCAGACCATTTCGCCACCAATTTTGGGGGGCCGAATGTGCTGGCATTCGGCCTCCCTGAGATTCTTGGCGAAATTCTCTGACACCCCTACTCCAAAGCGGATGAAAATGTTCCCAAGGAGACTACAGCGGCAGAATGAAAGTCAAGATGTCTACGTCATTCCAAAGGATGAACCTGGTAAGACTCTGTCATCACAGGTGCTTGTAAATATCTGGATACAAATAAATATCTTCGAATATTTGAATAGTCCCTACATTAGCCTTCTGCAACCTGCAGCCTTCCAGATGTTTTGGGCTACAACTCCCAGCATTTTTGACCATTGGTCATGCTGGCTGGGGCTGATGGGAGTTGAAGTCCAAAACCTTTGGAGGGAACCATTTGGGGAAGACTATCTCACGGGATTTTCTTCTTGAACACCACAAAACATACATGACTGTTTTACATTCATTCATATTCATTGCTGTGAACATATTTAATATTATTAAAATGTTATATGGTACTCCAGTACTAAACAAACCCGCAACTCTTTAAAAGAACTGCAATAATTTCTCAAACGATACACCTTTTCAGTGGGAAAACACTTCAGTGTTTTGTTCTTGCTTTGTTTCCAAAGCCATTCATCATAGTTTGCTGTCTTGTTTGGCCTTGATCTCTTTTAACTAGAGCTGCAATGTAAATTGATTAAGCAATTACATTTCTGAGGATGGTTTTCAAAACAGGGCCTGACTAATCAGGCACTGCTCCTGGGGGACCACAAATGCACTCCGGAAAAAGGCAGTGGGATTTGCCAAGTATGTGCTCAGGACCACATCCCTATCATTAGGCAGCAGTGAAGTGTTGGGGCACAGAACTGTGGGTGCTCCTCAGACTGCCTTGTACCTCCTCAGCCAGCTTGTCCTCTGGTGTGGTGGAAGAAGCTCTCCCACTGTCACTGTTCAAGTAAGATTCAGCTATCGCTCTACGTAGGATGGAGGGGTGCCGTTTTATCCTTTGCCTCAAGAAGCAAAATGCTTTGGCCCAGCCCTGTAGGTGCTGAGTAGGGGTGAACGAAAGTCACTTACTTTTTCTCGCAGCTTTTTCGCGGTGGGGGGAGCGCTTTGCTGCTCCCCCCGCGAAGTTCAGGCCGGGGGGGGAGGCTTCCCGCCTCGCCCGGCCGAAATTCAGGCCGGGGGGGGAGGCTTCCCGCCTCGCCCGGCCGAAATTCAGGCCGGGGAGGAGGCTTCCCGCCTCGCCCAGCCGCGAACACGAAAGTAAAAAAAAAAACAACAAACGTCCCCTGATAGGCTACGTGACGATTCACGTAGCCTATCACGGCTAGATCTGGAAAGTCAGCCGTGATAGGCTACGTGAATCGTCACGTAGCCTATCACGGGTGACTTTAAAAAAAAAAAAAAAGCGCGTACGCGAATGGCGGCCCCCATAGGGAGCCGCCATTCGCGTTCCTTATTTAGTTGCTGTAGTCTACGTCAATGTTTACGTAGACTACGGCAAAAATAAGGGCAACGCAAATAGCGTCGCCCTTATTTTCGCCGTAGTCTATGTAAACATTGACGTAGACTACAGCAACTAAATAAGGAACGCGAATGGCAGCTCCCTATGGGGGCCGCCATTCGCGTACGCGCTTTTTTTTTTTTTTTAAGTCTTTTTTTTTTTTTAAGGCTGACTTTGTTTTTTAAGTTTTTTTTTTTAAGGCTGACTTTGCAAATCTTGCCGTGATAGGCTACGTGAATCGTCACGTAGCCTATCAGGGGACTTTTTTTTTTTTTTTCTTTCATTGCAATGGCGGGGGCGGCAGCCGGTCGAAAGACCGGCTGCCGCTCCCGCCCCGCTCGAACACCGGACGAACCGCCAGCCGGACCCGCTGCCGGGAGGGACATTCAGGGAAGGTAAGTCCCGTCCCGGGGGGGGCGGGGGGTGGGGGGGGCAGAGGATTTCTCCCCGAAACTTGTTCGGGGGGCCGAACACGTTGGCGCTCGGCCCCCCGATGTTTCGGGGAGAAATTCTCCGCCATCCCTAGTGCTGAGTCTCACACAGTGGTATAATAGAGCTGATGCAAAGGAGTGGACCTTGCAAGGGAGTCAGATATCTCCTGCCCCATGCTTTTCAGATTTTTACCAGTGTGGACAGGTTTAGATAACTCTCGTGGAGTTTTGAAGACTGTACAGTACATTTTTTTTTGCACCTTGTGTCATGTGTTGTTTTCTCAGTGCTAGCTAGTGCAGTAGTAGCTTACATCTGCACCTTGTGTCATGTTGATTGATCACAATTCCAAGCTATGTTTCATAGATTTCTACAAGTACACAGTTTTATTCTCTTGGCCATTACTCATGTGTAAAAGGTCCATTTCTCATGAAACTCCGCTTCTATCTATTTTGAACCTTTACAGAGATGCCCACAACTGTCCTCCCTGCATCAGAGAGCGGAAGTGGGACAGGTGAACCAGGTCCACAGCTGCCTGCTGATAATCACCTCGTGGGCAGCGGCTCACATGATTTGGAAAAAAAAGGCCAGGGGACTTAGTTTCATCAGTGATCCGGACAGTGAAGATGATGAGGAGCCCTTCTATATCAATGTCCCTGCTGAGACTGAGTCTGACTCTGTGTTCCACTTCCACTTCCAGCCTGCTGGGTTCTTTGGGAGCAATCCCAAACCTCAGGAACAAACATCCCCTGCTAAGCACTGGTCAGTGCCATCAACAACACCACCACAGATGAGTGGAAACGTGCAGCTCCTGATGCCACCTCATCTGAAACCGATACCCCCATTCCCCAAAGAAGAAATGGTGGTGGCAGGGTGAGTTCCTATGTGTGGCGCTTCTTCAAATATTCAGAGAATGACCGCTATGTCGTGCTTTGCGATATTTGTAGAAGCCGTGTGCGTCTAGGAAAAGAAGGGGGCTGTGGATGAGTGGGCACGTCTGCCATGAGGTGACACATGGAGATGCATCATGTGCTAATTGTGCCCAAAGATAGCAATGGCAAGTCCCTGCCACAACCATCCAAAAAGAACATTACCGCCTTCTTTGCCTCATCTTCCAAAGACCTCACGTAAAGTGGTCCGGGTGAGAAGGGCACAGAAGGCAACTTAGCTAAGAGGCAGGCGTCAATTGAGAAATGCCTCACACTGACACAGAAATTCCCCTCTGACAGCGTCCAGGCACGAAGGTTGAATCACGACCTGACAGAGCTCATTGCGAAATATATGCTTCCCTTCTCCCTGGTGGAAGACGAGGTCTCCTTGCGCTTCATGAAGAGATTGTGCCTATCACGTTGTTGTTGTTGTTGTTGTTTAAAACCCAGCCATGATAGGCTATGTAAATCTTTATGTAGCCTATCACGTCATTGTTGTTGTTGTTGTTTTTACAAGACTGCAAATGGCGGCAGTGGCAGCCGGTCGGAAGACCAGCCACCACAGCCACTGCCGCCGACGCCGGAGTCTCGGCCGCCCGGAAGATCCGCCCCAGGTAAGTCTCATCCCGGGGGGGATCCGTGGGGGGGCGGGGGGGGGCAGGCCGTTCCGCCACGGAGTTTGGGGGGCTGAATGCACTGGCATTCGGCCTCACTGAGATCCATGACGGAATTCTCTGACATCCCTAGAACCACTGATTCTGTCCTCCCACCACAAGGTCTAATGATGAGATGATAATTAGGGAGACAGATTATACAGTACTTACAGTTTTGGCATGATGGGGACTGTTGGACTTCTGTAAACATGCATAGGATTGCACTTCTAGTCACCCCAATTCTACATTTGCAATGCCATGGTATTTATTTATTCTACTGATGCATTGCATAAATGGCACCTTTTTTCCTAGCGCAAGGAACCCAAAGCAGCTCACATTATCCTCTTCCTCTCCATTTAACGCTCACAACAACAATACTGATGTAGGCTGAGGCTTTCTGACTGGGCCAAAGTCACCCAGCAAGCTTCCATGGCTGAGTGGACTATACCCAGATCTCCAAGCTCTCAGATCAACACTTGCTCATGAGTTGACTTGAGTGCCAATGTCTTGGTAGAAAGGTGGGGTGGTGGGGTGCAAAAATTCAGCAATCACTACATGAAGAAGGATGATGTGCACACACCGAGAGGCTGGTCCTGTTGCTGCTGGGCTGGTGCCAGTCCCCCTGTGTGCACTGTGCAGAGACCGGCAGCAGCATTTCCCTGGAAATGGACAGCGTGTCAGTGTGTAATATGGGTTGTAGCCAGGCCCGCATAATCCTATGCATGCGGTTGTACAGGAAAAAGCAATGCAGTTCCCAGCATCCCTTCTTCAACCAGCCAAAGTGGCTGGAAGATGATGGGACCTTTTTCTGTCCAAGTTCAACAAGCATAGGATTGCAGGCTAAATGTCAGGATTTGTTTGTTTCCACATGAGACCACAAAGAGATAGCTTCATTTTCAGTACACATCCTTGTTTTCATATTTCGTTAAGCTTGATGATGGGATGGAATAAATATAACTTACCAGGCATATGCCTCTGCGAAAATGGGGGCTGGCCTGCCTTGACCCACACTCTGTGGATACACCAGTAGTAGGCAGGCGGGTTGGACAGCGGTGCCCTCCTCTCAGCAGCAGCAATCCCCTCTCTGATGAAGGACTGCTTTAGCGCCTTCCATTTGGACCGCAATTGTCCTGTCATGCGATGGTGGCCCGCTCGCTCCATCCTCCTCTTTATCCAGGCCCAATAAATGTCATTGCAGCAGGAGCAGCTGCCAAACAGTGCTGCCACCGCCTCACTGCTCCTAATATTAATGAGGAGGGCCTTGGTCTCCTCATGGTCCCACCTCCTGCCAAGCACTGGTGAAGCCATTTTAGAGCAGCCACACTACTACACACACAAACACACACACACCAGACAGCCACACACAACCACCACTTAACTACACACACAGACCAAACCAGACAAAAACACCACAATGCACAACTACACACATACACATACACACACACACACACAGAGACCAGACAAAACCACCACAGTGCACAAACAACACTGACACAAGGAAATCCACTAAGCACCACCACTAACACACAACCACCACCATACAACAGAACTCCACCCACAAATCACCACGCAGATGCAAATGCAGATGCAGATGACATTCAGGAAGTTAGCAGGAAGTTGATGACAGATTTTGCAGAAGCGGAGCTGCAGCCCCCTTTTTTTTTTTTATTTGGGAGGCGGTTAGGTTAACAAGACCAGTAAACACGAGGAACATCAAGCACAAATAAACAGAAATTAATAAAATCACAGTCCCTGTCCCTGTCCGAGAAAACAAGACAGAGGGGGAGCGCACAGAGGATGGGAAACATTCCAGGCGGCAAAGAAAAAGATACATAAATAATTACAAAAATAGCGGGAAAGTTCCGGCCAAGGCAATCACAACAATGGTGAGTGTGGCGGAAGTTACAGGGGGATTCCCCCCAAGGGAGAAAATACAAATACATCACTAATCACAACAAACAATGACAAGTGCAACGGAAGTTACAGGGGGATTCCCCCCTATGGAGGAAATACGTAAGCAATCACAACAAACAATGGTGAGTGAGGCGGAAATTACATAGGGTCAATTCTGGCCGACGGAAACTACGTAAATATTTGCAAAGAATATTCTTTCGTAGGGATGTACAAAAGTCCCCTTACCTGGCTCCGCTGGGTTCTGCTGTGGGGGGGAGGCGCTCCGTCCCTCCACTCGGAATCCTTGTAATATTTACGTAGACTAAAAATATTTATGTAGACTAAGATGGCCAAAAATAAGGAATCCAATTGGTGGCAGCCGTAGCCGCCGCCATTTGCATACGCAGTTTTTTAAAAAAACCAGACGTGATAGGCTACGTAAGTCTTTACGTAGCCTATCATGTCTTGTAAAAAAAAAAGCGACAATACTGCAAATGGCGGCAGCGGCAGCGGCAGCCGGTCAGAAGACCAGCCGCCGCAGCTGCCGCCGCCACAACCGCCGCCGCCGCCCGGAAGATCCACCCCAGGTAAGTCTCATCCCAGGGGGAGATCTGCGGGGGGGGGGCAGGGGGGTGTCAGGCCATTCCGCCACAGATTTCGGGGAGCCGAATGCACTGGCATTTAGCCTCACCGAGATCCATGGCGGAATTCTCTGCCATCCCTAGTCTTTCAGGGAATGAAAGACGGGCGGCTGTTGGGAGCGGAGGAGTTTTCGACGTTTGCTGCAGATTTATTTATGTAACTTCTGAGGCAAAAAAAAACAAAAAACAGGATTTCGGGGGCTTGCGGACAGCAGAACGGGACAGAGGATGAAAACTGTGGAAGTCAAGTGGGATGGTATGAGCACAATTTGTACATCCGTAGTCTTAAGTTTGGTTCATCCTAAACTTTGAGATTTTTTTTCAAAAGTTTTCATGAAAACTCATACACATTTTTGTGCACGTTTCTTTTAAAACAGGCATTTTTGTACATAATTTTGCCAAATATAAACATTTTTCACAAGTGGTTTTTTTCCCTAATATAATGCATTTTGAATGTTATTTTCACAAATACACACAATTTTGTTTGCACTTCTATGAGTGCCTGAATGTACCAATTTTGATTGTAGAACTCCATTGCAAAATTTGTAGGAGTGTGAATTTCGAGGATATGTGAATGTTGGTTTCTGTATTGGTTCAAAATTGCAAAGTTATATTAAAATGCAAACTGAACAAATTTCTCTTCCATCCCTAGTTTATAGTTGAGTCTAGTACACAGTATCTATTTCAATATGTGTGCACCTCACTGACTTCCTGCCCAGGTGTAAATGTACACATGTGGTACATGGTATACATATCATACACAGTTTCTGAGAATGGATTATTTCAGGCTGTAGGTGGGGAAATTGTGAGTTTGAATGCCTCATGTAAAAACACACATAACAATTTGCATACAGAAAACTAGTGCATCAGAGAGAAGGCAAGCCAGAACCCTAAATGTGACACGCTAACTTTCCATGGCCTATAAAATTTCGATATTGGTATCATTCAAACATGTAGACATTCACCTGCAATTTGAAACTGGACAGTTCCAGGAATTCTGCACCATGTGATTGATCACTGATGGGAATATCAAAGTCAGGCTACTTTCAATATAGATAAAATGTTATACTCTGTACACCAACGCATCCTGAAGCACTGAAAATTTTAGCTATTTCCTTCAAACCAGGCCAGGAAGCCTGCACCATAATAGCCAGCAGGACAAGCCGAGGAAACTACAGCTGGACAAAATGTTGGAGAGAGTGTGAAGAGGTTTCTTTTTGCACATTGGAATCACTATCACATCACACAATATAGTTCAACCTACCCTCTCTTCAAGGTAGGGATGGACGAAAGGGACTTACCTTGTCCCACAGCTTGCTTCGCGGTGGGGGGGAAATGCTTCGGTTCTCCCCCCAAACTTCAGGTGAGGGGGGGAGGCACCCCGCCTCGCCTGGCTGAAATTCAGGCCAGGGGGGGAGGCGCCCCATTCCTCGCTGGTGAAATTCAGGCCGGGGAGGAGCACCCCGTCTCCCCAGCCGCGAAAAAAAAGTAAAACAAAAAACATACACCTGTGATAGGCTACGTAACGATTTGCATAGCCTATCACGGCTAGATTTCCAAAGTCAGCCGTGATAGGCTACGTAAATCGTCACGTAGCCTATCACGGGTGACTTTGGGGGGAAAAAAAAGCGCGTATGCAAATGGCGGCGGCCCATGGGCGCCGCCATTTGCGTTCCTTATTTTGGCACGTCTAGTCTACGTAAAGATTTACGTAGATTGCGGCGAAAATAAGGGAACGCTATTTGCGTTGCCCTTAGTTTTGCCGTAGTCTATGTAAATCTTTACATTGATTAGACATGCCAAAATAAGGAACACAAATGGCGGCGCCCATGGGGCGCTGCCATTTGCATACGCGCTTTTTTTTCCCCAAAAAGTCACCCGTGATAGGCTACGTGACGATTTACGTAGCCTATCACGGCTGACTTTGGAAATCTAGCCGTGATAGGCTACGTAAATCGTCATGTAGCCTATCACGGGGGTGTGTGTGTGTGTTTTTACTTTTTATTTTGTAATGGTGGCGGTGGCAGCCGGTCGGGAGACGGGCCGCCGCCCCCGCCCCTGACTAAACGCCGCCGAAACGCCGCCGGGACCCGCTACCGAGAGGGACATTCGCCGAAGGTAAGTCCCATCCCGGGGGGGTGGGGGGGCCGGCGGAGAATTTCCCCAACACTTTCGGGGGGCCGAATGCATCGGCACTCGGCCTCCTGAATATTTGTGGAGAAATTCTCCACCATCCCTACTTCAAGGGCCCAGCCTGGCATCATGGAATGCTCACAGGACAAACCTGTGAGATAGGTTAGACTGAGAAAGAATGACTGGCCCAGGTCTAGGGATGTACGAAAGTCATTTACCTGGTCTCGCAGCTTGCTTTGTGGTAGGGGGAGGCGCTTCGCTTCTCCCCCCAAAGTTCAGGCCGGGGGGGGAGGCTTCCCACCTCGCCCGGCCGAAATTCAGTCGGGGGGGGAGGCTTCCCGCCTTACCCGGCCGAAATTCAGGCCAGGGAGAAGCGCCCCGTCTCCCCGGCCGCGAACTTCAAAAAAAAAACAACTGCAAAGTTAGCCATGATAGGCTACGTTAATCATCACATAGCCTATCACGGGTGACTTTGGAAAAAAAAAGCGCGTACGCAAATGGCGGCCCCCATAGGGAGCCGCCATTCGCGTTCCTTATTATGGTCGCTGTAGTCTACGTAAAGATTTACGTAGACTACGGCGAAAATAAGGGCAACGCTTACAAATAAGGAACGTGAATGGCGGCTCCCTATGGGGGCCGCCATTAGCCGTACGCGCTTTCTTTTTTTTTTAAAGTCACCTGTGATAGGCTACGTGACGATTAATGTAGCCTATCATGGCTGACTTTGCAAATCTAGCTGTGATAGGCTACGTTAATCGTTACGTAGCCTATCCCAAGGGCTCTTTTTTTTTTTTTACTTTTCTTGTAATGGTGGCTGCAGCAGCGGGCGAAAGACGAGCTGCCGCCCCCGCCCCTGACGAAGACCTGCCAAACCGCCGCCGGGACCTGCCGCCGGGAGCGACATTCGTGAAAGGTAAGTCCCATCCCGGGGGGGACGGGGGGCACGGGGGCGGAGAATTTCTCCCCGAACCTTCAGAGGACTGAATGTGTTGGCACTCGGCCCCCCGAAGTTTCAGGGAGAAATTCTCCCCCATCCCTACCCAGGTCACCCAGTTTGCTTCATGGCTGAGGACCAGAGATTTGAGCCCAAGCCTCCCTCTTTTATAATACATACATACTATACTATATTATAATATATACACATACCAAAATGTCTCTTATATACCAAGATTCTTTTGCTTTATTTCTTTAATTCTATTTACATAGGTTCTATCCATTTGCTTACAGCACTATGGTATAAAGCCTTGCATTTTCTTACCTTTTCACGAAATTTGATTCGAGGTGAGGGGGAGGCGTTCCGTCCCTCCCCCCCGAAATTCTGGCCAGGGGGGGAGGTGCCCCGTCCCCCTCCCGCGAATCCTGGCCGGCCGGGTCTGCCGGCCGGATCCATTTGCATCCCTGCAGTCACCTGTGATAGGCTACATAAATGTTTATGTAGCCTATCATGGCTGAGTAAAAAAAAACAGAAAAAAACGCACATATGCAAATGGCGGCGCCCATGGGCGCCGCCATTTGCATTCCTTATTTTGGCACATCTAGTCTATGTAAACATTTACGTAGACTACAGCAAAAATAAGGGGAACGCAAATAGCGTAGATGCTACGCTATTTGCGTTCCCCTTATTTTCGCTGTAATCTACATAAATGTTTACGTAGACTAGACATGCCAAAATAAGGAACACAAATGGCAGCACCCATGGGCACCGCCATTTGCATACGCGCTTTTTTTTTTTTTACTCAGCAGTGATAGGCTATGTAAACATTTACGTAGCCTATCACGGTATTTTTTAAAAATCTAGCCGTAATAGGCTATGTAAAGATTTACGTAGCCTATCAAGTCTTTTTGTTTTGTTTTGTTTTTACTGGAAATGGCGGTGGTGGAAGCTGGTCAGAAGACTGCCCGCCACAGCCGCCGCCGCCACACTGCCACCGCACCGCTGCCGGAGCTGCCGCCGCCGCCAGGAAGATTCACCCAAGGTAAGTCCTGTCCCGGGGGTGGGGCGGGATTCAGCCTCCCCGAGATTCGTGGCAAAATTCTCTGATATCCCTAATCCAGATAGATGAGGAGGGGGAGCACCCTAGCCCCTCGCCCTCCTCATGTGTTTCCATCACCCTGTACTTGTGAAGGGTGGCTGTCTGAAAAGGAAAGCTTCCTGTATCCATGGAAGCTCTCCACATGAGCCAGGATGCTAGAAAATCAGCATCCTGGCTCATGTGAAGAGCTTACTCAGATACAAGACACTCTCCTTCAAATCATCATCCTCCATGAATTTAGGGTGATGGAAATGTGCAAGGAGAAGGTGTGGTTCAAGTCCCCCCTTCCTCACACATTTATTCTGTACAGATAAAGAGTGCCTAATCAGGGTTTAACTCACACATAGTGGGAGAATGAAACAGAACATTGTAAACTGTCTTAGAGAGTGAAAGTGTGTGTAGCCCCTCCTTGACATCTTAATATCATAAAGGGACTTCACATGCTTAAAGCGACAGCAGGGTCATGCTGTTGGTCTCACTCCCAAGGTTGCAGAGGTCCCAAGCTTACTGATACCTGAGAAATAGAAGCTTAAGCATTTAGGAATGCAGCTGGAGCCCTGGGGAATTGAAGTGGCAGCAGGGCTGCACATGGGGTTACACAGGTCCTCAGTCCTGACCCCCAATGCCCACAGGTTGAGTAGGGATGGGAGAGACATGCATTGCTTCACATTGTAATATAAACCAAAGTATTTTTACAATCTCCAATGGAAAAATGCATATAAAATGCATATGTTAGGGGAAAACGTATATAAAAATGCATACATTATGGAAAGTAGAATACAGAAAGGCATATATTAGGGGAACTTGCTTGCCAAATGTGCCTATTAGGGAAAATGTGTACAAAAAATGCATATGAATGTTCTTGCCTACAAAAATGTGCATGAAAATGGATATGGATTTTTATGCAGACTTAAAAACAAAACAAAAAATATTTGCAAACTGATGTTGAAATGGGACAGAATGAACTTGTACCTAGGGATGTACAAAATTGCCCTTACCTGGCTCTGCCGGGTTCCACTGTGGGGGGAGGCGCTCTGTCCCTCCCCCAGGAATCCTCGCCGGACGGCTCCACTCCACAGGGATTCTGCGGAGCCGCCGGCTGGCTCCACCAGCAGCCGGACATCTGGCCGCTGGCTAGCAGGGACGTAATTGGCAGCGGCCATAGCCGCCGCCATTTGCATCCCTGTAGTCAGCTGTGATAGGCTACATAAATCTTATCTGACTTAAAAAAAAAAACACGCGTATGCAAATGCAAAGAAATTTGTGTTCCTTATTTTGGGCCGTCTTAGTCTACGTAAATATTTATGTAGACTAAGGCGGCGAAAATAAGGGGAACGCAAATAGCATAGCGGACTCTATTTGTGTTCCTCCTTATTTTCGCCGTCTTTGTTGTTGTTGTTCAGTCGTTCAGTCGTGTCCGACTCTTCGTGACCCCATGGACCATAGCACGCCAGGCCTTCCTGTCCTGCGCTCTCTCCCGGAGTGTGCTCAAGTTCATTTACGTAGACTAAGACGGCCCAAAATAAGGAATGCAAATGGCGGCGGCCTTGGCCGCCGCCATTTGCGTACATGCGTTTTTGTTTTTGTTTTAACGTCAGACATGATAGGCTACGTAAAGATTTACATAGTCTATCATGTCGGGTTTTTTTTTTTTTTAAACCTAGCCATTATAGACTATGTAAATCTTTACGTAGCCTATCACGTCTTTTTTTTTTTTTTTTCCCAACCCTGGAAATGGCGGCGGTGGCAGGCGGTCAGAAGACCAGCCGCCGCTGCCGCCGCAGCCACTGCCACCCGGAAAGATCCGCCCCAGGTGAGTCTCATCCCAGGGGGGATCCGCGGGGTGGTGGGGAGGTGGCAGGCCATTCCCCCACGGAGTTCAGGGGGCTGCATACACTGGCATTCGGCCTCACTGAGATCCGTGATGGAATTCTCTGCCATCCCTACTTGTACCTGAAAAAAAATTGAGCATTACAGAATGCAGAATGGACCAATTTGTCCATCACTAGTGTTGAGTGAGGACATCTGAGAAGAGGAAGCCTATGTGGGAAGACCTGTGTAGGAGCTGGAACCCTGCACACATAGACTTCCCCTTCTCAGATATCCATGCCTAATGCATGGACATCCAGGGTAGAGCCTGGGACCCACATGACCTCAAGGATGGGGCCAGTAGCATGGCCCTGCTGCCCATTTTATTACATGACGTGCAAAATGATTAGTGAATGAAGGAGGCTTGTGTATCCAAGCTAATATTTTACATGTGTTGAAAGGGGCATTTTAGAAACTGACAGCCTATGTGGATGGTAGATATAGGAATATGAGATGAGAACACTGTCTTTTGGGACTATGGTGAAAACATAGTTCAAAGACATAATTCACTGTGCTTTATACAACCTGTAATATAGTGTTCGTAAGGAAAGAATTGGAGAAGTAGTCTAATTAGTTGCATTGTCTGGCTGTCTGATTCTAATAAGATTTTTTTTTGCTGGCTCTTTCACATAAATATGTGACTTATGTGAGTGTGGGGCTTGCAGGAGCTGCTGAAAAATCTGCAACTGCTAAGTACTGTCTATTGCTGCATTGCATTGGGGTAATCTGCTTATATAAGTATAGGTTGTTGGAAGCTTCTGCTGATGTGGTAGATGCCTTGTATCAGTAATTGGACCTTTATGTTGTAAATTTTGTATGTGCTGACCTTTGGTTTTAACCAAATAAATGACAGGGTAGAAGGGGGGGGGGAGAGAGAGAGAAAGAGAGAGAGAGAGAGAAAGAGAGAGAGAGAGAGAGAGAGAGACTCATATGTATATGTACAGCATGCAATCGACTCTCCTTTGATAAAATATGTTATAGCATTCCAAGCAATGCTGCTTCCAATTGTATCTCAGTATTTCTAGAAAAAATAGGATTACTCCACCACCTACAGCAGATTGCTCTACAGTTAAATTGCTCTTATAACTCTCCCCACCAGTAACATGTAATTTTCTTTTTAGTTCTTTTGGAAGTTTTTTGCTTTTGAAAATTATCAAGAAACATGTAGGCAGGGGTGATATGGAAGAAATTATATATTTGGACTTTCAAAAACTTTTGATAAAGTCTCTCATCAATGGCTACTAAATCAACCAAAAGTTCACAATGGTCCGTTAGTCTTAAATTGGTCAAGTTTAAAAAAAAAAAAAAAGATCTTGTTTTCCCTTCTCCCTGACCCCCCTGAAAATCACAGATTGGTTTACCATGCTGGTTCTGATTTATTTCTATACGGGAGCAATCCTATGTCCCCTAGACAGCATCTGGGGGGCATAGGATTTTTCAGTTTCCTAGCTCCACACTCAGCCAGGAAACCACACTCCCCTCCCCCTCCCCCTTGTAGCCAGTGCAGAGAAAACCATGCCAGCTGCCTCTCCATGCTCTGTAAATGGAGCATAGAGACAGGGGGAATAAGGCATTCCTCGGGGCAGGGCAGGGAGCAGGCGGGGGTGGCTGGCTTACACCTTTTCCTATTGATGCCCCCCTTCCCTCCCCATCCCTGAAGTCTCTGTTAGACAGGTGACATCACCCAGCTAGCTAAAATGCAGCACGGGAGGCAGGAGGCACCTCCTTTGCATAGGATACTCATAAGCCTCTGAGTGCGGGGGCTTATGAGTACCCAGGGCACAACCCATGGGACTGTGCCCTATGTCTCTTAGAAACAGGGCCAGCCTTAGGGGTGGGTCAGCTGGGCGGTCGCCCGGGATGCTGAGCTAGGGATGTATGAAAGTCACTTACCTTTTCAACGGGGTGATTCGCGGTGGGGGGGAGGCGCTCCACACCTCCCCCCGAAATCCTAACCTGGCCGGCTCCACTCTGCGGAGATTCCGCAGAGCTGCCAACCGGGGCCGCCCGCAGCTAGGGATGGACGAAAGGGACTTACCTTGTCCCGCAGCTTGCTTCGCAGTGGGGGGGAGGCGCTTCGGTTCTCCCCCCGAAGTTCAGGCGAGGGGGGGAGGCACCCTGCCTCGCCTGGCCGAAATTCAGGCCGGGGAGGAGCGCCCCGTCTACCCGGCCGCGAAAAAAAAAGTAAAGTAAAAAAAACAAAACACACACCCGTGATAGGCTACGTAACGATTTGCGTAGCCTATCACGGCTAGATTTCCAAAGTCAGCCGTGATAGGCTACGTAAATCGTCATGTAGCCTATCACGGGTGACTTCGGAAAAAAAAAAGCGCGTACGCAAATGGCGGCGCCCCATGGGAATTTGCATTCCTTATTTTGGCATGTCTAGTCTATGTAAAGATTTATGTAGACTACGGCGAAAATAAGGGCAACGCAAATAGCGCCACCATTTCCGTACATGCTTTTTTTTTTCCAAAGTCACCTGTGATAGGCTACGTGACGATTTACGTAGCCTATCACGGCTGACTTTGGAAATCTAGCCTTGATAGGCTACGTAAATTGTCACACAGCCTATCACGGGTGTGTGTGTGTTTTTTTACTGTACTTTTTTATTTTGTAATGGCGGCGGTGGTGGCAGCCAGTCGGGAGACCGGCCGCCGCCCCCGCCCCCACCGAAACGCTGTCGAAACGCTGCCGGGACCCGCTGCCAAGAGGGACATTCGCCGAAGGTAAGTCCCATCCCGGGGGGGGCGGGGGGCCAGTGGAGAATTTCCCCAACACTTTCGGGGGGCCGAATGCGTCGGCACTCGGCCTCCCGAAGATTCGTGGAGAAATTCTCTGCCATCCCTACCCGCAGCCAGACATCTGGCCGCTGGGCAGCCTGCAGGCAAAAAAACCCAACAACAGCATACGCAAATGGTGGCGGCTACGGCAGCCGCCATTTATGTTCCCTTTTTTCTGCTGTTTTAGCCTACGTAAATATTTACGTAAGCTATTACAGTGAAAAAAAGGGGAATGCAAATAGCATAGTGTGCACCATTTGAGTTCCTTTTTTTCTGCCGTTTTAGTCTACGTAAATATTTACGTAAGCTATTAAGTACAAGTAAGGTTGCATCCTGCGAAGCTGCCATGATAGGCTACGTATTTAAGTAAGTAATTTAAGTTAAATTAAATTAAATTAAGTAAATTAAATTAAATACTTACTTATTTAAGTAAGTAAGCAGGTTAGCTGCGGCCGGAACTCCGGCTGTGGAGAACCCTGGCCGGCGGCTCCATGGAGCCGCTGCGGAGCGGAGATGGCCCAGGGAGGATTCTGGGGGGAGGGATGGAGCACCTCCCCTGCACCGCGAATCCAAGCTCTGCAAAGGTAAGTGACTTTCATACATCCCTAGATCTGCGAGACTGAGCCCCAGGAAGCACAAAGAAGCTCTGCCAGAAGGGGTTTGGAATTTGGAATGGGTACTCAGGAGAAGCACAACCCAAACCCTATTCTGCGTGTAAAAAAAAATGCAGCACATCTAGTACTTTGCTTGCTCTTAGGGCGAGGAGGAGCTGCAGGCAAGAATTTTCCAATGTAGTCCATGGATGCAAGAATTCCTGCATGTAAACCCCAGCTTTGTACACATATTCATGGGTCCTTGTATGGGGCAGTAGCAGGGCCCCCAACATCACAACTGCAACAGGCCCTAGAAACCCACTGGGTGGCCCTGCAAAGCTGACCAGCGTGGGAAGTGGTGGGGTGCACCACAGGCACTCCTTTCCCAGGGAGCAATTTATCCTAGGGCTGGTCCTGCTCAGAAATAAAGTGGCTATCCCACATGTATAGTGGTTTTTGAATGAAAACCTTCCAGCACATTTGGAGGTTCCTTCTAGAGAAAAATATTTGAAAAAAAATGCAAAAAAAGACTAGCAACACTATTGGCAAAATTTATTAGGGATTCCAGTCATGCATCCAAAGAGTAACCATGGAATTCCATGTTAAGAGTTTGTTCTCTTTATGGGAAAGCAGCTTTGTGTTAGGGGTGTACGAAACCCCAGTTACCTGGCTCTGCCGGACTCCGCAGGTGGGGGGAGGTGCTCCGTCCCTCCCCCCGGAATCCTCGCTGGGGGGGAGGCGCTCCATGCCTCACCCCCGGAACCCTGGCTGGCTGGCTCTCCTCTGTGGCCAAGCCGCGGGGCCGCCGGCCAACTCTGGCCGCCCACAGCCAGACATCCGACCACTGGGCGGCCCTGCAGGGACGCAAATGGCGGCTGTCAAAGCCGCCGTCATTTGCGTCCCTGCAGTGAGCCGTGAAAGGCTACGTAAATATTTACATAGCCTATCAAAGCAGGGGGAAAACCCCAGTGTATGCAAATGGCGGTAGCCACCACCATTTGCGTTAGGGATGGCGGAGAATTTCTCCACGAATCTCCGGGAAGCCGAATGCCAATGCATTTGGCCCCCCGAAATCGGTGGGGAAATTCTCTGCCACCCCCCGGGATGGGACTTACCTCTGTCGAATGTCCCTCTCAGCGGCAGGTCCTGGTGGCATTTCGGCGGCGTTTTGTTGGGGGCGGGGGCGGGGGCGGCGGCCGGACTTCCGACCGGCTGCCGCCGCCATTTCCCAGTAAAATAAAATAAAATAAAAAGAACGTGATAGGCTATGTAACGATTTACGTAGCCTATCACGGCTAGATTTTCAAATTCAGCTGTGATAGACTACGTAAATCATTACGTAGCCTATCACTGCTGACTTTTTTGGGGGAAAAAAGTGCGTACGCAAATGGCGGTGTCCATGGGCGCCGCCATTTGCATTCCTTATTTGGGTACGGGAAGTCTACATAAAGATTTATGTAGACTACGGCGAAAATAAGGGCAACGCTATTTGCGTTGCCCTTATTTTCGCTGTAGTCTACGTAAATCTTTATGTAGACTACCCGTGCCTAAATAAGGACGCAAATGGCGGCGCCCATGGGCGCCGCCATTTGCTTCCGCACTTTTTTTTTTCAAAGTCAGCAGTGATAGGCTACGTAACAATTTACGTAGCCTATCATGGCTGACTTTGAAAATCTAGTCATGATAGGCCACGTAAATCGTTACGTAGCCTATCACATACTTTTTTTTAATTTACTTTTTTATTTCGTGGCCGGGGAGATGGGACGCTCCCCCCCAGCCTGAATTTCAGCAGCGAGGGATGGGGCGCCTCCCCCCCGGCCTGAATTTCGGCCTGGCGGGGCGCCTCCCCCTGCCAAGAACTTCAGGGGGAGAACCAAAGCGCCTCCCCCCCACCATGAAGCAAGCTACGGGACCAGGTAAGGGACTTTCATACATCCATAATTTGCATACGCTGGGTTTTTTTCCCCCCTGCCGTGATAGACTACGTAAATATTTACGTAGGCGGGGGGGGAAAGCCCCAGCGTATGCAAATTGCGGTAGCCGACACCATTTGCAGCCTCCACAGGGAAGCAAATGGCATCCCTGCGTTAGCCGTGATAGGCTACATAAGTATTTACGTAGCCTATCACGGCTGAAGAAGGAGGAAGTGAATGGCGGCCGCAGGATGGCCGCCTTTCGCACAGCAGCGTGGACAGGAGCAGGTAAGTGCTCCGTTTCGTGTGCCTTTTGTGGGGTGGGGGCGGCGGGCACTTCGTCCCACGCGCCTTTCGTGGGTTGGGGGGGCAGGGGCTTCATTCCGCGACAGGTTTTGGGGGCATTTGGCATTTTCAGCAGAACAGTGGTGGAGGAAAGGCATGTTGAACCCATTCCCTGCCTGCTATTTCTCTGCTCTAAAATCACTCCTGCAGACCATGTTTCCTCATGCTGGTTTGATATGCATTTTGTAAGTAGTGACGGGGGTGGGGAGTGGGGGAAGCACCATCGAAGAGGGGAGCAATTTGGAGTGGCAAAATTGTGGCAGAGCAAGGATGAAATATCCCCCTTTTTTCTGCTTCTCTTTTCTAAGTAACTACCACTCCCCTTCTGCATATATATATATACACACATACACACACACACACACACAAACACACACACACACACAGATATGTATATATATATATAATCTCCTCATGATTAGATTTCTGTAATGCACTCTATGTGGGATTGCCCTTGGGCCTGGTTTGGAAGCTGCAGCTAGCACAGTATGCAGCAGCTAGGATGCTCAGTGGAGCACATACAAATATTACACCTGTATTAAAGGTAGCAAAGGGCAAACTTACACCAGCTGGGACAATTTGTTATTTCCATGGATAATAGCAAACTCACCCATTTAAGCTCATGTGAGAGTTCTTCCTTAATATGAACAAGGGATGTCAGAGAATTTCTCCACGAATCTCAGGGAGGCCGAATGCCAGCGCATTCAGCCCCCCGAAATTGGTGGAGAAATGATCTGCCACCCCCCCGCCATCCCCCCAGGACGGGACTTACCTTGTTCGAATGTCCCTGGCGGTGGCGGCTCCAGCAGCGGTTCGGTTGCGGTTCGGCAGCGGCAGCAGCGGCGGCCAGTCTTCTGACCGGCTGCCGCCACCGCCATTTCCAAGTAAATACAAAACAAAAAAACAAACGTGATAGGCTACGTAAAGATTTATGTAGCCTATCATGGCTAGATTTTAAAAAAACACCGTGATAGGCTACGTAAATGTTTACGTAGCCTATCACGGCTGACTTTGAAAAAAAAAAAAAAAGCACATACGCAAATGGAGGCGCCCATGGGCGCTGCCATTTGCATTCCTTATTTTGGCACGTTTAGTCTATGTAAATGTTTACATAGACTACACTTGCCAAAATAAGGAACACAAATGGTGGCGCCCATGGGCGCCGCCATTTGCGTACGCGCTTTTTTTTTTTCAAAGTCAGCAGTGATAGGCTACGTAAACATTTACGTAGCCTATCATGGCTGACTGGACTGCAGGGACGCGAACGGCAGCGGCTACAGCCACCGCCATTTGCGTCCCGGCAGGAGAGGAGGTTTTGCGGCCGGAGGGATGGGGTGCCTTCCCCCCGGCCAGAATTTCAGCCGGAGGGATGGGGCGCCTCCCCCCCGGCCAGAATTTCAGGAGGAGGGGCGGAGTGCCTCCCCCCCACCACAAAGTAAGCTTCGGGATCAGGTAAGGGACTTTCATGCATCCCTAATATGAACCCTCCTTCCACATAAACAAGCTTTTGCATATGCACAATATCAAAGTGCATCTTGGGAGCTATAGTTTGGAAATGAGTAGTGCATTATGCTGTCATGCATTACCACGTTCCTGATTGGTTGTTTTTGTGTGTCCTCTCACATAAATACTCTACCCACGAGCAGCCGTAAGAAAAGTGCACATTACTTATTGAACAAATAAAAAAAGTACTGTATGAACAATGATGACCAAAATCTGATCTGATGAGACTAAGAGATATAATGTTTTGACATGATTGGTTGTAGGGTAAAGTGACATCACAGTTTGCCATAAGCAATTAAAGGGTTAATCTAACCAACTCAGTGCAAGTATGGAAAGAACGCTGTTTGGATGCGGACTGTGCATACTCAAAAGCTTACAGTCAATTCCCAAATAAATAGCTGTAATTTTCTATATGCATTTCTTATTTTAACAGTACTTGCACTGTAGACCAGAATCAAATGTTAACCTTGTGGAAGCTAAAGCTATCATAGACCTCCAAGTAAAGAAGCACCATGTGGAGGGTGGGATAACCTGGCTATTTCCCATCCTGCCATGGCCCTGACCTGTTTGAATAAATATTTCTGTGTCAAACTTGTTTTTATTGGTCACTAATAAAAATTATACAAAATGCATTATACTGCTAAGGAAAGTACTCAGTCATATCAAGGTTGTGGTGATAGTGGGAAGGATACAACAGCATCCATGTGTTTGCACTATTGGCTAGGGATGTTAGAGAATTCTGCCATGGACCCCAGGGAGGCCGGATTCTTTAGAATCCGGTCCCCCGGAGTCCGTGGCAGAACGGAGCAATCCCCTCCGCCACCCCACAAAACTTACCCTGGATGGAGCCTACCATTGTTGGCCATCTGCAGCTCCGTGAATGGCTGCCTGGTCTGCAGCCACCATTTCCTCTCCACTAGGCATGGCGGAGAATTCCACCATGGATCTCGGTGAGGCCGAATGCCAGCACATTCAGCCTCCCGAAATCCGGTGGAACGAAGCCCCCCGTGCCCCCCATGAAATGGGCCCGGAATGGAGCCTACCTTTGTCGGTCGTTCCAGTGCTCCTCGAATGGTGGCTGCATCTGCAGCCGCCATTCGCGTCTTTCGAATGGCCGTGATAGGCTACATAAATACTTACGTAGCCTATCACAGCTAATGGAGGGATGCCATTTGTGTCCCTGCAGAGGCTGTGATAGGCTACGTAAATATTTACATAGCCTATCACGGCAAAAAAAGGGAACGCAAATGGTGGCTACGGCAGCCGCCATTTGCATTCCCTTTTTCACTGTGATAGGCTACGTAAATATTTACGTAGCCTATCGCAGCTAAAAAAGGGAACACAAATGGTGGTCGCCATAGCCGCTGCCATTTGCATTCCTTTTTTTTTGTTTGCCATGATAGGCTAAGTAAATATTTATGTAGCTATCACGGGCTGGCGTAGGGATGCAAATGGCGGATTGCCTCCCCTCACCTGCGGAACCTGGCAGAGCCAGGTAAGCGGAGTTTCATACACCCCTACTCTCTACTTTAGCTGTGATAGGCTATGTAAATATTTACGTAACCATGATAGGCTATGTATACACTTAGGTAGCCTATCACGGAGAGAGCGGAGAACAGGAAGGACTGGCGTGCTATGGTCCATGGGGTCACGAAGAGTCGGACACTACTTAACAACTGAACAACAACAAGTCTATCACAGCAAAAGGCAGGAATGTAGATGGCAGCTGCTATGCCATTTGTGTCCCTATGGTAGTTGTGATAGGCTATGTATATACTTACGTAGCCTATCATGGCAAAAGGCAGGAATGCAAATGGCGTTGTGGTCGCCATTTGCGTCCCTGCCTTTTGCCGTGATAGGCTAGGTAAGTATATATGTAGCCTATCATGGCTACTGCAGGGATGCAAATGGCAGCCACTACGGCGGTCGCCATTTGCGGCCGCAGCCCAGCAGTGGATGGAAGTCTGGCTGCAGGTGTCCCTGGCCAGTGGCTCCACGGGCTCCCCATAGAGTGGAGCTGGCTGGGGAGGATTCCAGGGGGGAGGGACGGATTGCCTCCACCCCCAGCGGATGGCCCCAATGGAAGGGGTAAGTAATCCATATACCCCTACTATTGGCATTGTGTTAGTGTAAACGAATGCTTGTGCAATGTGAATACCACTTACTAGCAGGTTTCACTCATGTTCATTCAAATTCCAAAATGCTTTAGTTGCAGAGACTGTATGTGTCTATTCCAGTGAACAGTCAAATCTGAATCTCAGGTCCACCACTCTGCCACTGACAGCCATCTAGCTCCAAGGTAGCAGTGAAGCTTGAACTAGGCACAGCATAGGATTTGTTGTTGTTCAGTCGTTCAGTCGTGTCCGACTCTTCGTGACCCCATGGACCATAGCACGCCAGGCCTTCCTGTCCTGCGCTCTCTCCCGGAGTGTGCTCAAGTTCATATTCATTGCATCCGTGATGCTATCTAGCCATCTCATCCTCTGCCGTCCCCTTCTCCTTTTGCCTTCAGTCTTTCCCAGCATCAGGGTCTTTTCCAGGGAGTTTTCTCTTCGCATTAGGTGGCCAAAATATTGGAGCTTCAGCTTCATTATCTGTCCTTCCAATGAGCACTCAGGGTTGATTTCCTTTAGGATGGACTGATTTGACCTCCTTGCAGTCCAGGGCACTCGTAAGAGTCTTCTCCAGCACCACAGTTCGAAAGCATCAATTCTTCGGCGCTCAGCCTTCCTTATAGTCCAGCTCTCACAGCCATACATTACTACTGAGAAAACCATAGCTTTGATTAGACGGACCTTTGTCGGCAAGGTGATGTCTCTGCTTCTTACTAGGCTGTCTAGGTTTGCCATAGCTTTCCTCCCAAGGAGCAAGCGTCTTCTAATTTCATGGCTACAGTCACCGTCTGCGGTGATCTTGGAGCCCAAGAAAGTAAAATCTGTCACTGCTTCCATTTCTTCCCCTTCTATATGCCAGGAAGTGATGGGGCCAGATGCCATGATCTTAGTTTTTTTAATGTTGAGTTTCAAACCAGCTTTTGCACTCTCCTCTTTCACCCTCAACAAGAGGCTCTTGAGATCCTCTTCGCTTTCTGCCATTAGGGTGGTATCGTCTGCATATCGGAGGTTGTTGATAATTCTCCCAGCAATCTTAATTCCGACCTCTGATTCATCCAACCTGGCATTTCTCATGATGTACTCTGCATATAAGTTAAATAAGCAGGGTGACAATATGCAGCCTTGTCGTACTCCTTTCCCAATTTTGAACCACTCGGTTGTTCCAGGTCTGGTTCTTACTGTTGCTTCTTGACCCTCGTACAGGTTTCTCAGGAGACAGGTAAGGTGGTCTGGTACTCCCATCACTTTCAGAATTTGCCACAGTTTGTTGTGATCCACACAATCAAAGGCTTTAGCGTAGTCAATGAAGCAGAAATAGACGTTTTTCTGGAATTCTCTTGCTTTCTCCATGATGCAGCGAATATTGGCGATTTGATCTCTAGTTCCTCTGCCTCTTCTAAACCCAGCTTGTACTTCCGGTAGTTCTCGGTTCGCATACTGCTGAAGCCTAGCTGGTAGGATTTTGAGCATCACCTTGCTGGCATGTGAAATGAGCGCAATGGTGCGGTAGTTTGAATACTCTTTGGCGTTGCCCTTCTTTGGAATTGGAATGTAAACTGACCTTTTCCAGTCTTGTGGCCACTGTTGAGTGTTCCAGATTTGTTGGCATATTGAATGCAGCACTTTAACAGCATCATCTTTTAGGATTTTAAATAGCTCGGCTGGAAGACTGTCATCTCCGCTAGCTTTGTTGTTACTAATGCTTCCTAAGGCCCACTTGACTTCACTCTCGAGGATGTCCGGCTCAAGTTCAGTGACCGCACTATCATGGCTATCAGGGACATTCAGATCTTTCCTGTATAGTTCTTCTGTGTATTCTTGCCACCTCTTCTTAATCTCATCTGCTTCTGTTAGGTCCCTGCCTTCTTTGTCCTTTATCATGCCCGTCTTGGCACAAAACGTTCCCTTGAGATCTCCAATTTTCTTGAAGAGATCTCTAGTCTTTCCCATTCTGTTGTTTTCCTCGATTTCTTTGCATTGTTCATTTAAGAAGGCCTTCTTGTCTCTCCTTGCTATTCTCTAGAACTCTGCATTCAGTTGGGTATATCTTCCCCTTTCTCCCTTGCTTTTCGCTTCCCTTCTTTCCTCAGCTACTTGTAAAGCCTCATCAGACAGCCACTTGGCTTTCTTGCATTTCTTTTTCTTTGGGATGGATTTCGTTGCTGCCTCCTGAACAATGTTACGGACCTCCGTCCATAGTTCCTCAGGCACTCTGTCTATCAGGTCTAATCCCTGAAATCTATTCCTCACCTCCACTGTATATTCATCAGGGATATGATTTAGGTCATACCTGAACGGTTTAGTGGTTTTCCCGACGTTCTTCAATTTAAGCCGAAATTTTGCAAGAAGCAGCTCATGATCTGAGCCACAGTCAGCTCCAGGTCTTGTTTTGACTGACTGTATAGAGCTTCTCCATCTTTGGCTGCAAAGGACATAATCAATCTGATTTCGATATTGACCATCTGGTGACGTCCATGTGTAGAGTCGCCTCTTGTGCTGTTGGAAAAGAGTGTTTGCTATGATCAGCATGTTCTCTTGGCAAAACTCTATTAGCCTTTGTCCTGCTTCATTTTGTACACCAAGGCCATGCCTGCCTGTTATCCCGGTGATTTCTTGACTTCCTACTTTAGCATTCCAATCCCCTATGATGAAGAGGACATCTTTTTTTGGTGTTAGTTCTAGAAGGTGTTGTAGGTCTTCATAGAAACGATCAACCTCAGCTTCTTCGGCCTCAGTGGTTGGGGCATAGACTTGAATTACTGTGATGTTGAATGGTTTGCCTTGGATTCGTACTGAGATCATTCTATCATTTTTAAGATTGTACCCCAGTACTGCTTTTCCCACCCTTTTGTTGCCTATGAGTGCTACTCCATTTCTTCTAAGGGATTCTTGCCCACAATAGTAGATATGATGGTCACCTGAATTAAATTCGCCCATGCCTGTCCATTTTAGTTCGCTGATTCCCAAGATGTTGATGTTCAATCTTGCCATCTCATGTTTGACCACCTCCAGCTTACCTTGATTCATTGATCTGACATTCCAGGTTCCTAAACAATATTGTTCTTTACAGCATCGGATTTTCTTTTCACCACCAGACACATCCACAGCTGAGTGTCCTTTTGGGTTTGGCCCAGCCGCTTCACTCTTTCTGGCGCTACTTGGAAATACCCTCTGCTCTTCCCCAGTAGCATATTGGACACCTTCCGACCTGAGGGGCTCATCTTCCGGCGTCATATCTTTTAGCCTTGTGATACGTTCCATGGGGTTTTCTTGGCAAGAATACTGGAGTGGGTTGCCATTTCCTTCTCCAGTGGACCACATTTTGTCAGAACTCTCTGCCATGACCAGTCCGTCTTGGGTGGCCCTGCACGGCATAGCTTATGGCTTCACTGAGTTACGCAAGCCCCTTCGCCACAACAAGGCAGTGATCCATGAAGGGGACAGCATAGGATATACCATGCCATATCCATATTGCCTAAATAATACATCCATTCAGGGCATGGCCCTTAACAGCTACAGTTTACCTGCATTTTTGAACTTGAGTGAACTTGGAAAGCCCTCAACGAAAGATGTTAAACTAAAAGTTTTTTTGTTTGTTAATTCAATGGGAGATTGTATGTCCTCTACAAATGATGCCTCATTCTCTCCTTTTCTTTCTAATACTTTTTAAAAATGTATCTTCTTGTGTTCTTGTTCTGTAAAATGAACAGATATTCTCATGATTGCCCCCAGGGATCAACCCAATATGCAGAAACTGCATTACACAGTAAAATCAGTAGAAGAACACAACAATTCAATTAAAGAAGCTCCTAAAAAGCAGGTACATGCTGTATATAAGTACAAAAAAGAGCCCAGAAATATTGCCCAGCTCCTCGGTTACATATAGACATCAATAATTTATGCAGTCAGTTTTCTTTGTAATGCAGTATAAATAGACTTTGCTGGATAGAGCAGCTCTTCATGAACTAAGCCTAACCATTTAATCAGTATAAAACCACTGGCTTCTGAATGGAGAATAACATGCCAAGTTATATTTATTGTAGAAGCCATATGCAGGCATTTATCTGCAACATGAGCATGGGTAACTGTGTAGGGAAACACAGGCAAGAACGTACACCCCATCAAGAATCATCTAAGCGATGTCATAGATCTTTGCACATTCAGCATGCAAAGATCTGAATGGGGCTTTATAACCATGTTCAGCTGAACATGCTTACAGAGCTCCCATGATCGGATTGCCGTATCAGTAGGGATGTTGGAGAATTCCGCCATGGACCCCAATGAAGCCAGATTCCAAGAATCTGGCCCCATTGGGGTCCGTGGCAGAATGGAGCACTCACCTCTGCACCCCTCCGAAATCCGTCCAGGCTGTCTCTTCCATGTGGTGATTCTGCGGAACCAGCCTCTGGCTCCACAGTGCTGGCAATACAGCTGGCCGCCATTGCCATGCCATATCGTTGTGCTAAGTCCAGACGCAAATGGTGTCCACTACGCCATTTCCATCCCTGTTTTTTCACGTGATAGGCTACGCAAATCTCTACGTAAATATAATTTGTGTAGCCTATCGCATGAAAACAGGGACGCAAATGGCATACTGGATGCCATTTGCATCCGGACTTAGCACAGCGATATGGCACGGCAATGGAGGCCGGCCATATCGCCAGCACTGCAGAGCCAGCAGCTGGCTCTGCAGAATCACTGCAGAGCGGAGCTGGCCTGGACAGATTCCAAGGGGAGGGACAGATTGCCGTCCCCCCGCGGACCCTCCCAGCTGGAACAGGGTAAATGATCCGCCCACCCCTACGTATCAGGGTTTGTGATCATGGGAGCTTTGTTAGCATATTCAGTGGAATGTGATTACAGGATCCTATTCAGATCTTCATTCTGAACTAGGGATGTCAAAGAAATCCGCTGCAGATTCAAATGAGGATCTAGGGATGTACGAAAGTCACTTACCTTTTCGAAGGGTGACATTCACGGTAGGGGGGAGGCGCTCCCCCCCCCCGAAATTCTCTCCGGCCGGCTCCACTCTGCAGTGATTCTGTGGAGCTGTCGGCCGGGGCTGCCCGCAGCCAGACATCTGGCCACTGGGCAGCCTGCACAGGGACGCAAATGGTGGCTGCCATAGCCACCGCCATTTGTGTTCCAGTATTTTGCCGTAATAGGCTACATAAATATTTACATAGGCTATCACAGACAAAAAAAAAGAGGCCACTACGCCTTTGCGGCCACTACGCAATTTGCACCCCTCTCTTTTGCCATAATAGGCTACATAAATATTTACATAGGCTATCACAGACAAAAAAAAAAGGGAATGCAAATGGCGGCCACCACAGGCGCCACCATTTGCGTTCGCTGTTTGTTTGTTTTTTGCCATGATAGGCTACGTAAATACTAAGGATGGATGAAAGTCCCTTACCTGGTCCCACAGCTGTTTTTGGTGGGGAGGGGAGGTGCTTCGGTTCTCCCCCCAAAATTCTTGGTGGGGGGGAGGCACCCCACCCCTCCCGGCCGAAATTCAGGCCAGGGGGGAGGCACCCCATCCCTCACTGCCAAAACTCTGGCACCCTGTCTCCCTGGCCGCAAAATAAAAAAATTATGGAAAAAAAACATGATAGGCTATGTACGATTTACGTAGCCTATCACGGCTAGATTTTCAGTCAGCCGTGATAGGCTATGTAAATCTTTATGTAGCCTATCACGGGTGACTTTGAAAAAAAAAAAGCGCGTACGCAAATGGCGGCGCCCATGGGCACCGCCATTTGCGTTCCTTATTTAAGCATGGGTAGTTTACGTAAAGATTTACATAGACAACGGCGAAAATAAGGGCAACGCAAATAGCATTGCCCTTATTTTTGCCGTACTCTACATAAATCTTTATGTAGACTACCTGTACCCAAATAAGGAACGCAAATGGCGGCGCCCATGGGCGCCGCCATTTGCATACATGCTTTTTTTTCCCTTCAAAGTCACCCATGATAGGCTATGTAAAGATTTACATAGCCTATCATGGCTGACTTTGAAAATCAAGCCGTGATAGGCTACGTAAATCGTTACGTAGCCTATCACTTTATTTTTTTTTTTAAACTTTACTGGGAAATGGCGGCGGCGGCAGCCGGTCGGAAGACCAGCCGCCGCTGCCCCCGCCGAAACGCCGCCGAAACGCCGCTGCGACCTGCTGCCAAGAGGGACATTCCACAGAGGTAAGACCCATCCCGGGGGGGTGGCGGGGGGGGTGGCAGAGAATTTCCCCACCAATTTTGGGGGGCCGAATGTGTTGGCATTCGGCCTCCCGGAGATTTGTAGAGAAATTCTCCGCCATCCCTAGTAAATACTTACGCAGCCTATCATGGCTTCTGCAGGGATGCAAATGGCGTCCCTGTGTTAGCCGTGATAGCCTATGTAAGTATTTATGTAGCCTATCACAGCTACAATGAAGAAGCGAATGGCAGACGTGGCCACCATTCGCGAAGCAGCGCAAACAGCAGCAAGTAGGTGTCCTGTTTTGCACGCCTTTTGCCTTCGTTCTGCCACAGATTTCGGGGGGCCGAATGCACTGGCATTCGGCCTTACCGAGATCCATGGCGGAATTCTCTGACATCCCTACAGGAATCTGCAGCAGATCAGGACCACTTACCTCTGCTCCAGGAGGAGAGGAGGCGGAACTGCATTCAGCTGCTTCTTGCCAGCCAGAGCCATTCGCCTCCTCCCAGTCCTTGCTCATCTCCGTGTCTTTTCTTTAAAAAAAACAAAAAACAAATGGCGATCGGTAGGATGTGCCATCCCCTTCATGGATCACTGCCTTGTTGTGGCAAAGGGACTTGTATAACTCAGTGAAGCCATAAGCTATGCCATGCAGGGCCACCCAAGATGGACAGGTCATGGCGGAGAGTTCTGACAAAATGTGGTCCACTGTTGGAGAAGGAAACGGCAACCCACTCCAGTATTCTTGCCAAGGAAAACCCATGGAACGTATTACAAGGCTAAAAGAGATGAACCTGGTAGATGAGCCCCTCAAGTCGGAAGGTGTCCAATATACTACTGGGGAAGAGCAGAGGGAATTTCCAAGTAGCGCCAGAAAGAGTGAAGTGGCTGGGCCAAAGCCGAAAGGACACTCAGCTCTGGATGTGTCCGGTGGTGAAAAGAAAGTCCGATGCTGTAAAGAACAATATTGTTTAGGAACCTAGAATGTAAGATCAATGAATCAAGGTAAACTAGAGGTGGTCAAACATGAGATGGCAAGATTGAACATCGACATCTTGGGAATCAGCGAACTAAAATGGACAAGCATGGGCGAATTTAATTCAGGTGACCATCATATCTACTACTGTGGGCAAGAATCCCTTAGAAGAAATGGAGTAGCACTCATAGTCAATAAAAAGGTGGGAAAAGCAGTACTGGGGTACAATCTCAAAAATGATAGAATGATCTCAGTACGAATCCAAGGCAAACCATTCAACATCACAGTAATTCAAGTCTATGCCCCAACCACTGAGGCCGAAGAAGCTGAGGTTGATCGGTTCTATGAAGACCTACAACACCTTCTAGAACTAACACCAAAAAAAGATGTCCTTTTCATCATAGGGGATTGGAATGCTAAAGTAGGAAGTCAAGAAATCACCGGGATAACAGGCAAGCATGTCCTTGGTGTACAAAATGAAGCAGGACAAAGGCTAATAGAGTTTTGCCAAGAGAACACGCTGATCATAGCAAACACTCTTTTCCAACAGCACAAGAGGCAACTCTACATATGGACATCACCAGATGGTCAATATCGAAATCAGATTGAATATGTACTTTGCAGCCAAAGATGGAGCTTCGAAGAGGCAGAGGAACTAGAGATCAAATCGCCAACATTCGCTGGATCATGGAGAAAGAAAGAGAATTCCAGAAAAACATCTATTTCTGCTTCATTGACTATGCTAAATCCTTTGATTGTGTGGATCACAACAAACTGTGGCAAATTCTGAAAGAGATGGGAGTACCTGACCACCTTACCTGTCTCCTGAGAAACCTGTACGAGGGTCAAGAAGCAACAGTAAGAACCAGACATGGAACAACCGAGTGGTTCAAAATTGGGAAAGGAGTACGACAAGGCTGCATACTGTCACCCTGCTTATTTAACTTATATGCAGAGTACATCATGAGAAATGCCGGGTTGGATCACAGGTCGGAATTAAGATTGTCAGGAGAATTATCAACAACCTCAATTATCAACAACCTGAAGAACAACAAATACGAAGAGAAAACTCACTGGAAAAGCCCCTGATGCTGGGAAAAATTGAAGGCAAAAGGAGAAGGGGATGGCAGAGGATGAGATGGCTAGATAGCATCACCGATGCAATGAATATGAACTTGAGCACACTCCGGGAGAGAGCAGAGGACAGGAAGGCCTGGCATGCTATGGTCCATGTGATCACGAAGAATCGGACATGACTGAACAACTGAACAAGCAACAAGCAAGGATGTGCCCATAGACTTGTATGCAAAATAGAGCCGTGAATCTTGCGTATAAGCCTATGGACACATAGACTTAGACACAAGATTCATGACTCTATTTGCGTCTAAGTCTATGGGCACATCCTGCCGATCGCCTTTTTTTTTTTTAAAGAAAAGTCATGGCAATCGGCAGGGACAGGGAGGAGAACGGCTCTGGCCGGCAGGAGGGAAGCTGAGCGGCCCCCAAGCTGGTTCCCCCCCCCGCAAGAATCCTCAAGGAGCAAAGCCACTCCAGAGGATTCTGGGGTTGAGGAATGGATTGCCTGCCCCCCCACCGGATTCCCCACCAGAACGGACAGTGGGGAATCTGTACACCCCTATTCTGAACACATGAAGACCAGAATGGCAGCTGAGTGCAGAGGGACATTGGGAGGCGGGGGCGTTGTTATATGTGCATCTATGTCTGCTACGCAGTTTAGCCCTACTCACGTGCAGGTGAATGCCTGCATAGAGTTTTATGTTGTACTCACCTCCATTCCATCAGTGAGGCATATTTTTATCCTTTATCTCTCCTTTACATGCCTCATCTTCACTCCCTTCTATTATTTTTAATTGATTCTTTGTCTGCTTTCCCTAGACATCTTCTGGCTACTGTCCTTTCTTGCTTCATTTCTTGATTTCAGTTCTTCCTTTTTCATTTCTTATTATTTATTGATTGATTACATTTCTATACCACCCAATTCAATCATAGAATCATAGAATAGTAGGGTTGGAAGGGACCTATAAGACCATCAAGTCCAACCCCCTGCTCAGTGCAGGAATCCAAGTCAAAGCATCCCTGACAGATGGCTGTCCAGCCTCGTCTTGAGCGCCTCCAGTGTGGGAGAGCCCACTACCTCCCTAGGTCATTGGTTCCATTGTCGTATTGCTCTAACAGTCAGGAAGTTTTTCCTGATGCTTAGTCGGAATCTGACTTCCTGTAACTTGAGCCCATTATTCCATGTCCTGCACCCTGGGATGATTGAGAAGAGATCCTGGCCTTCCTCTCTGTGATAACCTTTCAAGTACTTGAAGAGCACTATCCTATCTCCCCTCAGTCTTCTCCCAGTTCTTTCAGTCTCTCCTCATAGGGCTTTGTTTCCAGTCCCCTGATCATCTTCGTTGACCTCCTCTGAAACTCTCCAATTTGTCTGCATCCTTCTTAAAGTGTGGTGCCAGTACACAGTACTCCAGATGAGGCCTAACCAGTGCTGAGTAGACAGGAATTAGTACTTCCTGGGATTTGGAAGCTATGCTTCTATTAATGCAGTCTAAAATAGCATTTGCCTTTTTTGCAGCCACATCACTTTGTTGGCTCATATTCAACTTGTGAACTACAAGAATTCCAAGATCCTTCTCGCTTGTAGTATTGTTCAGCCACATCTCCCCCATCTTGTTATTGTTCATTTGGTTTCTTTTTCCTCTGTGCAGAACTTGGCATTTATCCCTATTAAATTTCATTCTGTTGTTTTCTGCCCAGCTCTCCAGTCTATCAAGATCACTTTGAATTTTGTTTGTCTTCCAAGGTATTAGCTATCCCGCCCAATTTTGTGTCATCTGCAAATCTGATCAGCATTCCCTGCACCTCCTCATCCAAGTCATGAATAAAAATGTTGAAGAGCACTGGGCCCAGGAAGGAGCCCTGTGGTACCCCACTCATTGCCTCTGCACAGTTTGAGAAGATCCCATTGATAAACACTCTTTGAGTCCGATTCTGTAGCCAACTGTGAATCAACTGATAGTTGTTTCATCTAGCCCACTTTTAGCTAGTTTTCTAATCAGGATATCATGGGGCACAATGAATAGCTGAAGCTCTCTGGGTGGTTCTTTTCCTTTTTTGGCTTAGACTCTCAGCCTAATCCCTTTAACTCTTATATTTTACTCTTATTCCCTTTATCCATCCAGCAATGAGTATATAAAGGTGTCATCTCTTACTGTATCTGTCCAATTGTTCTACTCTGTGATGAAATGGAATGTCCCCTCTGGCCATTAAAAATCACATTGAAGAATAATTAATCTTAAACAGTTTTATATTAAAGAGGAGTGCTAATTTAAAAACTGGATTTTAATCTGAGATTGTGTCTTCATACAAGGCCTATCTAGAAGTTATGTTATTAGATATAGCTGATATGAAACACTTGCACTTCTGCATCTTTACTAATCATGTTACATCCAAACTGCTGTATCAATAAAAGTGTGGTATTGTTAACTGCCTAGATATGAAGCACAATCCAGGAAAAGATAGGTGTAATTAAACTTCCATGAAAATCAATGAGTCTTAAGTACACCTAATGCTCCTAGAGTTTCTTTCTTACTCTCTGATTGAAATTTCCACAGGTCTCCAAGATAAAAATGTAGATTCATGTCCCATTTTTATCAATGACTAGAACAGTTCCTTAGAAACATCCCCAACACATATGTAACATATTCTCGCACCACTAATTGGGTGCACGAAGCTGTGTGTTTCCACTGAAACCACTGGACTACTAGGCAGAACGTCTGCTATTTTGGCATTACAGATTTGAACATTTGTTTCCATATTATATATATACTAACTTCAAAAGTGAAATAGTGACTTCATGCCAACCTTGCAATAGAGATCTGAATGCTGATTAAGAAATTTGACCCAAAATTAAAGCATGTAACCTCAAAATCCATTAGAACAGATTATAAATGGATTCTGAGTGTTGTTGGTTGTAATTCCTCCTGCACAATGTTTCATTGCTACTTGTTAATGGTCCTCTAATAATAAATTAGAGGACTCATCATTATAATTGATATATTAAGTAACTTGTTTTCAGTTCCTTTTCAGTTTCCCTAAAGAGTTGTACTTTCCTTTGACTTTTTAACTTATTGACATGTGGTAGCTTACATATCTAGACATCTTGCTATTATCTACACATCAAAGATGGTACATAAGTATTTATTAAGCAAAAGGAATTTGTACTTATCTTCTCTTTACGTTAAGGGGGGGAAAAATCTCGAATCACTTCATTACTGTAAACCTTTCTCCATTTCTAATTCTTTTTTAAATTCATAGCATCAGTAGAATCAAAGCTCTGGACATTCTTGGATTGAAAATCAATAGAAGGTAATTTTTCTACATGGGTATTGTTCAGAAATTAAAGAGCTTTCTTTATTCATATGTAATAACAACCCATCAGTTTAAAAACCGATGGATTTTCATGCATGAGAGGAGAGAGCTGGCACACTGCCTGCGGTGTGCCTATCTCTTCCTCTTTTACTCAGCAACCCACAATTAGATCAGGAACCCACAATCAGCTGCTGTTTAGGGGTTAAACAACCCAGCTGTCTGGGTTTGGACATCATGCTCATCAGGAGCTGATCATGGGTTGCTAAGCTGATCATGGGTTATGGAGTAAAGCCGAAGAAGTGGGCACATTGCAGGCAGTGTGCCCGCATGACATGTCCCCGACAACTCATCAGTTCTTAAACCAATGGGTTGTAATTACATGCAGACAGCCCCATTGATAAGAATGGGTGAATCCTGAAGTTTTTCACAAGTAGTAGGTGCGTTTGTGATGGCTATCAATGGCTATTAATCATGATGGCTGTAGTGTATACTATCTCCAGGATCAGGGGCACCAGGCCTGTGAATACCAGTCACTGGGGAACAACAGTGGGAGAGGACCATTGATCTCATGTCTGATTTGTGGGCTTCCCACAGGCATCTGTTTGTCTGCTGTGGGAAACAGGATGCAGGACTACACAGTTCTTTGGTCTGATCCAGCAGGGCTCTTCTTATGTAGCTGAGTTAACTACTAGGATTATCTTAAATTCAGAGTGTAGAATCAGACTTTTTTTCTTCTTCCACAATAATTGCAATAGCTAGATAGGTTGGAGCTACTATTACAGGAGGCTACAGTTGATAGATCCATCTGGGAAGTTGGAAAGTAAGCTTATTATAGGTCAATTGCCATGTGAGTTAATCTGTTCAATTTTTTCAAAGAATTGTCTTAAAGAGAATAGAACTGTAACTAGGAACAGGAAATAACCATTCATTCTGATTTGAGTTTTGAGTTTCGATTTACCACATTATTTTTGTGAATAATGTTCACTGTTCAATTTGTTATTTTAGGATGAAAACCTATACAAATTTAACTGGTAGTAAGCCCTGCTTAATGGAGCTTACTTCTGAATAGAAATGGATAGGATCACACTGTTACTCTTGCTTCTATGAACATGATTTTATTAGGGTTCAGTGTATGAATTCTAATAGGGCCTCAATAATAGCAGTAAGTGACAGCCAGGATATAAGGTACTGCAGTAAGAAATAAGTTATGCTGGAGATTGCAGCAGAAGATGTTACAGGGGAAAAAAAATAACATTTCACTGCCAGAAAAAGTAATTAAAAACGCACTTCTAGTCAGTGAGATTATTTTACTTTGGCAGCATCTAAGTGGGACAAAATAGATAATGTTGTTGGTCAACCACTTTAATATTTTTGTTTGAGGTGTTTGTTTTTATGATGACATTTTAATTAGCTGATGATGTTTTAATTATGAGTAGTTAGTATGGATCCCCACTGGAGTTAGATGACTTTATATTCATAGTAAATGTGCCAGCAAGTTACGTAACAAATTAGCACAATCATTTTCACTGTCCAGTATGCTGGCATAGAGGGTTGCTTTTCTTTATATTGGACAATCCACTTTTAGTGAAAGAGTATGAATGGAATGCTTTTGAGTAGTTCTTTAAACTTGTGAAAAATGGTTGTTGTAACTTTAAACAGAAATACTTTTCTATCCTTAGCTGGGAAAATGGCTCTTAGGGATGTTGCCACAATTCAATTCAATTCTAATTTGTGTGATTCTGTACATACAGAATGTTCTTTGGGACTGCAAGGATAATTGATGGAGTCTAAACATTTGGCCACATTTATACATTCATTTTAGGCAGCACATATGAGCATTCAGTATTAGTGCTACCAGAAGCAGGTACTTTTAATGCACTACAAAATACACACCTTCCAAGAATTTGAACACTTCTTATCATAGAATAATAGTACTATTACAATTAATATGTCTCTTAATAGTGTGATCCTATGCATTTCCATTCAGAATTAAACCCCATTGAGTTAAATAGGGCTTACTACCAGTTAAATTTGTATAGGATTTCATCCTAAAATAACAAATTGGACAGTGAACACATATTCACAAAAATAATGTGCTACATCTAGACCCAAATCTAGAATCAGTGGCTTTTTCCCATTCCTAGTTCCACTTCTATTCAGTTTAAGAAAATTCTTTGAGTAGATTGAACAGACCAGGAATTTGAAAGCTACAAAACCAAAATCTACTACAGCCAAATACCAGTGCCATTTTTTTTTTATGAGTCTCATAGTATATGATATGATTCTGCTCTATGATCAACCAATTTTTGGACTTCTTCTTGTTGTTTTCAGTCATTAAGTCATATCCGACTCTTCGTGACCCCATGGACCATAGCACGCCAGGCCTTCCTGTCCTCAGCTCTCTCCCGGAGTGTGCTCAAGTTCATATTCATTGCATCGGTGATGCTATCTAGCCATCTCATCCTCTGCCGTCCCCTTCTCCTTTTGCCTTCAGTCTTTCTCAGCAACCAGGGAGTTTTCTCTTCGTATGAGGTGGCCAAAATATTTGAGCTTCATCTTCAATATCTGTCCTTCCAATGAGCACTCAGGGTTGATTTTCTTTAGGATTGACTGATTTGACCTCCTTGCAGTCCAGGGGACTTGTAAGAGTCTTCTCCAGCACCACAGTTTGAAAGCATCAATTCTTTGGCGCTCAGCCTTCCTTATAGTCCAGCTCTCACAGCCATTCCTTACTACTGGGAAAACCATAGCTTTGATTAGACGGACCTTTGTCGGCAAGGTGATGTCTCTGCTTCTTACTATGCTGTCTAGGTGAGCCATAGCTTTCCTCCCAAGGAGCAAGCATCTTTTAATTTCATGGCTACAGTCACCATCTGCAGTGATCTTGGAGCCCAAGAAAATAAAATCTGACTCTGCTTCTATTTCTTCCCCTTCCATATGCCAGGAAGTGATGGGGCCAGATGCCATGATCTTAGTTTTTTTAATGTTGAGTTTCAAACCAGCTTTTGGACACTCCACTTTCACCCTCAATAAGAGGCTCCTTAGATCCTCTTCGCTTTCTGCCATTAGGGTGGTATCATCTGCGTATCTGAGGTTGTTGATAATTCTCGCAGCAATCTTAATTCCGACCTGTAATTCATCCAACCCGGCGTTTCTCATGATGTACTCTGCATATAAGTTAAATAAGCAGGGCGACAATATACAGCCTTGTCGCGCTCCTTTCCCAGTTTGGAACCAATCGGTTGTTTAGGGATGTACGAAAATTCCGCCATGGATCTTGGGGAGGCTGAATGCCAGCGCATTCGGCCCCCTGAAATCGGTGGCAGAACAGCCGCCCCCCCCACCCCCCTGGGACGAGACTTACCTTGAGCGGATCTTCCTGGCGGCGGCGGCTCCAGCGGTGGGTCGGCGGCGGTTCGGCGGCGGCGGCTGCAGCGGCTGGTCTTCTGACCGGCTGCCGCCGCCGCCATTTCCAGTTTAAAAAAAACAAAAACAAACATGTGATAGGCTACGTAAAGATTTATGTAGCCTATCACGGCTAGGTTTAAAAAAAAAACGTGATAGGCTACGTAAATGTTTACATAGCCTATCACGGCTGACTTAAAAAAAACAACAACAACGCGCATATGCAAATGGCGGCAGCCATGGCCGCCGCCATTTGCATTCCTTATTTTGGCACGTCTTAGTCTATGTAATGAGCGCCGAAGAATTGATGCTTTCGAACTGTGGTGCTGGAGAAGACTCTTACGAGTCCCCTGGACTGCAAGGAGGTCAAATCAGTCCATCCTAAAGGAAATCAACCCTGAGTGCTCATTGGAAGGACAGATAATGAAGCTGAAGCTCCAATATTTTGGCCACCTAATGCGAAGAGAAAACTCCCTGGAAAAGACCCTGATGCTGGGAAAGACTGAAGGCAAAAGGAGAAGGGGACGGCAGAGGATGAGATGGCTAGATAGCATCACGGATGCAATGAATATGAACTTGAGCACGCTCCGGGAGAGAGCGCAGGACAGGAAGGCCTGGCGTGCTATGGTCCATGGGGTCACGAAGAGTCGGACACGACTGAACGACTGAACAACAAAAAGCCTATGTAAACATTTACATAGACTTAGACGGCGAAAATAAGGGGAACGCAAATAGCGTAGCGTCTACTAAAGACCGCCGCCATTTGCGTACGCGCGTTGTTGTTGTTTTTTAAGTCACCCGTGATAGGCTACGTAAACATTTATGTAGCCTATCATGGCTGACTGCAGGGATGCAAACAGCAGTGGCTACGGCTGCCGCCATTTGCGTCCCTGCTAGCCAGCAGCTGGATGTCCGGCTGCTGGCAGAGCCGGCCGGTGGCTCTGCAGAATCCCTGCAGAGCACAGCCGGCCGGCCAGGATTGCGGGGGGAGAGGAACAGAGCGCCTCCCCCCCGGTGAGGATTCCGGGGGGAGGGACGGAACACCTCCCCCCCAACCATAAACATAATCTGTGAAAGGTAAGTACCTTTCGTACATCCCTACGGTTGTTACATGTCCAGTTCTTACTGCTCCTTCTTGACCCTCGTACAGGTTTCTCAGGAGACAGGTAAGGTGGTCTGGTACTCCCAAGAATTTTCCACAGTTTGTTGTGATCCACACAATCAAAGGCTTTAGTGTAGTCAATGAAGCAGAAATATATGTTTTTCTGGAATTCTCTTGCTTTCTCCATGATCCAGCGAATGTTGGCAATTTGATCTCTAGTTCCTCTGCCTCTTTGAAACTCAGCTTGTACTTCCAGTAGTTCTTGGTTCACATACTGCTGAAGCCTAGCTTGTAGGATTTTGAGCTTAACGTTGCTGGCATGTGAAATGAGTGCAATTGTACGGTAGGTTGAACACTCTTTGGCATTGCCCTTCTTTGGAACTGGAATGTCAACTGACCTTTTCCAGTCTTGTGGCCACTGCTGAGTGTTCCAAATGTTTCCAAATGCTTGCCTGTTATCCCGGTTATTTCTTGACTTCCTACTTTAGCATTCCAATCCCCTATGATGAAAAGGACATCTTTTTTTGGTATTAGTTCTAGAAGGTGTTGTAGGTCTTCACAGAACCAATCAACCTCAGCTTCTTCGGCCTCAGTGGTTGGGGCAGAGACTTGAATTACTGTGATGTTGAATGGTTTGCCTTGGATTTGTACTGAGATCATTCTATCATTTTTGAGATTGTACCCCAGTACTGCTTTTCCCACCCTTTTATTGACTATGAGTGCTACTCCATTTCTTCTAAGGGATTCTTGCTCACAGTAGTAGATATGATGGTCACCTGAATTAAATTCGCCCATGCTTGTCCATTTTAGTTTGCTGATTCCCAAGATGTCGATGTTCAATCTTGCCATCTCATGTTTGACCACCTCCAGCTTACCTTGATTCATTGATCTGACATTCCAGGCTCCTAAACAATATTGTTCTTTACAGCATCGGACTTTCTTTTCACCACCAGACACATCCACAGCTGAGTGTCCTTTTGGGTTTGGCCCAGCCGCTTCACTCTTTCTGGCGCTACTTGGAAATTCCCTCTGCTCTTCCCCAGTAGTATATTGGACACCTTCCGACCTGAGGGGCTCATCTTCCGGCGTCATCTCTTTTAGCCTTTTGATACGTTCCATGGGGTTTTCTTGGCAAGAATACTGGCGTGGGTTGCCATTTCCTTCTCCAGTGGAGCACATTTTGTCAGAACTCTCCGCCATGACCTGTCCGTCTTGGGTGGCCCTGCACGGCATAGCTTATGGCTTCACTGAGTTACGCAAGCCCCTTTGCCACAACAAGGCAGTGATCCATGAAGGGGTTTGGACTTCTTATTGTGTGATGATACAGGAATTGACAGGATTCATAATACAAGGTACTCTTTAGACACAACGCTAATTTCTAAATAAAGGTGCCAGACCTTACACCTACCTAAACTTGAATATGGAAAAAGCACAGTAGTGTTTTCTGTGTCTCCCAGCATAACGCAAGAGCAGGTGAGGTGAGGGGTGGTGTTGCAGCCATCCTAGAAGCGAGGCAAGATCTCCAGTTAGGAGACACCTGTTGTGTCTGTGCATCATCCAGGGGGCAGGGCAGGGCAGGAGGCTTATACACCAGCCCCGCTTTCCCCCAACCCCTCTTGATTCAGTGCCTACCCTTCTACCCTAAAATCAACTTCTTGGTTGAATAGGATTTTTTTTAACTTGGTTTCAGTGGCTGTGGTCACTGGTCAGCACGTTTTTCACCTCTCTATACTCCACCTTCTAAGGAATGGAATTTACTTGGGCAGCATCTTCTAAATACACATAGCAGGGTAGTGTGTAAGTAAGTGAGTCAATATTGAGCACCTGAGCACCTTTATGGTGATACCTGCTTTTCCACATTGGTCCGTAAGGACTATGAGTCCTATGAAACCAAATGCACAGTTACAAGATGGGGGAGACGTGGCTCAACAACACTACAAGCGAGAAGGATCTTGGAATTGTTGTTGATCACAAGCTGAATATGAGCCAACAATATGATGTGGCTGCAAAAAGACAAATGCTATTTTGGGCTGCATTAATAGAAGCATAGCTTCCAAATCCCGGGAAGTACTAGTTCCCCTCTACTCAGCACTGGTTAGGCCTCATCTGGAGTACTGTGTCCAGTTCTGGGCACCACACTTTAAGAAGGATGCAGACAAACTGGAGAGGTTTCAGAGGAGGGCAACAAAGATGATCAGGGGACTGGAAACAAAGCCCTATGAGGAGAGACTGAAAGAACTGGGCATCTTTAGCCTTGAGAAGAGAAGACTGAGGGGAGATATGCTAGCACTCAAGTACTTGAAAGGTTGTCACAGAGAGGAAGGCCAAGATCTCTTCTCGATCATCCCAGAGGCAGAACATGGAATAATGGGCTCAAGTTACAGGAAGCCAGATTCCAGCTGAACATCTGGAAAAACTTGCTGACTGTTAGAGCAATACGACAATGGAACCAATTCCCTAGGGAGGTAGTGGGCTCTCCCACACTGGAGGCATTCAGGACGAGGCTGGACAGCAATCTGTGAGGATGCTGTGACTTGGATTCCTGCATTGAGCAGGGGGTTGGACTTGATGGCCTTGTAGGCCTCTTCCAACCCTACTATTCTATTATTCTATGAGTCTCTAGCAGCAATGAAAGGACACTCTTAACTGGATCACACACCTAAAGTTTGGGGACTTGGATGGGGCTTGGGGGGATAGTAACAAAGGAGGGCCTCCCTCAGCACCTAAAAGTGTAGCATGAGGGACTGACGCCCGGTAATATACTGGTTCCCACTGGAGCTGGATAGGCTCACTGAATAGAAGAGGCAAGCGTCTCTGGTCTTCGTCAGAACCCACACTGATGATACTATACTGCAGTTCTCTAATAAAGTGTGGCCCTCACTTATCCAACAGCTGACTTTTCCTCATTCTGTCGGGTATGTTCACAAGCAAGATCAAACAACTAGAGAATGCACCTTACTAGCCCAACTAGAGAAGAGAGCACCTTGTTTGTATTTGTGGCGGCAATGTGGCATGCTTGCAGTGTTTCAACAAAGCAAACTTTCATTTCCAGCTCGACACAAGCTTTCTCTTTGCTTAATATGCCTGCTACCTGCTTGTGAGCACTTGGATTTGGCTATTAAAAGTATTAACATCCTTCACTCAGTTACATGGAATTCTCACCTTCTAAAGGGCAACAATGGCTTTCCAGAAGATTTAGAAGGAAAAGTATCCTACATAGTAACTTCTTATTTTGATGATAGAGGTACCAGAACCTTTTGTTAGATTTAAGATACAATCCTATGCATGCTTAGACAAAAAGGGCAGGATCCAACAGCGCCCTACCACTGGCAGTCAGCACCGCATGCATGACCCCTACCACTGGCGGTGGCGATGTAGCACTTCCAGGGGCAAGCCCCCAAATGACTGGAAATGCAGCTTTCTGAAAGTGCAGGTCACGCCTTCCAGAAACACATGTTTCTGGCCATTTGGGGGCTTGCCCCAGAAGCGCTACGTTGCTGCTGCTCCTGCTGTGTGTGCACCAGGAAATGGCGGTGCTGGCCGCCAGCAGGAAGGCACTGTTGGATCCTACCCCAAAAGTCCTACAACTCCTGGACCTTTTCTGTCTAAACATTCATGGGATTGTGCCCTTAATCTTACAGGCATTGGTCAAATTTTATTTATGAAGATGCCAAAGGTATGAGAATAGGTTTTGCTCTGTATTTTTAAGCTTTTTAAATGCATTCTTGAAAATATTTCCACCACTGAGCTAGTGAGAAAACTAGATGAAGCCACAAAAATGTCATCCATTTTTGGGTGGGGGAAGTTAAATAAGTATCGATGACTCACTTCCATACCCCTACATTTTAATTATGGTATACACAGTCTAATATATTTATATAGAAATGTCTGCATTTTTGTTTTAAGCACTCTCTCGTGAATTTTACTACCCAATTTTAAATTCGTATAAATAAGCAGTTCACTTACTTTTAAATAACACATTTAAGCCAATCTGTTTTTTTCCAGGTTGTCTGTATTGTTAATCAATGTTATACTTAATGAAACTGTTTAATCTGAAAACTCAAGAAAGAAATACATTGACTGTTCATGAAGGCTATGCAATTTAAGAGGTCTCCACTGTATTCACCAACCCTTCAGCATAATTCTCAAACAAACCTCATTGCTCTACTCCCTTCCAAGCATTTCTTAATTAACTCTGAACATGGGGACTGACACAAAGATCAGAAGGGAATATTACATTAAAAAAAAAAATCTGAAATGCTGCAAAGTTTTAAGACATAATGTCCAATACCATTAGAAATCACACCAGCACCATCTGAATTACAGTTTGCAGTTTATGCAGGGAAAATATATTCTAAATTTCACTTTTTTTCTACTTCAGAACACCTGAAGGCCTTTAGCTTTCTTACATATATAATGGCAGGGCAGATTAAAAGACATATAGCCCTACATGGAAATAATTATTTTGGGCCCTATACAAACACTTCAGGAGCTGATAAACATCACTCATTCATGTACTAAGGAGGACATTGTCAATGCATACATGACCCACCACCATCCTATCCAAAAATCTTTTATAGTGCACAGAATATTCTGGAACTCCAAATAACTGAACCCCACCAAGGATCACAATTGGGCTACACCCCTGTAGACTGTTTTAGGGTACAATCCTATGCATGCTAAACCTGCAACTTTTTAGAAAAATGGCCTGCAACTCCCAGCATTCCTGAGCTAGCCATGCTGGCTGGGGCATGCTGGGAGTTGTAAGACTTTTTTTTCTGTCTAAACTAAAATGTCTGTCACTGGGAAATCTGGTTCTTTTTGACTCAGTGGAGTTCCGCAATATGAACAACTCACTTTGCATCTGCAAACTCAGCTGTGGGCTGTTCTCCAAACTCCAGGAACTATTTTGCACATTTGTGTATTGGGGGGGAAGTACTGAAATGTGCACAAATTACGGCCCAATTTGCATAAATTATGTCTGAATTTGTGCAAATTACACAAGCTCATCCATGAATTGTGTAATTTGTGCAAATTGCTCAGACATTTGTGCAGATTGCAGAACCTTCCAAAACATATGCCCCAAATTCCTGGAAAATCTGCAAACTGGCCTGACTCGCTGCACTTTGAGTTGGGTGCCCCAGTGGGAATCAAAATGAAGTCCAGGGAGCCAAGCCTAGGAAAACTCAGTGAACTCTACCCTCCAAATGGATTTCTCTGACATTATTAGTCTAAACATGCATAGGATTGCGCGTTGAGTATACCAGCTAATCCTTTCTTATAGCGGGCATTGTAAACCTGTATAGTACTGTCTGGGCATGATATTTCAAGGTATCAGAACATTTTAATACCTTGTTTCTTAACCATCTAAAACTTTCCTGCTGGTGATTATGAAGTCAGTGTTCCACAGACTCCTCTGACCAAAACAATGAAGCCATTTCTTTCCATAAAGTCTGTGTACAGTTTCGGGATCTCAGAGCTAGTCTCACCACTAGGCCTGAAGTCAAGGATTGTTTCTCCTTAGATTCCAGCCAATCAATGAGTGACGTTATTACTCCATTCATTCATGTCATAGCATATGTGACACATGGTGTGTACTGTTTTGAAAGCAGCAGCACAAATACTGCAAAGAAGAAGATGTAAATTTGTTAATGCATTTGCTTAGTTATAGTGGGGTGTCAGAGGCAACTTTTTTGGCTCCGAGGGCTACACAAGGCCAGGTAATGGGTCGGGGGCCACATATGTGCACGTGCACACACACATGCACACACACACGCACACTTGTTTGGAATCTCTGGGGGATGGGAGACTAAAACAAGCTCCCCTGCAAAGCCCCACTACCTCTAAGAAGGGAGAGATAGTAGGAGTAACTGTGCTGCAGCCTCAAGGAGCATTGCTGATCAGGGAAGGGGAGTGGGGGCGGGCAAGTTGGTTCAGAAGTCAGCTAGCTTCCTGAGGAGCCAGTGTGTGAACCTTAAACTGAGATTGTATATGTTTATGGTAGATTAGAAGGGCTGATATCAATTAATTTCCTTCAAGAGAGAAGGAATAGACATGTCCAGTTAGAGTTTTGGAATGCTATTCAATCTGAAAAAGCCTGGGTGGAAAGAAATGTTTTTAGCATTTGCCAGAGTCTCACAAACTTTGGTCCATGCCTTAATTCCAGGGGAAAAGCATCCCAGCAGGCAGGGGCAAGTATACTAAATGCCCTTTTCCAAATGGCCACCAGATTAATCCAAGGAGCATACAGAACTACCAGAAGAATTTCCCCCTAAAGATCAAAGGAATCAGGTAGGAGTTTAAGGGACGAGGTAGTCTCTCAAATCACCTGGTCCTAAGTTGTTTAGGAGCTTGCTTAGGTTAGTGGATGGTAAGCAAGGCTAGTTCTCCTTTGTGGCAGGACAGTGTAGATATGAAGTAAAGTAGGAGGAAGATATTTTTGACTATACTTAGGAACCATTATGGTGAACGGAACAATAACCTGAGCAACTCATGAGGCTGACCATGGTGATGGAACTCCCCTAGGGCACAAGTACCTCCATTGCCCTCAAAAGCTGACAACTTAAGTGGATGATACTGACTGAAGAAGTTACAATTCCCTGAACGGGTTGGGTATGAGGAACAGGAATCAGACAGTGGCTAATCATGGGCTAGAAGCTAGGGTAGGGTCACCCCACAAGGGTGGTGGTAAGGATGTAGCTCTTTTCTTTAACAGCAGTAAGACAGTAGATGAGCACCATTGCAGATATTTTGCATTAATAAAGTTGTGGGCCTGGTTCATTCCATATACTGACTCGTATCTTCATTTGAGAGCCAAACACAACCACCAGACTGGAAAAAAATGTTGGACAAATGACTGTATAATACCCATATATTACATGATGTTTACACAAAGTCTTGAATACTGACAGGAATCTTCCTGATGTTATTCATCTGAGAGCCATCATGACTGGCTGGTTGCGATTTGTCTCCACAGAGATGGTGCGTTTCTATAAATTGCTTGGAAATGTGACTTGATTAAACAAAAGCAAATCTTTGTATAAACACAAACACATATTAGTCTGAATTTGACATGTTCTGGTTTGATTTACAGGTGAAATGGCGTTTATATAAATTATGTTTACACTGATAAAATACAATGTACTCACACAGTCACAAACTCAAGTAAACTAACATCAGCTTAAAAAAATCAAAGCTTTTGTTAAAGCAGTTTTATATTTAGACCAAGCCAAGACTCTCAAAAACATGACAAGGTTTGACATTGGATAATAATGCAGGGAGAAGTTTATGGGTGGATCACACTATCTGATGAGACATGATATAGTGTGTGGGGGGGAGGGGAATAGAGAGAGAGAAAAGAGAGAGACAGAGAGAGAAGCAAACACTAAGGCTGAAAATCTGAGCAAGCATACTAATTTCTTCATAAGAGAGCTTGATTTGAATGATAATCACAATTGCCTGCTTTGCTAACATCTGAAAAGTGCTTTCTGAAATTAATTCTTTTGTTAGGCAGAAAATGCAGCTTAAAGCTGGGAAGAAAAAAAAATGCATTTGAGACAAAAGAACTGATTTCTTATTCTAAGTGCTGGGGAGGGTGGGTGAGAGGAACAAGGAACTGGGAAGGAAACAAAATATGGACTAAACATATTGGCTAGCAGAAGTACAGTGGTGGGGGGAGGACTTTAGCCATACTTTTTTTTTTTTTTTAAATACACCTCTGCTAGGAACTTCTAATATTACATTTCCCAATCTCGGGTTGTGTTTTTAAAACGGGGAGCCATGGTTATAGAACCATATTGTTGTAATGTGGGAATGGTTCAATCCAAGTCTGACATACACAAATGGCAGAGAAGTCAAAGAATGACGGACATACATGCATCTTAGCCTTACATCTGATGTTACAAAGATTGTGGATGAAGTCACAGATGTGTGTTCGCTACTCAATAACCACAACATTGAGAGATGACTGCACGTGTGAAACAGCCGTCGCCAGTCAAATGCAACAGACAGAGCACTGGTACAGCCCACGTCATGCATGTTGCTGGGGCAACCCTCTGCAGCAAGCTGCCAAGTAAACTGCTCCTTTCCTGAGTGCAACAAGGAAAATGTGACAACGGAAATCCACCTTCAGTTCAGCTTTCATAATACAGGTACACCTAAAGCTGCCTGCTTATCCATGTCTTCTGGTTAGTCTGAAATTCACTCATGATTTTAGGGATGTACGAAAGTTCCACCACGGATCTTGGGGAGGCCGAATGCCAGCGCATTCGGACCCCCGAAATCAGTGGCGGAACGGCCCGCCACCCCCCTGCCACCCCCCCGGGACGGGACTTACCTGGGGCGGATCTTCCTGGTGACGGCGGCTGCGGCGGCGGTTCGGCGGCAGCGGCTGCGGTGGCCGGTCTTCTGACCAGCTGCCGCCGCCACCATTTCCAGGTTTAAAAACAAAACAAAAAAACGTGATAGGCTATGTAAAGATTTACGTAGCCTATAATGGCTAGATTTTAAAAAAACACCATGATAGGCTACGTAAATGTTTATGTAGCTTATCACGGCTGATTAAAACAACAACAACAACGCGCGTACGCAAATGGCGGCACCCATGGCCGCTGCCATTTGCGTTCCTTATGTTGGCACATCTTAGTCTACGTAAAAATTTACTACGCTATTTGTGTTCCCCTTATTTTCACCGTCTTAGTCTACGTAAATGTTTACTTAGACTAAGACGTGCCAAAATAAGGAACGCAAATGGCAGCGGCCATGGGTGCCGCCATTTGCGTACGTGCATTTTTTTTGTTTTTTGTTTAATCAGCCGTGATAGGCTATGTAAAGATTTACGTAGTCTATCACGGCTGACTGCAGGGACGTAAACGGCGGCAGCTACGGCCGCCGCCATTTGCGGCCCTGCTAGCCAGCGGCCGGATGTCCGGCTGCTGGCAGAGCCGGCCGGCGGCTCCGCAGAATCGCTGCGGAGCACAGCCGGCCTGCCAGGATTCCGGGGGGGGGGGAGGAACGGAGCGCCTCCCCCCCCAGCGAGGATTCCGGGGGGAGGGTCGGAACGCCTCCCCCCGCACCATCAGTATAATCCCCGAAAGGTAAGTACCTTTCGTACATCCCTATGATTAATAATGTATTTCCTATAAATAACCAATGTGAAACCAATAGATTACAGCAAACTGATAGCAAAGAAGAATAAAAGTAATAGTTGGAAGTGGACGTATGAGAATGTCATCCTGTATAGAAAATGTAGCCAATTAAAGCCCTATTGTATCTAGAGCTCTAGCCTTAGCAGGACCAGATAAAGACATTTTGCTGCCTGAGGTTGAGCATCATATTGCTCCCTCCCACACCATACATACACCCCTCCTCCAGGTCAAGGAGCATAGAACCCAAGGCCAGTCAAGTTATTTTGGCAGCTGAGGCAGAAAATCCCAGAAGTGCATCTCTCCCTCTCTGGGAGTAAAAACACAACAATATTAAATCAAATAAATTGCTGCCTTTGCATGACACACAAAATTAGTTGCCTGAGGCAGCTGCTGCCCTCTGACTAATGGCAGGGCCTGCCCTGGGCCAACTGGCTCTGCTAAACATGATTTATATTGACCTACTTGACATTTTAGATTCCAACAAAGAAACCATTTTTTAAAAGCCACAGAAACTTTGTTAAAGTATGTGGATTAGGTGTCTGTTACCACAACAACTAAAACTTAGCTCATCTCCCTAACATCATCCACTGCTCAGTTAAGCTTAATTGTCTTCAAACTGATCTAAAGCTATTTCAGAATTCCAATTCCTGGCCAGGTTGACTGACACAGAGGGTTAATTCAGTTGGCTTCCTTCATTGGCATAGAGACTGAGAAACGGGAATGGGAGCATACACCTCTCTGACTGGCTTTTCAGAAGTCCTGCCTCTGAGATATCAAGTGATCCATATCACATGAGATAGGTATTGCTTCCTCTTTCCTGTGGGGGACATGCTAGGCAGCAGATGCTCAAGAGCCCAGGGAACATTTTAAGTGGTTCTGAAATGATCCCAACGACCCAAGCAGTAGAAAGGCAAAGAGTCTTGGCTGGGGCAAACAGGTGGATCTCAGGCCTTAGAGCAGTCCTTCTCCTAGCTTTTAAGTGTATTTTCAGATGTCCTTATAAATTTGGCTTTGGGAAGTTATGCAATATTAATTCTTGCCAGTAAGTTAAAATGCTGAATGGGTTTGAACTGAGCACTGCGCTTTACTATCCAGATAAATGCAATGGCACCATAAAAGCAGATCAGTTGGGGTTGAAACCCCCCAGTGCTGTCATGCACAGGTTGGTTATAGAGATGATCCATGCAGAGTTGGTTATGCAGTGCAGCATTCATGTGATTATTTGCAATATGACCATTATTTGCCATGTGCAGACACTTACTTAATGGAAGGGGATTGACAGATGGCATGATCAATATAGACTGAAATGTAAGCTAAACACCTAGTGAAGCAATGGCATGATGACACAGCCATTTAATTGCATGCTACTCTGCATAAATGCACTCAACTCACATTTTCACAATGGCAGTTGACATTGCTACCCTGTATGTCTATTTAGAAATAAGCCCAATTGAGTCCAATAGAATTTAACTTACTACAGCATTGCAGCTTTAACAGTGCAATCCTATACATGTCTACTTCGAAGTAAGCCCCATTGCGTTCATCCAGGTAAGTTGGAATGGGCTGAAGCCTTGCAGGACAATCCTATGCATGTTATCCAGGAGACGTCCCACCGAATTCATTGGCATTTGCTTTCAGATGCATTACCCATGTACAGCCTTAGTCACTTTTATTTTAAAATAATAATTAATAATTAATAATAATAATAATAATAATAATAGACCTAAATCCAAATTGGGGTTGGGTTTGAGTGGGTAGACTTGAACCCATGATTTTAGGTGCCTTTTGGATCAGACCCCCAGGTCCGCAACTTCATTGAAGAGCGACTGAGCAGAGTATCTCTCTAACCGGTTCCTACTTAAAAGCAATAACTGTCCACATTTATTCCTAATGAGTAGCTGAATTATAAAGAGAATATGAAGCCCAGCAATAAGCCAGAAATACAAATAAATTGTGACCCTAAAAGGAGTTGAAAAACATTCTATTTTTACAAGCCATAAAGTAAAGGTAGCACAGAACAGAGTGTGGCATATATAATGGAAAACCACAATTCCTCTGTGGCCTTTTTAAAGCAAAACCAAAAAATTCCAAAAACACTCAAGAGTGTTGGCAGACATTGCTGCAGGAATAAGTGCCTCTGCTGTGCTAACTCCTGAGCCATTTCCCTGCGGTGTATAAAGATGGAAATGATGCATGCAGGTCTGCAGGGAATTATTCATCTTTGGAGAAGATCTGCAGAACGTGACTCTTTATCCTGACTCTACACATCTATTTTCACCTTGATTGAAATAGTTGCACTGCAAAGGAAGAGAAGGGTATTCTTAGGCTGAAATCCTGTATGCGCTTACCTGGGAGTAAGCTCCCTTGAACTCAATGGGCTTATTTCTGAGTAGTCATGTATAGGATTGCACTGTTAATGAGTATGCTTTCTCAGTATTTCGCTAAAGGCACAATCCTACACATGTTTAGACAGAAAAAAAAATCTTACAGCTACCAGCATTGCACCCTTAGTCAGGATGACTAACTTGAGTTCCACTGATTAACTTAGGGGCAACCTACATTACAACTTTAAACTGGTTTCAAACCGGTTTATCTAAAGGGATCCTGCAGTTTCATGAGGGTACTGAGAATTCTTTGCTAGAGACCCCTGTCCCCTGCCCAAGCGGCTGCTCTTCCTAGAGCTGCAATTCCCAGAATTCTTGTATTTGGTAGCTGTAATCGCTAAAAACAGGTTTGAAACCAGTTTAAAGTTGTAATGTAGATTGCCCTCAGGGTTCAATCCTGTGCATGTTTAGATAACAAAAAATCTACAACTCCCAGCATTCCCTAGCCAGAATGGCTGGCAGGGGAATGCTGGGAGTTGTGCGACTTTTTCCTGTCTAAACATGCATAGGATTGTACCCTTAAGTTCCCTTCATTTTCCCTCCACTCCCCTTCCCCTGTGTGTCTTGTCTTCATAGTTGATAAACCTGATGGCTGGGCCCCTCTCCCTCCCTCCTTTGTTGGCGTGAGCCACTTTGAAATACAATAATTGTCTGAAGAGCAGGATAAAATATAGTAAATAAATAAAGTCTGCATCCAGCCCAGAAGGAATGTTGTAAAAAATATGTCTTCTAGATACAAATTTAGGTGGGCTACTGACAAGAGAAAAGGAAAGAAATTGTGCTTATGACATAGTAGAAGGGAACCAACATAGAAACATGTTTTGAAGGATTCCCTCTGCAAATGCTTGAGACTTGTTATTTGATATAATATTTGATTGGCTCATATTTATTCCCCCTTTTTTATGAATCATAGGGATAGCCATGGGGGGAAAACTATTAATTTACAAAGACAATGTCCTGGAACATGAACTTAACTTTCCGCATTTGAAATAGGTTAGCAAAACGAACTGCTACTGGCAATCAGTTACATACATTCTCCCTTTTCAAATTGCTCTTTGTGACAACATAGGTAATTTGGAGTGCTAGGAGATTTCCTCAAAGTGTACATCTAATTGTATCACAATTTCATTTCAGTAAAATTTCATAATGGTAGGTACCATTATGTTCAAGGGTATAGGCACACATTTCCAAGTCAAATTTTTGCTACCTTACATTGAGACAAATCACCTGATGTCGAATGAGCAAAACTTGCTTTAAAAGGGAGCAGAATGCATCCCTATATCACCCACTCACAGATTAGGGATACAATAAACCTATGAAGAATACTGCTCTCCAGATCAAGGAGAAAATTACAGTGTCTGTACTGCTCTAAAAACAGATTCATTGCTCCTTGCAGAGCTGCAGCCTCGGTGCTTGTGTTTCTAAGCAAGTTCTGTAAGGGTTGGGGTGGGGGAGCCTAACATGAGCAAGTAAGTTTTCTCCCTCCCATAAAGCAAACTGCACCCCAAGGGGATTATATTAGTCATTTAATTACCCCAATGCGGAAATTATTTTATGATTATACTCTCTGCTTTCCCCCCCTTTGGAGCTTTATTAAAAAAATCTTGCTTACAACAGCTTCTGTTCTTCCAGCCAATTGTGCCAGGATCAGAGTATTGTGGCTGGCATATTTGAAGTATTTTGAGAGGAATTTTTTGGTTCTCTTCTCTTTGCCTAAGAATAGCAAGGCTTGGAAACGGAAGATTATTAATATGAGCATCCTGGTACATGGAGCATCACCAAGATGCTCTAATTCAGGCTTAAGACAACAAAGAGATGCAGTGTGAGATAAGCAGGAGGGATGCATGCAACATCATCACATTGGCTGTTTCATGAGAATATTTGAACATGCATATCGTCATGTAGGAGATGACTACAGAAGATGCTCATTTGTCAAGGAGCTATTGATGGACAGTTCATAAGGCACTTTCACCCATAGTAATGGCAAACATTTATACAATGGCTATGGAAAGGGACTGAATATGAATGCAACTGGGAAAGCATTACCAATCTTAATGGTGTGACTCACTCCAATCATGAGAGAGGCCATTTTATTCAAAAACAACTAGTGGATATTAGAAAATAAGGTTTTACCACACTGGACCAAAGGTTTATGGCCATTCCAGGCAGATTTTTTTTTTTAAATACACACATCATAATAAACACATTCCCACACATAAACTCTTTACAAATATTGCTGTGTTGTTACTAGGGCTGATGCAGCAGCAGTACTGTGGTTTCCTGCTCAAGGTCAAGCATCAGACTTGCACCCTAGGGCAGCTGCCAGCATCCCAGTGTTCTAGGAAGACCCACAGCTAATGCCTGCCCTGACCCAGCATTCTAAGCAGCACTGGGCAGCAGGGACGAGCTGCCATTGAAATTCCCTACAATGCTTTTGTGATGTCATGACATAATAGGCATTAAAGGTAAAAAGGTAAAGGTGTCCCCAACCAGTCGTGTCCGACTCTAGGGGGTGGTGCTCATCTCCATTTCTAAGCTGAAGAGCCAGCACTGTCCGAAGACGCTTCCGTGGTCATGTGGCCGGCATGATTGAACACCAAGGTGCACGGAACGCTGTTACCTTTCCCGCCGAAGCAGTACCTATTTATCTACTTGCAATTTCTTGCTTTCGAACTGCTAGGTTGGCAGAAGCTGGGACTGAAGACGGGAGCTCACTCCGTCACGCAGCACTCGGGTCTCGAACTGCTGACCTGCCGACCTTCCGCTCTGCAGTTCAGCGTCTTAACCACTAAGCCACTGCAGCCCCTATAGCCACCGCGGCCCCTATAATGGGCATTATGGGGGATTAAAATGGTGGCTAGGCTCAGCAACCTGGTACTGCTTAGAGTGCTGCTTCTATATCAGTGCTACCCACTGCTTCCAGGTTAGATTGCCAGGGTCTCCTGATGGAGTAGAAACCCACAAGAAAGTACTTTGCCCAGCCCTCCCTTCGATCTTGGAGACAGCCCTCCCCTTACCCCAAAATATAATATAATAGGATGTTTCGAAATGTACATAGCTTGTCATACCATTTTTAAAAAATAAATAAAATTATTTATTTATTTATTTATTAGATTTCTTAATTGCCACTCTGGGCAATGTACAACAGTACAATTTAAAACAGTAAAATTACACATTAAAACATCATTTTAAAATACCCTAACCCACCCCAAATGCCTTCCTAAACAACCAAGTTTTCAATGTGTGGTAGAAGCTCATTAAAGAGGGGCATGGCGGAGTTCCCTAGGGAGGGAGTTCCACAGAGTGGGGTCCACCACAGAGAAGGCCCTCTCCCTCATCCTCACCAGCCTAGCTGTCCTGGCTGATGGGACAGAGACAAGGCCATCCGAGGCTGATCTTGTTGAGTGGCCTGTCTGGCTGCTCAACATATCCTCAGAGTGAGGAAGACTGGAACCAGATGGCTTGTGTCCCTGCTCAGTCTGCTATCCAGGTACTAACTGTGGATGGGCAGCTTCAAGGCCCCTGGACAGCCTTTCAGATGGAGGACACCTTCAAAGAGAGGACTGTCCTACAACAGCTCTTCAAACAGAGGACAGTCCTTTGCAAAGTAGGACACCTGGCCATCCTAATGGTTGGATTAATCATCAGTATTTGCAATGCCTTTCAATATCAAAATTAACAGTGACTTACCTCATTGGCTAGAACAGTGGACTATCTAATTATTTACTTATTTACAACATTTATATACACATCAAAGATTTTTGAGCGGCGGTGAACAAGATACAAGAATAAAACTCCATAATTAAAACATTTTAAAAGAATAGATTCTGAACTTAACAAACCGCAGCTGGTCACTCAGGGAAGGCCACTCAAAATAACGATGTCTTCAGGAGGCGCCAAAAGCAACACAACGTTGCTGCCTGCCTGACCTCCAAAGACAGGGAATTCTACAGAAGGGAGCCACCACGCTGAAGGCTCTTCTCCTGGTGGACTCCAATTGGGCCATAGGTCCATGTGGAACCACCAGGAGCAAGCCCTCCGATGACCTCAGTGAACAGGCAGGTTGGTAAAGAAGAAGGCACTGTCTCAGGTATCCTGGTCCCAAGTTGTTTAGGGCTTTGAACATTAGTGCTAATACCTTAACATTGGCCTGGTAGCAAATAGGCAGCCAGTGAAGTTCCTTCAACAAAGGAGTTACATGCTGAAAAGGGGCAGCTCCTGACAAAAGCCGAGCTGCTGCATTCTGCACTGGCTCCAGCTTCTGGACCAGCCTCAAGGGCAGCCCCACATAGAGCACATTGCAGTAATCTAGTCTTGAGGTTACTAATGTCTGTACCACTGTGGCCAAGCTATCCCTGTCCAGGAGAGGCCATAGCTGGTGAACCAGTCGAAGCTGGTAAAAGGCACTCCAAGCCACAGTGGCCACTTGGGCTTCCAGCAACAGTGATGGATCTAGGAGTACCCCTAGACTATGAACCTGATCTTTCAGAGGGAGTGCAATCCCATCCAGAACGGGCAATGAGCCTTAGGGATGGCAGAGAATTCCGCCACGGATTTCAGTGAGGCAGAATGCACTGGCATTCAGCCCTCCGAAACCCGTGGCAGAATGGCCTATCACCCCCCGCCACCTTGTGGAATCCCCCCCAGGACGAAGCTTACCTGGGGCGGATGTTCCGGCAGTGGCAGCTCCGGTGGTGGCTCCGGTGGCGGCAGCTGCTCTCTTGGCTGGCTGCTACAGCTGCAAATGGCGGCCGCCGTAGCAGCCACCATTTGCGTCCTGCCAGGCTGCCGTGATAGGCTACATAAGTATTTACGTAGCCTATCACAGTAAAAGGCAGCCACACAAATGCATTTTGACTATCACAGTAAAGGCAGCCACACAAATGCATTTGCGGCCGCAACAGCCGGCCATGGCCAGAACTCCAGCTGCAGACTTCCCTGGCTGGTGGCTCCACGGAGCCGCAGTGGAGCAGAGCTGGCCCAGGGAGGATTCCGGGGTGAGGGATGGAGCGCCTCCCCCCCACCATGAATCAAAGCTGCGAAAAGGTAAGTGACTTTCATACATCCCTAATGAGCCTATCTCCTGGACTCAGGAACCACCCAGGACTTCCGTCTTGCCAGGATTCAGCTTCAGTTTATTGGCCCTCATCCAGCCCATTAGACACTGGTCCAGGATGTGCACAGCTTCTGATTACGATGTCACAGGGAGATAGAGCTGCGTGTAGGAATGTATGAAACTCATTTACCTTTGCTCCGTCCCTCCCCCCGAAATCCTCAATGGGGGGGGAGCGATCCTGTCCTCCCCCCGGAATCCTTGACTGCCAGCTCCACTCCGCAGCCAGGCCGTGGAGCAGCCGGCCTGGGCCATCCACAGCCGGATTTCTGGCCACGGATGGCCTGGTGCGGACGCAAATTGCGGCCACCGTAGTGGCCGCCATTTGCGTCCAGCCAGACAGCCATGATGTAAGAATTTACGTAGCCTATCATGGCTAACCTCAAAAGAAAAACAAACCCCAAACCCGTAGTGTACGCAAATGGTGGTGGCTACGGCAGCCACCATTTGCTTTCCCTATTTTTTGCTGATTTATGTTACGTAAATATTTACGTAAGATAGAACGGCGAAAAAAAAGGGGAACGCAAATAGCGTAGTGGACGCTATTTGCGTTCCCTTATTTTTTGCCATTGTAGCCTACGTAAATATTTACATAAGATAAATTGGTGAAAATAGGGAACACAAATGGCAGCCCCCGTAGCCAACGCCATTTGCGTACGCTGCATTTTGGGTTTTTTTGAGGTTAGCTGTGATAGGCTACGTAAATTCTTACATAGCCTATCACAGTCCAAGGACAGCAATGGCGGCGGCAGCAGCCCTGCCGCACCCGGCCAGGAGACCAGCCGCCAGAGCTGCCACTGCCGCTGGAGCCACCGCTGGACCTGCCACTGCCGCCGAATCCGCCGCATCTGCCCCAGGTGAGTGCCGTCCCAGGCGGATTCCATCGGGGGGGCAGGGGGCAGGAGGCCGTTCTGCCATGGATTCTGGGGGGCCGGATTCTTTAGAAGAATCCCAGGTAAGCTTTTAAAGAATCCGGCCTCAGTGGAATCCGTGGCGGAATTCTCCGCCATCCCTAGCTGTGTGTCATCAGCATTAGGGATGTATGAAAATCACTTACATATCATGGATTATGCTGATGGTGTGGGGCGGGAGGCATTCTGTCCCTCCCCCCGGAATCCTGGCTGGGGGGGGAGGCGCTCCATTCCTCCCCCCCAGAATCCTCCACGGCCAGCTGTGCTCCGCAGCAGCTCTGCGGAGCAGCCGGCCAGGCCCAGCCATGCTAGAGCCATCCGCAGCCAGATTTCCGGCCGCGAAGGGCTCTGGGTAAAACAAAAACAAAAAACCCGCGTACACAAATGGCGGCTGCCGCCATTTGCATTCCTTCTTTTTGGCCATCTTAATCTACGTAAATATTTACGTAGACTATGACGGCGAAAATAAGGGGAACGCAAATAGCGTAGCGGGCGCTATTTGCGTTCCCCTTATTTTCTCCATCTTAGTCCATGTAATTATGTACGTAGAGTAAGACGGCCCAAAATAAGGAACGCAAATGGCAGCGGCTGTAGCCGCCGCCATTTGTGTACGCAGGGTTGTTGCTGTTGTTTTTTACCCAGTCATTTTAGGCTACGTAAGTTTTTATGTAGCCTAAAACGTCTGGGTAAAAAAAAAAAAAAAAGGCGTATGCAAATGGCAGCGGCCGGCCGTAGCCGCCGCTATTTGCGTACGCCCCCTTTTTTTTTTTTTTTACCAAGACATTTTAGGCTTCGTAAAAACTTATGTAGCCTATCATGTCTGTGTAAAAAACAAAACAAAACTGCAAATGGCGGCGGTGGCAGCCAGTCGGAAGACCAGCCACCGCAGCTGCCACCGCCGCCGGAGCCGCCGCCACCCGGAAGATCCGCCCCAGGTAAGTCTCATCCCGGGGGGATCCGCGGGGGGCACTGGCATTCGGCCTCCCCGAGTTCTGTGGCGGAATTCTCTTCCATCCCTAATCATCATACTGATGGCATTTAGCTCCAAATCCCCTAATGACTGCTCCCAGCAGCTTCATATGGATTTTAACAACACTGGGGACAAGATGGTACCCTGCAGCACCCCATAGCTCAATTGCCAGGGGCTGAGGAATAGTCACCCAATGTTATTGTCTGAAATCAGCCCTATAGATAGGACTGGAACCACTGTAGCACAGTGCCTCAGATACCCATTCCACAGAGTCTATCCAGGAGGATACTATGGTTGATGGTATCAAAAGCTGATGAGAGGTCAAGAAGAATTAACAGGGTTGCACTCCCCCTGTCCCTCTCTCAATAAAGTTAATGTATCAGGGCAACCAAGGCTGATTCAGTCCCATAACCAGAACAAAACTCAGACTGGAATGGGTCTAGATAATCAGTATCTTCTAAGAGTAGGGATGTACGAAAGTCACTTACCGTTTCGAAGGGTGACATTCACGGTGGGGGGGAGGATCTCTGTCCCTCCCCCTGAAATTCTCTCTGGCCGGGTCCGCTCCATGGAGAATTCATGGAGCCACTGGCCAGGGCCACCCGCAGCCGGACATCCGGCCACTGGGCAGCCTGCAGGGAAGCAAATGGTGGCAGCTGTAGCCGCTGCTATTTGTGTCCCTGTATTTTGCCATGATAGGCTACATAAATATTTACGTAGCCTATCTAGGGATGTCAGAGAATTCCGCCATGGATCTTGGTGAGGCCGAATGCCAGTGCATTCGGCTCCCCAAAATCTGTGGTGGAATGGCCTGCCACCCCCCCGCGGTTCCGCCCCGGGACAAGATTTACCTGGGGCAGATGTTCCGGGTGGCGGCGGCTGCAGCGGTGGCAGCTGCGGTGGCTGGTCTTCTGACCGGCTGCCGCCACTGCCATTTGCAGTCTTGGTGTGTGTGTGTGTGTGTGTGTGTGTGTGTTTACAGAGACATGATAGGCTACATAAAGATTTACGTAGCCTATCATGGCTGGGTTAAAAAAAACAAAAACTGCGTACCCAAATGGCGGCGGCTACAGCTGCCGCCATTTGCGTTCCTTATTTTTGGCCGTCTAAGTCTATGTAAATATTTACGTAGACTATTACGGAGAAAATAAAGGGAACGCAAATAGCGTAGCGGGCTCTATTTGCATCCCTTTTTGATTCGCCGTTTTAGCCTACGTAAATATTTACGTAAATAAATATGTAAATAAATATGGATTTCCGGCTGCGGAGGGCTCTGGATAATTTTTTTTTAAAAGCCTATGCAAATGGTGTACCTTATTTCCTTATATGCAAATGGCGTACCTGGTTCCTTATTTTTGGACCTCTTAGTCTACGTAAATAATTATGTAGACATCCCTATCCAAGATAGGGATCTTGGAGAGACATCCCTATCCAAGAGTGCCTGCAGTTTCTACCTTCCCTAGAAAAGGGGTATTTGCGACTGGGCAGTAGTTGTCAAATACCATTGGGCAGAGTGGGCTTGTTCAGGAATGGCCACACTACTGCCTCATTAAGGACAGCAGGGGCCACCCCTTCGCATGGGGAAGTATTTATCACTCCCTGAACCCACCCTGTCATACATCTTCTGCTAGCTTTTATTAGCCAAGAGGGGCAGGGATTGAGAAGGCATGTCATTGGTCACTTTGGTGCAACCACCTTGTCCACATCATCAGGACTCAGGAACTGGAACTGATCCCACAAAATCAGGCAGATGCTTGTCCCTTGCCACTGCTGCCGTAGCAGGTGGGGGCAGAGGCACCTATCCTCTTCTCCCTCCCCCCACCTGCTGGAGGCGAGGGCGAGAGGCTGGTGGCTGGTGGCCAAGTCCCTTTTTCCCCATGCCAGCCCTTGACAGCCAGCATGAGGAAGAAGGGCGACAGCGGCACCCCAGCACTCTTGCCCTTGTCTCCTATAGGGAAAGCCAGGGTGAGAGGCTGGGAGCTGGCCGCTGAGGCCCTTTTCCCCCACGCTGGTGCTTGACAGCCCATGCAAGGAATAGCGTGGCTTGCACAGCTCATGGACAGGTAGGGCAAGCAGGGAAGCTGTCAGGAGCACCCTAGAGGCCTCTTTCAATGCACTCCAATAGCCAACTCAAGACACAGATGAAAGGATTCTTTTCAAGGCTTTAATCCTTTTACAACTTAATGACTCTTTCAGATGCTAATCACCAGCGACTAAACAAGGAACAGCAGAGTAGCCTCTGAATAGGCAGTTGATCATCCCCATTTGATGGAGAATCACTAGAAGACACTGAACTTATGGGCTAGGGAGAGATCCTCCCTCTTTCCCTTGGGTCCATGGGACGCGGCCATTGCTTGTGCGCCAAACGGGCGCTATGCCTCCTTTCTGTGCCCTCCATTGCTCGTCACTCCCTGCATCTGCGTCGAGCATCTAGCAAGCCCCCCTCCTGCACTTGCTCACTACCAGGGTCACTATCTATCTCAGGAATGTGGGCAGGAGGAATCTCTGCCAGCTGCTGTGCCTGTGAGGGATGAGCTGTCTCCTCTCCCACAGATTGCTGATCCTCCTCAGAATCAGAACTGCTCTGGGGTTCTATCAGCTCAATTTCCACCCTGACAGAAGTTTGCTGAGCAGGTCCAGGCTGCATGAGCTGTGGGGGACAGTTCATTGGCCCCACCCCCACCCCGGACGGAGATGGGCTCATCCATCCCTAGTCACAGCGGGTCCTTGATGGGGCCAGGGGCCCATTTGCTGGGGAGGGTGTTAACAGTCCTCAGACCACCCGGAAGAGTTCCACTGGACAGCTACTCAAGACTCAATAGGTCTTCTTTGCTGCCCTCATCGCCATGCAATAGGCACAATTATATGCTCTAGAGCATGCTCAGTCATCTTCGCTTTGAGTCTTATGACATTTGCACTCTAGCCAACATCCAGCCTGTTTCATTGACTGCAGCTCCCCAGTATACCAAGGAGCGGAGCGGGCTCTACAGTGCTGGAGAGGGCACTCAGGTGCAATCGAGTTGATGGCCCTCCCCATCTCACTGTTTCACAGTGAGACTAGGGCCTCGACTGGATCACCAGCTCTCCCCACTGGAAAATCCCCATGAGCATTCAGAAATCCACTGAATTCCATCAGTCTCCTGGGGCGGACCATCCGAATAGTCCCCCACCCCTGCAGGAGGGAAGTAACACACTGTGAGTTCAAACCTCACCAGGAAATGGTCTGTGACAATGGGGTTACAGGGACTCTCTCCCGCACCAATCTTCAGACCACCCAACTCACAACTTGGAGCAAAAACCAAGTCAAGGGGGTGCCCTGCTTCATGTGTTGGGCTGAAGACAAACTGAGACAGCCCCATGGTTGTCATGGAGGCCATGAAGTCCTGAGCTGGAACTCCAGGGACAGCCTCAGCATGGAAGTTGAAGTCGCCCAGAACCGCCATCCTGGGTTCCGCCAACACCACACCCGAGAATGCCTCTGCCGGCTCAGTCAGGGAGGATGCTGGGCAGCAGGCTGGGCAGTACACCAGCAGCATCCCCAATCTGTCTCTATGGCCCAACAGCAGGTGCAGCCCCTCAAGGCCTGCTCCAAGGTGGAGTGGTCTCCTGGAGATGGAGATGGGAATTCTATGACCCACAGCAACCCCACCCCCGCCCTCCAACCTATGCTGGTGCTGCACTGAGTACCCAGGTGGGCAGAGCTGAGTCAGGTCAACCTCACCCAGCTCACCACCCAAGTCTTAGTAATACATGCCAGGTTGGCCTTCTCATGGCAAAATAAGCCCTCTTTCTTTCTAAATTATTGGGCAGAATCATATTTATAAGAGATAGAAAGAATGTTCAGGAGTGCCTTCCCTTTTGGACATGGAATTGGTATCTGTCCTTTTTGAGAAAAACTGATATTGTACAATAATTTCGTTCCTTTTCACAAATCATGTGTACATGTCCCATTCACAACTCTGAATGCAAGCAAGGGCATAATTCTAAGGAAATTTTTGTAATTTCCCAAGCTTGTGTTTGTGTGTGTGTTTGAAAGTGTGCACTTGCACACGTGCACATGTCTGAAAATGCACACTTGTGCAAGTGCACACTTCCGAAAATGCACATTTCATTCTAACAACCTGCATTTTGACATTTTAGCCTATGGGGGAAATCCACATTTGGGGTGTGTGCTTGGACAAATGTGCATTTTCCTTGTTCGAAAATGTGCAGTTTTCCTGTGAAAAAAATAAAAGACGCTTGTGTTCGGGAGTGAGAAGATGAGATGAGCATCAAGGCGGAAAACAGAACCGCAATGAGCTCAAACATTGCTCATTCTCCCATCCCTAATTGTTGAGTCAATCTTGTGATAAACTGATAGCTATACTTCATGATGTTCAGTGTCTGCAGCCAGTAGACATTTTTATTAATACATAGCCTGAGAACTAAATTAAAATAATTAAATTAAACCAATGCATCCAAAATCAAGATGTAATGCCCTAGAATTAGTAGGTGCCAGCTTTAAACTGTCTCGACCATGTTATAAATTATACCATTCATTATTATAACGACACCATTCATTATCATTACTTGACTCTAGCACAGACATACAAAATAGCCTAGAACTCCACCTGTCAAGGGATAATTCTTCATCACTGACCTCTGGCCTCTTAATAAACACACTTTCTCTGTCAACACCCAACAGATTTTAAAGAACAGATTTTAGAAACTAGCAATTTTTGAAGCCACCACATTTGTCTGGCAGATCATTTGATGACACTTATTACAGCCCTAATTAAAAGGGGAGGACAGGTTGGTCATGAACCAAATTTCCATCACCTCCTAGTACAGCTGTAATGAAGTTGTTTTAAATGAATAAAGTGAGATAAGGTTTTGCCAGTGGATCTCTTGGGGAGGATTTTGGGGTGACATTTATAAAATACACATATCTTTAGCCAGAGAGGCTAACCATAACTGTACAGTGCACAGAGACAACCATACTACAAAGTGCAAAAAAAAAAAAAATAAGATGAAAGCAAGCCCTTTCTTGGGGTCTTTAAGGTTAAATAACACATGATTTTAATCACATGGTTTGCCCTTGAATGCAGAATTTTTATTTCTGAAATAGCCAGGACAAATGTCCCTGATCCAGACTGGTGCACTGGCATATGGGGAGTAGGGTTAGCCTTTTTCCCTCTGCTGTGGTCCTAGATCGGAGCCCTTGCACCCACAGTTTGCAAGGGGAAAAAGCTCCCATTTGCTTTAGCAGAAGATTTCCCCCCACCTTCCATGCAATTGGGACCACAGCAGAGGGGAAAGAACTAAATCCCCTCTACCCCCACGCTAGTAATAGACTAGCAAAAGAAAATGAGAAGATAGGTATTATAACAGATAAATCTAAAAAACAATCAAAGATGTGTGAATGAAATCAAAGAGGCCTTAATTTTACTTAGAAGTATGACTGAAATAATAAAAACCTTACTCTGTTATGAAAATTATTATTTCAGGGCATTTTTTAAAACACACACACACACCAGATTAATCTGTGCTTGTTTATCTATTCCCTCAAACATGTAAGTCAAATCACAGACATTAAAAAAAATCCTGCTAGTTTGCATATTCATAATACCTCTGATTCACTAAGAATGGCACTATTGCTGTCTGAATGTTAATGCCGATCATGCAGCCAAGCTGAAGGGCAAATTTATACTAAAAATCAGCTATATTTTCCCCAGCAGATTTCATCACTTAGCTTAATTGTGAACTCTCCTCTCATACACAAATAAGTTTAATACCATTGCCAATTCATGTTTCCCTTGCTTTTTTGAAGACCTGTGTGTTCTAGAGTAAGGAAGTTACTTACACATAGTTCAATGGGAGATCGATGACTCATGTGAAAATCAGATCTGATTTATTTATTCATGGAAGTTCTAGAGTAAGAAATTTCTAGAGTAAGAAAGTTAAATACACATAGTTCAATGGGAGATCGACGACTCATGTTGTTAGAAAAAGAGACTCCATAACCGGTTGGCGCCTCAGTCATGTAGAGCCCGAGTGGCAGGAAAAATGTAGGCGGAGCAGACAAGAACCACACTGACATGCCCATGACTAACGGCTTGGTAAGCTGATGTACTGACTGTTTATTGGCTACCGGCTTGGTAAGCTGATGTACTGACTGTTTTATTGGTTACTGGCAAGAACAATAGAAGTGATAAAGTATAAAAGGTTTTTGTACACATACCTTGGGGTCCAGACTGCTCTGCACCCGTTTTGCAAAACGATTAATAAAATAGTGTTGGATCCACTGCTGCCTGCCTGGCATCCTTTCTTCCAACCGAAAGCAAGAACTTTTTATCTAACAATGTGAAAATCAGATCTGATTTATTTATTCATCAGGAAATGTCTATCCTCCTTTCCCCCCTCAAATGAAGACACTCAAAAGTGGCTAACAAAATAGCAACAATCTAATCATTCAAAACAAGTAGATAAATAAATATAACATAAAATAAAATAAAAGTCTACACTAAAAGTAGCATTAAAACACACACACACACACACACACACATACGAAGAGAACCAAAACTAACACATAAGAATCCAAATAACAGTAAAATTAAAGGCTGGCTTGCTGAAAAAGAAAACCCTTCAAATGCCTGCAGAACACAAGCACGGGGGACAGGTGGAGAACCTGTGGCCCTCCAGATGTTGCTGGGCTATTTATTATTTATTACATTTCTATACTGGCCAATAGCCAAAGCTTTCTGGACTGTTCACAAAACCTCCATCATCCCTGGCTATTGACCATATTCGCTGTGGCTGATAAGCATTGGTATCAAACAATGTATGGAAGCTACAGACTGCCGACCCTAATCTAACCTCTCGGGAAAGAAAGTTTGGCATAGGAGGCGCTGCCATGGAGAAGGCTTTCTCACATGTTGCCACCAGACACACCTCAGAATGGCCCTGCGTTGTTCAGGGTTTTAAAGAGAATAGCCAGTGTAGCCTCAGTTTGTACAACATTTTTTTTCTTCCTTTTTCTCATGGCGTGATCTCAAAGCCAGAGTGAGGCCTTGACGCCAGAGTGAGGCCTTTGGAGATTTCTGCACAAAGGCAAGGACTGGACATGTCAGAACTGAGAGAGGTGTGATAAAGGTAGGGCTGGCTGACAAATCTATGCATAGACCAGAATGACAAAGCATTTCCTTTTCAAATTGATCAACAGTCTGACACATTTCCAATTGGAAATCTCTTAGGTCTCCCAGACAGCACTATAGAAATTTCACTGCATTTCCTGGCATTTCTCCCGGTCAGAATTATGTGCTGGACAAAGCATTCCCAGTAGGCAGCTACTCCTTAAATCAATCACTCCCCTATAATAGAAGTGGGCTGTCCTGTTCTTAATTCTCTTCAGCAAAAACATGTAATTTAATGACAATATAAAGCAAACATATACCCAAAGGAAATTGTTAGAGGAAAGCACAATATGTTCATAACTGTTAACCTTGAAACCATGCTTTATTTCTCCCATGATTGATCTCCATTAGTATAGCCTCTCACCTTTATCTATATCTAATCTCTAGCAGAAGCATCTTAAAAGAGTGGATAAAAGTTGAAGTTTTTAAAAATATAAAAAATCTTTGTTTTATTTTAATTTATATTGGATTTTGGAGGGGGATTTAAATACCACTTTTTATTTTATTAAAAGGTCAGTTACAGCATATCTCTTTTTTTTTCAATATTCTGGTTTATACTGAAATCTGAATTTAATATAAATGAACATGTTATGGCCAATAGTTATAATTTCTTAACACTGAATCAGTCTCATTATCAAACACATTGTTTTAAAGGTTGCTTTTCTATGAGGAAGAGAGAACTTGGTGGGAAAATCTAATGCTGAGTTTTGCACATAAATGACAATAACAAAGCAATCCAAACAGGTTGGGATAGGAGGAATCCATGCAAAGAACCTGCCAAAGTTCAAGCCCCATTAGGCTCATGCCAGCAGGCAGAAAGTTAGCGAAAGGAGGCTGGAGGGAATGCAGGCTCCAGGGCAGCCATTTTCCCCTGCCCCCTGTTCTGAAGTCATGTTGGTGGGATGGAGGGATTGGATTCTGGCAGATCCAAAGGGCCCCCCTCCCGATCCACCCTGCAATGTCCCCTTTTTGCCAGTACCACCATCATGAAAGAGGAGCAAGAATGGCACCAATGAATCTTCCTCTCCTTCTGTAGACCTCCTTCTGTGTGGCTGAAGAAGGAAATCTGTACCATTTTAAGGGTTTTACCCTTGAAGGTGGCCTAAAACTAATTTTAAATAAATAAATATAAATAAATAAGGCTGCTGAGATGCTGACCCAGAGTCTATATGGTTGTAGCCTTAGACAGGATGGTGTGGATCTCCCTTAGACTGCAATCCAGTAGTTCCTGGGAGAGTTGTTGGGCAATGTGACGGGAAGTACAGAATCCCCATTCTGTCCAGACTACCTGTGCTCAATGACAAACACTCAAGACTGGCAGATTGCTGATCAGGGCATCTGGTCAAGCAGATAGTATTCCAATAGACCACAGCAACACTGCCTCAACCCAGCAGTCTTGACTGGAGCTGAATGGAACCCCAGCCCACACGCCCAGCAGGAATACAGTTGGGACAGGGCCACTTTCTTCCAGACAGGTTTCCATAATACACCCCAGATCACCTTGCTCATCCAAGGTCACATCCTTCCTAGACAGTCAAGATTTTACCTTTAATTGACCTGGCATTTAGCAGCAGCACCTTAAGTCTAGTCTGATTGCCATCACAGGGCTTGCTTTGACAGGTGAACTGGAAGGGAGGAGAACAATGCCTGGCCATGCTCCCTTCTCCTCTAATGGTCAGCCCACCTTCCTCCGCAATTCCTCCTTCTGCCCACTACCTTGTTATTGTCTGCACCCTGTCCTCCAGAAGCAGTCAACACATAGTAACTGCTCCCTTTCACATTACCAAATCATGCAGTGAGTAAGACCACGAGCAGAAAAAAGAAAACATACACATGGCTAGACAATCACAGGATGCAGTTAAGTCTCAACAAAATCTGTCACAACAAAGGGAGGTCCCTGCTGCCATCTGTCTTCTTGTTCCAGTTAACAGACCCCAGGAGAATGTCCACCTAAATATTTCCCTCTCTGCCTTCAGCACCCTTTCACTGATTCCTACTTGATAAAGAAAGCGAAAAGGCCACCAGCCTTGCAGAGTGGTATATGTGCTGTATTATTGATTGCCACTATGGACTCTTTCATTTCAGGATCATAATCAGCCACCAAACCCCCCTCCCCACCAGTGAACACGTTAGGGCTCTAGGCAGCATCTGTCTACAGGAGAAAATGTTTCTACAGTATAAAATATCAATCCTATTGAGAACCTGCTGCCAGCCTGGGAGCTCCTGCTCCTGCTCTGCAAAGTGTTCTCGTTCTTCCATTGTTGCACTTCGGACAAGACTGACCTCTCCCCTTCTATCTGATCTTCATCTCTGCTTGTCTGTCTGATGGCTCCTCATGGGTGTCCTCAGAGGTGAGATTTCCCAACCTTTACTTACTCGGAGCAGTGCCTTCTTAAGAAAATAGCTCGATTGACAATGAAACTGCAAACCTGGAGACAGCCAAACTGGAAATGAGAGACGAACGATTCACCCATTACCTATTTTGCATTGCTTAATTTAGAGTCAATGAACTGTATATAGATCAACCTCTAACTCTATCAGATAAAATGATTATTACTTTGAGATGTTGTTTCATCTCACTATGTGTTGTCCTTCTTGCTGTCTCCTGATCTTTTAACAGTGAGCTGATGATCACTGCTTGCTTAAGACACATATGGATATATGCACATATGTGCATGCATTGGGCCATTACAGGGAAGAGGAGACCCTTGTACAACTCCTGCATCACCATCCAGCCCTCTTCACACCTGGTGCAAATTACCCAGGTTCTAGACAAGAGAGGGTCTAGACATCTGTCTTAGGAGGATATGGGAAGTGTACACAGTCACAGGCTTCATGTTTTTTAATTAATAGCCCGTAAGCGCACTCTGGGAGAGAAAAAGAGACAGGGCTCCAATGTTAGTAATAGTTCTTCTTCATACATACTAAGATGAGTTAACATAATGTGCCCTGAGTTACTTCCCATGTGGCACGGCTGGCTGTATAAACTGAATATAAAAATCAAGACATTCCTTATAGGGAATTATATTTCCTAAGCAATATTTAATATGAAGGATTCTAGGAGCCTGTCCCTTAGTCCAAAATTTACCTAGGGCTACTTCATCATCACTGATGTTGTCAATTAAGAAGTGGGATTATTGTCAAACAAGCAGGATGTGAATATGGGAGAGGGAAAGCACCAACCAAGATCCATTTCTTATCAGCTAGTTCACCAGTTTCTGTGAAAGAGGCTGCTTCAGGGGAGGATAACAGTTTCATAACTTTGATCAGCCGATCAGCAAAAGATTAAACAGAATAATCTATAGTTATTTTACTGAACTTGACAGATATAAATTCTGTGCCAGCAAATCTATGTGACTAACCAGGTCAAAAGATGGTGACTGGCAGGATATTCACACTTGGATGCATGACTGCAAGGAGGTCATGGCCCTCAGCAATTAGCTTTGCCTCCAAGTCATGAACTTGCCAGTGTCTGCCACCATGGGGTAGACCAAGATATTGAAGGAAAGCTGCTTCCATAATCTTTCATATAATGAGAAATTAGAGAATTGTGGGGCAATCGTTTTTCTTTGTGGTTACATGATAAAGAAGTTTGTACCACCACGGTCATGAAAGGCAGTTTACACATGACAATTGCTACAGCTTGTACCTGCTGGACATAATACCACACCAGGGCCAGTGTCGGGGGTAGACTTTGTTGGGTACCTGCCAAGGGCCATACACCAGGCTAACCTCTAAACCCCCCTGGCACTTCCCCTCCATCTCTTTGCTGTCACTGCTTGTTCCTCTGAGCATGCAATCCCTGGCAATAGGATGGAGATAGATCATGTTGTATTTCATGGTTTTAATTGTTGTGAATAAAGAGCTTTGGTGGCTGTATAGAAATGTAATAAATAAATAAAACATCATCCTCCACTTGCTTTGCACTTTCTCTTTGGGCGGTTGTACAGACTGAGCCCAGGGAAGAGTGGAAGGAAGTGGAGTGGCAACAGCAGGGAGGAGGAGGTGGATCAACTTAGGCTGTGGACCCATTGAGGTCATGAAAGCCATTTTATATATGACAATTGCTGTGTAAATCACTGCAGCTTGTACCTGGAACAAGCAGTGAATTGCACACACAGACCACGGTTTAATATGGTACTGTGGCTCCAATATCAGAAATGCCAGCTCCAGGGCAGCCATGCTTCCCCCCTCTTCTAGGGTCATGACAGGGGAAGGGGCCAAATGAACGGGGAATGCTATGTGGAAGTTAGTGGCAAGTAGAAAGGCAGTTCTGCATTCCTCACTTGCATGCCCTTTTTGGGGACACTCAACCTTCTTTCTACATGACTGTGGCATATCTAGGCAGGGGCAGCTCCAGAGCTGGGGGGAGGGGTTAAATGCCCCCCTAGTGACTAGTTTTCCCCCACCTGCCTCCGCTGACACACTCCTGTGGTTACCCCTAAAGAAAAGGCACCTAGAGAGCTTTTGCATATATGAGCAGGGCCCCACAGGAGTTTGGCAAGAGTTCCCAATTTGGAAGGAATTAAGTGTTCCCCTTAAGCTGTTTTTTCTGACCCACATCACACACACACATACACATATACAGAGCTGCTATTTGAGCCCACAGTGATAAATATAAAGGTACCTGTTTGCTCCACAGGGCAAATAGCAGCTTTGGGGAGGGCCCAATCTGGATCAGAAAAATTGTGCAGGGAAAAGGTTTAAATATTCCCTCAATCAGTGCTAAAGCCCTAAGTTGCATCCACCCTTTGCAGCTGCATTTGCCCTTCATTAAAAGGGTAGGCATCTCAATCACAGATCTCACCCCATTTTAACTTTGCCCATAGCTATTTGGTTATTATAACCATTTTTTCTAGCAGCAAAATCTAACTGTATATGAACCACTTCCTTCTACAGGCCAGGGTTACTGGAGATTCTTCACCCCATGCTGATCCACCACATGAAAAATAAATGCCACCTCATTTGTATATCTATTTTTGTGCAGAGTACTAAGCTATACCACAAATCTCCCCCCCCCCCGCTGCCAATTCCTAAAGGTGAAAAAGAGTTCAATATGCAGAGGAAACTGTTACTTTTCATTTGTGCTACAAGCTGGTTAAAGCTTTGTTAGGTTCCAGAAAGAGAACTGTCTTTCACCGTGATATTGGGGGGGGGGGGAAGAAAACAGCTTAGGATGTGAACTGTATTGATCTCATTTGTTTAATAGGCTCAAGTGAACCACTTCTGTTCACATTGTTCAGTATGAAAAGAAAAAGCAAACTTACCATAGATTTCCATTCAGTTCTGGCGATGAAGGTTTTTTTTTAAATTATTATTTTATACTTACTTTCTATTCAACCATTCCACTTTTAAAAAAGTGCTCAAGGCAGCATACATTTTAAAATCACATATAATAAAAAGCAAGTTAAAAAATGAGGATGGATGAATGAGCGAAGCTGAGGCTCAGCAAACAACAGCTTCCTGCTTGTCTCTCCTTGATTTGCACTGGGAAAATTGTGGAAAATGAACAGCTATTGAATGTGAAAGTTGCACAAGCAATTTGCAGAAATTTCCAAAAGTGTGCAAATTTCCGCCATTGACTAAAGCGTGGGTGATTTAAAATGTGCGCACTATGAGAAATGGGCACATTTTAAGAAATTTGCACATTTTGAGAAAGTACAGATTTTGTGGACATGAAGGCTAGTTCAGAAATTTGCGAACCTTTCCCGAGAAAATATGCTCCCAGTTATGTTCATATTCAGGATGGCGAATGGGGCATTTTTGCGTGATTTGTGAACTGAAATGAAATTCTTCCCTAGTTAAAAAACAAACAGTCAAACAGACAGCAGCAGATGAGGGATGATCCAGATTGTAGACAAACAGTAATTATTCCTAACCTTCTCCCACTAAATAGGATCCATTGGCTCTTCAATATACCAGGGAGCTGGAGACAGTGAAACAGTAGACATCATGCCTAGAATGGAAGTGAAGGGAGACACAGGATGGGTCTGGCCAAACACAGGTGAGACCTCATTTTATACCAACATTTCCGTAGGTGTTGGCAGCAAAGAAGCAGTAGTACTTCCCTATCGGCTGAACATCAGGAAAAACTCCTTGACTGTTAGAGCAATATGACAACAGAACCAATTACCTAGGGAGCTGGTGGGCTCTCCCACACTGGAGGCATTCAAAATGAAGCTGGACAGCCATATTTCAGGGCTGCTTTGACTTGGATTCCTGCATTGAGCAGGGGGTTGGACTCAATGGCCTTGTAGGCCCCTTCCCAACCCCACTATTCTATGATTCTATGACTTGGATGCCTGCACTGATCAGGGGGTTGGACTCGATAGTCTTGTAGACCCCTTCCAACCCCACTATTCTATGATTCTATGATATTGTGTCTTTGCAGTGCTGTCTGGCAGAGCTATTCTGAATAGGAATGGGAGAACTTTCAAAGCAGGGATGCAAACAGAAGCAAGGCAAACACTGTCACTGTTGGGCCTCTCATTGGCTATAAAGGACACTGTCAGTATCATTTTATGCCAGGGATCGCGAGGGCTGTAGTAGTTCAATGCCCATAATCCACAGTGGGAAAAGATGCTGGCTGAAGTCTTTCCTGACTTCAGTGCAGGAGGAAGAATAGATCTTACAGGATTACTCCTTTATAGGGCTGTGTAGGATTGCAGCCTAAATCTACGTTCTCTTCCTCTCTCTGAAATCTGCCACACACTCAATCCTTTCTTGAGAGGCAGCTCAGCTTTTAAGTGCCCTTTCTTTATATAGTGGTTGAAGTCTTGCATTTTTAAAACCTTGTTCCAGTGTCAAAATAACTAAGTGCTGTGCAGCTACTGAGAAAAAGTGCTTTAACTCATCCAGCTAGGTTTCTTTAGCAAGAGGTTAAAGGCACAATCCTATGCATGTTTAGACAGAGAAAAGGCCTACAACTCCCAGCATTCCCCAGCCAGCCTTGTAGGCCTTTTCTCTGTCTAAACATGCATAGGATTGTGCTCTTAGTCTTTTTAAAAAAAATCTAGAGTGGGGTGGGCAATTTTGGGAGGTCCAGGGGATATTTTTGCTCCCGCTGTACCCCCCACCCGCTGTACCCATGGCTGCTGAAAACAGGGGGAAATTACAACAAATACAAAAATGAACCAAATTGTGTCTAGAGCTGCTACGGAGTGCCAAAAGGGAAAACTACCTTGTTTTAAAAATTGTATTTAAAAAAAAAAAAAGGGGTACACCAAAATTTGGGGAGAAGTGGGAGCCATATTGGGGGGCTGCAGGGGCCACATGCAGCTCATCCCTGTTCTAGAGTAAGCACAGGGGGCCCAATCAGATTGGGGCCCTAGTGTGGGGATTGAGGAACATTAACTCTTTCCTCCCACTGTGGTCCCAATCCAGGTTCACAGTGACACCTGCAATTTATGTTGCCATATAGTGATCTATTAAAGCTCACTTCTGAGTAGACATGTATAGGATTGCACTTTTTCTTTTGTAGTTTCTTTTTTAATGTGCTTAAAATAAGCAGGTAGATGTATTTCTTCCTTTTTTAAAAAAAATCAAAACTTGTCTGAAGATATCTGAGTAGCTAGAAACCAGTTACCAAGAAAAAGTGGGGGTGGCTGGGAATTGACTTGATTACCATGGATAGTCAACTCATGGCTTACTTTTTTTTACCCAGAGTCATTTGCTTGCTGTGAATTTTTAGTCCTGCCCATAAATTCCATAATTGTTCTGTGGCCAGGCTCACCTGTTTGCATTAGGCACTTGTTCTTGCTTTGTGCTTGTGACAGTCTAGGGTATGTTACACTTGCTGAAAGCCTTATCCAGGTACTGTGTAGAGAAGGGAATTGGTCAGGTTTCTACTAATAATCTCTAGACTGTGTAGTACAGGGCTTTTCAAAATGTGCAACCATACAAAAAATGTGCAGTTTTAAGAACATTGCGCAGTTCCAAAAGAATGTTGGTGTAATTCAAAATTCAGGTCATACAAAAGATGTATTATATTGGTTGATATAAAAGTGATGGATAACAATGTGAAAAATAAAGTGAGTAGTCCAGGCTTTTCTAGCTAGAACCCAAACCTAGCTTTGTAGCCATTTCTCCTTCTCCTGCTAAAGACATTCCCCACAGACTCCATTGCTAGTTTCCACAGGGTGTTCACTAACATTTCCTAGGTGAAGGAAATCATTCGAGACCAAGATCTAGATCATTCTGCGATGGATCTTGGCCCCCTGAATGCACTGGCATTTGGCCCCCCGAAATCCATGGCAGAACGAAGCCCTCCGCCCCCATGAAAGGTGCGCAAAACGGAGCACTTACCTGCTGCGGTCCGCGCTGACTTGCGAATGGCAGCCATGTCTGCGGCTGCCATTCGCTTCCTCATTATAGCCATGATAGGCTACGTAAATAATTACGTAGCCTATCACGGCTAATGGAGGGACGCCATTTGTGTCCCTGCGGAGGCCGTGATAAGCTACGTAAGTATTTACGTAGCCTATCATGGTCAAAAAACAAACAAAGAGTGGACGCAAATGGCGGTGGCTACTGCGGCCGCCATTTGCATTCTTTTTTTTTGCTGTTTTAGCCAATGTAAATATTTACGTAGGCTACTATGGCAAGAAAAACAAGGGAACACAAATGGCGGCCACTACGCCATTTGCGTTCCCTTTTTTTCCTTGCCGTAATAGCCTATGTAAATATTTACGTAGGCTAAAACAGCAAAAGAAAAGGGAACGCAAATGGCAGCCGCAGTAGCCGCCGCCATTTGCGTCCACTGTTCGTTTGTTTTTTTTCCATGATAGGCTATGTAAATACTTACGCAGCCTATCACGGCTACGTGAACAGCAAATGGCTACGTGAATGGCTATGTGAACGGTGAACGTGAACGGCGGCCACTACGCCATTGGCGTTCTCCTTTTTTTTCGCCCTAAAATGGCGAAAAAAAAGGGAACACAAATGGCGGCCACTGTAGCCGCCGCCATTTGCGTCCGCTGTTTTTGTGGGGGGTTTTGCCGTGTTAGGCTACGTAAATATTTACGTTCCCTATCATGGCAAAATACAGGGACGCAAATGGCGGCGGCTAAGGCGGCCACCATTTGCATCCCTGCAGGCTGCCCAGTGGCCAGATTTCCAGCTGCGGGCGGCCCCGGCCAGCGGCTCCGCAGAATCTTCGTGGAGCGGAGCCTGCCGGAGAGAATTTCGGGGGGAGGGATGGAGCACCTCCCCCCCACTGCGAATGTCACTCTTCGAAAAGGTAAGTGACTTCCGTACATCCCTTCTGCAAATGCATATGGCATCCACTATGACATTTGTGGCCGTAACTGGCTGCATTTAGCTTAAACTAAGACCTTTACAGCCACAAATGGCGTAGTGGACGCCATTTGCATCCATGCTTTTTCACGCAATAGGTTACACCATTGCCGTGCCATATTACTGGCTGAGGCTGACTCTGGACACAAATGGCATCCACTATGCCATTTGCGGTGGTAAAGCTTTTACATTGAGGTAAATGCAGCCATAAATGGGTGACCAGCCAGATGGGCGATTAATAAATTTAATAATAAATAAATAATAAATAAATAAATGGCTGCATTTAGCTTAAACTAAGACCTTTATGGCTGCAAATATGGCATAATGGATGCCATTTGCATCCGCAGTCAATCCGCGCAGCCAGCGATACGGCAATGGTGGCCGTATTGCTGGCGCTCTGGAGCCGGCCGGCAGGGAAGATCCAGACAGCAAGGATTCCTCCTGGAGGCGGAGGTAAGTCTTCCGATCCTCCACGGACTCTGGGGGGCTGGATTCTTTTGAATCTGGTCCACTGGGGTCCGTGGAGGATTTCTCTCCCATCCCTAGGTCGGCAGCACCACTCCTGTAATGGCTATTTTTGACTAGGGATGTACAAAAGTCACTTAACTTTTAACAAAATTGATTTGAGGTAGGGGGGAGGCGCTCCGTCCCTCCCCCCAAAATTCTGGCCGGGGGGGAGGTGCTCCGTCTCTCTCCCCCCGAATCCTGGTCAGCTGGGTCCGCAAATGGCGGCAGCCGTAGCCACCGCCATTTGCGTCCCTGCAGTCAGCCATGATAGGCTACGTAAATGTTTACGTAGCCTATCACGGCTGATTTAAAAGAAAAAAAACGTGCGTACGCAAATGGCGGCGCCCATGGGAGCCGCTATTTGCGTTTCTTATTTTGACACGTCTTAGTCTACGTAAACATTTAGATGCTACGCTATTTGCGTTCCACTTATTTTCGCCGTCTTAGTCTACGTAAATGTTTACGTAGACTAAGATGTGTCAAAATAAGGAACGCAAATGGCGGTGCCCATGGGCGCCGCCATTTGCGTACGCGCGTTTTTTTTCTTTTAAATCAGCCGTGATAGGCTACGTAAACATTTATGTAGCCTATCACGGTATTTTTTAAAATCTAGCTGTGATAGGCTACGTAAATCTTTACGTAGCCTATCAGGTTTTTTTGTTTTTGTTTTACTGGAAATGGCAGCGGTGGCAGCCGGTCGGAAGACCGGCCACCGCCGCCGCTGAACCGCTGCCGAACCGCCGCCGCAGCCACCAGGAAGATTCGCCCAAGGTAAGTCCCACTATGGGGCGGGGGGGCAGACCGTTTTGCCACCGATTTTGAGGTGCCGAATGCACTGGCATTCGGCCTCCCCGAGATTCATGGTGAAATTCTCTGACATCCCTATTTTTGACTGCTCTTGCTGCAGAGCTCTTTGGAAGCACTCTGTTAACCATGGGGCCTGTTCAGACATCACGCTAAGCCATGGTTAGCACCACTAACCATCTTGCAGCAGGTGGCTAGCAGGTGACTAGTGAGCATGGTTTGTTCATGATTAATAAACCACCATGGCTGGGTCTGACCCCCATTCAGACGTCATGCTAAGCCACCGTGATTAGCCCCAAACTCCTAACCATCATGGCTAAGTGTGATGTCTGAACTAGGGATGTTGGAGAAATGTGCCACGGACTTCAGTGAGGCCAGATTCTTTGGAATACAGCCCCCCGGAGTCCGTGGCGGAATGTCCTCCCCACCACCACCCGAAATCCCCCCCGGGATGGACCTACCTGGTGGCGGATGCGGTGGTGGCAGATGTGGTGGCAGCAGCTCTGGCTTGTCTTCTGGCTGCTGCCGGGCTGCTGCGGCCGCAAATGGCAGCTGTCATAGTGGCCGCCATTTGTGTGCCTGCATTATAGGCTACATAAATACTTACGTAGCCTATCATGGCAAAAGGCAGGGGCCCAAATGGCGCTGCTATGCCATTTGCACCCCTGCTCTTTGCCGTAATAGGGCAAAGATGGATCGCCTCCCCCCCTGCGGACCCCCGCGGATGCCAGGTAAGGGGGTTTCGTACACCCCTAGTCTGAACAGGCTAAATGTCATGGAATGTTACTCTAAGCAATGAAGCATGTTGCATACATACAAGGAAAATGCACTTCTGCTGTACTGGTGTGCATTATGCTTGTGTATTACAACCATATGCCACTGTGAAGTTATGTCATCTAAAGAAGCTCTCCTGTGTAGCAAGGGAAATGGGTTGGGCACTCTACATTAACTGTGGAAAATCTTGAGGGCATCAGCCTCTGCCCTGATCCCTTAGACTCCACCCAAAACTCCACTCACATCAGGTGTCCAGGAGTGAAGGTGTGTGCATGCACAGTTTGTCCAAAGACAGCCAACCCAAAATAATTTATTTGGCTCCACCAAGATGAATTTTCTGGATACAGCCCTGGACCCTGATGTTCATACACAAAAATTAGTGTGGACTGTGGATTCATGCAAAATAAAGCAAATTTGGAGAATCACTTCTCCTGAGGATTAATTGTGGTTCTAATTCTCACTTATTCTGCCGAGATGGTGTAAAAAAGAACTTGAAATAATCATGATTTAGGGAATGGGTGGGCAACCTGTGGCCCTCCAGATGTTTTGGCCTTCAACTCCCATCAGCCCTAGCCAGCATAGCCAATGCTGAGGAATGATGGGAGTTGTAGGCCAAAACATCTGGGGGGACACAAGTTTCCCATCTGTGATTTATGGCAGCATGGCTAGCTGGAGATTTCTGGGCACTGTAGGCCTTTTTCTGTCTAAACATGCATAAGATTGCACCCTAAATTGGTTTAAATGCTTTGTCATTTATTCCATCATCAGTGGGCAGGGTGAACAATGATTGGTTCCCATCTTTTGACATCATTGTACATATTTGAAAATTGCCATATCCTTGATTCATTATTATTTGGCTTTTTATTATTAATATTTTGAACAGTTCTCTTAAACCAGGGGTGTGGAACCTTTTCATAGAATCACAGAATCATGAATCATAGAATAGTGGGGTTGGAAGGGGCCTATAAGACCACAGAGTCCAACCCCCTGCTCAATGCAGAAATCTAAGTCAAAGCATCCCTGACAGATGGCTGTCCAGCTCCATCTTGAATGCCTCCAGTGTGGGAGAGCCCACTACCTCCCTAGGTCATTGGTTCCATTGTTGTATTGCTCTAACAGTCTGAAAGTTTTTCCTGATGTTCAGATGGAATCTGGCTTCCTGTAACTTGAACCCATTATTCCGTGTCCTGCACTCTGGGATGATCAAGAAGAGATCCTGGCCTTCTTCTCTGTGACCACCTTTGAAGTACTTGAAGAGTGCTATCATCTCTCCCCTCAGTCTTCTCTTCTCAAGGCTAAACATGCCAGTTCTTTCAGTCTCTCCTCATAGGGCTTTGTTTCCAGTCCCCTGATCATCCTCTTTGTCCCCCTCTGAACATGTCTGCATCCTTCTTAAAGTGTCCAGAACTGAACACAGTACTCAAGCTGAGGCCTAACCAGTGCTGCAGAGGGGAACTAGTGCTTGATGGGATTTGGAAGCTGTACTTCTATTAATGCAGCCCAAAAGAGCATTTGCCTTTTTTGCAGCCACACTGTTTGCTCATATTCTGCTTGTGATCTACAATTCCAAGATCCTTCTCACTTGTAGTATTGTTCAGCCAAGTATCCCCCATCTTGTAACTGTTCATTTGGTTTCTTTTTCCTCTGTGCAGAACTTGGCATTTATCCCTAGTAAATTTCATTATGTTGTTTACTGCCCAGCGCTCCAGCCTATCGAGATCACTTTGAATTCTGTTTCTGTCTTCCAGGGTATTAGCTATCCCGCCCAATTTTGTGTCATCTCATCTCCAAATTTGATCAGCATTCCCTCCACCTCCTCATCCAAGTCATTAATAAAAATGTTGAAGAGCACTGGTCTGGGCCCAAGCCTGAGCCCTGTGGTGCCCCGCTCCTTACCTCTCCCCAGTTTGAGAAGATCCCATTGATAAGCACTCTTTGAGTCTGATTCGGTAGCCAACTATGGATCCACCTGATAGTTCATCTAGCCCACTTTTAGCTAGTTTGCTAATCAGGATCTCATGGGGCACTTTGTCAAAAGCTTTGCTGAAAGTTGAGGTATATTATGTCCACATTCCCACAGTCCACAAGGGAGGTGACCTGATAAAAAAAATGAGATCAGATTCGTTTGGTAGGATTTGTTCTTGTCAAATCCATGTTGGCTTCGAGTAATTGGATTTGATGGTCTTATAGGCCCCTTCCAACCCTACTATTATATGATCCTTAATCACTGCATTGTTTTCAAGGTGCTTACAGAATGATTGCTTTATAATCTGCTCCAGAATTTTCCCCGGGATTGATGTCAGACTGACTGGTCTGTAGTATCCAGGTTCCTCCTTTTTGCCCTTTTTGAAGATAGGGACAACATTAGCCTTCCATTACCCCACCCCCACCCCACACACATATGGGCAAGCCCTTATGTGTCTCATTCCACAGTGGTCAAGGACAGAAGCAAATTTGTATCGAGCCAAAGGCAGAGTGGTTTCTAGGACATTCATATACATGAAGAGCCGGTGTGGTGTAGTGGATAGAGTGCTGGACTAGGAGTTGGGAGACCCGGGTTCTAGTCCCCACGCACCCATGAAGCTCACTGAGTGACTTTGGCCTAGTCACAGAGTCTCAGCCCAAACTACCTCAAAGGGTTGTTGTTGTGAGGATAAAATGGAGTGGAGGAGGATTATGTATGCTGCCTTGGGTTCCTTAAGGAGGAAAAAAGGTGGGATATAAATGTAATAAATAGATACATAAATAAATATACATATGCATATACATATACATGTGCATCCACACTAGGGCTGGCTCAAACTGACAAGGACCAATTCTCTTTTGTTTCTCACATGGTCAAAATACTAAACCCCCAAAGGGAGGATAGTTCTGTTTCCTCACTCCCACTCAACAGATGACAACAGAAAAGACATTTAAAAAGCTGTTGGCCACCAGAATAAGCAGCCAGACAGGGCAATCGATAAGAAAGAAGAACTGAGGATGGAAGAAGCAGAAGTAAAGGGAAAACCAGTGTCTCTAAGGTAAGTTCTTTAGAACACATAATACTGATGAAATTTTACACACTGACATTTAAGGAAGACAAGTGCATTTGATTATACATCGTACAAGTGAAATGAAATACAGGCCTTCTATGATAGTTAGACTCCGCACAGAGTTCTATTATCTCTCCCCTTATCTAGTACTACAGGAGGCAAAAATCCTACAATAAAAATAGTATAAACAAAACCATCTACTTATTTATTTGGGGAAAAAAATAAGCACAAAACCAATTGAATAATGTATTAAGCCATCTGCTTTAATTAGTCTGCTATGCTTGTTAGCTTATTGCTCCACAAAGCTAGAGGCTGATATGTCTTGAATCAGTTTTTTTTTTTTTTAAATAATAATAATATTTTCCTGGGAATCTGCACTGGCAGTAGTTCAGTTCAAAGAGACTAGCAGACAGCCACGGGAAAGTGATGATGAGTTGGCTTTCAATCAGCAGGTGAGAATGATAGTCTTAAGTTGAAAGTTTCAATATTGACTTCACTGCTTCTAAGCCTCATGGGCAGAATATTTTATGAAACAAAGTGTTGTTTTCCCTCTCATACGGAATAAGATAACACACAGCTGTAGTCTTCTAACCTCTTGTTCAATACAACAGTAAACTTTCTGTGGCTAATCAGACTATGCTGAAATTAATGGTTTAATGTTCTTGGCTACAATAAACATGCATTGCTTAATCAATGGATTCCTATATTTTATAGAATTTGAAAAGGGAATGATGGTTTAAGAAAATATTCCCTCTCACCAAGTAAGCATAATTAGATAGCCACCCAGCCCAATTGTTTAGTGATTTAGTAATCATAAAATATAGCATAACATTTAAACAATATATAACTTTACCTAGTGCAAAAATCTGTTTTAATTGGGGGGGCGGGGCAGCAGTATTCACATTGAGTTGTATCCAGATTTAGGCATGTGCAACTATGCTGGGGAAAATTAATTTCCCCACATTCTTCATGTGGCAGCCTTCCGGCCCCCTGAAAATGCCACACAGAGGGTTGTGACTCGAGAGCAGTGGAGGTTGGAGGCTCTGATTTCTGTGGGGCTGTGAATCCATTCTGTGTTTCAGTCAGAACTAGGGATGTGAGAACCCACTGCAGCTCAGGTACTCCAGGCACCCACTGAAGTACTGCCCCTGCTTGCCTGCCTCCTGGACCTCCCATGAGCTCAGCAATTTGCCTGGACTCACCGCAATCCAGTCTGGTGAGCACCCACCATTTTCCTACCTCTGTTTTCTGCATCGAAAGAGAAAGTTTAAAGGTCAGAGGCATTATATCTCTAATACTGCACCTATTAAGCTTTCCTGGCCCCAGATTGTGCATATTTAAATATGTACATTTTAAAAACATCCTTTTTTACCCAGAAAACAAAGGCAGGAAAATGGTGGGCATGCACGGGATGGGCGCAAGTGGAGGGCGAGAGAGGACAGCATCTTGGCAGGCGCAGTCCAGGGTTTGCAGGCGGAGGGGGCCTAATGGATTCCCGGACCCATTCGGGCATCCACGACATACCTAGTCAGAACCAGCCAGAACTCTAATGTTCTAGTCAGAACCAGCCAGAACTCCATTTGGGGGATAGGGTTCAGCACATTGGATAGCTCCAGCACACTGGAGGCATTCAAGATGAGGCTGGACAGCCACCTATCAGGGATGCTTTGGCTTGGATACCTGCACTAAGCAGGGAGTTGGACTCAATAGTCTTGTAGGCCCCTTCCAACCCTACTATTCTATGATTCTATGATTCACAGCCCCACCAAAATTGGAGCCACAAACCTCCACTGTGGGGGACCCTGCTGAATGGGGTGAGCTGTGGTGTGTGTGTGTGTATGGGAGAAATATCTGGAAATTAGTCAGTGGCACCGTCTGTGAGTGAAGCTCTTCTGTCCTTGGAAGGCAGATGCAGCCCACTGAATTTGTGATACTAACACTCCTGAATCTTGAGCTGAAAAATTTGGAGGACATTTTAAGAGCTGAACCAGACCTTTACTTTAAATTTGTATCTAGCAACTGTGTTTTCTTTTCATTTTTATTCAACAGTAGTTTCAGGGCCCCCGATACAGATCTTAAAAGCCCCACTACCCATCCACTCATGCGAGAATCCCAATCCAGATCAGGACCCTGTGCCTGTTCTTCAGTAAAAATGAAAAAAAAAAAATGGTGCAGCTACTAGACACACATCTCAAGTAATGTCTGTTTCAGCCCTAAAATGTACTGTGCTTTTGTCTTATCTGCTTATGAATTAAACTTACATGAATGAGCACAATGTATTTTCACAACTGGGAAATGTGGTAGATATAGGACATCCTTCCTTGGGGCAAGGTTTTGAATGAAATTGCCTATTAGATCTCCTCTAATGCCATAGTTTCCTTGGTTTGTTTTAATATTTTGTAAGGAATGAAATTCTAAAGTAACCTTATTATATTGTTTTGCTATCCAATCTGAGTTTGAATCAGTGATCAAAAATATCATTAGTTAATAGCAAGTACAGTCCAGTCTTCTAGACACATTTTCCAAAGTTCGCTGAGTTCAATGGAGCTGACTCCCAAATACACAGGGTTGCAGCCTTAGCATAACAAAAACAGAGCTGTGACTCTCTGTACTAGCAAAGTAACTAGTTCAATACACCCTCCCTTCCTAAGGGAATGATACAAACAAGGAACTTTATCTGCTGGCTGAAAGTCCAAAACTTGAGGGGATAAACCATCCTTAAATTGATAACATTGATTAAGAAATGGATGGTATGCAATAAGGTATACCGACTTCAGCAGAAAGTAAAATATGGCCAGTGCTTATTGAAATAATGATGAAGGTTAAAGACCGGGTCAATGAAACCTGAAGGACATCAAGATGGAAATCTGAAATGAGAATGTGAGGCCACAGTCTATAATAATATTAAGGAAAATTATGGCAAAACAAACTTGAGCACACTCCGGGAGAGAGCGGAGGACAGGAAGGCCTGGTGTGTTATGGTCCATGGGGTCACGAAGAGTCAGACATGACTTAACGACTGAACAACAACAATGGCAAAACAACCTTCCACTTACTGGGCTATTAAGGAAGTAGGATGTATCTGAAAACCTTTTTGACATTGGTAGCAGCATTACAGAAACAAAGCATAAGGCAAAATACACACTATAGCAGTTAAAATAAAGACATTCATAGGTCACTTGTGTCACTGCAGTTACACTAAGACATATTATACTGAGAAGATGAATTAGCTCAAGAAAAAAAAAACTTCCTTTTTTTTCAAATTTAAAATAAACCATAATAGCTGGGATCCTATGGTTCATACATATAACTGGGCTTCTGAGCAACCCTTCCTAATGGGCCCTTTGTGCTCCAGTCCCCCAAACCTCTGAACAATGGATGGCCCTTTGGATTGCCATTAGTTATGGAGCAAGATAATACATCCTGAAAGGAAAATCAGCTGTTTCCTTGTATTCCTGCGCTTACTCGTGTGCTTCTTTGGATCTTAGGCATCATCATTGTTGTTGATGTTGTTGTTGTTGTTTGGTTAAAAAGGTATGTTAACAGAGACATGCAAATATATAGCTCTGAATAAAAACAGAAAGAAGAGACAAATCATAAACACGCATTCTCTACACCCTGAACACGGGATGCCAGAATAGACACCTGTAAAGCATGGCCTGTTCACACCATTCTTGTGAGGTAAAATAAAGCCTAAAAAACACATTTCATGTTACATATGCCTGGGTAGCACCACAACCATCCACATTTTAATAGCCTTGGGGTGCGATCCTATACACACCTGGGATAACTCCCACTGAACTCTATGGGACTTACTTCCTAGTAGATATACATAAGATTGCACTGTCATTCTAGAAAACGAAAACTTATGGTACCTGAAGTGGGGGAGACAGAAATGAGTTAGCTTCCCTTTCTAATGATTCTTTAGTGTTAGGCAGAGCAGTTGGCTTTGGTTCAGAGCTTCCAAATATGCACTTAATCACTCCAGAGTCCCAATCCAAAGTATTTTATTAAGAACCCATATAAGTTAGAGAAATAGCTTTTGTAAATAATAGTAATAGTGCCTAATTAGTCTTTTACACTTAGACATCCTAAATTAGTTCTTGTGACTTATATGCAAGGTGAAGTCTTCTGTAAGCCAAGCATAAACCTGTTCACAACAGGGTCCTCAGTTTCATAGGCAAAATGGGAACTCAAGACAAAGTACACTCAAAACCCCTTATTTTTTATGGGGTGAGTCTCAGAAAGGGGGTGGTAAAGGATGATTGGCAGTGAAAAAGCCAATGAAGTTATTTGCAGTTGGTAGGGGATGTTTAGAAAAGGGCAATCAATGCTAGCTACAAGAAGTACGTTTGCTTCAAGAAGCAAGGAGAGATAGCTCGATGAAAATGTCAACCCAGTGTGCAGCTGCTGTAAAAAGGAAAACTGTGTTAGGCATAATTAGAAAAGGAACTGCGAACTGAGATGCCAGAGAATTCCACCATGGATTCCAGTGAGGCTGGATTCATTAGAATCCGGCCTCCCAGAATCCATGGCGGAACGGCCTCCCCCCCCCATGGAATCCACCTGTGATGGAACTTACCTGGGGCGGATGCGGCAGCAGCTCCAGTGGCGGCTCCGGCAGTGGTGGCAGCACCGGCAGTGGTGGCTGGTCTCCCAGCCGGCTGCAGCAGGGCTGGTGTAGCCTCCATTTGCATCCTTGCAGCCGTGATAGGCTACATAAGTATTTACATAGCCTATCATGGCAAAGAGCAGGGACGCAGTTGATTTGATTGATTGATTGATTGATTGCATTTATACCCTGCCTTTTTTCCTCTTGCAAGGAACCCAAGGCGGCTACTACGCCATTTGTGTCCCTGCTCTTTGCCATGATAGGCTACGTAAATACTTACATAGCTGCTTGCAAGGACGCAAATGGCGGCCGCTACGATGGCCGCCATTTGCAGCTGCAGCAGCCTGGCTGTGGCCGGAACTCTGGCTGCGGACGGCCCTGGCCGGTGGCTCTGCAGAGCCGCTGCAAAGTGGAGCTGGCCAGGGAGGATTCCGGGGGGAGGGACGGAGCACCTTACCCCCGCCGCGGATGCCCCTGTGCGGAGTCAGGTAAGGGATTCGTACATCCCTACCTTATACAAATGCATGGTGCAACCAGACGTGGAGTACTGTGTACAGTTCTGGTCACCACACCCCAAAAAAGGATATTGTAGAGTTGGAAAAAGTGCAGAAAGGGGCAACTAAAATTATCAAGGGCCTGGAGCATCTCCCCTATGAGAGAAGGTTGCAACAACTGGGATTGTTAGCTTGGGAAAAAGGAGGGTAAGGGGACACATGATAGAGGTGTACAAAATTATGCATGATGTGGAGAATGTGGATAGGGAGACATTTTTCTCCCTCTCTCATAGTACTAGAACCTGAGATTATCCCATGATGCTGATTGGTGGGAGATTCAGGCCAGATAAAAGGAAGTACTTCTTCATACGGCACATAGTTAAACTATGGAATTTGCTACCACAAGACGTAGTAATACTGCCAACTTGGATCACTTTAAAAGGGGGTTAGACAAATTCTTGGAGGAGGTATCTATCAATGGCTTCCAGGTTTGTTGGCTATGGGCTACCCCCAGTACAAGAGGCAGAATGCCTATGTACATGAGTTTCTGGGGAACATGGGCAGGAGAGTGCTGTTGCACTCAGGTCCTTCTTGTGGGTTCCTGGTCGACAGCTGGTTGGCCACTGTGTGAACAGAATGCTGGACTAGATGGACCCTTGGTTTGATCCAGCATGGCTCTTCTTATGTTCTTAAGTAGGGGGAGGTTGCTGTATTTTCCCAGGTAGCCAGTCCTTGTGGATTCAAGGGGGGTGGGGACATTGTCTACAGCTATATGATGGTGTGATTTCAGAATTATGGGTGAAGAGGGTCTTCTGGGTAGACAAGGGATGATTCAGTTACAGTGCCACCGTACTTATCCTAGTGAGCCTCACAGTGTGCCATGTCGACCTGCAATTGATGGTATGGGTGCTATGCTTCTTCTTATGTTCTTATTGAGGATCCAGACTGAGCCATGATTTCTGCTGGCAGAACACAGGCTAGGAATGGTTTTTCTTTTCTCTTCCATTATGAAATGGCACATCTTCCACAGCACTGTATTGTTGAAAAATGTTGTATGTGAAATGCTTTGGGGTGGTAGGTATAGCATATGTCAACACTATTTTTGTATAAAAAGAATGCAGAAATCCTGGGCTAAAATCAAGTCCATAGGAATTATGTGCACATAATCCCCAGGGATAATCGATAGGTCTTAAATATGCATTACATCACTTGTGGGGCTTCTTTTTTTATATTTAGATACCTCTTCATATTTTATATTTATATTCTGTATATTCCAAGCCCTTAGAAGGTTGTACCTCTGAGCCTGGAAGTACAAGTTCAGTGGCATCACTAATCTGAAAGCAGTGACTTGTAGATGGAATACTGAGAAATCAGAACTCTACACTTGCATAAATCAGGGATACACCTCTTAAGAAAAAACAGTTGTGTATCCTTCAAATCTCAGCAAAAATTTGCAGCGGTGCTGTGGTGCAAAACTTTTCCAAAGCTGAAGTAGAGTGTTAATGGGGTGTGTGTGTGTGTGGGGGGGGGAATTCCCAGCAGGATGGATCCTGAAAGTTTTCATGTCAGATTTAGGATGGATTCTCATGTTACACATTGCAATTGCATACAGATATCCAAGTACAAAAGGCTTGCATATACATCAGCTGTGGAGGGTCCAGTGCAGTCATACATTTTTTTCCCCATATTCTACTTTACAGTGCATAGCAGTGGGGGGGCGACCAAACTTTTCCCAGTCACTGCTTATTTTAAGGAGCGACTTGCACATACGTGTATTGTCCAAAACACGTGGTACATGTTCTCTGGCAATACCTAAGTACAAAATATAGGATAAATACCCACCTTTACACAATCTAATGTTCTGTGATGTCTTGACAAGAAGGCCTCACAGTGGCTAGAATTCCTACACAGCCCTACCCAAGTGACTCTGCAGAGCATCTTCCTGGATTTCCACTAATTATATATCAAATAATTCAATTTTGATATTGTACTAAGGTGAATTTTTTTTTCATTAACTGAAATTTACTCTGCTTGGAAATTTACTTCCAACTTTCAGTGGAAGCACTATCACTCTTTAACCTTCATTTGCCTGCTTATACATCAATTTTTGAGTAGCGTAGGTCATATACAAGCTTCACTGGAATATTGCTTTAAGCTGTTTAACTGTGATTTTCTATGGGTCATTGTGTTTTTACATCAGCCATGAGCAGAGTGTTCTTTTAAACCTCTTGAAAAAAATCTAGTTTTCTCCTAATTTAATCAGTGAAAGATCTAAACAGAGAGAATGGAGGTGTGCATCTCTGAGGAGAAATGACAGACATAAAAATACATTACTTGGCACAAATGTCTCTTACAACAGAGAACACAAGGGACTTGACTTTTGGATCCATTCCCAGATACTGAAGAAAGATTATAGACATTCTAACAGAGGGATGACCTTGAGGTAGACCTATCTAGAATTTAAAAGGATCTATAATCTTATTATGGTTAATAATAATAATAATAATAATAATAATAATAATAATAATAACACTTTTAAAATATGTTTTTCTTGCATTTATTTTATTTTATTTTATTTATTACATTTCCGTACTACCCAATAGCCAAAGATCTCTACATAAAAAATACTCCCTTGATACTACTAAACACCTGACATCTAACAGCATCAAATAATTTTTGCATTAAAGAAAGTCTTGTAAGTGATATATGTGAAACCTTGTCTCTTTAGAAATAGTGTGTGCGTTTACAAGTGTGCATGCACACACACACACACACACACACACTACTAATTGTGCTGATGGAAGCTCAGAGTTACAAACACTTTCAAATGAGGACTGTTCATAACTTTGGACTTTCCTCATTAGTGGTGTGGAGATTTCATGATGGAGAAACTACCATTCCCTAAGCCCAGCTGCGTTCTTCCATTGACACTAACAGGAGGATAAGCTTCAATGGCTACTATGTAGTCATGATGGCTATATATTTCCTCCAGTATCAGAGGTAGTATTGTCCTCATGTCCTAATAACAGCTATTAGTCAAATCTAGTATTCCAGACTGGCAAAACTTAAACATCAATCAAATCCAGATTGCATTCCTCACAATGACTGGTATTGTATTCTTTATTTCTTTATTTAAAATACCATTCAGTTTCCAAATCTCTATATTAGAATGCAATATAAAAACCAATGTAAAAACAGTATAAAATAATAAATACATTTAAAATATATTCTTTTATTTATGTATTGCTCAAATCTTTATGTTTGTGCCAGGCAAATAACATTTCCGCATGCCCCAACTTAGCTCAGCTCTCAAAACACCAGCCTTTACCCACACCTTAAAAATTTACATTTTCCCTGAAGAACTGTCTATCATGACTGTTAAAAACTGATATTCCCTCCTAACGTCATTCATTCTGTTATATCCTCTAAGTGACCTAAGGTGGTGTTATACTGATCAGTTGCTTTGTCTGTGAACATCTCTAATAAGATTTTACTGAATGATTAAAAAAACCATTGAATTGACTTTGACTAATTAGATATTTTATATTGTATATGTGGATTCCAGCCCTTTCGAAACCAGTTGTGCCTACTTGCAATGTGACACTAAAAAAAGAACACTGTAAATGTAAACCAGAAAACAATATTCAATGACTGATTATTTTAAATGATATGCACTGTACCTGCATACACCTTACATTGTTTTCCTCTCCTTTTCCCCACTGTGGCACTGTCTAATAGCTAAGAAATAAGGAGTTGAAGGAAAAGAAGAAAGTAAATTCCTACAGATTCTTTCTCTTTTGTTTATCACCAGCCCCAAAGATCAGGTGTTTGGCAGACATCCTTGATTTTTGCAAATTTGTTGATAAATAAATAAAGCAACATAAAAAAGCAATAAATAAAGCAACATAATTCATTATTTTTTAGGTCCCCAAAGGCCTTGTAGAGGACCAAGAAACAAACAAAACAAAATGCCAAAGAAAAATCTTCCAAATGTGAACACAGCCCACTGAGGTCTCATCATGTTGTACAGTAGAGGTACATTCTTCTGTTAGGTTTTGATTTGTGTCTATTAATGCAGTGTGATTTGACTCTTCCTGAAATGAATCACATCACTTGATGGTAAATATGCAATAGCATTCCAAATCAACAATGACTGAGTCTCAGAAAAAATCCTGAGCTGAAAAAGTCTGGGTTTGCCATTTTGACACTGATAGCTAGCTGGATCCTAGATAGATTTGAACAGTTGATTGGGTTCATGGGCTTTCTGGCTTATGGAACCACCACTCACTCATATGCAAGTACACTTGCTAAACATTTAAATATTCATTTGATGCCTTATTAAGCAGCCTAGTTTTCATCTTAGGGAAGAGAGGCTGTTATTACTTATTTAAAGATACCAGATCAGCTAGTGTGTCCATTCATCTACCTGTATGCATTGTGATTTGCATTTTGCAATGAACTCTGAACTACAGCTAGACATGTTATTGAAATTTTAACACACTGAAAGGACAGATGAGTTAACCATATTTCACACTTAACACTATTAGACATGTATGAGAGTAGGAATGACTATAATTGCATGGATTGGAAACCACTGAGTGGGGGTGACCTAAGAAATGTTGTGTGCCTGAAACAAAGGACAAGATTATGCTCCCACCACCACCAACCCCATTCCACATACTGAAGCTGACCAGAGTGGCAGCTGGATCTTACTTCAACAGTGGTGATGGGATAGCATTTGTTGTTGTTCAGTCGTTCAGTCGTGTCCGACTCTTCGTGACCCCATGGACCATAGCACGCCAGGCCTTCCTGTCCTGCGCTCTCTCCCGGAGCGTGCTCAAGTTCATATTCATTGCATCCATGATGCTATCTAGCCATCTCATCCTCTGCCGTCCCCTTCTCCTTTTGCCTTCAGTCTTTCCCAGCATCAGGGTCTTTTCCAGGGAGTTTTCTCTTCGCATTAGGTGGCCAAAATATTGGAGCTTCAGCTTCATTATCTGTCCTTCCAATGAGCACTCAGGGTTGATTTCCTTTAGGATGGACTGATTTGACCTCCTTGCAGTCCAGGGGACTACTGCAATTGATGGCAGCATCTAGCTTATGGGGCCCAGGGCAGGTTGTGTGTCACACACAACTCTGTCTTCCAGCATCTCACTACCCCTTGTTCACTACTCTACCTGCTATTGGCTCACTGCCTGCTCAAACAAATGTAGCAGTGGCAGCACCAGCATGCATCAATTGAGGAGAACCATGAATGTGCATTGCTGAAGCGCATGGCCTGGGCTGGTTTCCTTTCTGCCTGCTCACTCAGTCAGAGGCCTTTCCCAATAGCTGTCCAATGATATGCTGGGAGAGAGAGCAACTAGATGACAAAACCTAGGTGACAGGGTCAGGCTGAAAGGGAATGGCCAGGGGATTCAGGAGGTACACTAGGGGGCAAATGGCCCAGGATGGTGGAAATAGCTGGGATCTCAGGAGGAAGGTCCATGTGGTGAGCTCAGAAGAAGGGAAGGTGGCAGCCCATGCCCACCCCTAAGCATCTGCCACCTGAGGCTGTCACCTCACTCTGTGTAATTGTAGGGCTAGCCCTTCTAATTAGATTCTACAGTAGTGATAATCTACACCACGGAAATAGACTCACCCTCTGGAAAGCACTCTGAACTTGTGTCATCATCACTACATCTTCCGAACAATTGCACAGAGCATAACGGGTACCTTGCTAGAGCAGAGCCTATTCCAAACAGGAGTCTTCCCTTCCCATCATAACTTGGTTATGCATTGCATGCATAAAAAATATTGTCAGCTCATGCAAGGGGAGGGGAAGGCTTAAGGCTGCTGCTGAGAGGTTTCTGGGCAACCTGCCAGGTATGGTGTGGATTTCTACTACTTGAGGGTATGCCACACCTTTTAATTTGAATGGAAGGATATTATGGAAAATGTATTAATTATTTCCTAAATTATTATATTTTGGCAAGGTCTGCTGGGAAAACGTCACTCCATAACTATTCTGAATTGTGACATTGTTTAATTTTCTGCTAGGAAGATCAGGAAAAAAGACTTCTGTTTGCTCCAGCAGTAATCACCGTATAAATGCACTAGGGAACCTGTCTGCAAAAGCTTTGTGAATATCTCAAACTCATCAGCAAACAAAAAGGAAAGTAATAAAAATGCATTTCGCTAGGTCAACATTCATTCAGCACATAGCAGGCACAACCCTTCCATTTCTGCTTCTTCTTTTTTTTACACAGTATCCCTACACAGAAATCGAAAACACCAATGAGGAATGTTTGGGAATGCTGAAAGTGGTTAAGCCCTTGGCAGCTTGTAAATGGTAGCATAGTGCCTGGCAATGTCATTTATCTGACTGTCCAGATTCCCCTCCAAAACCAGTTCAAGCATTAAAAAGATGTAATGCTGGTTCAAATGCAAAGGAAGTGCCCTCTGCTCTAATGACATTGTGTACAGGTTGGGAAAGAATATAAGGAATGGGTGGGTTCAGGAAGAAACAGATCACAAGGCCGGATAATAGTTCTTCTCATTTATTTAGGGTGCAATCCTATAGCTGCTAGTCAGTGGCTAGATGGCCATAGGACAGGTCGGTTCCCTGAGAACCGACCTCCATCCCCTCCCATGCTGCCTCGTAGGCAGCATGGATTGGCCCCATGCTCCACGCTTGTAAGAGGAGCACAGAGCAGTGAAAACGGGGCATCCCTGGGGGCGTGCCAGGGCGGAGTCGGTGGAAGTGCTTGTCCGATGCTTCCTATGTGTCATCCGGCATCCGCCCCCCCCCCGACTTCCCGTGGCTAGACAGCTGAAATTGGCTGTCTAGACATGAATGCAGGGCAACTGAAGTACAGAGGGGATCATCCTGCCCTGCACTGGATAGGATTGCACCCTTATTTATCATTTTTATTTAATCAATTCATAGACTCCTTGACTAAATGTAAAAAGAAATCTCAAAGGGGTTTACAACAGAAAAGTTTAAAATGCAAAATGTCCTCTTTTAAAATATTTAAAAACAGAGTACAAAATGTCTCCATCAAAATATTAAAAACCCACTCTCAGTTAAAATGTTTAAAATCAGATGACTAACAGTCAACAAATTGGGTAGCACAATTAGTCAGGGGAGACCTGGGTGAAAAGGTACATTTTGGTTGGGGTTGGCCCTTCCCATGTACCAAAGGGGGAGAACACGGGGGCCACCATGGAGAAGGCCCATTTCTGCGTTGCCACCAGATGGCAATCTGCTGGCCTGCTCCAAGGATCTTAGTGACTGAATGAGTCTATACCTGGGAAGGCAATCTGCCAGGTAACCTGGTTCCAAGTTGTTCAGAACTTTATATGCCAACAACAAATCTTTAGTTGCATATATCATGAGGACATTTTTAAATATGGCATTCACACTTTTATCATTAGTACCTGACATTCCAAAATCACATAAAAATATAATTCCACAAGCAATAAAACAAAATAATGATTTAAAATTGCATAATACTCCCCCCATGTTTTCCCATGAGAAAAACAAACATACATACATACACATATATACTTTAGGGAGAAACTGAAATGGAATTATATATTTGGATATCATTATTTTAATTCCTTTAAATACATAAATGATTATTTTATCATTTCCACATTTATTATTATTGTGGCTAATGTACTATCTGCATTTTGTAGAGATATTGATTCCAGTTATATTATTCTACATTTTGTGTGGGCCACACAAAAAAGGTACAGAATAACTTAGTTTTATATAAGGTACACTGTACTGTATTCCCACAATGATGTACTTAAAGGAGAGTGGTTTTGTCAACTAATATAATCAAATATATTTATTTGTTGTGCTTATGTAACCCCTATAGACCAGATGGTTTCATCCCCTGGAGCAGAGTTTTCACTCAGATGGAGGGCTAAGCAAAGGAGCAACAGAGTCTGTTTGTTCTGCTGGGAAGCTGAATGCCAGAGAAGAACTGATTTATGATTGTGGGCTGTTATCACTTTGTATAAGGTAAACTGAACTGATATTTGTATGTTGCAGAATTTCGAATGGATGGAGATTGGAGAACCATTTTTGTACCTTTGATATTTGTTGTAATTATATTATTATTGCAGAGCTAATACCTTGAACTGCAATGTATATGCTGTGGTTTGTCCTGTGTCGAAAGTTAAGGAATCTACAAAAGGGACTATGGAAATATCCAGCATCTTGTGAAATCAAAGACACTTTGGGACTGGCCTACTGCAATATTGCAAGCGCAAACGTCATAAATATTCTGGACACAAAAGGACTCATTGTTGCATTTATTTCTGCTGGGAAATTTTTGCATGTTTTGTACAGTTTTAAATATTTAATAAAGACATGTTTGTTCAGTTATATTTGTTTATTTCATTTCTATACCACCCAATAACCAAAGCTCTATGGGTGGCTCACAAAAATTAAAACCACAAAATATAACATAAAACAATATAAAATATGAAAGCTTAAAGCTACAATATAAAAGTACAACCAGAATAAAGCCTAGCAGCAATGCAGAGATTTAAAGTACAGATTTAAAACAGCAGAGCTAAAAGACTAGAGTGCTAAAATGCTGGGAAAATAAAAAGGTACCTGGTGTCGAAAGGAGCACAATATATTTATGCAAGCGTTATTCTGATTAAGTCCAACAGGACCCACAGGTAGGGGTTGTATTTGCACTGTACAGATGTGTGAATCAGCATAACTTTAGCTTACCGAAGTTATCCCAGTTCTATCTTGAAGCTTGATCTGACTCAAGTCTGTATCAGATTATGACCGCGGGGGGGGGGGGGGTGTCTGCATGAAAATTCGTGTGGATTTTCATGCAGATTTTCTCAAATGTATGCATCAATTGTTCACATCTTTAAAATGTACTCATTCTTCTCCCGTTGATTAAACCATATTTGTGCACATTTTTCCCAAAGTACACATTTTTTCATGCACATTTTCCAAACGTACACATGTTGTTGAATGCATTTTATTTATTTTTTGGGTCCACAAATCACACTGCAAGCTCGGAAATGTATGGACTTTGGCCGCAGATTGCATATGAGTCTGTGTTCAGTCCAGAGGGGGAAACTGGGTAAATTCTGATCAAAAACGAACTGAATCAAATTTTTCATACATCCCTCTTACATTTTTTCTGAAGTAACAGGTGGCTTGGCAGTAACATTTTTCACTTCATTTATTCATTTATTTTAATGCACTAATTCTGGAAATACAACTCTAGAAGATCCAAATTCAAACAACCATAATTCTGGTCAGTAAATATTTTGGGTAATATGGAACTTTAACAATTCATAGACAAATCTCATACTGGAGAATTTCACAACGATGCCTAAAAAGTATACCACTGAGGCTGAATCTACACATAGCAGTTATACCATTATCATACCGTTATCATAACTATTGGTACACATTGCACCAATAGTTATGATAACAGTATGATAACGGTATAACTGCTAGGGCTGTGCAGGGACCCCCCGATCCAACTCGGAAACTGCTTAGTGGCTTCTGAAGTGGGCCTGATCTGGCTCAGGAAGATTCAGGGGGCCCCCGACCCACCTCGGCCCTGAACCCAAAGTGGGGTTCAGATGGCGAAGCTTGCTTCGGGTCCCCCCCGACACCCCCATGTAACCCCCCAGCTCCTTACCTGGGCAGCCACCTTCTCTGCTGCCGCCACCATCACCTTCTCCATCGCTGTGCCACCGCTTTCTCCATTGTGCCACCACTGACTTTGTCTTCTTCACTTCCGCCTTCGCCTTCTTCTTCTTCTTCTTCTTTGCCACTGTCTTTGTCTTCTTCACCACCTGCTGCTGCTGTCGTTGTCTTCTTCTTCACTGCCATCTCCTGAGGCCTGGACGTGCGGCGACTGGTCTTCTTCCAGGGAGTCACCATTTTTAAAATGGCAACCTCCTGGAAGTTCCAGGAAGTTGCCATTTTAAAAATGGTGACCCCCTGCAAGAAGAGTTGCTGCACATCCAGGCCTCGGTAGATGGTGGCGGCAACAGAGAAGGTGGCGTGGGGGCGGTGAAGGTGGAGGAGGTGGCGGTGCGGCGGCAGTGAGGAGGTGGTGGCAGCAGTGGAAAAGACAGCTCAGGTAAGGACCTGGAGGCACCGGGGGGGGGGGTCTGGGCCAGGGGCCGAAGCTCCGAAGTGCACCGAGTGCTTCGATGAGCCCCCAACTTGCTCTGGGCCATTTCATGCCCCCTCCACTTTGCCTCGGAAGGGGCACAAAGTGGCCCGAAGCAGCCTGCTTTGACTCCGGGTTTGGGCCTTGGGCCGAAGTGGTGCACAGCCCTAATAACTGCTATGTGTAGATTCAGCCTGGCCTTAGGTACCAGACAGTAATTCAGGCCCTCTGTTCAGCATCACTCTCTTTATTGACTTCACACTTCTTCCTATTAGGTTTAGGAATTTGAAAGAGACTCCCAAATAATCCATCTGAAGTCTCATTGGAAGATTTGTGCTCAGAAACTATTCAGAAAAAGTTTAAATCAGTTTTTCAAACTAAGTAGAATAATAGCAGGCTAATAATAATAATAATAAGTACCACAAGTACTGACAAAGCAAGTCTGAGATGGCAATGCTTCTGCACACCATTACAAGGAAGCCTGCTGATTACTTCAGAATTAAACCCTGATCATTACTCAGGGATGATTTTATGTATGGCTTCATATGCAAATCATTTCTATGATCAATTGTCCATTTGATTAATAAAAGGAAATATTGACTGGAGTCTGCTGTGCCTCTAGGCTTCTGTTCTGTTCTTCTATTTTGGTTAGGAATTTCATGCCAACAAGAACTCACATTTCTCAATAGGTAATTATTATGTACAATCAATTCTTACACAGAAAAGAAAGACAGGAAAGACAGATTCACTTCAACTGTACCTAGGAATGAAGACACAGGATACATAGCTTTGGATCAGATAAGGTCACCACTTGATTGAACTGCATCAACTACCAAATCTTTCCTTCAGTGTGGTTGCCAGCTACTCTTTGGTGAACCAGTGGAGTCAACCACTGGCTCCCTTGCTTGGACAATTCAACCCTGGATTTCAGCCTTGAGCAAAAATGCATACTGCATAGCCAACATACTGTAGTGGAATAGAACACTTTCCAGCAACCCCCTCTAAAGCAGATAAGCCCTGAGGTGGTCCATCCCCAGTTTTTTTTCTTCTTCTAAAGTTGATATGCTGTGAGACTCTGCTGGTTTAGGGAGCTTCCCCTTCACCGTTAGATTCCTTGGGGTCTTTACCATGACTGCCTAACTGTTCTAATCCACTTATTGCACTGAGCCCACCACAAGAAGTAGACTACCTATTTTTGCTCCTATCTCCCCACTCCTGGCTGTATTCAGGTTCAGAGGTCCTGCAGGTCTTGCTGTATATCAACTAGGAAGATGTTGCACCCCATCCTGCCTGTAAACATCCAGCATGAGTTTTTGATGTTGTGATTCTCCCTACCTACTGCCAGTGCTATTCTTAAGATCCTATTCACCTTCCTCTTTCCTTAGTCATCCTTTTAAGACAACTGCCACCCTTCCATGCCTTTCTAACATATGTGACCAGATAATAACTGAGTTCTGGACTGGATCTGAGCCTTATGTAGTTAGAAATTGCCCTTCCGTTCTCCAAGGTCTACAGCTAGAACCTGAGTTTATATTTAGGCAATGAAACAGAAATGAACAAAAAGCTGGTTTCAAAGCATACTGTGTCTAGCATGGCAACTGCAATGATATTAAGCTGAACTCCTGTGCTGAAGGCACGCACCCTTCCATGGGTCCAGAGGACTTGGATTTGTACAGTGGCAATAGCCTCATTTTAAAAGAGCACTTCTTGTGAGTCAGGGACCCCAGAATGGGGGTAGAAGGCAAAACCAGATCTTGGTCTGACAAACTTTACCCCAAAATCAAAGTACTAGAGCCCTTTAAATGCAAACATAATGTATAAAGTTTGTATAATGGAAAACTCCCAGACACCTTTCTTGCTGCCTGCCAAGATACTCTATGTCTCCCATTTAAAATAATAGCAATAACAATGATAATGACAAAGATAATATATTTTCTTACCAGCAGCTGGATTTGCTGTGAATTAGGTTTCTGTTGGTGCTGAAAACTGTGGATTCAAAGCAGTTTTTAGTGTGCTGGTGCTCAGACTAATGCTATGCCAATCCCTGCTGCCTATTTCCAGAAATTTTTTCTCTTCACACAAAAGAGGCATTGTTTTTCCTGCCCCTTCTGCAGGGAGGGGGAGAATTTCAAATAATTTTCTCCTTGAGGAGGGGGACGGGGTTTCCACATAAGTTTGGGAGGTGGCTGAAAGTTCTTCTTTTTACTTGAAAATTGCCCCTATCCCCTGCACAATACTCTTTACAGATGGGCTTCTCTAGCCCAGAAGCACTTCTTGATCTCCTATGAGACCTGGTCCATGTGACCTTGCCCTCTCCTTTAGGCATTCAGGAAGAACTGGGCTGCAGAAGCCTGTTTGCAAAGAGTCCCGGGCTGATGCAGACAAGAAGAAATGGGACTTCTGGAGCTTTAGATAGAACTCTTATCTTTCTTGCTCTGTGTTGCTGCAAGGCAGAAAAGAATTTTTCTAAAGCTCTAAAAGTCCTGTCTGTTCTTGCTTTGCAGAGCTTCTGCAGCCCGGGAGTTCTTCATGAATGCCTATAGGAGGGGGCAAGGTCTCATGGGAATTCAGAAAGAGCTGCCTGGTTGGAGAAGCATCCCTCTTAAAAGTCCTGGGCTGCTCAAAGTGCAGGGAGTGTTTTTAAAGTAAAAAAAGAAGAAGCAAACATAGAAAGAAGACACCTCAGCCACTGCCTACCCATAAAAAGGTAAGTGGAAATCTGGTCTTCCTCCCCAAGGAGAAAGTTATTCAAAATTCTCACCTGCCCTCTTTTGCCAGGGTTCCCCTCCCCCGAAATGCCAAAAAATGGAAGAATTGAAATATTTGGCACAACACTAGCTCAGACCCCACCTCTGCCTTGTGCTTAGTCTTTGGGGCATGTTACTTGTCCATTGTCATGCTTCCCATGATGGCAGCCATATTGTGGTGGTGTCCAGGACAGTTTCTCAAATTGTCAAATGTGCCTGCAACACAAAAAGGTTGCCTGCCCCTGCTGTGGAGGGTCTAATGGAGATCCCATAATGAAGATGCCTTGTATGCTTATAACAGAAAGGGGATGCTGCAGTTGTAGGGCTGCTGTTGAAAGAAGAAGCCCATTACAAACTGGGCTTGACCTCTAGTGGGGTTTAGCTTTAATTTGTGGGGCTGAGAGGGCAAGAGTACCCTCGTATTTACCATTCAAAACTCCACTGTCACTTAGTTCTGCTATAACTCACTACGCTGTACCAGGAATACCTTAGCTAAACCTTAATTACCAGCTTCTGCAGGTTACACTTCCACACTTTAGTGCAAAACAAGTCATATTTTCAGACTGCTGTGACCAGGTCTTTTTTCCCCAGTGCCACACTATCCCATATATAAACATCTTCAACCTGTTATTGCAACAGAGCACATAAAAGTTGTTATAGCTTTCAAACTGCAGTAACTGCACTACATTGCTCAGAGCCAGAATTATGATAATACAATTAATTACACAACACCTGTTTTAATGCCACTTTTAACACTGCCAGAATGGTAAAGTGTGGCTAGAGTACAAAATGAGAATCTATGGATGCAATCCACACCACATTTACACCTATTTCACTCTATGAAGTGTGCTGGTATGGATTTTCACCTCTGCTACACCACTTTCTACTAATTCTGTACAATTGCTTGGATCCTCATAAAGTCTCTCCAAATTAATTAGGCTCATTTCATATTTCTGTGGGCTAACACAAAATCAAATTCAAAGGTGGAGGCTTAGGCAGGTCTCTTTGGGCCCCCTTCTAAGTTAATTATCCCACTTTGCAGGATCTTATGTAATGAGCAAGTGAAAGCAAATAATATTGGCACATTAAAATGTGAGATTTGTCTTCATTTCTGAAAAATATAAAGAGCAATAGAGAATAAATCATATGTCCAGTCAATCACTTCATTCTACAGATAATTTATTATCTTCTAAGTGTGCTAAATACTAGGTGAAACTAACATCAGATCTCTAAAGCTTGATAGACAATCACATAAGACTTCTGTTCTGTCATAAGTGAGCAGTGTCAGATGGATTATACTTTCTGCTGTGTCAGTACAAGCCATTGTTTTATAATGGATAACATGGCTTTATTCAAGCATAAGGGTTTACTTTGGGGATGAAAGTTCATTTCTTTCATTTCCCCTTCGTTTCATAGTCCACCTCCTTTAATTTTCAATGCACAGTGTTAACTAATCCAAACGTCTGAGAGTTTAGTTAAGGAAGTGTATTATGTTTGCCTCAATACAACCCATGTATGTTGTATGTATGCTGGTAACCTGTAGTTCCATACCATTTCCTAAGTGCATGCAGAAATGTATGGAACCATTAAAAAAAATTGCAAGCAACACATAACTAATTCCTAGGCTCACATATTCATGGTTTGACAAGGGAGTGATCAAATAAGAAGTAATGGATTTATATTAAAGAAAACCTTTAAAAAACTATTCTTAACTAGGCAAGCTGTGGAATTTCCATCTCTGGAAATGTTGAGATAGAAGCCATGCAGGTGTCTGGTAGTTAAACTATCTTATATTAAAACTCATGGGGGAAGAGTATGGACAAAGGGACTACTGGAGAAACAGGATTGGGAGTCAGAGAGCGGCTGCATCCTCTCCCACTGCCTTGGCATTTTCAAAGAGATGAAAAGGATCTGCAGGCTACATCTGGCAAACCAATCTGGGCTGATTCTCAATGGAATTATTCTAGAATATAGACAGTCTCCTTACCCAATCCCACTGGAAATTTTTAGTATCCTTCAGCCAGAGGAAGGATCAAAATTCTTCCCAATTTCAGGCAATTTATTTTAAAGCAAATTGGTATGTCTGTATGGTGTATAGGATAGACGATGATGGTGATGATGATGATGATGATGATGATAAATAGATAGACTAAAATGAGAGAAGTGCACCAGACCCCAGCTTTGACTTGGATCCTGAGTTGGAGCTTCAGAAAACGGCCCAATTTGACTGAGACCACTTTGCTTTAACTCAGTACAAATCTGAGCTGAGGTTCAGAAATCTGAGGCTTGTGCTTCAGAATCAACCACCAAATACCCTCCCCACCAGTGAACACATAAGGGCTCTAGGCAGCATCTGTCTACAGGAGAAAATGTTTCTACAGTATAAAATATCAATCCTATTGAGAACCTGCTGCCAGCCTGGGAGCTCCTGCTCCTGCTCTGCAAAGTGTTCTCGTTCTTCCATTGTTGCACTTCGGACAAGACTGACCTCTCCCCTTCTATCTGATCTTTCATCTCTGCTTGTCTGTCTGATGGCTCCTCATGGGTGTCCTCAGAGGTGAGATTTCCCAACCTTTACTTACTCGGAGCAGTGCCTTCTTAAGAAAATAGCTCGATTGACAATGAAACTGCAAACCTGGAGACAGCCAAACTGGAAATGAGAGACGAACGATTCACCCATTACCTATTTTGCATTGCTTAATTTAGAGTCAATGAACTGTATATAGATCAACCTCTAACTCTATCAGATAAAATGATTATTACTTTGAGATGTTGTTTCATCTCACTATGTGTTGTCCTTCTTGCTGTCTCCTGATCTTTTAACAGTGAGCTGATGATCACTGCTTGCTTAAGACACATATGGATATATGCACATATGTGCATGCATTGGGCCATTACAGGGAAGAGGAGACCCTTGTATAACTCCTGCATCCCCATCCAGCCCTCCTTCACACCTGGTGCAAATTACCCAGTTTCTAGACAAGAGAGGGTCTAGACATCTTTCTTGGGGGGATATGGGAAGTGTACACAGTCACAGGCCTCATGTTTTTAATTAATAGCCCATAAGCACACTCTGGGAAAGAAAAAGAGACAGGGCTCCAATGTTAGTAACAGTTCTTCTTCATACATACTAAGATGAGTTAACATAATGTGCCCTGAGTTACTTCCCATATGGCACTGTTGGCTGTATAAACTGAATATAAAAATCAAGACATTCCTTATAGGGAATTATATTTCCTAAGCAATATTTAATAAGAAGGATTCTAGGAGCCTGTCCCTTAGTCCAAAATATGCCTAGGGCTACTTCATCATCACTGACGTTGTCAATTAAGAAGTGGGATAACTGGAAATGAGTGATTAATGATTCATCCATTATAGAGGTGTGTACTGACCCCCAGCTTCAACTTGGACCCCGATTTGGTGCTTTGGAAAGTGGCCTGATTCTGCTTGGATAGATTCAGAGTCCATCCACTTTGACTTGGTATCAAACCCAAGTCAAGATTCAACATCCGAGGCGTTGTGTTTCCCATTGACTATCATGTGAAATTTTAAAAAGGGCTATAATTTTTTCCTTGGTCAGAACTGGAGAATATTTTCAGGCGTAGTAGCACTTTAGGAGGGGATTACTCCTGTAAAACTCCTGCAAAACTAGTTGCTGGGTGTTTTTTTGTTCTACACACCTTTATATTTTGTTTTCTTTTTAACAGGAACCACTGATAAGTTTTGTATTTCTTGGCAGAATGGGTAAGAATTGCAGGGAATGTTGCCCCTCCCAAGGGAATCAGTCCTGTCATGTTTCAATACAATAGTTACAGTGAGTTTTGTGCAAGATCAGGCTTGACATTTTTAGGACCTTCAAAATAGAATGTGCTTCTCTCCCTAAGTTCCTTAGAGACCATTGATCTGAAAATGACAAACAGCCTAGAGGTATCTGTGTGTGCGAAATCTGCAATGTTTCAAAAGGATAGATGCAGCAGTTCATGTGGAAGGGGAGACTTCACATTTGGGGGAGGGGGCAGGAAGTGATTCACTCCCTCCCCATTGTTCCCGTTGTTGTGTTTTTTTGTGGTGGTGGTAATTTGTATGAGAAGAGCATACTTCATAGAGGTGACCCAGGCAAGAAACCTGCAAAGTTTCAGAAGTATAAGTTTAGGGGCCAGGGAGTTATGATGATCAAAAACAATTTTAAGCCTTTTTTCATAGTGAAGTCTGGTAGCATTGGACGAATGACTATCTCACAATCCTATCCTTGTTCCCTCCTAAAGCACAATGATTGGATCTAGTAATAAAATGTGCCATAGGATTAGAAGGTGGACCTGTCAGTCACTGAACCATGTTCTCTCCATCCCCCTGCTCACAGCATTTAGAAAAACAAAAGCTAAAGACTCTATTTGCCAGGCATCTGTGACATCTCCCATATCTATGAAACATGAGTTGTCAACAAAGCCTTGTTCTGGAGTGGGTTCTGTTCTACTGGTTTTGAAGGGAAGCCCATTTCACCTCAGGAAGCAAGAAGCAACACAATTGGGCTGAAGAGGCCTGATTCTGCTTGGGCTTCCAGCTTAATCCAGAGAGATTGAGAGAGAGAGAGAGAGAGAGAGAGAGAGAGAGAGAATCTAATTGAACTGAATTGAATTGAAAAGAAGGTAACATTTTCTAAAGAATGACATTTGGAGCAAGACTACCTGCCTGCATGAACTTGGCCACCCATGGAGGTCTTAGGGATGTGCAAATCAGCAAAACTTGAGCTTGTTGAAGTTCTCCAAATTCTACCTTGAAGCTCATTCCAGCTTGTGGCCATATCAGATTGCAAGTGTTAATTTTTGTTTTTGCACAAAAACGTGTGTGTATTTTCATGCACATTTCACCAAATGTATGCATCAATTGTGCACAATTTTAAATGTACACATTTTTATCTTACTGATTAAAGTCTGTTTGTCCACATTTTTCAAATGTACACATTTTTTTCATGTGCATTTTTCAAATGTACACATTTTGTTCCATGAATTGCATCACAAGGTCGAAAACGTATGGACCTTGTTGTTGTTCAGTCGTTAAGTCATGTCTGACTCTTCGTGACCCCATGGACCATAGCATGCCAGGCCTTCCTGTCCTCTACTCTCTCCCATAGCGTGCTCATGTTCATATTCATTGCATCGGTGATGCTATCTAGCCATCTCATCCTCTGCCGTCCCCTTCTCCTTTTGCCTTCAATCTTTCCCAGCATCAGGGTCTTTTCCAGGGAGTTTTCTCTTCGCATTAGGTGGCCAAAATATTGGAGCTTCAGCTTCATTATCTGTCCTTCCAATGAGCAGTCAGGGTTGATTTCCTTTAGGATTGACTGATTTGACCTCCTTGCAGTCCTTATGTCCAGGGTCTGGGGGGTACAAACTGGATGAATTCTGATCGAAAACAAATTTCTGATACATCCTTAGCCCTTAGCCCTGCTTCTTTAGAAGTATGGTTGCCGGGAAATGCAGGACAATGGATGGACTGGTTCCAATGCATAGACTGGGGAACTCTTTCCCTTGGGGTGGAGGACAATCGGATCCCTTATTGACCTTTGATATCTAGTGAAGACCATCCTTTTTCAGCATTTCTTCCATATTAGTTCACCACCACCACAAATTGAGTGGTTCTGTTGCTGACTTTGCTCTTGTTTTTATGATGCTTCTACTTATTATAGTTTATTTATCTATTATTATTGGCTTATTATTGTATCTGTGTGCTTTGTTCTCCTGTAAGTTGCATCGAGGGCCTTTTGGGAGCAGAAAATGGGCCTATACATGTGAATATAAAGAAACAAATAAACAAACAAAAAATTCCAAACAGCATGATCATTTAATAGAAACAACTTGATGTTGCCCCAAACAGGAGTGCTTCTGTTTATCCAGCTGCACTGGTTACTGGTGTGTTTCCACTTTCCAAGCCCAATTTAAAGTGCTGGTTTTGACCTTTGAAGCCTTACATGTTTTGAGAGCAAGTTACTTGAAGTACCTCCTTCACCCATATCAGCTTGCCCACACTTTAAAATCAGATAGAGAGGCCTTTCTCATTTGCCTACCTGTGAAAGCAGTTAGGTGGGTGACCACATGCGAGAGGGCCTTCTCTGCAGTGGCTCCACACTTTTGGTACAAGTTGCCATTGGAGGTCTGCCATGTTCCATCACTGCAGGCTTTTCAGGAGGCCTTGAAGACGTATTATTTTACCTTGGCTTTCTCTTGATATGACTGCTGTTGTCGCTGCTATTGCCATTGTTGTTGTTGCTGGTTTTATTGTTGGCTTTTATTGTTGTTTTTATTGCTGTTTTACTGTGTTTATCTTTTTTATTGCTTTTAATATTTTAATTGTTTTATGTATGTTATTGCTCTAAGCTGTCAAGGGATTCTGCCCTGAAGGGTGGGGAAGAGATATTTGAAATAAATAAATATTTAGGGCTCTACCAGTCTGAAAAAGGAGCCTTATACCACTTTTGGATATTCACAAGGGAAAGTTTATGAAAGGGGTAAAGTAATAAAAAATAGGACACCTTTTATTTATTTCTCATCCTCCTGAACCCACCTTGCCCCATGGATTCAATTGCGACTGACTACTAGCCCCACACTTGAATGCTTTATGGCTATCTCATTCATGCAGGAGAGGCATTCAAGAGAGCAGAAAAGAAAAAAACATTGTCCTTTATTCTTTTGTCCCTCCTGAAATATTTCTGTATAGTGCAGGGAGATGAGTTCTTTGACTTCATGGCTCACCTCCCACCTCCCAGCTTAATTCTCCTTCAGGATATTTTTTAAAAAACTGTGAAATGCTAAAGCAGGCCAATTAATTCTCTCTCTGTTTTCCTTATTTCTCTCTCTCTCTCTCTCTCTCTCTCTCACACACACACACACACACACACACACTCTAACACAGCTGCCCTCAACATTCCATTGGTCCTGGAAGTCACTGACTACACCCTTGTTGGGCCATTCCCCCCTTTTAAAAACAAATTCACAAACAAATATACTTCTGCATACCTGGGAAGCACTCTGATTATATAGAAATCCCAACCTTATTTGGGGGTTTCCAGTTTCACTTCCAAATTGATAAGCACAGAGCTAGCCAAGTTCAATAATAGAGGGAAAATGAGGACCTGCACAGGACCACCTAAATTTGGTATAGAATGACATTAGTGCTACTTTTTTTATTTAGAGACGTACCAAGCAAGAAGAATATGTAAAATATTCCTTCCAGTGAAAACACAGAATATTGTGGTATGGATCTTCTGGACAGCCTAGTAGATTTTTAATGGAAGCATCACTAGAAAAACATGGTTGGGCATAATAAAGTCATTTTTAAAAGAAAAGAAAAAAGAAAAGCAGATGATGGAATTTTCATTGTCTTCTATTTTCTTTAGACAGGTGCTCCCACTTCTTGCTTTAAAGCACATTACATTTTTAGATTAATGATGAAGAAATAGAATAATGATAATGAAGTAGCTATTGTTTACTCCCCCTGCAGATGCCTCCATCTTCCACTTGAAAGCAACTATTGGGATAGGACAACAATTAAGAGTTTGTTGGGCAGATTGGAAATTACATTTAAAAAGGTAATGGCAGGATACTTAAAGATGCTGCAAAAGCTAAGACAGGCAGATGGAATTTAAAAAAAATGAACAAAGAAGTCAGAAGGACTGAATCCCTTCAGATTTTTCTTCCTATAGATTAAGTCTAAAAAAGCCAGGCTGTTCAGTTACCCTCAGACTTAAAAACAGTGCCAATAATTTTCAAAAGCAATTGTTATGTTAATTTTCCATCAACAATATGTCATTTCCAGTTGAAATGGAGATCTCATTTGGAAAACAGAAAAAGAAGTTGTTTGCAGCCAAAGCTGCTGTAGAGCACTGCAGCCTGTACATCTCTCCAAGGGTATTAAGTTTGTTTTAGAAATATACTGTATGTAATTTTGTATTCCTACCTACCCCCAGGATCACATGACCATTCTTAGAAATCCACAGCATCATTAGGATATCTAGGCCAAATCCAGACGATGTTAGGATGATTTCAGACCTAGGGATGGTGGAGAAATCCGCTATGGACTCCAATGAGGCCGGATTCTTTGGAATCTGTCCCCCCCTTCATCCAAGGGTCTTCTGAGATAACTAACAGGAGGTTTGATCATGAGCTGGATGTGAAAATACAAAGCTGAGCTGGGGGCAAGTGGGGTGCTGACATGTGTAGGACTAAGTTGCATTGAACTCAGTAAGACTTACATCTGAGTAGACATGCACAGAGTTGGTTCTCCTCTCCGCTCAGCTTTGTATTTTCACATCCTGTTAGTTATCTCAGAAGACCCTTGGGTGAATGGGGGAAGGGGTTCCAGGGAACAGCTGGATTGAGGGAGATTCCCCCCCCCCACACACACACATAATGGAAGAAGATAGTTCTTCATATTCCCTGGTATGTTTATTCCTCATTTTGTCCATTCCCTGAGCATGTGCAGAGTGTGCTTTTTATTCAAACAAAGAGAAGGTTGCGGATCTTTCCCTTCATGCTGCATTTGTACAAGTGTGACTGCTTCAGAAAGAACTTTCCATTATACTGTCTCTTTTTCTTCATGAGTTTCATAATAGAAGTATGGTGTAGTGGTTAAAGTCCAGCCCAAAGTCACCCAGTCAGTGAGATAACTAACAGGAGGTCTGATCATGAGCTGGATGTGGAAATACAAAGCTGAGCTGGGGGCTAGTGGCGTGCTGACATGTGTAGGAGTAAGTCGCAATGAACTCAATAAGACTTACTTCTGAGTGGACATGCACAGAGTTGGTTCTCCTCTCCATTAGTCTCACAACGTCAACAACAACGCTGGATGTGGAAATAGAAAGCTTAGCAGGATGGAGACAGAGGATTTCAATTGAAAAAGAACACCCATGAACAAGGCGGTGAGCACAATTCATTAAAAAAAAAAAAAAGAACTTACGTATTTATTATTGGAATATACTACCTTGTGTTTTTATTTATGAAAATTTCGCAACTCTGTGCGGATGACAAAAAAAGCGCCGCATGACTGCTGGTTCCGCAGGACCTCATGGTGCCGTTCCTCAGAGGATTCCGTGGCATGGACTGAAGGGAATTCAATCCCATTTCAGTCCATGGTGGAATTCTCTGACATCCCTACGTATATGACATCCAATTCTGACAAAAAGAACAGAATTATAGACATTTGTTGATTTCCAATTATAGACAATGGGAGGTATGAAGATTTGGATTTCCAAATCTCAATTCAGATTTGGACCTAACTTGAAGCGGGGAGCCTCCTAATTCATCTGCTTGAATTGGTCTGTTTTATGAATCAGGGTCCGAATTGAATTGTGTACTCGGTGAAAACCCCTAGGAGAAATCTAGCAGTTTTGCTTAGGAGAATTTCTCCCCGAAACTTCGGGGGGCCGAGTGCCAATGTGTTCGGCCCCCCGAACAAGTTTCGGGGAGAAATCCTCCGAACCCCCCCGCCCCCCGCACCCCCCCTGGGATGGGATTTACCTTCGCCGAATGTCCCTCCCGGCGGCGGGTCCGGCCGGCGGTTCGGCGGGTGTTTGAGCGGGGTGGGAGCGGCAGCCAGTCTTTCGACCGGCTGCCGCCGCCGCCATTGCAATAAAAGAAAAAAAACCACGCCCCCTGATAGGCTACGTGACGATTAATGTAGCCTATCATGGCTAGATTTGCAAAGTCAGCCATGATAGGCTATGTCAATCGTCACGTAGCCTATCATGGGTGACTTTAAAAAAAAAAAATGCGTATGGATAATGGCAGCCCCCATAGGGAGCCGCCATTCCCATTCCTTATTTGGTCGCTGTAGTCTACGTAAAGATTTACATAGACTACAGCGACCAAATAAGGAACGCGAATGGCAGCTCCCTTCATGGGGGGAGCAGCGAAGTGCCTCCCCCCCACCGCGAACATCCTTCGAGGACAGGTAAGGGACTTTTGTCCACCCCTAGTTTTGCTGTCCCCCACATTGATTTTATTTTTGTTTCTAGCCTGTTTTTGAAGAACTTTCCTAATTTTGGTAAGTTCTTATCAAAAACCACTAACCAAACAAAATTCTTACCCATCCCTAGCAGGAAACAGCAAGACAAGCGGAGTCCAATTTGTGACCCTGATACCAGAGCATGAATGCTGAAAAATGCAGAAATATAGATGACTACAAGAAAGGGTGGTTGGAGACTAAGCTTTCAGGACCCTGGACAGGTCTCTGGGAGCTGAACACTTGCTTTGTAGGGATGGCAGAGAATTCCGCCATGAACTCCAATGAGTCCCGGAGTCTGTGGCAGAACACTCACCTCCGCCACCCCGCAAAGTTCGCGCCGGCCAGATCCTACTTGCCACTGGCTGGGTCTGGGTCTGTCCGCTCACTCCGCTGCTATCCACTGCCGGTCTGCAGACGCAAATGGCATCCAGCATAGTGGACGCCATTTGCGTCCCTGCTCTTTGCCGTGATAGGCTACATAAATCTTTACGTAGCCTATCGCATAAAGGGACAGAGACGCAAATGGTGTCTGCTACGCCATTTGCATCCTTGCTGTTTGCTGTGATAGGCTACGTAAAGATTTATGTAGCCTGTCATGGCAAAGAGCAGGGACGCAAGTGGCGTCTGCTACACTGGACACCATTTGCGTCCACAGACTGGCAGCAGATGGAAGTCCAGCAACGGATGGACCCAGCTGGTGGCTCTGTGGACTCTCTGTGGAGCGGAGCTGTCCAGGGAGGATTCCAGGGTGCGGCGGAATGGATGCCCCCCCTGTGGATGCCCCCAAATAAGGAACGCGAATGGCAGCTCCCTATGGGGGCCGCCATTAGCGTACGTGCTTTTTTTTTTTTAAAGTCACCTGTGATAGGCTACGTGACGATTTACGTAGCCTATCATGGCTGACTTTGCAGATCTAGCCGTGATAGGTTACGTTAATCATCACGTAGCCTATCAGGGGGCGTTTTTGTTTTTGTTTTAACTTTCAAGTTCGTGGCCGGGCGAGGCGGGAAGCCTCCCCCCCGGCCTGAATTTCGGCCGGGTGAGGCGGAAAGCCTCCCCCCCGGCCTGAATTTCGGCTGGGTGAGGCGGGAAGCCAAATGGACCCAGATAGGGAATTCATACACCCCCATTTCTCTGACAGTTTCAGCTCCAACCAAACCTGTATGTACCTCTTGAACCTAGGGATGTACATGAAATTCATTTCAGTTTGGTTTGCATGAGGATTTACCCAGTTCATATCTTCTGGACAGAACACAGACTCAGATGTAATTTCCAAGCTTGCAATGTGATTCATGGATCACCCACCACCACCACCATCAGCAGCAGCAGAAAAAGAAAAAGAAAAAGGAAGTGTTTGACAGCATATATACATTTGGAAAATATGCCTGAAATAATGCATATTTTTGACAAATATGCACAAACACACTTTAATTGATGGGGGAAGAATGTGTACATTGCAAAGATGTGCACAATTAATGTATACATTAGGGAACACACACATGGACATACACACATATTTTCATGAGAGAAGAAAAAAAAAACCCAAAGGTTGCACTCTGATATGGACACGAGATGGAATGAACTTTGAAGCAGAATTTGGAGAACTTCAACAAACTTGAGTTTTGCTTGTATGCACATTCCTATCTGAATCTGACTATCCCTCTGAAGCTGCACTCCAGCACTGCTAAGGGGGAGAGAGCTTTAAACTGGCATGATAGGGATGGCCAAACTCCCCCTGTGTGTACTGCACGCCACTTGCCAGACTCTTGCCAGTTGCCCGACCCTGTTCTCCACATGCGGCGAACTGCCTTGCAGTCCATGAGCACCTGGCGAGTGGCACTCGGCCACCCGATCCCTCACTAAGCTGCCATTTTGCATACAAATGGTGCCTTGGCCTTTTTTGTAAATGCCCATTTACGCCAATGGTGGCTGTAAAACAGCTATTTACTCACAATTACAGGCAAAATGGCAGCTCAGCAGACCAGTCCGGGAGGCCAAGCAGGGGGATGTCCACCAGACTCCACCCCCTTCCCAGACTTCTGTGACATCCCTAGCTGGCAACCCTTGGGCCTGAAGCTGATCACTTGGTCACTTCTCCATCCACTCCTAGCTAGTGCACTATCTTTGTTGGGAAGCAGGAACGGGGGAACGTGAAACTGGCAGTGAAGGCCTTGGTACTTTGGAGAGTTTTTTTATTTTATTTATTTCTTACATTTCTATACCTCCCAATAGCTGAAGCTCCCTGAGCAGTTCATAAAAATTAAGAGCTGTTTCTCGGGGTCCTTGCTCTGGGGTGTCGTGTATCAGCAGCTCTTAGATGTCAGGTTCAGGCTCAGTATTTAGGGCTTGTGTTGTGTCCAGTACTCCAGTGCTGGTACTGGCTCCTCCCCTTCTGTGTCTGAGTCCTGGCTGCACCTGAGGTCCAATCATGACTCTGGTCAACACAACACTCCCTTTGGCTGATGCAAAACGTAAACACTCCCTTTGGCTGATGCAAAACTTTTTTTCTTGTTTCTTTTTGCATTTCCATGGAAAACAATGCATGTTTAGGATATATCTGGAAGTGTATGCATAAGGCATATATATTTTGAAATATATCATACTTCATTTCAAGGGGTCTTTTTTTTTTAAACAAACTCCTTTAATCTTAATTTAACCACAAACTTGTCAGAGAAAGAGTTTTGAGTGTTTGTTAAGCATATCATGTTAAAAACCATCTCATAGAATCAGAAGTGGCATTGTATGTAATGTACTGTGATGATCACACACCAGCACTTTCCCAAGTAGACTCAAGTCTGTCATTCTTGATTTCAAAGGCGCTCTCTCAGCCTCAATCTCATATTCTCCAAACACCAATTTCATGCACAAGGATTTACCCTTTGATATGTTCCATATATTCTTTATTCCTACTTGGTAAATTTTAGGGGGGGGGGCAGTATTAACAGCTATTCATTTAGGCCTGATGTCCTATGGTCACATCAAATATAAACAGAAAAATACCCATCACTACCTTACTTCGTCTTTCATGTTAAATTTTGAAAAAACATTCACTTTCTTTCTTATTGCTGCTGCCTTTTTTTTTAGCTTTGCAGGTTTGAAGAGTCTTAAACAGAAGTCAGTGATGCAGAAGTGCATTTATATGAGATTTCAAATGATTACAAAGATATGGGCAACATGCTGTAAGCCTAGCAGTCTGATCCTAACTATGGATTCTCATACTCCCACATTGTTGGTTTTAAAAATCATTCAGTATCAGGTTGTGCAATTTGGCAAAATAAAATCACAGACTAATTTTTTTGAGAAAGAACAGTTCTAAAAGTCTGAGAGAAAGCTTCTTCAACAAACATCTAAGAGTTAAAAGGGAAGGGGCATGACAGGTCACTACAGGGAGGTATTCCACGAGCTTGGTGCCACTGCTAATAAAGCCCTGTCTCAGATTCTCATTCTACTAGTTTTACAAGGACTGATAGCAGAGTCTCAAATGCCTTTCTTAATTGATGGACAGGCTCATGTGGGAGCAGACAGTCCCTGAGGTAACCTGGCCCCAAGCCGTTTAGATCTATTGGTTCTATATATTAAGGGAAGCCATATCTCAAACAACTTATCTGACAACTTAGAGTTCATCAACGTTTTAATTTTTAAAGAAGTTTTTACAAAAATATTCCTTGGTCCTATATCAAACACTTTGTCAAGGCGAATATGACCAACTGTAGATCTCTTCTATTTTTCTTACATTTTCTCTTTAAAAAAAAAAATGACTTCAGTTTGATTCCTTTCTGGACACATACCAAATAGCCGGCTAAATTCCATTTCGTTTTTGAGTCTGTATTGTAAGATAGGTTCATTCAACATCATAACTTGGTTTAGATAGAAGCTTAACATTCCTGTCATTTTCAGTCTGGAATGTTCCCTTCCTTTTGAAAACTGGAACTATAAGATTACTTCCTGTCTTTCTCACAACCTCAGAATTAAATGCCTCAGTGACACTGTAGTGACCCTTTTTACCGGCACCTTCAAGACACTACCTTCGCATGAATCCATTTTGATCTCAATTGTTTGCCTGACTTGAATGATGAATGAGCTCCCTTCGATGCGATTCAGAATCAGCTTGGTATTTACAACTTCTCTCAGCAATCACCCAAAGAAAGCTTATCTGTTTCCATAGAGTTCTGTTCTTGTTTGTATGGTTGGCACATGTCTGCAGGCTGTGCCACACGCATACACATTATCCCCTGGCAATTGTAGTTTTGTTAGATTAAAGTTCCAGGAAACATGGATGTCATCCTTTTGTGATTGGCTGCTGGCAGTTGCCTAGTGCAATGATGAGACGAGTGTCACCATTTTTTTTCTTGTTGCTGTTCAGCACAAGGAATGACTAAGAAGAGCAGAGTGCACAGCTTGGACAGAGACGGAGTGGTCTGCGTGTGCATTGAAGAGGTCATTGAAGAAAGTTCCAGCCTGCACCTACAACGATGCTGATCTGCTGAACCCTGATACTTCATGCACAGAATCTCATTCAGCCTTCCAAGCCAGAGAAACACTTCTGGGGGAAGGAGTGTATAATTCATAATACAGCTGAGATTACACGCTGGAAACATTTGTATACCAAATCAGCTAATTACAAACGTTGGCACCATCACTACTTTGTTTCGATTTTCCCTCACACTTCTCTTGTAATTATCATCACACAACTTGGTTAGATATTTGTCCTCTTGCCATTATTTTCTGTTTTCAATAAATAGTCCATGAAAAAAGTAAGTTTCAGTTCTCTCATCCAAATCAGTTCTTCTGATGTCTGCTCATTCCAAAGCTTTATAGAAACTCTGATATCAGCAGTGGCTTCCCTGTCTTCTTTAGTAGTGGACTCCACTTCAGCAAGGAATGACCATGTAGCAGGTTATCTCTCTCTCCAATGTTAAAACATTGAAACCAAATGCACATAAGAGCTGTTGCTCATGTAATAAGCCACTGGATTGGAGCAGGCTTTCTTGCCACTTAACGAAGAAAAGGGACTTGCCCTTAAAGGTATACTTGAAACCAAGCCTATCATCCTTTCAACATCCAACATGAAGAACATGTGATGACCAGATATTTTGTTGTTCATATCTGCTCCATTGTTGATATCATTGTAAGCAAATTTAAAACTTTGCTTTCTCAATAAGTGAAGCCTATTTTTCATTCATCTCTTGGAACTCAACACAGAGCTCTTAATGTCTGCATGAATGCCAAATCATTACCTGAAAATGAATGTTTGGTCTTCAACCAAATATGTCATCGATATTTACTGCATATTGTCAAGAATAAAACATCTGACCATCCCTTTCCCTCTTACCTTCAGAACCTATGCAGTTAAAGACGAAATTGTTAATCTTTTTTTTTTTACAAAAATCTTAAATGAAAAATAGGGAATTTTCTGGTGCAGAGAATGGGCCAGTTTGCACATCATAATAAGCCATGCTGAAAATAAGCCATGGTGGGTTGTTTGTTTGATCACTAACCCATGTTACTCCAGACAGACAATCAGGTGCTCCGTGGCTTGCCATGACTTGTTTCCTCTTTAGTTCTCCTGCATACACCCAGCACATGTCCCATGGGCCTTTGTGGCACAACCTGAGCAGCCTACTCCACTGCTCCGTTAATGAGTGCAAATGAGCTCATTAGCAGAGCGGAGGGCTTTTTGTAGATTTCCCCCCCACTTCTGGGGAGATATAAGCATATTTAAATGTGTTGTTGTTTTCATCTTTGGGGAGATTTCTGCAAATGTTACTCTCTCTTTTCACCTTTGGGGATATTTCCATGAATTAAAGTCCTTTTTTAACTTTTGGAAGATTTGCACAAATTCGCTAAAATGCAGTAGTTACTACAAATAAGCACAGTAGTTACTATAAATTTTCACAAATCTCCCGCAAAGTTAAAAAGAAAATAAAGTTAAATTAGTATCTTTTTGAAGGTGGAAAAAATGTTAGATTTGCACAAATCTCCCTGAAGGTGGGGAAAAAAATGTTCCTGTCTAGGGTGGTGCCAAAGTTGAAGAATAAATTGACAAGTGTCATTTCTTACTGTTGTATCAGAGCAGGGGAAGATGGCAAGGGAGGCGGGAGGCAGAACTAGTGAGGAGTGAGTGGATATTTTGCCACTGTTGCCAGGCAGCTCTGCAACCCTTTCTGACAAGCCGTGCATAAGCCACATCACAACAAGCCACTCTGAAAACAAGCCACCCTGAACAATCAAACAACAAGCCATGGGTTCTCAGGGTGGCTTGTATATGGTTAACAAACCATGCTGAGGAAACCGTGCCAGATTTCAACATCACGACAAGCCAGCCTGAAACAAACAGGGGTCATAACCCACTGTGGGTTGCCATGTCATGTGAACCAGGTCAGTATGTCCTTTTCTGAACATACAATAAAAGGTCAGTTCAGTTATAGCAAATGCTGAAGTTTACAAATGTATGTTGGTTTTCACATTTGCTAAATGTAAGCCATACAATATGGCAGGAAATGCAAAGCATATTATAACGGAAGCACTTTTTACTCAAAACAAATGGTTTGACCAACAGTTTCTACAGTCATCCCCACCATTGATTTATGGCCACTAAGCCCCTGTGCTAATGATCACATTTGACCAAGTGATTATCATGATTGAGACACCAACTCCTACTTTTACCATAATGAACCTCCAGCCCATGGGCCAGATCTGGCTTGTGGAGGTCCTTCATCCTGCTGCCAGGTCCTGCTCTGACATCAGGGGATGGGCTTTCAGAGGAAGGAGCAGGGCTTGGTGAGAGGGAGGGAGGGGTTCACCCCTGACATTGTCTTGACCTTAGGGAGTGTCCTGGGAGACAATCCGGCCCCTGGGGCTAGAAAGGTCCGTCACCCCCACTCTGATGCCTGCTGTCATTCTGACCAAGGAAGTATTGCAGTCAGGCAGCCTGATCCTACAATGGCTATTTGGGGGTCCAGGACTGCATGCACATGCACACACACACACAGCAATTCTGATATGAATTGTGCTTTCCCTGCTGGTAGGGATATGTGGATACTGGAGCTGGGGGCATGTAGAGAGCTTTCTCTCCTCCCCCAGCACTTCTGATACACTGCTTTTTCCTTGCTGCTGCTGCTGGCCAAGGAACTAGAGATCTGTATAAGGATCACTGGAGGAGGGGGAAGAAAAGACTAGCAATTGATGGCAGCAGCAGTGACAACAGCCACCAAAAGAACAACAGTACAATCCATGGGAAAACAGTGTGTGTGGGGGAGAAGTCAGTAGTGGGGAAGGGGAAAGGGGCACCTTGGGGGATTACAGTTAAATCCTGGGGGGTACAGGATATGCACTCCTGCTATACAGTTAGGTGCACCTAGCCCCATTTGACATCAGTTCTCCTGACCTGCCTAACTGCATACAATCAAGCTATTGAAATATTTGACGTTTATGTGAATTATTTGCTACATTCCCACTGCAACTTGATACATTTCAAATGAGAATGAGATCTCTTCAGAGGCTGATGCTGACAGATCACATCCATGTTGCATTTGTTTATCCTTTAAAAGCAATAACTTATAATTCACTGGACCTATGGCAATGAATTCAGCAGGCCAACTATGCATCACTTGATAATAATAAATACTGTGTTGGTTGATTTAATTTCCTGCCTGTGGATATTCTATTGTATTTAAAGGAAAAAAATAGTTTTACCTTTTATCCCATTGTAAATACCCGTGTAAGCTGCAACATTCTCTGTTTCAATTAAAATATGCAGAAACTTCCTGGAACATCCCATTTCATGTGTATGATAGTTTCCATAGTACAGCCCCTTAGTGCTGCTCCTTGCTCTTCCACAGTTAGCTGGAAGAGGAGTTAAAACAGTGGTTCAATTCCACCCAGCACTTAATGTAATGCTACATTATCTGGCAATGCCCTTCCCCACGACTTGTGGGTCCCAGAGACCAGAGGATTGCAGCCTAGAAGAGAACACTGGATGGCCATTTTGGAATAAACTGCTGGTGAAGAAGTAGCCAGTCTAAGAATTCATCTTTATGTAGAGATGTTCTCCTCTGTAAGTAACTGCACAACTAGGGATGGAATGGGAGTCCAAAAAAGGGGGTGGAGACTGATGGGCTCCCCCCGTCTGGCCTTCTGGGCCCTGCTCACTAAGCCCTGGGGCACTGAGGGACCCAGCCATTGAGCACCCTGGAGCTCGGCAAGCGGCTGAGAGCACCGGGCACCCCAGCACTCTCGCCCTGGCCTCCTCTTGAGGAGGCCAGGGAAAGTGCGCTGAGGGTTGGCAGCGCCGAGTCCTGTCCTGCCTCTGCCAGCTGTCAAGGGCTTCCTTAACAGCTGGCATGGGAAGGAAGGGCTCAACAGAACCCTGGTGCTCTCACTCTGGGCTCCTCAAGAGGAGGCCGGGATGAGAGCACTGGGGCCTGGCTGCACTGAGGACTCAGCAGTCAAGCCCTTGTGTACATAAGCACAAGGGCTTGACTGCTGGAGTCCTTGGCGCAGAGAGCTCATGCAGCTCAGTGGGTGGGGCAGGCAGGGAGGTTCACCGAGCAGGTCTGGGCTGAGCGAGCTGTGGGGGGCAGCTGGGACGGAGATGGGTCCATCCATCTCCATGCACAACACAAAACTACCATGTCTAGCATAATTGTGTCAGCTTTCTTTTTCTTCCTGGAATTGTTCTCCACATATATAAAAAGGGCTTGGCTTGGATTGTTTTCTTTTAATGTGACTGAACATTCGAACAGGCACCCCCTCACTCCACCCCCAGTTTCTTGAAGTGTTATTCCTCCATTTTTGAACTGGCCCTCAGAAACTATACTATCTATGGCTTAGACCTTAGATAGGTACAACAAATCCATTGTTGTACAGCCTCTTCACAGAGGCATGTTGAATATATGAAAACTGCAACTATCAGCTGCATAGTGGGTTGTTTACAAGCCTTCCATCATATAAATATGATCAGCCTATCCTGCAGTACATCCATGTGTAATACCTTTAGCTCACCACCCTTTTATTTGCACTGGCCCACTTTAGGATTGTCTGTAGGGTTTCATGTTTTATGAACTTTGTATTGTTGTTTTATTGTAGGCTCCTTTGAGTGACCATTTGGCAGAGAATATGGGTTATAAATGCAGAAAATGAAACAAAATGGGTCCTGAGAGCAACCAATATGTTATTTTGTACTTAAAGCAGTGCCCATCCTCCACAGCTTTCTTATGGCATAAATGTCTATGAGTAAGGATGGCAGTACGTGGGCCTATTTTTCTTTAGTGGGTAGTATCATAGATAGCACCTGATGGTAAATATGCCAAGAGAGTCTGGAAGATAGCCATTAATAACAACCACCACCCCCTCTATATATATGCAAATGCAGCGTATCCTTGGACACAATGGTGGAAGAAGATAATCATTCACATTAGTTAATGATATCCTGGTGTTTTGCCACCAGCTGCAAGTAATCTGTCAGATAGATTAAGTGCACATTTCCTCCTCACATCTCCTCTTTTTTTTGCATTTAAAGGGTTTTTCAATTATTTTTCCTTGTGCTGTAGAGTACTCAAAAGCATGTCACTCTCATGGCATCTCCTCTTTGAGTTCCCATACGCCTTTCTGAGATTTGGCCTGCAAGGATTAACATCTGCTCTTGGTGGCATGCAAAGACACCTGCAGAGGGTGTTTTGGTCTGTTATCGGTCCAGCAAATGTGCCATTTAATAACATGTTCAGTGAAAGGTTATTAAGAAGGCCAGTAAGGTCTCTTTGGCTCTCTAGAACTGGAAGGCAACAAGATACTGCAGAAGCAGTGTTATCAAACAGTTCCTGAAATAAATGGACAAACATGACAACATACTTAAATCAATCACACACACACACACACACACACACAGCCATTATAAAAACTATGAAGCCAAATATTATGAGGGTAAGAATAAAGGTGCATTCCAATTTATACAATTTATTCCATTAGCCACAAATGCCCTCACCCCGGCGCCAGCTTGTCTGACCAAAAGGGGGGGGGCATTGTGGGCGGGTGGGGTGACAAGACGTAGGGGCCTCTGATTGGTGCACCCCAGTGGCACCACCATGCTAGGAGGGGCAGGCTGAGTTGCCTTAAACTCAGCCCCCTTCCCAATCTCAGCTGTCTGGCTCTACGCAGCTCCCTCCCACCCTCCCCTAAGCAGTGCGGGTTTATTACAGGTTGCCCTTTGGGAACCATGTAGGAATTTTTTGGCTAACAGTTCGATTGGCCTATTACTGTGCATCTTTTTTGCCTACGTCACACTGTTTTGCGGGTCAAGTGTGTCCTGTAAGGGAATATGGTCTTTATCATCGGTCACATTCCAGTTGGCGGCTAGGACGGGTAAAAACTAGGGGTGGACGAAAGTCACTTACCTGTCCTCGAAGCTTGTTCGCGGTGGGGGAGAGGCGCTTCACTGCTCCCCCCGCGAAGTTCAGGCCGGGGGGGGAGGCTTCCCGCCTCGCCCGGCCGAAATTCAGGCGGGGGGGAGGCTTCCCGCCTCGCCCGGCCAAAATTCAGGCCGCGGAGGAGGCGCCTCGCCTCGCCCGGCCGCGAACTCCAAAGTTTTTTTTTTTTAAAAAAAACACCCCCGTGATAGGCTACGTGACGATTAACGTAGCCTATCACGGCTAGATCTGCAAAGTCAGCCGTGATAGGCTACATTAATTGTCACGTAGCCTATCACAGGTGACTTAAAAAAAAAAAAAAGCGCGTACACAAATGGCGGCCCCCATAGGGAGCCGCAATTCGCGTTCCTTATTTGGTCGCTGTAGTCTACGTAAAGATTTACGTAGACTACGGCAAAAATAAGGGCAACGCAAATAGCGTTGCCCTTATTTTCGCCGTAGTCTACGTAAATCTTTATGTAGACTACAGTGACCAAATAAGGAACGGGAATGGCAGCTCCCTATGGGGGCCGCCATTATCCGTACGCGCTTTTTTTTTTAAAGTCACCCGTGATAGGCTATGTGATGATTTACGTAGCCTATCACGGCTGACTTTGCAGATCTAGCCATGATAGGCTACGTTAATCGTCACGTAGCCTATCACGGGGGCGTTTTTTTTTCTTTTATTGGAATGGCGGGGGTGGCAGCCGGTCGAAAGACTGGCTGCCGCTCCCGTCCTGGACGAACACCCGCTGAACCACTGGCCGGACCCGCCACCGGGAGGGACATTCGGCAAAGGTAAGTCCCATCCCGCGGGGGGGTGCGGGGGGCGGGGGGGTGGAGAATTTCTCCCCAAAACTTTTTCGGGGGGCCGAACACATTGGCGCTCGGCCCCCCGAAGTTTCAGGGAGAAATTCTCCGCCATCCCTAGCAAAAACAGGAAAGTAGGGATGGTGTGCATGCAGAGGCACCTTATGGTGACAGGTGACGCCTGAGGCCCCCCGAACGGGTTGTGCGGCTCGGAGGGGGGATAAGGGTTGCCTGGGAGACCAACCCTACTCACTCATCCAGGTGTTGTGCGGCACCGGGTCGGGGGTGACACCGGAAGGTCTACCTCCCCCAGAAGGGGCAGTCTGGAGGGATGGCGAGATCACCGCCACCCCTCAGGCTGGGTATGTTTTTGCCCAAGAAGTGCCAGCTAGCCGCTGACACAGTTAGATGCCCGTCCTAGTTACCCCTTTGCAAGTATTTAATAAATGTGGCCCAATTTTCAACCCAAGCTTGTTGTCTGCGTCTTCTTTAACCCATCTCCGCTCGCAATCCACTCAGTTGCAAGCACAGATCCAACAAATGTTAATAATATTACCCACATCTGGAGAATGGGAGTTGGTATTTTATCCTACTTGACAAGTAATTGGCACTGGCAAAGCAACTATCTGCATGTGTGTTCTAAATCAATTGACAGGAACTATATGCACAACTCTGACTGTGGAACATGGAGATCTGTACATGTAGCACTAAACTGCACACAGGGGTTCCAAACCAGAAAAGGTGTCTGTGTACAAATCACCCTTACTAGATCATTGCTTATTAAAATCAACAAAGTACTCTCTCTCTCTCGCTTGCTTTGAAAAGATAATTGTGAAGAAATGCCATGTACATAACAGTTAAATAATACAATGTTCTATAACTACTCTGTGTGGCCTCTGAGAGGCTATAATGTATCTGTGTAGGCCTGGGACCTAGTGTTATTGCTGTGCTGGAAGCCTGCTTTGATGGTAGCTGCTTGGTGATGTTCTGAAGGGGGCGGGAGAGGGAGAGAGGGAAAGAGGGAGAGAGAGAGAGAGAGAGAGAGAGAGAGGCTCACTCAAAGTATTTTTAGATGGGGTCTGGATCAGGTAAATTCAATTTTGATTGGCAGGGGGTTCTAGCTAGGTGGAAAAGAGCAGCTGGGAAATGACAGTTTGTAGTTAAGGAATTGACAGGGATTCAGGGAGTTGGTTGTTAATGAGTCAGGGAGAAGATCTGCTGGCCTGGTGGTGGGCGGTGTTATAGAAGGACTAGGAGAAAGCTGAGGAGAAAGTGAATAGCTAAGGTCTGAATATTAAGCTATTCCTTCTCTGTGGGATAGCCATACATGGCTGGTGAAGGTCAGGAGGAGAGAGCAGGTGGCTGTGTTATGCCAGGAGGCCACGCTAAGATCTTGCCAGAAGAAGGTTACATAAGCAGGCAGTAAAAATCCAGGTAGACTGTCCAAGCAGCCAGTAATACAGCAGGAGGAGCTTTGGGAGTCAGAGGAAAACTGTACTCAAGAACTGGACCTGGTTATGAATATATTTGGCTGGGGTGGAGGTTTAGGGAATTTGGCCTGAGGTAAATGAAGTCATTAAGAGGCTTTTATTAGCAACAGTGTCTCTTGAGTCCTTAAGAAGTGTCAGCAAGCATTCTTTTGAAAACCCCAAAGTAAATATTAGTATTCCCTTGTGTAGAAAATATCCCTTTAATAAATGAACTAGTTTAATATTTCACCTTGTCTCTAGTATTAGTGCCCGTCTCATGCCTAAGCCAGGCTACTGGAAGGTTTCAAAGTATTCTAAGAGAATTGATGGCAGTGGAAAAGGGCCAGCTTGTTAAACTCTGAGTTATAGTGCCAGAGAGTTTGCTAAAAATAAGAAACCCAATAGGTAGGATTGCCCAGTGAAGGAGAAGTTCCCCCATAAGTGGTGTCAGCACTGGAGAAAAAAAAAACGTAAGAAGTTTACCATGTGTTAGGAACCACATGGAACTAGAATGAGGAACCTTCACTTCTATATGCAGCTTCACTGTGTGGTGGGCTGTTAGAGCTTGGAATAGCTTCCTGTCAGTGAAATATTCTCAGGCTCTGGAATGGCCCTGTCCCCCCAACACTGTCCATAGAGCCCTCTTGGGCAGGAAAAATGATAAAAGGCTTTCTCCTTTGGTGGAGCCCTTGCCTAAGCAATGAGGTCTTCCTAGCTCTGGGATGTTTCTGTGCTTCTTTTGGCTCTAGCTCCTTGACCCAACTCTTGCTTCCATTTACCAGAAAAACAAGATAGCAGCCAAGGCTCAGGGTAGTTCTGTCACTGTGTGCAGGCATGGGGCACCGCCATCCGTGGGCCTTGAAGGATGCAGCTGCCCCCTGCCTCAGATGTCTCTGCCTGCCTGGTAAAGAAACAGGACCCCTTTTTCCTTTGGCTACCGCTCAGTGCCAGCAGCTTCTTACTGCCTCACACACCTCACTGGCAGCATCAGTGGCTTTAAAGCAAAAACAGAAGCCAAGTTGCCCATCTGGCAATGTAGTTCAGAGAGACACCTTTCATCCCCCATCATCATGTCATCAGACCTTATCTCCATCTGCTTTTGCTGTGCTGTGTGGAATGGAAAGCAGACACTGTAGGAGATTATATATGCCATTATTATAATTACATTATTACAATGCGTATTATTAGCCTAATGCTATTTCATCCTATTCTATAACATCTAACTTGCTTCTTAATTTGATTTACTTACCCAGTGAAATGATAGTGGGTTTCTTCACTTTGTTCATTTATTTATTTAGAATTTGTTTGTGTACAGGAGTGTTGAAACTATTATGTCAGTCCTGAAATAATATGCAATAATGATTACATTAAGTGCTGGCTAATTGGTGTTCCTTTCTGGTAACACTTAGTAAAGGCTCTCCAAATGGAAAGTATTTCTCTACTTAATTTATAGAAAGCCAAAACGTCATGGGACTGACAGGACCTTTTGATAAAAAATAACTGAAGAAAAAAGAATCCCGGGGGTCAAATATAACTTAACTAGAAAAAGGGATGCTTGAGGAATCCAGTCTTTGTGAATTAGAATATGAACTCACCTAATCTGGATCTTCCAATGAATTCAGTGATTCCAATGGAGACTTTTTTCCTTTTTTTTTTTTTAACCCCCCACATGTGTATGTGTGTGGAATTTGGGGACAAAAATGGGTGAAGGGAAAGCTTAAACCCTCCTCTCCCAAAGGGCCACAAATTGGAGCCACACATTTTATTTATTTATTTATTATTAAATTTATTAATCGCCCATCTGGCTGGTCACCCAGCCACTCTGGGCGATGTACAACACACCATAAAACAATTTAAAACAATAAAATTCTACCATAATTTTTTTTTAAAAATACCCTAACCCACCCCAAATGCCTGCCTGAACAACCACGTTTTTAATGCACGGCGGAAGCTCATTAAAGAGGGGGCATGATGGAGTTCCCTAGGGAGGGAGTTCCACAGAGTGGGGGCCACCACAGAAAAGGCCCTCTCCCTCGTCCCCACCAGTCTAGCTGTCCTGGCTGATGGGACAGAGAGAAGGCCATCCGAGGCTGATCTTGTTAAGCGGCCTGTCTGGTGCTGCTGGAGGCGCTCCTTAAGATAGGCTGGGCCGGAACCATATAGGGTTTTAAAGGTCAAAACCAACACCTTGAATTTGGCCTGGAAAACAACTGGTAACCAGTGCAACTCCTTCAGCACTGGAGTGATGTGATCTCGCCGGCGGCTGCCTTTAATCAGGCGAGCCGCCGCGTTCTGTACCAGCTGCAGCTTCCGAACCGTCTTCAAGGGTAACCCCACGTAGAGCGCATTACAGTAGTCTAAACGAGAGGAGACCAGGGCATGTACTACCGATGGGAGCAGATGGTCGGGAAGGAAGGGGCGCAGCCACCGTATCAGATGGAGTTGATACAGCGTTGTCCGGCTCACAGCTGACACCTGAGCCTCCATGGACAGCTGGGAGTCCAAACTGACCCCCAGGCTGTGGACCTGGTCTTTCAACACATGACTGCAGAACAGTAAAGAAAATTAGAAATGTTTTGCTTGGCCCTTAGTGTCTAGTCCCCTGATCATCTTTGCTGCCCTTCTCTGAACTTGTATGAATTTATCTGAATCTTTCTTAAAGTGTGGTGTCCAGAACTAAATTTTAAAAAATCCAGCACCTCTCTATCTAAAAATTAAGCACTGACTCTTAGGGATGTGTGAATCAGCAAAACATGAGCTCACCAAAGTTCTCTGAATTCCATCTCAAAGCTCCTTCTGACTTGAGTCTGCTACCAGATTGCAAGCTTTGTTTTTCCCTTTTCACATGGAAATTCATGTGTTTTTTGTGCATGTTTTTCCAAATGTGCACATCAGTTGTGTGCATCATTGAAATGTATGCATTCTTCTCCCATTGATGAAAGTAAATTTGTGAACACTTTTCAAATGTACACATTTTTTCATGCACATTGATTTTTCAAATTTACTCATGCTGTTGAACACATTTGTTTTTGGTCCGCAAATCACATTGCAAGCTTGGAAATGTACAGACTTCAACCAGAGATTGCATCTGAGTTAGGAATGGCAGATAATTCCACCACGGATTCCAGTGAGGCCGAATGCACTGGCGTTCGGCCCCCTGGAATCCGTGGTGGAATGGCCTCCTGCCCGCCCCGCAGAACCCCCTGGGACGGCACTCACCTGGGGCGGATGCGGATGCGGCGGTGGGTGCAGTGGTGGCGGTCCAACGGTGCGGCTGCAGCGGTGGAAGGTGCGGTGGTGGTGGTGGAAGGTGCGGTGGGGGCGGCAGGTGCGGCAGCAGTGGGGGCAGCGGAAGGGGCGGGGGCGGCGGGGGTGGCAGTTGCGGCGGCCGGGGCGGCGGCGGGGGCAGCAGCGGCTGGTCTCCTGATTGGGCACAGCATACGCAAATGGCAGCGACTACGGCAGCCGTCATTTGCGTTCGCTATTTTTAAGCATTCTAGCCTACGTAAATATTTACGTAGGCTAGAACGGCGAAAAATAGCGAATGCAAATGATGCCCACCATAGCCACTGCCATTTGTGTATGCAGGTTTTTTTACTTTGCTGTGATAGGCTACGTAAATATTTACATAGCCTATCACGGTTAAGTACAGGGACGCAAACGGCAGTGGCCACGGCTGCCTCCATTTGCATCTCTGCTGCCCAGCAGCTGGATGTCCGGGAATCCCTGCGGAGTGGAGCCGGCTGGGCAGGATTACGGGGGGAGGGACGGAGCACCTCCCCCCCACCGTGAAGCAGATCCGTGCAACGGTAAGTGGCTTTCGTACATCCCTAGTAGTCTGTGCTCAGTCTGGAAGGTGCAAACTGGGTAAATCCTGATCAAAAACAAATTTCTCATACATCTGACTCCACTCCTTTGCCAGCAAATTACATCTAGAAAACACAGAGATCTGTTTTGCTCATTGCAACAATCCAATCCTTGCTTTCCTTTCTCCTTCCAGCTTCCAAAACTGGGTTTTTTTTCCCTCTCCCCAACGCTCCCACTTTCCTGTTATAGGCTTGTCTAATCTGATCTCCCCTGACTTAATCTGTGCCAGGACCTCACCAGAGCAGCCCAGGAGTTTGTTTGCAATAGTTTGTTTGTTCAGAGTTTGAGCTCTGAAATGTGGGAGGAATTGTACTTCTGTGTGTGCGCCTGGTGCCATTCTCTTACCAATGAATAATTATAGTCTCTTGCCTCCCCACACACAACATTCTAAAGCAGGTTGCCTCTGCTTCATGAGATTTTTTAACAAAATGTTTTAAACAACATCACCATAGTGACACCTTTTCATTTTTTAAAAGATCACTTTCCAAACTTCTCCTGTCTACCCCAGCTTCAAACTTCTCTTGCAGTTCTCGGAGAAGTGGTGTGAGCTAGCAAATAGGATGGGCATTATTTTGCAATTTACATTTTTTAAGAAGTTCAGAAGTTTTAGGAAGTTCACACAGGGGGAAAAAAATCAGTAAATGTCTTTAATATAATACATTGTATGCCCATTTCTTTACCTCAGATATGATGTGATTAATAAATTACAATTTTTGTTGTTGTTCAGTCGTTCAGTCATGTCCAACTCTTCGTGACCCCATGGACCATAGCACGCCTGGCCTTCCTGTCCTGCACTCTCTCCCGGAGCGTGCTCAAGTTCATATTCATTGCATCTGTGATGCTATCTAGCCATCTCATCCTCTGCCGTCCCCTTCTCCTTTTGCCTTCAGTCTTTCCCAGCATCAGGGTCTTTTCCAGAGAGTTTTCTCTTCGCATTAGGTGGCCAAAATATTTCAGCTTCAGCTTCAGTATCTGTCCTTCCAATGAGCACTCAGGGTTGATTTCCTTTAGGACGGTCTGATTTGATCTCCTTGCAGTCCAGGGGACTCGCAAGAGTCTTCTCCAGCACCACAGTTTGAAAGCATCAACTCTTCAGCGCTCAGCCTTCCTTATAGTCCAGCTCTCACAGCCATACGTTCCTACTGGGAAAACCATAGCTTTGATTAGACGGACCTTTGTCGGCAAGGTGATGTCTCTGCTTCTTACTATGCTGTCAAGATTTGCCATAGCTTTCCTCCCAAGGAGCAAGTGTCTTTTAATTTCAAATTTCAAAAATATAGAGGCATACATACAACTTTATTAGGGAGCTTATTAGTGATGCTGTGCTCCCCATGCTTGCATAGTGCAAGGCTTGTTGTTACTATTTTAAATGGAGCACGAGAGGAGGAAAACCGGAAAGGGGATACAGAGGTTTGCCAAATGCACTTTAATTGCAGAATTTGCACAGAGGTATATCTAGAACGAGGTAGGCAACCTTTTCTGTCCCATGGGCACACTTGTCATGGGGGGGGGGGGTTCCTAAGGGCACATTTGTTCTGTGCTCATTTGGGACATGCTAGGATTGTATGAATTTTTAAAAATCTGTTCTGTCTGTGTTTTGCAGATTGTCAGGGTTCTTTATTCTATTCTCCACTCACTGACAGAATTAGAATTTTGTTCCTGTTTGGAAATGCACTAGGGATGCCTGTCGCTGGGAAATCCTGTTCGCTTTTGGCTTGATGGATGCTCAAGGTGCCCCGCCTTGGCACACACATTTGTGAACTGAGTGGCGGGTCAGTTCCCAAAATTTGGGAACTTTTGCCACCTTTTTTTTTTATATGCACAAGTTCCGTTCTGTGCAAAATTGTGGGTATAACTATTTACAGAAATTGTGCAGAGAAAAGAGCTTTTCTTGAGCTCCTTCTTCCTCCCCCTTCTTCTTTCTCAGGGTTTCCTTCCCCTACTACCTCCCTTCTCACCTCCATCATTCCAGCACACTTACCCTACCAGGGCTTCTGCCAGTGCTTCTGTCTCCTGCCACACTCACTTCGGTGACAAGGAAGCAAGAATTCAGCAGATGTGGAGATACATCTCCTGATTATCCAACTTCTTCCTTCCTAGCTGCTGAGTGTGGCAGGAGTAGGGATGTACGAATCCCTTACCTGGTTCCGGTTGGGGCATCCACTGAGGCGGGGAGGCGATCCGTTCCTCCCCCCAGAATCCTCGACGGGGGGGAGGTGATCCGTTCCTCTGCCCCGGAATCCTGCCCAGCTGGCTCCACTCCATGGTCATGCCGCGGAGCCGCCAGCCGGGCCAATCTGCAGCAGGAACTCCAGCCGCTGCCAGGCTGGTGCAGACACAAATGGCATCCTGCATAGGGGATGCCATTTGCATCCCTACGGTAGCCCATGATAGGCTACGTAAATATTTACGTAGCCTATCACGGCTAAAGCAGGGACACAAATGGCATCCCCTACACCATTTGCAGCTGTGATAGGCTATGTAAATATATACGTAGCCTATCACAGGCTAGCGTAGGGATGCAAATGGCAGCTGCTACAGCACCCGCCATTTGTGGCCACAGCAGCCCAGGAGCGGCCAGAGCCGCTGCCGCTTCATCCGTCACCAGAGCCACCATCTGAGCTGCCGCTGCCGCATCCACCACCAGGTAAGTCCATCCTGGGAGGATTCTGTGGGGGGCGGGGAGCAGGAGGCCGTTCCGCCACAGACTCCTCACTGGAGTCCATGGCGGAATTCTCCGCCATCCCTAGGCAGGAGCCAGAAGCCACAGTGGGTGGTGAATGGTCCTGGTGAGCAAGAAGGGCCTGGTGGACACAGTGGGGGGGTCCTGGTGGGTGCCAGTAACTCACAGGAGCTGGGTTGCCAACCGCTGACCCAGGATGTAGTCATGCCACAACATTGTTGTCTTCTGTCAACGGTATAATGTACCTAAATCATGTCAGCCTCTTACCACTTACCATTTTCTTTCTGCCTCCCCCAATAAGTGTATCTTTATATCCCCCCAAACAAGCAATGTTTTGAAGGTATAAAAATCCCCATGGCTTCTTGAAAGAATGCTAGTCTAGGGAAGCAGGCTTAAGTATTCTTGGTTGTCAGCAGGTTGGCAGGACTGCAGCTCGAGATCGATAGGCATATGGTCAAGGAACACCTAATTACTTTGAATGAGTTCAAATCTCCAGGGCCAGATGAACTGCATCCTAGAGTAATAAAGGAGCTGGCAGAAGAACTCTCAGAACCACTGTCTATTATCTCTGAGAAATCATGGAGGACGGGGGAAGTGCCAGATGACTGGAGGAGGGCTAATGTTGTCCCCATCTTCAAAAAGGGTAAAAAGGAAGAACCTGGGAACTACAGACCAGTCAGTCTGACATCAGTCCCTGGGAAAATTCTGCAGCAGATGATAACGCAATCAGTCTGTAAGCACCTTGAAAACAATGCAGTGATTACTCGAAGCCAACATGAATTTGTCAAGAACAAATCCTGCCAGATGAATCTGATCTCATTTTTTTGATCAGGTAACCTCCCTTGCGGACTGTGGGATTGGTGTGGACATAATATACCCCGACTTCAGCAAAGCTTTCGACAAAGTGCCCCATGATATCCCGATGAGCAAACTAGCTCAAAGTGGGCTAGATGAAACAACCATCAGGTGGATCTACAGGTGGCTACAGAACTGGACTCAAAGACTGCTTATCAATGGGATCTTCTCAAACTGGGGAGAGGTAATGACAACACTACAAGCAAGAAGGATCTTGGAAATTGTTGTAGATCACAAGCTGAATATGAGCCAACAATGTGATGTGGCTGCAAAACAGGCCAATGCTATTTTGGGCTGCATTAATAGAAGCATAATTTCCAAATCCTGGGAAGTACTAGTTTCCCTCTACTCAGCACTGGTTAGGCCTCATCTGGAGTACTGTGTCCAGTTCTGGGCACCACACTTTAAGAAGGATGCAGACAAGCTGGAAAGGGTTCAGAGGAGGGCAACAAAGATGATCAGGGGACTGGAAACAAAGCCCTATGAGGAGAGACTGAAAGAACTGGGCATGTTTAGCCTTGAGAAGAGAAGACCAAGGGGAGATATGATAGCGCTCTTCAAGTACTTGGAAGGTGGTCACGGAGAGGAAGGCCAGGATCTCTTCTCGATCATCCCAGAGTGCAGGACACGGAATAATGGGCTGAAGTTACAGGAAGCCAGATTCCGGGCGAACATCAGGAGAAACTTCCTGACTGTTAGAGCAATACGACAATGGAACCAATGACCTAGGGAGGTGGTGGGCTCTCCCACACTGGAGGCATTCAAGACAAGGCTGGACAGCCATCTGTGAGGATGCTCTGACTTGGATTCCTGCATTGAGCAGAGGGTTGGACTCAATGGCCTTGTGGGCCCCTTCCAACCCTACTATTCTATGATTCTATGATCTACATAGGAGTGGGGGCTTGTCGTTGAATTTCTTCACTCATCTTTTATATATTATATTTATTTTGGAAATATTTTGTATTTGCAAATATAACAAGAACAACAACAACAAAGGAAAGGGGGAGTCACAAAAAAGAAAAGAAAAAAGGAAAAACATATTTAAAACATAGCCATACACAATCATAGAATCATAGAATCATAGTGTTGGAAGGGGCCTACGGGACCGTTGGGTCCGACCACCTGCTCAATGCAGGAAGCCTGATTCCCAGGCAGTCTCCCATCCAAGTACTAACCACAGCTGACCCTGCTTAGCTTCCAAGATCAGACAAGATCAGGCACATCCAGCCCTTTGCTCAGATGAGTCAGTCAATAAAAAAGAAAGAAAAGGGTGTGTGTTTGTGTGTGTAGCAGGGAGGGAGGATTTGACCCTTCTGCCTTGAGAAGAGAAGACTGAGGGGAGATATGATAGTGCTCTTCAAGTACTTGAAAGGTTGTCACAGAGAGGAAGGCCAGGATCACTTCTTGATCATCCCAGAGTGCAGGACACAGAATAATAGGCTCAAGTTACAGGAAGCCAGATTCTGGCTGAACAGCAGGAAAACTTCCTTACTGTAACAGCAATACAACAATGGAACCAGTTACCTAGGGAGATGGTGGGCTCTCCCACACTGGAGGCATTCAAGATGAGGCTGGACAGCCATCTGTCAGGGATGCTCTGACTTAGCTTCCTGTATTGAGCAGGGGGTTGGACTTGATGGTCTTGTAGGCTCCTTCCAACCCTATGATTCTATGATTCTATGATTCTATGATTCTATGATTCTATGATTCTATGATTCTATGATTCTATGATTCTATGATTCTATGATTCTATGATTCTATGACCTAGGGAGGTGGTAGGCTCTCCCACACTGGAGGCATTCAAGACGAGGCTGGACAGCCATCTGTCAGGGATGCTCTGATCAGGGTCAGCCCTGGTTAGTATTTTGATGGGAGACCGCCTCAGAATCAGGCTTCCTGCATTGAGTAGGGGGTTGGACTCAATGGCCTTGTAGGCCCCTTCCAACCCTACTATTCTATGATTCTATGGCAAAAACAATGGGATTTCATTAGGGTTGGCGGAGAATTTCTCCCCGAAACTTCGGGGGGCCGAGCGCCAACGTGTTCGGCCCCCCGAACAAGTTTCAGGAAGAAATCCTCCGCACCCTCCCACCCCCTGCACCCCCCCCGGGACGGGACTTACCTTCGCCGAATGTCCCCCCTGGCGGCGGGTCCAGCCGGCGGTTCGGCGGGTGTTCGAGCAGGGCGGGAGCGGCAGCCGGTCTTTCGACCGGCTGCCGCCGCCACCATTGCAATGAAAGAAAAAAAAAATGCCCCCTGATAGGCTACGTGATGATTCACGTAGCCTATCACGGCTAGATTTGCAAAGTCAGCTGTGATAGGCTATGTCAATCGTCATGTAGCCTATCACGGGTGACTTAAAAAAAAAAAAAGTGTGTACGGATAATGGCAGCCCCCATAGGGAGCCGCCATTCCTGTTCCTTATTTGGTCGCTGTAGTCTACGTAAAGATTTACGTAGACTACAGCGACTAAATAAGGAACGCGAATGGCGGCTCCCTATGGGGGCCGCCATTAGCATACGCGCTTTTTTTTTTTAAAGTCACCCGTGATAGGCTACGTGACGATTGACGTAGCCTATCACGGCTGACTTTGCAGATCTAGCCATGATAGGCTACGTGAATCGTCACGTAGCCTATCAGGGGGCGTTTTTTTTTTTTTTTTTTTTTAATTTTCGCGTTCGCGGCCGGGCGAGGCGGGAAGCCTCCTCCCCGGCCTGAATTTCGGCCGGGCGAGGCGGGAAGCCTCCCCCCCGGCCTGAATTTCGGCCGGGCCGAGGCGGGAAGCCTCCCCCCCCCGGCCTGAACTTCGCGGGGGGACCAGCGAAGCGCCTCCCCCCCACCACGAACGTCCTTCGAGGACAGGTAAGTGACTTTCGTCCACCCCTAGATTTCATTGGGGCACACTTTCCTCACCAGAAACAGATTTGTTATGGGGTTAGAAAACTAGTCTGTAAGACCAAAAACATTAGTTCTGAATAAAGTTTTACCTAAAGTTTTATTTTGACAGTTTATGATACTTTTCTAATCTCTTTTAGTTTTAAAAAATACTTCTAGCACCATAAACACATTTCTGGTTGTGGGGCATTTTACCATGATACATTGGAAAATGGTTTGGGGTAGTAAAATGCATCTGATGAATGGAGAGTGCTCATGAAAGCGTATGCCTGAATACATGTGTTAGTCTTTAAGGTGCCACACGACTCTTTGTTGTTTATAATATACATTGAGATCAGTGGAGCGATATACCATACAAGAGAAATGAAAGAGATCAAAACTTTATAGAAGAACTTGGAGAAACACCTGCGACCTTCATAGCAAGATATGCATATATTTCAAATAGACCAACAACAATAAAGCAGAAATAGTTTGAGTGAAACTCCTGTGTTACGTCTTCTCTGTGTTTTGGGTGGTCTGACAGCATACAAAGCTGTATGCACAGATGTTCCCTTAGTATGAAAGTACACACATACAAAGTCAGTTTCTACTGAGCCTTTGATGCCCTTGCTTTTATTGCTCTTCAAAAAGTTGACTAATGTCATCCATGAACTTGAAGACTTACTTGGCAGAGAGTGCCATCGGAATCAACAGTCTCTACTTCCAAGGATTGACAAGGACTGAGTGTGGATTCACACCCTTAGAAATGGTGCTGTGCCAAAAATGTCTTCCTTGCTTTTTCTGAGCATACTAATTGAATTTGATAGAAAAGAAATTGCTGTTGATTTATTTTCCCCCAAAGGAGAAAACGTATCAGTGAAATTCTCATGGGCAGGGTGTGGAGTTCTTCTGCTTACCTTATGAGGTAGCTGAGGGATATGTGCCCTGTCCTCATTGTACAATAATCCATTTACCAGTCTGTGACCTCTACATCTTACCATGCTTCAGTTAAAGCCTAGGAGAAGATGTCATGAGGTAACTCCTCCTATGGGGCTTTTTTTTCAGATTGGGCAACTGGGAATGTTGCAGAGTGATGGAGAGAAGTGTAATAGAAAACAAACACACAAACAGCACCTTTGGCCAGCTTGCAATGATATGATACGCTCAAAAATATCAGCCAAAGTATCTCTAAATAAATCCTAAAACACACGAGGCAGGGCAATGGAAACCTCTTCTGTGGAGGAAGAACAGTTCAGAGAAACTGGAGGACAGATTTTGGCACAGCAGTGATCAGAAAAGGGGTGCCAGATGATATGAAACCCATCACAACAGCCTCTGCACTCTGACAGCCACCTTTAGGCAGCTGCCTACATGACAGCAAAGAGTTAAGACAAGGAAACTAAAATAAATGTATCAGTTTGGAATGATTTACTTGTTGGAGAAGTTCTCCAGCAGTATCTTGGTGGGTGGGACGTGCCATTAGCAGGGGCAAGAGCACATTCCTTTTTCCTGGTGTTTTGTGTTGTTGTTTTTGCTGCCTCTATGTTGGCTGCCTGGTCACCATTTTGCATTCTTTACAATACCGCGGGCCCAGCATTGTCCCAGGGCATTGTAGCAGGAAAATGGTGGCCACCACCACTACCACCACAAAAAAGATCTCCAACAGTTTCTCAGAAAAAAATGTCTTCTGAGAAATTTTGACTGTGTTCTAGTGTGTATCCATTCTACTCCACCTCACCTTCAGAACAGAGTGGAGCATCTGGAATGGCATTTAGCATGTACTGAAATAACTAGGATGTCCAGGGTCTCTCTATATGTTCTGCAACCCATAGAGGCAGTGATACTATCACTCCCTCAGCTTATCAAAGACCTCATAGAGATTAGAGAATGAGCTCCAAGGCTTCTGAACATGGTGTATTATGGCTACACTATGCCTACTTTTAATGTATGTATAGAATGGGCCCAGAACTTGCTGGAAAGCCATGGAAAACCCACTCTGGAAAAGTTTCCATCCCAGTTGGAAGCATGATGGCAAACTTTTCCATTCTGTCCATCTGCCCATCTCTCCACATCATACATGCTATGTAGAAGAGGAAGCACCAACAGGTACAGTTTGCCAGCCATGGTATTGCAGGGCTGCATGAAAAAGCTACCTTGGGCACCACTTCTTCTGTACAACTGTTAAAGGCACAGAAGTCTTGGTTCCTATTTCATCTGGTCATTAGTTCTACCCTGTGCAAATAGGATTGCTTCTTGTTTCCCACAGAACTCTGCTGCACATTTGCCTTTAACAGCAGCTTGATACACAGAAATATGTGACATTATGAAGAATTTTTCCATCACATATTTCTTCACCAATAGAACCTCAAAAGCTAATTGGCTGCATGAAATGTATAAAAGCAAGGAGAGCAGGATAAGCGAAAACAATGCCCAGAGGTTCATCAAATGGATATAGCCACAGTCTACCTAGGTAGTCATGTGTACAGCTCTAAGTTACCAACTCAGTTCCACATTATGTAAAATTTTGAATAAAATTTATTTATTATTGCATTTATATCCCACCTTTTTTCCTCTTGCAAGGAACCCAAGGCGGCTTACATTATCCTCCTCCTCTCCATTTTATCCTCACAACAACAACCCTGTGAGGTAGGTTGGGCTGAGAGTGTGTGACTGGCCCAAAGTCACCCAGTGAGCTTCCATGGCCGAGTGGGGACTAGAACCCGGATTTCCCAGCTCCCAGTCCAACACTCTTGCCACTATACCACACTGGCTCTCCCATTCTCAGTTATGCATGGGTGAATCCCACCAACTTTAGTGGGACTTATGCATGCATAACTAGTACAGATCTCCAATTCAGAATGTGCAAGTAGCCCTCTGTGTTCCCCAGTGCCCAGCACCATCTGGGTTGCCCCTGAGATCATTTTAAGGCCTTGCTTTGATCTTGTATCCTATTGTTTGAAATTACTTCCCCTCTTCCTTGGGATGTCTCATCAGAGAACAAGCATTGTTTCTTTCAACATTAATGCAAATTATATATGTTCCCCATAAAAGAATGTTTTGCATTAATCTGAACAACATAGATGGCAAATGGTTCCGGTCTTTTCAGGCATATGCAATTATTGTTTAAAGAATATAGATATCTTGAAAGGCAAATTACAACTCAGTGTTATGCTACATTTGGTTCAGCCTTGAGACCATTTTTGGAGCACTGGATCAAAGACAATAATACTTCCTTATATATATTTTATATTGATATTTTAGAATTTAAAATAGAGATAAGAATTGTTCTTTTTACATATAAACAAGTATTGACAAATCCCCTCACTGATACAACAAATGCAAGACCTTTTCCCTCTTCAAACTGCCTTTCCAACCTCAGTTCTTTGTGAATATCAAAGAATGTGAAGATGGGGGTCGGGAGTATGTCTGTTCAGGAGCATACTTTTTGGCATTTTATAGGCAAATACGTGGGAATAGCAAAGCCTGGGCAGAGTCAGAGCTGGTGAAGAGTGAGTACAGAACAGTAGTGAATTTTCAGTGCTTGTGACTCACTTTCATGGGTGAATCATGTCAGCTTCACTTTCTCCTCCTCCTCCATTCATTTTATTTTTTAACTTCAAATTCTGTCTTCCCCAGATGTAAACTTCGTGAATGTAATTTACCTTAGCAGAAGTGTAGCACTGGATACTGTCTCGTGCATGTCTTCAATCCAATGGAAGTATGAGAGATATGCTGCTGTACCCAATTGGCTGTATCCAATGTTATTCTAACTTAATTCCCATTCATTTCCATGGGCTTACTCTAAGTAGGACTAACATTGGATACAACCTAGTGTAATCAGCTACCGGTAAAAGAGTAATGACAATTAGTTCTATGAAATCAATGCAGCAAAAATGTAGGCCAAATGAGAGGCTTAAGGTGTGTGTGTGTGTGTGTGTGTGTGTGTGTGTGTATGATGTGATAATGCCTACTTGAGGTTTATCACAGAATCCTACTGTAACATCTGCATGTTTTGTTATGTATGTTTTTATATGGTTAAATTTAGCCCAGGTAAGATAGGGTTAATAGTATGCCAGAGAGTGAGTGAAAGGTGGGAGGAGCCTGAGTGTGCCTGAGGATTCTGAGGTTATATAAAGGGCGAGCTGACAGAAGTCAGAGTTTAGTAGGGACTGAAGAAGCAACATCTAGGCGGTGGGTTTTGTTTTGTGTGTGGGATTTTAGCAGGGTAGAGTGGGAAGGGAAGGTTGAAACAAGCATTGATTCATAATGATAAGATATATCTTTTCATGTTTTAAACAAATCCTTGTTTTTAAAAACCCAAATTCCCACATGTTGTTAGATCTTACACTACCTTTATTATATCTATACCCTTGTTCTCTTGTAGTGGGTTGAGAGAACTAATTGAGCATACTGAGTTTCTCTAGAACCCAGAGAGGTTAAAAAGGCCGAAATTTGTGTGACAGTGGGTACAGCTGTCCCCAAGTGAAAGCAGGCATTCCTCAGGGTTTTGATTCTCAGTTTCTGAGGAGAAAGCTGGGGAAAGGTGGAACCTCCAGTGGGAATGTCACACTTACATTTCATTTACTCTATCCTGCCATCCCCAAAGAGGTTTCTAGAATGGAGAAAATAAGTAATTTGATTTCCTTTTCACTGCACTAAGAACCATTTTCCTGTAATAATGGGCTAGATCTAATTGTTAGGACTGACCCAATATGGCTGGTGGTGCTTTTACAAAAATGTTGCTTCCCCCCTCCCAAAGAGCTCTTCCTCTTTGAACACATGGGGCTGGTTTCACCCAATGTTTCTCATTGCAGAGAGAAAGTACCACTGGCATACATTTGGGCAGCATGAAAAATATAAGGTTTGATTTAGAAGTTCTTTCAGAAAATGTTTTGGCCTCACATCTTTTGTACTGAAAATATTTGCTGGGCCACAGTTAGCTCATCTCTACTGATTGTTAAAAGCATGATCCTAATTATGTTTAATTGGAATTTTAATCAGAAGTAGATTCCGGTAACTTTTACAGAGATTCCTCAGTAACTTTGTTTACAATGGCCTTAAGATTACAACATATAAGAAACTATATGCCAGTCTGCCAATTAGCAGTAGAAAAGAATTTCAAATGGAGGAGTTTGGCATATTAATTTCTAGGGATGGCAGAGAATTCCTCCATGGAATCCGAAATCCATGGCGGAACGGCCTCCCCCCCCCCGTGGATTCCTCCCGGGACGAGCTTACCTGGGGCGGATGTTCCAGACGGCAGCGGCTCTGGCGGCTGGTCTTTTGACTGCCTGCTGTGGCCGCCATTGTCGTCCTGGTCTTTGCCATGATAGGCTATGTAAGTATTTACATAGCCTATCACGGCCAGCCAATCAAAAACAAAAAATGGCGTATGCAAATGGTGGCGGCTACAGTGGCCGCCATTTGCGTTCCCTATTTTTTGCTGTTCTAGCCTACGTAAATATTTACATAGGCTACTACGGTGAAAAATAGGGGAACGCAGATAGTGTAGTGGGCGCTATTTGCGTTCCTTTATTTTTTGCCGTTCTAGCCTACGTAAATATTTACATAGGCTAGAATGGCAAAAAATAGGGAACACAAATGGCGGCCGCCATAGCTGCCGCCATTTGTGTATGCTGGTTTGGGGGGGGTAGCCATGATAGGCTACATAAATACTTATGTAGCCTATTACGGCTAATGCAGGGATGCAAATGGTGGCCGCCATTTGTGTCCGCACCAGCCCATCCATGGCCGGAAAATGGGCCTGGCTGGCTGCGGAGCAAAGCAGAGACAGCCGGGCAGGATTCTGCAGGGGAGGACCGGATCACCTCCCCCCCATTGAGGATTCTGCGGGGAGGGACGGAGCGCCTCCCCCCCACCGCGAATCAATCCGTGAAAAGGTAAGTGACTTTCGTACATCCCTATAATAATTTCCCAGTTCAGAGAAATCTGTTTCATTGTAAAGCTGAGCCTAGATTCCTTTGGATTTGAGCACAGCTCAGTAGATGGTTCTTGGCTGTGATGTGAAGCAAATTTACCCTTGTCGAGGTGGAGAAGAAACCAATGGCAGGGGATGCTGGTTAAAGACAGGATATGCTTTGTAAGCTTAATGGTTGACTGGGCTGGCCCTTGAAACAACAAATCCCATGTTCCTCAGCAGAAAATAGCAGTCCTCCTCAGCTGGTTCAGTTTTCTGAGCTCAATTCCCAACTGAGCCAAGGGCTCAGCAAAGGGCTGTTGTTGTTGTTTAAATCCCGCAGTTGCTAATTTTATAAAATTAGGAAGGTAGAGTTGTCCTTTATTTTTTAGATGAGCCCTGAAATGCTGTGGCAAAGCTCACTAACTGAGGGAGCTGTCCTACAGAACTGGGCACATGTAACTGGTTGAACTGGTGGGCTTATGAATTCACATTGCTCTTTCTGATTACCCAGAATGAGTGAGCATAAAGATAAATCCTGGCACACTGCTCTCCCAGACACACTTTTATGTCAGCCATGCTGGATACCTGCGCTTAGCAGAAAGTGGAGACTGATAGTAATTCAATATACTGGGCATATGAGACCATACATTCTCCCACAGCTGCGGTGATTTAAGGAATAATCTTTTTTCTCTCTGATGTTCAAAAATGTCCATTAAAGTGGGACAGGATAATAGGAGGTTGACTGCATCAAAGCCTTGGGCAATTCTTCACTTTATACAACTTTTTCTTGTGGTCTGGAGAATGCCTGATCATTTCTTAAGTGCTGCAACTCCCTAAAAGTTCAGAAAACTATGATGACTAACAGTATATCTGCTCTTTCTGTTTACTTGTCCTCCATTGGTGAAGGGTTTATAACACATGTGGGCAATCTCCAGCCTATTGGAGGCTTTTGTTGTGGCCTGTGCCTGCCACAGTTGCCCAAGCTGCTGAACCCACCGCTGAATCCCCACCCTACTGAATTTTGCTGCCATGGTGCTGGAGAGGATAGAAAGCAGGGCGAACATCACCTTTTAAATCATGAGTCTACCAGTCTGCTAAACATGAGCAGTAACATGGCAGCCAAAAGATTAAGTTTTCTCCAGCACCAGGATCTGTGCCTGTAATGTAGCTGTTAAAGGGACAAGGAATCTGTCAGGTAAAATAGGTGGCAACTCTATGGGCTAAGCTGAGTTTGAGTAGGCCAGGTCCAAGGCTGAAACAGTGAGGCAATATTTATGTGTAATACCTCCCTGAGATTGTCTTGTTCAGTTGTTCAGTCATGTCCGACTCTTCGTGACCCCATGGACCATAACACGCCAGGCCTTCCTGTCCTGCGCTCTCTCCCAGAGCGTGCTCAAGTTCATATTCATTGCATCGGTGATGCTATCTAGCCATCTCATCCTCTGCCGTCCCCTTCTCCTTTTGCCTTCAGTCTTTCCCAGCATCAGGGTCTTTTCGAGAGAGTTTTCTCTTCGCATCAGGTGGCCAAAATATTTCAGCTTCAGCATCAGTATCTGTCCTTCCAATGAGCACTCAGGGTTGATTTCCTTTAGGATTGACTGATTTGACCTCCTTGCAGTCCAGGGGACTCGTAAGAGTCTTCTCCAGCACCACAGTTCAAAAGCATCAATTCTTCAGCGCTCAGCCTTCCTTACAGTCCAGCTCTCACAGCCATACATTACTACTGGGAAAACCATATCAGACATTTGATCAGACAGACCTTTGTTGGCAAGGTGATGTCTCTGCTTCTTACTATGCTGTCTAGGTTTACCATAGCTTTCCTCCCAAGGAGCAAGCGTCTTTTAATTTCATGGCTATAGTCACCGTCTGCGGTGATCTTGGAGCCCAAGAAAATAAAATCTGTCACTGCTTCCATTTCTTCCCCTTCTATATGCCAGGGAAGGATGGGCCAGATGCCATGATCTTAGTTTTTTTTAATGTTGAGTTTCAAACCAGCTATTGCACTCTCCTCTTTCACCCTCAACAAGAGGCTCTTTAGATCCTCTTCGCTTTCGGCCATTAGGGTGGTGGTGTCTGCATATCGGAGGTTGTTGATAATTCTCCCGGCAATCTTAATTCCAACCTGTGATTCATCCAACCCGGCGTTCCTCATGATGTACTTTCTCCCTTGCTTTTCGCTTCCCTTCTTTCCTCAGCTACTTGTAAAGCCTCATCAGACAGCCACTTGGCTTTCTTGCATTTCTTTTTCTTTGGGATGGATTTTGTTGCTGCCTCCTGAACAATGTTACGGACCTCTGTCCATAGTTCCTCAGGCACTCTGTCTATCAGGTCTAATCCCTGAAATCTATTCCTCACCTCCACTGTATATTCATAAGGGATATGATGTAGGTCATACCTGAATGGTTTAGTGGTTTTCCAACGTTCTTCAATTTAAGCTGAAATTTTGCAACAAGAAGCTCATGATCTGAGCCACAGTCAGCTCCAGGTCTTGTTTTTACTGACTGTATAGAGCTTCTCCATCTTTGGCTGCAAAGTACATAATCAGTCTGACTTCGATATTGACCATCTGGTGATGTCCATGTGTAGAGTCACCTCTTGTGCTGTTGGAAAAGAGTGTTTGCTATGATCAGCGTGTTCTCTTGGCAAAACTCTATTAGCTTTTGTCCTGCTTCATTTTGTACACCAAGGACATGCTTGCCTGTTATCCCAGTTATTTCTTGACTTCCTACTTTAGCATTCCAATCCCCTATGATGAAGAGGACATCTTTTGTTGGTGTTAGTTCTAGAAGGTGTTGTAGGTCTTCATAGAACTGATCAACCTCAGCTTCTTCGGCATCAGTGGTTGGGGCATAGCCTTGAATTACTGTGATGTTGAATGGTTTGCCTTGGATTTGTACTGAGATCATTCTATCGTTTTTGAGATTGTACCCCAGTACTGCTTTTCCCACCCTTTTATTGACTATGAGTGCTACTCCATTTCTTCTAAGGGATTCTTGCCCACAGTAGTAGATATGATGGTCACCTGAATTAAGTTCGCCCATGCCTGTCCATTTTAGTTTGCTGATTCCCAAGATGTCGATGTTCAGTCTTGCCATCTCATGTTTGACCACCTCCAGCTTACCTTGATTCATTGATCATACATTCCAGTTCCTAAACAATATTGTTCTTTACAGCATCGGATTTTCTTTTCACCTCCAGACATATCCACAGCTGAGTGTCCTTTCGGCTTTGGCCCAGCCGCTTCACTCTTTCTGGCGCTACTTGGAAATTCCCTGTGCTCTTCCCCAGTAGTATATTGGACACCTTCCAACCTGAGGGGCTCATCTTCCAGCGTCATATCTTTTAGCCTTGTGATACGTTCCATGGGGTTTTCTTGGCAAGAATACTGGAGTGGGTTGCCATTTCCTTCTCCAGTGGACCACATTTTGTCAGAACTCTTTGCCATGACCTGTCTGTCTTGGGTGGCCCTGCACGGCATAGCTTATGGCTTCACTGAGTTACACAAGCCCCTTCGCCACAACAAGGCAGTGATCCATGAAGGGGACCTCCCTGAGATACACAGTTGTAAATCGACTTGCATGTGAATGAACTCGAGGGAGAAAATCTCTTGCCCCTGTGACAGATGATGGGGAGAATCAAGCACTGGAATGGAACTGTATTGAAAATAATGAACGTACAGAGCTGAACAGAAAGGCTGAAGATAAGCAAACCAAGGTTGTTAAGATGCTATTTGTAAATGATATTTAGGGAGTAATCCTATGGCTCCTAGATAGAGTCTGGGGGTGGTGGTGCATAGGATGGTTTCAATTCCTGGATCTGAGGTCAAAGACGGCACTCTGACCACAGAGCCAGGAATCTGAGCTCCCCACCCCCGCCCCCTCTCCCTTGCAGCTGGCCCAGAGAGAACCACGCCAGCTGCTTCCCCAAGCTCACAAAAGCAACTTTGGAGAGGAGGGAAACAGGGTGTGCCAGGGGGGAGGAAGTAAGGGAGGGTTCAGAGTTCGAAGGCCATCTTGAAAGGATTGTTACCTTAAGTTCTTTCATTGATTCCAGTAGCTTGGTATTAAGAACATAGAAAGCTGCCTTATACTGAGTCAGACCCTTGGTCCACCTAACCCAGTACAGTCGACACTGACTGGCAGCAGTTCTCCAGGGTTTCAGACAGGGGTCTTTCCCAGCCCTACCTGGAGATGCCAAAGATTGAACCTGAGGCCTTCTGCATGAAGGTCTCTACAGGTACTCTACCACCAAGCTTTGCCCTGCTTGTCAATGGAACTGTTCAAGAAAATACATAACACCCTTGACAATGCATCTTATGTTTCAGTTAAGCTAAAGGCACAATCATTTTGTTAGTAATAATAATGTTAGGATTGTGACATCTGTCTTTTCAATGTGAAATGTTAATTCCATCAGTGGCATCATTTGGCACTGTTTATATAAGAAGTACCCATTTTGAGCCATATGGTTTGATGTGTCGTGGGATGTGATTTATCTAATTTCACTGTCACTCACTCACACTTAAAGCCCAATATCCTATTGTTGAGCTGCATCATATTTTTAGAAAGACACCCATAATGTTTAAACATTTCAAGCAATAATGGCTTCCTGCTACAAAAATAGATTACTTCATTTATTTTATACATCCTCTCAGTGCCTGAGACTTGCTGTGCCAGCGCAAAAGTACTTAGGATATGATGTTCCTACTAGTGCTGTGTGGAAATGGCCTCTTGAAATTCTCCACCCTGTTTGTGGAATGTGGACAGAAATTGGAGGGATAAGTTCACCAAATTTCTCAAGGGGGAGGAGAAATTCTCCAACAACTTATCTCAAGTACGGCTCAACATTTGCAAGGGATGTTGCACAACTTTCTTTCTTTCTTTCTTTCTTTCTTTCTTTCTTTCTTTCTTTCTTTCTTTCCTTCCTTCCTTCCTTCCTTCCTTCCTTCCCTCCCTCCCTCCCTCCCTCCCTCCCTCCCTCCCTCCCTCCCTTCTTTCTTTCTTTCTTTCTTTCTTTCTTTTCCCTAAGGGTTTTTGTTTGTTTTTTGCACTGCCACAGCATCAACTATGTTGGCAGGCTTGCCCCCATTTTGCATTCTCCACAATATCCCATACATCATTCCAGGGCATCAGGGAGAAAATTCTTCAAAGTTGCCTTTTTTTCTAGTGGGGTAAGAAAAGAACAATCTCAGGACTTTTCTGAGAAAAAATGTCTTCTGAGAAATTTTGTCTTAGCTCTGTGTTGAGCACCTTCCCCAGGGTTTTCCAAATGTTAAATTTCTGAGGGGTGATTGTGGATACATCTTGTCTCTAATGCAGCTGCTGATAATACCACTCCATCCCTGCAAGACCTGTAGTGTGGATCTGAGAGGGGGCAGAGTTAGAGGCTGAGTTAGTACAGTGCCAAAATCTGACCTCCAGTTTTCTGACAGTTTTCTTCCCCCATGAAAGACACTTCCATTGTTCTGCCTAATTCTCAGGGTGTTCTTTAATTTATTTTGGATTTGTTTTGATAGTGTTTTTGTCCTTACCAAATCACCAAGGTGGCTGATGGTACTGTTTGTGTGTTTTTTCTTTCTATTACATATCTCTCCATTGCTCTGCAGCCTCCCAGGCTGCCTGCACTTCCTGATTTGAAAAAGCCCCATGGGAGGAATTACTTCATACCTAGGCAGGAAGTGCAAGAAGACAAGGGCTGCCAGAGAGATGTTTGTACAATGAAGAACAGGACACTGATGCACACTCCTTAGCCACCTCATTAGTAAGGTAAGCACGAGAACTCTGAATCCAACCCCTGAGAATTTCTCTGACATTTCATTTCCTTTGAATTTATTTTTGAAACTGATTTCTTTTCTATCAAATAGAAAGAGAATGGTCAGAAATATGTGGGAGACAGTTCCAGCACAGCATTAGTCCCTACAGCTGTGGGTGTGGGAAATGCAACCTCATAAATATGTTCTTATGCTGGAGAAGTGTGTGTGTGTGTGTGTGTGTTTGTGTAAACTTATTAACTTATTTCACTGATTTTTAAAAATCTAGTATCAGGCGTATCAAGTACTACAGTTAACATATATGTTTTGTACTATCCCTGTAACAGCTTCCTGAATCCTCCCTGTAGTAGTCTTACAGACTAGGGATATCAGAGAATTCCACCACGGATCTTGGGGAGTCCGAATGCCAGCACATTTGGCCCCCCGAAATTAGTGGCGGAATGGTCTGCCCCCCCACCCCCCCGGGACGAGACTTACCTGGGGCGGATCTTCCTTGCGGCGGCGGCTCTGGCGGCGGCGGCGGCAGTGGTTCGGCAGCGGCGGATGCGGCAGCCGGTCTTCCGACTGGCTGCCGCCGTCACCATTTCCAGTTAAAAAAAAAAGATGTGATAGGCTACATAAAGATTTAATAGCGTCCGCTACACTATTTGCGTTCCCCTTATTTTTGCCATCTTAGTCTACGTAAATCTTGATGTAGACTAAGATGTGCCAAAATAAGGAACTCAAATGGTGGCAGCCGTGGCCGCCGCCATTTGCGTACGCGCGTTTTGTTTTTGTTTTTTTAAGTCAGACATGATAGGCTACGTAAACATTTACGTAGCCTATCACGGCTGACTGCAGGGACGCAAACGGCGGCAGCTACGGCCGCCACCATTTGCGTCCCTGCTAGCCAGCGGCTGGATGTCCAGCTGCTGGCGGAGCCGGCTGGCGGCTCCGCAGAATCCCTGTGGAGCACAGCCGGCCGGCCAGGATTCCGGGGGGGAGGAATGGAGCACCTCCCCCCATCCAGGATTCCAGGGGGAGGGATGGAGCGCCTCCCCCCCACCATCAACATAATCTGCGAAAGGTAAGTGACTTTCGTACAGACTGATCCTATGTATGTTTAAAGTTCCATTGGACTCAACAGAACTTACCTCAAAGGGCTTTACACTCATCTCCCTACACACATTTAGTCTACTCATGGAAGGGGGAACAGGCCCTGCCCCAATACATATGCCTCTGTACCTGCCCCCAAAGTACATGTTTTCAGAAGAATGGTTGAAAAAGGACACCTACACATTTAGAAGCCCTGTGCAATGTGGGTAATTGATTACATGGAGTGCCCATGAACGTAGAGATATACACATGTTGAAGTGGTTTTCAAACATTCCTCTCCATGTGCAGAATTCCAGAGTAGGGCCAGCAGGGAGACTGACACTTGGGCCAGGCCCAGCAAGTATGATACCACTAGGGATGTATGAAAGGTACTTACCTTTCCGCGGATTATGCTGATGCTGGGGGGGAGGCGTTCCGTTCCTCCCCCCCGGAATCCTGGCTGGCCGGCTCTGCTCCGCAGGGATTCTGCGGAGCCGCCGGCCAGCTCCACCAGCAGCCGGACATCTGGCCGCTGGCTAGCAGGGACGCAAATGGCAGCGGCCGTAGCTGCCACCGTTTGCGTCCCTGTAGTCAGCCGTGATAGGCTATGTAAATGTTTATGTAGCCTATCATGGCTGATTTAAACAAAAAACAAAAAAACGCGTGTGCGCAAATGGCGGCAGCCATGGCTGCCACCATTTGCATTCTTTATTTTGGCACGTCTTAGTCTACGTAAACATTTACGTAGACTAAGACGGCGAAAATAAGGGGAACGCAAATAGCGTAGCGTCTACGTGCGTGTTTTTTTTTTTAAGTCAGCCGTGATAGGCTACATAAAGATTTACGTAGCCTATCATGGTGTTTTTTTAAAATCTAGCCATGATAGGCTACGTAAATCTTTACGTAGCCTATCACTTTTTTTTTTTTTTAAACTGGAAATGGCGGCGGTGCCGCTGCCGCCAGGAAGATCCGCCCCAGGTAAGTCTCATCCCAGAGGGGGGTGGCAGACCGTTCTGCCACCGATTTCAGGGGGCCAAATGCGCTGGCATTCGGCCTCCCCGAGATCCGTGGCGGAATTCTCTGACATCCCTAGATACCACTCCCCAGGGGTGCTAACAGGAATTTCTGGGAGTTTCAGTAGACATACTAGTCTACTGTATGTGGAATGGGCCCTCCGCTGATTTATATGTATCGCACCCCCCCTGTACACATAGACTAAACACATGGAGTGAAATGTGTATGCAGTATTCAAACCATGCAATGGATTGCAGACTTCAATGGGAACTATATGTACAACACCATAAATTCCCACTAGGGATGCACAAATAAGCAAAACAAGAGGTCTTCAAAGTTCTCCAAGTTCCACCTCAGAGCTCATCCTGACTCATGGCTGTATTAGATTGCAAGCATTGTTTTGTATACTGTTGTGTAGATGGCCCCCTTATGGACACCACTTGCATAAGATTAGATTTACGGAAAACAATGACTAACCACTTTTTTCATAAAATGGTGACTCACTGAGGGATTGGACAGCTGCTGGACCTGGTAGCTGGGTGCATGACTGCTTGGCAAGCGGGTCCGGGTGAGCACGGAGGCTAATGAATGGGTGTATGTGTGAGCAGGGGTAGCAACTCAGCAAGTGCTTGGAGAATGCAGACGGAGGTGAACCCATCCATCCCTAATCCTGACTCATGGCTGTATTAGATTTTGAACTTTTTTTTTTCCTTTTTGCATGAAAATTTGTGCATATTCTCATGTGTATTTTTCCAAATGTACTGATCAATTGTTCCCATGTCTGCAATGTGCCCATTTCTCTCCTATTGCTTAAAGCATGTTTGTGCTCATTTTCCAAAAGTACACATTTTTTCATGAGCATTTTTCAAATGTGCACATTTTTTGAATGCATTTTTTTTAAAGGTTCCACCAATCTCATCACAAACTCTGAAATGTATGCCCTTTAACTGCAGATTGCATTTGAGTCCATGCTCAGTTCCAGGAGGTGCAAACGTCATAAAGTCTGATAAAAAATGAACTGAAATGAAGCAAGACCCCCAATTAGTCAACTATGCAGATCCTGTTTATGTTAAATAAACATAATACATTTACCTGTGTTTCACACCTTTATTTCCAGTTCTATTCCCAATTAAGCACACCCTACCCACACTGCTTCTCAAATACAAATTCCTTTCTCACCCAAAGTGCAACGTAACTGAGTCTCCTATGTATACTAGTACATTACATGTAATTAGTCCCTGAGGTATATATTGTATACCTATAATGGCTAGGCATTTTGCTAAAAAAAGAAAGAAAAAGTCTTTCTTTGTTTTCCTTAGTTTTTTCTCCTGTCCAGGAAGATGCTGTACCATGGAGCTCATAAGATCAAGAGTTGAGAAATCCTGTTTTTGTTTACCTTTTCCTTTACTTTTATTCTTGATGAGGATTTCTTATAAGAGGAAGATGGGGAGACGGAGATGGAGAAAAAGGAACTGAAGAAACTCCCTGATCTAGTGGATTGGCATATACTAATAGCTCCCATGGGGAGCCAGCCATTTCAAGTAAGTTCCACCTGGTCATCATTTCATGTGACCAGTCTTTAGATTAATACCATAGTTTAGTTTTCAGTAGGGATGGCAGAGAATTTCTCCACAAATCTTCGGGAGGCTGAATGCCAACGCATTCGGCCCCCTGAAATTGGTGGGGAAATTCTCTGCCGGCCCCGCCCTCCCCGGGATGGGACTTTATGTGGCCAAATGTCCCTCTCGGCGGCGGGTTCCGGTGGCGGTTCGGGGGCGGCTCATCGGGGGCAGGGGCGGCAGCCGGTCTCCCGACCGGCTGCCGCTGCCACCATTGCAAAAAAAAAAGTAAAGTAAAAATAAACCACACACCCGTGATAGGCTACGTAATGATTTACGTAGCCTATCATGGCTAGATTGCCAAAGTCAGCCGTGATAGGCTACGTAAACCGTCACGTAGTCTATCACGGGTGACTTTGGGGAAAAAAAAAGCGCGTATGCAAATGGCGGCAGCCCATGGGCGCCGCCATTTGCATTCCTTATTTTGGCACGTCTAGTCTACGTAAACATTTACGTAGACTACGGCGAAAATAAGGGAACGCTATTCGCGTTGCCCTTATTTTCGCCGTAGTCTACGTAAATCTTTACGTAGACTAGACGTGTCAAAATAAGGAGCGCAAATGGCGGTCCCCATGGGAGCCGCCATTTGCGTATGCACTTTTTTTTTCCAAAGTCACCTGTGATAGGCTACGTGACGATTTACATAGCCTATCATGGCTGACTTTGGGAATCTAGCCGTGATAGGCTACGTAAATCGTTACGTAGCCTATCACGGGTGTGTGTGTGTGTGTTTTTACTTTTTTTTGCGGCCGGGTAGACGGGGTGCTTCTACCCGGCCTGAATTTCGCCGGCGAGGGATGGGACACCTCCCCCCATCGCCTGAACTTCGGGGCAAGAACCGAAGCGCCTCCCCCCCACCGCGAAGCAAGCTTCGAGAACAGGTAAGGGACTTTCGTCCATCCCTAGTTTTCAGGAAATGATCTGAGCAAAGTATCTCAGAAAGAGATTTAAAAATGACAACTGCAGCTGACAACTTCATCATACTCAACATTTGCAAAACTTGCTGGGACTCACATTGCAAAATTATTTCTCATTTCATATCCAATGTGCCAAGTAGGGATGTCAGAGAATTCCACCATGGATCTCGGTGAGGCCGAATGCCAGTGCATTCGGCCTCCCGAAATCCGTGGCGGAACAAAGCCCCCTGCCCCCCTACCTCACGAAAGGCGCACGAAACGGAGCACTTACTAAGGATGTATGAATCCCTTACCTGGCTCCGCAGTGGGGGATCCACGGTGGAGGGAGGCGCTCCATCCCTCCCCCCAGAATCATCCCTGGCTGGTTCCGCTCCGTGGCAGCTCTGCGGAGCTGCTGGCCAGGGCCATCCGCAGCAGAAGTTCCAGCTGCGGCCGGGCTGCTACAGCCGCAAATGGCAGCCATTGTAGTGGCCGCCATTTGCATCCTGTCAGGCTGCCATGATAGGCTATGTAAGTATTTATGTAGCTTATCACGGTTAAGGCAGCCACGCAAATGGTGTATTGGCCGCTGTTTGCGCCCCTGCTCTTTGCCATGATAGGATATGTAAATACTTATGTAGCCTATCACGGCAGCCTGGCAGGACGCAAATGGCGGCTGCAGCAGCTGGCTGAGACACCGGCTGCCGCTGCCACTGGAGCTGCTGCCACCTCCGCATCCGCCCCAGGTAATCTTCATCCTGGGGGGATTCCATGGGGTGGCAGGGGGTGGGAAGCTATTTCGCCATAGGTTTGGGGAGGCCGAATGCCAGTGCATTAGGCCTCACTGAAATCCGTGGCGGAATTCTCTACCATCCCTAGCACTTACCTGCTGTCGTTCATGCTGCTTTTCTTCATTATAGCCGTGATAGGCTATGTAAATACTTTTTGCGTCCCTTTGCATCCCTGCGGGGGCCGTGATAGGCTATGTAGGTATTTATGTAGCCGATCACAGCAAAAAAAAGGGAACGTAAAAAAAAGGCTATAGCAGCCGCCATTTGCATTCCTCTTTTTTTTTTTTGCCATGATAGGCTATGTAAATATTTGGGTAGCCTATTATAGAAAAAGACAGGGGCACAAATGGCAGTCACGATGCCATTTGCGCCCCTGTCTTTTGCCGTAATAGGCTATGTAAATATTTATGTAGCCTATCACGGCAAAAAAAAGGGAACGCAAATGGCAGCCGCCGTAGCAGCTGCCATTTGCATTCCTTTTTTTTTTTTTTTGCCATGATAGGCTATGTAAATATTTGGGTAGCCTATTACAGAAAAAGACAGGGGCACAAATGGCGGTCACGATGCCATTTGCGCCCCTGTCATTTGCCGTAATAGGCTACGTAAATATTTATGAAGCCTATCACGGCAAAAAAAAGGGAATGCAAATGGCAGCCGCCGTAGCAGCTGCCATTTGCATTCCTTTTTTTTTTTTGCCATGATAGGCTATGTAAATATTTACATAGCCTATCATGGCAAAATACATGGATGCAAATAGCGGCGGCTACGACGGCCGCCATTTGCGTCCCTGTGCAGGCTACCTAGCAGCCGGATGTCTGGCTGCAGGAGGCCCTGGCCGGCAGCTCCACAGAGTTGCCGCAGAGTGGAGCTGGCCGGGGAGAATTTTGGGGGGAGGGACGGAGTGCCTCCCCCCCAGCATGGATGTCACCCTTCAAAAAGGGTGACTTTCACCATGAATGTCACCCTTCAAAAAGGGTGACTTTCATACATCCCTAGTGCCAAGCCAACACAGATGTTATGCTCAGGCGGCTGAGCACAACTGTACTTCCAAAGAAATGCTCTAATGTTATCTTTGTCTTACACAGTGGAAAAGAAACATCTGTCATATTAAATGTTTGTTTCATAGAATCATAGAATAGTAGGATTGGAAGAGCCTACAAGGCCATCGAGTCTAACCCCCTGCTCAATGCAGGAATCCAAGTCAGAGCATCCCTGACAAATGGCTGTCCAGCCTCGTCTTGAAGGCCTCCAGTGTGGGAGAGCCCACCACCTCCCCAGGTAATTGGTTCCATTGTCATATTGCTCTTACAGTCAGGAAGTTTTTCCTGATGTTCAGCCGGAATCTGGCTTCCAAGCAGTCACCAGCATGGTTAATGAACAATGTCAAGGACTCTGTTAGAGAACTGAAGGCTTCCTTCAGAAAATGGAAGTCTTGCCCAAATGAGGAGAACAAAAAGGAGTAGGGATGTACAAACCCACCCCTGTCTGGGTTCTCTGGACACCTTCCCAGCCCCTGGCCCACCCTCCAGTTCCCGGACTGTGCTCAAGCCCCTCCCACACTCAGTGAGCAGCCCACACTCACCCAAGAGGCCTCGTCGAGCTCCACGGTTGCCAGTTTTTGAAAAATAAAATGGTGATTGCAAAATGCGCATATTTTCATAGGGGTGAAAATGAGCACTTTTGTGAATGCACAAAAATGCACATTTTTACAAAAATGTGTGTTTTCATGCATCTGCAAATACATGCATTCGCAAAAGTGCACATTTTTGCATACATGAATATGCATATACGCATATGCATTTTTTGTGATCGCCATTTTATTTCTCAAAAAATGGCGACCGTGAAGCTCAACAAGCCACCGGGGTGAGTGCAGGCCATGGGCCAAATGCAGGGAGGGTGTGAGCAGGGGCAGGGGCAGGGGCTTGGCGAGCGGGGCTTGGGGGTATGGGCAGGGGTGGTTCCACCAGATTCTCAGACGGAATCAGGTACCCATTCCATCCCTAAAAAGGAGCAGAAACACCATGCAAGCAGACAATACGAGCCGTAAAAAAAGCATTTCAAGAAGCATATTGCTAACAACCTCAAGGCCAACAATAAAAAATACTTTAAATATATTAGAAGCAGAAAACTAGCTTGGAAGGCAGCTGGACTGTTGGATGACACCAGAGTTAAAGGAGTACTGAAGAAGGATAGGGGGATTGTGGAGAAACTGAATAAATTCTTTTCATGTGTCTTCACTGCAGAAGATACTTGTTACATGGGGAAGGCAAAGGATGAGTAGAGATGGTGCAGGTGTCCGGTTGGGGTCTGAAGCCCAGTGACAAATCAAAAGTTCAGCCCCCTGGATGCCAGTCCACAGACCCCAGCTCTTGGCTGACTGGCCGCATGCTGAGTCCGGCAAGCTCGCAGGCCCCCGGTCCCTCAGCGAGCCACTTCTCACCAAGAGGGAAAGGAGAGAGCACTTCTCTCCCCCCGTTACAGCGGCAGCAATGTGGGATAAGCTGGTCATTTTACAGAAGTCTCTTACACTTACATAAAATGAGCAGCCTGTCCCTCACTGCTGCTGCTGTAGCAGGGTGGTGGTGGGGAGAAGAGGTTCTGCCTTCTTCCACTCTCATCCATGCTACAGCCACGGCGGCACCAGCAAGAGACATGCTGGCCATTTTACGTAAGTGTAAGAGACTTACGCAAAACAACCAGCTTGTCCCTTGCTGGAGACACTGCAGCAGGTGGAGGTGGAGGGAAGAAGGAAGCACCTCCCCCACCCCGCTACAGTGATGGCAGAAAGGGACAAGCTGGTTGTTTTGCGTAAGTCTCTTTCACTTACTTAAAATGGCCAGCCTGTCCCTCGCTGCTGCCACTGCTGTAGCAGAGGTGGGAGGAGAAGAAGGGAGCATTTATCCTCTCCCCCGCCCTGCTACAGTGGCAGCAGCAGGGACACCATGCAGTTGCCCATGCCCATGCATCTTGCATAAACATGGTAGCTCGGATTGAGGAGTGGGAGCTGCGGGATGTTCCCGAATTGCTCACTGAACCTTCCAGGGCTCGTGCAGCCCAGCTCACAGTGGTGGGTGGCAGAAGTGCAAGCGAGGTCATACATCCAGCATAGGAGTGTTCGAAACCCCACTTACCTGACTCCGCTGGGTTCCGCAGGTGGGGGGAGGCGATCCGTTCCTCCCCCCTGAATCCTGCCCGGCCTGCTCTGCTCCGCGGCCAGGCTGTGGAGCTGCCAGCCAGGCCAACCTGCAGCAGGGCCTCCAGCCGCTGCCGGGCCGCTGAGGACGCAAATGGCATCCTGCATAGGGGATGCCATTTGCGACCCTATGCAAGCCCGTGATAGGCTAAATAAATATTTATGTAGCCTATCACGGCTAAAGCAGGGATGCAAATGGCATCCCCTATGCCATTTGCGTCCCTGCTTTAGCCATGATAGGCTACGTAAATATATAAGTAGCCTATCACGGGCCGGCATAGGGACGCAAATGGCAGTTGCTATGACGGCCGCCACTTGCAGCCGCAGCAGCCCGGCAGCGGCTGGAGCCGCCGGCGGAGCCACAGCCAGGCAGGCTCCGTTTCGTGGGGCTTTCGCGGGGTGGTGGGGTGGGGGGCTCCATTCTGCCACGGATTCTGGGTGGCCGAATTCACTGGAATTCGGCCTCCCTGGGATCCATGGCGGAATTCTCTAACATCCCTACCAAAGGATGAGTAAAGTGCACTTTGCAGGAACACTTGCAAGTGCTGGCTGAGTGTTGCAATTTCCGTTTTCCAGGGAAGGAAAAGCAGGAGCAAAGTGTATCCAGCCAGTATTTACAGGAGTCAGCAGAACCCTGGAACATAGCGATTCACTTTTGTGTGTATATTTTATTGGATTCAACACCAAAGCATAGGATGGTATAGAACAGTGATACAATCTCTGTTACAGAAAATTCATGGAAAAGAGGGAGGAGGAGCTAGGGTTCGGTGTTGTTTTACAACTGAAAAGCAGTCTGATCATTTCAAAGTACTGTGTGGAAATTTTGTTCTGCTACAGTTCTGAATTACTTATAGATGACAAGATCCTAAATTAGAAAACAACAAAACTGAAGTTTCCAAAATATAAAGAAAAATCCGAAAACTTGCATACAGTTTGGAAAACCAACCACCAGCCAATGTGGAAAACCTAAAAATAAAGCAGAGTGATTGTTTTAATGCAAAGCATGCCATATTCCAAGCTTTAAAAACAGATAATATTTATTCAGTGTTATGAAATATATCCCACCAGCATATCTCAGGTATTCCTCTGGCATATTTTTTCATGGTGATAGCATATCTGGCATCCCACCAGCACAGCGAGGCTTCCACTGTCTAGATCCCCTTGGGTGGCAGTTCTTCGGCATAGGATTGCACTCTAAAATAAATAAATAGTACTGTCTCCTTGAATTATGAAAATGTCTCTTTTCATTCTGTAACCAGCTAGTTCAACCTGTTGTAATTTCATGCAGAAAAAGCAACAACAGATTTCTGTGTGTAGCAAACAATCTTTTAAGGGAGCAATCCAGACAGAATCTGGGGGCCATCCATGGGATTTTTTTTGGATTCCATTTCCTGGCTCTGAGGTCAGATATCTTGGAGCCAGGAATCTGAACTCCCTTCTCCTCTTCAGTGCAGCTGGAGCTGAGAGTACTGTTCTGGCTGACACTTCGAGGTTGCAAAACCGACCTCGGAGGGAAGGTAAAGGGGGCATTCCCATTGGTAGAGAGGGGAGGGGACTGGAGAGGCTGGATTACACCATAGCCTGAGGCCTCTGCAGCCTTCTTCCCTCCCCCTCCGCGACACATACAGAGCGGAAGGTGAGGCAGATGCGGCAATCACCTCCTGCTCTGCTCTGAATACTTGTCAAGGGTGGATTCCATAGGACTGTACCCTAAATGCGCTTTACCCAGACAACTCTACATGGAATGAAACCTTTTTTTATTTGATGTTCAAACCACTGGCTCTCAGGTTAGAGGTCATATATGCCAATGTGTTTGTTTATGAAACAACATTTGATTTTGAGCAAAGTTCAGCATAATGCTGGGTCGATCGAAATAGCTGAGCACAAAGAAGTGAAACAACATTGTATCTTTGTCAATCACATACTTAACATAAAAAGTAATTAGCTTTTACTGACACTTTCTAGTTTTTGTATTATGCCTATTCTAAAGCTGCTCTTACTCGCCTGATGAAACATAATTGTTTTGTTTTGTTCCTGAAAACTGTTTTGGGTGTTTTTGTTTTGTTTTGTGTTTTTAACTAAGCGCCGGTTATAGAGATTATAAGTACTGGGGAAAATGCTCACAATTCCCAGTTGGACAATGTAATTTATTTTTTTCCCAAACTAAATCTCCAAGACTCGTTACCTACCCAGTAATTTTTTTACCCTCTGTCTGGACTCCATGCTCCCATTTTAGCAGTAGCCACAAGAGACAGAAATAAATTCACTGGCCAGGAAAACCCTGCTAATAAGATTCAGTTATTTAACTTCACATGCCAGTGAGTTCACCCATGCCTTATCCTCCTCCCAAGTGGGTACTGTCTGCAGAAGGGTAACACCCTTACCTGGCTTTCTTGTAAGTAAGGGATTTATTTTTAATTAGAGCTGACAATAGTATGACAATAATCAGCTGTATGGGGAACTGAAGCATCGTTTCTTAGTAGTAAAAAAGCTTCCAATAATCTTATCATAATGAGCCTGAAAACAACAAAAGCATGTAATGGAGCCATGGTATTACTAAATCCAAATGCTTTACAGTAGAGAGGTGATTTTAGAAATTTAATAATAAAAAACATCCACACCTAGGAAACATAAACATAGGCCCATTAGCATGCGTTCTTCAAATATGGGAGCATGCTTGCTAAAGTGGTAAGTCGCACCATGGAAAAAACCCTTCCTCCAATACCTACAGAATCACACATTGTGCTCCTACATCGAGTGTTTGCCACTTAACAGATCACTTGTCCCCCTTGCTCCCAGTAGGTGATTTGTTGCCACATGTCCTTGTTCACACACTCATGCTAACTCACATATGTAACAATGAACACAGGAGTACAGGGACCTTTACCAGAGGTGTCATGCACACGGCAGATGTGTGCACTCTGCTTCAGTGAAGTAGGGAATAGCAACTTCTGAAGTGGGAAAATTAGCTCAACCAGGCATTATAGTTCCAAAGCTTAGATTTTATGTTACTGATGCTGTTCTTAATACATATGCACATGCGTCACAAAAGATATCTTGAAAACCAAGTGGGCATAGGGTTAACCTTACAGATGAGCTCACAAGCATGAGGGAAGCCCAAGCAAAAGGAAAGAACTGGCATTACAAAAGAGACAACTTATGCTAGTACACCAACTAAACAAAAAGAAACAACAGCTGGTGCCCAAACTCGGTGCAGTTTCAGAACAAAGAGTACAAAGGATTTGAAGACTCTGAGGCTGGACTCAGGATGGGTCATAATAAAGGAACAATAGTATGACTCTGAAATGAAATGAAATCTCAGGAATGTTGCTTGCTACTTGACTGAGCTAATGTTTGCTGGCTATACATGGCAAGAGCTGTATGGTAAAAGGTAATTAAAGAATTACCCATATGCCAAAAAAAAAAAGTATAATGAGGAATGCCCACCCAGATGGTATCTAAAACTGTTGACTTGTCTACTGTATGGGAATGCTTCAGGATTGGACCATATTTCCTTCTAAATCTCTGGACTGGCCAATTTAAAGGTTCCCGTATGGGTTCGCTAGCTAGGTCAGGTGTGGTTAACTTGTGAACCTCCAGATGTTTTAGCCTATAGCTCCTAGCAGCCCTAGCCAGCATAGCCAATTGTGAGGACTGATGAGAAGTGTAGGCCAAAAACATCTAGGGGCCACAAGCTGTGCACCCCTGAGCTAGTGTTGGCTTGGCAGTTAAGTGGCATGTTGCTGTTACCATGGGAACAACTCCCATGGGAGCAAATTAGTGGAGGAAACATGTCCACAATTACTCTGGCCCTGCTGCATCCATTCAGGGCATTGTAATTCCTGGGAGCTTTCCATGCCTGTGTCTCTGTTGTTCCTTCCAGAACAAAATGGATTCTTCAGTCAAGGTGTCAGGGCAGTGTCAACAAAGCACAAATACACATTGACAGACAGTCTGCATGTCTGAACCCCTTTGTAGCAAATTGGAACTGTCAAAATTGAGAATGCTAGTAACTATTCATTTGCAGACAGGTCCTAAAGCACAGTAGCATGAACAGAGCCTATGGTTCCATTGAAGGATTTATGGATTGGGACCATTATGATTTTTTTGTCTGATTGCCAGAGGCACAAATAACACCTGGCAGACAAGGATAAGGTACATCCAGATTTATATTTTGTAAGTAATTGTTGTTTCATGTTACTTAGGCTGCAATTCAATGAATAACTCATGGAAATAAACCTCATTGAGTGCACTGGGACTTAGTTATGAGTATGTTGTCAGACTTATAAAAGGTATACTGAGTTGCAATAGCAGAGACAAAAGAGGGCTCCTTGTCAGTATTCATTTAGGAGGGGGAAATTGGAGCAATTAACCCAGACCACACATAAACAGGAGAGGACATATCCACATTGTCAAGCAGTGCTATGTTTCAGTTTCTGAAATGATTGTATACTACACAAAAAACTGGTGCTTCAGAGCGAGGACCAAAGAATCATCATCATGAGTTTCAGTTGTACACCACTTTTCTGCATAAATGTGCCCAAAATGTCTCACAGGACAAGAGCAAGAATACATCAATACATCATAGAATCATAGAATAGTAGGGTTGGAAGGGGCCTACAAGGCCATTGAGTCCAACCCCCTGCTCAATGCAGGAATCCAAGTCAGAGCATCCCTGACAAATGGCTGTCCAGCCTCGTCTTAAAGGCCTCCAGTGTGGGAGAGCCCACCACCTCCCCAGGTAATTGGTTCCATTGCCGTATTGCTCTGACACTCAGGAAGTTTTTCCTGATGTTCAGCCGGAATCTGGCTTCCTGTAACTTGAGCCCATTATTCCGTGTCCTGCATTATTCCGTGTTCATCACAAGAAACAGTCTAGTATCAATTCATTTCAAAACATAATACAACCCACCCAAACAGACGAATTCATTTCAATTGTAACATATTAAATTCATTATGAAACTGGCAATATCAGTCATTAAAACACAATATCAGTTGATATTATTTGTCTGTTGTTAGAATACGAATGCCAGGGGCAGTTACAATTAAGGATAGATGGATCTATTAATTTTGGTTTCTCTCTGTTTCCCATTTTTAAGTTTGTGTGTATGTATTTTAAATGGTTTTTTAAAGAGGTTTTTTTTAAAGTCTGTATGAAATTTGTATGCATTTTTGCATGCATTCGTCCAAATGTCTTTTGGAAGCAATTTTGCCCAATATCCACATTTTTTCCAAGCAATTTCTCTAATATAATGCATCCCTGAGTGTTACTTTCACTAATATATGCATTTTTGTACATTTTTTGATTGAAGAACTCCATTGAGACTTTTGGAGAAGTGCATTTTTTGGAGGAAAATTGAATTTTGGTTTGCGTATTGCTTTGAAAGTGTACAATACGCAAGTTTGCATTAAAATGCAAACTGAACAAATTTATCCCCCATCCCTAGATACAATAAAATGACCAGTGTACAGGTATTAATGTAACCAGAAAACAGTTCTTCAAAACTGCCAAGGATAGGAAATAGCAACCAGATTTCTTTTGGTCTGCAGCTGATGGTCTCACACATGCCCCATTCATCCATTCACTCTTTTCTGGTGCAGTTCTTAAAGGCTCCAACACCAACAGTGTGTGTGTGTGTGTGTGTGTAGGGGGCAGTTGATGCGTAGTCTCTTTCCCTGTGTCCTGCATTTTCCTTGCAAGGGTGAAATAGATGCATCTTCCATGCTTGTCATCCCCTTTCTGACTCAGACCCTGAAAGCATCCCCCAGGAAATGCTTAAACCTCCTGACTTGATTTGCCGTGGTTAAAGCCCCTTTACACCCACACCATGGTCCAAATTGGACTGGTCTTTCCATGCTGGCTATTTGTTGAAGGAAAAATCGACAAAGCAAGGGCAAACTACATGACCAATGTCACATCTAATTTGACCCCCATTGTACTGTATCCAAGTCAAATTGACTACCTTTACTTAAATATGAGCACCACCGTTATAGTCTGACTTTTTAAAAAAGTGATCCCCTCAATATTTTGCTGCATGATTGCAAGGAAAATGTACAGCATTATTACAGGGAAACATCTATTTGACAGTGAAGATCTTTGTCAGCATGTCACCATGTACAGTGGTAAATTTACACTGGAAAAGGGATGAAATCTGAGTCAATGTGTTTCCCCAGGGGAGAGTGCTCAAGGAAAAGAACTCAGTTTGAATCAGTGTTCAGAGACAGATGAAACTGAACCACAACATGATACACACTAAAAAAGAGCTGTTTTTAAAAGTGTGTTTCTTTTATTTGCTTTCCTTGATTCCCCTCTCATGATTTTCTGTACAGCTTGACAGTTCACGTGCCATGTGCCAAGATCCCCCCCGCCCCAATATCCTTTATCCCAGGGGACCATAGCTGACCTTGCAAACTGTTCAATAAAAGTGATAAAATCTTCCATGTCTTTTGAACAAATTCTAACTATACCAATAAATGAATTAATTCTACCCATGTCAATAAATTAGCTATGCACCATTTAGCCCTGAAACAATACCTGTAAATGTTTGGGGTTTAACATATTTCCCAGTATCATTGTTCGCAGTTCTGAATGAGGAATTTCTAAGCAAAATTTACTTTTGCATTTTGGAATGTGATTTAAAAAACAGAAACAAATTTCAAATGCTTTTGACTGGGTGGCATCCCTTGAATTTTTTTTTTTTTAATTTCTGCATGCTTCAGAGATCTCAACTGCCAAATTTGTATTGCTGTTGCCAAATGGCATCAGATAATAAATAGCTCTGCATCTTATCCATCAAAGGCAGCAGAAACATCCAGAGCAGAGGGGCAGAGATTAAGCACCACCACCCTTGTCTCTGTTGCAGCTTTGAGAACTGCACCAGCATGAGAGAGTGGAGCATGGGGGAGATAAGCCGCTGCAAGCTGTAAGAAATGAGGTTGCTGTTTTCTTAACCTTGTTTTCCTGGCGTAGCTCTTTGCAGTTCGTAGTGTTTATTAAAGCCTTAATGCATAGGAAGGATTTAGTGTATTTGGCTCTGGTTTACGTATTACTGAAAGTAATAATTGATATTGTGTTGTACTGTTTGATTTTTCCTACTTACTTACTTATTTATTTATTTGTTTATTTATTTAGTGCATTTATATCCCACCTTTTTTCCTCTTGCAAGGAACCCAAGGCGGCTTACATTATCCTCCTCTTCTCCATTTCATCCTCACAACAGCAGCCCTGTGAGGTAGGCTGGGCTGAGAGTCTGCGACTGGCCAAAGTCACCCAGTGAGCTTCCATGGCCGAGGGGGACTAGAATCCAGATCTCCCAGTTCCCAGTCCAACACTCCAGCCACTACACCACACTGGCACCACACGCTATTTTGTAATTAATTTGAAATGTTATAATGTTAGTATTAGTGAAATGAGTTGTTCATTACTGTAATGATGTACTATTGCAATGATGAATTGGTATGTGTTTTCTTTTTGTATTGCTGCTTCATTAGCCACTTTGGGCACTTGTGGAAAAGCAGAATATTATAAATTAAATGAAAAAATGCTTTAAGATTTTTTTTTTTAAAAAATATATAATTACATGTCAGCTATCAATTACTAATTATTGCTACATGCAATTGTCAAATTCCATCAAATATGTTATGTCACTGGGTTTCGAACTATTTTCCCGGGAGCCTTGGTTGTTTGGAAGCTCATCAGAAGAACAGCTGGAAAGCTGCTTTTCTTAACTTTGCAAGGTACCACCACAAAGAAATGTTACCTGTATTCTTGGACACACTCTCAGGAGTCAGGCCCCATGGTGCCCTGCATCAACTAAGCTCTACTTTCTAGAAATTGGAACGTGCTTTGGAATCCTCTGTAGTGCACTAGGATTCTTTGGCAGACACACAGAGGTTCCTTGGCAGACTTCAATGTGAGAAGTTCCAAAATTGTATCTGTGTTAGTATGTCTGCATCTGACATTTTTTCCTACGGTTTTACAGACTGTTTCCCATGTTACACATTCAACAGTTGTCTAAAATTTGCAACCCAGTTCTAATAATCCTCACTCAAACATAAATGTCAAAATAAGTGAGATTTGCTTTCAGCTAAGCATATTTAGGATGGAGATCTTAGTAACCTCCCTTTACGTAAGGGCACAAGAGGTAGGGAAAGGAGTTGGTCCCAGTTCTCTAACTCATCAGCCAAGTCAACTGTTCTTCAGTGTGCACATATGCTTATGCCAAGTAGAAACCAAGGTTACATTTAATCTTCAAAGTAGGTGTCAGCTAGAAATTGGAAATGTGCTGCCCAGAAAGAAAAGACGCAGTCAGGGACAGGATCCTGATATCTTTAATAGTGATAGACGTGATGGAATTTCCGAAGGGCCACCTCGTGTATATCCAATTGTAGCAAATGTGAAAAATGCCATCCCTGAAGAAACTACTAAAGGTAAAGCCGTCACCTAATCTTCTATCATGCTCTATCTACTCTCTCCCATTCTGTTCTTTGTTTACAATTCATGACAAATCCTTGATTGAGCCCACAATCATTAGCTGTTGTTGGATCTACAGAAGGCTTTTTTGTGGTATCCCCGCAAAGAGGCTAGCAGATGTTCTATTACTCTAAAATCACATAATTAATGCATTTTTTTCTTTCTTAAAAATCATTTAATTAGGGTCTGTTTTGGATTTCTCCAGTATATTAAATATTTTGTCACTCCACAAAAATTAATTCTTCATCAGAATGACTTATTAACTCATTTTCCCAACTACAAGCTGTTAAGAAATATAAGCGTTTAGAGGATAAAAGGAGAGATTAACTATTAATGTAATGTGCCTCCAACATTTGACACCCTACTTAGCATGACCATTATCTACCATAGCCTACACAATTTATTCCTAATGCTCCCACTGTATTGCTGGAACACCATATGGCCCTGCTTGTTTTTCTTCAAATAATTTTCGCATAAACAGCTGGTGAACTGTTTTCATTGTAACACAGCACATATTTTCCGAGACAGTTAGGAAGGATTGATGTAGCTCTACTTGCTGCCATGCTTCTCATATCAACTTTGTAAGGAAATACAAATATATAATTCAAAAGCTTCCAGATCATTTTTATTTTATCTTTTTGTTAGCTTTAAAAAATACACAGGTATCCTTCTAAGCCTATATAAATATTATAAAATTTTATATAATTATAAATTTCATTTTAAAACTATATAGGTAAGCCCTCCCAGAACAGGAGCCAATGGCTGTAATGCGTATTAAAGCTGGATATATTTTCTTTTGAATTCAGTAGTGTTTAAAATGTCTAGATCCAGTTCTTGTGATTTACTATGAAAAGCGAAAAGGGGATAAAAATCATAGGATCAGCACAACATGGTGGATTAGGGTCACATATCTGCCAAATTTTTCATGTTGGCAGTGGTGACTAGGGTGGTGAGAATCAGCAAAGTTCAAGTTTGCTGAGATTCTCTAAGCTCCACCATTAAGCTCAGATCGCATTGCTCCCCCCTTTCTTTTATTGTGATCTGTTTTTCTTTTCATTCAAAGATGGGAAATGTACACTTTTCTCCATAGACTAAAGTGCAAAAAATAAAATTAAAGTGCAATTTTAAAGTGAACATTTTTTAAAAGTATGCACATTTTGTGAATGCAAGCTGGGAATACACAAACTTTCTCCGAAAACCATGCTCCCATTCTCATTCACATTTAGGGTTGTGAATGGGGCAAATTCAGGTTAAAAAAATCAAACCAAAATCCTCATACACCCCTAGTGGTAACTTATTCATTTGTATGGTATCTTGCTACACAAGTTTCAAAAGAAGTGATCCTCCCATGCCAACTGGGAACATCCCAAGCATCCATCAGCCTCTAACACCAGACAATCCAAATTGGTCTACCAATTCTTTTGTTTTCTTACCATGACTATTCTGAAGTTCGGCTTTTTCTTATGCTTGCAATGACAACATGGACAAGTGTCTCCCCACAAGCCCTTATCATCTTCCCTTTGTTCAAAATGTAGCTGGTGATAGCAACGACAGGGGAGCTCCTGGCTGAGAGGCCTTACACTACCATCTTCATTGGGCTGCAGAATGCAGCTTTAAAGGGTTTCTAGGCTCTAGAATCCTGTGGAAAGTAGACAGTCAGCCACACAGTTGGTTTTTTACGTAAGATGTCAGGAGACCTGGGAACAAGAGGTCCTAAGTTTTATGTCCCTGAGACTCAGGCTGCAGCAACATAGGGCAACGTCCCCCAACCTTGGCTATTTTGGACTTCAATGCCCATCATCCCCAGCCAGCATGTTCAATGGCCAGGAATCCTGGGAGTTGTAGACCAAAACATCTGGAGGGCACCAGGTTGAGGAAGGCTGTTCAAGGGAATATATTAGACCACATCACTAGACTTGTTAATTGCTTCTGCTGCTAGTTAAGTTTGTGTGGGAAAAGGAAGGGGTTGGTGACAGTGGCTGGAGGCAGGGTAACACCCTTCCAAATGTGGAGAAATTTGCACTGATTTAAAATGAGTTTGAACAGGGATGAAAAATGTACCTTCAAGCATCAAGCCCCCCTTCTGAAGTTCAGCAGCATCATTCACTAGCTATATGTTGGCAATTATTTGTAAGTGTACAAGAACTCTTCTCTTTGGTTGTCTTGCAGAATACTCACATGCTGGGCCACCATGCAACAACAGACCTTTTGTATTATGCTCTAGATATAAGAGTGTCAGGGGCACAAGATGCTTGCAGGCAGTTCAACGGGGAGTCAGGCAGGAACAGGCAATTCACAAAGGTCTGGATGCACCCGATCTAGTCTGATCTCGGACTAGATCAGCAGGGTCAGCCCTGGTTAGTATTTTGATGGGAGACCGCCTCAGAATCAGGCTTCCTGCATTGAGCAGGGGGTTGGACTTGATGGCCTTGTAGGCCCCTTCCAACCCTATGATCCTATGATTCTATGATCTCCAGCTCAGGAGGAATTCAGCTGTCAGAAGTTTAGAGTTATGTATAAGAGTTTATGAGATCCTTGTATCACTTATCAGTGCTGGAATGGGTGCTGCAGACAGTGCACCCTCTGGCCATCTGCCATGATAGTGCAAAAATGCTCTTGAGATTAGGCCACAGTTCTATATATCTATATCTATTTATCTATCTTATCTATCCATCCCTCCATCCATTCATGATTAACATTGATAGACCACCTTATTTGCTATTTGCTACCTTCTATGGCCCCACAAGGACTAAGGCACCTGGGACTTGCCATCAGAGTCCTGCATTTGATATCCTGCACCCCTCGGTGTCTTATACATACATTTACATTTATGTAACACTTTTCACAGGCAAGCTGTGTGGGAACCACTTCTGTGTGATGCTAATTCCTACACCTAAGCAAGGCTTATTGCATCAATCTTTTCCAACAGGTTGCCATACTGCAAGAAGGGAGGACAACACTCAGGTGAGGAAGGCCCATGTGATCATCCCCACCCAGTGGTGGCACTCTTCACACATGTAGCAAAGCCACAGGGATGGCACCATGGTAGAGTGAATGGTAGGCAGCTTCAGGTGTATGTGAAGAGAGCCTAATGTTCCTTAATTACCAGCATTAATTTTCTGCTAATTAGGACATCATTAATGCATGTGCAAAATAATGTCATGTAATTAAGAAAATAGTTGTTATATTCATCGAAGCTATTCAGCCAGGTGAGGGTGAGGAGTGGGAACACAAGGATGCTATTTATTTTTAATTCATTATAGCTGCTTTTATTGTGGAAAAGGAAAGCAAATTTTTAAACTGGGCTGTGTTTTTAACAGTGGAAGCTACTGCCCCCCAAATGGAAGGAAGGACATGATTCGCATGTGCCATCCCCATCTGCACACCTGATTATGCTTCCTCAGACTGCAGCAAAGAACTTACAATTCCAATGCATTTGACAAGCAGAATTTAGATGAAATATAATATTCTGAAAAATGGGAGATAGAATAGAATCATATATATGCAAGCTAAAGCAACCACTTAATTTGCAGAATGACAAATCATGTATTTTAGTAAAGCTGCCAACTCCAGCTATTTCAAAGGCTCTGATAGGCCTTTTGCTGTCCTGTGCCCTTTAGCTGTTGCCATGTTACAGGAAAATTAATAGAATAATATTGTGGATAAGAGTTTACCCAAATAAAATATGGGGGGGGGGTGAAAAAGAACAGCTGCTTACTTATCATTCATAGCACAAGCTCTTCAGTATTAAGAAAACAGGAACATAAGACGAGCCCCGCTGGATCAGACCAAAGGCCTACCTAGTTCAGCATTCTGTTCCCACAGTGACCAACCAAAGCTTATGGGAAGCCTAGAAGGAGGACAGAAGTGTAATAGCACCTTCCTGCTTGTGTTCCCCAGCAACTGGTATTCAGAAGCATAGTGCCTCTGAGTCCAGTGATAGTTTATAGCCATCATGACTTAAGGATGGCATGGGAGCCCATTTTGGTCTGCACAGCTGTCAGACTGCTGGCCTTCGCACCCACTGAGCTGGGCCCACCAACCCTCCCCCCCGCTTGCTGGTACCCTGTGTGAAAGCACTGTGAATATCCCAGATACTCTAGTTTCACAGCACTGTGTTACACATAAGTCTATGGGCATGGGCTGCTGATCGCCATTTAAAAAAAAAAACATGGCGATCCGGACAGAGATGGATGGGCCTAGATAAGTTGTGGGCTGCTTACCGAGCTCAAAGGGGGGTTTGAGTGCAGCCCAGAGAACCAGTGAATGGGGGCAGGGGATGGGCGGGTGCCCAGAGAACCTGGACGGGAAGGTGCTCAGTCATCCATCCCTATCATGACTAGGGATGTCAGAGAAATCTGGAATATATTCAAATGTATTCAGATTACTATGAATCCAGCCAGAGGATTCTGCAGTGGCCCAGCTTTTTCTGAGTTGTGCATATTCTGTGGACTGGGATTATTGGCCCGGGGGGGGGGGTGTTTTTTGCAATTTGCAAACAGGAATGAAATTTTGATACATCCCTAAAAGACAATCTGATTCTGTCAATTAGCTGACAGTGGAACAGAAGACGCCTGACAATCCACGACACACAGACGGAATGGGTTTAACAAAATCTGTACACCCCTAATCATGACTAGAAGCCAATGATAGCCTTTTACTCCATGAATTTGTCTAATCCCTGTTTAACCTTGTCCAAATCAGTGACTGCCACTTCACTTGTGGAAGTGAATTCCATAGTTTCAGTATGCACTCTGTGAAGAAGTATTTCCTTTTACCTGTTCTGAATCTCCTACAAATCAGTTTCATGAAGACCCCGGGAAAGGGAGAAATACGTATACCTATATAATTTCTCTATACTTTGCATAATTTTGTCCCCCCCCTTACCTTGCATTTTTTCTAAGCTATAACCCCACCCCCAAGGCATAACCTTTCATTAGGGGAGTGGCTACAACCCCTTGACCATTCTGGTAGCCCCTTTCTGTCCATTTTCCAGGTCTTCAATAGGAGGGGGATATATACAGAAATAAATCTTTTTGGAAGTTTACTTTTAATATTTTCCTTTTATTCACTGACATAAGACCCTTCTTCCTTTAAAAAAGACTTACATTAGCTGGCACATACATACTTTGAGTCATTATTCAGAAAAATGGATTAATGGGTGCTGTGCCAAATATTTAGCACTTCAACAGGCCATCAGGGAGAGGGTGAAACAATTATTGTCAATGTAACTTGCTCCCTTTTAACTTCAGGACCATGAAGGAAAATGCCTCTTTAAGCTGTGATCTTAAGCACACTTCCATTAATTTAAGAGGGATGTATCTCCAAGTAAATGTATTTAATTAGGACTGGAGAGTTACTGTGAATATTGAATAAAGGCCTATTGGGAATCTTTCTTTCTTTCTTTCTTTCTTTCTTTCTTTCATTCTTTCTTTCTTTCTTATAATTATAGCAGTTGTAAGGCAGAAAACCATCAGATCTACCAGGTAGGGTCCCATTCTCTCCTCCACATAGATAATCCCAGGGGAGTAGGAGACTGGAGTGACTGTAAATAGACTCACCCTCGTCCCATTAAGGGCCACAGTGGAACTTTGTGAATGTGGTGATAGCTTGTTCTGCTCCATTCTTCCAGGCTGTGACCCAGCATAGCAAAAGGTCTCATGACAGTACTCAAGTCCCTTGGAGTGTTCTGGGGATGAGGTGTTTTATGCAAAGTGCTCCCTTTGGGTGTAAAGTAGGGATGGCGGAGAATTTCTCCCCGAAACTTCGGGGGGCTGAGTGCCAACGTGTTCGGCCCCCCGAACAAGTTTCGGGGAGAAATCCTCCGCCCCCCCCGCCCCCCGCCCCCCCCGGGACGGGACTTACCTTCCCTGAATGTCCCTCCCGGCGGCGGGTCCGGCTGGCGGTTTGTCCGGTGTTCGAGCGGGGCGGGAGTGGCAGCCGGTCTTTCGACCGGCTGCCGCCCCCACCATTGCAATGAAAGAAAAAAAAAAACACGTCCCCTGATAGGCTACATGACGATTCACGTAGCCTATCATGGCAAGATTTGCAAAGTCAGCCGTGATAGGCTACGTGAATCGTCACGTAGCCTATCACGGGTGACTTTAAAAAAAAAAAAAAAAGTGTGTACAGGTAATGGCGGCCCCCATAGGAAGCCGCCATTCCCCTTCCTTATTTGGTCGCTGTAGTCTACGTCAATGTTTACGTAGACTACGGCGAAAATAAGGGCAACGCTATTTGCGTTGCCCTTATTTTCGCCGTAGTCTACGTAAACATTGACGTAGACTACAGCAACTAAATAAGGAACGCGAATGGCGGCTCCCTATGGGGGCCGCCATTCGCGTACGTGCTTTTTTTTTTTTTTTAAGTCAACCGTGATAGGCTACGTGACGATTCACGTAGCCTATCACGGCTGACTTTCCAGATCTAGCCGTGATAGGCTACGTGAATCGTCACGTAGCCTATCAGGGGACGTGTTTTTTTTTTTTTTTTACTTTCGAGTTCGCGGCCGGGCGAGGCGGGAAGCCTCCCCCCCGGCCTGAATTTCGGCCGGGCGAGGCGGGAAGCCTCCCCCCCGGCCTGAATTTCGGCTGGGCGAGGCGGGAAGCCTCCCCCCCCAGCCTGAACTTTGCGGGGGGAGCAGCGAAGCGCTCCCCCCCACCGCGAAAAAGCTTCGGCGAAAGGTAAAGGACTTTCGTCCACCCCTAGTGTAAAGTGCTCCTTCTGTGTTTCCCATCACCAGAGTTTCCCCTTGTGAGCTTCAACACATGCCACTCAGGATGCATATGGTCCCCACCACCCTGCTATCTCCTGCTGTCTCCCCAATTCATTTTTTAAAAATTGGGGGAGTAGGGAATGGCATCCACAGTGGCTACAGAGTGCCAAAAGGGTCAACATAGTTTGCAAGCTTATCTTGACCCTTTTGGCACTCTGTAGCCACTAGCAACAGCATTCTTAACATTGTATGTATGTATTTGTTTATTTATTGGCACCCATGGGGGGAGTTGCAGCCCATGGTAGGATCTGGAGGTGAAAATGGCTTCCAGAATTCCTGAAGTTTCCATCTGTTATGAAGGGAGGGACAGGAGGGCACCATTTAGACCGTACTGATGTTCTGGAGGGAGTTTCCTAGACAATTACTCTCAGGAAACAGTTAAATACTGGTGGACCCATTGTTGGTTGCAAAATGTATGCTAGCATGACTAACTCATGGGATAGCTGAAATGTTAAATTAAACAGAAACTCACATATGAGAAGTGAGTCATTACACTGGTCCTTACAGACCAGGTACTACATAAATTAGCAGCTATGTTTTTGCCTCATCCAGACCCATAATGTTAGTACTCATTATGTATGGATGATATATAACTGTTTCCCATATGAATTCAATAGGCAGCATTACATAAAAGTAATGATAGTAATGAAATTAAAAGACAGGAAGTGTAGAGCAAATAGAGAGTGATATGGGCTGCCAGTGGACCTTGGGAAACGCTGTAGGACTTGAAATGCCCTACCCGACGCCAGCTCGTCTGGCTGAAAGGGGGGGGGGCCATTGCAGGTGGGTGGGGTGACAAGACGTAGGGGCCTCTGATTGGTGCATCCCAGTGGCACCACCATGAAGGAGGGGCAGGCTGAGTTGCCTTAAACTCAGCCCTCCTCCCAATCTCAGTTCTCTGGCTCGACGCAGCTAGAGAGAACTACAAATTCCCGAGAAACAACGAAGGACACCTGCCTGCTGGAGACCGGCTTCGTCGTCTTCCTAGCCACATGAACTCGGCGTGCAATCTGCACGCCCAAAGCCTCGCTGACGTTGAGGCCTAACCAGTGCTGAGTAGAGGGGATCTAGTACTTCGCGGCGGGGCACGCGTGCTCTGGCGTGGCTCCATCATGGCCGGTGCCTCCCCTGCTGGCAGAGGCGTCGGCATTGGTGACAGACCACGTTGGGGCGCTAAGCCTATGGGCCTCGGCGGTTGAGGCTGCAGCATGCCCGCCCCCCCCTTCCTCGGTCAGCGCTTGCCACCCCGGTCACCCCTTGCCACACCTGCAGCTGTGCCAGCACGCGTCTGAGAGGCGCCGTCATTCCTCTCTCCTGCAGGGGCGCAGGCGCTCACGGAGGCCGAGTGCCTGCCCCTCCCTCTCGCCGGTTGCGACATGCCCGTGCTCCCGCAGCCCCTGGGTTGCCGGCCCTCGTGGCGGGGCGCATGTGTGCTGGCAACCGGCGCTTGCCCTCGGCCGGCACCTGTGCCCGCGCGCGCCCGTGTGCCGCACCATCATTCGCCCGCCCCTCCCTCTCCCCGGCTGCGGCATGCCTGTGCCGCCACGGCCCCAAGGTTGCAGGCCCTTCCCGGCGGGGCGCTTCCGTGTAGGCGCCGCCACCCCTCAACTGGTGCTTGCCGCCTGGGCGTGTGCGCCGGCATCTGGGTGTGTGCGCCCGGTTGCCACGCCATCTTTCCCTCCCCTGTTAGGGGCGCTGGCAGTCGCGGAGGCTGAGCGCCCACCCCTCCCTCTCCAGCTGAGCGTGCCTGCGCTGCCGCAGCCCCAGGTCTGCTGGCCCTCACAGCGGGCCGCTTGTGTGTGGGTGCCGGCCTCCCCCTCAGCCGGCGCTTGCCGCCTGGGCGGGAGCACGGGCGAAGGTGCCGGCGCGCGCTCGGGTGCAACGCCGGTTGGCCCGTTTCCCTGCGTGGCGCCGGTGATTGCAGCGGCTCGGTGTCCCCCTCCCTCCTTACCGCGCCCCCGAGTCCTCGGCGCTCTCAGCGGGGCGTGTGTCTTCATGCGCCGCCCCTCCTGCTGCAGTTGCGGGGCCGGTGTGAGGGCCGCACGGCACGAGCGTGCGCGCGGTGCTGGTGGCTGCCGGCACTTTCCGGTCTTGTGGGAAACTTGTGGGAAACCACTTAGAGTGGCGGCGTGCTCGCCCAGCTTCATTTCTCGTGAGCACTCGTCCGCCCCCCCACCAAAGGAAAAAACAAACAAACATGTGCCCTCCCCACACACAATTAAATAAAATAATAAAAAAGAAGAATAAATAGTAAAAATAATGATGATGATGATGATGATAATATAAATTATATATATATATATATATATATATATATATATATATATATAATAATAATAAATAAAAAATAAAATAATGATTAGAAAACTCACACAGACACCCCCGGCAGCCGCTGATCCCCGTTGCATGCCCCCCGTGACTCCTGGGTCGCAGGCACTTTTGGCAGAGGGTGCCTATGCTCAGGCGCGGCTTCCATGGCCATCGGCCCTGGCCGCGCATCTTGGGCGCCGGGCTAGCAGCGGGCTGCAACCCTTTAAAGCCACTGTGGCCTAGTGGCTGCAGTGTTGAACCGGGGCTTGAGAGACCCTGGTTCTAGTCTCCTTTCTTGGGGTTTAGTTCAGTGCTAGTCCCCTGCTGGACATGCAGAAGGTGCCAGGTCCTGTCCCTGGCATCTCCATGTAGTGCTAGAAAAACCCCTACCTGAATCCTTGGCAGAGTCATCTGGGGGGACACAGATTCTTCACCCCTGCCCTATAAATGAATAAAAGTTAAGGGCTAGACACACAGTGTCTTAAATGTAACACACAGAGCCATTCAGGAAGAGGATGAACGTTGTGCGCTCACCTATCTAACCACTGCCGGATGCGGAGGGTCCCCCTCCTGTCTAGCGGTAATGGAGGCGCGGCTGCCTGTTGTCCTTGGTTCCCTGCGAGTAGCCCACTGGAACCTCCGGCTGGGTGCTCCGACCCCTGCCACTTTTACTTTTAAGGGTGGTTGTTTGAGTGTTGGACTGGGTCCAGGGACCCGGGCCCTTCCTTCTTCTTGCCAATATCGTGCCAACCTTATCTCACTTTCTACAGCATGCCCCCCAAGAATGGCCAAGGTTGAAAGAATGGGAAGGATAGGGCTCTGCCTCCCCTCCCCAATAGATTGCGGCCTAAGCCGGAGTCCGAGTCTGATGATGAAGCAGTCCCGGTAGTGACGTCAATTCTTCTCATCTGGAAACTGCTGAGCATTCTCCAGGGATCCCTTCCCCCTCCCCCAACAGGCCTGAGAAACACTCGGTGGTCCAGCTTAAGTGATCGCGACAGCCGACTCAACGCTCGCTACTTATTTCTATTTCAGCTCGTCTGGACCCTGTTGAAGCCTCCATCTCCTCTTCCTCGGCTTCTGGATGGCTCACCGCCTTCGGGGGAGCTCCTCCATTCTTCGGCCTCCTCTTCCCCGAGTGCACAAGCAACATCCATTTTCCAGTCGGGGATCAGAGCACAGCCACAATGGATTCAGTCCCGCCTGCTCAGGCATCCACGTAAGTGGCATATCAGATCCCTACGCTAATCTGGTGAGTTGAGAGGCCACTGGCACTACTCCTTCTTGTAATGGCATTCACCTGAGGAGATGTGCGGCTGGCTTATGTCGAGGCCTTCCACAGGTGGGCCGCCATTGACCCTTCTCTGCGCAGGGACCTGATGGACCAGGACTTTTTCGCTCCACTTTGACTCCTTCCCGGCCGTGTTTCGGCGACGGATCTGACAGTGGCCACATTCCCCAGGCTGTCTCCCACACTGGCCCTCGGCCTTTGGCAGGTCCGCTGCTTCAGCACCACTGTCTGTAATGGGAATACAGCCCCCGGGCCCATACTCCACAGAACCTGTGCCTTTCTGTCATGAGTGCTGCCTTGTTGCAGTCAGCACTCGTGCACCTCTTGTCCAATGCCTGGGGACTGTAGGGTCCCCCTTGGAAAGGCCGAGGCAGTAGAATGCCGGGGGGGGCGGGCTACAGCTCCCTCCAGTGGGCCCAGGCCTGGTCAGCTTGGCCCCACTACTCCGGCTTTAAGATGGTACCCCAACTAGGGGAACACGTTTTAACTTGGAACACGATTTCATTCTAGGTTCTAGGACCCCTCCCCCTTTTTTCTAGGTCAACATAAGCCATCCTTACTTAGTAAGCAACATTTCCCCTCGCCAGACGTCGACATGTTTGTGAGAGGTTTTAAGTAGGGGTGGACGAAAGTCACTTACCTGTCCTCGAAGGACGTTCATGATGGGGGGGAGGCGCTTCGCTGGTCCCCCCGTGAAGTTCCAGCCGGGGGGGGAGGCTTCCCGCTTCGGCCCGGCCGAAATTCAGGCCGGGGGGGAGGCTTCCCGCCTCAGCCCGGCCGAAATTCAGGCCGGGGAGGAGGCTTCCCGCCTCGCCCGGCCGCGAACGCAAAAGTTTAAAAAAAAAAACACCACCCCCTGATAGGCTACGTGACGATTCACGTAGCCTATCACGGCTAGATCTGCAAAGTCAGCCATGATAGGCTACGTCAATCGTCACGTAGCCTATCACGGGTGACTTTAAAAAAAAAAAAAAAGCTTGTACGCTAATGGCGGCCCCCGTAGTCTATGTTTATGTAGACTACGGCGAAAATAAGGGCAACGCAAATAGACTTTACGTAGACTACAGTGACCAAATAAGGAACGGGAATGGCGGCTCCCTATGGGGGCCGCCATAATCCGTACACACTTTTTTTTTTTAAAGTCACCCGTGATAGGCTACGTGACGATTGACATAGTTTTTTTTTTTCTTTCATTGCAATGGCGGTGGCCAGTGGCCACTCCCGCCCCTCTCGAACACCCGCCGAACCGCCGGCCGGACCCGCCGCCGGGAGGGACATTCGGCGAAGGTAAGTACCGTCCCGGGGGGGGTGCGGGGGGGTGCGGGGGGGTGCAGAGGATTTCTCCCCGAAACTTGTTCAGGGGGGCCGAACACGTTGGCGCTCGGCCCCCCGAAGTTTCAGGCAGAAATTCTCCGCCAACCCTAGTTTTAAGGCAATACTGGCAGAACGGTTATAGCCCCCCCTGTTTTTTTTCACACCCCGATATCTACACTAGGGATTTCCCTTCTCCAAATGGTGCCCAGGAAATCCTCTAAGGGGTTTATCCTGATTTGTAACCTATGTTCCCTGAGGGCCTGTTTGTTAAGCACAAGATCCCTGATCATCTGTGTTCAGTGCGATACACCTAGTCGATGTGGCAGTTGTCTTGGTTTGGGATCCTGGCCACGGGTTCCTGTTGGCATATGCTACATGGAGTCCAAAGATGGTGGTCAGTGTTCTGACCTAATGCAAACATTGCTTCCCCTTGTACCTAGGGATGGGGGAGAATTTCTCCCCGAAACTTTGGGGGGCCGAGTGCCAACGTATTCGGCCCCCTGAAGTAGTTTCGGGGAGAAATTCTCTGTCCCCCACCCCCCCCAGGATGGGACTTACCTTTCCCGAATGTCCCTCCCGGTGGCGGGTCCCGGCAGCGGTTCGGCAGGTCTTTGTCTTTCGACCGGCTGCCGCCGCCATTCCAATAAAAGTAAAAAAAAACCCCAAAACCCGTTTTTTCGCGTTCCTTATTTGGTCGCTGTAGTCTACGTAAAGATTACGTAGACTACGGCGAAAATAAGGGCAATGCTATTTGCGTTGCCCTTATTTTCGCCATAGTCTACGTAAAGATTTACATAGGCTACAGCGGCCAAATAAGGAACGCGAATGGCGGCTCCCTATGGGGGCCGCCATTTGCATACGCGCTTTTTTTTTTTTTAAGTCACCCGTGATAGGCTACATGATGATTAACGTAGCCTATCACAGCTGACTTTGCAGATCTAGCCGTGATAGGCTACGTAAATCGTCACGTAGCCTATCACGGGGGCGTGTATTTTGTTTTAACTTTTTATTTTGCGGCCGGGCGAGGCGAGGCGCCTCCTCGCCGGCCTGAATTTCGGCCAGGTGAGGCAGGAAGCCTCACCCCCCCGGCCTGAACTTCGGGGGGAGCAGCGAAGTGCCTCCCCCACCGCGAAGCAAGCTGCGAGACCAGGTAAGTGGCTTTCGTGCACCCCTACTTGTACCTCGGGGTCCCTTAGCTCACAAAAGGCTGAGAGCCCATCTCCCACATCAACATTCAGTGAAGCCAATCTGATACCCTGAGGCATTATTCTTGCCTCCCTCAAGACAACGTTCAGGTCTTTTGGGTACAGCTCCAAGCAATTATACATCTTCCTAGGGTTTCCCGTTGTGACCATGAAAGATATGGTTGGTCATCTTCTTTTCACAGTTAGAGTAGTGGCCCCTGGCCGTACCGTCTCGCACCGGCTCAGTTTGGGCAGTGCAGGGACTGCGGCTGCCGCATCATTGACCCAAGGTCACTTCTGCTGTGCGCATGTATCCATGGGCAGGGATTCACCTTAATAGGGCTTCAATGGCACCTCCTTCCGGAGGCGTGAGCTGCCCCTCAAAGCCAGCCTGCAGATTCCGCCGCTACTCCGGGGGGGGGGGTTCAGACTCATGGGGCAGGTCTGATCGCTCTGTCGGTATTGCCCTGTAGAGTGGGGGGTTGCTGCTGCCAAGCACATTCTGATTTGACCTCATAGCCAAATCAGTAACGCCCCCCTTTGGTATGACAACGTGATGACATTATTCATTCCCCATCCTCCTGAAACCAGAGGGTCATGTCAGTCGTCAGTGTGTTCGCGCTCCAGCATCGGTGTTACAACATCTGGTTCTGGGTCTGCTATTTGCTGGGTTAGGCAAACCCAATTGTCGATACTTTGTCATGACATTAGGTCAACGACTTCTAGGCCTTAGCCCCGCTGGTGCGTACATTCCCAGATACTAGGGGTGCACGAAAGTCACTTACCTGGTCTCGCAGCTTTTCGCGGTGGGGTGGAGGTGCTTCGCTGCTCTCCCCACGAAGTTCAGGCTGGGGGGGAGGCTTCCCGCCTCGCCCGGCCGAAATTCAGGCCGGGGAGGAGGCGCCTCGCCTCGCCCGGCCGCGAAATAAAAAGTTAAAAAAAAACATGCTACGTGACGATTAACGTAGCCTATCATGGCTAGATCTGCAAAGTCAGCTGTGATAGGCTCCGTAAATCGTCACGTAGCCTATCACGGGTGACTTAAAAAAAAAAAAAAAAAGCGCGTACGGATAATGGCGGCCCCCATAGGGAGCCGCTATTCGCGTTCCTTATTTGGTCGCTGTAGTCTACGTAATCTTTACGTAGACTACAGCGACCAAATAAGAAACGGGAATGGCGGCTCCCTATGGGGGCCGCCATTAGCCGTACGCGATTTTTTTTTTTTAAAAGTCACCCGTGATAGGGTACGTGACGATTTACGTAGCCTATCACAGCTGACTTTGCAAATCGAGCCGTGATAGGCTACGTTAATCATCACGTAGCCTATCACGGGGGCGTTTTTTTTTCTTTTATTGGACTGGGAGACTGGGATAAAGAAGCCAAGCATGCCATCCTGCATTCCATGGCTCTTAGTACACAAGCCGCCTGCGACAGAGCAGGTATGGCGTGCCACACAATAGGAAAAGCTTTGGCAACAGGAATCATGGCCCGTACCTATAGATCATTGGCCACAATTTCACGCCTCCTTAAGGAACAACAGAATATCTGGGACCATAAGTCGCAAGATGGCCATTTAGCCTTCTGGCCCACAAGGCTGGGAATTACTGTCTCCCATGTCAGATTTTAGGGTTCAGAGTGCCATAGGGTTGGGCACAGTTGTTGCTTGTTTTAGTAAATTTAGCCACCCTATCTCCCCGGATACCTCGCTTTTGGGCTCCGGGGGTCATGGCCCTCCATTTGTCCTTTTCAGTAAGACGTTTCCCTGTTCCACACAGCAACCTTAATGGCCGTCTGCAAGCCCACCCCCCATAGTAATTCAGGGTTGGTCTGGGATCTCAAGTCCGTTTTGTTCTGGAGGGCCTTGAGATACTTCACGGTACAGGTCTGGCCCAATGTAACATACTTACGTATTTGGTGATCAAACTGAACGGTATGGCAAGGGCACGGCAGGGGCCCACGGCCAAACAGAAGTCAATGGGTTATGCCACTGGAGGTTTCTCTCACAGGCACATTATGGCAGTTTGAAAATGGGGCTTCACAGTGTTCCGGCCTGCGTTTGTGAGTTGTCTGCTTCTTCTTGACACTATTCTCGCTTTGCTTGCCCTAATGTGTTTACTCCTTAGACCAGCAGACTCATCGTATGCCGGAACGGGTGCTCTTACATGGGCACGTTATGATGTCTTGAGCTGCACGAAGGGATTGTATATCGTCTTCAGGCTTCAGCTTCTGTCACTCCGACATGGAGATCCAGTGGCTTCACAGACAAGGCATACAGAGGGAGTCCCCTCCTCACTCTGTTCCACCAAAGTTCGTTAAGTCTTCCTCCGCAGGTCCAGGTGCTGCACATTGAGAGGAATGACTTCAGCTGTAAGCCAGGCAAGGACCTGATCGAACAGGCCTTGGTTGAGATGCAGGTGGTCCGGCATACCTGGCTGGAAGTAGCCTATTGCAGTCCTCACCGCTCCCATGGATCAATGGTAAGGCATGGAATAACTTTGCCAGTGGCAGGGCACATCTGAAAGTGCACAGAGAAATGGCTTATGGCCTATGCGAATGTGGCGATGGACGCACCATCTGCCTGGAAATTCTGTGGACATGGAGGGAGCGTTACAGGAAGGACGGTGTCTGCCTGTCTCATGTAGTGAATAACATATTTCTGTCTGATCTGCAAAGGGGCCTGCAGGAAGTTCTTCTGCACAGGTGGGGGGAGTTTCACAAGCTCTAGGCTTGTGACTCCTGTGGCGGCTAGGACGGGCAAAACAGGAAAGTAGGGATGCTGTGCACGCAGAGGCACCTTATGGTGACAGGTGACCCCTGAGGGCCCCCCGAACGGGTTGTGCGGCTCGGCGGGGGGATAAGGGTTGCCTGGGAGACCAACCCTACTCACTCATCCAGGTGTTGTGCAGCACCGGCTTGGGGGTGACACCAGAAGGTCTACCTCCCCCAGAAGGGGCAGTCCGGAGGGATGGCGAGATCACCGCCACCCCTCAGGCTGGGTATGTTTTCGCCCAAGAAGTGCCAGCTAGCCACTGACACAGTTAGATGCCTGTCCTAGTTACCCCTTTGCAGGTATTTCAATAAATGTGGCCCAATTTTCAACCCAAGCTTGTTGTCTGCATCTTCTTTAACCCATCTCCGCTCGTAAATGCCCTACGCGACGCCAGCTCGTCTGGCTGAAAGGGGGGGCCATTGCAGGCAGGTGGGGTGACAAGACGTAGGGGCCTCTGATTGGTGCATCCCAGTGGCACCACCATGAAGGAGGGGCAGGCTGAGTTGCCTTAAACTCAGCCCTCCTCCCAATCTCAGTTCTTTGGCTCGATGCAGCTCCCTCCCACCCTCCCCTAAGCAGTGTGGGTTTCTTGCCGGCTGCCCTTTGGGAGCCACGCAGGAATTTTTTGGCTCACAGTTCGATTGGCCTATTACTGTGAGTCTTTTTTGTGTGGGTCGAGTGTGTCCTGTAAGGGAATACGGTCTATATCATCGGTCACATTCCAGTTGGTGGCTAGGATGGGCAAAACAGGAAAGTAGGGATGGTGTGCATGCAGAGGCACCTTATGGTGACAGGTGATGCCTGAGGCCCCCCGAATGGGTTGTGCGGCTCGGCGGGGGGATAAGGGTTGCCTGGGAGACCAACTCTACTCACTCACCCAGGTGTTGTGCGGCACCGGGTTGGGGGTGACACCGGAAGGTCTACCTCCCCCAGGAGGGGCAGTCCGGAGGGATGGAGAGATCACCGCCACCCCTCAGGCTGGGTATGTTTTTGCCCAAGAAGTTCCAGGTAGCTGCTGTCACCGTTAGATGCCCGTCCTAGTTACCCCTTTGCAGGTATTTCAATAAATGTGGCCCAATTTTCAACCCAAGCTTGTTGTCTGCGTCTTCTTTAACCCATCTCCGCTCGCAAATGGCACTAATGGTCATGGTTCTACAAAATATGGGATGTACTGAATGTAAAGCACTTGAGATTTTGGAGCTTCACAGAATTGCAAGTTTCTCCTTGAACAAAGATGTTTGTACAAAGAAGCTTATCTCCCTTGGTAAGTGTAAAATCAGCACCCTGGTACACAGTGATAAAATGTCATAACAGACTGCAAAACTACACAATGCCTGTATTTGTGTAAGGAAAGCCATAATTTTACTGAATGAGAAGTCTTTTGAACTTTTCAGTATCCATAATCTGAAATGAGATATATCTCTAAGTAGGATTATACTGTAAGCCTATACTTCTATTACTTGCAATACTGCTGGTTCTTTTAAAGAAGACCAGAAAAATCATGAAGCTCATATTGAACACATATTTCATAATCCCATTTTTAAAAGAGCTGCAATTATCTGGTGTCTTATTTAAAAGATCAGATCCAAGTATTTAAATTCAACTTTAAGCCTAATCAATGTTCTAAAAAAAAGGAAAGAAAATACTCAAATCTCAACCCAAGTTGCTACAGGAAATGAAGTTCTAAGATTTTAATTGTCAGTAAGTGAATACTGTAATGTCATTAATTGCCAGGGAAGCTCAGTTTTGCAAGAAGGAGAAGTGGATCAGGCATTAGGGCCTTGCTTATATATAATATGAACAAAACAGTGTACAGCTCTGCTTAATGTTGCAATGCACTCTTCTTTTATGGAAGGCCACTGTGAGGTTTTTGATTATGATGCTTCCTTTCTTTTCTCAAATTGACTGCGGAAAAACTTGTTGATTTTTCCAGCACACTAGACTGTGCTTTCAGAGAGCTAGCCACAGTGTCCACATTCAGCTACAACCTACAAGTGCAGCCAGGGCTCCCTTCCTGTCAGATGTAGAGTGGCTGGGCTCATGAATCTTTCATAACCAAAAGTAGTTGCATACATACTTTACTGGACTGGATTCTGGCCTCTCAATGGGAATCCAATTGAAATAGTATATTATTATATACATCTTGGTATTCATTCTCACTTCTCATCATACTTTACAATGGTGTCTCCAAAGATCTCTGCTGGCACATAACTGCTTAGCAGCTCTTCAGGATTATATTTTCCAAAGGGTGGTCACTGGTCAATTAGTAGATAGAACATTACAGGTGTTTCACACTAAGCTTACAACTCAGCCCTTGTGGGCTGGTCATTTGGACATAGGGAATAAAGGAGGTTAAAAGATTTCAGTCACTTTTCCTCAGAACAATTCTTGTGGTCCCTGGGTGTGTGGCTAATCCAGTGTTGTGCTTGGAAACTGGATTTGAATATCTATGGCTGCATTCAGCTGAATTAAAACGTAGGGAATATTTGGAAATCTAAAGGTAGACTTTGAATTAGGGTGAAAAACTTCAGCAGGATGCTGATGGTATAAAGCATGTTTGTTCCAGACTGCAGAAGAAATGTCTGCAATATAAGATTACATGAAATGACAGAGACGAAATGAAAGATGAATTAAAAAAGGCAGATGTGGGAGGACAGAAAGAGAATCATTGTTGAATATATGAGTCAGGCTGAAAAATGTCCATGAGCAGTTTATAAGAGGGAGAGTTATTGCTAGATGACATTCGAAACAATACTTCAGGAGCAAACCTATAAATGATTTGGTATTGTGTTTCTCCCTTGCTGAATGGTGAAATTAAGTTTAGTGCCTATAATTACAGTGGGCGGTAGTGGTTTAAACAATTCCTCTAATTATAATATGAAAAGGTGAGCATGCAGCAATGATCCATCTTTCCTTGTCCCTGGCATGGCATTATTCTCCAAGGATCCATTGACTAAGTTGGTTTTTAGCATTAATTCATGTGATGATGTGTGGAGATTAGCCATACTGACAGGACCGACTTGAGCACAAAGCATGGGCTACAAAGAGCAGCATTTCAGCACGCACGTGTGTGTGTGAGAGAGAGAGAGATAGTTATAGATATATCTTTGACTGTCTGGAATGTTAATGATACACACATATATTCAGTATGTAATTTCTGTAGCGATGCATAGTTTATGAACACACTATGTCAGTCAATACACACTTCAACTGTCATTCATTGTTTCTGGAACATTAAGCAAGTTGAGTAATGGGTTTTCTATACATACAGCCACCTTCCATAGTCACATGAAGCAAATTATACTACATATGGATGATCTATATATGGATGACCATGTTAAATCCCTGATCCTGTGGATCCATTTAAAATAGAGTGGCCAAACAGATTTGTAACATTGTGGCTGAAACATACAATGTTGTATCCAGGTATTAGGAAATGGCCACACACACTGTGTCTGAAACTGGCTTTCTTCCTGTATGAAAAGCCCCACTATGCAACTAAAGCCAGCTGCTACTCTATTTGTCAGGAAGGGTTCTTCTGCCTCAGATGTCAGTGCGTCTTATATACAACTGCAGCCTGGCAGTCATTCTCTACCAGCCTTTCCCAAGCTGGTGTTGTCCAGATGTGTCAGACTACAACTCGTATCATTCCAGTGATGTGAGTTGTAGTCCAACAAGAGGTCACCAGGCAGAAGACAGCTACTCTATATCTTAGACTTACTACTTAGAGGAAGGTTTACTGTCTCCTTACTACATGGAGGAATGTTTACAGCCACCTGTCTCCAATGGTGGCTGCTCAGGGCAGGAGCTACAATTTGTAGTAGTAAATGTGAAGTTAGTCCACATGGCAGGTTGTCCATGAGACTGCCACTGCACACAGCAACAACCATGTGAAGATCATACCCACCAGACTTCCTGTGCAGGGGCATCTGCTCTGTGCAGGGGCATCTGCGGTGGGGGGGGAGGCGCTCTGTCCCTCCCCCTGGAATCCTTGACGGGGGGGAGGCGCTCCATCCCTCTCCCCAGAATCCTGCCCGGTAGCTGCCGCCATTTGCGTACGCTGAGTTTTTTTCCCCCCTGCCATGATAGGCTACGTAAGCATTTATGTAGCCTATCACGGCAGGGGGGAAAAAAACCAGCGTACACAAATGGCGGTAGCCGCCGCCATTTGCATACGCTGGGGTCCTGCCCCACCGTGATAGGCTATGTAAATACTTAGGTGGCCTATCACGGCCTCTGCAGGGACGCAAATGGCATCCCTGCATTAGCCATGATAGGCTACGTAAGTATTTACATAGCCTATCATGGCTATGAAGAGGAGGAAGCGAATGCGGCCAGGACAGCCGCCATTTGCAAAGCAGCGCAGACGGGAGCAGGTAAGTGCTCCATTTCGCGTGCCTTTCATGGGGTGGGGGCGGCGGGGACTTCGTCCCGCGCGCCTTTCATGGGGTGGGGGGCGGGGGCTTCGTTCCACGACGGAGTTCAGGGGCCAAATGCACTAGGGATGTACGAAAGTCCCTAACCTGATCCCGAAGCTTGATTCGCAGTGGGGGGGGGCGCTCCGTCCCTCCCCCCGAAATTCTGGCCAGGGGGGAGGTGCCCCATCCCTCCGGCCACGAATCCTCCTGTCCTGCCGGGATGCAAATTTGTGTCATCTTTTGCAAATTTGCCTATCACGGCTGAGTGAAAAAAAAAAACGCTCGTACGCAAATGGCGGCGCCCATGGGCGCCACCATTTGCATTCCTTATTTTGTCACGTGTAGTCTACGTAAACATTTAGATTCATGTAGTTTATGTAATAAGGAATTTGCGTTCCTTATTTTGTCACGTGTAGTCTACGTAAACATTTAGATTCATGTAAACATGTAGTCTATGTAAGCGTTCCCCTTATTTTCACCATAGTCTACGTAAATGTTTACGTAGACTACACGTGCCAAAATAAGGAATGCAAAATAAGGAATGCAAATGGCATTTTTGATGGCCCATGGGTGCCGCCATTTGCATACGTGCGGTTTTTGTTTTTTTTTCAAAGTCAGCCATGATAGGCTACGTAAATCTTTACGTAGCATATCACATTTGTTTGTTTGTTTGTTTTACTTGGAAATGGCGGTGGCAGCAGCCGGTCGGAAGACTGGCTGCTGCAGCCGCCGCTGCTGCACCGCAGCCGAACCACTGCCGGAGCCGCCGCCGCTGCCGCTGCCGCCGCCGCCAGGGACATTCACACAAGGTAAGTCCCGTCCCAGGGGCAGGCGGGGGGGCAGACCATTTCTCCACCAATTTCAGGGGGCCGAATACGCTGGCATTCGGCCTCCCCGAGATTCGTAGAGAAATTCTCTGACATCCCTGGAATGCACTGGCATTCGGCCTCACTGAGATCCATCGCAGAATTCTCTGACATCCCTAGAGAATCTACAAAGCATGGCTACTGAATACATGTGCCCTAACCCTGGCGCCAGCTTGTCTGACTGAAAGGGGGGGTCACTGCGCGCGGGTGGGGTGAGATGACGTAGGGGCCTCTCATTGGGGCACCCCAGTGGCACCACCATGAAAGGAGGGGCAGGCTGAGTTGCCTTAAACTCAGCCCCCCTCCCAATCTCAGCTCTCTGGATCAACGCAGCTAGAGAGAGCTAAAGATCCACCTGGAAATGACGAGGGACACCTGCCTGCTGGAGACCGGCTTCGTCTTTGTTCCAGCCACCTGGACTCGGTGTGCAATCAGTGTGTCCAATCCATTGCTTCTCACTCTTCGCTGGTGGGCACGGCTCCTTCCTCACCGGCGCTTGCCGTGCCTTTGGGGGCGCTGGCACTCGGGCACGGTGCCTGTTGCCGCTGGCACTTGCCAGCCCTCTGGGGTGCTGGTGCTTGCAGCGGCAGTCCGTGCGCCCCCGCCTCCTTGCTCGCCGGCTGTTGCGGCTCCTCTTCACCTGCACCTGCCATGGCTCCAGGTAAATGGGTGCTCGCAGAGGGGGGGCGTGCGCTCAGGTGCGGCTCCCACGGCCGCGGGCGCTTGCTGCGCCTCTCAGGGCACCGGTGCTTGCAGCAGTGGTGTGCACACACCCCGCCTCTCTGCTCCTCACCCCCCTGATCGCCGACGGCCGTGGTGGGCAGCCCTGAGGTTCAGCAGTAGCAGGGCCGCTTGCTGCTGCGGGGTGGCGGCCTTTCCCGGCCGGCGCCCTTACTTCATTGCTCAAGCTGCTCTGCCTCAGCCTTGAACCTCTGGCCCTTAGATCTTGAGGGCTGGAGGTGCTGCCTCTGCTGCCCCAGGAGCCCAGTAGAGTATCCCTCAAAGGAACCTCCTACAGTGGGCTCTGACCCCTGCCTAGGGGTGTACGAAACCCTGCTTACCTGGCTCTGCCAGGTTCCACTGGGAGAGGGAGGCGCTCTGCACCTCCCCCCAGAATCCTGGCCAACCAGCTCTGCTCCACGGGGATTCCGCGGAGCCGCCCGCTGGCTAGAAGGGACGCAAATGGCAGCAGCCATAGCCGCCGCTGTTTGCGTCCCTGAATTCAGCCATGATAGGCTACGTAAAGACTTACATAGCCTATCATGTCTGGGTTAAAAAAAAAAGCGTACGCTTTTGCGTTTCTTATTTTTGGCCGTCTTAGTCTAGGTAAATATTTACGTAGAGTAAGATGGCGAAAATAAGGGGGAACACAAATAGCATCCGCTACGCTATTTGCATTCCCCCTTATTTTTGTGGTCCTAGTGTATGTAAATATTTATGTAGACTAAGACGGCCAAAAATAAGGAATGCAAATGGCGGCGGCCATAGCCGCCGCCATTTGCGTACGCGTTTTTTTTAACCCATATGTGATAGGCTACGTAAGTCTTTATGTAGACTATCACAAATGGGGGGGGGAACAGACTGCAAATGGTGGCAGCAGCGGCAGCCGGTCGGAAGACCAGCCACTGCCGCCGGAGCCGCCGTCGGAGCCGCCGCCATCCGGAACATCCGCCCCAGGTAAGTCTGGTCCCGGGGGGGATCCGCAGGGGGGCAGGGGGGCAGGCTGTTCCACCACGGAGTTCGGGGGGTCGAATGCACTGGCATTCGGCCTCACTGAGATCCATGGTGGAATTCTCTGACATCCCTATGCCTGCCACGTTTATTTCTCTGGGTAGTGGTTTGAGCATTGGACTGGGACCAGGGATCCTGGCCCTCGCTTCTTTATTTTCTACTACTGTGCCAAACCTAACTCACTTTCTGCTACATCATGCCCCCCAAGAAGGGCCAGGGTGGAAAGAAAGGGAAGGGTAGGGCCCCACCTCCACTCCCAAGAGGCCGCTGCCAAGGCCCAATTCCAAGTCTGAGGAGGAAGCGGGCCCAGTACTGGCATCCATTCTTGCTTGTCTGGAAGCTGCTGAGCATTCCTCGGGGATCTCCCCCCCTCCCCCAGCCAGGCCTAAGAAAACCACGGTGGTCCAACCCAAACGAATGCGACAGCAGACCCAACGCTCGCCACTACTAGTACTTTCTATTTCAGCTTGTCTGGACGCTGTTGAAGCTTCTACCTCCTCTTCGCCAGCTCTTCTTAATAGCCCACCGCCCCCAGAAGAGCTTCTCCCTTCTGCGGCCTCCTCTTCCCTGAAGGCACAAGCAACAACATCCGCTTTTCCTGTCAGGGATCAGAACATGGCCACACTGGGTTCAGGTGAGACTGCCTTGGCACCTCAATTCGCCTGGCCGGGCATGGGGCATGTCAACCCCTGGGGTTGGATGCCTTGGTTTACCCCTCAGGGCTGGCCATTCCCCCCTCTCCCACTGCCTCCAGTCACTTCAGCCCCCGCAGCCACTACTCCTCAGCCCGTCGCTCCAGTCTCAGTTCCCAGTTCAACTGCACAAGTAGCCAACCCCCCTATTTCAGTGGGGCTTGGCATCTCATCCCCCTTGCTGGCATCTGCGGGAGATGCCTCCCTTACACCCATGCTGCCACTCCAGTTTCAGCCGCTTAACTTCGCTTGTGCCAGCATTTGGCAAGGACCCGCCGGATCGGTTCAGGACCCCTTGTCTCCCCTGCCACCCCCCTACCAGCACCACAAATGTCCTTTGCTGATCCATGCACTAACCTTGGAAGGGGAGCCATGCCCAAAGGTGCTACTTCTTCCCCTATTGGCTTCCACCTGACCGTTGCCACCAGGGAAAAGATTTTGCGGGAAGACTTTAGTGATGTCTTCCCTGCTCTTTCAGGAGCCCGAGGCCAATGACAAGGATAAGAAACGTGACAGCGAACCTGATCGGAGTAAGGGTCGTAAGGTGCCGCGCACTTGGGCAAACTGGTTACCAGGTTTCTTAATTTACGCTGGCATCCTCCAACAGAGATTCCCCGAGAGGGGTTGGGTCCTCACCAAGTATATCAACATAATATACAGGGCTTACACTGAATATGAAGGGAGCGCATGGCTGGCCTATGATGAGGCCTTCCGCTGGAGGGCTGCCATTGACACTTCCATGTGCTGGGATCTGAAGGACCAGGACCTTTGGCCCCAATTTATGACTCCTTCCAAGCCAGGCTTTGGCAACAGATCCAACAGCAGCCACATTCGCGCCAAACTGTCGCCCGCAATGGCCTCCAGGCCTATTGTGGGTCCAGGGGTTCAATACTGCTGGCTGTGCTGGGAGTTCAGCTCCAAGGGTTCCTGCTCCCGTAACCTGTGCCGCTTCCATCATGAATGCTCCCTTTGCAGCAGTCAGCACTCCTGCACCTCTTGCCCAAGGGCTAGAGGCAGTGGCCATGATATGGGACCTTGGCCGCGGGGCATTGATGGGCAAGTGTGACATCAAATCCGCCTTTTGCATAGGGTTGGCAGAGAATTTCTCCACGAATCTTCGGGAGGCCGAGTGCCGACGCATTCGGCCCCCCAAAAGTGTTGGGGAAATTCTCCGCAGGCCCCCCGCCCCCCCGGGATGGGACTTACCTTCGGCGAATGTCCCTCTCGGCGGTGGGTCCCGGCGGCGTTTCGGCGGTGTTTTGTCAGGGGCGGGGGCGGCGGCCGGTCTCCCGACCAGCTGCCACCGCTGCCATTACAAAAAAAAAAAGTAAAGTAAAAAACAACAACACACACCCGTGATAGGCTACGTAACGATTTACGTAGCCTATCACGGCTAGATTTCCAAAGTCAGCCATGATAGGCTACGTAAATCGTCATGTAGCCTATCACGGGTGACTTTGAAGAAGAAAAAAAAAGCGCGTATGCAAATGGCGGCTCCCATGGGGACCACCATTTGCGTTCCTCATTTTGGCACGTCTAGTCTACGTAAACATTTACGTAGACTACGGCGAAAATAAGGGAACGCTATTTGCATTGCCCTTATTTTCGCCGTAGTCTACGTAAATCTTTACGTAGACTAGACGTGCCAAAATAAGGAACGCAAATGGTGGTCCCCATGGGAGCCGCCATTTGCGTACGCGCTTTTTTTTTTTTTTCAAAGTCACCCATGATAGGCTACGTGACGATTTACGTAGCCTATCATGGCTGACTTTGGAAATCTAGCCGTGATAGGCTACATAAATCGTTACGTAGCCTATCATGGATGTGTGTGTGTGTGTTTTTTTACTTTTTTTTCGCGGCCGGGTAGACAGGGCGCTCCTACCCAGCCTGAATTTCGGCCAGGCGAGGCGGGGCGCCTCCCGCCCCTCACCTGAACTTCAGGGGGAGAACCGAAGTGCCTCCCCCCCCACTGCGAAGCAAGCTGCGGGACGAGGTAAGTCCCTTTCGTCCATCCCTACTTTTGCATTTTGCCTATCAATCCCATGGACTTTGATTTGTTGGGATTCTGCTTCCAGGACAAATTTTACATCGACCGCACCCCCCCATGGGATGCTCCATCTCTTGCGCCATGTTTGAAACGTTCAGTACCTTTCTGGAATGGGCCGTAAGGGATAGGACTGGCTCCAGAAATGTGATTCATTATTTAGATGACTTCATGTTTGCTGGACCTGGGGGCGGCAGTCAGTGCTCTGACTTAATCAATGCATTTGCATCCCTTTCCTTGGACTTAGGTGTCCCTTTGGCACACGAGAAGACAGAAGGCCCATCTGTGACATTCTGGAGGATCGAACTCGATATCCTCACGCAGTGTTCTCACCTCTCTCACGATAAACTGCTGGTCCTTAGGGGTAAGCTCCAGACCATCCTGAAACTTCATAAAGTCTCCCTCAGAGTGCTGCAAGAAGTAGTGGGGCATTTGAACTTCGCTTGTAGGGTGGTGGCCCCCGGCTGCGCCTTCCTCCAACGGCTCTGCTGGGCAATGCGGGGTCTCCAGCTCCCGCATCATCACACCAGAGTCACCTCTACCATGCGCATGGACCTGCAGGTATGGCTTAAATTCCTGACAGAATTTAATGGCATCTCCTTCTGGAGGCGTGAGTTGCTTCTTCGAGCCGACCTGCAGATTCATTCGGACGCCACCGGCACCTTCAGTTTCGGTCTAATATAGCAGGAGTTGTGGTGCCTTGGCCAATGGCCAGAAAGCTGGGCTGCCACCGGTATATGTCGGAATCTCACCTTCTTGGAATTCTTTCCCATTTACGTGGCAGTGCACATTTGGGCGGACCTGATGGCCAATTCCATCACCCTCTTTTGGTGCGACAACATGGCCATTGTGCACGTCATTAATACATTGTCCTCCAGAAACCAGAGGGTCATGGTTTTAGTTAGAGCATTTACCCTCCAATGCCTATGCTACAACATCTGGTTCTGCGCCTGCCATGTCCCAGGTCTGGGGAACTCAATTGCCAATGCTTTGTCACAAAACCAGATCGACAGGTTCCGTGTGTTAGCCCCATGGGCACGTCCGCTACCAAACTCCATGCCAGCCGGATTATGGGAGATTCTCAAGTTGAACATGCTATCCTGAATTCTATGGCCCCCAGCACTAGAGCCGCCTACGAGAGAGCAGGTAGGGAGTTTCGTGCCTTCAGGAGTGGACTTCAGTTACAGGACTCGTGGCCCTTATCTTTGGACCATTTGTTACAATTCGGCATACATCTGCGTAACAAGGGGCTATCCGCTAGGACCATTACAGGGAGGGTTGCCGCTTTGGCCTTCTGGGCCAAAGTGCGAGGGGTTGAAGACTCTACCACGGATTTCCGAGTTAGGCGGGCGGTTCAAGGCTGGTCTCGGATGTCACCTGCCCCGCCAGATTCCAGTAGGGTTGGCGAAGAATTTCTCCCCGAAACCTCGGGGGGCCAAGCGCCAACGTGTTCGGCCCCCCGAACAAGTTTCGGGGCGAAATTCTCCGCACCCCCCGCCCCCCGCCCGGGATGGGACTTACCTTTCCCGAATGTCCCTCCCGGCAGCGGGTCCCGGTGGCGGTTCGTCGGGTCTTCGTCAGGGGCGGGGGCGGCAGCCGATCTTCGACCGGCTGCCGCCGCCGCCATTCCAATAAAACTAAAAAACAAAAACCGCCCCCATGATAGGCTACGTGATGATTAACGTAGACTATCACGGCTAGATTTGCAAAGTCAGCCATGATAGGCTACGTAAATCGTCACGTAGCCTATCACGGGTGACTTAAAAAAAAAAAAAGCCCGTACGGCTAATGGCAGCCCCCATAGGGAGCTGCCATTCATGTTCCTTATTTGGCCGCTTTAGTCTATGTAAAGATTACGTAGACTACGGCGAAAATAAGGGCAACGCTATTTGCGTTGCCCTAATTTTCGCCGTAGTGTACGTGAAGATTTACGTAGACTACAGCGACCAAATAAGGAACGCGAATGGCGGCTCCCTATGGGGGCTGCCATTTGCGTATTTGCTTTTTTTTTTTTTTTAAGTCACCCGTGATAGGCTACGTGACGATTTACGGAGCCTATCACGGCTGACTTTGCAGATCTAGCCATGATAGGCTACGTTAATCGTCACGTAGCCTATCAGGGGGTCGTTTGTTTTTTTTTTACTTTTAATTTCATGGCCGGGCAAGGCGAGGCGCCTCCTTCCCGGCCTGAATTTCGGCCGGGCGAGGTGGGAAGCCTCCCCCCCCCAGCCTGAACTTCGGGGGGAGAGCAGCGAAGCGCCTCCCCCCCACCGCGAAAAGCTGCGAGACCAGGTAAGTGGCTTTCGTGCACCCCTAGATTCCAGGCATCCTTTGTCTCTGGTTATCCTTCTAGGGCTCCAGGGATTGTGGCCCTCCATTTGTTCTTCTCCATACAAAGCCTCCCACTTTCATGCTGCAGCTTTAACAGCCTTCTTTGGGGCCCTTAGGATTTCAGAACTGGTCTGGTCTTACAAATCTGACTCAACTGGGAGAGTCTTAAGGTACTCTGATGTGCAGATCCATCCCAACCTGATCCACCTCTGTATTCGACGGTCAAAAACCGACCAGTCTGGCAAGGGAGTGTTGGTGGCCCTCAGCTGGGCCCAGGCCGAGGAGTTATGCCCTGTCAGGGCCTTGCAGGTTTTTCTGGGACCCTGTGGGGCAAGTGAGGGTCCCCTATTCTGCCATAATGATGGTTCACCACTGACAAAGTTCCAATTCTGGGCCTTATCCATACTGGGTTTGGGTCATTATCATTTCGGGACCCACTCTTTCCGTATTGGGGCGGCCTCTACAGCAGCTGCCATCTGTTTTTCATCTAAGCACGTGAAGGCTGTAGGGAGATGGCACTCCAGGGCCTTCTGGTCCTACATTCGCGATTTGCCTGATACTTCATAATGCTTTTCTTCGCCTTCCCCAATGTTTTATTCTTTAGATGGGATTCGACCTATGCCGGTATGGGTGCTCATTTGTGGGCACAGTATGGTGTTTTGGGCTGCTCGCAGAGCTTGTACATTGGCCTTCGGATCCCGGCTGCAGTTTCCCCGATAGGTGGCAATACAGTGGCTTGGCTGGCGGGGTATGTGATGGGACTTACTCCTTCCCACCCTGTTTCATCAAGGTTTGGTCAGTTTCCCTCCACAGGTCCTGGTGCTGCACCTGGGAGGGAACAACCTGGGCTGCAAGCTGGGAAAAGGCTTGGTCTAGCAGGTGTTGGTCGATTTGTGGATGAACTGACATCGTTGGCCAGGGGTGACCATATTGTGGTCCTCAATGCTCCCGAGAATCAAGTGGAGGGCGCAGAATAATGCTGCCATGGAACGGGCTCAGCAGAAGGTGAACAGAAAATTGGCACGGGGCTGTTAAAACACGGTGATGGGTGCATCACCCACCAGGGAATTCTGTGTACAAGGAGGGAGCTTTACAGGCAGGACGGTGTCGACCTGTTGGATGTAGGGAACTACATATTTTTGTCTGATCTGCAAAGGGGCCTGTGGGAAGTTCTTCTGCGCAGGTGGGGGGAGTTTCACAAGCAATAGGCTTGTGACTCCTGTGGCAGCTAGGACAGGCAGAACCTGAAAGAGATTAGGAATGGTGTGCATGCAGAGGCACCTTGTGGTGACAGGTGACACCTGAGGCCCCCCGAACAGGTTGTGCGGCTCGGCGGGGGGATAAGGGTTGCCTGGGAGACCAACCCTCCTCACTCACCCAGGTGTTGTGCAGCACCGGGTTGGGGGTGACACCAGAAGGTCTACCTCCCCCAGAAGGGGCAGTCCGGAGGGATGGCGAGATCACCGCCACCCCTCAGGCTGGGTATGTTTTCACCCAAGAAGTGCCAGCTAGCCGCTGACACAGTTAGATGCCCATCCTAGTTACCCCTTTGCAGGTATTTCAATAAATGTGTCCCAATTTTCAACCCAAGCTTGTTGTCTGCGTCTTCTTTAGCCTATCTCTGCTCGCAATTGCATTACCTTTACAGATTCTATGAATCTATGAGTCTGATGATATCAGTTTTGCATTGGTAGAATCTCACATTGGATTAACTTTTTAGTTTCAAAATTAGAATCTTGAGTATGAAGGTGAAATACTAATTCACTTGGGTGAAATAATCCAACACGTGCAGCTTTTCTAACTGGTTTGTGCAAATGTTTTTACAGGGAGAATATTTGTTGGGACACAGAGCAGTGTGGAATAGAAATTCCTTTGTCTTCTTGGATCTGGTTAGAAAAAGATGAAAGAAAGCATGATTGAGTAATGACAAATGTAGAGCAATTCTGGATAGACAAATACTGATATATCACTGGTATACTCTGTAGTCTTTCCCTCTCAATTTAATATCACAGAATTTTGCACTTTGGATTGACAGTAAGATGTACCGAATAAAAGTAGTGATGTATGAAAGGGACTTACCAGGTCCCGCAGCTTGCTTTGTGGTGGGGGGGAGGCGCGTCGGTTCTCCCCCCAAAGTTCATGGTGCGGGGGGAGGTGCCCCGCCTCGACCGGCCGAAATTCAGGCCGGGGAGAAGCACCCTGTCTCCCTGGCCGCAAAAGAAAAAGTGAAAAAAAAAACCCCGTGATAGGATACGTAACGATTTCCGTAGCCTATCACGGCTAGATTTCCAAAGTCAGCCATGATAGGCTATGTAAATCATCACATAGCCTATCGAGTGATTTTGGAAAAAAAAAAAAAAAGCGTGTACACAAATGGCGGCGCCCATGGGGCGCTGCCATTTGCGTTCCTTAGTTTGGCACATCTAGTCTACGTAAGGATTTATGTAGACTACGGCGAAAATAAGGGAACGCTATTTGCATTGCCCTTATTTTCGCCGTAGTCTACGTAAATCTTTATGTAGACTAGACGTGCCAAACTAAGGAATGCAAATGGCGGCGCCCAATGGGTGCCGCCATTTGCGTACTCGCATTTTTTTTTCAAAGTCACCCGTGATAGGCTACGTGATGATTTACGTAGCCTATCATGGCTGACTTTGGAAATCTAGCCATGATAGGCTACGTAAATCGTTACATAGCCTATCACGGGTGTGTGTTGTTGTTTTTTTACTTTCCTTCTTTATTTTGCAAATGCGGCGGCAGCAGCCGGTCAGAAGACCGGCCGCCACCGCCGCCGCCGAACCGCCGCCGGGACCTGCCGCCGAGAGGGACATTTGCATGAGGTAAGTCCCATCCTGGGGGGGCAGGGGGCCGGCGGAGAATTTCACCACCAATTTCGGGGGGCCGAATGCGTTGGCCTTTGGCCTCCCGGAGATTTGTGGAGAAATTCTCTGCCATCCCTAAATAAAAGATGAAACTAAAAACAGTACAATAGGAGTGTAGGTGCAAAGGATTGCACTATCAACACTTATTTATTGTCCTCTGAAGCCCTTTAATATGCCCCTCTATTCAAACACAGATATAATAGAAATAAATTATCAGATATGAGGAGTGTAAACAGCATGAGAGAGATAATGCGGCATTATAGAAAAGGTGAGATAAAATCTACAGAGTGCAACAGTGAAATATAAATGTCATTTCTTTGTCAGGGGGACCAATTATGCATTCTGTTTTAATATGAAATATAATATAATGCAGAAAATTATGAGTCTAGATGACAAGATGAGAATTCAAAAGGACGCCTCACCCTTAGTAATGCAGCTCACCCTCTTATGCCCACGAATGTTTCAGGGTGACTAAACAGAGATCTTACCATTCATTTTTGTATGCCTTCTTTATTGTAGTACACTCTTTGTTATTAGCAATCTGTTTTAGCAGAACTGGTAGTCCAGCTAAAAAGTGTATACTCTGGTGCATGTATATGCTGATATAATCTTACCTAGAGCTCTACTTCTGCATTCATAGATGCATTGCACATAGGGATGGTGGAGAATTTCTCCCCGAAACTTCGGGGGGCCGAGCACCAACGTGTTCGGCCCCCTGAACAAGTTTTGGGGAGAAATTCTCCGCACCCCCCCACTCCCCGCACCCCCCCCGGGACGGGACTTACCTTTGGCGAATGTCCCTCCTGGCGGCGGGTCCGGCCAGTGGTTCGTCGAGTCTTCGTCAGGGGCGGGGGCGGCAGCCGATCTTTCAACCAGCTGCCGCCGCCGCCATTGCAATAAAAGAAAAAAAAATGCCCCTGTGATAGACTACGTGACAATTAACGTAGCCTATCACGGCTAGATTTGCAAAGTCAGCCGTGATAGGCTACGCAAATCGTCACTTAGCCTATCACGGGTGACTTAAAAAAAAAAAAAGCGCGTACGGATAATGGCGGCCCCCATAAGGAGCCGCCATTCCCGTTCCTTGTTTGGTCGCTGTAGTCTACGTAAACCTTTACGTAGACTACGGCGACCAAATAAGGAATGCGAATGGCGGCTCCCTATGGGGGCCGCCATTCGCGTACGCGCTTTTTTTTTTAAAGTCACCCGTGATAGGCTACGTGACGATTAACGTAGCCTATCACAGCTGACTTTGCAGATCTAGCCATGATAGGCTACGTTAATCGTCACGTAGCCTATCACGGGGGCGTGTTTTTTTTTCTTAACTTTTTAGTTCGCAGCCGGGCGAGGCGGGAAGCCTCCCCCCCGGCCTGAACTTCGCGGGGGGAGCAACGAAGCACCTCCCCCCCACCATGGGAAATCTTCGAGGACAGGTAAGTGACTTTCGTCCACCCCTAATTGCACACAGCCTACAGGCTGCTCCATTCACATCAGTGAATCACTTTACACATCCAAAACTCTACTGAAGTAAAGTGGAAAACCCAAATGGATGCGTATGCAACATCCATGCATTAGAAAACCCAGACCTCCAAGAAATGACTGGATCACAGTGGTTGTGCTTTTTTCTTTCTTTTTACAAACACGTCACCATCTGCTAACAAGAATATTGCTAGTTCTTATGTCTTACACAGTTTGAAACTTCCAATGTACCTCTGTTTATTCTACAGTAATAATTATCTTTCTCTTTCCCATTTTCAGAATGGAAAATGCTGGTTGTAGAGTGTTATGAGGCACATACCAGGGTCTTTGTGGGGTACTTCACAGAAGAGAAATGCCCCTGGGTGAAAGACATCCTGGATCTTTTTATCTGCAGCATTGGGCTGTGGGGCTCACCATGTACAGGTGGCCATGATCTTTACTGCAGTACTGTAGAACAGAGTTCTGAAGGCTTGTAGGACTCCCCCCCCCCGCAACAAAACATTTTTCCCAATTTTCCAAAAAATCCCTAGAGGAGGGAAATGGGAAAAAAAACAGTATATTCCTAATATACCCCCACACCCCCATTTTTTCTGTGCCTTCAGAACTCTACTGCAGTGCTTCTGCATGGGTTATGCAAACAGGAGGGAGGAAAGCAGAGATAATAACAAAAATACTGAGTGTGTGGAGGGGGGAAGTAGTTCTGTTACTGACTCTACACTAGGGATGTCAGAGAATTCCGCCACGGACCTCGGTGAGGCCGAATGCCAGTGCATTCGGCTCCCCGAAATCTGTGGCGGAATGGCCTGCCACCCCCCACCCCCCCGCGGATCCCCCCCAGGACGAGACTTACCTGGGACAGATGTTCCGGGCAGCGGTGGCTCTGGCAGCGGCTTCGGCGGCGGCGGCAGCAGTGGCTGGTCTTCCGACCAGCTGCCGCCACCGCCATTTTCAGTCTTGTCATTTTTGTTTTGTTTTGTTTTACAAGACATGATAGGCTACGTAAAGATTTACATAGCCTATCATGGCTGGGTAAAAAAAAAAGCATACGCAAATGGTGGTGGCTACGGCCGCTGCCATTTGCGTTCCTTATTTTTGGCCGTCTTAGTCTATGTAAATATTTACGTAGACTATGACAGCGAAAATAAAGGGGAACGCTAATAGCGTAGAGGGTGCTATTTGCGTCCCTTTTTGATTCGCTGTTTTAGCCTACATAAATATTTACATAGGCTAAAACGGCGAATCAAAAAGGGATGCAAATAGTGCCTGCTACGCTATTTGCGTTCCCCTTTATTTTTGCCATCATAGTCTACATAAATATGTACATAGACAAAGATGGCCAAAAATAAGGAATGCAAATGGTGGCGGCCATAGCCGTCGCCATTTGCGTACGCGTTTTTTTGTTTTTGTTTTTACCCAGAGCCCTCCGCGGCCGGAAATCCAGCTACAGACGGCTCTGGCCTGGGCCTGGCCAGCTGCTCCGCAGAGCTGCTGCAGAGCACAGCCGGCCATAGGGATGGCGGAGAATTTCTCCCTGAAACTTTGGAGGGCCGAGCGCCAACGTGTTCGGCCCCCCGAACAAGTTTCGTGGAGAAATTCTCCGCACCCCCCTGCCCCCCGCACCTCCCCGGGACGCGACTTACCTTTGCCGAATGTCCCTCCCTGCGGCGGGTCCGGCCGGCGGTTCGGCGGGTGTTCGGCCGGGGCGGGAGCAGCAGCCGGTCTTTCGACCAGCTGCCGCCACCGCCATTGCAATAAAAGAAAAAAAACACGCCCCCATGATAGGCTACGTGACGATTAACGTAGCCTATTATGGCTAGATCTGCAAAGTCAGCCGTGATAGGCTACGTAAATCGTCACATAGCCTATCACGGGTGACTTAAAAAAAAAAAAAAGCGCGTACGGATAATGGCGGCCCCATAGGGAGCCGCCATTCCCGTTCCTTATTTGGTCGCTGTAGTCTACGTAAAGATTTACGTAGACTACGGCGAAAAAAAGGGCAACGCTATTTGCGTTGCCCTTATTTTTGCCGTAGTCTACGTAAAGATTTACGTAGACTACAGTGACCAAATAAGGAATGCGAATGGCGGCTCCCTATGGGGGCCGCCATTTGCGTACGCGCTTTTTTTTTTAAAGTCACCCATGATAGGCTACGTGACGATTAACGTAGCTTATCACTGCTGACTTTGCAGATCTAGCCGTGATAGGCTACGTTAATCGTCACGTAGCCTATCATGGGGGCGTTTAAAAAAAAACAACAAAAAAACTTTTGAGTTCGCGGCCGGGCGAGGCGAGGCGCCTCCTCCCCGGCCTGAATTTCGGCTGGGCAAGGCGGGAAGCCTCCCCCCCGGCCTATATTTCAGCCGGGCGAGGCGGGAAGCCTCCCCCCCGGCCTGACCTTCACGGGGGGAGCAGCAAAGCGCCTCCCCTCCACCGTGAACAAGCTTCGAGGACAGGTAAGTGACTTTCGTCCACCCCTAGCCGGCCATGGAGGATTCCGGGGGAGGGACGGAATGCCTCCCCCCCACCATCAACATAATCCGCGGAAAGGTAAGTGACTTTCGTACATCCCTGCTCTACCCCATGACAGGTTTACCAAAACAAGGTCTCTGGGAGGGAAGTCTGGAGAGAACCACTAGATCTGACTTGGATTCCTGCATTGAGCAGGGGGTTGGACTCGATGGTCTTGCAGGCCCCTTCCAACCCTACTATTCTATGATTCTATCTGCACTCTATTTGTCTCGTGCAAACCTCCGTCTCTTCCGGTTATGCATCCTGCATGCATTCTCTCTCACCCCCTTGTTCCTTTTCTTTTCATGCTGCTCCTTTCTGATCTCATCCCCTACCTACATGAAGATTTAGGATATTATTCTTCAAGCTGAAGGCTCTTCCTTACTACCCCAGCCTACCTGACATGTCCTCCCACCTGCCATCATCAGCTGTTCCGCATTGATTCTTAGTGGCGGTGCACTGCACTCACCCTGGGAGAAACTTCTTTTGCTTCCCAGCAAGGGCAGTGGCTTAAAAGCAACTCTCACCCCCAGTTCTTTCTGCCACGATGTAGCAAACAGTGTTGCGTGAGTGGAATGCCTGCTGGCTGGTTACATAGACAACTGCCTTTAAAAAGACCCTTTTCCCGTAGAGATCGCCAAATGGTCTGTTGCAGCCATTTATAAACACACACATGCACACGCACACGCACACACACACACACACACACACACACTGCCACCACCATTGGGCATGGAGTCAGCACTCTGGTGCATTTTAAACTGAAGTATTTGTTCTTGAACAGAAGCATTATGCCCTTAACTTGATAATTCAGCTGAGGAGGCCTCTTTGCAGTTCATCCATGTAATCACAGCATAACAGGTGAGCATTAGCAGATCAAAGTTGAAATGCTCAGGAATGCACAAGCAATCTTTGTGGAGGGACAAAACAAATGCCTGCCAACTAAGCATCAATAAGGTAATCTGTGCTTTTTCTTTGACCTGCTTGGCAGAGAAAATAAACTTTAAACACCTAGCAATCTAATATATGTTAGTGATTGTCTCATTTTAATTTAAAGAAATAGAGGGCAATAAAATGAGCTCAACATAATATCCAGCATCCAGTGACAGGTTTGGAGACACAGATCAGAAAAGAATATGTGTCCCTTTTAATGTAATATTTCTAGTTAATGTGACCTTTAGAAGCACATTGATATATCAGAAAAATGTTTTATTGTATTATGGAAATCAAACCACTTTACTGAAAAATCTTGTCTGTCATAAGCATGGATTCCAAGAGAATAATCAGATCCATAAGTTTTAGTTTTGTAGCATTGTCCTAAAGATAGGTCCACCCAAATTCAATGGGGTTTACCCCCAGTAGGATTCTTGTATTGCAACCTTGGTTAATTTAACACGTTTTTGAAATCTATTGTTTCTCATGGATTTATTAATAATTTAACATATTTCCAATCCACTATTCATAAGCAAAGTCATAGCAGTTTGCTAGATTAATAAATAATAAAACCACTAAAATCACAAAATAAAAAATTATTTTAAAAACCTTTTAAGATACCAAGAAAATGGCAACAGCAAAAAAATAATGTGGGATGGGGATAAACAAGTAACTTAAGTCAATTTTCAAAGGCCAATTAGAAACATGTGTATGTACCCTTGAAAGGCCAGCAGGAAGTCAGCTGTATGAACTTATAGAGAATTCCACAGCATCCGGGCAGCTACAAAAAAGACCCTGCTCCTGGTAGAAGATGGAATCTGAAGCAGAGCTTCCTCAAAAGAACTTAAGTGCCAGGGCAATCATGCAGGAGGAGCCATTCCCTTCAGCAGGACCCAAGCCACTGTTGGCCTTGAAGTAGGCTGACCATATGTACCATTTTAAATGGGACAGTACCATTTTTTTCATATTTCCCAATCATCCCATCATTTTAATATAAATGTCAATTTTGTCCCATTTTTAACTTTTTGTAAAAAAAAAACTGAACGCATTTATGCTGATCAATGTGTGCAGTAAAACTACTAGTGTGACAAAAGAGGAAGATTTTCTCTGCCAAGCAGGTCCATTTCCTTTATCCAGTCAGGGCCAGGCTTCTTGAGCTAGTGACAATCAGATGCCGCCCCCTTGCTCGTCTGCAGTGGCGGGGAATTCAAGAGGTGGTCGCTAAGCCCCATTCAGCGTGTGGGAGCCAGGAGGGTGAGTCTTACTGTTATTTCTACCATCATTCTGCCAATAGAGATTCTTTCTGTCCTACATTCACTTTGATTCAGACTTCAGACTCATATTTAGGTTCAACAGGCTGTTAGCTATTTTTTTATTACAGGGGAATATTACATAACCCCATCCCATTTTTGTCATCCCAATATCCTGTTTTTGTCTCAAGGAAATATGGTCAGCCTACCTTGAAGGCAAGAACCAGCACTTGAATTGGAGCCAGAAACAAACTGGAAGCCAGTGCAGATACTTCAGAACAGGTGATACATGTGAATATCAGACCACATCTACTAAGAGGTGGGCTGCCACATTTGGCACTGGCTGAAGAAACAACAGTCTAATCTGGAGGTCATTAAAGCCTGGATGTCAATGGCCAGGTCTCTATTTGAATTTCAGCATGTGAGTTATAGCTAGTACATAAGAACATAAGAACAGCACTGCTGGATCAGATGAAAGGCCTACCTAGTTCAGCATTCTATTCCCACAGTGGCCAACCAGATGGCCCTGGGAAGCCCACAAGAAGGACATAAGTACAATAGCATGCTCCTCCTTATGTCTGCCAGCACTTGGTATTGAGAAACATACTCACTCTGATACTGGAGGTAACGTATAGCCATCATGACTAGTAGACATTGGTAGCCTTATCCTCCATGGGTAAGATGGTGGTGGTGGTGGTGGTGGTAACAATTACCATTTTATAAAGCATCCACCAAACCGCCTCCCTCCTCATCCAAGGAGGGAACGGTGCAGGTCCACCCTTCTCCCCTTTTGTTTTCTTCAGAGATTCTGAAACTGTAATGTGTGCTATTGCTGTAAGATTTTATGGAAACTTTCCGTTAGGGTATGGATGTTTACTCTTGACCAGTATTTACAATGCAATGGATGACAGGCAGTTACAGAATCTTGCAGATCTTATAAAGAAGGCTGACTCCTTACAGGAGATCAGTTTAAATGAATCTGAGACTGTCTTGTAATTCTGTCCTTGACAAATAAATAAAAAAGTAAACTAAAAGATGTTGTTGTTCAGTTGTTAAGTCATGTCCGACTCTTCATGACCCCATGGACCATAGCACGCCAGGCCTCCCTGTCCTCCACTCTCTCCTGGAGTGTGCTCAAGTTCATATTAATTGCATCAGTGATGCTATCTAGCCATCTCCTCCTCTGCTGTCCCTTTCTCCTTTTGCCTTCAATCTTTTCCAGCATCAGGGTCTTTTCCAGTGACTTTTCTCTTCGCATTAGGTGGCCAAAATATTTGAGCTTCAGCTTCAGTATCTGTCCTTCCAATGAGCAATCAGGGTTGATTTCCTCTAGGATTGACTGATTTGACCTCCTTGCAGTCCAGGAGGACTGGACTCGTAAGTCCAGACTCATAAGAGTCTTCTCCAGCACCACAGTTCAAAAGCATCAATTCTTCGGCACTCAGCCTTCCTTATAGTCCAGCTCTCACAGCCATACGTTGCTACTGGGAAACCATAGCTTTGATCATGCGGACCTTTGTTGGCAAGAATGGCAAGGTGATGTCTCTGCTTCTTACTATGCTGTCTAGGTTTGCCATAGCTTTCCTCCCAAGGAACAAGCGTCTTTTAATTTCATGGCTATAGTCACCGTCTGCGGTGATCTTGGAGCCCAAGAAAATAAAATCTGTCACTGCTTCTATTTCTTCCCCTTCTATATGCTAGGAAAACCAAAAGATAGTTCCCAATTCTGGAAAATGATCGGGGCGGGGGGCAGGGAGGATCCCATCTCCAGAACAGCTCCAGTAAACTATATCAATAACGAACAGGGACTTAATGACTTTCATGGCTGAAATCAATTTTTCTTGCTTTTACTGTAATCACCCTATTGGAATTATAATTAAAGTAGCTCTACTAGTCCTGCTGTAGCTGTGGCTCTGTCAGTGCTTCCATTATATGCACCTATTTCAGGAGTTTACAGCTAAGCCATCACAATTTCCATGAGGCACAAACAACTTTAACTTGTTTCTAGTAAGTTTAAACAACTTTAACTTGTTTCTAGTAAGTTTAAGTTATTTTTTAAAATGTTATAATATTATGCAAAAGTTGGCATCCAAGAGTAAGGCTATTTTTAAGCAACCAGATTGTTTTAAATTAGTTTTTTTTTTATGTAATCATGCAAACATTTGGTACTCTTGGTGTCCAAATATGCCTTTAAATAAACATTAAAAGGAAAGTGGAAGGTGGGAAATAAGGAAGCTTTTCTTGGCTGGGTAAATATAAGTTTAACATATGAATAATGATAAATTTTAAAGTGAACATTCTGTACATTTTGACATATCTGGTTGGGCCTGGATTAAATCTGAAAATGTTGATAATGATTACACTAGTGACAATGTGGCAATCTTCCTTAGCATTGAGAAGGGACATATTGCAGGCATTCTGCGCATGCAGTTCCCTGCAGTTTCCCCTCTGCACATGGAAACAAGAGCAGATCCATTACATCACAGCAAAACCACTCAAGGCATCCTGGTCCAAATGAATAATAAAGGAACCATCTTTTTTTTTGAGCTATTCCAGTGGTCAAATTGTCAAAGCTGAGGCACAATAACATTTTAATGTAGGCAGCCATTTTGTCATCCTAGATTGGATACGGGGATAAGATACTTACTATGTTTGCATCATAAGAAGTGATTTTTACCAGGTCAGACTATCTGTTCATCTAGGCCAGTATTATTTATTCTGACCGGTGGTCTCTCTAAGATTTCAGACAGGTTTCTTTCCCACCACATACTTTCTGATCTGTTTAACTGGAGATGCCAGAGACTGAACCCTAGGAACTTCTGAATGAAAAACCTATGCTGCTGCACCAAGCCATGGTCCCTCCCTGTAAATATCACTAGTTGTACTAGTCAAAATGCAGCATCTGGCACATAGGTATCGTTGAATCAAATTCCATGTTGTTTTTGTTAGTATGTGCCTGATTAGCCAGTCAGATCAGCCAGTTTAGCCAGTGACTGTCCTGACTGTCCAGCAGTCAAGACGGTCACTTCCTCTCCCCCATAATAGTTCAGGATTCTGATCTAATTTTGACCCATGGAATGAGGTGATCTTTCTAAAATCTGGTGCTACATTAAAAGGTGGTGTGTGTGTGTGTGTGCATGCGGGGGGGGGGGAGTCGCATGATTCCATGAACATGTATTTTATTTTGAAATAAAATTAACAAAATAAAGGCAACAAAAAGAAGGACATGCATAATAATATATTGAGGTCATTAAGAAACATAGGATCTGCTAATCATAATTCTTAGTTTATAACTGATATGCTTATGGAACATCAACAGTAAAATGGCCTAAGTAGAAGCTCAACATCTAATGAAATAATTAAATAATTAATAGGAAATAAGGGGAAAACATGGTACCATAATACTTCCCTTAAAGTTAGGATCCCTTGCTTGCTGCACTTGCTAAATAGGTTTTTACATAGTCATAGTCTCCCAAATTTTATAACCCAGTGCTCTTTAGTTGGGTGCTTTGGAGGCTTCCACTTACACTCTCTACATGACTTTGCAGCTGTATACAATTGCCCAAGAATTGCCTAAGTTGCATTATTGTAGTAATTTCATCCACAACATATTTGTTAGTCTTTGAGGAGCTATAAGACCCTTACTAGCTTTTGCTACAACAGACTAACATGGTTAACCTTCTGCAATTTCATGGTGGCATGAAATGAGGCTAATTAATAAGCACAGAATTGAATACCTATAGTTTAGGCGACAAAAAGCATGGCCTAAAAAATTCAACTTTTGGATGGATCTGTCAATCTTAGCCCCATCAAGATCATCAGTTTTTTTAAGGTCAGCCTTGTTCTGTCCTATTTCTACATAAGCTTGCGTTGAAAAAAAATAGAGAATTGTGTGCATTTTGAATGCACACATTTCCATGAACATTTTAAGATGTACCTATTTTTTTTACTCATGTACCCATTGATTAAAGTGTGCTTGTTTGCATTTTGGTAACATACGTTTTCTTCTTCGCACATTTTGCAAATGTGTGCACGTTGTCGAACACATTTTGTGTTGCTTTGCGGAATGCATCACAAACTCAGAAATGTATAGATTTCAAACCACAGATAGTTTTGGGGTCTGCTATTGGGTCTGGGAGGTAAGAATTGGGTAAATCCATTTTAAAAATGCAACAGATTGGATTTCTCACACATCTCTAGTTTTCAGTAGCTACTTGTGAAATTAATTCCTTTATCTGTCATGAGACCTTTCCAGAATAGGAGACTCTTCATACATTGTACAAAGGGCAGTTCTTCATCCTTCCACAGCATCTTAGCCACATCTTTTATGAATCATGTGAAAAGCGTCCATGTGTGGGCAAATATGTAGGGAAATGTTGGCTGGGGATCAGTCCAAACATTGCTGAAAATATGCTTATCCTGAAAATGCAGGGAGCCATATTTTCCTGTAATGTGTGAGATGGCAGCTGAAGTTCTCAGCTGTAAACATTTATGTCTATTCATTGCCTCCTCTAACAAATACAATACAAATAACACCATTTTCAGACAGCAGTAAAGAATAGGTATGCAAAACTTTTAAAAGTTTAAAAAAGTTACATGAAATACTTCAGCTTCCTTCTTATATTTGGTATTTATGCCACAGCTGTTTTATTTAATTATTTATTTATTACATTTTATACTGCCCTGTAGCCAAAGCTCTCTGGGAAGTTTAAAAAGATTAGAAACATTAAAAAATACAGTATACACAGCATGAAAGCCATTTACATAAAAACACACATAAATAGACAATATACACAAAGACAATGTCTATCTAGAAACAACTTCAAGCTATCAGCCATAACCATAAGACAAATCCAGGATTGCTAAAAACTCATCATCTGCTGCCAAATGCCTGGAAGAAGAAGAGAAAGGTCTTTGAGCCTGGTGCTGAAAAGATAACAATCTTGGTGCCAGGCAGGCCTCATTGGGGAGATCATTCCAAAATTGGGGTGGTGGGACCACTGAGAAGGCCCTCTCTCTTGTTGCTGTCTTCCAAACTTTTCTCAGGGTAGGCAGCTGGAGGAAGACCTCAGATGTTGAGCGTAGTGTACGAGTAAAAAACAGTATTACTGTTTTTAAAAGGAAAATGCAGCTTAAGCTTTTCTACATTTACAGGAAGCCAGATCCCGGCTGAACATCAGGAAAAACTTCCTGAGTGTTAGAGCAATACGACAATGGAACCAATTACCTAGGGAGGTGGTGGGCTCTCCCACACTGGAGGCATTCAAGACGAGGCTGGACAGCCATCTGTCGGGGATGCTCTGGCTTGGATTCCTGCATTGAGCAGGGGGTTGGACTCGATGGCCTTGTAGGCCCCTTCCAACCCTACTATTCTATGATTCTATGATACATGAGGGTGTTAATCTGTTGTATCTACTTTCAGTTTCATTGCAGAACTGAGATCTAAGTACTACAAAAAGATTGTTTCCTTTCCTTCTTTTCTGCTACATAATTTCTAGGTGGCACTGTGGTATAATGTAATTAATGTAATAGCACAATAACAAAAGTGGAAAAGTGCCACATCTAGCCACAGAAACAAAAGATAATTCTTGTAATATTGTCCAAAGAGAATGGAGATGGCTAAGAAGGCATGATAGTTCCTTTATCTGTATGAAATAGCGATGTCACCAAAGTTTGTAATTCCTTTGATAGAAATACGAATTTGTTCAGCATGGATTTGTCCAACATATTACAAACCAAATGTCATTTCTTTCCAGAAGTTCTTCTGCATCTTGGAATGTAAAACAAGATTCTGTCCACCAGCACATGTGTCATTTAATGCTTTGTAGGCATATGCACAAAAGTCCTTCTTTAATGTTAGTCCTTTCTCTCTATGAAACTTGAGTTGAAGCTGTTGCTGATAGCTGTGAAACGGCATGTACTACAAAGCCAGCTGCTTTGCTTTGTAGGCATATGTACAGACATTCTTTAATGTTAGCCCTTTACTCTTGATGAAACTTTCACTGAAACTCTCGTTGATTGCTGTGAGGCTCTGTGCAAAGCTAGACACTTTGTAGGCACATATGCAGAAGTTCTTTAATGTTGACTCTTTACACGAGATGCAGCCTGTGTTGATTACTGTGAAAAATGTTACCAGACAATCTGACCAAGTGCAGCTTTTTGTTTGGTAAGTATCTTCTCTATTTGGGTAAATTCATTTATTTTTTTCTTGGATGTATGTTATGTGGCTGCTATCTGCAATCCAGACAATCCCTTGTTCCTGGGATGTTTATTTTGGGAAGAGGAGGGCACAAGTTCTCCTGCAGCTTAACAGCCATGGGCAATGCTCAGGACTGCAATTCCCAGAGGGCGATACGAATAAGGCACTTTTGTGTTACACCATTGACCTCACACACTAACATTGCAGGCCGGGAAAGAATTCTCAGAAACATATGAGCTTTTCTCCAATGCTCTCTGAGAAAGGTGGAGTTGGACAAATCAGTTTATTTTTGGTCCATCTCACGCATGCATTCACTCATAAGTCCATTCTGTCCCATTTTCATATTAACCTACAACGTGTGTGTGCGAGTGTGTGTGTGTAGACAGACAAACAGACAATCACATTAAAAATTTGCTTCTGAATTTGTGTCAGACCATTTGGAAATGCAAAAGCTGGTGGATAAGTATGTTCTGATAGTCCAGGAAGTGTGGACTATCATATCAGAATTCACAAAGATCAAATGCCTCAATAATCCCTAGAGGAAGTTTATGAATAATGAGCCACTTCTCAGATGAGCTGGGGAAAATTCCCCTTCACTAATAACAAATTACATTGGTGAGATAGATGGAAATCTTTGGCCCAGCTTCCTAATATCCTGCATGCGCCCACACATAAAGACTTGAGATCTGCAAAGGAATAATTGTTGGGAAAAATACCCCTTTCACATCACAAGTTAACATAATATGCCAATTTGCCTTAACTGACAAATGGGGCATCTGTTACCTCACCCCAAACATTGTTTTAAAATGCTTATTACACTTCCCCTTTCCCCAGAACTCCCTCTCTCAACATGCTCTTGTCTTTTGGATCAGGCTTCCTGTTGCTCTATATTGAGATAAATTCATATTTAATTAAGTTTTTTTGCTAGCATTGTGCATACAGATTACAAACACACAGCATATTGCCGCGGGGAACTCAAATCAAGCCAAGACAGACAAACATCATTGTACATATGTGGCACTGAGGTACCACAAGAGAGTGATTTCACCACACAATCTGGAAAGGAAACTGATGTTGAAGTACTCTATTGTGACAAGTTCCATTGAAGTGAATGGGGCTTCAGCCAGAAATTCTGGGCTTAAGACTGAATTTACAAAGTTAATTTTGTGGCATGTGCTGTTTAGGGGATAGGTTCAGAGAGCTTAACTGTTTTTGTTGTTGTTCAGTCATTCAGTTGTGTCCGACTCTTCGTGACCCCATCGACCATAGCACGCCAGGCCTTCCTGTCCTGCACTCTCTCCCGGAGCATGCTCAAGCTCATATGCATTGCATCGGTGATGCTATCTAGCCATCTCATCCTCTGCCGTCCCCTTCTCCTTTTGCCTTCAGTCTTTCCCAGCATCAGGGTCTTTTCCAGAGAGTTTTCTCTTCTCATTAGGTGGCCAAAATATTTGAGCTTCAGCTTCAGTATCTGTCCTTCCAATGAGCACTCAGGGTTGATTTCCTTTAGGATGGACTGATTTGACCTCCTTGCAGTCCAGGGGACTTGTAAGAGTCTTCTCCAGCACCATAGTTTGAAAGCATCAATTCTTTGGTGCTCAGCCTTCCTTATAGTCCAGCTCTCACAGCCATACATTACTACAGGGAAAACCATAGCTTTGATTAGATGGACCTTTGTCGGCAAGGTGATGTCTCTGCTTCTTACTATGCTGTCTAGGTTTGCCATAGCTTTCCTCCCAAGGAGCAAGCGTCTTTTAATTTCATGGCTACAGTCACCGTCTGTGGTGATCTTGGAGCCCAACTGTCACTGCTTCCATTTCTTCCCCTTCTATATGCCAGGAAGTGATGGGTCCAGATGCCATGATCTTCGTTTTTTTAATGTTGAGTTTCAAACCAGCTTTTGTACTGTCCTCTTTCACCCTCAACAAGAGGCTCTTTAGATCCTCTTCGCTTTCTGCCATTAGGGTGGTATCGTCTGCATATTGGAGGTTGTTGATAATTCTCCCAGCAATCTTAATTCCGACCTCAGATTCATCCAACCTGGCATTTCTCATGATGTACTCTGCATATAAGTTAAATAAGCAGGGTGACAATATGCAGCCTTGTCGTACTGCTTTCCCAATTTTGAACCACTCGGTTGTTCCATGTCTGGTTCTTACTGTTGCTTCTTGACCCTCGTACAGGTTTCTCAGGAGACAGGTAAGGTGGTCTGGTACTCCCATCACTTTAAGAATTTGCCACAGTTTGTTGTGATCCACACAATCAAAGGCTATAGCGTAGTCAATGAAGCAGAAATAGACGTTTTTCTGGAATTCTCTTGCTTTCTCCATGATGCAGCGAATGTTGGCGATTTGATCTCTAGTTCCTCTGCCTCTTCGAAACCCAGCTTGTACTTCCAGTAGTTCTCGGTTCGCATACTGCTGAAGCCTAGCTTGTAGGATTTTGAGCATCACCTTGCTGGCATGTGAAAGGAGCACAATTGTGTGGTAGTTTGAACACTCTTTGGCGTTGCCCTTCTTTGGAATTGGAATGTCAACTGACCTTTTCCAGTCTTGTGGCCACTGTTGAGTGTTCCAAATTTGTTGGCATATTGAATGCAGCACTTTAACAGCATCATCTTTTAGGATTTTAAATAGCTCAGCTGGAAGACTGTCATCTCCACTAGCTTTGTTGTTACTAATGCTTCCTAAGGCCCACTTGACTTCACTCTCTAGAATGTCCGGCTCAAGTTCAGTGACCGGACTATCATGGCTATCAGGGACATTAAGATCTTTCCTGTATAGTTCTTCTGTGTATTCTTGCCACCTCTTCCTAATCTCATCTGCTTCTGTTAGGTCCCTGCCTTCTTTGTCCTTTATCATGCCCGTCTTTGCACAAAACGTTCCCTTGAGATCTCCGATTTTCTTGAAGAGATCTCTAGTCTTTCCCATTCTGTTGTTTTCCTCGATTTCTTTGCATTGTTCATTTAAGAAGGCCTTCTTGTCTCTCCTTGCTATTCTCTGGAACTCTGCATTCAGTTGGGTATATCTTCCCCTTTCTCCCTTGCTTTTCGCTTCCCTTCTTTCCTCAGCTACTTGTAAAGCCTCATCAGACAGCCACCTGGCTTTCTTGCATTTCTTTTTCTTTGGGATGGATTGAGTTGCTGCCTCCTGAACAATGTTACGGACCTCCATCCATAGTTCCTCAGGCACTCTGCCTATCAGGTCTAATCCCTGAAATCTATTCCTCACCTCCACTGTATATTCATAAGTGATATGATTTAGGTCATACCTGAATGGTTTAGTGGTTTTCCCGACGTTCTTCAATTTAATAGGGATGGCGGAGAATTTCTCCCCGAAACTTCGGGGGGCCGAGCGCCAACGTGTTCGGCCCCCCGAACAAGTTTCGGGGAGAAATCCTCCGCCCCCCCGCCCCCCCCCCGGGACGGGACTTACCTTCCCTGAATGTCCCTCCCGGCGGCGGGTCCGGCCGGCGGTTCGTCCGGTGTTCGAGCGGGGCGGGAGCGGCAGCCGGTCTTTCGACCGGCTGCTGCCCCCGCCATTGCAATGAAAGAAAAAAAAAAAAACGTCCCCTGATAGGCTACGTGACGATTCAAGATTTGAATCTTGAATCTTTGCAAGATTTGCAAAGTCAGCCGTGATAGGCTACGTGAATCGTCACGTAGCCTATCACGGGTGACTTTAAAAAAAAAAAAAAGTGTGTACGGATAATGGCGGCCCCCATAGGGAGCCGCCATTCCCCTTCCTTATTTGGTCGCTGTAGTCTACGTCAATGTTTACGTAGACTACGGCGAAAATAAGGGCAATGCTATTTGCGTTGCCCTTATTTTCGCCGTAGTCTATGTAAACATTGACGTAGACTACAGCAACTAAATAAGGAACGCGAATGTCGGCTCCCTATGGGGGCCGCCATTCGCGTACGCGCTTTTTTTTTTTTTAAAGTCACCCGTGATAGGCTACGTGACGATTCACGTAGTCTATCACGGCTGACTTTCCAGATCTAGCCGTGATAGGCTACATGAATCGTCACGTAGCCTATCAGGGGACGTGTTTTTTGTTTTTTTTTTACTTTCGAGTTCGCGGCCGGGCGAGGCGGGAAGCCTCCTCCCCGGCCTGAATTTCGGCCGGGCGAGGCGGGAAGCCTCCCCCCCGGCCTGAATTTCGGCCGGGCGAGGCGGGAAGCCTCCCCCCCCCGGCCTGAACTTCGCGGGGGGAGCAGCGAAGCGCTCCCCCCCACCGCGAAAAAGCTTCGGCGAAAGGTAAGGGACTTTCGTCCACCCCTACAATTTAAGCCGAAATTTTGCAACAAGAAGCTCATGATCTGAGCCACAGTCAGCTCCAGGTCTTGTTTTGACTGACTGTATAGAGCTTCTCCATCTTTGGCTGCAAAGGACATAATCAATCTGATTTTGAAATTGACCATCTGGTGATGTCCATGTGTAGAGTCGTCTCTTGTGCAGTTGGAAAAGAGTGTTTGCTATGATCAGCGTGTTCTCTTGGCAAAACACTATTCGCTTTTGTCCTGCTTCATTTTGTACACCAAGGCCATGCCTGCCTGTTATCCTGGTGATTTCTTGACTTCCTACTTTAGCATTCCAATCCTCTATGATGAAGAGGACATCTTTTGTTGGTGTTAGTTCTAGAAGGTGTTGTAGGTCTTCATAGAACCGATCAACCTCAGCTTCTTCGGCATCAGTGGTTGGGGCATAGACTTGAATTAATGTGATGTTGAATGGTTTGCCTTGGATTCATACTGAGATCATTCTATTGTTTTTAAGATTGTACCCCAGTACTGCTTTTCCCACCCTTTTGTTGACTATGAGTGCTACTCCATTTCTTCTAAGGGATTCTTGCTCACAGTAGTAGATATGATGGTCACCTGAATTAAATTCGCCCATGCCTGTCCATTTTAGTTCGCTGATTCCCAAGATGTCGATGTTCAATCTTGCCATCTCATGTTTGACCACCTCCAGCTTACCTTGATTCATTGAGCTGACATTCCAGGTTCCTAAACTATATTGTTCTTTACAGCATCGGACTTTCTTTTCACCACCAGACACATCCACTGCTGAGTGTCCTTTTGGCTTTGGCCCAGCCGCTTCACTCTTTCTGGCGCTACTTGGAAATACCCTCTGCTCTTCCCCAGTAGTATATTGGACACCTTCCGACCTGAGGGGCTCATCTTCTGGTGTCATATCTTTTAGCCTTGTGATATGTTCCATGGGGTTTTCTTGGCAAGAATACTGGAGTGGGTTGCCATTTCCTTCTCCAGTGGACCACATTTTGTCAGAACTCTCTGCCATGACCTGTCCATCTTGGGTGGCCCTGCACGGCATAGCTTATGGCTTCACTGAGTTACGCAAGCCCCTTCGCCACAACAAGGCAGTGATCCATGAAGGGGAAATAACAATTCACATATCACAAAAAACAATAAAACAGAGAACAGTCCTCCCAAAGTTCTGTCTTCCAGATTGGGTCCACAACAAAAATGTAAATAACACTTATCCCTGAAGCTTGATTTTTCTGCTGGCCAAAGAAGGAACACAGTCACTCTCTTCTCATTTCACCTCAGCTCTTCAGCAGTCTTCTCAAAGTGGATCAGAGTCCAGTAACACAAGAACAAACTTTACAGACAGCCCTGTCTCAAGGGTTCAAGGCCTTACAGAGAGGAGAAAGCAAGCTTCTTCCAAAAAACATTGACGTAATCATCCATAATGGTGGCCACTCCTTATCTCACTCCCTTACTGAGCATGTGCAGGATACCCCCCCCCCAATTTTTAAAGGGAAATATACCAGTGGGTTGCACATGCATTGGCAATGAGGACGGGACTCTGCAGCATGGCTCAGCAGCCTTTTCACACATTCATTTAACATGTAAGGGGGGTTGAGTGAATCCCCCTAATATATGTATGATGAATAAGAAAATTGAGTATGCTCCTGAGTCTTTGCGAAATACTGAATGCAAACTTGTATATTTGGAAGGGATCTTTTCAAAGGTCCTAGGCTACCATTCTGCCACTGTCACTTGGTCTAATACAGGGCTGGGGAATCTCAGGCCCAGGGACCAAATCCAGCCCTCTCAGTTTGTTCCTTTGGTGTTCCCCAGATGGCGATGCCCCCTTCCTCTGTCCCCAGCCACTGATGGCTTGCTGGTTTCTTGGCTTCTCCACAGTTTTTCCCTATTTGGAAAGGTAGGATTAGGGATGCATCCCCTATGATTTAATTTCTGGCAGTAGGAGATTCAAGCTACAATATGCTGATTTTATTTCTTGTGTGTGTGTATTTTGGGGTGCCACCCCTTTGGGTTTTGCCCACATACCCCACTGCAATGTGTCCCATGAGAGCTTCTCTGAAATTGAAGTTGACCCTAGGGCTGAAAGAGAATCCCCACACCTGAGAATAATACCAAGTGGGGACTTTACAAGTGGGGTTGTAAATTGGGATTTCAGTGCAAAATATGTGAATTCCTTGAGTTGTAGCTAACATAAGAAGGCAAACTATGGAAAATATTATGGGGTATTGGCCATATGGAATCACTGTTAAGGACACTGGGAAAGACAGATGCCCCCCAAAAGGTATATGATTCCCAACAGAGATGTACAAGAATTTTGTTCCTGTTTGCAAATTATGCGAATGTCTTTTAAACTTTGTATAGTGTATTTTAATGTTTTAACTTTGTAAACCACCCAAATTGCTCTGGCTATGAGGTGGTATAGAAATATAATAAGTAAATAAATAAAAATAAAATAAATACAGACATGTCCCATTCACAACCCCAAACGTGAATGTGACCACTAATTCCTGGAAATTTTTGCAATTTCCTGAGCTTGCATTCATGTTCAAAACTGTGCATATACACAAGTGTACACTTCCAAAAATGTACAGTTCCCTCCCAAACCTGCATCTTCATGCTTTAGCCTATGGGGAGAAAGAGCACATTTGGGATGTGTGGTTGGACAAGTGCACATTTTTGTGTGTTAAAGATGTGCACATTTCCTGTTTGGGGGTGAAAAAAGACACTCGTTTGGGAGCAAGAATGAGGCAAGACGCTCATTGAGGCAGAAAATGGAGAACTGTGACAAGCTGAAACATCAGTCACTCTCCCATCCCTAATTCCCAATACTGGTTGGGGGGCAGGGAGAGAGTGATGTCATGCTGCCTCTTGGCCCAGACAGAGCACTTGGGCAGGTTTCAAGGCAGAGCAATGAAGCAAATACCAGGAATTCCTTCCTCACTTTTCAAAGAACAAGTGCTATGTAGGAATGCTTAACCTGGAGCTTGTGGGCTGGAAATGGCTCAGGACAGCCTTCTGTGTTTAAATTAGTAAGCAAATGTTCACATTGCTGATTGCAACTTTAATAATTCTTTCTGATAAACTGTAAGTCCGCACAGAAACAGGGCTTCATTAAGTAGAGCTGCTGCATCATAACAAATATGTGATTAAATATATGAACAGAAGAAGAAAAAAGGGAAACGTATTAAGAGATTAAAGACAAAATGGCATATTGTGCCATTAAATATGTTAGTGGACAAAATAGCATCATCTAAAGTTGAGGTCACTTTTGTCTAAAGGAAATGTGATCTCTTGGTAAAAAGTGGCAGGAAGGGATGGAATTTCATGAGAATAACAATGAAATGTGATCCATTCTCAAATTAAAATGTTACGTTTAGAGTGTGGAAAATTAATAGAAAGTGTAAAAATGTTTCAGTATTCACAGTAGAGCATATAATTATGCAATTAGAACTGCTTAAAATTGATGAAAGTGCAAGCCCAGAGGAATTTGATCCCAGATCTTTTAAGGAGCTCTAGGGATATAAGGAGGCTTTGGGCAATGATTTTTATTCTCCCCTAACTAAGCATTTGATTACTTTTGGCAAACTCATGTATTCGCTTTAAACCAGATTGAAGGAAATTGGTGCATATGTGCATGTGTGTCAGTATGAAAACAACAACAATAACAACAACAACAATAACTCATGGTAGGATGAAGTTGAACTGTCCAACTTGAAAAAGTAAAAAAAGAAATCAATTAACACAAAAGAAATCTGCCTGAGTATGAATCAAGGTATGAGATGTTTTATGATAAATATGAGAAGGAAACTTTTTAGGGAATCCTGAAACTGTTCTGCGTCACATCTGTTGCAGTGCAGCATTTTTATGTCTTTCGATAAAACACGTTCCTTCACTCTTCTGCTTGCTCTGTAGGTCAGACTAGAGATGCTCAAAGCATTAAGTCCATATTCTGCTACAAAGTAGGGATGGGAGAATCAGTGATGCTTGAGCTTGCTGAGACTCTCCACACTCCACCTTGAAGCTCTGGATGCTTTGCTCTCGTTTTCGATTGCGATCTGTTTTTCTTTTTCTTTGTATGGGAAAGGGGCACATTTGGGTATGTCCTTTTTTTGAAACTGCACAGTTTTGAACATGGACACCCTGTTGCACTCTTCCTCCCCAAAGACTAAAGCGTGTATTTTTCTAATGCACACATTTTGCGATTGCAAATGCAAGTTCAGGAAGGTGTGTGCTTTCTCTGAAAACTATGCTTCCATTTGCAAATGGGGCTGCAAACCAGACAAATTTAAGTTAAAAATGAATCAAAATGAAATTCCCGTACATCTCTTCTATGAGGTGACCTGATCCACAGCTCTGGGACTAATATGTGAACTGGAACCCAGTTGTCTTTCTGCATTTTGCACAACTTACAGTAAAAAAGAAAAGAAATAGATGGCTGCCATCTATGGACCCATGAGGCAATCATTCTCACACACACACACACACACACACACCATGTCCATGGAAGGGACAGCAAGTCATCATGTCCCTGGGATGGACAGCATCACCCCCATGTCACTCCCAGATGTCACTCCTATTTTTTTAAGCAGCCCTAGAACCATGTCATATTACTGTGTTTGTGCATTTTCACACTTTAAAAATGGCAAAATAAAAGTGGAAACAGGAACCTGTGCCAATGTGACATGAACTAAAAATAGACTGATCTGGCCATTCCAACTTATGCCCAATTGCATCAGCAACTCTATCAACTGAGTTTGGGACAGCAGTATTTTTAGGATGCCAATGAACTGAGGTGCATTTGGAGAAGTGAACTCCAGGATCCTTTCACTGTCTCAGGGTGCTGCTGGGGGCGCAACTCTCAAATCCTGTGCCAGTTCATGTCTCAGAGATTTTCATCCAAGCATCCTCTGCAGCATTGCCAGAATCCTGAGCCACATCTATTTATTTATGCCCTGCAGTTGCTTGAGATAGCAAAACAAAGCTGCTTGGGCCAATCCTGAGATCAGGTGTTAGCCATTTGTTTGAGTGTTCCAGATGGAGAAAGTACAGCCCTGGCTCAAGCCAAGCCGGCACTTGAGGCATGCAAGCCAAGGTTGCCCCTCCCCAAATTGGGCCATTGCTGCCTCCCGTAGTCCCCACCTATGCATCTGCCCCTTCCACTCCCACCAGTATTCACATCTTCCCCCACCTTCCCAGTGCAGCTTACTCAACTCTTGCAGTGGCAGCAGCAGCATCTTCAAGTAGGAGCTCCGTTTCCACTTGGCAGAGTACCAGATGCAGCAGCAGGCGGCCAACATTTTCAGTCTCCCAAAATGCCATGCCTGGCTTAGAATCATAGAATCATAGAACAGTAGGGTTGGAAAGGGCCTACAAGGCCATCGAGTCCAGCCCCCTGTTCAATGCTTGCCACAGCTGGTGCTCCAGAAACAAGGTGGAGTATGGATTCTACTTTAAGATGCTGCCAGGACCCAAGGACTAGGTAAGTTGAGGCAGGCTGGAGGGGAGGATGCCAATGACTGGTGGTGGTTGCAGTGGCAGTGCTAGGCGAGGAGCCTTAAGCTTGGCCCTGGGCTGGTGCTGCCACCATTGCCACTGCCCCCTGGCCTGGCCTGGCCTACCAACCCAACTTGGAGCCACATTCTTGCTCAGCTCTGGAACACTGGATGCAGCAGCAAGTGGTCACCATTTTGAATTCCCAAAATGAAACAGCCAGTGTGACTCTCACATGGGGCACCACATTTGGAATTATTCAAAATGATGGCTGCTTGCTGAAACAAATGGGTACTGTGGAGCTTAATAGGATCTTGGCTCCAAAGTAGGATGGCAGCAGTAGGGATGGCGGTGGAGTTCAGCTGGGGGCTCGAGCTTGGCTAATTAGCACCAGCTTGGCCCCTCGGTATAAATGGTTTATTTAGATCATTTACGCCTGTAATGTTGTGTAAATGGGCTTCTTTACAGCTGCCATTTACGCAACATCTTCCTTTGCGGAAAATACTGAGCCACCATTTTGTGCAGAATGGCCACTCGGTGGAGCAGTGGGATGCTCACCGATGGACTGCCTGGTGGCTCACCAGTCACCGCACATAGCAAAAAGGGTTGGGCGGCCAGCAGGGCTCTGGTGAGTGGCTCACTAAAGTAGCAACATTTCCCAGCACATTTACAGTTGCAGCTTCCATTCAGCACTAATAATTTGCATGTATGGGGATATTACAAATGATGACCTGTTCTTGCAAATATCCACTGAGACGCAATGGTTCTGTTGATAGATACTTTTGGTCAGATACTACATCTCTCACTCCTGTATGAACTAGCTTAGTAATGCCTGAGCCAAACCTGGTAGTGTAGTTCCTGTCCTGAGGGAACAAAGCAATATTTTCACCACAATAATAGTCAAGGTGTTTTATGCAAGGTCTGCCTTCTGTATCTGATAAATATCCATATACAAGTGATCTATTGGTCTTTAGTTGACTTGTGGCAATGTCAAAAGTTTGAGCAACAAAGTTGCACAGATCTCCAACAACTTTGGAAGATCTTCGATAGACTTGATTTCCTATAGGAATCACAATGAAGGACGTAATAGCTGTTCAGGGGTCTGAGCAGTCTGCTTAGTTGGAACACACCACATTTATCTTGTTTAATTGAATATTGACCCATTAAGGCCCTATTATAATTCATTCTGTCATGTGTCATTCTAAGAGCCTCAACCATGCAATCACTATACATACTGAGAAAGTGGTCTCAGTACATAATTATTGGATGTACAATAGCTAATCTTTCAAATACTTTTTGATCCATTAAAAAAAAAATCATGCATAAGTAACTCATATAAAATAATCAGTGACTGAACTAATTTACCCATGCATGCACACACACACACACACATGGAGGAATGATCAAATATAACAAAACTAAAAAGCTGTTCTGAAAACACAAGACAGAGGAAAATTGACAAAATTGAATCTTTTTGCAGTTCCGTAATTTGAAAAGAATTTAAATTGATCCTATTTCTACCCCAAAGGAAATGTTCGGCCAACTTGCAAGCATCAGCAAAACACAGATGAATACTTGAAAGACAAATACAACCTCATGTGTAGGAGCAGTAACATGACTCTTACAAGACCAATAAGACTCTGGGTGTGTACTACTTGCCTGTTGGGGTGATGGGCTGGTGAACACAGTTTGAGCTATACCCAAATTTAGGGATGGGTGATAATTTTGTTTCAGTTCATTATTGATAAGAATTTACCGATGGAAATTAAATTACGGAAAGGAAATTAAAAAAAGAAAATCAAATGGGGGAGAAACTAAAACTGACAAATTCAGCCATCCAAGCCCAGGGCTTTGAGTGGTTAGCTCTAAAAATCTGGCTTGGAATCCCTGTGTATTAGTGGTGAATTAGGGTCACCACCTCTTTTTCCTGATAGGACCCATATCCAACAACTACATGTCATGCAGATACAACATGGTCCTCTCCATGCTGGCTATAGATCTATCTATTGAATTTGGCCAGTGCAGATGGGTGAGAATTTCATTTCAGTTAATATTTTTAAGAATTTACCAAAATTCTCAAATTTCTTCATATTTAGGTTGGAAAGAACTTGAGATTGTTGGGTTTTATTTTTTTTTAAATGAATGTGGGAGAAAGCAAAACTGACAGATGTGTCCATCCCTAGCAAAATTCATTTGAAAAGTTCAGATTCACTGAATGAATTCTAAAGGGGATTTAGTTTATTAAGATAATTGACCACAATTCATTCTCAGTCTGATTCTATGGACTAATAAGAGTAAATGATAGTTCTAATTTACTAACCCATATGTTTTCTGAACCCTGGTAGATGGTATCAGCTGCATGAAGGTCACAGAGAGACATAATCCTTGAATTTAATACACTTGACCTTCTCTGTCCAACTATCTTCATCACTTCGTGTTTAATACAGATGTCAATAATGCACCTGGAAGTCCAAAGTTCAAACAGGAAACAAATTGAAAACTATCTTTTCCTACAGAAAACATGAATGATTTGACACAGAGAACATTGGCTACTGGGTGGACTAAAAATATAATGAATGAATGAATTGGTTTGACACAAAACAGAGAACATTCATCGAAGGTTAACATTGGTTCTTAACAACAAAGGGTACAGATTTCACCACTGCCCATTTGTGAATCTTCTTTACAATGGTTTTTTATTTCATTTCATAACATTTAAACTGCAGTACAGTTGCCAACATCATGTACACATTGGCCTGATGATGTCACAATGTTGCCTTCACTTCCATGAGTCGCATGGCCTTTTCCATGAAGAACTACCCCTGACTTGCCATCAAGGAATGGTCCTTCGCACTTGCAGATCGCACCATTACTCATCTTTGCACAACATAAGATTTAAGAAGGAACGTTAATCTGTTATGTAGTTGCATTACAGTTGTGTGGTTTTTTAAATATACTGTATGTGTGTGTGTCTGTGTGGGTGTTTATATATATATATATATATATATATATATATATATATATGATTTCTTTTTCTTTTTCAACACACTTCTAATATCTCTATAATGGCGCATTACTCAATGGAAAGCTATGTTAATGAGAACCAGTGTGGAGTCATGGCTAGAGTGTTGGACGTTGAACTGGACAGGGAGATCAGGCTTGAAATCTCCACTTGCTGAAGCACAATGTGTGGCATTGCTGCATTGGGCCTGTTACTAAATGGAATGGAAAGGTGATAGAAACTTATTGCTACCATACTACAAAACTATATGTGCATCCACAGATAAATCAATGATGCCTCCAGCCAGTACTTGCCTTCAACTTACCCTAAGTAGTGGAATAGAATCAACAACACAGAGAACAATTTCTAAACATCAGTATGACAATCCTCCTATCCAATTGTGTCTCCTTCACATGGACACATGTGAAGCACATGATTTAGCACAAAAGGAAGGGGCAAAAATCAAAATGTAAAAATATACACACAATCTTACTGTAACTACTGTTTCAGGTTCTCAGAAGGGAAAGGTTGTCTTCTCCACTGAAACCACCTCAGTCATTGATTCTCTTCAGGCAATCAGAGTCTCATCAGGGAATAACAATAACAATAACAATAATATTCCCTTCAAGAATCCAACAGGGAACTCACAGAACTACTTTTTTTTTTAATCAAAGGTGGAAAACAGCAGATGCATTTTGTTGATGCACATAATAGTTTTGTTTGTTTGCCAAACTTCAGTGCAAGATCATATTAGAGTGGTGGCCATCTCTGAAATCTCCAATTTTGGAAATGTTCCCTTAATTATAATTGTCTTGATTTTTTATCTTTTTGATACATTGTTTGTATGAATTAAATAGGCAGTTTCTTTTGCAAATACGTTGCTGTCAATCCCAAATTTCACAAGTTTTAAAATACAACAGAAACTGAACAACTAAAATGCCTGGGAGAATAAAAAGGTCTTCACCTGGTGATGACAAGACAACAGCATAGATGTCAGGCGAGTCGTTCTGGGAATGCCCTTCTCAGATGGGAGTGCCACACCAGAGAAGACCCTCTTCTTAGTAGCCACGCACCCCACTTCATTTGGTGGGGGCTTCCAGAGAAGGACCGCTGAAGAAAGATGACCTTAGGGTCTGGGCAAGTATATATCGGAGGAGAGACAGTCTTTCAGGTAATCTGGCCCCAAGCCATTTAGGGCTTTGAATGTTAATACGAGCACTTAGAATTGAGCTTGGTAGTGGGCTGTCTGTCAGCTATGCTGGCTAGGGCATGTTGGGAAATGTAGAACATTTCTTCTGACTAAACAGGTATAGGATTGAACCCTAAATCATTTTGTTGTGGCTCAGAAGAAGGAGAGAAGCCAAAACATATGATGTAGCAGAGTGCCACTGTTTCATACTGCAAAATGAAGAGCGGGCAGTATGAGTTTTTATCCCCCCCCTTATACATATAGCCTGCAAATAAAACTGTCCATATATATAAGTGAAAGTAGTTATAATATTTGGCCAATAAATAAGCATTCATTGTAGGCATTGTAAGGATCACCAGCATCAAACAAAACTACTCCATACATCCCTTGACTTGTTTAGCCGAGAAAGTACAAACAGAAAATTGGTACAGGTGGATTGTGTATTCTGCGCTTTCCTACTTACAGGCATAGATTCATAAAATTATATTTTTAGATATTCTCCAAGCTGTAGTCAGGGACAACACAGCAGGTCTGGAAAGAACAAATGCTTTGCTATGTTATGATCGTGATAGATATGAAAAAGGAAGCTTCAAGACTAATAAAGAATGCCAAGGGCTTCTTTTGGAGACCCTATGCTTCCGTTGTTGAGCTCCTGAGATAGTACTAGCTTCATATTATTCATAGAGCCTCTTTTTGATAAACACTCGAAGTTAAGTAACCCAGAAACAAAATGATTAATTGAATTTATATGAATAGAGAAGGTGCAAAACCAAAAGCTGCTTGGTCAGATGTAGTGACCCAATAGTTAACAGCAATCCACTTTAGAGGCTCACTGAGAGTAAGGAGCTGACATTTAAGAATGTCTGTGCATGCACAAAAGCATTTGAGTGTGTAGTCTCTTTGAGTGCTGCCTATACACTGGCAAAATTCTAGTTAATACAAAGCAGAACCTACTTGTCAAAGGCCACACAGTGTATACAGATTTGTAGATACACTGAACTATTTAATTCTGAACTCCAGCACCATTAATATTGTGAATGAGCATCTTTCCACATGATAGTTCTGTTTATTTTAACCATCTGATCATACAGTTCAAGTCAGAGAATGTTTGGTAAAGCTAGTTTTAAGTCCATGGATGCTTGAGATGCAGAAATCAGCCAAACTCGAGCTCGTCAGAGTTCTCAGATTTCCACCAACTTCCAGCTTGAAGCTCGCTCCAGCTCATCTCCATATCAGATTGTGAGCTTCCACCACTTTTCCCATGAAAATTGCAAAAAACTTCGGTGCACACATTCGAAAGTTCTTAGTCTTCTCTCATTGATTAAAGTTTGTGCACACTTTTTAAAAAGTGCACGTGTACTTTTCAAGTGTATTTTCTAATGTGCACATTTTTCAGATGCATTTTTTTCTGCCACCAACAGCATCACAAGTTCAGGAATATACAGGCTTTGACCATGTAATGGCCCTTGAGTAGGGATATCTGTCGCTGGGAAATCCAGTCCTTCTGGGGCTTGCCATTCCATGGTGCCCTGATTCGGCTTGCATTTGCGAGCTGAACCATGGGTTTTCCCCCAAATCTGGGAACTTTTCCTATTTTTTAAGATTTGCATAAGCAATTCTTTAAAAACATTTGTGTAAATATAAATTTGTGCAAATTACGGCTGCATAATTTGCACAAATTGCACAAACTGCAGCCACAATGTGTGCAAATTCCTATTTCCACAAACAAAACAAAGAAATTGAAAATATGAGCGCTGTCCCGACTCGGTGCAGATCAGGTTGGGCCAGCTCGCAGGAAGCAAGCCAAAGTCCGGGGGCTGAGCTGATGAAAGCTTGGTGAGCTCCATCCCTGGATGGATTCCTTTGATCTCCCTCCCTACCCTTGGGCATGACTACTGTAGGGGTGAGCTGACCTGCTCAACTTGCACTCCACCCCTAGGCCTGCTCTCCTGGCAATGCACTTGAGACCTAGAACAGTTTTCTGTATTGGGTTATACATGAGAGGAGACTAAATACTGAGTAGGGATGTGTGGAACCACTACCTTTTGTTCTGGGGGGGTTCTGCAGGGGGGGGACGCGATCTGGTCCTCCCCTCAGAATCCTCCTTGGCCAGATCCGCTCTGCGGCAATTCTGCGGAGCCACCACCCAGCTCCGAAGCGCCAGCGATACGGCTATTTGCGTTGCCCTTATTTTCGTCGTAGTCTACGTAAATCTTTACGTAGACTACCCGTGCCCAAATAAGGAACGCAAATGGCGGTGCCCATGGGCACCGCCATTTGCGTATGCACTTTTTTTTTTTTTCAAAGTCAGCCGTGATAGGCTATGTAAAGATTTACATAGCCTATCACGGCTGACTTTGAAAATCTAGCCGTGATAGGCTACGTAAATCGTTACGTAGCCTATCACATTTTTTTTTTTTTACTTTACTGGGAAATGGCGGAGGCAGCAGCCGGTCGGAAGACCAGCCGCCGCCCCTGCCGCCGCCAAAACGCCGCCGAAACGCCGCCGGGACCCGCCACCAAGAGGGACATTCGACAGAGGTAAGTCCCATCCCGGGGGGGGGCGGGGGGTGTTGGAGAATTTACCCACCAATTTCAGGGGGCCGAATGCATTCGGCCTCCTGGAGATTCGTGGAGAAATTCTCCGACATCCCTAATTCTCTTACCTGGTCCTGCACCTTGCTTCACGGTGGGGGGGAGGCGCTCCATTCCTCACCGTGAAATTCTTGGCGGGGGGGAGGCGCCCCATCCCTCCCCGCCGAAATTCTGGCCAGGGGGGAGGCACCCCGTTCCTCCGGCCAAAATTCTGGCCGGGGGGGAGGCGCCCCGTCCCTCCGGCCGCGAATCCTCCTTGCCGGCCGGGACGCAAACGTTTGCATCCCTGCAGTCAGCTGTGATAGGCTACGTAAATCCTTACATAGCCTATCACGGCTGACTTTGGGGGGAAAAAAAGCACGTATGCAAATGGCGGCGCCCATGGACGCCGCCATTTGCATTCCTTATTTGGGCACGTGTAGTCTACATAAAGATTTACGTAGACTACGGCGAAAATTACGTAGCCTATCATGGTGTTTTTTGAAAATCTAGCCATGATAGGCTACGTAAATCTTTACATAGCCTATCACGTTTGCTTGAGTTTGTTTGTTTTTTACTTGGAAATGGTGGCGGTGACAGCCGGTCGGACGACCGGCCGCCAACCGCCGCTGAACCGCCGCCGGGAGCCGCCGGGAGCCGCCAGTACCAGGGATATTCACCAAAGGTAAGTCCCATCCCGAGGGGGTGGTGGGGGGGTGGCGGACCGTTTCTCCACTAATTTCGGGGGGCCGAATGCGTTGGCATTCGGCCTCCCGGAGATTCGTGGAGAAATTCTCTGCCATCCCTAGCCAGAGCCACAGCCACTGCTAGAGCTGCCACCGCCGGAGCCGCTGCCGGAGCCACCACTGTTGCATCCACCACCAGGTAGGGATGTTTGAAAGTCAGTTACCTTTTCGCGGATTGTGTTCGCAGTGGGGGGGAGGGGCTCCATCCGTCCCCCCCAGAATCCTCAATGGGGGGGAGGCGATCCAGTCCTCCCCCCCCAGAATCCTGCCTGGCTGGCTTCGCTCTGCGGCGGCTCTGCGGATCAGCCGGCCAGGGCCATCCGCAGCCGTAGTTCCGGCCACAGACTGGCTGGTGCGGATGCAAATGGCAGCGCCATAGCGGCCGCCATTTGTGTCCAGCCAGGCTGCCATGATAGGCTATGTAAGTATTTACATAGCCTATCATGGCAAGCCAATAAAAAAATAAAAAAACGGCGTACGCAAATGATGGCGGCAGCTACCGCGGCCGCCATTTGTGTTGCCTATTTTTCGCCGTTCTAGCCTACATAAATATTTATATTTAACTAATATTTAGCCTACATAAATATAAATATTGGGGCTGTACTTCCCCAAGTTCATGGAGACAAGAGTGAAAGGACAGTTGCTTTTGCATCCAGAACTTTACAAGGGTCAGAAAGATATTACTCTACAGTTGAAAAGGAGGTCCTGGCATGTGTATGGGCTACAGAGAAATGGCGGACCTATTTGTGGGGTCTCGCATTCTAGGGATGGCAGATAATTCCGCCACAGATTCCAGTGAGGCTGGATTCTCTAGAATCCGCCCCCCCGGAATCCGTGGCAGAATGGCCTCCCCCCCCCCGCAGAATCCCCCCAGGATGGAACTTACCTGGGGCGGATGCAGCGGATTCGGTTGTGGTGGTTGTGGCAGCAGCTGCGGCAGCTGGTCTCCTGGCCAGCCGTAGCCAGGCTGCTGCAGCCGCCATTGGCGTCCTTGCAGCTGTGATTGGCTACGTAAGTATTTACGTAGCCTATCACACCAAACCAAACAACAACAACAACAACCAGCATACGCAAATGGCGGCAGCTACGGCGGCCACCATTTGCGTTCCCTATTTTTCACCGTTCTAGCCTATGTAAATATTTACGTAGGGTATTATGGCAAAAAAAAGGGGAACACAAATAGAGTAGTGGGTGCTATTTGCATTCCTTTTTTTCCTGCTGTAATAGCCTACGTAAATATTTACGTAGGCTAGAATGGCGGAAAATAGGGAATGCAAATGGCGGCCACCGTAGCCGCCGCCATTTGCGTATGCTGGGTTTTTTTGTTTTTTGTTTGGGTTAGCCGTGATAGGCTACGTAAATACTTACGTAGTCTATCACAGCTGCAAGTAGCCTATCACAGCTGCAAAGATGCCAATGGCAGCCGCAGCAGCCCGGCTGCAGCCAGCAAGGAGACCAGCCGCCGGCGCCAAATCCGCCACATCCACCCCAGGTAAGTTCCGTCCCGGGGGGATTCTGTGGGGGGGCAGGGGGGCAGGAGACCATTCCGCCACAGATTCCGGGGGGGCGGATTCTAAAGAATCTGTCCTCACTGGAATCCATGGCGGAATTCTCTGCCATCCCTACTGCCATGTAAGCTCCGTCCCAGGGGATTCTGTGGGGTGGCGAGGGGGGGAGGCCGTTCACCCATGGATTCCATTCTAAGGAATCCGGCCTCACTGGCATCCATGGTGGATTCTCTGACGTCCCTACATTTGCATCTGTGGTTTTTCCCACGATAGGCTAGCCTACCGTGGGAAAAACCACAGATGGAAATGGTGTAGCGGATGCCATTTGTGTCTGTAGTGAGCCCTCAGCCAGCGATACGGCATGGCAATGGTGGTCGTATCGCTGGTGCTACGGAGCTGGCCGTCGGCTCTGCATGATCACTATAAGGAGGATCCGGCAGAGGAGGATTCCGGAGGGTGGCGGAGGTGAGTTCTGCCATTCCGTCACGGACTGCAGAGAGGCCAGATTCTAAAGAACTCATTGGGTTCATTCATTGGGGTCCGTGGCAGAATTCTCCACAAAGAGAATTGTGGAGAAGGGTTCCTGCCACAAAGCCTACACAAAGAGAAGAGAGAAGGGTTCCTGCCCAGGACTCCAGAAAGAAAACACAAACTAACTGCACTCTACATGGGGCTGCCTTTGAAGACGGTTCAGAAGCTGCAGCTCATGCAAAATGTGGTGGCCAGATTGATAATGGGGAACCAGGAGGTCTGAACATATAAGACTGACTCTGGTCCACTTGCACTGGCTGCCTGTATGTTTCCGAGCCCAATTCAAGGTGCTGGTTTTACCCTGTGCAGCCTTACACAGCTTCGGACCACAATACCTGACAAAGCGCTTCTCCCGACATGATCCTACCCATACACTACACTACACTCAACATCTAAGGTCCTCCTCCAGCTGCCTACTCTGAGGGAAGCTCAGAAGATGGTAGCAAGGGAGAGGCCCTTCTCAGTGATGGCGCCCAAATTATGGAATGATCTCCCCGACGAGGCCCCCTGGCACCAACATTGTTATCTTTTCATCACCAGGTTAAGGCCTTTCTTTTCTCCCAGGCATTTGGCAGCATATGATAAGTTTTAATCAATCCTGGAATGGCTTATGGTTATGGTTGTTGGCTTTGAGACTGCTTGTTTGAAGTTGTTTTAGATATATGTTCTTTTGTATATATTGTCTGTTCATGTGTTTTTTATGTAATTGGCTTTTAAAATCTGTATACTGTATTTTTAATGTTTTTAATCTTTGTAACCCCCCCCTCCAGAGAGCTTTGGCTATTGAGCAGTATAGAAATGTAATAAATAAATAAATAAACAAACAAACAGCTGCAGGCTTCTTAAAGACAGATACACATACACATATTATAGATCACAGACTGCACTCATGGTTGGGTTAGGGAGCTGCAAATTGGGTAAATTCTGGCCATAAATGAACAGACACAAATTTCACATACTTCCCTAATGACTACACATGCATTCTACATCTGGTTTCAGCAGCTGTGCAGAGCGCCATTTGCTTTTCGAGGCTGGGCTGTAGGCATTGTGCTTTAAAATGCTTGCCACGTGCTTTCCTGTTCTATGAATCTACCCAAAGAGTGAAATTGGGAAAGAATACTTTCCATCTTAGCAACAATTAACAACAACAACAAAAACTGTTTTGCCCCTACTTCGTTATGCTTTCTACTAGGGATAATAAGAAATCTAATGAAAAAAAATTGTTTTCATGAATAATTAATTGAAACTTTGTAATGATCAGAGGAACACAGGAATTAACACTGATAAGTATTGCCAGAATACTTTTGTGACTCTCCAGTGTATGGTAGGGGTGGACGAAAGTCACTTACCTGTCATCGAAGCTTTTTCGCGGTGGGGGGGAGGCGCTTTGCTGCTCCCCCGCGAAGTTCAGACTGGGGGGGGGGGAGACTTTGCAAATCTAGCTGTGATAGGCTACGTTAATCATCATGTAGCCTATCACGGGGGCGGGTTTTTTTTTCTTTTATTGCAATGGCGGCGGCGGCAGCTGGTTGAAAGACCAGCTGCCGCTCCCGCCCCGCACGAACACCCGCCGAACCGCCGGCCAGACCCACTGCCGGGAGGGACATTCGGCAAAGGTAAGTCCCATCCCGGGGGGGGGGGTGCGGGGGCGGGGGGGTGAGAATTTCTCCCCAAAACTTGTTTGGGGGGCCGAACACGTTGGCGCTCGGCCCCCCGAAGTTTCGGGGAGAAATTCTCCGCCATCCCTAGTGTATGGATAAAATAGAAAAGGCTGAACTCTTGTGTTCTCTCAGCACAAAGCCCAGGAAAAAAGCAATGAACCGGAACAGCTCAGTGAAGGTCTTAATGAGCTGCAGATGAGCTTCTCCTTTCTCCTAGACCAAAATGAATGGTACAGATTAATTCAGGTGGGACTCCCCTTAGGTCTGCATATTTCATTACGTGCAAATGAACCGCGAAGAGAGCAAACCTACGCTCCTGGTTACCCTGATTGACCTTTACATTAGTAGGAAGATGACAGGTTTGAGCAGTGAGCTGAATTATGAATGCAGAGGCTGAGGGTTTCATGCTCAATCTGTGGTTGTTTGCACTAATGGCTGGTGATTTGAAGACCACAAAGTAGGGTATCAAGCTCGCCCTGTGAATGTTAAATTAACAATGATACAGACTGTTTTATATCCATTCATAGGCTATGTGCCATAATGAAATAATGATGATAAACCTTGATTAGTTTATAGTTTCTCTCTTAACCTCACACAGTGGAATAGACTCCCCAAGAAATCAATTTTAGTATTTATAAATGTCTCTTTCTCTCCTAAATAACCTATCACTCCTGGGTCTCTGTTGCATTATCTCTTTATCTTTCCTGCTGTTGCAACACCATCTATTCTATTTCCTGCAAGAAATGTAATTAATATCTTTGTGCTTCATTTTCTTCATTATTAAGGATGTTAAATTTGGAATTACTAAACAATGATCCTGTGAAGTCCTGCAGAATCCCTCCCAATTACTTTAAAGTGGGCTGTAAATCATTATGTTTTTCTTATTCATCAATCATATTTTATTCCTTTTAATGGTGCTAATATCCAAGGCAATTTTTAAGTAACTGAAGATAAAAACTGGGGAGAACTGGTTTTATTAATGCACAGTTCTCATATACAGACTTTATTTCTTTCACTTTTTGATGTTGTAGGAGGTAATCCTTGTTTTTCTTTTAACTTAAATTATATGCAGTATTTTGAGCTTGCTTCATTCACTGGGTTGGATTCAGATTTAGGCATACTTAGAGTAGGTTCATTGAAACCAATAGGATGTGTTATGCATGACTAACTGAAGTCCCATTGATTTCTATGAGTTTTTTGGATGACACTTCTATTGTGTGCTCACCATTCCTCACTCATGGTTGTATATGGGTGCTTTAGATGACATCATCATCCTTCAGTTTTCTGTCTGTGTTTTCCAATCACTTTTGTAGGGGCATTTGGGGGGCATGGGAAATGCTGTAGTTTTTGGAATTGCAAAGAAGTGCAACCTTCCACCAGTGTAGTTGTCATATTCTGCTTTGTACCACTATAACGCAGTGCCACCTGGAAGTAGGGATGTCTGTCGCTGGGAAATCCAGACCTTTTGGGGCTTCCCAGACTTCTGGGGCATGCCTGGCTTGGCTTCCTTGTGTGTGCCAAGTCGCGTGGTTTCCCTGAGTTCCAGGGACTTTGTACACCTTTATTTATTGATTTATTATTATTTTTTTGGTATGGGCTGTAATTCATGCAAATAGAGCTGTGCAAATTATGGCTAAAAATTTGCCTAAATTATAGCCATAAATTGCCTAATTTGTTCAAATTACACAATTTATGGCCATAATTTGCACAAATGTCTTTTTACACACACACACACACACACACACACACACCAATTATGGAAATTCCGCTGGCTGGCCTGGCTTGTTGCGCTGGCTGACAAAAGTTGGAACAGAGTCAGGAGGGCCAAGCTGACAAAAGCTCAGCTGACAAAACCTCCCAACCAGATTCCTTTGACTTCCCTACCTGGAGGTATGGAAAGGCAAGGAAGGGCAAAAAACACACACAACCCTTTGTGTAGAGATCTGATCTTAATCCTGCAAAGAATCTGGATGCTGTTGCAGTGGGTTAAAAAGCCTCATCTAGAAAAGCTCTGACTAAGTCTGGATATACCCTGTGGGTCTACTGTGGAGCAGATTGATCAGTGCTTGAGTAGGCTGTAACATAAAATCATATATCCCTCTACCCCAGGCCAGCTCTCCTATAGACCAGAATGGGAGCCTCCTCTCAGGGGATGAAATGGGGCGGTGAGAGGTGGGGTTAGGTATGTACGAAAGTCACTTACCGTTTTGCGGATCTGCTTCGCGGTGGGGGGGAGGCACTCTGTCCCTCCCCCTGGAATCCTCGATGGGGGGCAGGCACTCCATCCCTCCCCCTGGAATCCTGCCCGGCTGGCTCCACTCCACAGGGATTCTGCAGAGCCGCCGGCCGGCTCCGCCGGCAGCCGGACATCCTCCACTGGGCAGCAGGGACGCAAATGGCGGCGGCCGTAGCTGCCACCATTTGCGTCCCTGTACTTAACTGTGATAGGCTACATAAATATTTACATAGCCTATCACGGCAAAGTAAAAAAAAAGCGTACACAAATGGTGGCGGCTACCGCGGCCACCATTTGCATTCGCTATTTTTCGCCGTTTTAGCCTACATAAATATTTACGTAGGCTGAACGGCTAAAAATAGTGAACACAAATGGTGGCTGCCGTAGCTGCCGCCATTTGCTTACGCTGCACCCAGCCATGGCCAGCCAGGAGACCAGCTGCCCCCACCCCCACTGCCGCTGCCCCTGTCCCCGCTGCCACCGCAACTGCCCCAGGTAAGTGCCATCCCGGGGGGTTCTGCGGGGTGGGCGGGGGGGCAGAAGGCCGTTCCGCCACGGATTCTGGGGGGCTGAATGCCAGTGCATTTGGCCTCACTGGAATCCGTGGCAGAATTCTCCACCATCCCTAGGTGGGGTGAGTCCAGCAGTGTACCCTGACTTGCCTGCTGCTGCCTTTGCCCGCACTCTGCCTGCTGTTGCCACTGTTTCCGTTGCTGCCATTTTGCTCACCACTGCCACAGCCTCTAGCAGCTTCCTCCAGTTTCATCTATCCGCTTCCCCCCACCCCCATGCTGCTTTCATTATCTGCTATTTTTTTTCTTAATGCCTGCAACAATCAATGACATAAAATCTGCTAAGGGCGCAATCCAATAGGGATAGTCATAGGGGTGTACGGAAGTCACTTACCTTTTCGCGGATGTGATTCACTGTGGGGGGGGAGGCACTCCATCCCTCCCCCCAGAATCCTAGAAGGGGGGGAGGCGATCCAGTCCTCCCCCCTGGAATCCTGCCTAGCCGGCTCCGCTCCACGGCAGCTCTGTGGAGCAGCCGGACAGGGCCGTCCGCAGCCGGAATTCCGGCCGTGGATGGGGTGCTGCGGCTGCAAATGGTGGCCGCCGTAGCGGCCACCATTTGCATCCAGCCAGGATGCCGTGATAGGCTACATAAGTATTTACATAGCCTATCATGGCAGGCCTCTCCCCCCAAAAAAACAGCTTACGCAAATGGCAGCGGCCACTACACTATTTGCGTTCCCCTTTTTTTTTTTGCTGTAATAGCCTATTTAAACATTTACGTAGGATAAAATGGCAAAAAATAGGGAACGCAAATGGCGGCCGCTGTAGCCATTGCCATTTGTGTATGCATTTTTTTTTTTTTGCTTGCCGTGATAGGCTATGTAAATACTTACGTAGCCTATCACGGCCTCCGCTGGGATGCAAAAGGCGTCCCTGCATTAGCCGTGATAGGCTACATAAGTATTTACGTAGCCTATCACAGCTTTGATGAGGAAGTGAATGGCGGCCTCAGTGCAGCCGCCATTCGCAAGTCAGTGCGGACGGCAGCAGGTAAGTGCTCCATTTTGTGCACCTTTCGTGGGTTGGGCGGGTGGGGGCTTCGTTCCGCCATGGATTTCGGCATTTGGCCTCACCGAGATCCATGGCGGAATTCTCCGCCAACCCTAGATAGTCAACCACCTCCAAACTCAGAGGTGACCGACTATCCAATGCAGGGTGGGGGTCTTCTCTTCCATGCTCCGGCCTGCCTGCATTTGTGGCTAGATGGCTGATTTCAGCTGTCTAGCTGGGGTGCCTCAGAGTGGGCTGGGGGAGACTGGATGGTGCACTTCCACCATCCCCTCCCCTCCCCCTTTTCCCCGATCCATGCTGCTCTTCTGAGGAATACACACTTTCCCACTAGCCCATATGGAAAAAACATAATGTATCCTTTTATTCATTAAAATATCTATGCTTTGAATGTACCAATTTATTCAAATAAATGAGGTTGCAGTGTGTATGTGTGTGTGTGTATATATATATGTTGTCACAGTATATTATGCAAGTTACTTATTTTATTGCTATTTGAATAAAAGTGAAAGAAATGCCATCAAAACACCACCGGCCTTGCAAAATGCCTGATGCAAATATCAGTTGTTATGATGACACAGTTATTGAACCTATCTTCAAGGAGATTATTTTCCTTCTGCCATTTCTTTTCCTGGAAACCCCAGGAACAGTACTAACAGATCTACCGGGAGGTCAGGATGATCTGGAAATATATTGCAAAACAGAATGTCTAAATCCCAGTCTCATAAGCATATACCACATAAGGTTTGATTTGTTGTAATGTTGAGAAATAACGGCTCACTGGCTTTCACGTAAGTTAGCAGGGGCCTGACAGAAACCAGAGGACAATAGTAGTCCCAGAGTACCCCAAGCCCAGTGATAATCTGTTCCAATTTGAAATGGTCAGGAGAACGCAATTCATTTTACCAAGGTCGAGACCCTGGTGAATGGCTGGAATGCTGCAATCACTGGGGCATTAGACTGGGCGGCTCCGAAATGCCCTCTCCCCCTGAACAGGGCTCAGACTGCACCATGGTTCACCCCATGGTTGCGAGTTCTGAAGTGGAAGGTGAGATAGCTAGAACACCAGTGATGGACCTCTTGCTCTGAAGACAATCGAACACGGGTTAGAGCTGTAGCTTCAGCCTACCATGTGGCGATAAGAGCAGCAAAGAAGGATTTTTATGCTGCTCTAGCATGTCCACAGGGTGCCATCCCAGGAGGCTGTTCCAAGTGGTCTGGAACCTGGTTGGTCCAGTTGTTCCGGAACCAACGGAGCATTCTAAGGCTTCCTGTGATGAGTTTGCAAAGCACTTTGCAGATAAAATCGAACAGAGCAGGAGTGCTATTCCATGCACTGTGGGTACAGTTAATGAGCGAGGGGTGGGTGGCCAGTAGCAGACCAGTTGTGTGCTATCAGTTCCAGCTTCTTCCTTCTGATGATGTGGATAAGGTGCTTTCATCTTTAAGGCCGATCACCTGCTTACTCGATCCTTGCCCATCTTGGCTCAGTCATTATGAGCTGTAGGGAAAGACTTAGTGGTGAATGCCTCCCTTGAGGAGGGAGTGATGCCATCAGCTCTCAAGGAGACATTGATAAGACCACCATTAAAGAAGCCCTCCTTGGATCCCCAAGACTTGAACAACTTTCGCCCAGTCTCAGATCTGTCATTTTTGGACAAGGTAATTGAGCAGGTGGTGGTGTTGCAGTTGCAAGCACACTTGGAAGAAGCCAATTATCTGGATCCATTTTGATTGGGCTTTAGGCATGGGCATGGGAAAGGAACAGCCTTGGTCGCCTTGGTGGATGATATGAGGAGGGCTCTGGATAGGGGCAAATGCTCCTTCCTTGTTCTCCTTGATCTCTCAGAGGCTTTTGATACTGTTAACCACAGTATCCTCCTGGAACGTCTGGAGGGGTTGGGCATAGGGGACTAGGGATGTACGAAACCACTTACCTGTTTTGTAAGTGACATCCCGCGGTGGGGGGGAGGCGCTCCGTCCCTCCCCCCGAAATCCTACCCTAGCCGGCTTCGCTCTGCGGCGACTCTGCGGAGCTGCCGGCCGGGTGCATCTGCAGCAGCAGGTCTGCGGACACAAATGGCAGCCAGCGTAGCAGCCGCCATTTGCATCCCTTCGCTGAGCCATGATAGGCTACGTAAATATCTACGTAGCCTATCACGGGAAAAGCGGGGATGCAAATGGCGTAGCGGCCACCATTTGTGTCCTCGCTTTTGCCGTGATAGACTACGTAGATACTTACATAGCCTATCACGGCTTGCCAGGGATGCAAATGGTGGCCATTGCCAGAGCTGCTGCTGCCGCCGCTGGAGCTGCTGCTGGAGCCACAGCCAGGTAGGCTCCATTTCGGGGGGCGGGTTGCTCCCGTTGCGGGGTGGTGGGGCAGGTTGCTCCATTCCACCATGGATTCCGGGGGGCCAAATTCACTGGAATTCAGCCTCCCTGGGATCCATGGCGGAATTTTCTAACATCCCTATAGGGGACACCATATTACAGTGGTTCTATTCCTTTCTCTCTGGCAGGTACCAGAGGGTAGCTCTGGGGGACGAGACTTCAGACCCTTGGCTGCTCACTTGTGGGGTGCCACAGTGTTCTATTCTCTTCCCAATGTTATTTAACATCTATGTGAAGCCACTGGGGGTGGGGTGCAGTGTCACCAATATGTGGATGACACACAGCTCTACCTCTCGTTTAAATCCTCGCCAAGGGTGGCTGTAGAAACCCTGTCCAAGTGTCCAGAGTCGGTGAGTGGCTGGATGGGAAGGAATAAGCTAAAAATGAACCCCGACAAAACTGAAGTACCTTTGGTGGGAGACAAGGGGAGGTTGGGGGATGCTGACCTGGTGTTGAATGGGGTGTGGCCACCCCTGAAGGACCAGTCCTACAGGCTGGGGGTCATTTTAGACTCCCAGCTGCCCACGGAGGCTCAGGTGTCACTGTATCAACTCCATCTGATCCATCTGAGAGCTGCGCCTCTACCTCTCTAACCATCTGCTCCCCGTGCTGGACTTGGGGGCAAGTCTCCCTTCTCTTGGCAACAGGGCAGCTTGCTAAGGAGTTGGGCACTTGTGGACCAAGTGGCACTCATTGAGCAGGGTCCAGGAGGCCAAGCAGGGGCGAGTCCATCAGACTCCACCCTCTCTGTGACTCTCACAACATCCCTATTCAACACCAGATTATTACTCTGAATGGAAGGTTCCATGGAAAAGAAATGGAGCGGAGGTGAGGCTGACATTCTAAAGCAGTTCTCCAATAGGGATGGCGCGGGCACCTGTTTCGGTCCACAAATCTGTTGGACCACTGGCACTCGTGCCCCCTGAGCTGCACCTCCTTAGTTTCCCCCCCACTCACTGGCCCTCCAAGTTGTAGTCAAGCCCCCACTCCGTGCTAGGTAAGCAGCCCGCAACTTACCGGGGCCTGTTCATCTCTGTCTCGATTGCCATGTTTTTAAAAAACATGGTGATGGGCAGTGCTTGCCCATAGACTTATACGTAGGGGTGTACGAAACCCCACTTACCTGGCTCTGCTGGTGTCCATGGGGGGGAGGCGATCTGGTCTTCCCCCCAGAATCCTCGATGGGGGGGAGGCAATCCGGTCCTCCCCCCCGGAATCCTGCCTGGCCAGCTCCACTCTGCAGCCAGTCTGTGGAGCCGCTGGCCGGGCTAATCCGCAGCAGGGCCTCCATCCGCTGCTGGGCTGCTGCGGATGCAAATGGCATCCTGCGTAGAGGATGCCATTTGCGTCCTTATGCTAGGCCATGATAGGCTAGGTATATATTTATGTAGCCTATCACAGCTAAAGCAGGGATGCAAATGGCATCTCCTACGCCATTTGCATTCCTGCTTTAGCCATGATAGGCTACATAAATATATACATAGCCTATCACGGCCTAGCATAGGGACGCAGATGGTGGCTGCTACACAGGACACCATTTGCTGCCGCAGCAGCCCAGCAGCAGATGCACCGGATGGTTGACAGAAGATAGGTCCATTCCAGGGGGATTTGGGGAGTGGGGGGGTAGTCCATTCTGTCACTGGAGTCCGTGGCGGATTTCTCCACCACCCCTACTAATATGCAAAATAGCACTGTGAAACTAGGGTATGTGCCTTTTGTGTATATGTCTATGTGGGCACATAGAGCCAGTGAGCAGGGGGAGAGCTTGGCTGGCACCCAGAGAACCCAGGCTGGGATGGGTTCTCACATCCCTACTCTCCAAACGTTTGGGACTATAAAACAGCAATCCCATGGTCCCCAGGGGAGCATCCCAGGGACCATAAGATGCCTCTGAAAACCCCTTCCATGGTTGGAAACAGTGCTCTGACCTTGGAAGGGAGGGTCAGAGATCCAACCCCCCAACCCCAATCCCTCACAATTGGCATGGAGAGAACCACGCCAGCTTCTCCAAGGCCAGAAAATCAACCTGAGGCCAGGACATGATTTATCCTGAGCTGCCTCCACCCTCCTTCCCTCCCCCTCTGAAGCACCCTCACTAGATGGGCTGAAAAGCATTTGATGAAAAAAGCAAAGACTGGAGGACAGGGATGCAAAGATCTCCTCTGCTGCTCATCCCGCCCTGCCGGCTTCAGCCTGGCAGGGCATAGGAAACTCGGAAGCCTCTGAGTTCGGGGGCTTCCATAGGATTGCACTCCAACTCCCATAACCCCTGGCCATTGGCCCTGGTGGATAGGGCTGATGGGAATTGTAGTCCAAAACACCTGAAGGGCTGGGGAAGGGTTTCTAAAAGGGGGCAGACATCATTATCTTATGGTGATATTTTCAATGATCAAATTCATAATAATTTCCAGATTGCACAAGCTTTGTGAAGAGGTGTTGTTGATGATTATGGATATGATGCACTACAGGTTTTGATTTTTTAATTGAATCTCTGTTGAGGATACTGAGCATGATGAAATCAAGGGAGACTGCAGCTATTGCCAGCTTGCAGCTGATATCATCTTCCACTAGTCACTTTACTTCCTATGAGCTTTAAAACCATACGGCAGATGTCTTCCTTGGCAAATGAGCTTTTCTATTAGGTATTGTTGTTACACATATTCAGGTTCCTCGGTTTATATGCCTCGTTTGTTACACATATGAGCTGAGCAAGAGTTCAAACACCCCCATTATTTTACAGTGAGAACAGTATGTTGTCTTCTGTTTGGGATAAAACAGTGATCACAGCCGAAAGGATCGTTTGCCTCCTCTGCAGCTACTGTTTCTTATTCCCCCCAAGTAGCATCATCACTCTGTTTCTGCCTTGTATTTCTGAATCTACTTACATGTGGACAACATCTCGGTGGTTTTAGATCTTGGAAGGAAACAACCTGTTTTTCTGGCTGCTCCAGTATCTTTCCTCTTCCAGGATCACAGTGGAACTACAGGGAGTGCCAGAACTAGCTGCTGCGATGAGATTTAAAGCACAGTTTGTGCATGCCTTCAGGATCTGGAAGATGTATCTATGAACAAGCGAGAGCCAAAAAGCCTCTTCCTGGAGGCCCTTGTATACAGGAGGGTTTTGCCACAGTGATGTGCCGCTTTTACTGCATACAAAAGAATGTGGCAATGACTTCTTTTCCTCCTTCTTGTCTTAACCCCCCCCCCAACTTAATGTGCAGTAAATCTTTCCTAAATGATACAAGAAATGTTAACATATCCTGTAGTGCTCTATATAAAAACAGAACATACTGTTACAGCATATAAAAAAGGAAGTCAAATCTAAAGTTGAGGGATGGAACCTTTGGGGTTTCATTCTGCTCTATAAGTACAATTCAGTTTTAAGAACAAGCAATCCTTTTGACTCATTGGGAACAGAGGAACATCATTTAGCTGCCTGTTTCTTTCTATAACTTTCTCTGAAGCGGCCAATACTGACCACTGTCAAAGTCAGGATACTGGGGCTAGATGGATTAATTGCCTGACTAAATGTGACAGTTTGATCTGTTCTTATAAGTGGTGGATTTGTAGGTAATTGATGTGCAAAATAATTTGTCAGACTGTTATGGGGGTGTTACAATGCCCCAAAGACATAGAGCTTGCATGGGTGACTGATTTAATTTTTTTCTACTTACATATGAAGGTTAATACTTTTAGGGCATTCAGTATTTGGGGCACTAGCTTAAAATATATATATATATATTATGTATATGTATGTGTGTGTGTGTGTGTGTATATATATATATATATATATATATGATTCCTTCCTTAAAAGTCAAGATATCTATGCCTTTTTTTCTCCTGTCTGTACCATAATGCATAGATGTCAAGTGTCATCTCCCCCTCCCAAACACACACACACAATGTGGAAGGAAACACAGAAAAAAAATGAGTTATTATTCAACCATAGCTACAGAAGGAACAAACCCAGTGGAGAAAAATGGCACTTTGTACATCTATGGTAGTCAGTGCCATAGATGTACACTGATGTACATCTATAGTAGTCACTGCCTCCACCTCCACGTCACACCATTCCTTCTCCAAGAAAAAAAACCCCACAGCTTCAAATGCTCACCCATGCAATTCAATGGTAGCTATGTCCACCAGACTGATAACCTGTGAAGTGGGCCCTGTCATTTTGTTATTGATAACCAAATGCTGGAGATAAAAGATTGGGATGGCCATTACCTTAATGCCATGCTCAGACATTTCCCAGAGGCATCTCCCATTGCTGTGCAAAACAAAATGCTAGATAAGATGATGCTTTGGCTGATCCAGTACATATATTTGCATGCATGAGGGGTGGGCAACTTCCAAAGGCTGCATTGCTCCCCCTAGGGCCCACTGGGGCCTTCCAACTGCCCCCACTGACATTGTGCCACTGAATTTCAGTGGCAGTTCTGAGAAAAAAAAAATAGCCTGTTTTTAAAAGGCAAAATTCAGTGTTGTGGCAGCGCTAGGAAAAGGGGGGAATTTTGCTTCAAAATAGCCCTTTTAGCCACAGCCACCATCCCGCTGCCAATCTCCCTTTTTTTTTTTCTTTTAAAAGCTGGCTATTTTTCCTTGGTATCACCAGCAGGACACCTCATTTTCCTAGCAAATTCAGTGATGCCGCACAGGGGTTAGTGAAACTCACACACAAAAAAGGCAAGGGTGCCCCTGAGCCATGTGTTGCCTACCCATGGTGCATATATTCATAATATTTTTTTCTTATACATTGTAGAGATTACTTGATCCCAAAGCTCCTAACCCACCATTCATGTGCATCTAAGGAAGCTGGACATCATCTGAGATGCATTCTTAATGCCATATTCTCCATGTGTCCCCATTTACCAGGATTTCCAATATTGGAGGCAGTGGCTGGGGAACATGTGTGTGTGTGTGTGTGTGTGTGTGTGTGTGTGCGCGCGGGGGGGGGTTCTATTACACTCCTATCCTACTTGTTGGCATCCCATAGGTAGCTGGCTGACCACTGCAAGAACAGAATGCTTGACTTGATAGGCCTTTGGTTCAGCAGGGCTCTTCTTATGTCCCCATGTTCTTATAGCACTATTTTCAGATTTCCATACCTGCTAAATAGCAGGGGTCAAATGTGGGGCATCACTAATTCTCAGAGTTGGAGGCAAAACTATAAAAATAGTTCAGGTGGGAGAGGGAAGGCTAAGCATTTTATTTATGTTAATAATGTAGTGTGGTGAGTGAAAGCACTGGAGGTTTCCTGTTCCTCCTCCTATTTCCATTGTGGGTAGGAGCAGCAACAGGGCTGGCCCTCCCATGAGGTGGGGCTGAAGCCCCTGCCTCAAGCAGTGAAGCAGGAGGAGCAGCAAACTGCACCACCACCACCGCCCCACTGCCGGGAGAGCCTCCTGACACCTCCAGTGGGTGTTCCAGAGAGCTCTGCCAGCTGCTTTCCTGCCGTGGCATTGCCACAGTGATATAGCTAGGCCAGCAGAGCACTTTGGAGCACCCGCCTTTTCAGTAATGCTAGTGGGTGCTCTGGAGGGCCCTGCTGGTCCCACTCTCTTGTGGCAAATGTCCCAGTGAGAGAGCAACCAGCAGGGCTCTCCAGTGCAGCTCCCCTCTGTCTCACACTCTGTCTCTCACAGTGCAATCCAAGAGGGCAGCCAGCTGGGCAATCTGGAGTAGGGTTGGCGGAGAATTTCTCCACGAATCTTTGGGAGGCCAAGCGCCGACGCATTCGGCGGCCCGAAAGTGTTGGGGAAATTCTCCGCCACCCCCCCCCCCGGGATGGGACTTACCTTCAGCGAATGTCCCTCTCGGTGGCAGGTCCCGGCAGTGGTTCGGCGGCATTTCGGCGGGGGCGGGGGCGGCGGCCGGTCTCCCGACCGGCTGCCGCCGCCGCCATTGCAAAAAAAAAAAGTAAAGTAAAAAAAAAACCACACCTGTGATAGGCTACGTAACAATTTACGTAGCCTATCACGGCTAGATTTCCAAAGTCAGCCGTGATAGGCTACGTAAATCGTCATGTAGCCTATCACGGGTGACTTTGGAAAAAAAAAAAAGCGCGTACGCAAATGGCGGCTCCCATAGGGCGCCGCCATTTGCGTTCCTTATTTTGGCACGTCTAGTCTATGTAAAGATTTACGTAGACTACGGCGAAAATAAGGGCACGCTTATTTTCCCTTTCATCCATCCCTTTCGTCCATCCCTAATCTGGAGGGCTGCATTGACTGAATGGCACCCATCCCAGTGCAACTTCCGGTATAGGTCCAAGAAAGAAAGAAAGAAAGAAAGAAAGAAAGAAAGAAAGAAAGAAAGAAGGTGCCAGTTGGTTCCTGCTTGCTCCATCAACTGGTGTCTCCACTGATTTGCATAGGGGGAACATAAAATCTGGTGGGTGTGAGAAAGTCCATCCCCCAACAAGGAATCCCAGTGGAGAGAAATTAGATGCTTCAGAAAACCAAAGCAAGTCTCTGTCTTGAGTCCAAAGTGAAGTGGGTCTTGGCTGAAGCAATCCTGAAGTAATTTTTTCCCCTTTGCACAGTCTTAATGATTATAATAAGAAAAAAAAACCCTGCATACTGGGAACTATGCAAGTGCATCCTTCTACCATGAACTTTCAATCAGATTGCAGCTTCCCATATTATTTTGGATTAAAAAAGAGAACATTTATGTGACTGTCCTGTGTAGTTTGGCCCTTACCATGCGAAGAGAAAGATTCTCTATATAACATTTTCTGCTCCTCTGCCTCTTTCAAATCTGTGCCACATTTGCCATCCTTTCAGCTACACAAGACTTGGTCAAACTTCACTCAGTCCTGTCTGACCTTCATTGTTCCAAGACCTCAAGAATTGTGAGCAACATGACATGAGATGCTTCTCACATCAAAAGAAGTTCTCTTGTAATAAGCCTGCATCTGTAGTCCTCCCCCGCAAATTGTCTTAAAAGTGTGGGAGCAGAAAGGGGCCTTCACAATGCCCCAACAGCATCATTCTTGTCATGTTGCATCAAATCAACCTGTCATTATTTTAGCTGTTTGTTACAATTTCAAAACCAAAGAGAGAACACTGGTCTCTCTAGACCAAAGATAATCTCTTATGGACACTATTTGAACTTGGGTCATGTCATGGACTTATCTAGTGGTCCTTAAAAATAATACTAATAATACTAATACTAATAATACTAATAATAATAATCCCAAGAAAGTGAGTTAGAGAAAAAGAGGTCAGGTGTGAGAGAGGAAGTTGAAAAGACACCATGTGCTGCAGATATTATTATATTAGAGGTTTCTTGTAGTAGTAAATCAGCCAGCCCAAAGGCATCATTCTCAGGAAAAATGTACCTTAAATCACTGCACATCTTTTCTTTTCTTTTTTGAATATATTTTATTTATTTTATCTTTACAAATGAAATAAACAATACCAAAATTACCAACAACCTGATAATACTACAATTTCCCAACAATAAAATGTTCTAATGAGGACACCACAATAACAAAAAGGGAAGGAACAAGAAAAGGAAAAGGAAAAGGGAGGAGGAAAGGAAGTGAAGAAAAAAGAAGATTCTTTCCCCTTCCCTCCCCCTCTCCCTCTCCCTGCTCTTTAAAGAATTAATTTAAACTCCAATATGCCCCGGCCTCCGATGCCATTCTGTTTTAAAAACTGTATCTATAACCTTAACAATCTTACAATTTAATAAACAACCTTACATTTCAATATCACATCATCAATCTTATATCAAAGAAACAGGTCTACAGTTCATTCCTAGTAGCCTATATTAATAATGATAATAATAATAATTAAAAGGCATATAGTGTTATATAATAAAACTTAAAATAAACCTTCAACAATCAATAATATATTTTATATATAAATGCATGTGCACAATTACCCTCAAACAATAAATTTAAATACAGCATACCATATCTATTTTGAAATAAAAAATATAAAGTAAAGCAAGAGAAAAAAGATGAAAGAGATTAAAGAAATATATGTATAATCATTTATCTTCGGACCTAGCCTGGATCATGTAGACTAAATACAAGCAGTTAACAAAGCTTGTTTAAAAATTCCAGTTCATGGGGGCATAACAGAATTCTCATGCATTTTTACATTCAGCCATGCCTCCGCCATTTCATGATTTAGAAACTTCTTCATCTGACCTTCAGACACAATACAAAGTGTAGCAAGATATTTTAAGTAATATTGTAAGTTCATTTGTTTTGCCATATTTTTTGCTTTGATAAATTGCCTTCTTTTATTCACCACCTCTTTGATGTAGTCTGGAAGTAACATAACTTTATCTTGTTTCCAGGAAAGGCTTCCACCCTCTCTTGTCAAACGCAGAATATAATTCCTTGTGGAGACTTTTGCAAATTGGACTTTGATCATGTAATCAGTCCCTTTAGCATTTGGCACACAAAATACCTGCTCAATATCGAGTAAATAATCAGATGGAATAGGGAGTATCTCATGCAAAAATTTATCTACAAAAATAGGCGATTTTACATCATTAGACAGATTTTTAATCCCAATAATACGTAAATTGGATCTCCTCATGAAGGCCTCCAGTTGAGAAATTCTATCAGAGGCATTTTTAAAACAAATTTCTGTCGTAGTTTCATTTCCTGCCACTCAGTCTTCTAGCTCATTAATTTTCATCTCCATTTTTTGCCATGACGCATTAATTAAATCTACATCTCCTTGCAAGGCGGTGATGGAATTTTGGATTAAATCCAATCTTTTGGTTTGCTCCATAAATTGCAATGATAAAGTCTTTATCAGAGTAAATAATTCCCCTATATCTCCTGTTCTCGAAACTTTTGACATGGGGTGCGGGGGGAGTTGATGCCAGCTCCTTTCTTCTCCTCAGTGCAAACATGTTTCTCTCAAACAGATCTTGCAGGTCCTCAGATGTTCTCAAATATTGTTAACATTTCTTAAATCATCCCTCAGAAGTTGTTGATATTTCTTAAAGCATATATTATTATGGAACATGTCAGCCCTGTTTTCTCCTATTAAATAAGAGTCTCAGTACAGCTTTTTGCGTTGGCAAAGCTCTGGAGAGATAATCCTGGAATCCAGCCCACCACTATCTTGTGGGGGTACTTTTCTCCAAGATATTATCCAGATGTTGCCTTGCCTTGATTAGCAAGATTCCAGGGGGGAATGAAAAGGTTCTTCAACCTTTTCAAAAGCTGTTTGAGAAAGCTCCCACAGAGTGCTACCATGGGATGCTTCCAGAGCAACGTTGCTTCCAACCGGAAGTCCCATCACTGCACATCTTTTCAAGCAATTGTTAGCTGCACTTTTGTGGCCCATCATAACTGTATGTATACTGGTATCAGCCAGTGGTATCTAAAATGATAACATCTCTGAAAGCTAATTAGCAAGATGTTTCTCTCAATTTTTCAGCCACATATGAAAAAAAAAAAAAGAAGTTTTATCACTTTGCCAGCTTGCTGGCTTTAAAGTCTTATCAGGTCCTAGTAAAAATCTATAATTGTCCTAATGTGAAAGGAAATGAGATGCTTGTCCAAAGTTAGAATTGCTGTGACATGATAATATGAATGTAACACATACCTTTTCACTAAAAGGGGAAGTGGAAAGCTGCAATCTTTTTACTTCAGACTGAGGGCCACTTCAAATGAGATATAATAGATATCAAGTGTATGGGAATACACGTATACTCCCTCTGGCATGACACTTATATTAATGTGTATTTTTCATTGCTTCTTCCAGCTGGGGAAAGATTGGAGCCCTACTTGTGAATTTTGAAGTGACAAACACAAAAAAATACATATGTGCACACTTCCCATCTAAAGTGGCATGCATGCATTTTTTTAAAAAATTAACATTCAAGAATACTCTATTTGAATTGGCCTTGAGTATTTTGGACTGTGTTACTGTCACCATGACCTAGTTTAAACATGTTGTTATACATGTATCTTTCTCTCCCTGCCCCTCCAGCTCCCCTTCTTTCTCTGTCTTGCTTCCACTGTCTTTCTCTTTCCATTTGAAAAAAAAAATCACCAAAGAAATAAAATGGGCGAAGAGTGCCACTTATGCGACTGCCTTTCAGTCAGGGTGTGGCCCTGCTGTGGTTCTAACCAACCAGCTGAAGACCAATATCCTTGCCTGGCCCTAACTTAGGCAGAGTGAGGTGTCTGCCTCAGGTGGCAGATGCTGGGAAGAAAGAGCAAGGTGCTGGAGGAGAAAACTGTCCTGTGGCCCCTAAACTAGCTTGCTGCCTTCAGGTATGGTGGGTGATGGTGTCCCATTGACAATATTGGGGGAAAAGTTCAACTACAAGCCCAGTTAGTTTTTGTACATGAAATGGGAAGAGGTGTTATCTTGTCCTTTATCTCAGGAAGCAAAATATATTGGGCTGGCTGTGCGAAAGTCATATAGGCTTCCTGGATACAGTTCATGCTCTTCAAATGGCCTATAAATTAAAAAAAAAAAAGAACTAAGTCCCACATATAGGCTGTCTGAAGGGGCCTACAGCTGAGTGCCATTTGTGGGACCCTCCTGCCAATGAACCCCATTTTAAAAATATATATATTTTTTTAAAAAAAATCTTTTTATTCTATTTTTAACTTTATAAATGAAATAAACAATACCAACAACCTAATCAATAACTACAATTTCCCAACAATACAGTATTCTTAAGAGGACACAGCAATAATGGGGAAAAGAAAGAGAAAACAGAAGAAGGAGAAGGAAGGAAAAAAAAACATGAAGGAAAAAAAGATATAAAGGATTATTTAAAGAAATTAAATTTAAACTCCGTTACACAGAAACTTCAAATCCCATTCTGCTTAAAAAGTATACCTTTAACGTTGGCAATATTACAATTCAGTGCAGCATAAATAATCAACCTAACATTTCAATATCATATTATCAGTCTTATAGCAAGGAAGCAGGCCTACAATTCATTTCTAGTAACCATATATTGCCCTTCAGCTAACATATAGTAATAAAGCTTAATTTATAATAATTTTTAAATGCCTTCAATTCTTTCTTAGTAGTCCAGTGCTGACCAGCTTCTACATGCCACCTTGGATTTGCACCCCAAAGGTGGGGAAAAAGGAAAGCCACCATGTTTGTGTGTGTGTGTGTGTGTGTGTGTGGCAGTGGCTATCTCCCTGCCTCCCCTCACACACAACGCTTAAGAATTACTTAATTTCTGAGACAGTGGGGGCAAATCCAAGATGGCTGCTGGAAGCTGCTCAGCATAGGAGCACATTTTTTAAAAGGATGATGAAGATGATAAATAAATAAACAAATGATGCCCAGGGCATGAATCAGGGTTGGACCCTTCCAGATGCGCTCTCTTGGGGTCCTTGGGCCCCAGTAGCTGCCCAAGTATGCCACATGGTGGCACTGGGGCTGCCCCACCTGCTTGAGAAATGGCGTCATTGTCTATGCCAACAGCTTAGAATGAATTAGATGCCTTAAGTACAGAATGTGAGAGCCTATGGAGAGGCCACACTAGTGCCTATTCTTTAGTTGCAGATATGGATGTACGAAAGTCACTTACCTTTTCAAAGGGTGACATTCGCGGTGCGGGGGAGGCGCTCCGTCCCTCCCCCCAAAATTCTCCCCAGCCGGCTCCGCTCCGCAGCGACTCTGCAGAGCCACCGGCCGGGGCTGCCCGCAGCCGGACATCCGGCCGCTGGGCTGCATGGGGATGCAAATGGTAGCCACTGTAGCCGCTGCCATTTGCGTCCCTGTATTTTGTCATGATAGGCTATGTAAATATTTATGTAGCCTATCGCGGCAAAAAAAAAAAAGGGAATGCAAATGGAGGCGGCTATGGCGGCCGCCATTTGCGCCGTTGCCTTTTGCTATGATAGGCTACGTAAATATTTACGTAGCCTATCACAGCCTCCGCAGGGATGCAAATGGCGTCCCTGCATTAGCCGTGATAGGCTATGTAATTATTTACGTAGTCTATCATGGCTATAATGAAGAAGCAAATGGCGGCTGCAGACGCGGCCGTCATTCGCAAAGCAGGGCGAACGGCAGCAGATAAGTGCTCCATTTCGCGCGTCTTTCGCGGGGTGAGGGGGCAGGGGGCTTCGTTCCGCCATGGATTTTCAGGGGCCAAATGCACTGGCATTCGGCCTCACTGAGTTCCGTGGTGGAATTCTCTGACATCCCTAGTTGCAGATCTCTTCTGTCCTGGAGGTCTGACAGAGCCACCACACAAACATTTCCAAGAAGTAACATATAGGGATTTTTTTTCATCTAGAGTAGCATTTTAGTGGCTTGTTTAAGTAGAAACATGGTCATTTTATTTTGAATATGATTGCATGTTACATGCTCTGGGCGTTGATGAGAAATAGGCTATCCAAAATTCCAGTATGTTTAATGAGGAATGCTGGCCATGTGGACTCCTAAGACATGTTCATCCTGTGCCAGTCTCATGAGAACATAACAGCTATTCTGGATCAGCCCAAAGCACAATAGCACCTGCACACTTGTATATCAAGTATATATGTCAATACTGGTCCCAGTCATAATAGTAGGGGGTTTCTCCATGAGTGATTAAGCTGGCTGTGTCTGGAGGTCGTTAGGGATAGATGACATTGTGGCCATCCAGCTGCCACCCTGGAGCTTATCATGGGGGGAAAAAAAGGATTTCCTGAGACTGCTTAAAGTCTGATTCTTTTCCTTAAGTCAAATTCTTGATGATATAGTTGTTGTGTGCCCCAACCCCCGCATTTACCTCAGGTATGCTAGCCCTGCCCAGGGGTGTGCCTCTCACTGTGACCCCGATCAAAAGATGTTTTCTGTCCCTTTGTTTCCCAGCACAAGCGTATGTGTGTCTACTCAGAAGTAACTCCCCTTATGCTCAATGAGGCTTGTCCCCTGAATGCGCACATCAGAATTTTCAGAGATCCCTCTGAATTGAAATGGCACAGTTTAAAGCAAAAATTCCCTAAAGGCCATAAAGCATGATCCCGAGGCTCCAATTCTCCATTTTATTTTATTTACTTTTTTTGTTTATTGCCTTAGGAAGTAACTACTTCACACCTTCATTATAGGGATCCTGCACAGCATCGGGTTAGAAAGGGGGCTGGTCCCCAAAATGTGCACTCCAGGGAGTCACTGAGATTCCCATGAATCAAAATAACGCATTTAGGAGACTTAATGTCAAAGCTTTGATTGATCCAGCATGGTGGCTAAAACACTATGTTCCTCCTCTGCCAATTGTTTATTTAATGAAGTAAGTAATGCATGGAAGGGGAGAGAGAAGGAGATTGTAAGGCAGCGAGAACACTCTGTTCTTTTAATGATTGTTGCTTTAAGAAAGTACTTGATGCAGGTGCAGGAAGGGGTGGGGAGAGAGAAGGAGTGATTTTTATCTTGACAAAAGGTGCTTTCTGTTTCCCAGCACAAGCGTATGTGTGTCTACTCAGAAGTAACTCCCACTGCAGTCAATGAGGCTTGTTCCTGCATTGCAGGTGAAACTGGAGCTTCAGGGGAAAGAAGAAGGGGGGGAGCGCCTCTCTTCTTGGTTGAGCAGCCCCTACCAGTCAGATGACATTCACTCCAACCCCCACCAGGAAGTATGTTTGGTGAAGTGATTTTTACTGGTGTGGAGCACTCAGTCATGGAGCCCTGCATGGACCAAAGAGCAGCAAAGCTGATTCCTTTTTAAAAAATCCAGTACTCCTCCATTCGCTTCTCCTTCCATTGTCATGGAAACACCCCCCTAGGCTCAGCCCTCAAGCTACAATTGAGCATTAGCCACACACACACTAGATAGCCATATCTTGCAGTCAAGTGGCTAGTACACTGAGCATTTTTGGTTTATTATGATGCCTATTGGCAAGACATTGTTCCTTTGCCATAATTATGTGTGTATAAAAAGCTCACTGAGTTGCACTTGCATTCATCATCCAAATTCTCTAGGTTGTCTAGTTCCAGGATCAAAGCAAGGTGAACACAGGCATAACATCCCCTTTTAATAAAATATGCAGGGCAAGCAATGTGTTCCCTGGGGCAATGTATTAGCCCTTATTCATTGTCCACCTCATTTTAATCAGAGCTTCCATCAAAAATGAATGAATGACTTGGGTGATCTCCTCTGCACCAAATACTAAGGGATACACAAAAAGCTCTCACCATTTCACATTCATTATCCTGAATGACTGCATCTGTTCAAAAGAGACTTATGAGATGAATAGAGAGTTAATCACTATGGTTATGTTGCTGCTAGCTGGACATTATAAGCCAGTTTCCACAGCTGGTATACATCAACATAGTTTTACTGAAATCAATAAACCTGTTCTTTTCTACACCTGTGCCGGATCCACTCTCATACAGGCAAGTGCTTTCTCTTTGTTAAATGTCTGAATAGTTAATGTTAATAAGAAGAGTCACAAACAGCTGTGGTAGGTAGTTCTGAAAATAGCTGTCAGATGATTAACAGGCCAACATAGCATAAAATTCTGGCACTGCGTTAATGGAGAAAGCACAGGCAGAAATGTGAAGATACAATGCTAGTCTCTGCGATGATACAAAGAAATCAATTATGTGAGGTCAGAGCTAACAGCCTGTTAAACTGTCATGTGCCAGGCACATTTGTCCAAATGCCACAATTTTTGATCCTAGAGAACCATTTGACTTTCCCACAAGCTAGAAAGTACTAATCTACACTGTTGTGAGCAAGTGGGGTGAATTAAGCTACCATTCTCAGGGCTTCTCCACCTGGGGCTTTTATTCTGTGATTGAGATTGGTTACTCACTGAAGTTTGTCAGTCCTTTACATGATGTCCTCAACGTCCAGTGTCTCTCCCAAGGTTTCCAACCATTTCCATGGCTTAATTTGAAATGGAAATAATGAGCTAATAAAAAGAAGCAGTTTGAATTTCTCCATGTAAAGAGGAATATATCAGCACCATCTAGTGTTGGTATAATGAAACCTATAGAACTCAAAGATAGGGATGTACGAAAGTCACTTAACTTTTCGAAAGGTGACATTCGCGGTGGGGGGGAGGTGCTCTGTCCCTCCCCCCGAAATTCTGGCCAGGGGGGGAGGCGCCCAATTCCTCCCCCCCGGAATCCTGGCCGGCTGGCTCTGCTCCGCAGGGATTCTGCGGAGCCACCAGCCAGCTCCACCAGCGGCCGGACATCCGGCCGCTGGCTAGCAGGGATGCAAATGGCGGCAGCAGTAGCTGCCGCCGTTTGCATCCCTACAGTCAGCCGTGATAGGCTATGTAAATTACGTAGCCTATCACGGCTGATTTAAAAGAAAAAAAATGCACGTACGCAAATGGTGGCGCCCATGGGCACCGCCATTTGCGTTCCTTATTTTGGCATGTCTTAGTCTACGTAAACATTTACGCAGACTAAGACGGCGAAAATAAGGGGAACACAAATAGCATAGCGTCTACGCTGTTTTGTAGCCAAGAACCCATTCTAATGGTCAACTATGATAGAGAAACAGCAACTGCCAGGAACCCCCTTCAGGCCCATTTTAGTAACATCTATATTTGGGGTAGGCCACCATTGAGGAAAATAATCACTGGGCAGTTGGCATAGAAATATTGCCAACCAGGCAATTGGGTCTTGGCCGTACATCAGAATACTTTCTTAGGATGCTACCCTATAGGTTTCAGACTTATCCTGCAGCCCCCAACAGCTCTCTTTGGTTTCACATAGGAATGTACGAAAGGATGTACTTACCTTTCCATGGATTCTGTTGAAGGTGGGGGGGGAGGCGTTCCGTCCCTCCCGCCAGAATCCTCGACGGGGGAGGCGATCCGTTCCTTCACCCCGGAATCCTCGACGGCCAGCTGTGCTCCGTGGCAGCTCAGCAGAGCAGCTGGCCAGGCCCAGCCAGGCCAGAGCTGTCTGCAGCTGGATTTCCGGCCGTGGAGGGCTCTGGAAAAAACAGAACAAAAAAAACGCATACGCAAATGGCGGCGGCTACGGCTGCCGCCATTTGCGTTCCTTATTTTTGGCCATCTTAATCTACATAAATATTTACATAGACTATGACAGCGAAAATAAAGGGGAACATAAATAGCGTAGCGGGCACTATTTGCGTCCCTTTTTGATTCACTGTTTTAGCCTACGTAAATATTTACATAGACTAAGACAGCCAAAAATAAGGAATGCAAATGGCGGCGGCCATAGCCACCGCCATTTGCATATGCATTTTTTTAAAAAAACAAAACCCAGCCATGATAGGCTACGTAAATCTTTACGTAGCCTATCACATCATTTTTTTTTTTACAAGACTGGAAATGGCGGCGGCAGCAGCCGGTCGGAAGACCAGCCGCCGCAGCCACCGCCGCCGTAGCCGCCGCTGCCCGGAATATCTGCCCCAGGTAAGTCTTGTCCTGGGGGGGATCCACGGGGAGGCGGGGGATGGCAGGCCATTCCGCCACGGAGTTCGGGGGGCCTAATGCACTGGCATTTGGCCTCACCGAGATCCGTGGCGGAATCCTCTGACATCCCTAGTTTCACAATTCCCCCACACCAGTGAGGCTGATGGCTCCAATTTCGGTGGGGCTTTGAATCCATTCAGAGTTTCAGTCAAAACTAGCCAGAACTCGAAAGGAGCATTCCAAGGAGCTGAACCTATTTTGGGGTTAGGGTTCAGCACTTTGGATAGCTCCTTTAGAGTTCTTGCTGATTCTGACTGAAACCCAAAAAGAACTCGCAGCCCCACCAGAATCAGAGGCACCAGCCTCCACTACCCCACACCTATCTAAGTAAAATATAAAAGGTGAAGTATGAAGTATACAACACAAAAACATTAACTAAACCCAAATATTTCCAACCAATATTGGAACAGAACAAAATTCTTAAAGAAAGTATTATTTTCAAACAACCATGTCAAAATTACAGTTGAAGCAAAATCTCATATATGGGATTTGGGACATTAATTGACTGTCAATTTCATACAGTTGTTACTGTAAAAGGGAATATTCCTCCAGCTGCATTTCGTCCTGTCACTGCTAGGGATGGGTGAGAAATTTGTTGGGCTTGCATTTTAATCCAAAGTCTCCAAATTGGCACTTTCCAAACCTACACACAAACTGGAGTGCAGTAATATATGGCAACATTCACACTTTCCCAAATTTTGTGATGCAGTTCACAATTTTTTTTAAAAAAAAAGAGCACGAAAAGACATAAGGTGGGGAAAATGAGCACAAAATGAACACAAATTCCAACTCAGACTCGAGCTGGAATGAGCTTCAAGATGGAATTTGTAGAACTTCAGCACGCTCAAGTTTTGCTGATTTGCACATCTCAAGCTGCATAGGAGAAAACCAAGGGTGTGGAGCAACAGCCCCATAAGGCAGGGATGGGCAAATTCATTCACCTTCCTCTGTGTTGCTTTTCCACGTTTTTTGATCCATGGTTTTGTTCACTTGTGTTTCCACATTAGGGATGTACAAAAGGTCCTTACCTTTCTGAGGATTGTGCTGATGCTGGAGGGGAGGCATTCCATCCCTCCTCCCGGAATCCTGGCTGGGGGGGAGGCGCTCCATTCCTCCCCCCCAGAATCATGGCCGGCCAGCTCCGCTCTGCAGGGATTCTGCGGCCGACTCCGCCAGCAGCCGGACATCTGGCTGCTGGCTAGCAGGGACGCAAATGGCAGCAGCAGTAGCCGCCGCCGTTTGCGTCCCTGCAGTCAGCCATGTTTAAGTAGATGTTTACGTAGCCTATCACGGCTGATTTAAACATTACGTAAATGTTTCCGTAGCCTATCACGGCTGATTTAAAAAACAAAACAAAACGCGCGTACATAAATGGCGGTGCCCATGGGCTCCGCCATTTGCATTCCTTATTTTGGCACGTCTTAGTCTATGTAAATGTTTACGTAGACTAAGAAGTACCAAAATAAGGAACACAAATGGGATGTACGAAAGTCACTTACCTTTTCGACGGGGTGATTCGTGAAAATCCTGATCTGGCCGGCACCTCTCTGCGGAGATTCCTCAGAAATGCAGGCCGGGGCCACCTGCAGCTGGACATCCGGCCATTGGGCAGCCTTCCGGGAAAAAAAAACCCGCGTATGCAAATGGCGGAGGCTACAGTGGCTGCCATTTGCGTTCCTTTTCCCCCCCGCTGTTTTAGCCTATGTAAAAATTTACGTCGGCTAAAATGGTGAATCAAAAAGGGATGCAAATAGCGCCCACTATGCTATTTGCATTCCCCTTTATTTTCGCCGTAATACTCTACATAAATATTTACGTAGACTAAGACGGTGAAAAATAAGGAACGCAAATGGTGGCGGCCGTAGCCGCCGCCATTTGCATACATCGTTTTTTCTTTTTTCTTTTTTTTACCCAGCAGCCACCGTGGCCAGAAATCCAGCTGTGGATGGCCCTGGGCTGGCTGGCTGAGCCACTGTGGAGCACAGCCAGCAATCAAGGATTCCAGGGGGGAGGACCAGATCGCCTACCCCCCTTCGAGGATTCTGGGGGGAGGGACGGAACGCCTCCCCCCCATGAACAGAATCCACAGAAAGGTAAGTGACTTTCATACATCCCTACCACCACCGCCGCCGCCAGAGCCGTTGCCGGAGCCGCCGCCGCTGGAACATCTGCCCCAGGTAAGCTTTCGGCCCGGGGGGGATTCTGTGGGGGGGGAAGGCCATTCTGCCATGGGTTTTGGGGGGCTGAATGCCAGTGCATACAGCCTCACTGAAATCCGTGGCGGAATTCTCCACCATCCCTAGTTCTAGGGATGGATGAAAGTCCCTTACCTGATCCCGAAGCTTGCTTCGTGGTGGGGGGGAGGCAATCCGTCCCTCCCACTGAAATTCTGGCCGGGGGGGAGGCACCCTGTCCCTCTCGGCTGAAATTCTGGCCGGGGGGGAGGCGCCCCATCCCTCCGGCTGCGAAACCTCCTCTCCTGCTGGGACGCAAATGGCGGCGGCCGTAGCCGCCGTCGTTTGCATCCCTGCAGTCAGCCGTGATAGGTTACATAAATGTTTACGTAGCCTATCACGGCTGACTTTAAAAAAAAAAAGCGCGTACACAAATGGCGGCGTCCATGGGCGCCGCCATTTGCATTCCTTATTTTGGCATGTGTAATCTACGTAAACATTTACATAGACTACAGCGAAAATAAGGGCAACGCTATTTGCGTTCCCCTTATTTTCGCCGTAGTCTACGTAAATCTTTACGTAGACTACACATGCCAAAATAAGGAACGCAAATGGCGGCGCCCATGGGTGCCACCATTTGCATACGCGCTTTTTTTTTTTTCAAAGTCAGCCATGATAGGCTACGTAAACATTTACGTACCCTATTATGGTGTTCTTAAAAAATCTAGCCGTGATAGGCTACGTAAATCTTTACGTAGCCTATCACGTTTGTTTGTGTGTGTTTTTTTTTACTTGGAAATGGCGGCGGCGGCAGCCGGTCAGAAGACAGGCCACCGCAGCTGCCGCCGAACCACCGCTGAACCGCCGCCAGAGCCACCGCCGCCAGGGACATTCGACCAAGTTAAGTCCCGTCCCGGGGGCGGGGGGGCAGACTGTTTCTCCAACAATTTCGGGGGGCTGAATGCGTTGGCATTTGGCCTCCCCGAGATTTGTGGAGAAATTCTCTGACATCCCTACCTAGTTCACACTAAGGATGGATGAAAGTCCTTACCTGTTCCCGCAGTTTGCTTCGCGGTGGGGGGGAGGCGTTTCAGTTCTCCCCCCGAAGTTCAGGCTCGGAGGGAAGGCGCCCTGCCTCACCCGGCCAAAATTCAGGCCAGGGGGGAGGCGCCCCATCCCTTGCTGCTGAAATTCAGGCCGGGGAGAAGCGCCCCATCTCCCCGGCCGCGAAAGAAAAAAGTAAAACACACACACGTGATAGGCTACGTAACGATTTACGTAGCCTATCACGGCTAGATTTCCAAAGTCAGCCGTGATAGGATACGTAAATCGTTACGTAGCCTATCACGGGTGACTTTGAAAAAAAAAAAGCACATACGCAAATGGCAGTGCCCACGGGATTTGTGGACCAATGAAAATGTGTTTGACAGCATGGGAACATTTGAAGAATACACATTAAAAATGCGTACTATTGAACTTTGCGCACAAATAGATTTTAATCGACAGGAGAAGAATGTGCACATTTCAAAAATTTATTTATTTATTTATTTCATTTTTATACCGCCAAATAGCTAAAGCTCTCTGTGTGATTCACAAAGAAAAAAGAAAAAAGGATATCCACAACTGATGGGTACATTCAGAAAAATACACATGAAATACGCATGGATTTTCAAGCAAAACAAAAACAAAAAACCTCACAGTCTGTCATGGACTTGAGTTAGAACAAGCTTTGAGATGGAATTCAGAGAACTTTGGCAAGCTCAAATTTTGATGATTTGGACATCCCTATGTACAGCCTGGATAAATCTTTTCTGGGAATTCAAAAGCTGTCATTTCACATCCTGGGATCTGACAGGCTTACAAGTGTAAACACACACAACCTCCAGGCCCAGGGGTTTTTAAACTCAGTAATTTTCTCAGTAATGATCTTCAACTGTATGTGCTTTTGCTTTATGAGAGGATCACCATAAATTGAACAATGTATCTGTTCCCTTTTGGCATTTGAAACATTTTGGTGCCTAATTGTTATTCATGTAATATAATTTTTTGGGTGTCACATACCATCTAGTCATCAGAAGTTCTCTCTCAGATTTTACATAAAGAGAGAAATGCATTAGCATGTTTCTAAATGTATTCTCAGATGCCAAAAGTAATTACATCCCCCCATAACTCGTGCCAATTTTATCATGTAGAGCTTAACCTGTTCAGTCTCGCATTCAAATGTTAATTAAAAAAAAATCCTGTACATGCACAGAGCAATGCTATACTTACATTATTCCAGGACCAGAGCTATGCTGTGGCTTTACCAGAAGAACAGCCACCATATCCAATGTGTTCTCGAAAGACACAAGTAGAAAATACAGAAACAGTGAGAAAATGGCAGACACACCCAGAGCATCCTTGGGGGCATTGCTACAGCCCACCAGTCAGGGACTGGGCTGGCAACAGCTACAGGTCACATGGACATGGAGGGAGCCAATGCATACAGGTTGAACCAGGACTGTGTCTGTCATTTCTCCAGCATCCAGGAAACACTGAGGATTGTGCAACAGCCACAGCTACAGCCAAGGGAGCCCTGTGGTGCTCTCTGTCTCTGTTAATACAATGATAAACACACAGAACTCTGGTTTGAATAACCCTATAGGCAAAATGTTTAACTCCCTGTATTCCCCAACGGAAGAAAGACATAAAACCAGCAGCATAAAAGAAACGAACCCAAAGTAGGCGCAAACATGCCCAGGAGGTTGCTGGTTCAAATTCACACAATTTCCCCCCCTTTCCCTGTAGCCATCATTACGTGAACAGAGGATGGACAGTATATTTGCAGAGAGCAAATGTACTCATGCTACTCATTGTATGGGTTCAAATGAGCCCTCTACAGTCTACACCCAAATACTATCTGGAAAGGTCTGGGGCAGAATGCTCCTCAGATGCCACTGATCACTAAGGAGAAACCTGCACCACACTAGTCCCAGGTCCACATGGCATCATGGTCTGGTAATGAATCACCAGGGACTTCTCTGGGTAAGAGTACGGATGTATGAACACACCTACCTGGCTCTGCGCTGGGCAATCCATCCCTCCCCCGGAATCCTCGACGGGGGGGGGAGGCGATCCGGTCCTCCCCCCCGGAATCCTGCCCAGCCGGCTCCACTCTGCAGCCAAGCCGCGGACCCGCCGGCCGGATTCGGCAGCCTGCAGCTGGACATCCGGCCGCTGGGCAGCCCTGCAGGGACGCAAATGGCAGCTGCTGTAGCCGCCACCATTTGCATCCATGTATTGAGCCATGATAGGCTATGTAAATATTTACATAGCCTATCACGGCAGGGGGAAAAACCCTAGCGTACGCAAATGGAGGTAGCCGCCGCCATTTGCGTATGCTGGGTTTTTTTCCCCCTGCCATGATAGGCTACGTAAATACTTATGCAGCCTATCATGGCCTCCACAGGGACACAAATGGCGTCCTTGAATTAGCCATGATAGGCTACGTAAGTATTTACGTAGCCTATCACAGCTATGAAGACGAAGCGAATGGCAGCCATAGGACAGCCGCCATTCGCAAAGCAGCACAGATGGGAGCAGGTAAGTGCTCCGTTTCACGTGCCTTTTGTGGGTTGGGGGCAGTGGGGACTTTGTCCCATGCGCCTTTCGTGGGTTGGGGGAGCGGGGGCTTCGTTCTGCGATGGATTTTGGGGGATTTTGGCCGAGATCCATCGTGGAATTCTCTGACATCCTTAGGTAAGAGTAACCATGCATCAGCCAGGGGAAGGGCAGAAGGAATGGTCATGGGTATCAGGTTACTGGGCTAGGTTGAGCATGGCATGCCGATGAGACACGTGGGCTTGGGCAGCAAGGTGGTGGTAGTGCCAGCTCCAGGTATTGGAGGGTCCTTGGGCAAGACAACTTCAACGGGCCCTTCTCCATCTTGACTCTCCCTTTTCACCACCATTTTCACCAGCTGCCATTACTCCTCATCCTGTTTCTCATCATTGTTACCACTTGCTTGCTTGACAGGCAGAGAGCCAGTAAAAAAAAGTAGGCACTGGCATTTACTGCTCCTCCTTCTCACCCCCCACCATTGTCTGGGCCAGAGTGAGAGGCAGGTGAACAAGCAGTTTGCGGTGGTAAAGAAGACAAACAACTTGAGGGGGTTCTTGTGCATGGACCCCTGCAGGGGTGTGGGTGCCTGACCATGCCTACCCTTGATGCTGGCCTGGCCCTAGATGGTGGTGTAAAGCTGCACCTTCAACAGGGTGTGGCTGTTGATCAATGGAGTATAGGATACAAAGTAAGTGTGCTCCTCTGATGTCCTGCCCATGGGCAGAATCCAGTGGGGTGCCCAAGCCCCCACTGATTCTCTTATGCCCCACCAATTCTGTCGTGCAAGCAGCTCCCATCGCTTGTGCAATGGTGATGTAGCACTTCCGGGGCAACCCAAAATGAATGGAAGTGCTCATTTATGGAAGGAGGCAGATTGGCAGAGCTTGTACAAGGGAGCTCCACTGACCGGCCTCCTTAAAAAAGAAAAAGAAAAAAGTGATCCGCGCATTTCAGGGCTTTGCCTAGGAAGCGCTAAATCTCTCTTGCATGAGTGATGGGTCCTGCTTGTGCAACGGAATTGTCAGAACCCACCACTTGCAGAAGGGAAGAGCCAGTGTGGTGTAGTGGCTGGAGTGTTGGACTGGGAGCCAGGAGATCCGGGTTCTAGTCCCCACTTGACCATGAAGCTCACTGGGTGACTTTGGGCCAGTCACAGACTCTCAACCCAACCTACCTCACAGGGTGGTTGTTGCGAGGATAAAACGGAGAGGAGGAGGATTATGTACTCTGCCTTGGGTTTCTGAAAGAGAAAAAATGGTGGGATATAAATGTAATAAGTAAGTAAATAAATAAATAAATAAATCAGCAGGGCAGAAAGGAATCAGCAGGGGTGTAAGTGCCCCCCCCAATTCTTTCCTGAGGCTCCACCCTGCTTCAGCCATCCCACTGCTGCATTCCACTGTTGGCAGAATGGCTCCACCAGCACAATTGTACACTGGTATATCTGGTATGTTCCACTAACAAAATGTTTGTGGTGGTGATGAATTTGGTGTTTTCTGCTGGTGTAATAAAATCCTGTATGTTTAGGCATCAGGATACAATCATATACTGAAGAGCCAGCAGCTGCTTATATATGATTGTATACTGATGACTAAATGTACAGGATATGATTATGTCCTGATGCCTAAATGCACAGGATTTTATTAATATTTGAATGTGAGACCAAACAGGTTAAATTATCCATGATAAAACAAGACATTTATGAAATCATACTTTTTTTTGTCTCTCAAGCAGTAATCATCTTTTCAAAAGTGTAAGATCCCAGAGTTGAAATGGGTGAAGTCTCAGATCGCTCAAATATTTGCAGAAATTAAAACCATGGAGGATTACGTTTGGCCATCCAACCATTTAATTAATTGCACATGAATTCAAAATCATTATATAACAGTTCCATGTCAATTTAAATTTTATCCAAAGCCTAAGAAATCCTAGATTCCCAAGTGGGTTGAAACTGCTGCTATAAATGAATCGTGCGAAGAGATATTTTCCAAGGATGCCTGTTTAACTTGACCCAAGTCCAGTAGCTATTTATCAGGTGATCTTTATCATGGGAATTGTACAGTTAATTGGACTTCATCTGCTAGTATATTAACCCAAACAAGTTGTGGGTTTCACAATCATCAAGGCTTACTTGGGTATCCTTCCCTAAAAGAGTTCAACTGAGAATCCCCACTCCCACCCCCCAAAACTCCTTGTTATTATTTCTGTAAGTTGAATTGTTTTTCCTTCCCAAGCCTTTTATAGTAATTTAAGAAGATTTGTGTTTCTAGGTTAAGCAAACCCTGAAGACATGATTGTTGTTGATGTAGTTTCCTGGTTTATTTGGTTTAATATTTTAATGTAGCTTTTAGTTGTGATTCACAGTGCAGGGGCACAAGAATATCTTAAACATTCTATTACTGCATGATTTACTGTCTGCTGGTCTAATATACATCTTCACATGTCAGGACTACAGCAGGTCTTGAAAGAGATAGCCAAAAAATTTGAAGTCCCTCTGGCAGAGGAGAAAACAGAAAGCCCAACTCAATTATGGTGATCTTAGACATTGATTCAAGAAAGAAAGAATCAGATCTCCCAAATGGCTCTTATAAAGTCAATGGCCAGATAACCCTAGCACAGAAGAGATGAGACCAAAACTCTGCAAGAGATGCAGTTATCTGTGCATTACTCTAAACATCATTCCTATATTTTATCCAGTCTTTCGGTGTTCCCCATCTTCTCACAGAAGAGTCCCAATTTGTTGTCTTAATTGGAGGGAATATTTTGGCATTTATATACTAAAATTCAGAGTGGTGAGTGAGCATAACTGTTTACATCGGTCATGTGTTAAAGCAATACAGACAGTTGGGAAAGGGAATTTATAAATAATTGAAATAATTGTTGCTGTAGATTTAGTTTTATATGAAAATATAGTGGAGTATATGGATAGATTTAACTTTGTCATGCTATCAGTTCATGATAATCAAAGGATGAAATCAAGAGAATCAACTGATACGCAGGTAATGTGATGTGCATGATACACCACACCAAACCAACACAAAAGAAATGACCACCAGTCATGCGCCAGTTTATAAAAACATAGATTTAAAAATTTAATTTATCAAGTTAAATTTTTAAATCTATTGATTTATGAATTGGATGTGCTAGTGGTGGACATTTCTGTTGTGTTGTTTTGAAATTAAGAGAAGTAATTTAATTTCATTCATTTATTACATTTGTATACCACCCAATAACCAAAGCTCTCTGGGTGGATTAATTCCCTGTGGAAAGTTTAATAGTTAGGCAGTTCTGGTTCTTGCTGTTACATTCTGGGAAGTTACATGGGAAGTTCTCAAAAAAATAAGCTAACTTTTAAAATTTTCTATGATCTCAATGTTTAACCTTCATGGTTAAAAATGGGAAAGAACAATAGCTCAGTACTAGAGCACATCCACAAGGTTCCAGGCTCAATTCCTGTCATCGCCAGGTGAAGGATAAGGGAGCAAGTGGCAGAAAATATTTCTGATGGAGACCTCAAAAATCCATTGCTGTTCAGAATAAATAATGCTTGGTTAGATAGACAAATAGTCTGATCTGGAATATCACAAATTCCTACATTCGGTGGAGGGGTGAGCAGACTTTGTGTTGTCAGATCTGTTTGTTTGTTTTTACTAGATGCACCAACCAGACCCAGGTGCGAAAGACATACACTTCAAATGAAAGAACAAATGTCTTTGAGCATATTCTGAGCCAGGGAATTTATTTTCAGTTCTAGAACTGAACTGAGTTTACAGTTCTTTTAGAGAAAAGTCCTTGTTACCCTGAGCTTTCTTCATTTTACAGCCTAATTTAGGTGGGAAATGACATGTTACTGTTGCTACTGTTAGACCAAGGGTGTGCAACTTGTGGCCCTCGAGATGTTTTGGGCTTTTTGGCCTAGAATGCCCATCAGCACTTCTGCTTTAACTGATCCTCCATGAATTTCTGTCCGTATGTGTGTGAGGGAACTCTGTGGCTATGACCTGGGCAGACTGAGGATCCTAGCCTGTGATAAGCTGAATATATAATTTTCCAAATGGCGGCTATCCAAAGTGTTCTTTGAACTGAAATCTCTTTTGATTTTTCATTGTTTGTTTTGATTCTCAAATAGAATCGGTTTCAACAGAGTTGACTAGAGATGACAGAAACAAACATGATCAAAGCTAGGTTTTATTTATCCACATGAATGAGACATTAAAAAAAAATACAACTATAAATGTTTTTACTGTAGAATTTTATTGTTTTAAACTGTTTTATTGTATGTTGTACATTGCCCAGAGTGGCTGGGTGACCAGCCAGATGGGCGATTAATAAATTTAATAATAATAATAATAATAATAATAATAACTTAGAGAAAGAATGACATTTTTTAAAGTTGTATCTGATATTGTCAAGAAGCACACACACACAGACAGTATGATAACTATCAATCACCTGGATAACTGGAGAATAGACTTTACTCCCTTCCCTTCTCCTTGTTCTCCCTGCCTCCCACTGCCCACCTGCCCCCTGGCGAGGTCAGACTTTTGCCAGGCCCTGGAGCATTCCCATTTCTAGGAGCATCACATCTGTCTTGGTCAAGCTGAGTTTGTTCAGCTGCTTTTCATCTGCATAATTATCTCATCCAGGTATTGGGATATACGAATAATCACAGTGCCTGCCTCTGTTTGGTGAAAACAAGATGTATAGCTGAGTATTGCCAGTGCCTTGTCGTCACTAAAGCTGATAGTATCTTGCTATTTCCATAGCCTTTTTATTTTCCCAGGCATTTTAGCATTTTAGCTTTCTAGACTTTTAGCTTTCCTGTTTTAAATCTGTATTTTAAACTCCTGCACTGCTGCTAGGTTTTATTGTGGTTGTATTGTTATATTGTGGTTTTCATGTTCTATATATTTTAAATTGTTTTATTGTGTGCCATTTGGTTTTAATTTTTGTGAACTGCCCAGAGAGCTTCAGCTATTGGGTGGTATAGAAATAAATAAATAAATAAATAAATAATCTTATACCATATGTAGAAGATGAGCACAAGCTGTGATCATCCAGGGAAAGGAAGCAGCTGTACCCATGATTGAGAGAAACTAGGGGAAGCAGTTTATTTTGATAGTGTCTTGACTGCTGCAGGATATCGGCATCCCAATGTGATTACTTAGCCACCATCTAGCATTTCCATTTTAAAGGAAGCATCACTGTTTCCAAGCAACAGTAGATATAGGTGGTCTACACTCTTATTTGTGGTTGTAACAAATAATAATTATTAGTGCCATCCACATGTAATGTTACAACATTAAGTCAAACAAGCTGATACCTAATATGGTTATTTGCATTTCTTTCTATCTTGTTTTCCAGAATTTTGCAGAGTGGAAGGAGAAATGTGTGTATTCTCTCTCTCTCTCTCTCTCTCTCTCTCTCTGCATGCATGTGTGTGTGTGTATGTGGAAGGGGGTAGAGAGATGTTAATTTGGCTTATGAGAAGGTACAAGAAGTACAACAGATTATGGTGACACCAAAAACAATTTTGTTCCTGTAACTTGTTCTTTAATTTAAGGCAAACAAGAAAACAGGCAAAACGTATTACCTAAATGTATCCCCCTGAACCTTCAATGTAAGAGCTTTAGTGTTACATGCAAATTAGATATTTTTATATAAGCCTGCTCTACAGCCACTGCTGGGAACTGTAACTAAAATGTTAAGAAGGAGGGGGATCACGAACATCAAGAGCTTTGGGATAAAGGGAAGTGCTTCTTCAGCCTTCCACACTCCTTGATAATCACAGAAATGAATGTTTTAATAAATGAAAATGGTCACTTTGCTGGTAAATTAAACAGGCACCTTTTGGGCTGCTGAGATGAGGAAAAGGGTGGAGAGAAAGCAAGAGCAGTTTTTGTATGTGTAGAGGGAAAAGATTGAGGGCTCAGGTCTAATAATGAAAAAGATGCAAATTCTAAGAATGTAGGGTGCAGAGAACTACAGTTATTCAGTGGTGATGGAAAGGCATACTGACAGCAGGTACTTCCCCCATATTCTAGAGCCCAGCCCTAATACTGAAAACAGACTTCTTTACTGAATCCTGATGCTCTTTCAACAAGTTAAGTTATGGGGAAGAGGAGACAATGGGAGCTTTCTTACAACAAGAAGAGGGGAAGGGTTGTAAAAAGAAAAGAGAGAAGAATGTGTTGTATGGACCTATGCCCCATGGACCTATGCCCTGAATGGAGTCCAGCAGGAGAAGGGCCTTCAGTGTGGCAGCCCCCTTTCTTTTGAATTTTAAAAGTTTCATCCCCTCAAAATTGTGCCTACAAATTTCATCCAATTCTGCAAAACATAAACAAGTTATTGCAATATACTGGTTTCCCCTTTATAATCAACATGGAGATATCTGATGATTCAAAGGTTGACCCCAAACCTGATGTCTGTTCAAAGCTCTGAGCTGAAGCGCTCCCCTGTCTGAAGCTCAAAAGTGGTTCCAAACTGAATCTCTTTCTTTTGCACATGCCTAAATATTTTAATCTTTGCACATTTTGAAAAGTGCCATTCCTCAGTGGTAGAGCACCTGCTTTGCATGCAGAAGGTCCTGGGTTCAATCCCTGGCATCTCCAGGTAGGGCTGATAAAGGATCCTGCCTGAAAAACCCTGCTGCCAGTCAATGTTGACAATACTGGGCTAGATGGACCGATGGTCTAATCTCAGTATAAGGCAACTTCCTCTGTTCCTGTTAAATGATCCTGCTGTTTAGATATTTTATTTTAGGATGTGTCCTGTTTCTATAATTAATTCTGAATGCATTTGCACTAGCAATTTTCTAAATTACCACTGCTTTACGAACGAAGAAGATTGTTCTCAAAAGGTACCCACCATCCTACTATTAATTTTCTCCTGAAAAGTATTAAGCACTGAACAAGTAAGACATTTAAGATTGAGTACCTTTATAGCTGATGGGACTATTTACATGCAAGTCAAAACAGTATGTGTTTTTATACTCTGAAAAGCTATCAAAAAGGACTGTCCTTGCAGACAGAATTGCTTAACTGAAAATATTGGTCTTGGTGTCCAATATTGAGACCCTACTCCAGCCTCCCCAAACCTGGTGCCCTACAGAACTTTTTGGACTACAGTCCATAGCATTCCTGACCATTGGTCTTACTGGATGAGTATGATGGGAGTTGAAGTCCAAAACATCTGGAGGGCACCAGGTTAGGTGAGCCTCCTGTACTCTATACAATAAGTATTAGTCCATTGTAGGAATGAATGAATGAATGAATTAGTGTATTTCCCCACACACAGATGAAAACATAAAGCAATATGTCATATGAACAGTCCTAATACTTATCTGCAACATGATAAACTTTACTTTTACTGCAGGTATTACTCTTAAAGATGACAGCTAGGATAAAATTTTGGAGATTATGTACGATCTTACCCAGCAAATGCGGCAAGCAAGTAGGGAAGATAGATGATAGATAGATAGATAGATAGATAGATAGATGTGTGTGTGTGCGCGCGTGCATGCGCGCACACATATGTATATGTATATATATATGCATTATGGTTTCCATTTATTTCCTATGTGGAAGCCCTTCAGACTCAAGATTAAATTCCAATCAAGTACAGATGTCTATATATTTTCTACGTTATAATGATATATATAAACACACCTTTTATATATGCTGTAAGTCAGATATCCAATCCCTCATGAGAAATTAGCTTCTCCTTATGCTGTTTTACTCTAGATGTCCTAAAAGAACAACTGTGATAAACAAAGGATTGTAATTGGTGAGCCTCTTTCTTTCATGAACTTTTACTGTATTGTTATGTGTGGGCTTCTTTCCTGTTGCCTGCATTTTTAACTTTGGATCAAAATGAACTAAAATTCCATGGCAAAACCCTGAAGAAAAGAAAATGATGATAGCTACATCCTGTCGTGGTCAGGCACTGTCTGATCTATGCTTCTCACAGCCATCCTTTCAAGGAGTTGAGAGAGCTGCAAGCAGCAGCAGCAGCAACGTCCTCAAGCCATCCAGTTTTCCAAGTCAACATAGCTACCTAAGCCGGTCCTTGTCCCAGCTCTCTCATTCCAGTCAGCATCAAAGGCTGGTCTGAGTATTCCTCCCTACAACACAATAGTGGCTCAGGGTGGTCACTCACATCTTGCTATTGCTCTCTTCCCCACCCATTCCCAGTGTTGGTCAAGTATTCTGGTCTCTTACACATACCACTGACCAACAGTGTGGGCTGCTGCTTTGAATCAAACTGAAGCACAGAAAGGATGGAGCACCGTGACAGCTGTTTACTCCTCCCGCCTCAGTGGCCAGGCAACTATGCTGCTTATGGCATGACTGAATTCCCACCAGTCTCATGCCCTCATCCTCAAGGGCTGGGGTTTCTTTCTCCATACAAACTAAGGGGAGGTGAAATAGTGATATTTCCAGTCTCTGTTCACCCATAAGTTCATTCTATCCTGTTTACATAATAACCTGTGATTTAAAAAACAAAAGCAAACCCTCAACTGCATAAAATTCTCATTTAAATACATAAAACATATATTTTAAAATGTGTTTTCACACAAAATATGTATTTCTAAATATATTTTCTGTCAATACATTTTTAAATGTATTTGATAAATGTTTTGAGCTGAGAATAGTTTTGGAACACTGAGGAAGTGCAAAAACAAGGGGTTAACTACGTTTTGACCCATATTATTCCTGGGTCCTAACAGATAAGAGCAGGGTTTCCCTTCTCAGCAATTGAGAAAGGCAGTCTTTACCTGGCATTGAGATTGGGGCAAGGCCTAGGGCTGGGAAGTGGTCTAGAAGGGAGTGGGGCTTGGGGGTGGAACAGAAGCTGGCAGGCTGGATGGGGAACCCCCTTGGGATGGACATTCTCCATCCCTGGTCTAGGACAGATCAGGACATATTGGAGTTTGTGAGGACTGAATTCTTCAAGCATTCCTATTTCATTTTGAGACTTCCAACATATCTTTCCACTTCTTCTGTAAACTGGTTCCTAGCATTTGATCTGCTTCAGAAGCTGCAATTTCCAAAGGAGTATGAATAGGCGATCAATATTGATTGTGGACGTGCATTTACCCATATTTATAATTTTACCTTGATGCTTTAACAGAATGAACTGGTGGTCTTCAATTACAGTGTTAACAGTCTAAATAAGTTGAATTCCTATGAGGTAGTCTGTAATGATAGTCAGTGATGATGAAGTGCATTCTTTGCTGTTAAAGGCTTAATGGCATTTACCTTGCAACCTCTTAGCAGAAGAGATCTGTGATTACCCTCACGGTATTCTAATTTATACAATTAAAGGAAATCTATTTTCTCTTTCCCTTCCCCCCTCTTCTTCAGTTTCAGTGCCTGCATATGAAAAAAAAATGGCGACTGCACAAATATTATAAATGAGCAGTGCATACCATTAATATATTAACAAGCAGTCAGAGCAGAGCTTCTATGCAGAGAGGTCCAATGCAGTTTGCATGAATCTTAAGCTTTCCACTTAAGATGGAAATCTTTGAATCCAGTCCTTTAGGGTGGAACTGCATGTTATATGAAATTCAGGGCTTGGGTTAAAATTAGCAGCCCTATGTCAAATTTCCCCTGACATCGTTCTTTATGTTGCATATTTCCCAGTCTATGTCCTGCAACATGGTCCTCCACTAGTAGGGAGAGAGAAATGGTAACCATATAATGCAGTAAGGGTGCAATCCTATGCATGTTAGAAAGAAAAAAGTCCTACAACTCCCAGCATTCCCCAGCCAGCAATGCTGGCTGGAGAATGCTTGGAGTTGTAAGACTTTTTTTTCTGTCTGAACATGAATAGGATTGAGCTTTAAGTTGTACTACATATTACAGAGAAGAACTGGGGAACTTAACTTTGGGCTGCTGTTTTTATATTCTCTATATATTTCTTATCATATCTAGTTCAGCAAACAAAAAAGCAAACAGACTAACAACTCAGCACAATATGCTCTCTGCCTGGGAAGCAAACACACACACACACATTGCTAATGTTTTCATGTCTGCTTGTTTGTTTGTTATTATTTATTTATGTTCTACTTAACCAAAGTGATGCTGTGATAGCCATTTATCTCATCCCATCTCTTGCCTCATGAATATGGTGCTCACTCTCTTTCTCTCTCACACACACACTGGATATTCCTTGACATTCCTTCCACTGCTGTGGAAACTTCTGTTACTTCTGCTTTTGATGACAGCTGGATGGAATCAGTAGTCATCCATTCTTCTTGTTTTAACTCCCTGCCATCATTTTCAGTTTCCTGAATGGTTATGGAGTGGAAGGTCAGTTCAGATCAGCCAGGGATTTCTGTGGAAGTGAGAGAAATCTATTCATAGAGTCTATTGGCAGGGTTTGTTTCCTGAGACATCAAATAAGAGTACTCCAGAAACTAGTGAGAAAACCAAGGGAAAATACCTCTGAAAAGGCTGTAAACATCTGGAAGCCTCTTCCTTCCTTTCTTGGTGTACAAACACTGAATGCAAGCAGGTCATAACTGGGCAGAAGAACCACTGGTTCTGTAACCACTGGTTCTTAGATCCTGCCACTCAGAAAATGTACTTGTTAACAAAACCATGTTATCATGATCCATTACTATGATCTCTTTTTATCCCCAAATTGTTTATCTTCACTTTTGTTCTTGTGTTTGATAAATTTGCAAAATAGAACATGCTATTCAGCGAGAGGGTCGCTCTTTGGGTTTCTTAGGGCACAGTCCTATGCCCTCTAGACAGTGGCTAGATAGCCATAGGATTGTTTGGTTTTCGGGAACTGACCTCGGAGCCTGCACTCCGAGGTCAGTTCCTCGAAAACTGCCTCCCCACCCGTGCTGCCCCGCGGGAGGCACGGAATATCCCCGGGCTCTGTGCTCGTAAGAGCAATGTGGAGTGGGACAAAAGGGGATGTTCCTGGGGTCGGGGAGCGTGGAAGTGCTGGCACAATGCTTTCTATGCATCATCCGGCCTCCCCCTCCCCCAGCACCAAAGTCCCACAGCTAAACAGCCGAAATTGGCCATCTGGCCACAAATGCAGGGCAGCCGGAGTGCAGAGGAGACAATCCCCTCCGCGCTTCTCCTGCCCTGCATTGGATAGGTGGTTGCCTCCGTGTTCGGAGGTGGCCGCCTATCCCCATAGGATTGCTTGTTTTGCTCCCTTATGGTATCAGCAAAAGTGACCACAGGAAGGAATTCCTCAGGAGTAACACTACAAACCTGAGTAATAATTTTTGTCCTCTGAGACAAGGTGGATATCTGTCGGCAAAAGTACCATGGATGGAACTGAAAACCTTCAGAAACAAAATTCATGCCCCACCCAAGCCATAAATAATACTATAGGCTCTTAATTTATATTTGAATTCAGGGTTATAATTGAAGGGGACAGCATACATTTCATCTACATAGTTCTACATCAACTGATAGTGCCTTGTGATTCAATTATAGCATTATGAATATTGAAAGCAGGATGTCAGTTATAATTTATAATGTGTTTCATAGAAATAAGCATTTCATTGCCTCCTTTTTCTATTTTCTCCACAGGTAAATGTGTCCATGATCAATAAATATTGTCTTCTATGGTCCCAGAGGCAGATCAGTTCATTTCCCTTGAGCTGAACCATAAAATAAATTAAACCAAATGGGGTCAATCTATATTTATTTATTTATTTATTTCTATGCTGCCCAATAGCCGAAGCTCTCTGGGCGGTTCACAAAAATTAAAAGCACAGTGTGCAGCATAAAAAAATATAAAATACGAAAGCTTAAAACCACAGTATAAACCAGAATAAAACCTAGCAGCAATGCAGAGATTTAAAAGACAGATTTAAAACACAAGAACTAAAAGTTTAGGAAGCTAAAATGCTAAAATACTAGGAGAATAAAAAAGTCTTCACCTGGCGCTGGAAAGAGAATAACATAGGCACCAGGCGAACCTCAGTCGCCAGGCGACTTAGTCATACTTAGTCATCAGTGGGTCTAGGGATGCACAGACTGTGTAAAAACCACTCTGTCTGTGTTCTGCGGATTGTCAGGTGCCTTTCATGCCATCATCCGGCCACAGACGGATGCGAATATTATTTTTTTGTCATGCAGAAAAATATGGAAATAATTGTGTCGATATTTATGTAAATATTTAGGTAAGTATTTACATAATTTACCTCAGTATGTGACTGCTAGTGTATTGTCTGCCATTCCATTCAATGTTTCCTCAGCAGAAACGTACATATTTTTCTATGGATTTATATGTGTAAATTTCGGAAAAGTAAAAAAAAAATCCGAAAGTCCACGGATTCCATATAGCCTGAGGGGGGCGCTCCGCAGTGGATTCTGCAGGTCAGATTCTTAGAAATCCAAGCTCATTTTAATCCATCTTGAATTTCTCCAGCATCCCTACACTAAGTATGGCTACGTTTTGATCCAACCCATGATTTTGTGCTTGATATTTCCATGCTGTAGCATTGCAACAACCTAAAAAAAAACAGTGATTATAAATTATTGGTGTTTATTTGCTTAAATATATATTTTAGAATCATCAAAAGGGGAAATGCAACTATGCCCTCTTACCAAAATTGAGAATTAATATACATGAGTATTACATTCAGCATCTGTGTTTGCAGTCTTTTGTATTAGTAAATGAAGGACAGATGGCAATGAATTCATATGTCATTTCTTTGCTCCATTGAAGATTATACCATATGTATTAATCAGGGTTTCTCTTCATTCCAAATCTATTTGCCCCCAGAATCTCATTCATTATATGCTATTGTATATTGCGCTGTAGACAGTGGCAGTTGGTGCACATTGGGGCTGGTTGGGCAGAAGGCAGGTCAGTTAATGGCAGGCAGAGCCAAGAGGTCACAGCAGGTAGAGCCAAAGCAGCACCCATTGCATATAAAAGGGAAAATGAGGCAAATCAAGTTTGAGATCATGCCTGCAATATAGACTGAAAAATAGAAAAAAGGAAAAGAGTAGAAAAACCTTAGGTATATTATGCTTCTGTTATACAGTATTTTATTGCAGACTGGTTTTGTCTGATGTGTTATTTAAAATTTAAATAATATTATTAAATTGTACTATTTGTGTAAAATATTTTGTAATTTTTATTGGGCATTCATCTGATGTTCAACATAAGTAAGTACAGTATGAAGAGCACTGAATATGAAAAAGAAAATGCCTTATGCATCTCAAAAAACAACTTTCTGGGTGGGAAACTGACAGGCTGTGTGCTTAAATAAATTTTGTTAGAGCGAAATGATTTAGAATGCCAGAGGAGTGAACAGAACATTGGTTCATATGGACTTTTTTTCTTCCACATGAATTGCCAACATGGAAGCATACCATTGTAATTCTCTGCACAGCTCCCACACATACACCTACATAGATGATCACTTGACTTCCAAACTAACAATAGATGTGTTTGTAAAGCTATCACCATCTGCAGAATGAAACTGCATTTTTGATGCAGAAGCCCTCTTAGGAAAGGAAGAAAGCTTTACAAAATCATCATCATCATCAACAACAACAACATCCAACCCAAACAAAACCTTTAAGTAAGTGAAATATGCTAAATGATGGTCCATTCCACCAAGGGGTGGGGGAGAACTTTTTATACTAATGATTAAGGTTATTATTAGTGCTGTGCTGAAAATTTCTCCCACATTTTTTCAACCATTCTCATTCAATTTGATAGAAAAGAAATTGCTTTCGAAAAGAAATTCAAAGGAGGAGAAAGTTTGGACAAATTCTCATGGGTTGGGTTTGGGGTTCTTGTGCTTACCTTACTTGTGAGGTGGCTGAGGAGTGTGCATGAGTGTCCTGTCCATCATTATAGAATAGTTTCTGTGGCAGCCTGTAGCCTCCTCAGCTTCCTGCACTTCAGTTAAAGCCTTCCTGAGGAAAACATCGTGACTCGTGAGGCAATTCCTCCCATGGGGCTTTTTCAGTTCAGGAAGTGCAGGTGGCCTGGGAAGCTGCAAAGCAATGGAAAGATGTATAAACGAGAGAGAAAACACACACAGCACCCACCTCGCAGTGATTAAGTAAGGTCAAAAGTACCACCAAATGAAATTCAAAATTCTTCCTCAGAAGAGTGGGATCCTCAACACAGTTGATGCTGTTGTCACTTACAGAAGGGGTTGTTGTTGTTGTTCAGTCGTTCAGTCGTGTCCGACTCTTCGTGACCCCATGGACCATAGCACGCCAGGCCTTCCTGTCCTGCGCTCTCTCCCGGAGCGTGCTCAAGTTCATATTCATTGCATCCGTGATGCTATCTAGCCATCTCATCCTCTGCCGTCCCCTCCTCCTTTTGCCTTCAGTCTTTCCCAGCATCAGGGTCTTTTCCAGGGAGTTTTCTCTTCGCATTAGGTGGCCAAAATATTGGAGCTTCAGCTTCATTATCTGTCCTTCCAATGAGCAGTCAGGGTTGATTTCCTTTAGGATGGACTGATTTGACCTCCTTGCAGTCCAGGGGACTCGTAAGAGTCTTCTCCAGCACGACAGTTAAAAAGCATCAATTCTTCGGCGCTCAGCCTTCCTTATAGTCCAGCTCTCACAGCCATACATTACTACTGGGAAAACCATAGCTTTGATTAGACGGACCTTTGTCGGCAAGGTGATGTCTCTGCTTCTTACTATGCTGTCTAGGTTTGCCATAGCTTTCCTCCCAAGGAGCAAGCGTCTTTTAATTTCATGGCTACAGTCACCGTCTGCGGTGATCTTGGAGCCCAAGAAAGTAAAATCTGTCACTGCTTCCATTTCTTCCCCTTCTATATGCCAGGAAGTGATAGGGCCAGATGACATGATCTTAGTTTTTTTAATGTTGAGTTTCAAACCAGCTTTTGCACTCTCCTCTTTCACCCTCAACAAGAGGCTCTTTAGATCCTCTTCGCTTTCTGCCATTAGGGTGGTATCGTCTGCATATCGGAGGTTGTTGATAATTCTCCCGGCAATCTGAATTCCGACCTCTGATTCATCCAACCCGGCATTTCTCATGATGTACTCTGCATATAAGTTAAATAAGCAGGGTGACAATATGCAGCCTTGTCGTACTCCTTTCCCAATTTTGAACCAATCGGTTGTTCCATTTCTGGTTCTTACTGTTGCTTCTTGACCCTCGTACAGGTTTCTCAGGAGACAGGTAAGGTGGTCTGGTACTCCCATCACTTTAAGAATTTGCTACAGTTTGTTGTGATCCACACAATCAAAGGCTTTAGCATAGTCAATGAAGCAGAAATAGACGTTTTTCTGGAATTCTCTTGCTTTCTCCGTGATGCAGCGAATGTTGGCGATTTGATCTCTAGTTCCTCTGCCTCTTCGAAACCCAGCTTGTACTTCCGGTAGTTCTCGGTTCGCATACTGCTGAAGCCTAGCTTGTAGGATTTTGAGCATCACCTTGCTGGCATGTGAAATGAGCGCAATTGTGCGGTAGTTTGAACACTCTTTGGCATTGCCCTTCTTTGGAATTGGAATGTAAACTAACCTTTTCCAGTCTTGTGGCCACTGTTGAGTGTTCCAGATTTGTTGGCATATTGAATGCAGCACTTTAACAGCATCATCTTTTAGGATTTTAAATAGCTCGGCTGGAATACTGTCATCTCCACTAGCTTTGTTGTTAGTAATGCTTCCTAAGGCCCACTTGACTTCACTCTCTAGGATGTCTGGCTCAAGTTCAGTGACCACACTATCATGGCTATCAGGGACATTCAGATCTTTCCTGTATAGTTCTTCTGTGTATTCTTTCCACCTCTTCTTAATCTCATCTGCTTCTGTTAGGTCCCTGCCTTCTTTGTCCTTTATCATGCCCGTCTTTGCACAAAACGTTCCCTTGAGATCTCCAATTTTCTTGAAGAGATCTCTAGTCTTTCCCATTCTGTTGTTTTCCTCGATTTCTTTGCATTGTTCATTTAAGAAGGCCTTCTTGTCTCTCCTTGCTATTCTCTAGAACTCTGCATTCAGTTGGGTATATCTTCCCCTTTCTCCTTTGCTTTTCACTTCCCTTCTTTCGTGAGCTACTTGTAAAGCCTCATCAGACAGCCACTTGGCTTTCTTGCATTTCTTTTTCTTTGGGACGGATTTCGTTGCTGCCTCCTGAACAATGTTACGGACCTCCATCCAGAGTTCCTCAGGCACTCTGTCTATCAGGTCTAATCCCTGAAATCTATTCCTCACCTCCACTGTATATTCATCAGGGATATGATTTAGGTCATACATGAAAGGTTTAGTGGTTTTCCCGACGTTCTTCAATTTAAGCCGAAATTTTGCAAGAAGCAGCTCATGATCTGAGCCACAGTCAGCTCCAGCTCTTGTTTTTACTGACTGTATGGAGCTTCTCCATCTTTGGCTGCAAAGGACATAATCAATCTGATTTCGATATTGACCATCTGGTGATGTCCATGTGTAGAGTCGCCTCTTGTGCTGTTGGAAAAGAGTGTTTGCTATGATCAGCGTGTTCTCTTGGCAAAACTCTATTAGCTTTTGTCCTGCTTCATTTTGTACACCAAGGCCATGCCTGCCTGTTATCCCGGTGATTTCTTGACTTCCTACTTTAGCATTCCAATCCCCTATGATGAAGAGGACATCTTTTTTTGGTGTTAGTTCTAGAAGGTGTTGTAGGTCTTCATAGAACCGATCAACCTCAGCTTCTTCGGCCTCAGTGGTTGGGGCATAGACTTGAATTACTGTGATGTTGAATGGTTTGCCTTGGATTCGTACTGAGATCATTCTATCATTTTTGAGATTGTACCCCAGTACTGCTTTTCCCACCCTTTTATTGACTATGAGTGCTACTCCATTTCTTCTAAGGGATTCTTGCCCACAATAGTAGATACGATGGTCACCTGAATTAAATTCGCCCATGCCTGTCCATTTTAGTTCGCTGATTCCCAAGATGTCGATGTTCAATCTTGCCATCTCATGTTTGACCACCTCCAGCTTACCTTGATTCATTGATGTGACATTCCAGGTTCCTAAACAATATTGTTCTTTACAGCATCGGATTTTCTTTTCACCGCCAGACACATCCACAGCTGAGTGTCCTTTCGGGTTTGGCCCAGCCGCTTCACTCTTTCTGGCGCTACTTGGAAATACCCTCTGCTCTTCCCCAGTAGCATATTGGACACCTTCCGACCTGAGGGGCTCATCTTCTGGCGTCATCTCTTTTAGCCTTGTGATACGTTCCATGGGGTTTTCTTGGCAAGAATACTGGAGTGGGTTGCCATTTCCTTCTCCAGTGGACCACATTTTGTCAGAACTCTCTGCCATGACCTGTCCGTCTTGGGTGGCCCTGCACGGCATAGCTTATGGCTTCACTGAGTTACGCAAGCCCCTTCGCCACAACAAGGCAGTGATCCATGAAGGGGACAGAAGGGGTGCAATAAACCAAAAACCCTCAGGAAAAAAGGAAGAAGCTGTGCTACAGCCCCTGCCAGTAGTGAGCCCTATGTATGAAAATCTGTTGGAGAATTTCTCCTCCCCTAGGAGAAATTTGGTGAAATTGACCCCCCCCCATTTCTCTGCCCACAAATATGCTAGAAAATTTTGCAAGGCCATTTGCACACAGCTCTAGTTATTGCCAAAGATACCACATGACAGAGGGGCCATGGCCAGTGGGCATAGCTCCATTCTTCCCTCTCATGACAAAATAGGGCTTTGGTGTGACTCCCCTCCCCTCCCTGTCTCCTCTTCCTCTTCTCCATCCTCTATACACAGAGAGGTGGCAGGTGGAGGTGGTGACTTCTGCTCCTTCCACTGCTACTGCTGGATCCTGTCAATCTGGGCAGGTAATAAGGATGGCTGGAATCAGCAGGTACCCCTCATTCACTTGACTTGCCATCTTCTGCACAACTTCTCCTAGATGCCTTGCCATTCACTCCAGAGAGTAGGGGGACGTTCACCCTCTCCGGACAGTGTGGAAATGATCAGCAGTGGCAGAAGGAGCAGGAGCCAGCCACTACGGAAGGGGCAATCAACTGCCATTTCTTCTGCCGCCAATCACCTGCACACCTGATTTCAATTGTTGTGAACTACCCAAAAAGCTTTGGCTACTCTGTGTGTGTGTGTGTGTGGGGGGGATAGAAATGTAATAAATAAATAGCATCACCAATGCAATGAATATGAACTTGAGCACACTCCGGGAGAGAGCGCAGGACAGGAAGGCCTGGTGTGCTATGGTCCATGGCGTCACGAAGAGTCAGACACGACTGAACGGCTGAACAACAACAAGCCTCTGCTGCCACTGCCCTCTCTGTGAGATGGATAAGGAGGGGGGAGGGAGTAGGAACTGCTGCTGTCCCAGTATCTGTGACAATAGTGGCTACTACGGGTCCAGCACAGGCATCTTACTAGAACTGGGACAGGAGCCAGTCCTGCTCTCAGGCACAATATTGTACAGAGCTGCATCCTGGCCCCCTCCCTCCAGCAAGCTGAATGGTGAATATAGGGATGGGAGTAACACGGGCAAGCAGTAGGGTCAGGTGATGATGGGTAATGGCACTGATTAAGCACCCCATTAAAAATTGTTCATGGGTCTGGCACTGAGAGAAAAAGTGCTGGGCTGGGTGGCTTGTTTTGCTAGCTGCTGGGGCCCCAGATGGAAGAAGAAGCACCGAGCTGGGCGGCTGCAGCATCCGCCATCTTCTTTCTCTGCAGTGCTATATCAGGACCTATAGTTATTGTGGCAGCCATCTTCATTCTCCCACAATGGCTTTAGGTCCTGATATAGCACTGCAGAGAAAGAAGATGGCGGATGCTGCAGCTGCCCAGCTCGGTGCTTCTTCTTCCATCTGGGGCCCCAGCAGCTGGCAAAACATGCCATGTGATGATTCGGGGCCTGAAAAAGATGCATTTTCAACTATGTGACTATATTCTGTATGTATTATGTAGTTTCTGGGAAATCATTGTTTTTGATTAACAATGTGACCATTTCATCACATTTCCCCAGAAAAGTGCTGAAGTATTTAATATTTTATACAATGATTTGAAATATTATATAAAAAAAATCTTATTATTAAGCTCCTTTGATTTGACATTTGGACAATTCTATATTTCTTGGGTGAAAATCAATGCTCATAAATAATATTTCAGCCATGTCAGTAGCCTATATTCCCCCTGCTGTATATTAAAAATAAATTTGCTAAATTGCAATATGTGTCCTAGGTTCTCAACTAGCCAATTCAATTTCCTATAATATATCCAACTACCAACATCAAGGATAAATTCTGAAAGGGCACTGAGACTTCTCATAACAACAAGCATATTTTTCTACCCTTTGTTATCATTATCCATTAAATGTGATTGGGATAATTTAATACAGATGATGCCAGTTTATTGAAAGGACTGGGTTATTGAAGTGGTGAGCAGAATGCAGGTTCCAAATCTATTTAGGAAGTCAAATAATTGATATGCTTGACTCCCACACCTTGCTCTAAAATATACTTAATAAGGAATTTGAAGCTATTATATATTTATATATCTTTATACATCAACACACCTGTCAAAGAGGGCCTCTTAGCCTTAACATACTTCTTAAACAGCAGAACCTCTAATGAACCCAGTACTGGAGTCTTCACCTCCTTAGTAAAGTTATTACTCACTTGCAACAATTTCATGTTCAATGATACTCATTATTTACAAATCCAGGCTACAGCAATTTGAACAGTTATGGCCCCAGCCTATGCCAATCTATTTATAGGACAACCCAAAGAAACTATCAGCAGAATAAAGCCACCTACAAGCCAGTGGCTTTACATAGATGGCATCTTTGTCAAGTGGGACTATGGAAGGGATAGCTTGGAGAATTTTACTAAGTTTATCAATACTATTCACCTGATGATAAAGTTTACCAGCAACGCCACAATTGAAAACCCAAAATTGCCCTTCCTGGATGTCATCTTAGCAATTAAAAACCATCAAATTGTCACAAACATATATTGTAAACCTACAGATTCCCACCTGTACCTTAACTACAAGTCATGTCATCTGAACCATCTAAAGAAGAACAGCATATATAGTTTGGCCCTTAGCATTTGCAATAATGAAGAAAACTTCTCAAAAAGATGTAATTATCTTAAAGAACATTTCCAGCAATGTGGACACCCTAGTCACATTACTGACTACAATATCAATCGAGCATCAGTAATATATAGGGATACCCTCCTTTATGAAGTAAAGGCTAACTCTTTGAAAGAAAATCACATTCCGTTGTGCTTGTTTAACAGAAACTATTAATTCTCCACCATGCATCACATTCAGAAAACTACCCAAATTATGTAAATTACTAGTTTAAGCCACATTTATACATGATATTTGCAAACCAGGATCACACCAATGTAAATCAGCTAGGGATGTACAGAAGTCACTTACCTTTTTGAAGGGTCACATTAACGGTGGGGGGAAGGCACTCCGTCTCTCCCCCCGAAGTCTCTCCAGACGGCTCCGCTCCACAGAGATTCCACGGAGCCGCCAGCCGGGACCGCCTGCAGCTGGACATCCAGCCGCTGGGCAGCCTGCAGGGACACAAATGGCAGCTGCCATAGCCGCCACCATTTGCGTCCCTGTATTTTGCGTCCCCCCTTTTTTTTTTTTGCTGTAATGGCCTATGTAAATATTTACGTAGGCAAAAAAAAAGGGAACGCGAACGGCGACCGCTGTAGCCGCCGCCATTTGCGTTCCCTTAGTTTTGCCATGATAGGCTATGTAAATACTTATGTAGCCTATCACGGTTTCCGCAGGGACGCAAATGGCGTCCCTGCGTTAGCTGTGATAGGCTACATAAGTATTTACGTAGCCTATCATGGCTACATGGAGGAAGTGAATGGCGGCCGCAGACGCAGCCACCATTCGCAAGTCAGCGCGGAGGGCAGCAGGTAGGTGCTCCATTCTGGGCCCATTTCACAGGATGGGGGGTTGGGGGGGCTTCGTTACCCCACGGATTTCATCTCCCAGCATCATGAACTGCCACTCTTGGTATCCACTTAACATCACAGCTACTGATGAATGCAGAAGCCAAAACCTTTAGCACTAAAAGTATTTTGAAATTACTCTATTGTTAGTCTATCTGTCTTGCCTATATATAATATAGCTACTAATGAGGGATAGTGTATCCCTTTTATGTGAGTCTATCATTCACCATTTCCTAACACCTTGCAATTGGTTGAGCCAATTCAGAATGACGTCAACAATCTTCCTTTCATTGCTTTCTGCCAGGTTCCAAACCTGCACAAATTACTTGTGAAAGCTAAATGCAAACTACCTATCACCAGTCCAGGAACACATCATTGTGAATCTGGTTGTTGTTTCACCTTACCTTTGAGAAATTCCCACACAAGCACAATCTTCCATGCAAAATACGTTACAGAATGCAACTGTCTTGGATTAGTATGGCTGTTGCTGGGGAACACAAGTAGGAGGGCATGAATACACTCATGTCAAGCTATAATCTTCCCATAGACATCTGGCTAACCACTGTGGGCACCAAATGCTGGACTAGATGGGCCTTTATTCTGAATGATCCAGCATGACTCTCCTTATGTTCTTCCAGCCGTCTCATGTACTGTATGGGGAAAATAATTAGAGTGTATTGTATGCATTTCAGAAGTCACAAGTGAGCAATCATATCAAAGATGCTGTACCCAGAAAAACTGGGGGGGGAGTAGTTATGTCCTTTTTCATTATGTTACTGTTCTGTGGGTTGACTCTGCCCCATGTTCTGTTCCACATGCTTCTGGTAAATTTGGTGAATTTCTCAAATTAATGTCAAAATTGGCATGACGTCTGAAGGTTGTCACAGTTCTCATTTTGTATCTTTTTCTTCCTTACTGGTTATTGAAGAACCCGAGCACACCTGCGTATCCATTACATTACTGCGAAGAAGGGAATCTTGGTGACATTGCATGACTGCATGTAGATTCCTTTTTGAACTCTGGCTCAATCAATGCACACATTGGTGAGCTGTACTCAGGCCTTCCTCAAGTGGCCATAGCTAACACATGTGAAGAGGGAGAGGAGAGCTTCCTGTTTCTGTGGAAGCTCTCCATGCAACTCAGAATGCTGGAAAAGAGAGCTCTCACATTCAGTCCTTATGGTCATAGAGGATATCTGCATCTCTTCCCCCAGATTCCGCGCTCTCTTTCCCACATTGACCATCTTTCCAATGTCCAAAGAAACATGCGCAATGGCTCTTTCAGATGCTGAAGTTTCTGACTCAGGTTAAGCATTGATAAGTTGCTTGTGGGTGGAAGTGGCAGGGAAGGCCAGTGGCAGAAGTCAGTATTGTTGGGCACCTACCCAGGCCCACACTCTCAGTAGGGTGCTAATTTCCAGAGACTCCTTGCCTATTGATCCTCCTCCTTGACACTGCTGCCTGTTCACCTTTGATCATGCAAGCAGTGGCAAGAGTGAGGAGATACAGTATTCATGATGACTGGGTCCAAAGGAAGAGGGCAATCAAAGGGGCAGCAGTGACAATGGCAGGCCCAATCAGAGGTGGTGGGGCACTGAATGGATCTTGTCTAAGGACCTCCAAAATCCTAAAGCCTGGCAGGCTATTTCAGAGAAGAAGCCAGGCCACAATGAATGCCTAATAGACAGCAACTTTATTGCCAAGAACAGTCTAGAACAGCAGTGCAGCTGACTGCCTCTGTTTGGACACAGAGTCATCTATAGTTGGAATGCCAATATAATGGCTAAGATTCCCATCTAAGAAGCAGCACTGGGGGGTGGGGGAATAAAAGAGTGTGCTGGCAATAGACCTTTTTTAAATCTTATCTACTTGTACTGAGCGGGGTAGGGCTCACTGTGGAGTAATCAAGTATAGACTGTACTTGCAGCAGTTTGTTGCATTTTTAAAGATGATAGCTCCTAGAATTACATAGGATGCAGCTTTCCCCTCCATGTAGCACTATTGGTAAACCTGAACACATTCCCGCATCAATGAACTCTGCACAACAAGGCTTGTTTCATCATTAAAATGCATGATTAATCGACTGATCTTAAAATATTTCAACAGTTCTATTATTTTCCCATCACTGAAAATGTCATAGAATCATTGAATAGTAGGGTTGGAAGGGGCCATACAACCATCAAGTCCAACCTCATGTAAGGGTGTGTGGACAGAAACTCCCCAAACTATACTTATTCACCATGATGATCCTCTCTTTTTTTAATGTGAAAAGGCTGATTGAGGGATATGTTGTATTATAAAATCAAAACAATTAATACAATAAAACCAAGAGTCATTATTATACAGATGGACCATGTGCCACCCATATGACATCGTGTAGGGGGCCCACCAGATGAGACTTTGCCCAGGGCTTCCTTGAATCTGGAGCTGGCCCAGTCATTACTGTTGGAGCTATTCCTCACTGTCTTTAAAGAGCCCATTGACTGAAAGCCGGAAGAGATATCTGTGCTAGCACCATGGATTTTGAAAAGTATATGACAGGAGTGTGGATGAGGATGGGGCAGAAATAAATGTGGGTGAATGGATGAATGGGAACAAAATAGGAGACAGCAAGAAGGGTGTAGGAGGATGAGCAAAAGGCAGAGAGAAATGGGAAGACAGGTTTTAAAACATTTGTGGGCTGGTGTTCCTCTGAGAAAATAACATTTCTAGTTATCTGGCAGTCCCCTCAGCTACACTGATATAAATATGATACAAACTCCTGTACAAAATGCAGACCTTTGCAGTTTAACTAGGCAGAAGTGTGAACCAGTCTATATACCAAGATGAATGATGACATTTGTTGGAGACAATCTGTGCTTAGTAATCGCACCATGCCATGCCTGCTACTCCTCACCCAGCCAGAAAACCATTTACAATCAGATTTATTTAGATAAGTAAAAGGATGCTACTTTCACTTTCAGTGGCAGAAGATAAACATCACAGGCAATCCATTTATCCTAAATGTGAAAATGTCATATGTTCCTAAGATCCCAAAGTAAGTCTACTGATAGCAAGGTATTTAAAAAATCCATAATGCTCTTCTAGCAAAACTTGTACTGCCTGTGAATTCCGTTTTTTTCCCTTTGTAAAAAAACTCACAAAGCATTATACTTAGTGAAACACAGAGATTATGTAGCATGTCTCAAATGTCAAATGTCTTTCTCTTGTCATGTAAAGCACCTCTGCAATCACATAGATCAGATCTTTGACAGTTCTTTACCTCTGGTTCTGCAAGTGCCCTGTAGCTCCTGCTTTTAATAGCTGTGCTTCTATAGTTAAGGTTCAGTTGCCATTTCGGATAGAGAGAAACCCATTTTGTAGGTTGGCTGTTTCTAATCAGATTGGTCTGAACCTTGATGTACTAAATTCACTTTTTCTTGTATAAGATAATGTCTGATATAAATCTGTTAAGTTCTTTGGAGATGTGGAATTAAAAAACCCCTGTAATAACAGGAAACCAAGATTTAGCTGAGTCTTTTCCAATAATGCTATGATTTTAAGAGGAGCTCATTTTACAACCCCATTTCTGTTTCTAAAGTGGGAAAGAAGAAATATGCCAAGTTATTTATACATTCAAGTGAATAGGTCGCTGTGTACCATTGGCATCATTATAAAACCAACCTTTCTCATGCTGTGTTCTGTGACTATGCATTGGAATTTACAGTGTTTCCTCTCTTAATTATAGAAATACCACAAATAGACTGAACAACTGAAATGTGGTGCAGTAAATGATATCTTTAATTAAGCTATATATGTTCAGTAGTTAAGTTTCACTGGTATTGATTTTAGCAATAGTGGCATTGTAAACATTTCTGTATACTGAGCAACCACAGGACTAAGTTCATATTAAAGCTGGGTACTAAATTAGGCATGCACAAATAAATAATTGGAATTAAATCATAGTGGTGGGGGAAGTGGGAGCAGTGCCAGCCCAAGACATTTTGCTGCCTGAAGCAGAGTCTAAATGCTCCCCACCCCCTGTGCTAGGGACAGCAGTTTAAAAAGACTTTGCAACACCATTCAGACACCAATTCCTGCCTTCCTCTTTCCTCCCTCATCTATCATCTTACCTTGCTGCATGGTAGAACTGGCTCTGAGTGGGAAGTGGAGGCAGGGGTCTGGCTCATCATGAGATATATACATACCACAATCCTCCCTCTGACTGGCCTCAGCACTGTTGCTGATGGCTTCTTACTGGCCTCGTGTTCCATCCTACACTGGGTGGAGCAAATTCACCCCAGTTCACAAGCCACAGGAAGCAACTATCTCTGCAATCATGAAACCTTCTCCAATAGCCCATCCAAAACTTGGCTTAGACTTAGCTATTGTGCCATAGATGGAGACCTATTACCTACTGAACTGGGTGGGACAGAAAAAGGAAGAATGCATTAAGCACTGGATCACTCTCCATGGAGATGGCTTTCAAAGTGTTTGCTAATGCTAGAGGTCTTGGTTCAGGTTCTCCTCAGGCTTGGTGAACTTGTATTGTTGGATCCTTTTGAGACCCTTAACATAAAAATGTTAAGTAAGTTGAATGTGTTCACGGTGTTAGGGCTAGTCCCTGTGCAAGTGCACAGAGACCAAGGGAATTTTATGTAAGAGGGCAGATAATAGGCAAGGTCTCTGCAGGCACTGCATAAATACTGTGCAATGAAATCCTATGTATGTGTACTTAGATGTAAGCCCCATTGAGCTCAGTGAGACTTACTCCCAGGTAAGTGAAGATTGCAGTCTAAATCAGTTAGGAATTATGTCCTAATTTATATTGGCTCTTGATTCCACATACCTCTCCAGCTATTTTATACATCAGTGGATGCTGCTTAAATGTTTCCAATATATGCTAAATCCGTGCCTGGCTATAAAAATATTTCTTTGGTGCTTTCCTGTAGCACGTTATCGTTTGCCTTTACCATGTGGTATGTTATCTTTGTATAATTTCAGGACAGAGCTGGAATTGGTCTTTGTTGTTGTTCAGTCGTTCAGTCATGTCCGACTCTTCGTGACCCCATGGACCATAGCACACCAGGCCTTCCTGTCCTGCGCACACTCCAGGAGCGTGCTCAAGTTCATATTCATTGCATCCGTGATGCTATCTAGCCATCTCATCCTCTGCTGTCCCCTTCTCCTTTTGCCTTCAGTCTTTCCCAGCATCAGGGTCTTTTCCAGAGAGTTTTCTCTTCACATTAGGTGGCCAAAATATTGGAGCTTCAGCTTCAGTATCTGTCCTTCCAATGAGCACTCAGGGCTTATTTCCTTTAGGACTGACTGATTTGACCTCTTTGCAGTCCAGGGGACTTGTTAAGTGTCTTCTCCAGCACCACAGTTCGAAAGCATCAATTCTTCAGTGGTCAGCCTTCCTTATAGTCCAGCTCTCACAGCCATACATTACTACTGGGAAAACCATAGCTTTGATTAGACGGACTTTGTCGGCAAGGTGATGTCTCTGCTTCTGACTATGCTGTCTAGGTTTGCCATAGCTTTCCTCCCAAGGAGCAAGCGTCTTTTAATTTCATGGCTACAGTCACCATCTGCGGTGATCTTGGAGCCCAAGAAAATAAAATCTGTCACTGCTCCCATTTCTTCCCCTTCTTGCCAGGAAGTGATGGGGCCAGATGCCATGATCTTAGTTTTTTTAATGTTGAGTTTCAAACCAGCTTTTGCACTCTCCTCTTTCACCCTCAACAAGAGGCTCTTTAGATCCTCTTCGCTTTCTGCCATTAGGGTGGTATCATCTGCGTATCTGAGGTTGTTGATAATTCTCCTGGCAATCTTAATTCCAACCTGTGATTCATTCATCATCATTTCTCATGGTGTACTCTGCATATAAGTTAAATACACAGGGCGACAATATGCAGCCTTGTCATACTCCTTTCCCAATTTTGAACCAATCAGTTGTTCCATGTCTGGTTCTTACTGTTGCTTCTTGACCCTCGTACAGGTTTCTCAGGAGACAGGTAAGGTGGTCTGGTACTCCCATCACTTTAAGAATTTGCCACAGTTCGTTGTGATCCACACAATCAAAGGCTTTAGCATAGTCAATGAAGCAGAAATAGACGTTTTTCTGGAATTCTCTTGCTTTCTCCATGATCCAGTGAATGTTGGCGATTTGATCTCTAGTTGCTCTGCCTCTTCGAAACCCAGCTTGTACTTCCGGTAGTTCTTGGTTCGCATACTGCTGAAGCCTAGCTTGTAGGATTTTGAGCATAACCTTGCTGGCATGTGAAATGAGCGCAATTGTACGGTACTTTGAACACTCTTTGGCATTGCCCTTCTTTGGAATTGGAATGTAAACTGACCTTTTCCAGTCTTGTGGCCACTGTTGAGTGTTCCAAATTTGTTGGCATATTGAGTGCAGCACTTTAACAGCATCATCTTTTAGGATTTTAAATAGCTCAGCTGGAATACTGTCATCTCTGCTAGCTTTGTTGTTACTAATGCTTCCTAAGGCCCACTTGACTTCACTCTCGAGGATGTCCAGCTCAAGTTCAGTGACCGCACTATCATTGCTACCAGGGGCATTAAGATCTTTCCTGTATAGTTCTTCTGTGTATTCTTTCCACCTCTTCTTAATCTCATCTGCTTCTGTTAGGTCCCTGCCTTCTTTGTCCTTTATCATGCCCAAAACATTCTCTTGAGATCTCCGATTTTCTTGAAGAGATCTCTAGTCTTTCCCATTCTGTTGTTTTCCTCGATTTCTTTGCATTGTTCATTTAAGACGGCCTTCTTGTCTCTCCTTGCTATTCTCTGGAACACTGCATTCAGTTGGATATATGTTCCCCTTTCTCCCTTGCTTTTCACTTCCTTTCTTTCCTCAGGTACTCATAAAGCCTCATCAGACAGCCACTTTGCTTTCTTGAATTTCTTTTTCTTTGGGATGGATTGAGTTGCTGCTGCCTCCTAAACAATGTTACAGACCTCTGTCCATAGTTCCTCAGGCACTCTGTCTATCAGGTCTAATCCCTGAAATCTATTCCTCACCTCCACTGAGGTGAGGAATATAAGGGATATGATTGAGGTCATACCTGAATGGTTTAGTGGTTTTCCCTACGTTCTTCAATTTAAGCTGAAATTTTGCAACAAGAAGCTCATAATCTGAGCCACAGTCAGCTCCAGATTATGAGCCACATAATTATGTGGCTCATAATCTGAGCCACAGTCAGCTCCAGGTCTTGTTTGTACTGACTGTATAGAGCTTCTCCATCTTTGGCTGCAAAAGACATAATCAATCTGATTTTGATATTGACCATCTGGTGATGTCCATATGTAGAGTCGCCTCTTGTGCTGTAGGAAAAGAGTGTTCGCTATGATCAGCGTGTTCTCTTGGCAAAACTCTATTCGCCTTTGTCCTGCTTCATTTTGTACACCAAGGCCATGCTTGCCTGTTATCCCAGGTATTTCTTGACTTCCTACTTTAGCATTCCAATCCCCTATGATGAAGAGGACATCTTTTTTTTGGTGTTAGTTCTAGAAGGTGTTGTAGGTCTTCATAGAACCGATCAACCTCAGCTTCTTTGGCATCAGTGGTTGGGGCATAGACTTGAATTACTGTGATGTTGAATGGTTTGCCTTGGATTCGTACTGAGATCATTCTGTCATTTTTGAGATTGTACCCCAGTTCTGCTTTTCCCGCCCTTTTGTTGACTATGAGTGCTACTCCATTTCTTCTAAGGGATTCTTGCCCACAGTAGTAGATATAATGATCACCTGAATTAAATTCACCCATGCTTGTCCATTTTAGTTCACTGATTCCCAAGCTGTCGATGTTCAGTCTTGCCATCTCATGTTTGACCACCTCCAGCTTACCTTGATTCATTGATCTTACATTCCAGGTTCCTAAACAATATTGTTCTTTACATCATCGGACTTTCTTTTCACCACCAGACACATCCACAGCTGAGTGTCCTTTCGGCTTTCGCCCAGCCGCTTCACTCTTTCTGGCACCACTTGGAAATACCCTCTGCTCTTCCTAGGGATGTACGAAAGTCACTTACCTTTAATGAAATTTGATTCGTGGGGGGGGAGGTGCTCCGTCCCTCCCCCAGAAATTCTGGCTGGGAGGGAGGTTCTCTGTCCCTCCCCCCTGAAATTTTGGCTGGGGGGGGAGGCACTCCGTCCCTCCCCCCTCGAATCCTGGTCGGCCGGGCCACGAATGGCGGCGGCCGTAGCCGCCGCCGTTTGCGTCCCTGCAGTCAGCCGTGATAGGCTACGTAAACATTTACGTAGATGCTACGCTATTTGCATTCCCCTTATTTTCGCCGTAGTCTACGTAAATTTTTACGTAGACTACACGTGCCAAAATAAGGAACGCAAATGGCGGCGCCCATGGGCACCGCCATTTGCGTACACACTTTTTTTTCTTTTTTTTTTATTCAGCTGTGATAGGCTATGTAAAGATATATGTAGCCTATCACGGTATTTTTTTAAAATCTAGCCGTGATAGGCTACGTAAATCTTTACGTAGCCTATCACGTTTTGTTGTTGTTGTTGTTTTTTACTGGAAATGGCAGCGGCGGCAGCCGGTTGGAAGACCAGCCACCACAGCCACCGCAGCTGAACCGCTGCCGGAGCCGCTGCCGTCAGGAGGATTCGCCCAAGGTAAGTCCCATCCCGGGGGGGGGGGCAGACTATTTCGCAACCAATTTCAGGGGGCCGAATGCGCTGGCATTCAGCCTCCCTGAGATTCGTGGTGAAATTCTCTGACATCCCTAGTTCCCCAGTAGTATATTGGACTCCTTCCGACCTGAGGGGCTTCTGGCGTCATATCTTTTAGTGTTGTGATACATTCCATGGGGTTATCTTGGCAAGAATACTGGAGTGGGTTGCCTTTTCCTTCTCCAGTGGACCACATTTTGTGAGAACTCTCCGCCATGACCTGTCCATCTTGGGTGGCCCTGCACGGTATAGCTTATGGCTTCTCTGAGTTACAAGCCCCTTCGCCACAACAAGGCAGTGATCCAGGAAGGGGGGAATTGGTCTAGAATAATGTGAATCCCTTAAAGCCGTACTTTAAAAAAAAAATGAAAGTATGTATTCAAAAATAAAGGACTTGTTGTTCACGAATAAAAATATGTATTTATTGTAGTCAATGCCTTCACTGTTCCAATCCATTTTGAATCATTTTGGTACCTTTTTATATGCCTATTTCTGTTATATGACTCTTCTGTTCCTTACAAGTACATTATACAGTTAAGCTATTCTGTGAGCAAGTGAGCTCCTCTCATTTACATGTTAATTAAGTTCTTTAAAAATGGAAGCTGTCCATTTTGCATATGAATGTGCTAATGAACCATCTATCCTGGAAGGTGTAGCGTATTCCTTCCTAACAATAGGAACACCATGGCACAGCAATTGAAATATAGGCCAAAATTGTTTTTAGCTGTCCAGAAAACCCTTACCAAGAGGAGCTATAAACTATCAGCCAGAAAGTGTGCATTAATTAAAATGTTCATTACAACAAAACACAAACAAAGCATTAAAGCAAACAAAATATCACAGGCACTTGGATTTTTTAAATTTACAGATAGGATTGAGAATTCAGTACTAACTGTGTCCCTTTGTAAGTATAACTAAAAATATAGTAATGACAGTTCAGCCCACCTATATAGGGTCGAAGGTATGTGATCCTCAAAACGTGTCCATATCATAGAATATATTTAAAACTGAAAATGCCGCACTTTTGTCTTCTTGCAAAACAAGGGGTTTATAGATATACTTTTTAAAATGTCAATAAAGAAATAATGAAACTGAAGTACTTTGGCCACATCATGAGAAGACAGGATACCCTGGAGAAGATGCTGATGCTAGGGAAAGTGGAAGGCCAAAGGAAGAGGGGCCGACCAAGGAGAAGAAAGATGGATGATATTCCGGAGGTGATGGACTCGACCCTGGGGGAGCTGGGGGTGGCGACGGCCGACAGGAAGCTCTGGCATGGGCTGGTCCATGAAGTCACGAAGAGTCGGAAGTGACTGAGCGAATAACAACAACAAAGAAATAATAATCTGGAATTTATATTAGAAATAGCATTCACACAAAGAGAGTTGACACCCCTTCCGCCCCACACACACTGATTGTGTGTTTGTGTTTCAGATTTGCCGCCTTTGGGGTAGTATCCGATGGTGGCACAGCGCTATCAGTAATGATGCTACATTACTGCAAACCAGTGCTAGTGCAATGTCATTCGCTCTCGCTAGCGCAAGGGGAAAAAGTGGTGATTTGACACCAAATTTTGGAAGCACCACCAAGATTTGGCAGCAAATTGTCACTTTTTCTCTTTTCACTTGCGAGCACTAACAATGTAGCACAACGTCATTTGCACTAGCACTGTGCCACGGATACTACCCTCGGGCTCCATCAGTGGCTTGTGGCTGCTTCCCACCAGCTCCACCTGGTCAGAGGTCAGCAGCCCTCCCTGTTTAACAAGGATCTGGTGACTATCATCCATGACTCTGTCATCTCAAGAGTACAATGAAGAAAACACAAGGGAAAATGCTTTCCCACCTGACTGTTAATGCTGTGTGTTTTCAGGCATGCACTGAACAATAGAGTAAGGCTTTTATGAAAACAAAATACTGTGAAGTGAAGTAATCTTCGCATCCAATTGTATGTTGCCGATGCATGCAGATAAAAAATCCCCACAAGTGTTCTGAGAAAAAGACAATGCAGTCAGTTAAATCAAGTACTGGTCAAGTATCTTACCAGATGTTATGGCCAGATACATTTTGCTACTTAGAAGCATTTCTCTTCTCTCTCTCATTCTCCGTAAGTGCTCACCTTGACAGTCACAGTACTGCTTAAAAAGAGGTTATGACAAAAGAACAGGTTGTCATCGGTAGAGCTTTCAGTCGGATAACTGATGTATTCAACGTGGCCAGTATGAATGCCAAGAAAACTCTCAACAGCTTTGCTTTGTGAGGGCATTTTGACTAGGGATGTCAGAGAATTCCGCCACGGATCTCGGTGAGGCCGAATGCCAGTGCATTCGCCCCCCCGAAATCTGTGGTGGAACGGCCTGCCCCCTCTGCCTCCCTGCAGATCCCCCCCGGGATGTGACTTACCTGGGGCGAATCTTCCGGGCGGCGGCTCCGGCTGTGGCTTCGGCGGTGGCAGTGGCGGTGGCTGGTCTTCCGACCGGCTGCTGCCACCGCCATTTGTCTTGTAAAAAAAACAACAACAACGACGTGATAGGCTACGTAAAGATTTACGTAGCCTATCATGGCTGGGTTAAAAAAAAAAAAAACCCTGCATACATAAATGGTGGCGGCTACGGCCACCGCCATTTGTGTTCCTTATTTTTGGCCATCTTAATCTCCGTAAATATTTACGTAGACTATGACGGCAAAAATAAAGGGGAACGCAAATAGTGTAGCGGGCGCTATTTGCGTCCCTTTTTGATGCACCGTTTTAGCCTACATAAATCTTTACGTTTTAGCCTACATAAATCTTTATTTGCGTTCCCCTTTATTTTCACCATCATAGTCTACATAAATATTTACGTAGATTAAGACGGCCAAAAATAAGGAACGCAAATGGCGGCGGCCATAGCCGTCGCCATTTGCGTATGCGGGGTTTTTTTTGTTTTGTATTTACCCAGAACCCTCCGCAGCCAGAAATCCGGCTGCGGACGGCTCTGGCCTGGGCCTGGCCGGCTGCTCCGCAGAGCTGCCGGGGAGCACAGCCAGCCATGGAGGATTCCAGGGGGGAGGGATGGAATGCCTCCCCCCCATCAACATAATCAGCGGACAGGTAAGTGACTTTCGTACATGCCTAATTTTGACCTTAGCCCACCTGCTATACTGGTGAGTAAATGGTATTTATACAAGATCACCCAAAAGAAGTCGCCTCTCTTGTTTTGATGAAGTCGCAGATTGCTTCTGGAGAAACAGGGAACACTTTTGAATAATAATGCCTTCAATCATGGAAAACTGATTGTGAGGACATTTGGCACATCTCAGGAATACAAACAAAGCAATTCTAAGGAGAGGCAATAAAAATACACATTCTGCTTTGATTAAACAGAAATGATGGATGTTGGGGCAATCTTGGCTTTTATATATCTACACACTCAGGTTTGGAGTATGAAAGTTCAGTAAAGGTAAAGATAAACATTTTGTTAAAGGTTGAAAGCATTTTCAGTAGATCATCCAAATCAGTTTCTATATTCAGAACCTAGAGTCCACCTCCTGGACTTGGAAGATGCAGATTTCAAACCAATATTGTGGTGATGGAGGCTTCCAACTGTAAATTTAGGAATACGTGCCTGCATTTTGTAGCCATGTTTTTACTTTCTGGGGATCTCTTGAACACTGTTCTCTTTGAATAAGAGCAGGCTGATACACCTAGGTGCCTGTACCCATTAGCCATGTGCAAGGTCATCACTGCAGCCAGGAATGACTATCCTGCTATGGCTTGGTAAGGAAAACAAAGGACAAATCCATTTAGCAAAGTCAAAGGCAGGCAGATGTTATAAATGCAGGGTCACCATGCAGTCAGAGATTGATCCAGGAACAGGGGTTGAGGTAAAGCTCAGAGCAAACATAGATGAGCAGTCCAAAACAAGCACAGTCCAAGAAGTAGTGTATTTGCAGACATCCATAAGAACATAAGAAGAGCCATTCTGAATCAGACCAAGGGTCCATCTAGTCCAGCATTCTGTTCACACAGTGGCCAACCAGCTGTCAACTAGGGACCCACAGCAGGACACAAGTGCAACAGCACCCTCCTGCCCATGTTCCCCAGCAACTGGTGTACATAGGCATAGTGCCTCCAGACCAGTACTGGAGGTAGCACATAGTAGGGATGGCGGAGAATTTCTTCCCGAAACTTCGGGGGGCCGAGCGCCAATGTGTTCGGCCCCCCGAACAAGTTTCGGGGAGAAATCCTCTGCACCCCCCCACACCCCGCACCCCCCCCGGGACGGGACTTACCTTCCCTGAATGTCCCTCCCGGCGGCGGGTCCGGCTGGCGGTTCGTCAGGTGTTCGAGCGGGGCGGGAGCGGCAGCTGGTCTTTCGACCGGCTGCCGCCGCCGCCATTGCAATAAAAGAAAAAAAAAACAAAACGTCCCCTGATAGGCTACGTGATGATTCACGTAGCCTATCACGGCTAGATTTGCAAAGTCAGCCATGATAGGCTACGTCAATTGTCACGTAGCCTATCACGGGTGACTTAAAAAAAAAAAAAAAAGTGTGTACGGATAATGGCGGCCCCCATAGGGAGCCGTCATTCCTGTTCCTTATTTGGTCGCTGTAGTCTACGTAAATGTTTACGTAGACTACGGCGAAAATAAGGGCAACGCTATTTGCGTTGCCCTTATTTTCGCCGTAGTCTACGTAAACATTTACGTAGACTACAGCAACTAAATAAGGAACGCGAATGGCGGCTCCCTATGGGGGCCGCCATTCGCGTATGCGCTTTTTTTTTTTTAAGTCACCTGTGATAGGCTACGTGACGATTCACGTAGCCTATCACGGCTGACTTTGCAGATCTAGCCGTGATAGGCTACGTGAATCGTCACGTAGCCTATCAGGGGGCGTTTTTTGTTTTTTTTTTACTTTCGCGTTCGCGGCCGGGCGAGGCGAGGCGCCTCCTCCCCGGCCTGAATTTCGGCCGGGCGAGGCGGGAAGCCTCCCCCCCCGGCCTGAACTTCGTGGGGGGAGCAGCGAAGCGCTCCCCCCCACCGCGAACAAGCTGCGAGAAAAGGTAAGTGACTTTCGTCCACCCCTAGCACATAGTCATCAGGACTAGTAGCCATTGATAGACTTCTCCTCCAGGAATCTGTCCAACCCCTTTAAAAGCCATCCAGATAGGTGGCCATCACGACAACTTTTGGTAGTGAATTTCATAGTTTAACTATTAGGGATGTCAGAGAATTTCACCACGAATCTTGGGGAGGCCAAATGCCAGCGCATTAGGCCCCCCGAAATTGGTGGTGAAAGGGTCTGCCCCCTGCCCCTCCCGGGATGGGACTTACCTTTGGCGAATCCTCCTGGCAGCTCCGGCTCTGGCGGCGGTACGGCGGCGGTACGGCGGCGGTGCAGCGGTGGCGGCCGGTCTTCCGACCGGCTGCCGCCGCCGCCATTTCCAGTAAAAAAAAACAACAACAACAAAACATGATAGGCTACGTAAAGATTTACGTAGCCTATCATGGCTAGATTTTTAAAAAATACCGTGATAGGCTACATAAATGTTTACATAGCCTATCACGGCTGAGTAAAAACAAAAACAAAAAACCACGCGTACGCAAAGTACGCAAAAACAAAAAACCACGCGTATACATTCCTTATTTTGGCACGTCTAGTCTACGTAAACATTTACGTAGACTATGGCGAAAATAAGGGGAATGCAAATAGCGTAGCATCTGTTTGCGTACACGCGTTGTTGTTTTTTTTAAAAAAAAAGTCAGACGTGATAGGCTACGTAAAGATTTACGTAGCCTATCACGGTTTTTTTAAAAAAAATCTAGCCGTGATAGGCTACATAAATCTTTATGTAGCCTATCACGTCTTTTTTTTTTTTTTTACTGGAAATGGCAGCGGCGGCAGCCGGTTGGAAGACCGGCCGCCACCGCCACCGCTGAACCGCCGCCAGAGCCACCACCGCCAGGAAGATCCGCCCCAGGTAAGTCTCGTCCCAGGGGGGGCAGTACGCAATAGCGTTGCCCTTATTTTCGCCGTAGTCTACGTAATCTTTACGTAGACTACAGTGACCAAATAAGGAACACAAATGGCAGCTCCCTATGGGGGCCGCCATTAGCCGTACACGCTTTTTTTTTTTTAAGTCACGCGTGATAGGCTACGTGACGATTTACGTAGCCTATCACGGCTGACTTTGCAAATCTAGCCATGATAGGCTACGTTAATCGTCACATAGCCTATCACGGGGGCGTTTTTGTTTTTTTTTTACTTTTCTTGGAATGGCGGTGGCAGCAGCTGGTCAAAAGACCGGCTGCCGCCCCCGCCCCTGTCGAAGCCCTGCCGAACTGCTGCTGCGACCAGCCACCGGGAGTGACATTCGGGAAAGGTAAGTCCCATCCTGGGGGGGGGAGGGGGGGAGAATTTCTCCCCGAAACTACTTCGGGGGGCCGAATACGTTGGCACTCGGTCCCCCGAAGTTTCGGCGAGAAATTCTCTGACACCCCTAACGGCCGGCTGTGCTCTGCATCAGCTCCACAGAGCAGCCAGCCAGGCCCAGGCCAGAGCCGTCCGCAGCCAGATTTCCGGCCACGGAGGGCTCTGGGTAAAAAAAAAAAACACGTACGAAAATGGCAGCGGCTACGGCCACTGCCATTTGCGTTCCTTATTTTTGGCCATCTTAATCTACGTAAATATTTACGTAGACTATAACGGTGAAAATAAAGGGGAATGCAAATAGCATAGTGGGCACTATTTGCGTCCCATTTTGATTCACCGTTTTAGCCTACGTAAATATTTACGTAGGTTAAAACAGCAAATCAAAAAGGGACGCAAATAGCCCACTACGCTATTTGTGTTCCCCTTTATTTTCACTGTCATAGTCTACGTAAATATTTACGTAGACTAAAATGGCAAAAAATAAGGAACGCAAATGGCAGTGGCCATAGCCGCCGCCATTTGTGTACGCGGTTTTTTGTTTTTTTTTACCCAGCCATGATAGCCTACGTAAATATTTATGTAGCCTATCCCATCTTGTAAAAAAAACACCAAAAAAACCCAACAAGACTGCAAATGGCGGCGGCGGCCGCCAGTAGGAAGACCAGCCGCCGCAGCCGCCGCAGCCACTGCCGCTGCCACCTGGAACATCCGCCCCAGGTAAGTCTCGTCCTGGGGGGGATCCGCTGGGTGGCGGGGGGGGTGGCAGGCCGTTCCACCATGGAGTTCAGGGGGCTGAATGCACCGGCATTCTGCCTCACCGAGATCCGTGGCGGAATTCTCTGACATGCCTATCATGTTCTGCCATATACTCATGGCCTATTTTCTCCCCTTCTACATTTCAGCAGTCAAGAATATTTTCATCTTCATCCCCTTGGGATGATTCAGCTAGAACCAGATGCTTCCTAGTTCCTGTCAGCTTTCCCCCAGGGTTTAGTTTAAAAGCTACTCTGTCACCTTTTTTATGTTTAGCACCAGCATCTGGTTCCATTTTGGTTTAAGTGGAGACTGTGCCTCTTGTATAGGCCCAGCTTGTCCCAAAATGTTTCCCAGTGCCTAACAAATCTGAACCCCTCCTCCCTGTCCAAGGGTCACCACATGGGGGATCAGTCCAAACAAGAAGCAAGGTCAGGGAAGCCAGGATGCAAGGTGCTAGGAGCTGACAGGAAGATGTTCCGTCTGTGGCCAGACTGGAACTGAAGGCTTATGTAGCCTGAGCTCTCAGCCCCCTCTGACTCAGAAGAGGGCTTCCAACCTTTCAAGGGGGAAGATCTGAAGCCATCTCTCCCAAGGGCCTTCCTGGTCAGTCCCAGGGTCCCCTGAAATGGCTTTTCTCTGGGCACACGTGGCTCAGGAGGCTCCAGCTCATCCTCTGAAGTAGATTCCTCTGGTGGGGGGGGCATACAACAACAGTTACCCATGCCATGGTATTCTTTATATGAATCAGTTGCAAGCCTGCTGATGGCTCCACATACTTCTGAAGGAGCTTGCGTTAGGGGCACCAGATGTACGACCAACCCAAACGTCTTCTTGATGGCTTGCCTTCTCTCCCTTTCCTTTCTCTCATAAAAGTGAATTAATACTATTCACTCCTCTGGGATTGGGGAAAAGGAAGGCGCTGCATTTATGGACACCGTTAACTCATTTTGAGCCCTCAAGATAAAATGGGCACTGATGTGCTGGCTCCTTTTGAGTAGCGTGAGAGTGCAAACAGTAAGATGACTATTTTGCTTTCATGCCCCAAACCTGCCACTTCATTTCATGAATGTGCTCATTTGTTGTATGTATATTAATTTCTTTCAGAACTTCAGGTGGGTTGAGAATGCTGACTAATTAAAGGTTAACAAAAGGGAACTGATACAGTGTCTTTTCTTTTTCTTCTAAATGATATTCCATTTAAGAGGTAATGCTACTGAGCAGGTTTCTAAAGAAGATCATCTCCTTGAACTATTGTCTGATCATTTGAGTGTGTGGGAAGAGATCCCCCCCCCCAAAGCATTTAAATGCTCATTTAATGCAGCAACATACCCCAAATCCATTGAAAAATGGTTTTATACTGCATTCTTCCAACTGACACTTCTTTTTGTTTTCTCTGGGATATGGGGGAGTATACACTTTAAATGCATTTCAGCTGTTTCACAACAGGGTTTTTTTTGATGTTCTTCCTTGATTTGCTTCACTTTGATTTCCTCTTCATATCTTTACTGCATATGTATTCTGTAGATGAAAAGGAAGATTTTGAGAGATTTGGCAAAATTACCATAAGAGCATATATGATTAATGGCCAATCCAAAGACTGCCAGCTAGAAAGCATTTGGGATGATATGTGTAAGCCACTGCAATAGAGCAACATTACATCAGTATTGGAGATAGGTAAAATGTTCAAAGGCGGCCACATTTGTATTGTATTCTTTATCATTTGTGTTTGTATTCAGACACATATAGCATGATCCTAAACATATTTACTCAGAAGTAAATTTATTTCAATGGGACTTACTCCCTACTTAAGCGGTTTAGGATTTCAACTTTAGGATTAAGAGAGCAATGCTATGTCCCCTAGACAGCATCTGGGGTAGATAGGATTTTTCAGTTTCCCAGCTCCAAGCTCGTAGCTCCCTGCCCCCTTCTAGCTCACGCGGAGAGAACCGTGCTGCTGTCTCCGCGCTCATAACATGGAGCATGGATGGGTGCAGACAGGGTGTTCCTGAGGGCAGGGATGGGAGGAGACCATGGAAGCTGTTTTAGACATCTTCCTATGTGGTCTCCAGCCCCGTTGCCACCCCCTCCCCGAAGCCTCACTTAGACACATGGAAATGTGTGTCTAAGGCAAAGTGCAGGGAAGCTGCAGCATGGAGGGAATCCCCTCCTCCATTCTGCTTCTGCCCTACACTGGATAGGCAGTCACCTCCAACTTCAGGGGAGATCAGAGGTGCCCGTCTATCTCTATAGGTTTGCGCCCTTAGCCTACTTAGGATTTCACACACAATAGGCCCCTATTCTTTGTTCTCCCCATTGCCCTTGGCTGTTGCCTCTGCTGCCTCTGATACCTTGCTGTGCTAAATCTAAGGATGAAATCGTCAGATTCTTTGGACTGAAGTACAGCCATGAAAATGAGCAAAAGTATGCCCTTGAGGAACTGCATCAAAAGGCTTGTTTTCAAAAGCAAGGGAGGCACGTTGGTACCCATGCCTCAACTGTGTGATCCTCATGCTGCGCTGATTGCTGAAGCCCTATTCATATTATAAAGATTGCTCACACACAGCTCAGGTTGGAAATTCTGTATGAAAACATTTCTGGAAAGAAGATTTTGCTTGTGACAATAAGAGATTATACACCTACTAGTACTTTCTTTGATTGTGTTATTTAACAATACCGCTGTATTACTTGGAGGCACCTGTTGCAACCAGTGCTTTTATTGCCACTCAAACATATCATGCCATATAAGCAACCAAGCTACCCCAGAGTGATTGCCCCAAGTTAGCTTGTTCATTTATATCATCCTACCAAAGCGGCATAGAGAATTTCACCACAGTGCAATGGATGGCAAAACATGACATGGTAGAACATGTGGTGGAATGTTAATCTCAATGGGCTCATTAAAGTACCCTTCAAATGGAGAAGCAGCTGTTCCTATCCATGGGGTGAGCCCACATAGCTACAGGTGCATGTAAAAGATGCAAATACGTTGATCCGGTTTGCACAGAAACCCAAAGTTTACCCATGATTTGTCTGCCAGGTGACCATGCAGGCACAGATTGTTCTTTTTTACTTCCTGGGTTGTTTGATTCCCTCTTCCTTCAGCCACTCCCTCCCTGTATCCCAAATGCCTCTGCAGTACTGTAGTATTGGCATGTAAAGTGGATGGTTCTTTTGTCCACTTTTGCCCACTGCTTCTTTAGCCTGGCAAAACAGCCTATGAACAATCCATGGTTCTGGGTTCACACATAATGACAACCCAGAGTTAAAACAACCCAGGTTTATAACCCAACAACAAACCAGGGGTTCTCCTCCTGGGTTGTTTGTGGTTAACAACCGATTGTTAACCTATCATTCTGAGTTCACATGTAACAACTCAGGATTCAACAACCCATGCTCAACCTATAATCTGGGTTGTCATTACATTTGATTTTGAACCAGGTCACTGATGGACTTAATTGCATGAGTCTTTCCAAAGGAATCAGTACCCAAACTGGAGGGATGGTCCCAGTTTAATGGCAGAATCTCACATGATCCTTAAAAAAACAAAAAACAGCAAAGCCTTTTCAATTTTAAAAATAAATGTGAATGGGGGAATGGGAGTTGCTGCTTTTCACTTTCAGGTTGTTTCTTAATTTTCTAGGATAGGTGGAATCATATAGAATTTCTAGAAATATAACTGATAATCAGTGATTACTGTCCACTTGGAAAACTGTTTCCTGACTCCAAGGTTCCTCAGATGTGTCCCTCTCAATCCCCAATCAATTCCAAACTACCTGGACCATAAGAAATAAATGTTCTATGGTGCTGCATATCCAGTTGCTACCCTTCCTGTCTTTTGCTGTTGGCAACCTATACTTTCAAAGATGCCAGCATAACAGTGAAAATTATGTACAGAAGATGTGTGATTTGTATTCAAATATCTGCACTATCTGGATATTACGTATTTGCCCCACTACTGCTGGTTACATTAGGGACAGTTGCCCCTACTATGTTCCTACAAAGTTTCAGAAGTCTCACTGTGGCACTATGTATGCCTGACAGCTGATTTATGGGAAGTATACCAAGCCAAACTATTTTTCAGTCAAGCCTAGGAGGCTCCCATCGCCTGCTATCTGGTTGTTTTAATTGGAGATGCCAGGGATTGAACCCAAGACCTTATGTATTCAAAGTATGTGCTCTGTTACTGAGCTATGGTCTCTAGCGATGGTGATGAGCCAATCCCCACACCCCAGCTTGATTCAGGATTGGGCTAAGTAAACTTTGGTCTTTTCCCTAAACAATGTTGTTGTCTTCTTAGGCAAGTTTGAGATTTGGAAACCCTGACATGGTCCTGAAAACATGATAAGGAACACAATTGGATTTCTGAATGCCCCTGCAAGTCCCAAACACTGTCTCTTCCACCCTCTTCATCTATTATTAACTTGTCTGGCTTGTCAGCAACAGCATCAATGCTGACCACAACCAGAGTGTGGGAGGTCTGTAGAACTCAGAGTAGTGCAGCAGCATGTGTCAGGCACAGATATGTGGAGTTCGAATATATGGGTGGTGAGTGTGTGAAGGTGTGTTCACAAGTGGAAACTCATGCATTGCATGCAGATCTAGAACACAGAGGTCCATACATTAGTTCTAGTTTAGTAACCTGCATCCTCCACTGCCTAAACCACAACCCTCAAGTAATTGTTCTTTGTACAGAATTTACATTGGAGATATAATTCACACACTACCATTGCAACCAGTTACATTTTCACAATGGTTTTCAATCTTCCATAAGCATAGTGAACTTGCAGATATGAGAATCCTCTGAGAAAAGTTCACATTTTGAGTACTTTGTTTATCAGAATTGCCTTTGAAAATGATGAGGGACTAAAATAACTGAACTATGTTCTCAGAAATAATAATTCAATCTGCTCTGTCCCTTTCATCACTAACAACTTTTCCTACCATTTTGAACATTTTGTGCAGTGTTTTCTCAAATTCTGTTTAACAGAAGTGAGGAAGAGAAGTAGACAAAAAAATAGTCACAGTAATTATTATTAAAAAAGAAAAGAAAAAGAAAAAAGAACCCAAATGCCAGAATACAAATCTGGACTGCCTTTCTAGTTTATACCAATTTGTATAGTTTGAATTACTCATGGAGAAATCCTATGTTCCCTAGACAGCATCTGGGGGATATAGGATTTTTCGGTTTCTGGGCTCTGAGGTCAAAACCAGGGCTCTAACCTCAGAGCCCAAAAACTGCACTCCCTTCCCCCTCCCCTGCCACCTCAAAGCTGGCATGGTTCTCTCTGTGCCAGTATGTCTTCTCACTCAGAAATAGAGTTCAGAGGTGGGGAAAAGGGGGCAGGGAGGGGAGGAGACCATGGAAGCCACATTATGCATCTTCCTATGCACTGTGCAGCCTCCCTCCCCCCCCCCCCACTCCAGAGCTCCCTGGCTAGTCATGCAAAATTGCCTCTCTAGCCAAAAATGCAGGGCGGCCACCCTGCACTGGATAGTTATCAGCCTCCGAGTTTGGAGGCTAACAACTGTCTCCATAGGATTGTGCCCAGCCTTGTACCCTCTAGATGTGTTGGACCACAACTCACATTAACCCCAGCCAGCATGGTCAATCATCCTGTTGTTGGCTAATGTAAGAAAAAGGGGGCAAGGAAATGTCTATATCCTCCTTAGGGATGTACACATTTTTTGTTTCTGTTTGCTTAACACCAGAACTCGTCCCATTCATGCTCCTGAACCTGGATATGAACATGAGTGCATTTTGCAGACAAAGCTTGCATATTCCCAAGCTTGTGATCACATTCACAAAATGCATACTTTAAAAAACTGTGCACTCTAGAAATATGCATTTTGGAAAAAATGCCTTTTTCACACTTCAGTCAATGGGGGGGGTAACTACACATTGCACCCTTTTCCCATTAGAACAACAATATGAATGAAAGCTTGCAACCGGGAATAAGATAGTCCAAGCTTTGAGGTGGAACTCAGGGAATCCTGATGAACTTGAGCCCCACTGATTCTCCCATCCCTAATCCTCCTGTGAACAGAAAATGCCAATTTTCAGGCAAACAATGCTATACACACTTGCTTAGGAGTAAGCCCCACTGAACCCAATGGCACTGACATTTGAGTATACATGTACAAGATTGTGCTGTTAATTACTGATGTGAGTGGAATGTCCTGTCCAAAATTACGTAGGAAATGTATCCACAACAGAAGCCACTACACTGTTCTATAACAAATTATTTCACACCAACAGTGTTAACTTTGTCTTCTTAAGCCATACAAGAAAGATCCTTCAGACAATAACAATAGAAAACTATTGCTCTATGAAGCATATAAAAGGTCAGTGGGTTGTATCTAATGTTAATCTAATTCAAGTCCCATTCATTTCAATGGGCCTACTCTAAGTAGGACTAACATAGGATACAACCCACTGAATTACCAAAAATAATATTGCAACTGCTAACGATCTTATACGCTTGTAGAATTTGTTGTATGCAATATCTATATATAGTTCTCCTTTTAAAACAAAACACCTGATTTTGGCTTTTTAAGTCAGCTGAGGTTAGAAGTGGAATGATAGAACTTGGTGAATTACAAGGCAGATGGCAGATTAGGGATGTAAGAACTCATCCTAGTTTGGTTCTCCGTGCACTCGCCAAAGCAGCGTCCCTGCTCGCTTCCCCCCCGAACCTGTGCTCGAGCCACCCATGAGTTCGGAGAATTGCCCAGCACTCACCATGAACCCATTCAGTGAGCGACGCCATTTTCGCGCCTTTGCTCTCTAGGAAAAACAGGAAGTTTTTAAAAATGTGCATATTCAAATGTGCACAGTTTGGAGCTGGGAAAGCTAAATAAGCACAATATTAGAGGGATTATACCTCATATTTAGCTTTCCCAGCTCCAAACTGCATATATTTGAATATGTGCATTTTTTTAACTTCCTGTTTTACACAGAAATCAAAGGCGTGAAAATGGCGGCACTCACCAAATGGGTTCACGGTGAGTACTGGGGAGAGCAAGCAGGAATGAGCGGGGGGCAAACAAGGGCAACATCTCAAGGGGGGCAGTTTGGGGGTTGCAGGCAGGGGTTGCTCAATCCCAAACCCTGAACTGCGTAGGGATGTACGAAAGTCACTTACCTTTTCGCAGCTTGGCTTCGCGGTGGGGGGGAGGCGCTTCGCTTTCCCCCCTGAAGTTCAGGAGGGGGGGAGGCATCCCGCCTCTCCCGGCCGGAATTCAGGCCGGGGAGAAGCGCCCCGTCTCCCCGGCCGCGAAAACAAAAGTAAAAAAAAGTAAACAAACAAACAAACCCGTGATAGGCTACGTGACGATTTACGTAGCCTATTATGGCTAGAATTCCAAAGTCAGCCGTGATAGGCTAAGTAAATCGTCACGTAGCCTATCACGGGTGAGTTTAGAAAAAAAAAAAGTGCGTATGCAAATGGCGGCGCCCATCGGGCGCCGCCATTTGTGTTCCTTATTTTGGCACATCTAGTCTACGTAAAGATTTACGTAGACTACGGAGAAAATAAGGGCAACGCAAATAGCGTGCCCTTATTTTCACCATAGTCTACGTAAATCTTTACGTAGACTAGATGTGCCAAAATAAGGAACGCAAATCGAACGCAAAAATAAGGAACGCATTTGCGTCCGCGCTTTTTTTTTTCTAAAGTCACCCGTGATAGGCTACGTGACGATTTACATAGCCTATCACGGCTGAATTTGGAAATCTAGCCGTGATAGGCTACGTAAATCGTCACGTAGCCTATCACGGGTGTGTGGTTTTTTTTTACTTTAGTTTTTTTTTTTTGCAATGGCGGCGGTGGCAGCCGGTCGGGAGACCAGCCGCCGCCTCCGCCCGCGACGAACTGCTGCCGAACCGCCGCCGGGACCCGCCGCCGAGAGGGACATTCGCAGGAGGTAAGTCCCGTCCCGGGGGGGGCGGAGGGCCGGCAGAGAATTTCCCAAACAAATTCGGGGGGCCGAATGCATCGGCGCTCGGCCTCCCGAAGATTCGGGGAGAAATTCTCCGCCATCCCTAGAACTGCGCTCACGACACCCCTATGGCAGATACAAAGGATATTATCATATATACTGAGGCTTCATCTGGATAGTACAAATTGATCAAATACCCTGCAAAAGCACTCATAGGGACAGCAATGCTACATGGCAAAAAGACAGATAACTCAAAGAAATTATTTCTAACTGATGATACTTCTAAGAAAAGGTGGGTGTATATCCTTGTCAGGATAATTCATCTGACTGAAAGTAGCCCTGATTCTAGAATGAATAGATCAAATCTCAATTGTTATAAATAGGGATGAACGAAAGGGACTTACCTGGTCCCGCAGCTTGCTTCGCGGTGGGGGGGAGGCACTTCAGTTCTCCCCCCGAAGTTCAGGTGAGGGGGGGAGGGGCCCCGCCTCGCCCGGCCGAAATTCAGGCTGGGGGGGAGGCGCCCCATCCCTCGCCGCTGAAATTCAGGCCGGGGAGGAGCGCCCTGTCTACCCGGCCGCAAAAAAAAAAAGTGAAGTAAAAAAACAACAACACACACCCGTGATAGGCTATGTAACGATTTACGTAGCCTATCACGGCTAGATTTCCAAAGTTAGCCGTGATAGGCTATGTAAATCATCACGTACCCTATCACGGGTGACTTTGAAAAAAAAAAAGCGCGTACACAAATGGCGGTGCCCATGGGGTGCCACCATTTGCGTTCCTTAGTTTGGCACGTCTAGTCTACGTAAAGATTTACGTAGACTACGGCGAAAATAAGGGAACACTATCTGCGTTGCCCTTATTTTCGCCGTAGTCTACGTAAATCTTTACATAGACTAGACGTGCCAAAGTAAGGAACGCAAATGGTGGCGCCCCATGGGCGCCGCCATTTGCGTATGCGCTTTTGTTTTGTTTTTTCCAAAGTCACCCGTGATAGGTTACGTGACGATTTACGTAGCCTATCACGGCTGACTTTGGAAATCTAGCCGTGATAGGCTACGTAAATCGTTACGTAGCCTATCATGGGTGTGTGTGTGTTTTTTTACTTTCCTTTTTTATTTTGCAATGGCGGCGGCGGCGGCGGCAGCCAGTCAGAAGACCGGCCGCCGCCCCCGCTGAAACGCCACCGAAACGCCACCGGGTCCCACTGCCGAGAGCGACATTTGCATGAGGTAAGTCCCATCCCGGGGGGGGCGGGGGGCTGGCGGAGAATTTCACCACCAATTTTGGGGGAGAAATTCTCTGCCATCCCTAGTTATAAAGCCCATTTGAAAAGGCTGATTTAGGGATGTACTAATTGTGCTCATACCATTCTGCTTGACTTTCACAGTTTGCGTCCTCTGTCCCATTCCACTGGCTGCAAGCCCCCAAAATCCTCTGGGGTTTTTTCTGCCTCAGAAGTTACGTAAATAAATCCGCAGCAGCCATCGAAAAATCCTCCATGCACAAGAGTCGCCCGTCCCATCCCGCCATTCTGCGAAAGACTATTCTTCGCAAATATTTACGTAGTTTCCGTTGGCCGGAATTGACCCTATGTAACTTCCACCGTACTCGCCATTGTTTGTTGTGATTGCTTACGTATTTTCTCCCTAGGGGGGAATCCCCCTGTAACTTCTGCCACACTCGCCATTGCTGTGATTGCCTTGGCCGGAACTTTCCCGATATTTTTGTAATTGTTTACATATTTTTTTTCATTGCCGCCTGGAATGTTTCCTGCCCTCTGTGCGCTCCCCCACTGTCTTGTTTACTCGGACAGGGACAGGGACTGTGAGTTTATTAATTTCTGTGTATTTGTGCTTGATGTTCCTCGCGTTTACTGGTCTTGTTAACCTCAGAAAACCATCTCCCAAATTAAAAAAAAACTGGGGCTGCAGCTCTGCTTCTGCAAAATCTGTTGTCAACTTCCTGCTAACTTCCTGAATGTCGTCTGCATCTGTGTTTGTGTCTGCATGGTGATTTGTGGATGAAGTTCTGTTGTGTGGAGGTGGTTGTGTGTTGGTGATGGTGCTTATTGTATTTGCTTGTGTAAGTGTTGTTTGTGCATTGTGGTGTTTTTCTCTGGTTTGGTCTTTGTGTGTGTGTAGTTAAGTGGTGGTTGCGTGTGGCTGTCTGGTGTGTGTGTGTGTGTGTGTTTGTGTGTAGTAGTGTGGCTGCACTAAAATGGCTGCACCAGTGCTTGGCAGGAGGTGGGACCATGAGGAGACCAAGGAGCAGCAAGGCGGTGGCAGCGCTGTTTGGCAGCTGCTCCTGCCACAATGAAGTTTACTGGGGGCGGATAAAGAGGAGGATGGAGCAAATGGGCCACCATTGGATGATGGGACAATTACTGTCCAAATGGAAGGCGTTGAAGCAGTCCTTCATCAGAGAGGGGATAGCTGAGAGGAGGGCACTGCTGTCAACCCCCCCGCCTACTCCTGGAGCATCCATAGAGTGTGGGTCAAGGCAGGCCAGCCCCCATTTTCGCAGAGGCATATGCCTGGTAAGTTATATTTATCCCATCCCATTATCAAGCTTAACTAGAGATGGTGGAGAATTTCTCCCCGAATCTTCGGAGGGCCGAGCACCAACGCATTCGGCCCCCCGAAATCGGCGGTGAAATTCTCCGCCACCCCCCCGGGATGGGACTTACCGTAGCCGAATGTCCCTCCCGGCGGCGGGCCCCGGCGGCGGTTTGGCGGGCTTTCGGCAGGGGCGGGGGCGGCAGCCGGTCTTTCGACCAGCTGCCACCGCCGCCATTACAGCTGAAGTAAAAAAAAACAACAACCCTGTGATAGGCTACGTAACGATTAACGTAGCCTATCACGGCTAGATCTCCAAAGTCAGCTGTGATAGGCTACGTTAATTGTTACGTAGACTATCACGGGTGACTTTGAAAAAAAAAGCGTGTACGCAAATGGCGGTCCCCATGGGGCACCACCATTTGCGTTCCTTATTTGGTCCCTGTAGTCTACGTAAAGATTTACGTAGACTACGGCGAAAATAAGGAACTTATTTATTAACTTATTTATTAACTTATTAATAAGGAAAAATAAGCAAATAGCGTTTCCTTATTTTTGCCGTAGTCTACGTAAATCTTTACGTAGACTACCGGGACCAAATAAGGAACGCAAATGGCGGTGCCCCATGGGGGCCGCCATTTGCGTACGCGCTTTTTTTTTTTTCAAAGTCACCCGTGATAGCCTACGTAATGATTAACGTAGCCTATCACGGCTGACTTTGCAAATCTAGCCATGATAGGCTGCGTAAATCGTTACGTAGCCTATCACGGGGTCTTTTTTTTTTTTTTTACTTTCATAGTTCACAGCCGGGGAGACGGGGCACTTCTCCCCGGCCTGAATTTCGGCCGGGCGAGGCGGGAACCCTCCCCCCCCGGCCTGAATTTCAGCCTGACGAGGCAGGACAGCTACCCCCCCTCGCCTGAACTTCGGGGGGAGAAGCGAAGCGCCTCCCCCCAACTGCGAAGCAAGCTGCGAGACCAGGTAAGTGACTTTCGTACATCCCTAAGCTTAACTAATTATGAAAACAAGGATGTGTACTGAAAATGAAGCTATCTCTTTGTGGTCTCATGTGGAAACAAACAAATCTTGACATTTAACCTGCAATCCTATGCTTGTGGAACTTAGACAGAAAAAGGTCCCCTCATCTTCCGGCCACTTTGGCTGGTTGAAGAAGGGATGCTGGGAACTGCATTGCTTTTTCCTGTACAACCACATGCATAGGATTATGTGGGCCTGGCTACAACTCATATTACACACTGACACACTATCCATTTCCAGGGAAATGCTGCTGCCGGTCTCTGCACAGTGCACACAGGGGGACTGGCACCAGCCCAGCAGCAACAGGACCAGCCTCTTGGTGTGTGCATGTCATCCTTCTTCATGTAGTGATTGCTGAATTTTTGCACCCCACCCACCCCACCTTTCTACCAAGACATTGGCACTCAAGTCAACTCATGAGCAAGGGTTGATCTGAGAGCTTGGAGATCTGGGTATAGTCCACTCAGCCATGGAAGCTCGCTGGTTGACTTTGGCCCAGTCAGAAAGCCCCAGCCTATCTCAGTGTTGTTGTTGTGAGGGTTCAATGGAGAGGAAGAGGATAATGTGAGCCACCTTGGGTTCCTTGCGCTAGGAAAAAAGGTGCCATTTATGCAATGCATCAGTAGAATAAATAAATACCATGGCATTGCAAATGTAGAATTGGGGTGACTAGAAGTGCAATCCTATGCATGTTTACAGAAGTCCAACAGTCCCCATCACACCAAAACTGTCAGTACTGTATAATCTGCCCCCCTAATTATCACCTCATCATTAGATCTTGTGGTGGGAGGACAGAATCAGTGGTTCTTATGGTAGTAGGGATGGTGATAGACAGATCAATGAATGACTGTGGTTTTGTTCACTCACCGCATATATAAATGCATTCATTCTGTTACTGTGACATCCCACAGCTGCGCATCGTGCCTTGCTGGCGGACGAGGCACTGAGAGGTGCAGAGAGGGAGAGGAGAGAGGAGGAGGAGGAGGAGGAGGAGGAAGAGGAAGAAGAGGAGGAGGAAGAGGAGGAGGAGGAGACCCAGGAGGAGATCTAAGAGCCCCAACTGCAGCCAGAGCCAGCAACAAGAGGAGCAGCATCTGTGGAGGAAGGCCACCATTCTTCCACAGATGAAGCCCCTCCTCTTGTGCTCCTGAGGCATCTCTTGACTCTTACCATGGCCGAATGTCCCTCTCGGTGGCGGGTCACGGCGGCGATTCGGCGGCGGTTCATCGGGGGCGGGGGCGGCGGCCGGTCTCCCGACCGGCTGCCACCGCCGCCATTGCAAAAAAAAAAAGTGCGGTAAAAAACAACACACACCCGTATTACGCTACGTAACGATTTACGTAGCCTATCACGGCTAGATTTCCAAAGTCAGCCATGATAGGCTACGTAAATCGTCACGTAGCCTATCACGGGTGACTTTTGAAAAAAAAAAGCGCATACGCAAATGGCGGTGGCCCATGGGCGCCGCCATTTGCGTTCCTTATTTTGGCACGTCTAGTCTACGTAAAGATTTAAGTAGACTACAGCGAAAATAAGGGAATGCTATTTGCGTTGCCCTTATTTTTGCCGTAGTCTACGTAAATCTTTACGTAGACTAGACGAGCCAAAATAAGGAACGCAAATGGTGGTCCCCATGGGAGCCGTCATTTGTGTACGCGCTTTTCTTTTTTTTTCAAAGTCACCCATGATAGGCTACGTGACGATTTACATAGCCTATCACAGCTGACTTTGGAAATCTAGCCATGATAGGCTACGTAAATCGTTACGTAGCCTATCACAGGTGTGTGTTTTTGTTTGTTTGTTTTTTACTTTTTTTTTCGCGGCCGGGTAGACGGGGCGCTTCTACCTGGCCTGCATTTCGCCGGCGAGGGATGGGGCGCCTCCACCCCAGCCTGAATTTTGGCCGGGCGAGGCGGGGCGCCTTCGCCCCCTCGCCTGAACTTCGGGGGGAGAACCGAAGTGCCTCCCCCCCACCGCGAAGCAAGCTTCGAGGACAGGTAAGGGACTTTCGCCCATCCCTACTCTTGACAGATGTCCAGAGGCTCAGCAGGACCTGTAAGTAGTACTACAGAATGGCACCTGAGCTAACAACTCTGCCTGCAAGATGCATATTACCATTGTGCTTTATTCTTCTTTTTCTACACACAGCTGATGACCTTCAAAGAAGGGTGGAGGCCATAGAGCAGGAACTGCATCCTCCTCCAAACTGAGGCCTGGAGCCAGATAGTGCCCAGCCCAATGTTACAATTATTTCTGTGTTTTGTTTTGATCTGTTCTGTTTGTATATAAAGTTCTTTCTAAAAAAAGTTAACAATTCCGTGGTTCAAGTCCACAGGTATAATTTTTTAATCTAGATCATTTTACACAATGATCTCTGTGTTTGCTTACTGTTAACCGCAACAAGAATGCTTTCCAAGCCAAACAAGCCCAGCTGCTGTAAGCTTCCCCCATAGGGAGATGGTCAGTCAGCATCCCTGATGTTATGAAGTATGCTTAATTTTACGTGGAGGTGCATATCACATACATGTAAACTAAACACATACCAGAGGGATCTTTTCACACCGAACTCTCGGTGCTTAGGAAAACCCAAAAGCTGAGGGAGTCAAGAGAGAGACCACAACAAGGTAGGGATGTCAGAGAAAACCTCCACGGATCTCGGTGATGCCAAATGCCAGTGCATTCAGCCCCCCAAAATCTGTGGCAGAACAGCCTGCCACCCCTCCGCCCCCCTGCGGATCCCCCCCGGGACAAGACTTTGCTGGGGTGGATGTTCCGGGTGACAGCAGCTATGGCGGCTGGTCTTCCGACCAGCTGCCGCCACCGCCATCTGCAGTCTGGAGGCTGTTTTTTTTTAACAGAGACATGATAGGCTATGTAAAGATTTACGTAGCCTATCACGTCTGGGTTTAAAAAAAAACCCCGTGTACGCAAATGGCAGTGGCTACGGCCACCGCCATTTGTGTTCCTTATTTTTGGCCGTCTTACTCTACGTAAATATTTACGTAGACTATGACAGCAAAAATAAAGGGAAACACAAATAGCGTAGCGGGCGCTATTTGCGTCCCTTTTTGATTCGCTGTTTTAGCCTACGTAAATATTTATGTAGGCTAAAACGGCGAATCAAAAAGGGATGCAAATAGTAGGGATGTACGAAAGTGACTTACCTTTTGCGAATTATGTTGATGGTGGGGGGGGAGGCGCTCCGTCCCTCCCCCTGGAATCCTGGCCAGCCGGCTGTGCTCCGCAGGGATTCTGCAGGGCTGCCGGCCGGCTCCGCCAGCAGCCAGACATCTGGACATCCGGCCGCTGGCTAGCAGGGACGCAAATGGCGGTGGCCGTAGCTGCCGCCATTTGCGTCCCTGTAGTCAGCCATGATAGGCTACGTAAATCTTTACGTAGCCTATAACGTCTGACTTTAAAAAACAAACAAACACGCGAGTACGCATATGGCGGCGGCTACAGCTGCCACCATTTGCATTCCTTATTTTGGCCCATCTTAGTCTAAGTCAAGATTTACATAGACTAAGATGGCAAAAATAAGGGGAACGCAAATAGTGTAGCGGACGCTATTTGCGTTCCCCTTATTTTCGCTGTCTTAGTCTACGTAAATATTTATGTAGACTAAGACAGGCCAAAATAAGGAACGCAAATGTCAGCGGCCATAGCCACCGCCATTTGCGTATGCACGTTTGTTATTTTTAACCTAGCCGTGATATGCTACATAAATCTTTACGTAGCCTATCATGTCTTTTTTTTTTTTTTCCACGGGAAATGGCAGCGGCGGCGGCCGGTCAGAAGACCGGCTGCCGCCGCTGCCGAACCGCCGCCGGAGCCGCTGCCACCCGGAAGATCCGCCCCAGGTAAGTCTCATCCCGGGGGGATCCACGGGGGGCGGGGGGGCAGGCCGTTCCACCACAGACTTCGGGGGTCCGAATGCGCTGGCATTCGGCCTCCCCGAGATCCGTGGCAGAATTCTCTGACATCCCTAGCAAATAGTGCCCTCTATGCTATTTGTGTTCCCCTTTATTTTCACCATAATAGTCTATGTAAATATTTATAAGATGGCCAAAAATAAGGAACGCAAATCATGGCGGCTGTAGCTGCCGCCATTTGTGTACACGGTTTTGGTTTTTGTTTTACCCAGAGCCCTCCGCGGCCGGAAATCCAGCTGCGGATGGCTCTGGTCTGGGCCTGGCCGGCTGCTCCATGGAGCCACCGCGGAGCACAGCTGGCCATCGAGGATTCCAGGGGGGAGGAATGGATCGCCTCCCCACCCATCGAGTATTCCGGGTGGAGGGACGGAATGACTCCCCCCCATCGAGGATTCCGGGGGGAGGGATGGAATGCCTCCCCCCCCACACCATGAACATAATCCGCAGAAAGGTAAGTGACTTTTGTACATCCCTAGGCAGGCCCTCCCCAGAATCACTCAGAAAAACTAAGTACTTAGGGGCACATGACTCTTGGAGTTGAAAAGCACATTGATTAATCCTGGAAAGCCCAGGAGGATGGAGAATGGAGTCCTTCTCAGCAGGCCTAAACACAGGCTGCTGGAGGATGCCTTCCCAGTTCCCCCCGCCTTGACCCACCCAAAAATCACTAAACATAGGGGCACGTTCAGATAAAGTAAACATATCAAAGAACATACCTTCACTGTAATAAAGGTTGAACTGCAGTGCAGTAGAACGGGGACACACAGAAACACACTCCTTGCAGCTGCTGGACACGGACACTGTCTGCAGCAGCGGCGCCTCTGGTTTGATTCCATTTAACTTTCAGGCGGATTTCTCTGACATCCCTAGGCTGACTGAGTACTTTACTTTCACAAATTATTTCAATATAATCCTTGCAATCTATGGAAATAGACTCTTCAAATCAAACCTTACACGTGGAACATACCTGTTGATCTAAGCTTTCCTTCTTAGTACATGGAATCAAATTGTCAAGTCAATTAACCTGAATTTGGAAATATATTATTTTCTTAAATGGATTGGAGGGTGGTACTGATAAAACTTAATGAACTTGCATGAAATAATTTGACTGTTGTTGACTGACATTACTTTGCCCTTGGTATGAAGGTAATGTTAAGGTTATAAACTCTCAGTTTGCAACATTCAGCTACTCAGATTCATTTAATGTTAACAGTTGGACTTGAACAATAAGGAGAGAAACAGAGTTATAAACTATGTTATGTAAATAGAAAAAACAAACAAAAATCTTGGTTCTGATTCTTCTTCACATTCTGTTGGTATAGCACTTTTGCAAATTCTTTGTCATGTTCCAAATGAGAGCGCTGCATTTGGCATTCACAGATATGGCTCCCTCTCTGAAGCCATGTGGTACTGGTGCAAGAGGTAGGCTACGTGCACATTAAACAGAACAATACTTGCCATTCTTTGAGGACTCTCATAGATAAGTAACTGTTAGTTCCTGTTCAGTCATAGCTAGGGATGTCGGAGAATTTCTCCACGAATCTCCAGGAGGCTGAATGCCAACGCATTCGCCCCCCCGAAATTGGTGGAGAAACGGACTGCCACCCCCCCGCCACCCCCTGGGATGGGACTTACCTTCGGCAAATGTCCCTGGTGGCGGCGGCTCCCAGCAGCGGTGCGGCAGCGGCCGGTCTTCCGACCAGCTACCGCCGCCACCATTTCCAAGTAAAAAAACGAAACAGAACAACAAACGTGATAAGCTACGTAAAGATTTACGTAGCCTATCATGGCTAGATTTTCAAAAAACACCATGATAGGCTATGTAAATCTTTACATAGCCTATCACGGCTGACTCTGAAAAAAAAAAAAGCATGTACGCAAATGGCGGCGCCCATGGGTGCCGCCATTTGTGTTCCTTATTTTGGCACAGGTAGTCCACGTAAATTTTTTTTTTCAAAGTCAGCCATGATAGGCTACGTAAAGATTTATGTAGCCTTTCACGGCTGATTGCAGGACAGGGACGCAAACGGCGGCGGCTACGGCCACCGCCATTTGCGTCCCGGCAGGAGAACAACTTTTGCAGCCGGAGAGGCGGGGCGCTCCCCCCCGGCCATAATTTCGGCGGGGAGGGAAGGGGCGCCTCCCCCCCAGCCAGAACTTCAGCAGGGAGGGACGGGGCGCCTTCCCCCTGCCCAGAATTTCAGGGGGAGTGACGGAGCGCCTCCCCTCCACCGCGAAGCAAGCTTCGGGATCAGGTAAGTGACTTTCGTCCATCCCTAGTCATAGCTGAAACATATTCACACATTGGTGGTGCATAATTTGAACTGTGACAGGGTTGAAGGGCACAAAAGGTGGTAGTATATGGAATCTGATGGAATTTCTATGCTTATGGTGAACCCATTTTAATTGTAGCATTGTAAGTAGGGATGGGGGAAAATTTCTCCCCGAAACTTCAGGGGGCCGAGTGCCAACGCATTCGGCCCCCTGAAATCGGCGGTGAAATTCTCCACCACCACCCCGCCCCCCCCCGGGATGGGACTTACCTTTCACGAATGTCCCTCCCGGCGGCGGGTCCTGGCGGCGGTTTGTTGGGTCTTCGTCAGGGGCAGGGGCGGCAGCCAGTCTCTTGACCGGCTGCCGCTGCCGCCATTACAAGTGCAGTAAAAAAACAAACAAACCCCGTGATAGGCTACGTAACGATTAATGTAGCCTAATCACTATTTGCATTGCCCTTATTTTCGCCGTAGTCTACATAAATCCTTATGTAGACTACAGGGACCAAATAAGGAATGCAAATGGTGGCTCCCTATAGGGGCCGCCATTTGCGTACGCACTTTTTTTTTCCCCCAAAGTCACCCGGGATAGGCTACGTGACGACTTTGGAAATCTAGCCGTGATAGGCTACGTTAATCGTTACGTAGCCTATCACGGGGGTGGGTTTTGTTTTTTTTTTTGCGGCCGGGTAGACGGGGCGCTTCTACCCGGCCTGAATTTCGCTGGCAAGGGATGGGGCGCCTCCCGCCCGGCCTGAATTTCAGCCGGGAGAGGCGGGGCGCCTCCCCCCTCGCATCAACTTTGGGGGGAGAACCGAAGCGCCTCCCCCCCACCGCGAAGCAAGCTTCGAGGACAGGTAAGGGACTTTCGTCCATCCCTAATTGTAAGTGGTTTTCTTTGTAATGGTAATCTATAAACCATGGACAGGAGTAAAGGATCCAGACCCGAGTCTCCCATTCAGATAATTCCTTGCCTACAGCTAGGGATGTCAGAGAATCCCGCCATGGATCTCGGTGAGGCCGAATGCCAGTGCATTTGGCCCCCCGAACTCCGTGGTGGAACGGCCTGCCACCCCCCCACCCCCCCGCAGATCCCCCCTGGGACAAGACTCACCTGGGGCAGATCTTCCGGGCGGCGGTGCCTCCGGTGGCGGCTCTGCTGCAGCCAGTCTTCCAACCGGCTGCCGCCACCACCATTTCCAGGCTTGTGTAAAAAAGAAGAAAAAAATGTGATAGGCTACGTAAAGATTTACGTAGCCTATCATGGCTAGGTGGATTTCAAAAACAAACAAACCATGTACACAAATTTGCGTTCCTTTTTTTACCATCTTAATCTACATAAATATTTACGTAGACTATGACGGCAAAAATAAAGGGGAACGCAAATAGCGTAGCGGGCACTATTTGCGTCCCCTTTTGTTTCGCCGTTTTAGCCTACGTAAAGATTTACGTAGGCTTAGGGATGGGGGAGAATTTCTCCCCGAAACTTCGGGGGGCCGAGTGCCAACGTGTTCGGCCCCCCGAAGTAGTTTCGGGGAGAAATTCTCTGCACCCCCCGGCCCCCACATCCCCCCCGGGACGGGACTTACCTTTCCCGAATGTCCCTCCCGGCGGCGGGTCCCGGCGGCGGTTCGTCAGGTCTTCATCAGGGGCGGGGGTGGCAGCCGGTCTTTCGACCAGCTGCTGCCGCCGCCATTCCAATAAAAGTTAAAAAAAACAAAAACGCCCTCATGATAGGCTACGTGACAATTAACGTAGCCTATCACGGCTAGATTTGCAAAGTCAGCCGTGATAGGCTATGTAAATCGTCACGTAGCCTATCACGCATAACTTTAAAAAAAAAAAAAAGCGCATACGGCTAATGGTGGCCCCCATAGGGAGCCGCCATTCACGTTCCTTATTTGGTCGCTGTAGTCTACCTAAAGATTACGTAGACTACGGCGAAAATAAGGCCAACGCTATTTGCGTTGGCCTTATTTTCGCCATAGTTTACGTAAAGATAGGAGTGCACGAAAAGATTACGTAGACTACGGAGGATAGGAGTGCACGTAAAGATTACATAGACTACGGCGAAAATAAGGGCAACGCTATTTCGCCGTAGCGTTTCGTAGACTATTTCGCCGTAGTCTACATACAGATTTACCTAGACTACAGCAACCAAATAAGGAATGCGAATGGCGGCTCCCTATGGGGGCCGCCATTTGCGTACGCGCTTTTTTTTTTTTTTAAAGTCACCCGTGATAGGCTACGTGATGATTAACGTAGCCTATCATGGCTGACTTTGCAGATCTAGCCGTGATAGGCTACGTTAATCGTCACGTAGCCTATCACGGGGGCGTTTTTTTTTTAACTTTTTATTTTGCGGCCTTTCGGCCGGGCGAGGCGGGAACCCTCCCCCCCGGCCTGAATTTCGGCCGGACGAGGCGGGAAGCCTCCCCCCCCGGCCTGAACTTCGGGGGGAGGAGTGAAGCGCCTCCCCCCCACCGCGAACAAGTTAAGAGTTCCCTCATAAAACTTCACACTCTGGTCATCTATCATAGTGAAGGGATGAATGAGAATTCAATATGGTTGGAATATTGATTTAACTTCTGGGCTAATCATGATTTTTATTCCCTCCCCATTAATAATGTTAATGAAACCTAAAGTTCCACCCACACAAGGAGAGGGAGAGAACACTAATTCCCACTGTCTGGATTATTTCTTATTGTATGACTGCTTTCATTTTGCTGTACTGATGTTAGTTTTATATTTTGTTGTTACCTGTCTTGGCCATATTCAGACAGAAAGGTGGATTACAAACTTTCTAAAATAAATACACATAAATTAGGAATAAGTAAAAAAAAAAAAAAAAAAGGACAGCCTTTAAATAAACCTCACACAGTCTGCATGGTCTTTCACAACACTCTGTAAACTGAAATATTATGGACCTGATGTTTTCAGAGCAAGCAAGAAAAAAGAAATAGGTATACTTTCATGTCAGTTTTCTTCTGATTGACAACTTAGACGGATTCTTGTCAAATTGAAATATATCTGCCTCTCCAGATGGCTGTGAGAAATAGAAAGAAGGAATGAGGGGGAGTGGAAGAAGGTGTTCCAAGGACAAATGTAGGAAGAAGTGTGGGAAGCTGCTTTTATTTTTATCCAGCATACACAAGTACATGAAGTATGTTGAGCTACTAGCAGAGACAATTTTTTAAATAAAGTAATCCAATGTTGAGTATACAATGCATATTCCTGTTCAGTACTATATGAAATTGGTGGACTTCATCAAATCCTCAACTCTGAACAGTCGTAACAGTTGATGTGTGATAGATTCTGAACACAAATACATTCGGATTTGCAAGACATCATTACTAGGTTTAGATATGGATCCTTAGCTGTTGGCTGACATGTTCTGAATAGGAAAAGGGCCTTTACAGAAATAGTTGGATAATTGCAAAGGGTGTTGTAGTGGGGAGGGCTCACAAGCCCTCTTTTCTTCTGTAGCACAGCTCCATCAGCTTACTTTGCCTACTGGGGAAGAAGGCTCCAAGAGTTTGCCAGCTGACCCAACAGAAAACAGTCTTTCAGGTGATGGCCACACAGCTAAGCTTATTAAGGAGCAGCCTGAGCTGCCAGTAAGAGCTAGGAAAGAGGGAACCACCCACAGCTATCTCCAGGAGAGTTCTTCTTTTTTTTAAAGGGCTCTGTATCAGCAACATGAGGTGGCAGCAGTGAGAGGAGAAGAAACCAAGCCAGGATGTGCCAAGGCCTATCCAGTCTACCTGCTGTCCAGGACCAGGAGTGGCTGCAGCCGAAGTTCCCCTCCTGGTGGAAAAATTGCTTCCCCTCCCAGCATCTGAAGCTGACATCACCCATTCCTAGAAATCCAGGGACCCAGGGAAGAGAAAGTTATCTCCTATGTTTTGCTGCGGTTTCAAAGAAGTGTGATTCAGACCATATTTTCTTTGCTTCTGGTAATAAAGTCTTTGTTCTGTCTCTGTTATTTTCTTGGCTGCCGCTGAGGCACACTGAGGATGTGATCCTATTACACACTTACTTGGGAGTAAGTCCCATTGAACTCAATCAGGTTTACTTTAGAATAGAGACCACCTCCCCTGGGGTGATGGAAGCAGAGAGGTCAAGGTGGCACCCCCTGGGCAGCGGCTCACTGGGAGGTTTATGGGGACAGGGTCTTCAGGACCCGCCAAGAACCACAGGAAAGGCATCCGTGCTAGGCTGCCTGGGTCAGCAAAGGCAAGCCAGGCTGCCTCCTCTGGGCTAATGGAAGCGGAGGGGTCGAGATGGCTTCCCCTAGGCTGCTGGAAGTGGGTGTGTAGACCTGGCCTCCCAAGTGCTGAAGGGAGTGTGACGTTAGGGTCTTTGGGACTCACCAAGACCTGGGGGCAGGGCAACCATGTCTAGTGCCTGGGGCAGCAAAGGCAAGTAGGGATGGATGAACTCCCACACCCTGCACTGGACCCGCTGGCTGCCCACCCCTGTTCGCCAAGCACAGTGAGCTGCCAGGCAGTCCACAGGCACCCAGCGAGTGGTGAGCAGCTGCCCGATCCCTCACCAAGCTGCCACTTTATGTAAAAATGGCAACTCAGCCTTTTTTGTAAATCCCCATTGATTCAAATGGTGGCCATAAAGAGATTGCTCTCTGACAGTACTTATTTAGTTATTTAAAACATTTCTATCTAGGGATGTACGAAAGTCACTTACCTTTTCGCAGCTTGCCTTCGCGGTGGGGGGGAGGTGCTTCGCTTTCCCCCCCCGAAGTTCAGGCAAAGGGGGGAAGGCTTCCCGCCTCGCCCGGCCGAAATTCAGGCTGGGGGGGAGGCTTCCCGCCTCGCCCGGCCGAAATTCAGGCCGGGGAGAAGCACCCCGTCTCCCCAGCTGCAAAACAAAAAGTGAAAAAAAAAAGACCCCGGGATAGGCTACGTGACGATTTACGTAGCCTATCCTGGCTAGATTTCCAAAGTCAGCCGTGATAGGCTACGTAAATCGTCACGTAGCCTATCACGGGTGACTTTGAAAAAAAAAAAAAGCGCGTATACAAATGGTGGCGGCCCATGGGCACCGCCATTTGCGTTCCTTATTTTGGCACGTCTAGTCTACGTAAAGATTTCCGTAGACTACGGCGAAAATAAGGGCAACGCAAATAGCGTGCCCTTATTTTCGCCATAGTCTACTCTATAGGAAAGCAAATGACCTTGCAGATACAATTTGAGCAAATATTGGTTATTTGCCCTATGAGAAAAAGTCCATAGACAGCTACTTGATATATAGGGAGGGAAACAAAGTGTGTCAGAGTGAGAATGAATGTACAAATATAATATTTGCTACTGGGGTCAATTGGGTCATTTTTTTATCTTAAAGCAGAGACAAGAGAATTGGTAAGGGGTGAAATATCCTTATAGTTGACAAAATTGCTAGCAAAATGGATTATTATTTAAACAATTTCTCTTAGTTCAATAGAACTATGTAAAGCATTAAAGAGTTTAAAACTGTTTTACGGTCCACTGTGGTATAAAATATTCAATCTCTCCAATTCCAGCCAAAAATATTCCACTAAAATTAGAGTTCTTTATATCTCTAAAATAATTGGCAATATTAGCTTTTTAGAGGAAAGCAAAAGGGCCAGGAGATTTAATAATGCCATCATTGATCTTTGCATATGTGAGTAATCCTCCTTGGAAATGGGATTGTTAATGCAGAAATGAGTTCCTTTTCCTGGGTATATGTAGATTAATGACAAAATGCATTCTCACAAAGAATTTCCTGTAACAAAGAAACTAATCTGTTTAATATAAAAGAAGTAATAACAGGTTGAGAATTGGTTGAAGAATAATTCAGGTGCATTTCACTGTTCAGGGTATCCACCAGCCTGCACGAGCAGTATTATTAGGCTTGGAGGAGCCTCTATCACTGCTACACTGAGTATTTTAATCAGGTGATCAGTATTACAGGATTTACAATGTCACATGATGGCTCTTTGGAGCATCATCTCCTCTTGCTCAGGATGAAGAACTCTGTCCCAATGAATGTATGTTACCAGAGTGGTGGGCTACAGTGATACACAGCCTTGCCTGCTGAGAAGGCTGTTGGCAAAGTGGGCTAACAGGGCATCATTGGCCGTGGCAGGAAGCAAAATAAGCAGCTCTCTGATCTGTGCTGGGTGGCTGAGTCTGAGAGCCACCATTTTAATTTCCCACACTGCCTCTGGTGTAGCATTGTTGGAAATTAAAATGGTGGCTTCCAGACCCCCCCGCCCCCAATTCCCTGGATGCTACATTGATGGCTTTTTGATGAATTTTAAAAGGGGTGTGCATCAAAGGTGAGTCCTTTGGCAGCTGCCCAAGGATGCCATATTTTGATGCAAGGCCTGCTGATGCAAGGAACAAAGGAAAAAAGGAAGTCCTGTGGACCAAGCTGTAGATTAACAGTAGCTGAAACAAAATAAGAAAAGAAACATGAGAGGCATTTTTGAACATCACAGATAGGATAAAGTTACATAGGCAATTGTTTCCATTGCCAAGGTCTTGGTAGGTCCCTGCATTTGTTTTAATATTTCAAACATTTAATTGGAGTCTTTTGCATATAATTTTTGTGTGTGAAAATTATAGTATCTGTGATATTCATCCTTTCATTCTGAAAGTTCATCTCTGAACTGCATACCTGTTTTGCCCTCCAATTTCATATGTGATCAGTTTTGCAAGTGAAAATGTTCAATCTGTGCTTTACTTCCATGTTGCATAATATCCAGGTGGGAAATTATATATATATACACACACACACACACACACACACACAGAGAGAGAGAGTTTGGAAATAGGTAATTCAATATACGTAAGTAGTTACTCAATAGAAAATTATTTTTAGTGCTGGGTATGTATGCCACAATTCTAACTTTATCTCTTCAAGAATATCAAAGGAAACTGACAAAATAAATTGGCTTACCATTCATTAGGCACCAAATATTCCCTCTCAGCATCAGTAGGAGCATTGTTTGAGGATCATTTATTTATGTATATACTGTCATCAGTGTTGATGGTGCTTTACAAAGTCCCTGCCCCAGGTAGTCTGCAATCTAAAATTTGACATGAGGAGGCAACAGAGAAAGAGGAGAGAAATGTAGGCATGAGTAAACTGCAAGAATATCTATGTATTTCATGTACGCATACTTAAGTTTATTTAAAAAGGGGCATAAGGGCAGAGGGATATTGCTAAAAGATTGGATCTAGACTTACTTATACTTAGAGAAAACCCACAGAAATCAGTGGGACTTCAGAGTTAGTCATGACTAACATAGGTCCCATGGATTTCAATGGAAATGAATCTACTCTCAGGCATGATCTTAGGATAATTCACATGCCATATCAAACATGAGTTATACCAATTTTTTTTTTTAGTGCAGCAAAATAATTATCCCTGCATTGTAATTATAAACACAACACTTATTTATGGGAATGTCCAAGCCACTTAAGCTAGTTACATAAAAAACAGTCGTAAGGGTACAATCCTATGCACTCTTGCAGCCAGATCCTATGCATGTTTTTTAGGAAGTAAGTCCTGCTGTGTGGCCAATGGGAAATATTCTCCCAAAAAGTGTTTTCTCACCTATAGGTTTAAGGAGAGGGTGCCGGAAAGCACACAGACACAGTTTGTACTGTTAGACATTGGAGACTGTTTACTGGACTGCTATATAAGATTGTAGCTGCTTGGGTTGTCCAGACATCTTCCTTGGTGGCTAAGCACAATGAATGCTCCAGATGGTATTCTCCAACCTCATAGCTGCAATGATGATATAAAGAGCTTCCCCATTTCCTGGTATTTATAGCCTTTGGTAATGTCAAATGACTAATTGCAGGGCCAACTCTACCATCAGGCAGAGTGAAGCAGCTACCTCAGGCAGCAGATTTTGGGTGTCATGAAAGGGCAGCAAATTGTTACTTTGTTATTATTGTCTTATTGGGTAACAGTGGCCTAGATTGGAATTGTGTGGGTGGATAACTTAAGTAGGCACAAGGCTGCAGCCTTAAGCATAGATTTGGTAAATGTTGTAGACTCTGCAATGTAGAGGCTCAGGCGACTAGACTGTTAGCTGCTTCCTGCTGGGATAATGTTTTTTGTTGGCAAGTGATTTATATGTGCTACTTATATGCTCCCTCCAATATCAGAGGCAGTATGCATAGGTACACCAGTTGCTAGGGTTCATGACTGGAAGGGTGCTGGCCACTGTGTGAACCGAATGCTGGATGAGATGGACCCTTGGTCTGTATGGCTCTTCTTATGTTCTTAAAAATGTTTTTTTTAGCATTTACAATTTCTTGTGTGTTTGCTCAGAAGTTCAGTGGGACTTACTGAGTTCAATGGGACTTGCTCCCAAGTAGGTATGTATAAGATTGCAGACTGAAGTGGCTACAAACACCACATTCAAAAGTACATATCAAATTACACACACACACACACACACACAACTAGTACTCCATTTCTGCAAATAATTTCAACTGCTGAGAACATTTCCTACCAAAACACTGATACTTCCTGTAGAAATTGAAAGAACAATTCTTCTGCAAGGATCTTGACTGCTAAGATATTACCTCAGGTTTTGAAAGGTTGTGCTGTTCATTTATACACATTCATAATAGCAAAATTTGTTAGGTTATCTATTAATCAATGCACTTAATAATCCATCAGCAAATCCATCAATCTCTATCACAAATCGTCATGATCATAAATGCATCCAAATATCCTTTGGCTAATAAAAAAGATTTAAAGTTTTAAAAATTACCCCAAATGTCAATGGATCAATAGGAGCTAATTTGTATGAAGTCGGATAATTATCTCTAGATACCTTGGGCAATCAAAGTTTCCTTTAATAGTTGTGTTGGAACCTGTTTATAAGCAATTAGAACTCAATTTGCCTGAAAACATCTTAGATGAAAAGTAGCTGCATTTTAAAATTATATTCATAAAATTAAATTAAAATTAGAAATATGGTTGTCTAAGAGGCAGAAAGAAAAAGGCACTTCCAGTTTAGGTCAAATAAAATAACCGTATCATTTGATCATCAATTGCCTTTGCATCATTGTGAAACCTATGTTGTGTTGATGGGGAGGAGGGAATTTATCCTTTTATGATTAGACTATTGCCAGTAATTTCAAAAGGTCATTAATGTGTATTTAGGATTAGGATGCAACTCTTTCTGCGTATAAAATCAGAGAGCAGTATCCAATGTTAGTTAGTTAGAATGGGAGTCTCATTCATTTCAATGGGTCTATTCTAGGGCTAACATTAGATACTACTAATGATGAAAATGCATTACGGACCTGATCCTTCCCTGTGCCAATTATTATGCACAGAGGAATCCCACATGTCAAGGAAAATCCACAGGGTTTAACAGAACCCTATTCCACCTCCACCCACTTCCACAGAGCTTGTATAACTTGACCAAGCAGAGGGAGAGGGCTAGATGGGGATATAGGAGCCAAGCCCAAATCTCCAGTTCTTCCGTCTGTCCAGATGCATTGCCAGGGCATGCAGCCATCCATGCCACAAGTCTGTGCTGGAGGAGCGATACAAGTGAAAGAAAGCCAGGGCCCAATGGAAATCTATCTGTATGCAGGTGCTGCACTCACACTGAGAAGGGCCATCCCTTTAGGATTTGCTTGCAGAAGCTAATAGATGGTCACATATTTCAACACTATGATTATTCCACTTGCCACATGTTCTTTCTTTGAGACAATTCAAAGTATCTCAACCTCTAGCCCTTTGATTATTTTATTACAGTGGAACAGAGTCCCTAAATGTGTGCATCTTCAAGCAAATTGCACAAGAAGCCCTATTAGTATGCATGCAGAGCAAATCCGAAATTCTTCACACTAGTTTTCATCAGATTCTAGAAAATAAAGTATTATCAGGAAGAACATCTTTAAAAAGAGATGCAATTTATTCCTGTATGGCATTAGAGCATAGGTCAAATTGTGTCCAACCAAAAAAAGAAAAGAAAAGAAGCTAAAGTTATTCTCTCAAACAAGTTGTGGCAGGGGTGGGGAACCTCAAGCCTGGGGACCAAATCTGGCACTCAGGACTTCTCCAGAAGGCCACACAGCCACACTTACCTAGGAAAAAGAAACCAAATGCACAGTTACAAGACGGGTCAACAACACTACAAGCGAGAAGGATCTTGGAATTGTTGTAGATCACAAGCTGAATATAAGCCAACAATGTGATGCGACTAGGGATGTACGAAAGTCACTTACCTTTCCGCGGATTATGTTGATGGTGGGGGGGGGAGGCGTTCCATCCCTCCCCCCGGAATCCTCAATGGGGGGGAGGCGATCCATTCCTCCCCCCTGGAATCCTCCATGGCCGTCTGTGCTCTGCGGCAGCTCCGCGGAGCAGCCGGCCAGGCCCAGACCAGAGCCATCTGCAGCCGGATTTCCGGCCGCGGAGGGCTCTGGTTAAAAAAACAACAACAACCGCATACACAAATGGCGGCGGCTATGGCCGCCGCCATTTGCGTTCCTTATTTTTGGCTGTCTTAGTCTATGTAAATATTTACGTAGACTATGACGGCGAAAATAAAGGGGAATGCAAATAGCGTAGTGGGCGCTATTTGGGTCCCTTTTTGATTCACCATTTTAGTCTACGTAAATATTTACGTAGGCTAAAAGGGCGAATCAAAAAGTGACGCAAATAGCACCTGCTACACTATTTGCATTCCCCTTTATTTTCACCATCATAGTCTACGTATTTACGTAGACTAAGATGGCCAAAAATAAGGAACGCAAATGGCGGCAGCCGTAGCCGCCGCCATTTACGTATGCAGTTTTTTGTGGTTTTTTACCCAGCCATGATAGGCTACATAAATCTTTACGTAGCCTATCATGTCCCTGTAAAAAAAAAAAAAAAACCTCCCGACTGCAAATGGCGGCGGTGGCAGCTGGTCGGAAGACCAGCCGCCGCAGCCACTGCCGCCGCAGCCGCCACCGGAGCCGCTGCCACCCAGAACATCCTCCCCAGGTAAGTATCGTCCTGGGGGGGATCCGCGGGGGAGTGTTAGGCCGTTCCGCCACAGATTTCAGGCACTGGCATTCAGCCTCAGCGAGATCTGTGGTGGAATTCTCTGACACCCCTAGATGTCAGAGAACTTCTCCACGAATCTCGGGGAGGCCGAATGCCAGCGCATTCGGCCCCCCGAAATCGGTGGCGAAACGGTCTGCCCCCCCACCCCCCCGGGACAGGACTTACCTTGGGCGGATCCTCCTGGCAGAGGCGGCGGCTCCGGCAGCGGTTTGGCGGCCGGTCTTCCGACCGGCTGCCGCCACCGCCATTTCCAGTAAAAAAAAAAAAAAAGTGATAGGCTATGTAAAGATTTACGTAGCCTATCACGGCTAGATTTTTAAAAAATACCTGATAGGCTATGTAAATGTTTACGCAGCCTATCACGGCTGAGTAAAACAAAAAACCAAAAACCACGCGTACGCAAATGGCGGCGCCCATGGGTGCCACCATTTGCATTCCTTATTTTGGCATGTCTAGTCTACGTAAACATTTATGTAGACTACGGCAAAAATAAGGGGAACGCAAATAGCGTAGCGTCTATGTAATAAATGTTTACGTAGACTACACGTGCCAAAATAAGGAACGCAAATGGCGGTGCCCATATGCACGGTTTCGTGTGTTTTTTTTTACTCAGCCGTGATAGGCTATGTAAACATTTATGTAGCCTATCATGGCTGACTGCAGGGACGCAAACGGCGCCTGCTACGGCTGCTGCCATTTGCGCACCTGGCCGGCCAGTAATCGGGGGGGAGTGACGGAGCACCTCCCCCCCCGGCCAGAATTTTTTGGGGGGAGGGACGGAGCGCCTCCCCCCCGACCAGAATTTTGGGGGGAGGGACGGCGCGCCTCCCCCCCACCTCGAATCACATTTCATCAAAAGGTGAGTGACTTTCATACATCCCTACAAAAAAGGCAAATGCTTTTTGGGCTGCATTAATAGAAGCATAGCTTCCAAATCCCAGGAAGTACTAGTTCCCCTCTAATCAGCACTGGTTAGGCCTCATCTGGTGTCCAGTTCTAGGCACCACATTTTAAGATGGATGCAGACAAACTGGAGAGGGTTCAGAGGAGGGCAACAAAGATGATCAGGGGACTGGAAACAAACCCCTATGAGCAGAGACTGAAAGAACTGGGCATATTTAACCTTGAGAAGAGAAGACCAAGGGGAGATATGATAGCACTCTTCAAGTACTTGAAAGGTTGTCACAGAGAGGAATGCCAGGATCTCTTCTCGATCATCGCAGAGTGCAGGACACGGAATAATGGGCTCAAGTTACAGGAAGCCAGATTCCGGCTGAACATCAGGAAAATCTTCCTGACTGTTAGAGCAATATGACAATGGAACTACCTAGGGAGGTAGTGGGCTCTCCCACACTGGAGGCATTCAAGACAAGGCTGGACAGCCATCTGTGAGGATGCTCTGACTTGGATTCCTGCTTTGAGCAGGGGGTTGGACTCGATGGCCTTGTAGGCCTCTTCTAACTCTGCTATTCTATGATTCTATGATTCAGGGGAGGCCCTTCTCACAGTCCTGCCACTATCACAGGCTGGCCTGGTGGGAACACGGGAGAAGGCCTTCTCGGTGGCTTCCCCAATGCTCTGGAATTCCCTTCCCAGGGAGGCAAGAGTGGCACCCTCCTTGGCATGTTTCTGCAGGCAGGCAAAAAAGTTTTTGCTCCAGCAGGACTTTGGGGATAGATAGCCTGGACCTGTGAGGTTATGACAGAGTGGCACTATTGTTTATATTGATGTTGTTTAAGTTCTGATATTTTATACAATTTTAATATTATTGATGATTTAATTATATTTTTAACTTTTGTATATTTCTATTTATATGTTTTAACTGTATACGTTTTAATGTTGTAAAGCTGCCTTGAGTCCCAGTATTGGGGAAAAGGTGAGATATGAATGAATGAATGAATGAATGAATGAATGAATGAATATAAATTTCAGGAGGGGTTCCAGTATCAACTCTACTTTTGTAATATAAGAAGCTCCTTGGATATCTCAAAAGCTGGCTCCTTAGATTGTGACTTAGCTGTTCCTAATCAAAGTATTAATCTACTATCTACTATTGATTTGTTCTAATTAGCAAACATGGTTACCTGCATTTGTTATTTGTCTGAGGTGTGCACCTAAAAAAAAAAGTGTGCACCTTGAAATGAAACCATGATTTCTGTCAATTATTTATAATCCCATGTATCATATAGGTTCTTGCAAGAAAGCAGATTCAAATACCTCAGGAAGAAATTTCCTTTTCAAAAACAAGAGAAATTCTGATATTGAAAAACCTGCCTGTTTAAGACCAGAGCTAAAGCTATGCCATGTTGGCTCAAGCGCCACAAACCAAGAAATTTGAAGCTAAGGTTCATGACTTAACTGATGTGGCCCAGGTTCAGTGATGATACTATGCAATGTCACAAACTGTGCTTGCTCGCAACTTCCCCCCTATGCACACACACTCTTCCTTGGTCTTTCAAGCCCAAATCCACATGGGGAGGATGGAGTGCCTGTAACAAGCACAGGTTCCCCATGTTGTTGCGATCTGGTAGGCAAGACGTAAGCATGTACATGACATTGCCTTAACTCAGGTCTTAAACCAGAAGATTTTTTTGATCACTCAATAATATTCTATTTATGTATGTTTATGTGTGTATTTTTGTTCACCAATTTGAGTGACCTTGGTCCAGGAAGGCAGCTTGTACATATTTAAATAAATAAAATAAAAATAAATACAATTATGGGGTTGCTTTGTTTTTAATTGCTGTAACCTGCCATGAACAATGCAAACGCATTGGAAGGGTGGCATATACATTTTATAATATATCCTATCTTACGTTGAAATATAAAGAGCCTTAAATGCATATAATCATAATATTTCTGATGATTTTGACAAGAGATGAAATTATTATTCACAATTATTCAGATTAAACAGATGTAACAAACTTGACATTCCTTTTTTAACGGAGACATTGAAATAAAATTTGGATTTGGATTTTAAAAATTAAGATCATAATTTGAAATCTGAATGCTTTAGACTGGCATCTTCACTGTATACATTTGGATGCCAGATTAAGACCTTCCTCTTTAAGCAGGCATTTAACCTTTAATCTGTTGCTTTATTAATTTTACTGTGGTGCCTCGAAGCTTTTAATATTTTTTATGTTTATTATTGTATTGATTTAGTACTTGTATTGATGTATTATTGTATTTATTTGGTGATTTGTTGTTGTTTGGTTTATGATTGTAAATCACCTTGAGAGCATTTGCCAGTTGGGCGGTGTACAAATCTAATCAATCAATTAATCAATCAATCAGACTTGTTGGAATTTTCCAGTAGTTTTGATTTTGGCAGACTTCAAATAAAAAGTTTCATACACTGGGCAGGATCTAATGGAGGCCTTCTGTGAGCCAGTCCTGGTGTGCGCACTGCCACTTCCGCTGGTAGCCGTGAAGTAGCTCTTCAAAGGCCAAGCCCCCAAACAAGCAAAAGCACTCAGAGTCATTTCTGAAAGGGGTGTGACCTGCCCCTTGCAGGAATGAATGTTTCCACTAATTTGGGGGCTTGCCCCCAGAAGCACTACACAGCCACCAGCAGTAGGGGCCGCATGCTCGCCAGGCCAGCAGAGCTGGCTGTGCATGGAAGGCTCCCATTGGATCTTGCCCACTGTCAACTGGCCAATAAAAGTACACTGGGGTGAAATCCAATTAGTGAAATTACTACTGGGTGAAATCCAATTAGTGTTGCTCTATGGATAGAAGGCTTCCTTCAGTGAAACAGAGAGGGCTTGATTCCCGCTTTCCCCATGTCTCCCACCCACCACCAATCTGTCCATAAGGTTGGAGAACCCTCTGCTAATATTCTTCTTGCAGCTTTCTATGTTGCTCTAATCACTGGGCTGGATCCAGACTTTAATAAATTTAATTAATAAATAAATAATAATAATAATCGCCCATCTGGCTGGTCACCCAGCCACTCTGGGCGATGTACAGCATATAATAAAACAGTTTAAAACAATAAAATTCTACAATACAATGTTTTCTAAAATACCCTAACCCACCCCAAATGCTTGCCTGAACAACCACGTCTTTAATGCATGGCGGAAGCTCATTAAAGAGGGGGCATGGCGGAGTTCCCTAGGGAGGGAGTTCCACAGACTGGGGGCCACCACAGAGAAGGCCCTCTCCCTCGTCCCCACCAGTCTAGCTGTCCTGGCTGATGGGACAGAGAGAAGGCCATCTGAGGCTGATCTTGTTAAGCGGCCTGTCTGGTGTTGCTGGAGGTGCTCCTTAAGATAGGCTAGGCTGGAACCATATAGGGTTTTAAAGGTCAAAACCAACACCTTGAATTCGGCCCGGAAAACAACTGGTAACCAGTGCAACTCCTTCAGCACTGGAGTGATGTGATCTCGCCGGCAGCTGCCTTTAATCAGGCGAGCCACTGCGTTCTGTACCAGCTGCAGCTTCTGAACCATCTTCAAGGGTAACCCCATGTACAGCGCATTACAGTAGTCTAAACGAGAGGAGACCAGGGCATGTACTACCAATGTGAGCAGATGGTCGGGAAGGAAGGGGCACAGCCGCCATATCAGATGGAGTTGATACAGTGCTGTCCGGCTCACAGCTGACACCTGAGCCTCCATGGACAGCTGGGAGTCCAAACTGACCCCCAGGCTGTGGACCTGGTCTTTCAAGGGTAGCCATACCCCATTCAACACCAGGTCAACATCCCCCAGCCTCCTCTTGTCTCCCACCAAAAGTACCTGGTCTTGTCAGGGTTCGGGTTCAGCTTATTCCTCCCCATCCAGCCACTCACCGTCTCCAGACATTTGGACAGGGATTCTGCGGCCAACCTTGGTGAAGATTTGAACGAGAGGTAGAGCTGCGTGTTATCCGCATATTGATGACACTGCACCCCAAACCTCCTGATGATAGCCCCCAGCGGCTTCACATAGATGTTAAATAGCATAGGGGAGAGGATGGAACCCTGTGGCACCCCACAAGTAAGTGGCCATGGGTCCGAAACCTCCTCTCCCAGTGCTACCCTCTGGTACCTGCTGGAGAGGAAGGACCGGAACCACCGCAATATGGTGCCTCCAATGCCCAACCCCTCCAGGCGGTCCAGGAGGATACCGTGGTCAATGGTATCAAAAGCCGCTGAGAGGTCGAGGAGAACAAGGAAGGGGCATTCACCCCTATCCAGAGCCCTCCTCATATCATCCACCAAGGCAACCAAGGCCATTTCTGTCCCATGCCCAAGCTTGAAGCCCGACTGAAATGGGTCTAGATAATTGGTTTCTTTCAAGTGTGCCTTCAACTGCATCGCCACCACCCGCTCAACCACCTTGCCCAAAAATGGCAGATTTGAGACTGGGCGAAAGTTGTTCAGAACTTGGGGATCCAAGGAGGGCTTCTTTAAGAGCAATCTTATCACTGCCTCTTTGAGGGCTGATGGCATCACTCCCTCCTCAAGGGAGGTGTTCACCACCACCCTGATCCCCTCACCCAGTCTCTCTGCAGCCCATAATGAGCCAAGATGGGCAAGGATCAAGTAAGCAGGTGGTCAGCCTTATAGATGAAAGCACCTTGTCCACTTCATCAGGAGGAAGAAGCTGGAACCGATCCCACAAAACCGATTTGCCACAGGCCGCCTCTTGCTCACTAACTGTACCCACAGCGCATGGAGTAACACTCCTAATCTGTTCAATTTTATCTGCAAAGTGCCTTGCCAAGGCCTTACAGGAGGCCTTAGAATGCTCCAGTGGTTCCAGAGCCACAGGACCGACCAGGCTCCAGACCAGTTGGAACAGCCTCCTGGGACAGCACTCTGCAGACACGATAGAGGCAGCATAATATTCCTTTTTTGCTGCCTTCACCGCCACGTGATAGGCTGACGATACAGCTCTAGCCTGTGTCTGATGGTCTTTGGAGTGAGACTTCTGCCACCGGCGCTCTAGCTGTCTCACCTCCTGTTTCAGAGCTCATAACCGCGGATTGAACCATGGTGCAGTCCGAGCCCTGTTCAAGGGGAGAGGGCATTTCAGAGCCACCTGATCTAATGCCCCAGTGATTGCAGCATTCCAGCCACCCACCAGGGTCTCGACCGAGTGGCCATTGGTATGCCCCAGAGAATCCCCAAGCACATTCAGGAATCCATTTGGATCCATAACACACCTGGGGCGGACCATTTTAATGGGTCCTCCACCCCTGTTGAGGGGCTGTGGAACCAAGAAGGTGGAAGCAGCAAAGCTAGCTTGGTACCTGGGGGCCTGGTCCTGCAGGGACTGGCAGTCTGCCAGGCAGAATTCCGCAGGGAAGGCCTGGTGTTGGCGGCAGTAGCAGGCACCGGTGATGGCAGCTTCTCCTGAAGGCCATGGCTCTCCAGGCCACCTCAGCCAGCCAGCTTATGTAGCCCCTCCAGGAAGGGGCAGGTGGAAGCAGCACAGCTGGCTCGGTACCTGGGGGCCTGGTCCTGCAGGGACTGGTGGTCTGCCAGGCAGAAGTCCGCAGGGAAGGCCTGGTGTTGGTGGTGGCAGCAGCAGCAGCAGGCCCAGCAGCAGCAGGCATGCCTCTTCCCTAATGGTGGCAGCTTCTCCTGCAAGAGAAGTCCAGCCCTCCTATTATGCTTAAAGCAGACCCACTGAAATCAAAGGAAAAAGTTCATCACAACTTAGGTCACATTGATTTCAATGGGCCTACTCTAAGTATGACTATGTCTGTATCCAACCTGTAGTCCTATGTCTCACAAGAGCTTCAGCATCTCCAGGTAGGGCTGAACAAATTCCTGCCTGAAAGCCTGGAGAGCTGCTGCCAGTCAGTGTCAGCAATACTGGGCTAGATGGACCCATGGTCTGACTCAGTATAAGGCAGCTTCCTAGGTTCCTATGCCTTCATTCTGAAGGTATGAGGGCAATTCTATATTTTTCTTTTCTTGTCTTTGTTAGATTGTAAGCCTATTTTGGCAGATCAAGTTTTTTCTCATCTATTCTGCACTGTGTCTAGGTTTCTCGTTTGCTCAAAAATTATACCAGTTGCTGTTATGTGTAAGTCACTCATTCAGAGAATAGTCAGAGAACATTTGATATCAAGAAATTTACCATCACAATCTTTAAAGAACAAATCTGAGGAAACTTCTTAGGGATCAGTTGGTTTCATCTCTGCTTTGGACAATTGTTTTCCTTTTCTAAAACATAACTTATTGGCTATAGATGCTACAAAATTGCCTGTCACACTCACTTTGTGCACAGCTTGGTATCATAATATGAAAGGAGCTTTTTCGATCACAACTATGTTTACTGTTTGCTTTCTGCACCTATCATTAGATATGTACAGGGATGTTTGGGAAAGAAGGGACATATTTTTTTCTGAATGTGGTATGTTAATTAACACTTAGGAAATAGTTCTAGACATTGTGAAGAGAATTAGCAATAAGGAGGAAAAGTGATTACCAAACGCACAGTGTACCATACTGACATGGGATCACCACACCACTATCATACATAAGATGCAAAAGGTTAGATTTAAGGAAATCAAATAAAGCACTAGAGCACTTTAATTCATGTTAAATTATTAAGAAACAAGTCAGATGCATTTCCTCATCAGAAATTATTACACAGCATGCATGAATAAATGATTACAATAGGGATGGCGGAGAATTTCTCCACAAATCTCAGGGAGGCTGAATGCCAACGCATTCGGCCCCCTGAAATTGGCGGTGAAATTATCCGCCCCCCCGCCCCCCCCCCAGGGATGGGACTTACCTCCCTCGAATGTCCCTCTAGGCGGCGGGTCCCGGCGGCGTTTCGGTGGGGGCGGGGGCAGCAGCCGGTCTTCTGACCGGCTGCCACCACCGCCATTACAAAGTGAATGTAAAAACACAACAACACACACACGTGATAGGCTAAGTAATGATTTACGTAACCTATCACGGCTAGATTTCCAAAGTCAGCCATGATAGGCTACGTAAATCGTTACGTAGCCTATCATGGGTGACTTTGAAAAAAAAAAAGCGCGTATGCAAATGGCGGTGCCCATGGGCGCCGCCATTTGGGTTCCTTATTTGGGCCCGGGTAGTCTACGTAAAGATGTATGTAGACTACGGCGAAAATAAGGGCGCTGCTATTTGCGTTGCCCTTATTTTCGCCGTAGTCTACGTAAATCTTTACATAGACTACCCGGGCCCAAATAAGGAACGCAAATGGCGGCGCCCATGGGCACCGCCATTTGCATACGCGCTTTTTTTTTTTTCAAAGTCACCCGTGATAGGCTACATAATGATCTACGTAGCCTATCACGGCTGACTTTGGAAATCTAGCCGTGATAGGCTACGTAAATCTTTACGTAGCCTATCACATGTGTGTGTTGTTGTTGTTTTACATTCACTTTTTTATTTCGCAGCCGGGGAGACGGGGCGCTTCTCCCCGGCCTGAATTTCGGCCGGGCGAGGCGGGGCACCTCCCCCCCCCGGCCTGAACTTCGGGGGGAGAACCGAAGCGCCTCCCCCCAACTGCGAAGCAAGCTGCGGGACCAGGTAAGTGACTTTCGTACATCCCTAGACTACAATAAATGAGATATTTAATCTAAATATAATGTGACTCAGACAGTCATATCAGACTTCCAGTAACATCCAACTAATAACCTGCTTTGACACTGAAGTGTGAATTCCACTGCATTACTCCACAAATGAACTAACCAGATTTCTGCTCCAGAAACAGAGTGAAACTGTGTGAAAACATATTGATAAATGGTATGTAAGATAACTTTCCACAGTCCTAAATATGCTGGTCTCTCTTGAGAAAGGAACTTGCCAAATCATACCCTACATTTTCCAGTAGTTCAGGCATCTGTTTTAAGCCAGTACCTGATTTGTAAAACCCTGCTATGAACTGAATATTCCCATTAGCAGCAGATTATATTAGTGAGCAATCCTATCCCCCCCTTCAGACATTGTCTAAGGGGCCATAGGATAGTGGGCATTCCCCCCTCTGGGGTCAAAGACAGTGCTCCGACCTCGAAAGGGAGAGTAGGAGATGTGCTCCCGCCCCCTCTCAGCCAGTGTGGAAAGAACCATGCCAGCTAGGGGTGCACAAAAGTCACTTACCTGGTCTCGCAGCTTGCTTCGCGGTGGGGGGGAGGCGCTTCGCTGCTCCTCCCGAAGTTCAGGCCAGGGGGGGAGGTTTCCCTCCTTGCCCAGCCGAAATTCAGGCTGGGGGGGAGGCTTCCCGCCTTGCCCAGCTGAAATTCAGGCCGGGGAGGAGGCGCCTCGCCTCGCCCGGCCGCGAAATAAAAAGTTAAAAAAAAAACGCCCCCGTGATAGGCTATGTGACGATTTACGTAGCCTATCACGGCTAGATCTGCAAAGACAGCCGTGATAGGCTACGTTAATCGTCACATAGCCTATCACGGGTGACTTAAAAAAAAAAAAAAGCACGTACGCAAATGGCGGCCCCCATAGGGAGCCGCCATTCGCGTTCCTTCTTTGGTCGCTGTAGTCTACGTAAATCTTTACGTAGACTACGGTGAAAATAAGGGCAACGCAAATAGCGTTGCCCTTATTTTTGCCGTAGTCTACGTAATCTTTACATAGACTACAGCGACCAAAGAAGGAACGCGAATGGCGGCTCCCTATGGGGGCCGCCATTAGCCGTACGAGCTTTTTTTTTTTAAGTCACCCGTGATAGGCTACGTGACAATTTACGTAGCCTATCACGGCTGACTTTGCAAATCTAGCCATGATAGGCTACGTTAATCGTCACGTAGCCTATCATGGGGGCGTGTTGTTGTTTTTTACTTTTCTTGGAATGGCGGTGGCAGCCGCTCGAAAGACCGGCTGCCGCCCCTGCCCCTGTCGAAGCCCTGCCGAACCGCCGCTGTGACCCGCCACCGGGAGCGACATTCAGGAAAGGTAAGTCCCATCCCGGGGGGGGGGGCAAAGAATTTCTCCCCAAAACTACTTCGGGGGGCCGAATACGTTGGCACTCGGCCCCCCGAAGTTTCGGGGAGAAATTCTCCCCCATCCCTAGTGCCAGCTGGCCTCTGAGGTCAGAAAATTCAGAGAGGGAGAAAAGGGGGCATTTCAATGGGTGGGGAGAGGGGGAGACCAGGATAAAACCTATCCTGAGCCTCTTCTAGCCTCCTTCCCACCCACTTTGAAGTGCCATCGCCAGATGGGCAAAAAAAGCCTGTCTAGAGAGAAATGCAATGATCGGGGACAGGGAGGCAAAGATCACCTCCACCACTCCTGCCAGCTTCAGTCCAGCAGGATATTACATGGAAGCCTACGACTGTGCCCTTAAGCTACTTCTAAATATATTATCTTTGGAATAGGAATGCTTGAGGAATTTGATTTTTGCAAATTCTGATATGAACTGACCTAAGCCACACCTCTTGAGCTAATATGCAAATCAAGGCATAGTTATCCATTGGCTTCTGCACCTCTTGAATATTCTAGCATCAGTGTTCTCCCTCCCTCTCTCTCTCTCTCTCTATATATATATATATATATATATATATATATAGAGAGAGAGAGAGAGAGAGAGAGAGAGAGACAGACAGACAGACAGACAGACAGACAGAGATTCTTGAGACAAAAACTTTCCTGGAAGTAAGCAGCGCTGAATACAATTGGATTTACTCTTGAGTAAGTGAACATAGGATTGCACTGTTTGACTGCAATCTTATATCCACTTATGTGGGAGTATGTTCCATTGAACTCAATATGGGGTTTATTTTGGAGTAGACTTGTATAGGATTGCACTGTTAGAAATGTATATTTTGAGGGAAAACAGTTTTAAAACGTATGCGGTTAATACCTACTTAAATGCTAATTTTCATGGATTTTTTTTTTAAAAATCACAGATTAATGTGGAAAGAGGACAGAACAAACTTATGGATGAACTTATAAAAAAGTGGAACATACTGGAAATAGACTGATTCACCATCTCCACCTTATTTAACTCAATACCTTCCAAGATATCTAAAACATAGATACTAAAAAAATATAGGATATGGAAGTAAAAATATGTTAACATGAAGTACACTAGGAACAGTAAATAACTATAAAATACGTTTGGAAGAACTGCACTTTTATATGGGGGAGAGTAGGCCTCATGGAAAGGAATAACGCTTCCATGCCATTGGACATGCCACAGGCAAGATGCCCAGTGGGGAGGAAATACAAATGTAGAAGGCAGCTGCACCTTGTTTGGCATTTCTCCCATCCCACCCACCCAGCTTGCAATAGAGAGGGATTAGCTGGTTGCCTCTAAAGGTCAGAATTTTGGAGTCTTCCTCCAGAATCGTCCAGAGGAGCCTACCCCTCTGCTAGACAGCCTGCATCATCTACTGGCTGCTGGATGTCACCCATCCAAGATGAGTGAAGGGAATGGATGTTTGTTGTCTTCAGCTTGGAAGATAGCATACCAGCACAGGAAGGGTGGCTTTGACAGTTGTGATTATACTTGTGTTAAATAAGTAGTAGCTCATAGCCTTCATTCTGGGGTATTGGGGCAAATTCATTTTAAATTCTGGAATGCTCTTTTGTCTTGAGTTATGATGTCACACAAGAACAGGGGTATGATCCTTTCTAGATCAGTGAACATATTTGGAATTTGAGAACGTGTCACGGGCACTCTAGAACAATGACTACCAAGAAAAGGCTTTGCCTATTCACAACATGGCTGCCAAAGTGGATATGGCCAGTCACAAAACACCCATTTCTCAGAAGGCAAACTGGAGAGGCTAAAAGAAAAGGAACTTGCCCAAGAAACCAAAGTACAAGGTAGAGGTGGGGTCTGAGCTCCAAAACACACAATGACTCTTTTGAGCCCGCAATCTTCCGTTCCAACACCCATTTCACAGGAAGCAAACTGAGGCTCGGAGATAAGCAACCAGTCCAAGAAATGGAGTCCCAGATGCTAAATCATTGCATACTTGTCCCACAAAGAACAAAATACCCTTTTCACAGAAGGCAACTTGGTGATGTTCAGAGAAATGCCCTCACCCCAGGGCCAGCTTGTCTGGCTGAAAGGGGGGGGCATTGCGGGCGGGTGGGGTGACAAGACGTAGGGGCCTCTGATTGGTGCACCCCAGTGGCACCAACATGCAAGGAGGGGCAGGCTGAGTTGCCTTAAACTCAGCCCCCTTCCCAATCTCAGCTTTCTGGCTCAACGCAGCTAGAGAGAACTACAGCTCCGCCGAGAAGACACCTGCCTGCTGGAGACCATCGTCGTCGTCGTTCCAGCCACTTGAACTCCGCATGCTATCAGCACGCCCAAGGCCTCGCTGCCACGCCGGTGCTTGCCGCGGCTCCGGGATTGCTGGTGCTCGCGGCAGGGTGTGTGCGCTCTGGCGCGCCTCCCTCATGGCCGGCACCTGCCCTGCCAGTGGGAGCGCCGGCGTTTGTGGCGGCACGCGCTGAGGGCCCTGGTGTTTGCGGTGGAAGCGGCCCGCCCACTCCTTCTCCTCAGTTCCCACTGTGGTTCGGCGCACCTGCCACAACTCCGGGTTTGCCGGCGCTTGCAGCGGGGGCGCACGTGCTTGGGCGCTGCCCCATCCTTGGCCCTGCACCGGCAGGAGGGCCATCGGCTGTGCCAGCGGCACGCATCTGGCGACAGCGCACCCGCCCTCCTCCTTGCCCGGCTGGCGCTCGTCGTGCTGGCAGGAGCGCCGGCAACTACGCCGGCAGCACTCACCCAGGGGAGGCACCTGTTTCCCACTCCTCGTGCGCAGCCCACCCGGCCAAGACTTGCCCTCCGAGCGCCCGCCCCCCCTTTTTGCCTCCTCGGGCGGTTGCCGTGCGCCTGCGCCACCGCGGCCCCGGGGTTGCCGGCGCTCGCGGCGGGGGCGCGTGTGCGCGGGTGCTGCCCCCTCAGCCAGTGCTTGCCGCCCAACGGGGACGCTGGCGGCTGTGACGGCTCAGGCCCGGGCATGGTGCCTCCTACTGCGCTCCCCTGCTGTGACGCCCGCGCTCCTGGCAGCCGAGCGCCCGCCCCCCCCTGCTCGCCTCCTCGGGCAGATTGCCGCACGCCTACACCGCCGCGGTCCCGGGGTTGCCGGCGCTCACGGCGGGGGCACGTGTGCACGGGAGCTGCCGCTCAACGGGGGCGCCGGCGGCTGTGTCGGTGCGGGCCCGGGCATGGTGCCTCCTAGTGCTCTCCCCTGCTGGGGCACCCGCCCCCCCCACCGGGGGTCACAGCTCCGTGGGGGGAGCGCCTACTTTGCATGCCGGGGGTCCCAGGTTTGATCCCCAGCAGCTCCAGGCAGGGCTAGGAGAGAATCCTGCCGGAAACCCTGGAGAGCCATGGTTGCGGAGCAGTATTGGCACTCGTGGGCTGGAGGGAGCAACGGTCTGACCCAGTATAAGGCAGCTTCCAACGTTCAACCCAAATTAAAAACAAACCCAGGTTGGAGAGCAGAGCTGTGCATGTCACAGGGCCTGCCTTGCATCTAAGGATGTCAGAGAATTCCGCCACAAAAAAAAAGCCCGCTCCTCCCCTTTCTCAGCACACGCTCATGCGTGGTGCCAGTTGCTACGGGCAGTTACTGGATTTGAGGGGTGCCAGCACTTGCGGCAGCGACGTGCCGCCCCCCCCACTTTTGTCCTCGCTCGCGGTCGCATGGGCCTGGGCGCCGAGCAAATCGGCGCCAGCTCTCACTGCCTCCGGCAAGCATGGGGTGCTCGTGGCGGCAGGATGTGCATCCCCCCCAAAATACACAAACACGAAAATAAACAAAACAAAAATAACCACCTGGGGGCGCCCACACTCAGGAGCGGCTCCCGTGGCCGCAGGCCTTTGCTGCGCCTCTTGGGCACCAGGCTTGCAGCGGGCAGCAACTGCGCCCCCTTCAAAGCCACTGTGTTGGAGTGGCTAGAGTGTTGGACTGGGACTTGAGAGACCCAGGTTCTAGACTCCTTTCCAGGGGCATCGTTTAAGGCTGGAGCCCCTGCTGGGCATGCAGAAGGTCCCAGGTCCAGTCCCAGCATTTCCAGGTAGGGCTAGAAAACCCCTATCTGAACCCCTGCAGAGCCATTGGGGGAGCCACAGATTCTCCACCCCTGCCCTATAAGCTAATAAGGTTAATGGCTAGACACACGGTGTCTTAAATGTGAACACATAGAGACATACAGAGAGAGGATCTATGTTTTTGAGCTCACCTCTCTAGCCGCTGCCAGACACTGACGGTGGCCCTCCTGTCTAGCGGTAGCGGCGGCACTGCCGCCTGTTGCCCGGGGTGCCCAGTGAGGCAGTGACTAGCCCACTGGAACCTCCTGCTATGTGATCTGACCCCTGCTGCATTTACTTCTAGGGGTGGTGGTTGGAGTGTTGGACTGGGTCTGGGGACCCGGGCCCTTGCTTCTTCTTGCCAATGTCATTCCAAGCTTACCTCACATTCTACATCATGCCCCCCAAGAAGGGCCAAGGTTGAAAGATCGGGAAGAGTAGGGCCCCGGAAGGGTAGGGCCCCATCTCCCCTCCCCAACAGTTCGCTGCCAAGGCCTGATTCTGAGTTTGATGATGAAACAGACCCGGTTCTGGCGGCAATTCTTGCTCATCTGGAAGCTGCTGAGCATTCTTCGGGGATCCCTTCCCACTTCCCCGGCCAGGCCTAAGTAACCCCCGATGATCCAGCCTAAGCGAACGCGACAGCAGACCCAACACTCGCTACTTCTTTCTATTTCAGCTCGTCTCTGGGTTCAGGGCACCCAGACGCCATTGAGGCCTCCATCTCGCCTTCGCAGGTTCACCTTGGCAGCACTCCACCACTGTAGGCAGTCCACCTTCCTGTGGCATCTCCGTCAGCAGTGATCCAAGCAACATCCTCCTCCTTGGGGTTTCGCCCAGGCGACACACCACAGCTCTGTCAGGAGCACTGCAAGTGGCATCGCCTCCCTTGCTCCCGGGGACCCGGACACGGCTGCCCTGGATATGGGTGAGATGACTGCACCTCGCCCCAGTTGTTCAGATGGGTGATCTTCAGGGCCGTGGGGTTGCCGCCTTAGCTTACCTTCCTGGGGCGGCTGTCCAATGTCATCTCCCTATATGACACCCGGGCCACTTGCAGCTCCGTCAGTCACACCCCAGTAACCCCAGCCACTTAACAAAGCATCTTACAGGGTTTTGCTGGATTAATTTAGGATCCCTCGCCTGCCCCTGCCTGCTCGGGCATCCACGTAAGGGGCATATCAGATCCCTACGCTAATCTGGCGAGTTGTATTGTCACCAGGGCTACTCCTTCTTGTAATGTCTTTCACCTGAGGAGGTGTGTGAATGGCTTATGTTGAGGCCTCTTGTAGGAGGGCTGCCATTGCCCTTCTCTGCGCAAGGACCTGTTGGACCAGGACCTTTCGCTCCAATTTTGACTCCATCCCGGCTGGGGTCGGCGACAGATCTGGCAGTGGCCACATTCACCAGGCGGTCTCCCGCACTGGCCCTCAGCCTATGGCGGGTCCACTGCTTCAGCACTGCTATCTGTGCTGGGAATAAAGCCCCAAGGGCACATACTCCCAGGACACGTGCAGTTTCCGTCGTGAGTGCTCCCTTGTAGCAGTCAGCACTCATGCACCTCTTGTCCGATGCCCGGGGATGGTAAGGTCCCCCTTGGAAAAGCTGAGGCAGTAGAAAGCTCTGGATGGCCCATGCCTAGTTAGGTTGGTGCCGATACTCTGGCTTTAAGAAACAGACCCGGTTCTGGCGGCAATTCTTGCTCATCTGGAAGCTTTAATGAAACAGACCCGGTTCTGGCGGCAATTCTTGCTCATCTGGAAGCTGCTGAGCATTCTTCGGGGATCCCTTCCCCTTTCCCCGGCCAGGCCTAAGTAACCCCCGATGATCCAGCCTAAGCGAACGCGACAGCAGACCCAACACTCATTTAAGTGTTGAAACTCATGTTTCATGTCATGAAACTCATGTTTCATTTAAGAACCGGGTCTGTTTCACTACCCCAACTGGTGGAACGCGTCTTAACTTGGAACATGGTTTATGCTAGGTTCTAGGGCCCCCCCTTTTTTCTCTAGGTCAACATAGGCCATCCTTACCTCATAAGCAACATTTCTCCTCGCCAGGCGTCGACAGGTTCAGAAGAGGTTAACAAGGCAGTACTGGCAGAAGGGTTTTAGCCCCCCCCTTTTTCCACACCCCATTAGCTACTCTAGGGATCTCCCTTCTCGAAATGGTGCCCAGGAAATCCTCTAGGGAGTTTATCCTGATTCGTAACCTCTCTTCCCTGAGGGACAGTCAGTTAATCACAAGATCCCTGATCATCTCTGCTCAGTGCGACACACCTCTTCGATGAGGCAGCTGTCTTGGTCTGGGATCCCGGCCACGGGTCCCTGATGGGCATGTGCTACATGGAGTCCAAAGACGGTGGTCAATGTTCTGATCTAACGCAAGTATTGCTCCCCTTTCCTGTTACTTCGGTGCCCCTTAGCTCACAAAGGCTAAGGGCCTGTCTCCCACAGCAACATTCAGTGAAGCCAATCCGATACCCTTAGGTGTTATTCTCGCCTCCCTCAGGACAACTTTCAGGTCCTTTAGGCACAGCTCCAAGCAGTTATACATCAGGCATGGCTTCAACTTAGTAGGGCTTTAATGGCACCTCCTTCCGGAAGTGTGAGCCTCTCCTCAAAGCCGGACTGTGGACTCACATGGTTCCGTCGCTACCCCAAGGGGTTTCAGATTCTTAGGGCAGGTCCGATCGTGCTGTGGGTAGTGGCCTGTAGAGTGGAAGCTGCTGCCTCCGCCAAGCACATTGTAGGATAACCTTATAGCCAAGACAGTACCCCCCCCCCTTCGGTATGACAACATGACCACATTATTCATTCTCCGTTCTCCTGAAATTGGAGGGTCATGTCATGTGTCAGCCTTGTCTTGAAATTAGGTCAACATCTTCCGGGCCTTAGCCCCGTGGGTGCTCCATTCCCAGATCCCATCCTTGCAGTACTATGGGAGACCGGGATACTGAAGTCAGGCATGCCAGCCTGCATTCCATGGCTCTCCATACAGGAGCTGCCTGCGACAGAGCAGGCGGGGTGTGCTGCGCATTAGGCAAAGCCTCAGCGATAGGATTCATGGCCCGTATCTATAGATCATTGGCCACAATTTCATGCCTCCTTAAGGAACAACAGACTATCTGGAACCATAAGTCGCAAGCTGGCCATTTAGCCTTCCGGCCCACAAAGGTGGGTTTCACTGACTCCATGTCAGATTTTAGGGTTCGGCGTGCAAGATAGTGTTGGGCACAGATGTTGCCTGCATTAGTAAATTAACCACCCTCTCTCTCCGGATACCCCTTCCGGGCTCTGGGAGTAATGGCCCTCCATTTGAGCTTTCCAATAAGACGCTTCCCTGTTCCACGTAGCAGCCTTAACGGAATGCAGGGTTAGTCTGGGCTCACAAGGCCGACTTGTCCCAGAGGGCCTTGATTTGCTTCAAGGTACAGGTCTAGCCCAATGTAACCCATTTACATATTTGGCGATCAAACGGATTGGTATGGCAAGGGCACAGCAGTGGCCCACGGCCAAATGCAAGTCAACGGATTATGCTCTGTCGGCACCTTATGGGTTTTATGGAATAACATGGGTCTGAGGAGGGGCCTCCATTTTATCACTTCAACGGTTTACTGTTGACTTAAGGGCAATTGGGCAGTTTCTACATTAGCTTTACCCACTGTTGTTACATTGAAGCAGTCTCCATGGTAGCCGCTGGAGGTTTCTCTCTCAGGCATGTTATGACATTTTGAAAATGGGGCTTCACAGCATTTCAGCCTGCGTTCGCGAGTTGTCCGCTTCTTCCTGACACAATTTTCGCTTTGCTTGTCCTAATGTGTTTACTCCTTAGACCAGCAGACTCGTCGTACGCCGGTATGGGTGCTCTTACATGGGCATGTTATGATGTCTGGAGCTGAATGAAGGGCTTGTATGTCGTCTTCAGACTTCAGCTTCTGTCAACCTGTCACATTAAGATCCAGTGGCTCCATAGACGTGGGAGTCCCCACCTCAATCTATCATACAGTGGGAGTCCCCTCCTCACTCTGTCCCACCAAAGTTTGTCAGTCTTCCTCCGCAGGTCCAGGTGCTACACATTGAAAGGAATGACTTCGGCTGTAAGCCAGGCGAGGACCTGATCGAACAGGCCTTGGTTGAGATGCAGGTGGTCCGGCATACCTGGCCGGAAGTAGCCTATTGCAGCCCTCACTGCTCCCATGGATCAATGGGAAGGAATGCAATGACATTGCCAGTAGCAGGGCACGTCTGAAAGTGCACAGAGAAATGGCTTATGGCCATGTGAATGAGGCCATAATTCACATGGTGATGATGGATGATGCCATCATGGTGATGGATGCACCACCCGCCAAGGAATTCTGTGGACATGGAGGGAGCGTTACAGGTGGGACGGTGTCCGCCTGTCTCATTTAGTGAATAACATATGTCTGTCTGATCTGCAAAGGGGCCTGTGGGAAGTTCTTCTGCGCAGGTGGGGGGAGTTTCACAAGCTCTAGGCTTGTGATTCCTGTGGCGGCTAGGGCAGGCAAAAACAGGAAAGTAGGGATGGTGTGCATGCAGAGGCACCTTATGGTGACAGGTGACGCCTGAGGCCCCCCGAACGGGTTGTGCGGCTCGGCGGGGGGATAAGGGCTGCCTGGGAGACCAACCGTACTCACTCACCCAGGTGTTGTGCGGCACCAGGTTGGGGGTGACACCGGAAGGTCTACCTCCCCCACAAGGAGCAATCGGGAGGGATGGCGAGATCACCACCACCCCTCAGGCTGGGTGTGTTTTCGCCCAAGAAGTGCCAGCTAGCCGCTGACACAGTTAGATGCCCATCCTAGTTACCCCTTTGCAGGTATTTCAATAAATGTGGCCCAATTTTCAACCCAAGCTTGTTGTCTGCGTCTTCTTTAACCCATCTCCGCTTGCTAACAAACACGCACACAGGCAGAACACTCATACAACACACACATAGATGAAAGCCAGGCAAAACAGGAACCACATGCATGTGTGTATACACACACATACACACACACCACAAACCCAGGCAAAGCTCACACCACACCAAAACAAACCAGATAACACACTTACCACATTGAAAAAGAGAGACAACCTCACCCCCAGGCAAAACATCCTTTGCTCCCTGTCACCTCCTCTAGTCCCCTAGGATGCTGCTACCACTAGCCGCTTACAGTTTTCTTTTTTCTCAGCATCAGGGCACACTTCATGAGAAAGCACTGCACTACAGACACCCACCATTTTTATTTTTTATTATTTGCCTCAGAGGCCCACGTGGGCCCCAGAGGCATTCTTGGAAAACCAGATGGTGCTTGAGGCTGGTGCTTTGCTTTGCAGCATGACAGCCTTCTGGTTATTTTGTTTTCATGTAAAAAAAAAAAAAATCAGGAGGAGCCTGGCTAGTACCAAAGGAGGTGCCTGAGGGCATATTGATGCCCATGGGCACCATTTTGGGAATTCCAGCAGGACATGATGATATTAATATGGGTTTTACATTTAATTATTTCACTTCAAAACAAAATGAAAACTGTGCTTAGAATGCTGTATCTCATACTTATGTCAAACAAAGAGAGGGAAAGTTGTGGTACATAAGCGCAGAATGTGATACGAAGAAGGGGAAGATAAATATATGTCTTTATAAATCACAAAGGTTTTGAAAGGTATGTTTGTAAGAACTCTTGACATATTTTCTAGCCCTTTTTCTTGGTTAAGAAGGAATTAATACACAGAGAGAAAAATGAGGAAAAACACATCCTTTTAAAGATAAGCACTATGTGCAAAAGCTATAATCTAGTTTCATGGTGTTCCTCATTTATTTTATTCTTTGCTAAGAAATATATTTAAGGAATTCAAGAGAGGAAAATAAAGCTTTAAGATATACCAGGAAATGTTAATACAACATCAAAGTATACAAAAAAGAAAGAAAAGAAAATGATAAAAGACATTTAAGAATCATTTTTTTTAATCACAGCCCTATGGAAAATAACAAGATACTCTTCTTTTTTAAGTTAAAAAATTGAATTCAAGGTATCTGCTTATTGATTAGAAACATAAAGGGGAAAAAAAAGACAGAGTGAGTTTTAATTTTTTCTAATTTCTTTCAAAGAGACCAGTTGTTTTTTCATTGTCAAAATAATAGCTAAAGCACTGTACTTTCCTTAACATGTCTCATATGGCACTCTGAATAAAGTACTCCTACTTTAGGTATAATATGTAAAACCAAACGAATACTGCATGGTTGGGGAACCTGTAGCCCTCCAGATGTTCTTGAACTCCAGCTCCCATCAGACTCAGCCAATGGTGACGGATGATGGGAGTTGTAATCTAGTTCTGGAGAGAGGGAATGGAAGCATGTGTTTCTCCCACCATGCCCTTGGCAGAAAAAATATTTACGTAGCCTATCACGGCAAACAGCAGGGACGCAAATGGCGTAGTGGATGCCATTTGCATCCCTGCCCTTGGCCGTGATAGGCTACGTAAATATTTACGTAGCCAATCATGAAAAGAGCAGGGATGCAAATGGCGTATGCTACGCCGGATGCCATTTGCATCCGCAGCCCAGGAGTGGATGGCTGCGGATGGCAGCAAATGGCCCCAGCCGGAAGGCGCCTTAGTAGGTCTGTCCCTACTGGACTTCGCGGGGTGGCGGGAGGGAGCAGTCTGTTCCGCCACAGACTCTGGGGGGAGTCCAGCTCCAAATTGTGCATATTTGAATATGCACATTTTTTAAAACTTCCTGTTTTTCCTCACCCTAGTTCGGTTTCCAGGGAGAGGGACGAATCACCTCCCCCCCCCCAGTGGATGCCCCAGACCGGATGGATGAGTGGGGTTCATACACCCCTAGTGTGAAGTACAGTGCAAGTGTTCTTTCCACAGTAAATACACAGACCAGACAGTCACCGAGAGACTCTGCGGTAATGATTCTGTTGCCATCGAGCCTGCTGAAACGGTAGTGGGTGTCTACAAGGAAAAGCAGCCATGCCTCCCAATGATGTTCAAGAATTTCATTTCAGTTCATTTAGCATCAGAACTTCCTCCATCGCATCCCAACCCCAGGATGCAAATGTGAGAGCATTTTTCAGGCAAAGCTCTCATATTCCTGAGCATTCCTTGCAAAATGCATTCATCAGAAAAGATGTGCACTTTAAAAATGTGCATGGGGGGGGGGATACACATTTCACTCTTTAGTCAATGGGGGGTATATGCATATGGATGTGCACTATGAAAAATGTGCATCTAAATGCACCTTTTTCCTATTCGAAGAACAACAAGAAGCTCATATGGACGGCGCTGGGTTCTCGGGATATTAGAGTGGACAGGCCTCCTCCTACAATTTCATCTGTCAAACATGTGTGCCATATAATGTCACACCAATTACAGTTCGATCCATTTTCCCATGCCAAATTGACTCTATGGGGAAATCCAGATTTAAAAACTGGAAAGAAAACATTTTTGTGGCACATCTGGACGAATAAGATGGTTTTTACCTTGGATCAATTATTGGGTGCTGATGATAAGGTTATTGTCAATTTTGGCTTTGTAACTGTGAGATAAATTTGATTTGCCTGCTACAGCTGAATGGAAATACTTGCAATTGCAACATTTGTTAGCATCTAGATTTGGTCCTACTGCTTTCACAGCCTTTGAGTCGCCTTTGCTATTGGAAACATTTATTGAAGATGATCAGGTTTATCGACCCATGATTTAGGTTTATAAATACTGATTATCAGTGAATAAATATGCTACACAGGGTCTTAAGCAGGAATGGAACAGGGATTGTTCTATTTTACCTAGTCAGTGGATGTTGGCATCTGCATCTGACGTGCCTATGGATCTTCAGTTATGCCTTATTCAGCATAAACTGTATTGGAAGCCACAGCTCTTTAATAGAGGTTTGTCTAACTCAGCTAATTGTTGGAGGTCTAATACAGGTAATGCTTCTTATAATAACATGTTTTGGAAATGCCCAACAGTTGCCTCTTTTTGTGAGGAAGTTATCATGTGGATAAACTTCATATTGGAACACTCTTTAATATTTACTAATGTACCTGCTCTTTTAAATTATTTACCTGCTTCCTTAGAAGTTAACACATGGCCAGCATAAATGGATTTTTTTCATACAATATAAAGCATCCCATTCTACAGCAGTATACATTTATTTTTAAACCAATAAAAAAATGAAGCAGCAAGAAAAGCAACATATATTATTTATTTATTTATTTATTTATTTAAAAAACACCTTTCAATTAAAAGCCAAAGAAACAAATAAGTTTTTAAAACCCTCTGGATGTAATTAATGCACGCAGAATGAAAGCGACATCTGCTTTCCATAAACAGGGTTGCATCTGACACACCAAGTGAAGTTGGTAAAAGGTATTCTGGCTACTGCTACCACCTGTGTTCCCATAGACAGTGTCAAATCCAGAAGCACAATCTTGGTGCTGAAGGGGGAGTGCAACCCTATCCAGCACCAGCTGAATCCAGATCATAATATTGCCCCACCCACCATACTTCCATTTTATCTGGATTAAGTTTCAGTTTGCTTACTTTCAGCCATCCCAAAACTGCCTTCAGGCACTTATTCAGGAGTTCCACAGCCTCCCTGAGATTAGTAGGTAGAAAACAGAGGTAGAACTCTGTGTCATTTGCATATTAATGGCACTACAGTCCAAACCTCTGGATTCATGTAGACATTAAACAAGATGGGGGAGAGAATGGAAGATTGTGCCAAAGGCCAAAGGCCATGGGACAGAGCACAGATTCTGAAACTGACCTGACAGGTAAGGGACACCATACACCTTAACCCTAACCTAGCCAGGTGATCCAGAAGTTTACCATGGTCAATGGTGTTGAAAGTCACAGAGGTCCAAGAGAACTAATAAGGTTACACTTCCCTTTTCCTTCCCTGGCAAATGTGATCCAACCAGGACAACCAAGGCTGTTAGTCCCCAAACCAGGTCTAAACCTGGATTGGAATGGATCCAAAATAATTAGTGTCCTCCAAGACTCCTTGTATCTGAGAAGCCACCAGCTGCTTCAGCAGTTTTCTCAAGCATGGCAGATTAGACACAGGGCAATTATCACAGACTGTAGAATTTAAATTTGGCTTTTTCAGGAGGGGCCTTCCTGCCTCTTTTTGGGTGGTAGGCCCTAGTGCCTCACTCAAAGAAGCACTTGAGAAGTCAAAACTCCCAGCCCTGCCCTGGAAGATTTTAAAAGCCAAGATGGACAAGGATAATCCAGCTTGCAGGTAGTAGGAAATGTAGCCACATCTCCAAGCTGAAAAGTATCCATAGCAACAGTACCAGATGGTGTCCTAGGTACATCCATCTCTGACTCTGTCAAAACTGTGGTGGTGTCCAAATCATCCTGAATGTGAGTGGTTTTGTCTGCAAAATGCAACAGAAACTGGTCACAGAAAGCCTTCGAGGGCCCCGCAATATACATTATGCATGCCTCTCACCACCTGAAATATAGTAACTTTGCTGTTTCACATTGCTTATATACAATGTTGGCAGAAAAGTACAATTTCTTAGCTGCTATCATCACCACAGAGTAGGTTTGCAAGTGGGCTCTCACTTGTGTTCAAATGTATTTGCTATGGATTGTTTACTAGGGCTGTGCATGGACCCCCCCCCCATCCAACTCAGAAGCTGCTTTGGGGCTTCCGAGGTGAGCCCAATTTGGTTAGGGCTGATTCCGGGGGGTGGGGGAGTGGGGCTCACCTTGGCCTACGAAACCAAAGCAGTGTTTAGACATCTGAATCCCACTTCAGCTTCCCCAACACACTGCCCAGCCCCCCAGTTCCTTACTCGGGCCCTTGTTCCATGGGGGGGCACCAACAGGGGCACTGCCACTGCTGCCATAGGAGCTGCTGCTGTAGGGGCTGCTGGGGAAGATGCTACCAGCTCTGCCTGTTGCAGTCCGGCAACCACCTGTTCTGTCCTCTTTGCAAGGAGGGAAGAACAGGCGATTAGCAGGAGGCACCAGTCCCCTGTCATGCCTGCACAGGCTTCTTCCTTGCATGGAAAGAGACCATGCAGATTGGACAGGCACAAGGGCAGGAGTCGCCCTCCAACTGCACCACTCCCTTCCTTGCAAGGAGAAGAGGGCGCCCGGTTGGAGGCCGACTCCTGCCTCTGCTCAAGCCTTTACAGGTTCCTTGCTTGCAAGAAGCCTGTGAAGGGTTGAGTCAGGCCAGTGGTGGCAGCTCACAATGAGGGTGGGCTGCCACTGGTACCACTGCTGCTACCAGCTCCTAGGCCCTCTGGACATGTGCTGGCAGCCATCTTATTGTTCTGGGGAATGCAGGGAGCCATTTTAAAAATGGCAACTCCCTGTATTTCTGGAAGTTTTAGAAATGGCTCCCCCCACCCCAAACAACAAGACAGCTGCTGATGCGCATCCAGAGGACCCAGGTAAGGAGCTGGGGACTGAGTGGTGGCATGGCAGCTGGGCCTCCGGATCACACTGAAGTGCTTTGGAGTGACCCGATTCACTTCCGGCCACTTCATGGCCCCTCCACCTAGACTTAGAGGTAGCCCGGAGCAGCCTGAAGCACCCCGCTTCAACTTGGGCTTCAGGCTGAAGCGGTGCACAACCCTATTGTTTACCACTTGCACTCTAGTCATTGATTTCATTGCCTTCAGCTCCACAGAACACCGACTGACTCTATGATTTGGTTGAGAAGATTTGCGAGTGATCATATTGATGTCACTTTCCTTGAGTCATCCCCTCATTCCAAGCAGTGAGCATAGCAATACAGTTATCACTGGCTAAAATATCAGGAAACTTCCCCAGAGAAGTCAGAAAACCATCTGGATTCATCCAGAACTATACCAACCAGTTTCCCTTCCTTGCAGAGGTTCCTTGCGGGGGTGGGGGCGGGGGCAGCTGGTCTCCTGGCTGGGCGCAGCATACGCAAATGGCGGCGGCTACAGCGGCCGCCATTTGCGTTCGCTATTTTTAGCCATTCTAGCCTACGCAAATATTTACATAGGCTAGAACGGCTAAAAATAGTGAATGCAAATGGCGGCCGCCGTAGCCGCCGCCATTTGCATACACGTTTTTTTTACTTTGCCGTGATAGGCTACATAAATATTTATGTAACCTATCATGGTTAAGTACAGGGACGCAAACGGTGGCAGCTACGGCCGCCGCCATTTGCATCCCTGCTGCCCAGCGGCTGGATGTCCGGCTGTGGGTGGAGCCGGCCGGCGGCTACGTGGAATCCTCTCAGAGCAGAGCTGGCTGGGCAGGATTCCGGGGGGAGGGACAGAGTGCCTCTCCCCCCACCGCGAAGCAGATCTGCGAAACGGTAAGTGGCTTTCGTACATCCCTACTTTCAGCACATAATATATAAAAAAAATAAACAGAAATAGTTATGCAGTTTTTCCACCACCTCCCCAATTAAAATACAAAGACGTTTCAGACCTTCATTGCCATACCATTCTATCTCAGAACATGCAGAAATTGCCAAATCAGCTCCTCCGTGGCACTCATTGCTGACTCCACTCCTCCTTGCTTCTCAGACTTCACGTTCCTCTGTATATAGGAACTTGGATTTATAAAATGGACAAAACATCTGAGGGCTGCTGATTGTGTGTACAAATGCGTTGTAGGGAGGGCAGTACTTCCACTACAGCCAGGGCCAGCATCAAATGTTGGCATGGTTGAGCACGGTCTGAAGACCCACACCTTATCATGGGGCCCACTGACAAGAGCCCCTTCAATCTGCTGCCCGTCTTCAGCATTGCAACCTCCTTGTTCTCCCACCTCTCCCTCAGGCCTAGAGGAAGGGAGCAACAAGCAAGCAAACGGAAGTGGTGAGAAGAAGTAATCATAGGGTGTTTCTACATTAAGCAACCCCCCCACAAAAAAACACATCCTTTCCGGAGCTTCCTGCTCTTGGTTCCTTGAGGGATTAGGAAGGCTTCTTTACACAGCAGCCACATGGCTTGAACTGGGGGAGTGCATCCCTCCCTCCCTGGCATGTGTGCAATGGGGGGTGGAGTCTTGTTTCCGTAGCTTAACTTCTGCTGTACTGTTTTCTCGCAGCCCCGAGAAGGCCTCTGACTTACTTCTGAGTAGACATAAAATGTAAGATTGTGCTATAAGTCTGCAACCCTTGGCGGACTTACGTGGGAGTAAGCCACATTGACCTGAACAAAGTGACATAACATCGCCCTGTAAGTCTGCAACCTTCAGCACACTTACTTGGGAGTAAGCCCCATTGAACTTAATGGGGTGCTCTGAATCAACAGAGGACATTGCTTCCAAGCTTGGTGGGGTGGGGGAATCAGATGTATCTCCCTTCATTGCACGGAGGCATTTTACCCTCTCCTCACTCCAACTGAAAAACGCAGAGGCAGGAGACGCAATTGGCAGGTGATTCTTGCCCTCACTCCTGTCAAATCTCATCCTGACTGCGCCCCCAACAACTGAAAACAAACGCCCACAGCGGACAGACACAGCGGTTTCTTCCACTATTGGAGGATTTCACAGGGGAGTCATGGCACCCCTGTTCCCTGGGCTGGAAAAAATAGCATATTTTTTGCATTTGGGGAAAACACGAGATAAGCAGGAGGAAATGGCGGGAGACACCTTGGAGGGTAACGGTGTCATCTAAAGAGCCTGCTGACTTCCGAGAGAGAGCCATCTCCATAGCAGGATAAAAGCTCCGTGCGATGAACCCCGTAGCTGCCACTGCCTACTGGCTCACTCGTTGGGTCTCTTTGCTTGGCAAGCAAGCAGAAGTGATGAGGAAGAGAAGCAGCAGTGAGGGAGTAAGCTGACTGAGTAAGGGAGACCAGTTGAGGAGGTGTCTTGCTGGCACTGGAGCCAGCACCGACTGCAGCCAGTCAAACCACCACCAAATGAATAATGTTGCCGGGTGAGCAGATTCCTAGCCATATGATGATCTAAAAATACAATACATAACCGGGTCGGATTTCCTATGAGAAGAGATGCTTCCAAAATTCTTCTTCTGATCTCAATTTTTCACCAGTTTAAAATTTCGTTGTGTTGTTTTTGAAGTGAAAATGCTGTATCAGAAATCATTCACTGTTGATGCCCCACCCTCTGAATTTTGTACAGAGTTTGGTGCATAGAAAGTTTGTTTTAACTTCCAGCTCCTTTAGTTTGTTCATCTCTCCCCAGCGCCACCATTACCAATACATGCATGCACACTGATAGGTCATTCCAAAAAAGCAACCTTGGTGAGCTCCGTGTATGATTCTTTGGCAGGAAAATTTAATTAAGGTATAAAGATAGATAGATAGATAGATAGATAGATAGATAGATAGATAGATAGATAGATAGAGTGTGTATGTGTGTGTGTAGCCATTTCCTGAGCTCATCTCAGAGGTGGCATACAGAGAAGGGCCTTTGAAGCCATCCTCAAGGACCAGGTAGGTTGATATGGGGAGAGGCTGACCTTGAGGTATTGGGGCCCAAGCCATGTAAGGCTTTATAGGTTAAAACCAGCACTTTGAATTTGGGCCAGAAACAAACTGACAACCAGGGCAGGCAAGCCAGGACCTGCCTGCTGAATTGCATCAAGATTACATGATTATGTCAAGATTCTTCTTGGCTGTGTTTTATGAATATACACATGCAGTAGCACAGAGGCCGAAATGAACCGAAAAAACTGAAAGCTGCAGCAAAATGTGTATTCATTCATTTTAATTAATTTTAGAAATTCTAAATTTCAGGAATTCTCTTACATAAACTAGAATAGTGGAAAGCAGGACAGAGTGGCTCCATGGAACAATGAAGAAATGAAACAGAGAACACGTGGCTATTCCTAATTATTAACTTTATCTAGATTAGGGATAGGGAGCCCGGGGATGTCCAGATGGCACTGTTTTACAACTCCCCTAATCCCTGACTATTACCTATACTGGCTGGGGCTGATGGGAATTGAAAGTCTGGAGGTCCACAGATAAAAACAGATGCATTCACTTTTATCGACAGCTGGCTTTTAAAACAGGTGTGGTGGGTTCAATAATCCAAATGTATTGAACTTGTAAAGCACTGAAGGTTGTTCTGTAGTCAAGCGCTACTACAAGTAGCTGGGAGGACTGCAGGACTAAAAATCAAATGTCTATGGTGCAGTTGCTGTGACGACACCCTTCACATAAATAATGAGTAGAAAGAGAAAGAAGGAAGGTGGCTGGAAGAGAATCTTCTGAGAGCTGAAGACCAAAAAAGGTACTTGGTGAGAGAGGAATTGAACTTCACCCTTAAAAGCAGCCATAGCACAGAGGGAAGAAGAGGGATAGCATCTCATCAAAGCCAAAAAGCTGAGACAAATATCACCTTTATCAGAATATCACCCGTGGTGAAAAGCAAAGATGCAAGCAGTATATGTCTCTCCATGGTGCCAGACAGGGCATGAGGGCATCAAAGGAAAGACATCAATAGCATATAGCCTGCAGATCAGACTGTATGCAGAATAGGAGTGGCGGAGAAATCTGCCACGGACTCCAATGAGGACGGATTCTTTAGAATTCGGCCCCCCAGAGTCCCTGGCGGAATGGACTCCTCCCCCCGCCATCCCGCAATCTAAGGTCGGGACAGACCCTACTTGGTGTCAGCCGGTCCAGGTCCGTCCTCTTCGTTCTGCAGCCATCCGCTGCCAGGCTGCGGATGCAAATGGCATCCAGCATAGTGGTCGCTATTTGCATCCCTGCCCTTTGCCATGATTGGCTACATAAATATTTACGTAGCCTATCACAGCAAAGAGCAGGGACACAAATGGCGTAGCATGGTGGCTGTATCGCTAGCACTTGGGAGACGGCTGGCAGAATTCTGCTCCACGGAATCACCGTGGAGCAGAGCAGGCCAAAGAGAATTCCAGGGGGGGAGGAATGGATTGCCTCCCCCCCTGCGGACCCCCCCCCCCGGAATGGCAGGTAAATGTTCTGCCCATCCCTAATATTATGAGAGGGGGGAGAAAAATGTCTCCTTATCCACATTCTCCACACCGTGCATAATTTTCTAGACCTCTGTCATGTCCCCCCTTACCCTCCCTTTTTCCAAGCTAAACAATCCCAGCTGTTGTAACTTTTCCTCATAGAAGGTTGAGTGGTGAGTGGAATAAAGTAAATGGCTGGCTGGAACCCTGAATAGGAGCACTCCTTTTAGGAGGGAGGATACACTGCAAAATTCTGGTGCAGGTCCCACTTGTTTGTTTGGCGGGGTGTATATTGGGAGGAGTATTGTTCTGGTCATTTCATTCATTTGTTGCAAGAAAAAAATAGAGAGAGAACAGGTTTGCATTTACAGTGAAGAACTCACAGCCAGCGATAATTGCTCTATGAGCCAGTGTGGTGCAGTGTTCTATGTTGGAGTTCTACCAAGTTTTAAACCCTGCTGGCATGAAGCTTCCTGTATTGTTGGTCCAGCCAAACATCTTTTCTTAACATACTTCACAGGATTGTTGTGAGGATAAAATATGATAACTCCAATATACTTGGCTCTGGGATTCATGGAGGAATATAAATATGAGAAATAAATAAATGTTCTATCTATCAGGTGTCCTGTTTTTGTAATAATTACAACAAAACACCTAGGACAGTTTTTAGCATTTGTGTGGAATGGCCTCTTGCAATAGATATTGCAGCAGTCAGAGCCCAATCAATAGCATGTTAATCTGTCTCCCGAGATGACATCCTGATTTAAAACATTGTGCATGTTCTTGTATAACATTTTTTTCTGACAACCATACAGCATATAGAAAAATCTCTGCCTTCGCTGAATAAGAATTTATGGACATTTTTAGACTTTTCATTTTGGACAATTATTTATTGCTTGCTACCTAAAATGTGTTGTGGCTAGGGAAAATGGAAGGCAAAAGGAAGAGGGGCTGACCAAGGGCAAGATGGATGGATGATATTCTGGATGATGGTGATGGACTCGACCTTGGGGGAGCTGGGGGTGGTGACGGCTGACAGGAAGCTCTGGCGTGGGCTGGTCCATGAAGTCACGAAGAGTCGGAAGCAACTGAACGAATAAACAACAACAACAAAAGGTGTTGTGATGGGGGGGGAGCAATAATTTTGAGTTGCTGCTCTAAATTCTGACCCCAGATGACGCTCATCATAGCTTCTGGGCCACAAGCAGGCTTTGAGTGAGATCTCTTGCCATCTGAGGTGTTGCTGCCACTGCATCGCATCCTGCACACTCAGCATCCCTTACCTTGTTTGTTCCTAAAACTGCTGCTGCACCAACTCTGTAGAGAACTGCACAGTGGGAAGAAGGAGCCGTGGCTCTCGTGGGAGTTTGCACAATTGTCAAGGGATTTTGTGCAGCTCTCGTGACACAGCTTCTTCTTCCAGCAGCATGATGAGGCAGGGGGAGGGAGGGCGGCTGCTCCAGAGAGCCCCATTGGCTGCTCTTTCACTGTGGCAAATGCCACAGAGGGAGAGCAGCTGTCAGGGTCCTCCAAAGCAATGGCTGGAGGTAGTGGTGGGACCTCCTGGCAGGGGTAAGAGCAGGGCAATTCACCATTTCTCCTGCTCTGCCACCTGATGCAGGCACCTCACTTTGCTTCATGGGTAGGCTGGCCCTGGCCACAAGGCCAGCCTACCTATGAAGCAGAGTGAGGTGCCCACATCAGGTGGTGGAGCACAAGAGCCCCAGTGCCCACACAAGAGTCCAAATATGACATCGAATTAGCTGTAGAGCATGAATCCAGTATCAAGCCCATTCATTCTATTTTGACTACAACAGGTTTTTGTCTATATTGCTGGCCTGGACAATTAGTTATATAGTTTTATCTATATCTGAAATAATGGTGCATGTAATGACTATTTACAAAAAACGACAAAGCCGCCAGATATAAAACCTTGTGGTATCCCTGCAAATACCCTGCTATCTGAAGAATATATCTGACAGTGCAATCAGACACTTCAAGTCAGAAGTAGGGATGGGGAAGAAATTATTTCAGTTCACATTTTAATGTGACTTTACCTACTGTAATTTTGCACTTTTGAACCACTATGCGACCAAAACTCAGCTGTCCTTCAAAATTCACACTCTGCCAGATTCTGCAACAGAACAGAATTCAACAATTTAAAAATGCTTACAAAAATGTGTGCATTTGATAAAATAACCTTCCAAACTGCATTATACTAAGGAAAGTGCTTGCAAAAATATTGTATTATCCAAAAATGCATAAAATGCATGCATTAGGAGAAATGTGCCCAAAAATACTTACGATTTTTTATCCAAACTTATTTAAAAATTCAGAGCTTGAGATGAACCAAATTTAATATTGGAAAGATGAGAAATGGAGAGAAATCAAAATGGATACATTCATCCATCCCTACTCAGACGTACGCTCCACTGAGTTCAATGAGCTTATTTATTTGCAACATTTATACATGCTCTACATTTAAAAAAATATTCTGGAGTGGTGAACAGTAAAGGATGAAAAAAACAAAAGAATAAAAATATTTAACATGAAGTTATACTAATAAAACTGTGTCTGATCATTCAGGGAAAGCTTGTCTAGATAAAAATGTCTTAGGCAGACACAGAATGCAATGCACCATTGGTACCTGCCTGACAAGGAGTTCCATAGACCGGGAGCCAGTATACTGAAGACTCTACTCCAAGTGGACTCCAAACAGACTGCAGGTCCATGTGGAACCACCAGGAGTACCTCATCCAATGACCTCAGTAACTGAGCAGGTTGGTAAGGGAGAAGGTGCTGTCTCAAATATCCTGGTCCCAAGTTGTTCATGGCTTTCTAAACCATAAAACTGGCCAGGTACCAAGTAGACAGTCAATGCAGTTCCCTCAGCAATGGTGTTACATGCTAAAAAGGGGCAGCCCCTGACAACAGCTGAGCTGCTGCATCATGCACTAGCTGCAGCTTCCAGACCAACTTTAAGGCCAGCCCCACATAGAGCACATTGCAGTAATCCAGTCTTGAGGTTACTGACACTTGTACCACTGAAGCCAAGCTATCTCTGTCCAGGAGAGGCCATGGGTGGCATACCCACTTTGATCTACCATGGCCTATTGGGCCTTCATGGTATCAGGGGTTCCCACAGACCATGGACCTGTTCTTTCAGCGGTAGTGCAACCCCATCCAGAACAGGCAAAAAGCCTATCTCCTGGACTCAGGAACCACTCACTCAAAGGCCTATCTTGTCAAGATTCAGTTTATTTGTCCTGATCCACAGCATCACTGAGTCTATGCACTGATCCAGGGCTTGCATAGCCTCACCTGATGGTACAGGGAGACAGAACTCTGTCATCAGCATACTAATGACACTTTGCTCCAAATACCCTAATGATCTCTTCCAATGGCTTTATATAGATGTTAAACAACACTGGGGACAAGATGATACCCTGAGGAACCCCATAGCTCAATTACTAAGGAGCTGAGGCATACTCACCCAGTGTTACACTCTGAAACTGACCCTGCAGGTGGGACCAGAACCACTGTAACAGTGCCTTCAACCCACAGAGCTGGTCCAGAAGAATACCATAGTTGATAGTAACAAAAGCCAGTGAGAGATCAAGCAGAAGTGGCATGGTCACACTCCCCTTGTCCCTATCTCAAAGGTCATCCATCAGGGTGACCAAGGCTGATTCAGTGCTGCAGAGGGCATTCAGGTGTGATGAAGTCTGTAGCCCACCACACCTCACCACTCCACAGACAGACTAAGGTTTCTGCTGGATCACCAGCTCTCTCCACAGGAAATTCTCTTGGGCATTCAGAAATTCATCAAATTCCATCAATCTCCTGGAGTGAACCATCCAAAGCAGGAAGGTAATAATGCTGTGAGTCCTAATCTCACCAGAAAATGGCCTAACCATGACAGCCCCCCCCCCTTCATTTTCAGACCACTCATCTCACAACTTGGAGCAAAGATCACTTGTTGCGCTGATGGAAGCCATGAAGTCCGATGCCGGAGCTCCAGAGTGGCGTCAGCATTGGAATTGAAGTCACCCCAAACCATCATCTCAGGTGCTTCTAACGCCATGCTTGACAACATCCACCAGCTCACTCAGGGAGGCTGCTGGGAAGGAGGAAGGGCAGTACACCAGCAGCATCACCAATCTGTCTCTATGGTCCAACACCAGGTGCAACCCTTCAAGCCTGTCCCAAGGCAGAGTGGTTTCTTGACAAGGGAGATGGAAGTTGTATAGACTACAGCAAGCTCAGCTATTAATTACAGCCTGAGGGGGTTTCTTGGTGGTGAAGTCACAGCTAAAGATCATATATCAAACAAAGGCTACAGCCCCAAACAGATTAAACATGCTTATATTCATTGATTTAAATGGGGTTACCTGTATTTGGATTGTGCCAACAATGGGGAATCTCCTTTTACTAGGGATGGCAGAGAATTCCGCCATGGATTTCAGTGAGGCCGAATGCACTGGCATTCGGTCCCCCAAAACCCGTGGCAGAACGGCCTTCCACTCCCCACCACCCCGCGGAATCCCCCCCGGGACGAACCTTACCTTCGTTGCCCTTATTTTCGCCGTAGTCTACGTAAATCTTTACGTAGACTACAGCGACCAAATAAGGAATGGAATGGCGGCTCCCTATGGGGGCCGCCATTATCCGTATGCGCTTTTTTTTTTTTTTTAAGTCACCCGTGATAGGCTACGTGACGATTTACGTAGCCTATCACGGCTGACTTTGCAAATCTAGCCATAATAGGCTACGTTAATCGTCACGTAGCCTATCATGGGGGCGTTTTTGTTTTGTTTTTCTTTGATTGGAATGGCGGCGGCGGCGGCAGCCGGTCGAAAGACCGGCTGCCGCTCCCGCCCCGGACAAACACCCGCCGAACCACCAGCCGGACCCGCCACAAGGAGGGACATTCGGCAAAGGTAAGTCCCATCCCGGGGGGCGGGTGCGGGGGGGGGGCGGAGAATTTCTCCCCGAAACTTGTTCGGGGGGCCGAACATGTTGGCGCTCGGCCCCCCGAAGTTTCGGGGAGAAATTCTCCTCCATCCCTACGAAAAGGTAAGTGACTTTCATACATCCCTAGCATTAGCATAGACGTACGTATACATTGTGTCCCTCCCCAGATGTCTCTGGTGTCTGCATCTTCTGCTATGCCCTTAGGCCTCTTTGAGAGGCTTTCAGGTTCCACCATATGCCCATGGCCTATGTCCACTCCATCCCCATTTGGACAATCCAAAACATTTTCATCCTTATCCCTTAGGGATGATTCAACCTGAACTTGATGCTTCCCAGCTCCAGTTAGCTTTTCTTTCTTCATTTTCTCTGGCAGTTATCTCTAAAGTACTGAAGTATCTCCAGTCTTTCTGCTCTTGCTGGTACAGAACCCCTATTGTGCCGTATTCATTTCCCAATTGTGTTCCTATCTCTCCTTAATGGAACTACTCCCTATTTTAAACTCTATGTCAGATTTCCTGCCTATATCATCTTCCCTTTCTTCTTCTTAATTAGAGTTTCTGTAAACCCATATTCCTAACCCATGTAAACCTTACCTATTCTTTACAACTACTGCATTCTAATATCTTTGGATCCTCTCCCCAAACACCCAAATAATTGATTCATTGGGAAGGACTGGAGGTTACTTCACCCTGCCCCCTCAAAGCTTGCAGACACAATTGCAACCACCGCCTACAGGGTCTTCAGTTGGATCTCTTCTTCCTATTTCAGCAGACAGCCTTTATATCCAATGTCTTATGCCGTGCTGTCTTGCTGAGGTGGACACATGCTTCATTTACTGAAATGCACATGTAAAATAAATATAAAGTGAGAATTTTGCATTCCAGGCCTTCCAACAGTTAAGCTAACTTCCATTACTTATGAAAAAAAATGTCCATGTTAGAAAAAAAACAAAAATATTTCTTTTTATAAATGTAAGTTGCACTGAATGGGGACATCACATTTGTCTCTTTTTCTTTTGCAGATTAAGTCGATGCCAGCAGGGGAAAAGTGGAATAAAATCCACCAAGCTGAACTGGAAAAATCTATTGAATCCACCCCACACACCTCAATGGTGGCGGGGGTGGGGGATTCAATGTATGAATTCTCATACATCCCTAACTACTGCTGACAAGGGTGAGCAGATGTTTGTCCATTTATCTGTGTGTGTGTGTATGCGAAAATGCATACAAACATATACATATCAGTAGGATGTATTTGGGAGAACTGCATTTTGAACTCAGGGTCTTTTCTAGAGTCTTTTTTTAATGTTCAGAAAGATGCACAGGTAGATGCTGGAAATTATCCCCATCACCCATTATCATGAAAATAGGACATTATATACCCTTCAAATGTATGTCTTTTAAGAAGAGTGTGTTTACTTCATAACAATTCAGAATTGATTCAATGTATTCATTTTCTTTTCTTTAAGGAAGAAGGTCATAAAGCATAAAAACCTACTAGAATACTTCCTTAGATAGTTATCTTCAAACAGATCCATCTAAGACATTTTAAGACTTATTTTTCTCTGTCACATTGCTATAATTCTTTGAAACTATTTGAAGGTCAGATGCCAGAAACGGTCTGAATTGTTTAAACCATCCACAGCACACCATATTTGTGTGTGTGAGTGTGTGTGTGTGTGTATTTGGTCCAGCAAGCTTCATCACTATGGACTAAAATAATGTGGGGTTCTGGAATCAATAACAAGCTTACCATATTTTGTAAAAATGAGTCTGGAACACATCCCCCATTATACATCTGCCTGCCTGGTATACTAAAGGATTAGACTGACTACATATATTCATTGAGAGAGAATTAACTTCTCCCCATTGTTCCCTTTTGCCTTCGCTCAGGGACATCTGTGGGTGATTCCTTCAAAAATCTATCTGCTGTCTGGCAAAGAGCTACAATACCTTTGTGGCACATAAGCACAGCTGTACACTTTCTATGCTATTGCAGATACATTTGCTGAGCATGTCACCTGACAGCTGTCTCGTGCTAAGTCTTTCAATGTTTATTTAGCTATTGGCACCAGTGATGTTCCTCAATGATTAGGGAAGCAAGACCTTAGCCTGGAAAAGGAGGGGTTAATCCTGAATGATCTGATAAATGCAGTAATCTTGTAGGCTCTACTGGTGGCATATGGACTTTGTGTAAATGAAGGGAAATAAGAGCACACTTCAGGTCTCTTCTTCCAAAATTCCTTTCTGTTAATGCTTATTTTATCATTCCTGTTTAAATATTTCTTCTATGTAAGTAAAAATAGCATTGGAGACACTTCTCCCCATCCAGTGATCCCTTACAGGTAGAGATGCTCCAGTGCACACTCACTGCTGAGCTATGTACGAGGCAGCTCTGTGTGCATAAAAGCATGAGGAAGCAGGGCTGGCCACTTTGTTTAAGAGAACTGGGAGATCCATATATACTGAAGTTATTTGCAAACCCACACATTGCAGCACACTTGCCAGTGATATATTTTTAGACATTTAAGAGAATATATTTGGCATTATTCAATAGTATTCTGGGATATTGTTCAGCCTTGTTTATACTAGATTTTATTTGCACACTTAATGGCAGGTCTGTTGATGAACTGAGGATCACATTGAGGCTGTGCTCATATGGTACCCGTGTAACTCTACAATACCATTTCTCCTATCAAAACTAAAATAATGTATTAAAGATTCCATCTCTAGAGTTTATACCAATGATGTGATAAATAAGATAATTGTTCCATTTTTAAAACCCCTGACTCCAATGTGTTTGACATGATCTATTCACAGCAGCTCTCAGAGTTCTGATTTATACACATTAACTTTCAGATTCAGGTACGTTGCCCTGATTTATATATGCTGCATAGAAAAGTTCTTATTAATGAACCTTACATTTTAAAAGTTGAGATTTAGTGTGTTAGTTTATAAATCTTTGTTAAACTTCCAGTTTGTTCCCTGATTAATGTATCTAGGTTTCATGCTGTTTATGAATCATAATATTAAGTATCTGATTTAATACTACTGTTACTGTAAGAAGCATTAGCACAATAAAATATTCAATACCCAGGAGACTGACATAACACTGATCAATGATTTTTCCATACCTAATGGACACTTTAGACCAGATACTAAATTGGCATCTATATCTCATATACATATAATAAACTAAAAATAGGCTGCCATATGAGAGCCGCTATGATGTCATGGAACGTTCAGGCCCACATAACTGCTAAGAAGAAATTTGTCAATAAGTAGTGTAGTCTATGTGAGAAAAGTGTAATATCAATTTGCTCAAATCAATATAGTGACTAAAGAAAGGAGAGATGTGCTGTTGTAGGAGAGTTCAGTGGTAGGGCTGCTAGGTGAAGGCAGGAAGGTTTAGTTTCAAGAAGGCCCAGAGAGATGGGCTGGCTAAAGGAAAACAATGCCATGAGCAGCAACCAGGACATGAAGGAAGAATGGGTGGAGGAAGTAAAGAGCGAAGGAAAAAAGGAGATCTGTGGCGGAATTCTCTGCCATCCCTACTAAATTGTTGGATGCAGGTCTCCATGTGATACACATGATGATGTTCTAGGCACAGGAGGTGATTTGTAAATCTTTACTCAGGTAGATTGGGATGAGATATGTAGTCAGCATTCCTTTGACTACACTTAGAACCGTTCCCTTTGGCATGGGAAGTGGAATTCAGATGCACTGTTCCCATGTGGCTGGCTGCATCTGGTGCAAGCTGTCAAGGCCACACCCATGTCTTTTTAGGCTGAACATGGGAGCATCCTGGGGGAAGGTGCTTGAGTTTCCCCACAATAGTATGTACTACAGAGTCCAAATAGGAAGTTGGGAACCCACCTTCTGGATGCTCCCCCAGACACCTTATGTTCAGTTCATGGCTCCTGTTGATGTCGCTCCTATAGCCTTTTCTTATATTAAGTGAACAAACACATTCAAAAGTGAGCCAGCATCACATGACATTTGAGAATTGGTTTCTCTCTAATTGATGTCCAAGGGAGGATTAGGATTGGACACAGAAAGATGGTAGGATTACCATTGTATCCAAGCTTGGCTGTTGCATCTTTCTTGTATAAACATTTGCAGTAAATGATTGCCTGCTTCTTTTAACAGGCAGTTAGTCCTTATAATTCACTTATTGAGGGATGGATGGATTTGAATTATATTTAAAGGTTGGAACCTTCCAAATGCTAAAGGCAAAAGAAACAATAAAAAACAATAGAATTCAATCAAAACAGTGATTATCAACAAAATCAAAAATTTTAAAAGAAAAAATAAGTGGATCTTCTCTTCAGAGCTTTCCTGAATACCTGTAAAGAAGGGGTCAGACTTACCCCTGATGGAAGCTCATTTAGGAGGCAAGGGGCCACTACCAAAAAGGCCCTATCCTTTGTGCTCACCGATCTAACTGCCCTTGGTGGTGGGTAAGAGGGAAGCATCTCTATTGATGACCTCAGAGTGTGGCAGACTGGTATGGATGAAGATGGACCTTTAAGTAACTTAGGAACAAATTATTTAAGACTTTAAAGGTTAAAACCAGCCTTTGCCAAGTGTTGGCTGATGTTGGCTGTTTCCCTTCCTGGGGAAGCGGATCTAGTGATATGGGTTCTCTGCATTTTAACTAGACAGGTGATTTTGCCTGTCTAGCTGAGGCTTCAGGGAGGGGGAGGAAAGAGGCTGGGGAGGCAATAGGAAAAGGCATAAGCCAGCTGCCCCAACCTCTTCCCCAGCCCACTCCCAGGAATGCCTCCTTTCTCCAATCTCTGTTTTCCATTTACTGAATGCGGAGAGGCAGTCAGCTATGATGGGGAGGGGAGCGTGCCAGCTCTGAACTTGGAGCCCTGTCTAGGGGACGTAGGATTGTTCCCTTGGACTGAGAGTCTATGACTGGCCCAAAGTCACCCAGTGAGCTTCCATGGCTGAGTGGGGACTACAGCCCAGATCTCCCAGCTCCCAGTCCAACACTCTTGCCACTACACCACACTGGCAGCTTATTATTTATAAGCTGCATGTGAAATCACAAACTGAGGAAAAGAATAAGGACTAGAAGACCATTACATTCAGTACATTTTTGGCTCTACAGTTTAGCCAAATACACTTGGAACATAACAATAAGAAAACAACTTTCAGTATAATTAAATTGCAGTGTACCATATGATTACATAGCAACTCCTTTTTCTTCTTCATATGATCCCAGCTCATCATAAACATGGCAGGCAATGACAGCCAGCACAGTACAGCAAACTAGAGATCATCAGCCCAGTTGCCTGGGCAATGGATGTGCAGACCTTCTCTTACTCCCACCCCCCTCTGTTCACAGCTAGGGCATTTAGCCTCAGTGACATCACCAGATAACTAGGTGGAACTGTGACTAAGAATGTATGAATAATGTGATTCAGTTACGGATTTTTTAATCAGGATTTGCCCAGTTTGCAACTTCTGGACCGAGCACAGACTCTAACACAATCTGTGGTTGAACGACACACGTTTCTGAGCTTGCAAAGAGATTTGCAAACCAAAAAATTGAGTTTGACAGAATGTATAGATTTGAAAAATGTGCATGAAAATATCCAGATTTTCATGTGAAAAGAAAAAAAAAGGCTTGCAATTTGATACAGACTAAAGTCAAAAAGAGCCTAGAGATGTTCAGAGAACTTCAGCAAGTTCGAGTTTTGCTGATTCACACATCCCTAGTTGTGACATCATGTTCACTCCATGCTCCTTGATTGGCTGAGATCATGCAGTGAAAAATCAATTTGAAGTCAACTGAAAATGGTGATGAAGCAGCAGATCATGGAAACAATGGTAACAAAAAAGCATAAAAATGCACAAGAGTGTGCAAGTCTTTATCAAGTAAATTTTAATAACAGAAAAATACAACCCTTATAATTTTCCTTCCAGCAGATATATAGTATCAGTGTTTTGGCCATCATAAGTTAAAGAAAAAGATGGTCATGGACCCTCCCCTCTACACACACAAAAATAATACTGCATTGAATATCAAATTTCTCAAAAAAAAAATGATGGAGCACTAAGAAGAATTAGGTGGGGGAGCAGTGGAAGCACTAAAATAGAATTCTGTCCTGCAAAGAAAAAAATTGGAGGATCCATAACAATTCATCTGAATGGCACAAATGATAAATGCCCTTATATGTTTGTTGAAAGGCAGTCTTATATTGAAATATGTGGTTTTTAAACACATTTTAGTATAATCCACAATGAACTCTGCATTCTGTGTAATTAATGAACCACTATTATCATACAGTCATGTGCTGTATGATAATAGTGTTTTACCCAGCAATGTGGCTAACAGTAGCACACAACACACACTTTAAACAGTCTTTTCAGGAATTGTTGAAGAAGATTTCAAGGCCAATAATTAATCTGTCAGCTAAATCACTAATTAATGTAACCCTAAAGGCAATAAACATATATGTTTAAAGCTTTTACTTTGTAAGCATGGACTGCCGAGTGCCACCTACTAATGCGAGTAGTGACTCAAGTATAAAATTTGACCTTTTCAACAATGCTCATATACTCATTTAAACAATGCTCATGTACGTTTCACAGAAGGGAACTAATTGTCTAAGTGAAACTAAGATCCACCTGTGCTATTCAAAGGCTCAAAAGCAGTTGTAGTATCTGGAGCAGGCCCTGCATGCTACACCCGTCCTCTACCCCCTGCTAAGTGGCAACTATGGCAGACATGCCTTGAGTACATTCTAGCAGGAGGTTGTGAAAGAAAAGAAAAAAGGGTGGGTGGGCCAGAACTGGAAGTTCATATATCATGGTGTGCATTTGCAACACCCTATTGGTTGCAACCAGCATGAACTAGACATCCTGCCAGTTTAAAATTTAACCTGTAGATATGTTATTTGCAGCACTGGAAATTAGAGATATGTTAGAACTCCATTTGGGGGGTGAAAACTCTACAGATCTTTCTAATTTTCATTCCATTTTCCCCCATTGGTATTGATTTGATCTGTAGTGAGTGGAGGTAATACCCAGATTCCGTTTGTTTTTTAATGGTGGTAATTTGCACAGATTGGATTGGGGGGGGGTCTTTACATTTGCACAAATAGGGTCTTGTGTGTGTGTGTGATCTTGCGCAAGTGCACATGATCGCAAGTCCACCTGTCCACTATGTAGCCCAGGAGAGGCATATTCCCCTCTTGTAAATGTCCTTGATGGTTTCATCCTTGCCACACACTACTTCCTTTAGCCCAGCAGAGCCATATTCCATTATATATATATACTTGTCAAAGAACTTCTCAATTACCTCTTTACTCAGAAAGCACAAGTGGAGAATGAAATTGACAAGTATTTTGACAATTACTGAATATGGCTCTGCTGGGCACAACAAAGTAGTGTGGTCAAGTTGAAATTGACAAGGATATTTACAAGAGGGGAATATGCTTCTCCAGGACTACATAGCAGACCAGCGGACTTCTGATCATGTGCACTTCCGCAAGATCACCAATTTAAAATATATATTAAAATATTACGACCCCACTTGCAGAAATTTAAAGATCCCCCCAACCCATCAAAATCCAATTTGTGCAAATTACCATTTGCACAAATGGTGGAAGCCAGAAAAAATATACACAAAAAAATTCCAGAATTGGAAAAAAAAATCTGCTAAAGTTACCACCCTTACTGGAATGGAAACACTGTGGAATCCCTTTGGGCTTAAATAGAACAGAATTCCCAGCATCACACATCTCTACTGGAAATATTTGGTCTAAGGATTCTAAGGACTTCTTTATCCCAATTTGAAAGCTACTATCTGAAATCCAAATTCTGTGGCCCATGTAATCACTTTTCATCATATGTTAACAGTATTTTGGTTTATTCAAATTTCTAGTAAGTCAATATTTAGCTATTAAACACATTTAATAGTGTGAATGTACTGCACCTCAATAAATGTCATGAACCCAACCCATATTCATATAAGTTCAGTGGGTGTTTTTATAATTGACTTCAGTGCTATGTATTATGTATGCCTGACATATTTTACACAAGCTCCTTTAAGTGTTTTCAAACATTGTTTAAAATCCATAAAGGGTATCATATTCAATTTGAGGCAAGAGAATCAACCAAGATCCCTCACTTGTTCTCTTGGGCCATTAACAAAGAACACTGGCATTTTAGTCCATGCACACTTACTACAATGGACCATACTTCCAAGTAAACAAGCTGAGTGTCAAATTCAGGATAGATTATATTATCTATTAAGCAGGCTAGGGCTGGTTCCAATGTACTCTTGGGTAAAGTTATTCAATCCACAAGTAGTTTTTGCACTGTGCCATGCACCCACTCAGCATCTGTCAGCAATTCCGGAATAGCTTTTTGAGGTCAGCAATGGTGTCAGCACAATTAGGAACTGTAATAGCACTACACTGCTTTGCACCACATTATATTACTATTTAAATCAGGGCTTTTTGCTTGCTCCCATTCTACCCTTACTTGTGTTGTTGCAGGATTGAGTGGCAGGCACAGTGGCAACATAGCACAACTTAGTTTTGTGACATTCATGCCATTATTTAAATCTAAGCTCCCCCCTACAGTAAAAAAGAAGCATACACTCTGCAGAATACGTGTATTATTAACAGCATATTTATGAACACTGAACACAATAACAACTGTGCTTTGTAATGCAAATTGGTTCCTGCAGCCCTTTAGAATGCTCACTAGATAATCAGAATGCTTCTTCCATAGAAGCAATTTTATGATGATGTTTGGTAAACACACAAACACATCAAGCCCTAGAGAACAAAGCAGTACAATGCTGCTCAATAATTAGAGATGAACTGTAATATAGTGTCATCTACATCTGCATATCATTTGACAGTGTTGATTTATCATTTGGACATTAGACCAATGTTGCCAACAAAATTAGACCAGGTGTTTTCAACTATAGACACCAGAGAGCTTAAACAATTTTGTAGGACAAAAACTTTCAGAACTTGAACATGTTTGGTTCAAGGCCTAGGTGATTTTCAGGGAACATCCAGGTAGCCTGACACTTCAGGGATTGACTTTACCATTGCAATTAGTACTGGTCCCTGTCAGTCAACTATGCTGTCAGGAACTTGTCATGACCCAGTCTTCAGATGACATGGAGAGTAACCTGCAAATGTATTCATGAACTGCTTTCCTCAGAGGTCCCTTGCTCCTCCTCAAGCCTGCTTGATGAGCAGTTGGAAGGACAGTAAGCTGCCCTAAGGGAAAAGACACTTGATATCTGACTCTGCCCTCAAAGCTAGTGTCTTAGACTTTTCAAACAAGGAGCCAGAGAATCCTCATTTTGGATTCAGAAGAATGAAGATGTGAGACAAAAGTTATTGGATTAAACATGGGCCACATTTTTTTTATATTAAAACATCAGCAGTGGATTGAAACTTTAATTTAAAAGTGCATTACATTCGCATCCCCAGTGCTTGTATCTAGTCTTATAGGATGAAACAGCAGAGAATCAATCTTCTCCCTGCTCACCATTCCTACATTTAGGAGATCCCACCCTTGTTCTTGTTCTGCCTTTGTTCTAGGGATGTCAGAGAATTCTGCTATGGATCTCGGTGAGGCCGAATGCCAGTGCATTCGGCCCCCTGAAATCCGTGGCGGAACGAAGCCCCCCTACCCCCCTGCCCCACGAAAAGCACATGAAATGGGATACCTACCTGCTGCTGTTCGCGCTGCTTTGCGAATGGTGGCCACATCCGCGGCCGCCATTCGCTTCATCACTATAGCTGTGAAAGGCTACGTAAATATTTACGTAGCCTATCACAGCTGACACAGGGATGCCATTTGCATCCCTGAGGAAGCTGTGATAGGCTGCGTAAGTATTTACGTAGCCTATCATGGCAAAACTAAGGGAACGCCATTTGCGTTCCCTTTTTTTTTGGCCATGATAGCCTACGTAAATATTTACATAGGCTATTACGGCAAAAGAGAGGGGTGCAAATGGCATAGTGGCCGCCATTTATGCCAATTTCTTTTGCCGTAATTGGCTATGTAAATATTTACATAGCCTATCACGGCCAAAAAAAAAGGGAACGCAAATGGCAGCCACCGTAGCCACCTCCGTTTGCTGCTGTTGTTGTTGTTTTTTTGCCGTGAAAGGCTAAGTAAATATTTACTTAGCCTATCATGGCAAAATACAGGGACGCAAAAGGCGACGGCTACAGCAGCTGCCATTTGTATCCCTGCAGGTTGCCCAGTGGCCGGATGTCCAGCTGCAGGTGGCCCTGGCTGGCAGCTCCGCAGAATTGCCATGGAGTGGAGCCAGCCGGAGAAAATTTCAGGGGGAGGGATGGAGTGCCGCCCCCCCACTGTGAATGTCACCCTTCGAAAAGGTAAGTAACTTTCATACATCCCTACTTTGTTCTTCATAGCTGACGCTAGGGATGGATGAACCACCCTACACCTGCCCCATGTGCCACTCTCTGTACCACCTCCACTTACCTGCCCATTTGGCTCCCTGGACAAGCTGCAGAGTGGTCCATGGGCACCCGGCCACTGGACCCCTCAGTGAGCCACCATTTTGTGTAAAAATGGCAGCTTGCTTTACGGAAAAAGCCTTTTATGCAAATGGTAACAATAAAGCAGCCTTTTATGCAAGATTACAGGCATCAATGGACCATTCACACCTGTAATCTTACGTAAATGGCCACCATTTCCATAAAAGGCCTTTTACATAAAACAACGAGCCACCATTTTTCTGCAAAATGGTGGCTTGCTGAGGGGTTGGGCAGCCACTTGCTGGGTACCCACTGACTGTCCAGCAGCTTGTCCAGGGAGCTGAACAAGGATGGGTAAATGGCAGCAGTCCACAGACTGGAGGCTGAGTGGGAGGGAGAATCTGCTAGGCTTCACCTCTCCCCCCCCCCAAACTCCTGTGACATCCCTGACACATCAAATGTCACTGGAGAAGAACTGGCTAAACACCCTTCAAGCCAATAAGATATGAATGGGTGAGATGAGCAGTCCTAAGGAAGTTCTGGTTCCTATAACCATCAGCTGAATAGACCCGAGAACTGGCTCTATTAAAACCTGCACCCTTGAAGTGATGCCTCATGGTGCTACCCATGTACCCTGAATAATTATACCACTCCTTAAGCTGCAAGCTGTGACTTATTTAAAGGACATTTCAAAGGAATGAAAACACAGCCAAGCACAAAGGACTCCTTCCAACACTGCAGCATAGAGGAGGCGAACAACAACAGCAACCTTGATCTTATTACTAATTTGGGTCAAAGTAAAAATCAGACTTGGCTCCAATAGCAGCCAGTTAATTTCTACATTGCAATAATTGGGAAGAGTGGTGGTTGCCAAGCTAAGCCAGGCAGTCCTTAGTTAAGGACTATTGGCCTTACATTGCTAGCCGATAGCAACCTCTCAGTGTTGGTCTGAACAAGGCAGGCATCAACATGGCAGAGCTACAACCTCATCTCTCCTATTCCCAGGAGCCAGCCACACACAAGCGTCTCACCCCCATCCATCTGTAGTGTGGGTAAGGGGAGTAGCGTTGTGCCAATTTCAACACCATGGAACGCCCACAGGGGCCCCATTGCTGCCGTGCACCATCAAACTGCAGCAATGGCAGCAGCAAGACCATTAGTGGCTTGCCACTAAATCTGAGCAGCAAAATGTGACAGTTGCCTAAAAATGCCAAAACAAAGTGCACACTGTATTTTAAAGCTAAATTTGTCCCTGTTCAGCCACCATTGTGGTCTGTTGCCATCCATTTCATTAATTTTTTTTTGCTGCTATAGCAAATCAATGGCAGTGCATGGTGGGAGCTGCACTTAAAGCTGACGGGGGGGATGCTGGCTGGGGAGTGCTGGGAGTTGCAGGACTTTTTCTGTCTGAACATGCAGAGGATTGTGTCCTTAGCTATTTAATTTTTTCATTGCCTCTGTAAGTTGCCCTTTAGAATGACAAACGTTTTTCCTACATAGGGAAGTCTGGTGCTTTCAAATGTCAAGCTCCAGTCTAGTACTCTGCATTTTAGATCCTTCTAGCTCACAGTTGAGGGATGAGGCTTCTGTAGTCATCACCCCTGCTCTGGTAATTAATGACTCAATTAAGCTCAGATCCTTATTGTCAGAGAAATGATCTTTAGCCCCCTGGGAGCCATCCCAGTTCTTGCAGCCTCTGCTGGTGGATCCCAGCTGCCTGTTCCAGGCATCATTTCAACTGTCCACATAACTCTCCCAATCCATTGCTGCAGCCAGGCAGGTATGTACAGGACAGAACTGTCACAGGACAAACAGAGGCTGCAGAATGCAAGGGTGTTCCTTTCTATGCTGAGCAAAGTGCAACTCATAGCAAAAGTCTTTCTCTGGGAATTCCCATTTGTGTGCTGTTACACTGCCTAATCAGGAAGATGGGGAAATGCCCTATAAACAATTCCTTACTTAAAAATTAGCACAGCCCATTTCTCAGAGAAGGAAGACCAATAGTTTATCATTTGCAACCCTGGAAGAAGCCTCTAATCTCAAATGATTGCCTTCCTCACTCTATTTTTACACAAGTTACAATTTCTAGGCTGCAATCCTAAAAGCTTAGCATTATGTCTGAACTGGGACTCCTGGCTTGTCACTCACCTAACAAACCAAACCAGAGCTTGAAGCCAAGGTAGAAAGTTGGCTTCTGGATCCAGGGTGACAAGCCAGGATCCAGACTCAGGTATAACTCTAAGCTTTTCTGCCTGGTAAGTTTCTGATAAATTTAGCAGATCCTGCTTGCAGGAGGAGCCAAGTGGGAGCCTTTGGGCAGCGTACATCAACATGCTTGCTCATGAACGATAAGCCAGGATTCTGAAGAATTCTGGCTTTGCATTTTGTGTGAATGCAGCCAGTGGGTACACACAATTCTCACAGGCTTTGCTTGATACAAGACTCATGTACTTCTTGGATCTAGCAAACTATCATTTACTGAGCCAAGTAAATAAAAGAAAATCAGCAAAATGAATCATATCAGAAATTCAGTACAGAAAAATTGTTTCTGTATATTGTATTTGCAAAAGCGTCAATCATACGATATCTTATTCACTGCTAGAACAAAGAATAAATCAGCACTTGTAAGATTACATTGAGATATACTATTGAAGATTGGTATGTGTTAAAACACCTAACAAGAAACTGGTTTTTAATGTAAGTAATATATTACATTGCAAACTTATACCATGCAATCACTTCCAATAATTAAACACCTCCTAGTGATTTTAATAAAATTTATTCTCTAGAGTAAAAATATGTACCTGAACTGAATTATACAGTGTTGGAAAACTATACTTACATTTTACACATGGTGTAGCACAGGCTGGTTGTATTTTATGTTCAGATTATATATGTAAATTTTTATAGTCTCCACAATACAGACTGCTAGGTATCATAATACACTCATCACTAGGGATGTACAGATCTTGTAAAAACCATTCCATTTGCATTTCACAGTTTGTCCAGGGCCTTTCATTCCATTGTGTGTTCATTAGCCAAAATTGATTTTTCCCAATTTCCCAAATTTTCACAAATCCTCCCCATGCACATTTTCAAGCTTTAGCCTATTGGGGAAATGCACACTTAGTTTTTGTTTTTATTTTACATATGGTTTTATGACTACATTTACCTAAAATTCTGGAATTTTAAAAAATGGTCCACAAGTCCATGGTATCCATGCAATTTGGGAAAAGCTGGTCCACTGAGAAATCTATGGGTCAGATCCATAGAAATCCAAAGTAATTTGATTCTGTTGTGGATTTCTCTGACCTCCCAACTGATTATCATTAATTTTGATAGGGCTTTACCAGCAACAGAATATTTCAGACCTTAACTTGGAAGTCATTAATAAACATAAAGCATAAACCAGAGAAAATCAGGACCAGTTCATAAACTGTATAAACATAAAGCACATATCAGGACCAGCTCACACCGCTCAGTTCCTCCATGCAATACTTTATATAAGTAATATAAGCATCTAAAGAACAGTTACTGTGAAACAAGTTGTGTACATTATGCAAGTCCACCATGAAAAGTACAGCCAAGATCACAGATTTACCTGCCTGCTCATACCCAAGGATACTAATATTTCACAACATCTGGCATGTACCTGTTTACTTTATTCCATGAAGGAATTAAGTAGTTTGTTACTGTTGTATAATACCCAGGAGGGCTGCTGTGTGTTTGTGTCCTGCCTTGACTGCAGCAGATTCTGAGAAGACTGCTGCAAGGCAAGGCAGCAGACCAAGCACAAGAAGCAAGGCAGTGAAGCCGGCAAGTGCTCAAGCACTCAGTCAGGCTTCAGTCCAATGGGGTTCACACTAGGCAGGAGTGGTCAAGATAGCAGGCAAAGGTCAAAGCACAGGCAAGCAGTCTGATAAGTGTGCCCAGGCTCAGGCAAGAGTGGTTGAGATAGCAGGCAGAGGTCAATACACACCTAGGCAGTCAGATACATTATACAGTCCAGCAGCAGAGTCAAGAAGGAGTCCCAGGATCAGTAGTGCAGACCACCAATCACAGGGCAAGGTCCAGGAGGCAAGATAGAAGGCACACAAATTGGAAAAACAGTGTTATTTCCAGCACTGGGCGGGCAGACACTGAAGGCTTTTAACACCAAAGCCTACTGCCCCACCTAGGCCTCAGCTGCAGTAGATTAGAGCTCTCTGGTCAGAGCCCTACTCATGAGGAGTCATTTTCTCTTGAGGAGTCCTTCCTTGCAAGCAAACAGTCCTTCTCACAGGAGCCCTACTTAGGCGACGATGCTCCTGGGGGCCTCAGAGGCAGAACCCCCTCCCCCTGACAGGTAAGGACCTGAAGCCATCTCCCCTGAAGGCCCAGCCTCCTCCTAGTAGTCTGGTGACAGTGACTACTGTGGGGTGCCTTTGGTTTCTGGGAGCTCTGTCTCTTCATCTGAGGAGGATTTCTCCAGTGGGGGCATGACAGTTTGGCCTTGGTCTAAGAGGCATGGAGGTTTTCATATTCCTTTTTGATTATATAAAAAATACATGAGTCTAACTGTTTAAACTTATACAGAGCTGGTAAATGGTACAGTCCCTTATTTGCTTCATTCATAATAATCCCAAGTGCTGATCTTTTCAAGGGATGTGTAACATCTCTGGTACAGAATCCTTCCCTATCCAAGTTGAGTCTGGCAGTCAGGGCCTTTGGCCACCATGTCATTTGACAGGATCCCCAAGGCCATCTTTTATGGGGAGCAAAAAGCAGGTTGCCACACAAAGAGACCTAAAGTGTTATTAGAAGAACTTGACACCAACTGTAAAAGGCTGCTATTTAGACGTGCAACCCAAGTCATTGAAACGCTCGCCGGTACAAAAAGACGTTATTTTTGACATAACAAAATCTGAGCCAGGCCCCATCCAAATGCCAAACAAAAGCAAACATGAAGGAAGGAGAGTTTATTGTCATCTAGCTGCAGATTCATATATTAGGTCTGCAGCAGAACGCGTATGCCTCTCATTAACTAAATAAACCACAAGCAGCAGGAAGGCTGTTGAAAGGGGATTTACTGGGTTGGGGTACTGTTCATGTATTGATGGTTGTGTGTTTTTTAATGTATTTGTTTTTTGTGTTATGTTTGAATTATGTTTTTTTTAATTCTAATCTTGGCTTTATTATTGTTAGCTGCCCTGAGCACCAATTTTGGTAGAAATGCACGATATAAGTGGAATGAATAAATAACAAACTGAACTTTGTCAGCATCAGCGGCTCATTCCATCCTCACTTACATATATATAACATGTGCATTTTTCAACGACGGAAATGCCCAAACTGGTGTTGCCATGTATCCATGTATTCAGCCATGTATCCGCTGCCTCCTCCCGCTACTCTGGGTGACACAAAACAGGAAGAAGGTCACAACTACGCCTTACTGAAAAGCCTGTGAGCCTCAGGCAGACTCTAGCAGGGTGATTGTATAACCTCTGCCTGTGTGGGTCTCATAGGACTTAGAGTGCAATCCTATTGGATCTGCCCTGATACTCATGAGCCTCCAAACTTGGAGGCTTACGAGTATCCAGTACAAAGGCAAGAGGCACATCACACGTCCTGCTCTGCATTTTACCTAGTCTGGAATTGTTGCCCATCTAGTGTAGGCTTCGGGGGGGGGGGAGGGGAGAAGGCTGGGGATTGCTGGGGCTAGTTTGGATCCCGGCATCCCCAGTTTCCTCCTTGACCACTGGCACACCTCCTTCCACCCTTCTACGAGCTCACATTCATGAGCTTGTATGGTAGAAGCAGCTAATGTGGTTCTCTCCATGCTGGCTCTGAGGGGGCGGGGAGCTCGGTTTCCTAGCTCTGAGGTTGGCGCACTGTCCCTGACCTCAGAACCAGGAATCTGAAATCTCCAACATCCCCCAGACACTGTCTGAGGATCATACGATTGCTCTCTCCATTAGAATAGAACTTGTCAATTTCTCTAGTTAGAACCATAGTTACAGCAATTGCCCATGTAGAGCTAAGTGCCATCTATTTAACACAAGAACATTGCACCAATAGACCCTTTGAACCCAAACAGTACTATGTAATTCTTACTTGGAAAAGCTTGTAGTCAGCCAGTCCTACTGTTCTTCTGGTTCACCAAGGAGTGGGTCACATGCTCACATTAGAGTTAACTCCACTTCAGACTGCTTTTAGCCCAAAGCAAGAGGACAACAATAGCAAATTACAAATTTATTTATAAACTGCAGCTTGGAGGTCATCACCCTTATACAAGGTGGTTAAAGCTCAGAAATATTATTCATGTCCCAAGAAGAACAAATGGACTCTCTTCCTCCTCTGCGTTCTCTCCTGAGGGACTTTGCCCCACCAATCAGTTCATGAGGGTTACAACTGCTTTGGTGCTCAGCCATTATATTTCCACAGTTTGATCCTGTAAGTTCAGACAGCAAAGGAAGAGAGGTGGCCCAAAATAGTTGGGGTCAAACATTTGGCTCTAAAACCACACAGAAAGGGTGGCTGGGGTTGGGGTGGGGGGATATCCCAAAATGTTTTGGGAGGGTTACATTTCCCTTGCTTGTATCCTTTAAAAACATTAAATGCCCAAGTTTTAAAATCTCTCTCTCTCTCTCTCTCTCTCTCTCTCTCTCTCTCTCTCTCTCTCTAGAGGAGGAAGAGAGCTGCTCACTATAGTGTGTAGCTGGCTGCCAGCCACCATTATTAACAGCCCAGAAGGCAACAACATTGGTGCTATGTCTCAGAGCTCTCTGAGTTCACAGTAATCAGAAATAAAGCCACTGAGGAGTGAGGCTAGTTCAGAATCCTCATGTTGTAGGTATCTAAGAACACCTTTATCACTAACAATGAGACGTTGTCCTTGAGGCCTTGAGCAATGCATACATTTGGGCAATAGGGCATAAGTGCAATAGAAGGAGGACTTTCACGCTGAGCAGGGCTGATCTATAAAATGGAGTGATGTATGTAGCCATTCAAATCTTAGAAGTGCTACTAAACATTTTGGAGTGTACTGCAGGTATTCCAGTCAACTGGTTTGAACCAAACAACACTGTTTCGGGTGCTACAGCAAATCCCTTGATTTCCAGGTGACAGGCCTGAGAGATTTTTGGATATCTTTATCAGAGAACAGCTGAACATGCATTGCTTTCCTCTCCATTCAGGTTTTTAAAAATTCTGTACTTCACTGGCTGCATCACTCCCCCCCCCACCCATCTTCTGGAGCTCTGGGGTTTTTTTTTTTCCACTTTCAGCATAACCTTTACACCTCACTTAGTTAATTAAGCTGTTTTCCAAGCAATATAGCAACCCACCCTTGCAAATTAATATCAATGCCCAATATATTTACAGCCAGCTGCACAGTGGTAGTTGTTTTATCATGGGTGACATTTTTTCCCATCATGAATGTGGATTTAATGCATTTTTATTCCATGGCTGTGGTCAGCATTAGGTGTGTCCAGGCCATTTCTCACATTTTGAAGAAGAACAAGATGATTTAGTAGTTGTTGCCAGCTGTTCCTTTCCCCCTTGAATTACATACCAGGTAGTATACAGCAAGCTGACGAGCCTCTGCTAAAGAGAAAATGATTGCGTCATGAAAATACTTTAAAGAAGGACAAATTATTCCTCAAGAACTGAGAACATCAATAGAATTGAAGAGTACCTGGGTTTATTTTATACTTCAAGGTGGACTAAGAACAATATTATTTGCTTATAAAACAGAATATTGCTAAGTCCTTGAAGCAGCATTGTCTTGGGGCCTTACATAATAGTTGCCACGACCACCCTCCAGCCAGAGTAGGATGGGACATGAGCACATATAAAATAAACAAATGAATATTAACTTGTAAAGCACAGTCATGGAGAGAGCTCATTCACACCTCGTCCTCTTCAGAATGGCTACAGGAGGGCATCTTGGGTTTGAACATGAAATCTATAATTTTGTCTCAAACATGCAAACAACCTTTTGTGACTCTTCAAGGAACTTCTTGTATTGTGTTGTGTTTTAGGTATTTACCAGATACTTTGGATCTGGGTTTAGGGAATCAGCCTGGGAGTCACACTTGGAATGCAGAGTGTGTTGTGTGAAATGTGCATACTGATACTGCCAAAGTGTTGACCAGGGATGGTTCAGAAATTATCTTCCCAGTTCAGAACATTCTGAGCCTATCCTGAGGAGTTTAGGCCCATCTGGAATACGCCCACCAGCCCTCCTTGCTACTGCTATCATCCATTTCCTGCCAAGCTTACCTCACTTTGGCAACAGCATCAACAGGAAAGCCTTACAACAGGGCCTCCATTTGGCCCTGCAGTACTGCCCAGTCAGTGCTCCGGGCATCAGGAACCATGGAGCTGTAGCTGCTAGTGCTCCTAACATGTCTTAGGAATGACAGTAGGAATCCTGGAAACGGCCCCTCCCTGGATTGCTAATGCCTAAGGTGGTAGCAGAGTAGTGTGACACGGCCTAATGGAGATTCCGTTTTCCTCCATCACCAAGGAAGTCTTGGGAAAAGACAAAGTGTTAGAGGGGTTGGGGGAAGATGCTCAGGTCCCATCACTGTCCCAATGAAGACACGAGGCTGTATCCAAGTCTGTCAGTGCAAATGACGTTGTGCTAACAGAAACTAGGTTCTGAACTATGCATAAGAGAAGAGTCCAATTAAAGCTACATTTGTGCAAATGCAGCTGCATAAGCGGTTTTGCATTATGTTTGCGCAGCCCATTGTGCAACCAGTTGTGCATCACCCATTGTGCAATCCACTGTGCAACCTGTTGCACAACTGCCTTGCACCCATTTTGCAACCGCTCGTTCAATAGAAAGATTCAGTGGAGGTCCACAAGTTCTGTTTGAGTTTGTGGAATGTCACCATTGGATACTGCCCAGTGCCCATAGAGCACAGTGGGGCCTAAAACTTGGAATGGATGGGGCTAGTAAAGAGCGAGAGAGGAAATGTAAATTCTTTGTAGAAAGTCTGAGTTGACAGGCACCACACAGCAATACAGAGAAGTTCTGGGGTTTCTAAGTAGTAACTGAATGCCATAGTCCAACTATATACCTGAGAACAGAAACAGCCATTAGAACTGGTTTTTTAATTGTATGTATGTATGTATGTATGTATTTATTTATTTATTATATTTCTATAGCACCCCATAGCTGACGCTCTCTGGGCAGGTTGCGAAAGTTAAAGCATTAAAACATAACATACAAAGTTTAAAAGCCATTTACATAAAAGCATACGGACAATATACTGAAACAACATATAACTAAAAACAACTTTGAGTTAAAAACAATTTAACAAAAAAACAAAAAAAAACAACAATAAAACAATGCAGCTTAAAACAAGACAGCTTAAAAACAGTAGATCCCAGTTGAAAATAAGCAGAAAGGAATGTAAAGGAAGGGGAAAAAGAGGAAAGCCTACAAAATGCTGAATAGGTACATTTATACCTTCATGTAGGAGTCTGAGAGTGCAGAAACGCACAGATTACAATTTTTGTAATAAATCTCCAGTTGTAACTACATTATTTAATATGGAATACTTGGGATCTGTTTTATATCACCCTGCAATGTTGTCTTAGGGGCCGCGGTGGCTTAGTGGTAACAGCGTTCCGTGCACCTCGGTGTTCAGTCATGCCGGCCACATGACCATGGAAGCGTCTTCGGACAGCGCTGGCTCTTCGGCTTAGAAACGGGGATGAGCACCGCACCCTAGAGTCGGACACGACTGGTTGGGGACACCTTTACCTTTTTTTTTTTAATGTTGTCTTACTCCAAATAATACCTTTCAGTGCAGTCCTATGTAAGTTTACACAAATGTAGGTCCCAGTAATCTCAGTGGGACTACCCCCTTTTAAATGTGCATAGGATTTCAGCCTCAGTCTACAAATGTTAATGCTATGATGATAATTCTGTTAGTCTTTGTCACATGATTCTTTTCATTTTTAAATTTCAGTGTGATTCCACAGTTTGTTCTATTACCCTCATATCCTCCATCCTACTACAGAATTACATGCTGGTTTGGCATGTTTTGGAATCAGCCTTGATGTTAAAGATTGATGTTTGCAATAGCAAACAAGTGTGGGAAGTAGATGCCTTCTAGTCTAGTCCCAGCAAAGTATTTCTTCAGAGAATCTGCCCCCAGAGGTGAGTATATGGGCCACACAGAGTGATAAATATATGTAAAACCATCAATACTGATAAAATATGTCAGGCCATAATTTGAAAGTCAAGAATGGGAATGAGGTGAAATATGTGGTTATAAATTACTCACCTAAGGGACAAATTGCCCAAAATACAATGAAAAATAACAAGCTAAAACAGGAGGAAATATAGCACACTGGCAGAAATAAGAAATCTACAGTAAGATGGTCACCGTCAAGAAAATGAATATCAACTGGATAAGGCGATAGACAAGAAGATAGCAAACGATGCTTGAATGAGTGTTGCTAACAATGGCAGGTATGTTATTATAGATGTTGTTGTTGTTATTGTTCTTAATAGCAACAACAACAATCATAATAATGCATTGATTTATATCCCACCCTTCCTCAGAAGGAGCCCAGAGTGGCAAGCAACCCATATAAAACATTTGTTGTTGTTCAGTCGTTCAGTCGTGTCCGACTCTTCGTGACCCCATGGACCATAGCACGCCAGGCCTTCCTGTCCTGCGCTCTCTCCCGGAGCATGCTCAAGTTCATATTCATTGCATCGGTGATGCTATCTAGCCATCTCATCCTCTGCCGTCCCCTTCTCCTTTTGCCTTCAGTCTTTCCCAGCATCAGGGTCTTTTCCAGGGAGTTTTCTCTTCGCATTAGGTGGCCAAAATATTGGAGCTTCAGCTTCAATATCTGTCCTTCCAATGAGCACTCAGGGTTGATTTCCTTTAGGATGGACTGATTTGACCTCCTTGCAGTCCAGGGGACTCGTAAGAGTCTTCTCCAGCACCACAGTTCGAAAGCATCAATTCTCCGGCGTTCAGCCTTCCTTATAGTCCAGCTCTCACAGCCATACATTACTACTGGGAAAACCATAGCTTTGATTAGACGGACCTTTGTCGGCAAGGTGATGTCTCTGCTTCTTACTATGCTGTCTAGGTTTGCCATAGCTTTCCTCCCGAGGAGCAAGCGGCTTTTAATTTCATGGCTACAGTCACCGTCTGCGGTGATCTTGGAGCCCAAGAAAGTAAAATCTGTCACTGCTTCCATTTCTTCCCCTTCCATATGCCAGGAAGTGATGGGGCCAGATGCCATGATCTTAGTTTTTTTAATGTTGAGTTTCAAACCAGCTTTTGCACTCTCCTCTTTCACCCTCAACAAGAGGCTCTTTAGATCCTCTTCGCTTTCTGCCATTAGGGTGGTATCGTCTGCATATCGGAGGTTATTGATAATTCTCCCAGCAATCTTAATTCCGACCTCTGATTCATCCAACCCGGCATTTCTCATGATGTACTCTGCATATAAGTTAAATAAGCAGGGTGACAATATGCAGCCTTGTCGTACTCCTTTCCCTATTTTGAACCACTCGGTTGTTCCAGGTCTGGTTCTTACTGTTGCTTCTTGACCCTCGTACAGGTTTCTCAGGAGACAGGTAAGGTGGTCTGGTACTCCCATCACTTTAAGAATTTGCCACAGTTTGTTGTGATCCACACAATCAAAGGCTTTAGCGTAGTCAATGAAGCAGAAATAGACGTTTTTCTGGAATTCTCTTGCTTTCTCCATGATGCAGCGAATTTTCGTGATTTGATCTCTAGTTCCTCTGCCTCTTCAAAACCAGCTTGTACTTCCAGTAGTTCTCGGTTCGCATACTGCTGAAGCCTAGCTTGTAGGATTTTGAGCATCACCTTGCTGGCATGTGAAATGAGCGCAATTGTGCGGTAGTTTGAACACTCTTTGGCATGGCCTTTCTTTGGAATTGGAATGTAAACTGACCTTTTCCAGTCTTGTGGCCACTGTTGAGTGTTCCAAATGTGCTGGCATATTGAGTGCAGCACGTTAACAGCATCATCTTTTAGGATTTTAAATAGCTCGTCTGGAATACTGTCATCTCCGCTAGCTTTGATGTTAGTAATGCTTCCTAAGGCCCACTTCACTTCACTCTAGGGATGTCAGAGAATTTCTCCATGAATCTCCGGGAGGCCGAATGCCAACACATTCAGCCCCCTGAAATTGGTGGAGAAATGGTCCGCCCCCGCCCCCCCCGGGATGGGACTTACCTTGGCCGAATGTCCTTGGTGGCGGCGGCTCCCAGCGGTGGTGCAGCAGCCTTCCGACCGCTGCCGGAAGCTGCCACCACCAAGGTCAAGGTGCGGCGGTCTTCTGACCGGCTGCCGCCGCCGCTATTTCCAAGTGTAAAACAACAACAACAACAACAAACGTGATAGGCTACATAAATCTTTATGTACCCTATCACGGCTGACTTTGGGGAAAAAAAAAAGCACGTACACAAATGGTGGCGCCCATGGGCGCCGCCATTTGCGTTCCTTATTTGGGCACGTGTAGTCTACGTAAACATTTACGTAGACTACAGCGAAAAAAAGGGCAACGCTATTTGTGTTGCCGTTATTTTCACCGTAGTCTACGTAAATGTCTACGTAGACTACACGTGCCCAAATAAGGAACGCAAATGGCGGCGCCCATGGGCGCCGCCATTTGCGTACACACTTCCCCCCCCAAAGTCAGCCGTGATAGGCTACGTAAAGATTTACGTAGCCTATCACAGCTGACTGCAGGGACACAAATTTGCGACCCGGCAGGAGCAGAGGATTTGCGGCCGGAGGGACGGGGCGCCTCCCCCCCAGCCAGAATTTCGGCCGGAGGAACGGGACGCCTCCCCCCCCAGCCAGAATTTTGACGGGGAGGAACGGAGCGCCTCCCTCCCACCACAAAGCAAGCTGTGGGACCAGGTAAGGGACTTTCGTCCATCCCTACTTCACTCTCTAGGATGTCTGGCTCAGGTTCAGTGACCGCACTGTCATGGCTATCAGGGGCATTAAGATCTTTCCTGTATAGTTCTTCTGTGTATTCTTGCCACCTCTTCTTAATCTCATCTGCTTCTGTTAGGTCCCTGCCTTCTTTGTCCTTGATCATGCCTGTCTTTGCAGAAAACGTTCCCTTGAGATCTCCAATTTTCTTGAAAAGATCTCTAGTCTTTCCCATTCTATTCTTTTCCTCGATTTCTTTGCACTGTTCATTTAAGAAGGCCTTCTTGTCTCTCCTAGCTATTCTCTGGAACTATGCATTCAGTTGGATATATCTTTCCCTTTCTCCCTTGCTTTTTGTTTCCCTTCTTTGCTCAGCTACTTGTAAAGCCTCATCAGACAGCCACTTTGCTTTCTCACATTTCTTTTTCTTTGGGATGGATTGAGTTGCTGCTGCCTCCTGAACAATGTTACAGACCTCCATCCATAGTTCCTCAGGCACTCTGTCTATCAGGTCTAATCCCTGAAATCTATTCCTCACCTCCACTGTATATTCATCAGGGATATGATTTAGGTCATACCTGAACGGTTCAGTGGTTTTCCCTACATTCTTCAATTTAAGCCGAAATTTTGCAAGAAGCAGCTCATGATCTGAGCCACAGTCAGCTCCAGGTCTTGTTTTTACTGACTGTATGGAGCTTCTCCATCTTTGGCTGCAAACTACATAATCAGTCTGACTTTGATATTGACCATCTGGTGATGTCCATGTGTAGAGTCGCCTCTTGTGCTGTTGGAAAAGAGTGTTTGCTATGATCAGCGTGCTCTCTTGGCAAAACTCTATTAGCCTTTGTCCTGCTTCGTTTTGTACACCAAGGCCATGCTTGCCTGTTATCCCGGTGATTTCTTGACTTCCCACTTTAGCATTCCAATTCCCTATGATGAAAAGGACATATTTTTTTTGTTAGTTCTAGAAGGTGTTGTAGGTCTTCATAGAACCGATCAACCTCCGCTTCTTTGGCCTCAGTGGTTGGGGCATAGACTTGAATTACTGTGATGTTGAATGGTTTGCCTTGGATTCGTACTGAGATCATTCTGTCATTTTTAGGGATGGATGAAAGTCCCTTACCTGTCGTCGAAGCTTGCTTCATGGTGGCAGGGAGGCGCTTCGCTTCTACCCCCGAAGTTCATGCGAGGGGGGGGAGGTGCCCCGCCTTGCCCAGCCGAAATTCAGGCCGGGCGGGAGGCGCCCCATCCCTCGCCGGCGAAATTCAGGCCGGGTAGAAGCGCCCCGTCTACCCAGCCGCGGAAAAAAAAAAAAAAACCACTCCCGTGATAGGCTACGTAATGATTAACATAGCCTATCACGGCTAGATTTCCAAAGTCAGCCATGATAGGCTACGTAAATCATTACGTAGCCTATCACGGGTGACTTTGGGTGGGGGAAAAGCACGTACGCAAATGGTGGCCCCCATTGAGAGCCACCATTTGCATTCCTTATTTGGTCCCTGTAGTCTACGTAAAGATTTACATAGACTACGGTGAAAATAAGGGCAACGCAAATAGCGTTCCCTTATTTTCGCTGTAGTCTACTTAAATCTTTACATAGACTACAGGGACCAAATAAGGAATGCAAATGGCGGCTCCCTATGGGGGCCGCCATTTGTGTACGTGCTTTTTTTTTTCAAAGTCACCCGTGGTAGGCTACATGACGATTAACGTAGCCTATCACAGCTGACTTTGGAGATCTAGCTGTGATAGGCTACATTAATCGTTACGTAGCCTATCACATTTTTTTTTTTTTACTGCACTTGTAATGGCGGCGGCGGCAGCCGGTCAAAAGATCGGCTGCCGCCCCTGTCCCTGACGAAGACCCGACGAACCGCCGCCGGGACCCGCCGCCAGGAGGGACATTCGTGAAAGGTAAGTCCCATCCCGGGGGGGCGGAGAATTTCACTGCCAATTTCAGGGGGCTGAATGCGTTGGCACTTGGCCCCCTGAAGTTTCGGGGAGAAATTCTCCCCCATCCCTAGTCGTTTTTGAAATTGTACCCTAGTACTGCTTTTCCCACCCTTTTGTTGACTATGAGTGCTACTCCATTTCTTCTAAGGGATTCTCGCCCACAGTAGTAGATATGATGGTCTCCTGAATTAAATTCGCCCATGCTTGTCCATTTTAGTTCGCTGATTCCCAAGATGTCAATGTTCAGTCTTGCCATCTCATGTTTGACCACCTCCAGCTTGCCTTGATTCATTGATCATGCATTCCAGGTTCCTAAACAATATTGTTCTTTACAGCATCGGACTTTCTTTTCACCACCAGGCACACCCACAGCTGAGTGTCCTTTCAGCTTTGGCCCAGCCGCTTCACTCTTTCTGGCACTACTTGGAAATTCCCTCTGCTCTTCCCCAGTAGTATTTTGGACACCTTCCGACCCGAGGGGCTCATCTTCCGGCATCATATCTTTTAGCCTTGTGATACGTTCCATGGGGTTTTCTTGGCAAGAATACTGGAGTGGGTTGCCATTTCCTTCTCCAGAGGACTACATTTTGTCAGAACTCTCTGCCATGACCTTTCCATCTTGGGTGGCCCTGCACGGCATATCTTATGGCTTCACTGAGTTACGCAAGCCACTTCGCCACAACAAGGCAGTGATCCATGAAGGGGAAGCTATTTAATAGCACCTCAGAAATATACTTCAATGTGTGTGAGAGAGAAATGAGACAGCAAAACTCCTCTCATGGCTTCAGTTTTCAGGATATGAAGGAAGATAATTCCCTTACATCCTTTATAAGGAAGACAAATTGTCCAAATGCATACAAGGAGAAAAAAACTTGACCCTGACTTGCAACAGCTTTCTCAGGCCTCTTGTTGCACTGACATTTTGGAGTTCAATTGGGGTGCAATCCTATGCATATTTAGACAGAGAAAAGGCCTACAAATGGCTGGGGAATGCTGGGAGTTGTAGGCCTTAGACCCTTAGGGAGTAATCCTGTGGCTGCTAGTCAGTGGTAGGGATGACATGGATGCCCGATTCAGTCCGGGAATCCAGCAGACCTGCGCCTGCCTGCATCCCCAAGCCCCACTCACTGAGCACCTGCCCCTGCTCGCCCCCTGCCTATGCTCAGCAAATGGCCTGCACTCACGTCGGCAGCCTTGTCGAGCTTTGCGGTTGCCATTTGATGAGAAACAAAATGATGATTGCAAAAATGTGCAAATTTGCGCACATGCACAAATGTGCACTTTGCGAATGCACATATTTGCATATGCATGGAAATGCATATTTTATGGGAAATGCACATTTTTGTACACACACTAATGTGTGCCTTTGCAAAAATGCGCATTTCACACATGAGAATATGTGCATTCGCAAAAATGTGCATTTTCATGCATACACGTGCATTTTTGCGATCACTTTTTTTTTTTTTTAGAAATGGCAACTGCAGAGCTCGATGAGGCCACTGGGGTGAGTGCGGGCTGCTCGCCGAGAGTGGAAAGGGCTCGAACTCAGTCCAGGGACCAGCGAGTGGGGGCAAAGGCTGGGCAGGAGTCCGGAGAACCCAGACAGGGGTGAGTTCTCACATCCATCCCTAGTCAGTGGCTAGAAGGCCATAGGATACATTGGTTTCTGGGAAGTGACCTCGTAGTCCACGATCCAAGGTCGTTTCCCAGAGAACTGACCTTCCCCCCTCCCACACTGCCTCACATGCAGCTCGGGATGGCCCCATGCTCCATGCTTGGAAGAGGAGCATGGAGCAGCAAAAATGGGGCATTCCAGGGGGCGTTCTGGAGCAGGGAAGGCAGAAATGCCAGTAGGACACATCCAATATGTCATCCAGGAGCCCCTTCCCCTGCTCCGCCTTCCCACAGCTAATTGGCTGTCTAGCCACAAATGCAGGGCTCCTGAAGTGCAGAGGGGACGATCCCCTCCGTGCTTCTCCTCCTCTGCATTGGATAGTTCAGAGGTGGCCACCTATCCTGGTAGGATCCCTTTATGGCTTACTAGCTCTATACAGGCCTAGGTGTAACTTGTTCCTTTTAGGGAACATCCCAGATGATTTCCCTCTATTTCATAGGGATGGGAAAGAAATTCATTCCGTTTGCATTTTAATTTTAATGCAAACATACCTACTTTTGAACCACTCTGAGAGCTGAAACTCATTTGTCCTTTGAAATGTGCACTTCTTCAAATTTTGCAATGGAGTCCTCCAGTGAAGAAATGCATACAAAAATGCATATATTGGGGGGAAATAATGTTAAAAATGCATTACATTAGGAGAATTGCTTGCGAAGATGTGCATATTAGGCAAAAATACATACAAGTTGTAAATATCCTTCCCAAACTTGACCTTCTTAACCTACCATATTATTTCCCCAAACTATTACAAAGGGCAGAAAATCTAATATATCCCCCCAGTAACTTGTTGTAGTGACAGCTAGTGCTGCTGGAGCTTGGAGAGTCAGAGGGTAAGAGGCAGCCCAAAGTAGGAAGCATCATGCTTAATGACTGACACAAATGATTATAGAACATGAAACAGATAAGTACTATGCAAAAGCGAAGAGAGATGCAAGCGTTTCACCATGTGGAGGTTTTAATTTGCTATATAACTACTTTTTGTCAAAGGGATGGTCAATTTTACTTGTTGAGAAATATCTCGAATCTCAGTTTATTCACCTGAATACAATGGAGAAAGCTACATCACATGTAGGTTGTTTGTACTGTAATTCATGGAATTAAACTGATTGCATTGCACTTTGTAACCTGCAATTGTTGGCTCAATTTAGATACATATTTCTGTATGAAGTTGGGAATAACTGTCAGCACTCATGGTGAGTCACACAGGGTGAACGTTTAGCAAACATCACTGCATCCTGTTATGCCTTGGATGTTGCAAAGTGTGATTGTGGAGGATGTCTTTGGCAGTGACACAGAAAAGAAACGTATCTTAAGGGCACAGTCCTGTGGAGATAGTTGTCAGTCTCCAAACTTGGAGCTTGATGACTATCCAATGCAGAGTGGATGTGGCAGATGCCTGACAGGGTCCAGGAGTCCATTGCCCCCCCCCCCGGGCCATGCTTGCTGAGCCTCTGCCTTCTCTCACTCCTGCTTGCACCTTGCCAGATTCAACCTGACCCATCCAGTGAGAGCCGGCCATTTTGCCACACTTTTTTTTTTACAGAAAAAAGGGAGTTTTAAAAAATGCATATATTTAAATATGTGCAATTTGGGACCAGGAAAGCTTAATATACACAATTATTTGCTGGCCCCAAACTGTGCATATTTAAACATGTGCATTTTAAAAAACTCCTTTTCCATAAAAAAAGGTGGCAAAATGGTGAACACTCACTGGACAGCCCCAGGGGGTGACTCGCCGAGCTTGTGGGGGCTCAAGTGCAGGTCGGGGGGAGTGGGGGTAGTGCTTCAGTGGGCGCCTGGGGAACCTGAGCTGGGGTATGTTCGCACATCCCTAATCTTCACCTCCGTGTTCTGGTCGTCCTGCATTTTGGTTAGACAGACCATTTCGCCTGTCTAGCTGGGGAGCTTCAGAGCAGGAGAGGGGAAGGCCACATGGCACAGAGGAAGCTGCATAACATGGCTTTTGCAGTCACCTCCCCTCCCCACTCCCGGGACTGCTCCCTTTTCCCCATCTCCACACTCTATTTCCAAGTGCGGAGACATAGCCGGTGCAAAGAGAACCGAGCCAGCCATGGGGTGGTGGTGGGGGGGAGCATGGTTTCTGGGAACTGAGCTCAGAGCCAGGGCTCCAACCTTGGTTTCCAGAAACTAAAAAATCCTGTGGCCCTCTAGACAGTGTCCAGTAGCCGTAGCATTGCACCCTAACTTATTATGTGTTCATCAGTCCATGTACCACTGAAAACTACAAAATGGGCTGAATACGATATTGGCATTCTAGGGCTTGCAACAGAAGGTGTACTTGGGACTTCTGAGTTTGCATATGAAGTTTGCTGCTTTATACTGAGTTCCAGAGTGACCATGTTCCATCCCATCCGGTATTGTCTACTGTGACTTGAAGCTCCCCAGGGTCTCAAGGCTGCTAATTTAGATTCTTTTAAATGGAGACACCATAAAAGCAAAGTTTTATTGATAGACTTACCACAACAGCTGATTCTTTCTCTAGTTGCGCTCACGCTGAGTGCAAAAAAAGCAGCTAGCCCTAAACACATCTAATCCTTTTAGATGGGAGGAGTTCCTTTGAGACATGTCAGTGACATCTGTTTAAAGTAATATGTTTGCATACACCAGGACTGGGGAACCTCTTTTCTCTTTCTGCTGAGGCCTGCATTTCCTTAGGAGTAATCTGTTGGGGGCCACATGTTGGCTGTGAGAGGGTCCAAAGCCAATGGTGGGCAGTGCCAGAGCCAAAAGTAGGCAGGGCCACCAAGAGACCAATGAATCTTGCCAGAGGTCCAAACGGACAGAAATTAGGGCTAGAGATGCAGGTTGCTCAACCTTACCATACCCCACTTACCTGTGGGAGTAAGCCCCACTGATCTGCAGAAAAGATGGGCTACTTCAGCCTATCAGATAAATGCCCTAGCCTGTACTATGTTCTCTGAAAACTATAGCAAGACAGAAAACAGAAATTTTAAAATCGTAATAATGCAATGTATGACAAAACTACATTGCAAACTAAATGTTCAGCCAGTGAGCTGATTTTTCATGCATTATACAGTGCCAGTAAATTACCATGTAAATAGAGAAGAAATAAAATAATATATTATTTATGTGTTTAGTGTTTCACAAAAAAAACAAAACAAGGATGGATAAGAGACACATGGAGGGAGGACATGGAGGGAGGACTCATGTATTTTAGATAAACATTTATCATGTGAATTTAAGAGTGCAACCCTATGCATGTTTAGACAGAAAAAAGTCCTACAACTCCCATTCCCCAGCCATGCTGGCTGGGGAATGCTGGGAACTGTGGGACTTTTTTCTGTCTAAACACACTTAGGATTGCACCCTAAGTAACTTTTTCTCCAGTAAACAGGAATACAGTTCTCTGTTTGAGATTTTTAAAAATTCTAAAGCCAGAGCAAGTCATGTCTAAGACATTACACTATGAGCTGTAACTCACTTAAAATTGTTGGGAATGTTCCCATTGCTTTAAAAGAGATTTGGATGAGGCCATAAAATAACAGTTTATAGATTTGTGGGCATTTTCTCCAGAGGGATCTCCTTTTTACTTTAAGTAGATTGTCAGTAAAAAATACTGGTTTCCTTTCCAATTTGATTGCTGATTGATTACATTATTGACCCATTACCAATGATCTCTTTAAAACACTCTGGTAAGCTTACACAGGAGGCTCAATAGTTGGATTCAAGAATAGGCATCCAAGTTTGGATGCTGTAAAAAAGGAAAGGAAAGGAAAGAACATTTTCTTTTTCTAGTCAGTATAACTGAAGAATTCCAGTGCTCTTCTCTGTAACATTAATGAGCAAGGGCAAGCTATCCAGGGGCTCCTTCACACTGAGCTTTTATCCTGCGATTGTGATTGCTCCTTCACAGAAATTTCCAGGCTCTTTACATGACATCGTGATCATTCAAGGCATCTCCTGCACACTAAGGGCTCAATCCTATGGCTGCTAGTCAGCAGCTAGACAGCCATAGGATAGGTCAGTTCCCAGGAACCAACCTCGGAGCCTGCACTCCGAGGTCGGTTTCCTGAGAACCAACCGCCACCCCCTCCTGCACTGTCTCGTAGGCAGCGGTTATTGGCCCCAAGCTCTACACCCATAAGAGGAGCATGGAGCAGCAAAAACGGGGAGTTCCTGGGGGTGGGCCAGGGTGGGGTGGGTGGACGTGCCTTGCTGACGCTTCCTATGTGTAATCCAGCATCCCCCCCCCCCCCGCTCAGACTTCTGAAATCGGCTGTTTAGCTGCGAATGCAGGGCAGCTGAAGCACAGAGGGGAAGATCCCCTCTGCGCTGCTCCTGCCCTGCATTGGATAGGCGGTTGCCTCTGAGTTCGGAGGCAGCCACCTAGCCCGATAGGATTGAACCGTAAATACCCTTTGTTCCATTTTTAAATAGATCACAGATAATGAGCTATCAATTTACCCCATTGTGTTCCGCTTCAGTTTCCTCTGTGAAAAGAGGAAAAGCGACAAGAAGAGGAGTGAGAACAATGACAGTGGAAAACTCAGATACGGGGAGGAGCGTGGAGGGGGGAAAGGAAGCGCATGTAAAGGAAGTCAGGTGTGATCCTGCATTTAAAACAGAAGCAGAAAGCTCTGTTTTAAATGAAGAATTTTAGGCTGGTGTAGAGATAACCCCAGGGCAAGGTCTATTTGCACAGCTAGTCACCACCCTCTATTGGTATGGACAAGATAACTTCTTGGTCCCCTTTGCCTGGGCTAAAGAGCTATTAAACATGCAAATGCCAAAAGTCCCCATATCCTAAAAAGGGAGATGGCAAACTACAGCTCTCCAGATGTTTTTGCCTAAAACTCCCATTATCCCTCACCATTGGCTATGTTGCCTAGGGCTCATGGGAGTTATAGGCCAAAACATCTGAAGGACCACAAGCCCTAAAACAATCAAGACAGCACCTTGCCACCTCTCAGTTGCGTACAGAAAGCTCTGATTTCTTGTATGATCTACTAAGTAGCAACAGAACACACATATCCAGGGTCAAGTACTCTTCTAGTCTGAAAGGCACAATACACTTAGCCTTTTGTTTGTGTGGAAATTCCCCTTCAAGTGCCATCCAAGTTTATATGCTTTGAGGTTGTTGTTGTTGTTTTGGTTTTCTAGGACTACAAATGGTTGTCCTTAAACTCTATGGTGTTCTTCATTCTACTTTGTTTGAGAGTGTCCCTGCTGGCCTTCATGTTCCAATCTCTTTCTCTCTCTGTGCCTTGAAGATCTCAGCCAAGATGCCCTCTCTCCCTTTGAACTTTTGTACTTTCGGAGAGTGATGTGGCAGGCAACTGGAAACCCTGGTTTGGTTGCCCCTTGCAACCCATGGCCTTGCCCATAAAAGCCTGGCTGTGGCATGATTGAATGCCTGCTCCCTTTAGATGTACCTTGATGCTGAGAAACCCTGCTCTCCCTGCAGATCATAAAGGAAGGACAGATACAAGTTTGCAATATCTCATTCTTCCTCCATTCCTCTGATTTTTCCTCCTCCTCCCTCCCTCCCTCCCTCCTTCCCTCCCTCACTCACTCACATACGTCTACCACTTCCATGTCCCTTTCTCCATATGCTGAAACATCACTGTGCAGTTGCTTTTGGCTTGATGCTGCCTCATCTCTCTTTTTTATCTATCACTCCGTCCTGGAAAAGCCTGCCTCCTCTTTTGTACTCTCTCCCAGGTAGCTGAGGACTCTGCTATCTAGATGAAAGTTCCTAAAGTTGCTTACACTGTACTCCTTTGTAGTTTGGTAACATGTGCTAGTTTCTGGGCCAGCTCTACCAGACAGACATGTGCCTGTCCTCCAGCAGAATAGAGATAGGGTCACAGGGGGAAGAGATTCCCCTAGCACCAGAGCCATTCTTTCTAATCATTAATTTTCCAGGAGGGCTTATTCACTGAACATGGAAAAGTGCATTTCAGATATGTATAGAGAGACATGTCATCAGCAAGAGTGGTAACAACCGTCTCAGGCAGATTGAACTCATTGCTTGTCTTTCAGCAGCCATTTAATGTAAGGTTTTTTAAAATAATAATAATAATCAGGATCACCACCTCTCTTTAATCCATTTTCATACCTTTTAATTCTAATGTCATCCAATGCAAATGTACACTTATATTTTGAAGGGTGCTCTAAATTTCACTTGGCAATGACAAATTCTTTGGATCTTAATATTGTTTGGATTTGTTAATTTAGAAAAAGACAGCTGCCTTCTTGATCACAAGAGCCTTTGGGTCACATGGCATGAACTGCAGTGCTATTAGTCAAAATCCCCAAACAACGAATGCATATAGTCATTCTATTCAGCAACTTTGTTGAACATAATAAGCATAAAATATTCTGCATTGGCTAGAGGCTACCGTTACTAAGCTTCAAAAGAAGCAATTTGTTACAAGCATTTAAAAGGGCCTGAAAGATCAGTTATGATATATTCACCTGATCTTGGGCTGGATTATATGGTTTTGGAAGGTATCAAAAAATATTTTGTTGACAGTTGAAGGAACACCATGCTTACAGACTTCATGGATATTGCTCACTATGTGTGTGGTGGGGGTGGGGAGAGGGGTAAGGATTGGGCCTGCTGGGCTCCTTGCCCCATTAATATTTATAATAATTTCTGAACAAAGCCTATACAAATACACTGTAGAACAGAGCCTATACATGTACACTTAGGAATGGAAGAATCAGAGAGGGTTGAGCTTGTCAAAGTTCTCTGAGTTCCACCTCAAAACTTGGTGTACCTTGTTCCTGTTCCAATTGTGAGGCCCTCCCTCCACATTTGAACAGGAAAAGTTTGCCTCTGGGTGCACTTTTTTTTAAAAGTGTGTTCCTCAAATATATACTTCTCCCATTGACTAAAGTGTGAAAATGTGTATTTTTCCAAAATGCAAAATTTTTAATTGCACATTTTTCTAAAGTACACATTTTGTGAATGTGCATCACAAGCTCGAGAATGAGTGAGTTTTGCATGCAGAAAGTACTCACATTTGCATTCATGTTCAGGGGTGTGAACAGGGCATGATCTGATCTTAAATTAATGGAAACAAAATTCTTGTTCATATCTATGTATGCACTGTTTGTGCAAAAGCTCTATATGTGTGATGGGGAATGCTGCAAAAAGGAGAGTCTCTGATCATGCAGACAGAACCTATAGATGTCCACCTTGAATGTGTGAAGGCTCTCTTTCGAATTTATAAAGAATGCACTGGTGTTGGTATTATTAAGCATGACCTGACCCACCCACCCCACCCCCTCACACACACACATTTAGCATCTTTCCATCAAATGGTGCCCAAGATGGAAAACAATAGTAAAATATAAAGTAAAATACTAGACTAGGGCTCCAGAAAAGTGCCTTGTTATGAAGTAAGAGGCATTTTTGGTGAAAAGCTGGTGAACAGGTATTTCCCCCCCTAATTTGAATATGCTGAAGCAAAATATCATGTTTACCAAGCTGAATTCTCACAGGAACATATAAAAAATTGAAGGCAAAAGACATATTCAATCAGAAAACAAAGGGTTAAAATGACACTCATAAGATTAAAATGACAAAGTTCTGAAACCTAGATAGGTGGACTCTGGATTGATCCAGCTGTGGACAGAAAGTGGACTATTAGGTGAAAACACTGCTACGCATGTTATGACAGGAAAGGACTATGAAAAAGGAACCCATGCTCACAAGATGACTCTACAAGCACTGTGGCAATGGCTTCTGCCACAATGCTTGACTTCATAGAATAGTCATAGAATCATAGAATAGTAGGGCTGGAAGAGGCCTATAAGACCATGGAGTCCAACCCCCCGACTTACGTGGAGGAACATGATTGTGATCTCAGCCAGTATCTGTTGGCCGCTACAGAGTCACATACATTTGATTATTGTGATGAGGTTGTGAAAACCCTATCCATGGAAACATTCAGAGACTTAATGACAGCATTTTTACAAAGCAGCACTGTCCACAGTCCTAATTTTCAATTTCGGTGGCAGTATATGTACATGGTTTCAAATACTTCTGCTCTTCATAAGAGCACAGAGAGATGGCATTTGGGACTTGCATTTGTATGTATTCAGAAGAATGATGCCATATTTTCACAGATATGGTCTAGTACCAGCTGACTCCAATCAGCAGCTTTTTATCTGGCCATACTTAATGAGACATATACTTCCCAGCCCATTTATACTTAATTTCCCAGATCAATGTTTCCCCTTCCACTGGAATGGTAGCTATCCAGGAATGAGAAATCTGAGCTCATGAACCAATGCCGAGCCATCTCAGTCTATTTACAATCTTGAGGAAGCATAAGCTAATTTTAAAAAGAACATGACAGTGAACATCTAAAATCTGCCTTTGTGCTACTAAAGTCAATGCTATTGGGTTTCCCAAGACCTAGAATTTATTTTTATAGATTCATTTTTATTTTTTTTCCCTTTCAGACTACATATAATGGCTGCAGACCTGTGTCTTTAAATCCAGATCTGCCCAGTTACATAGAAAGTGAGAGATGAGGGGCATAGCTCAAAAAGGGCATCTGTAAAAAAGATCAAAAGGGGGTATGTGGAATACTTAATCTCCACTGCCTCTATAGTTTACTTCTTTGAAGTCTATGGGTTTGAGTCAGGATTTTAGTGAACAGAAGGAGGACTCAGCTTGCAGAGGTCGCTCTGCCCAATTTTCAGGGATTCCCTCCCCTGCATCACAGCTCGCCCCATTCAGCAGGGTCTCCCAACCCTCTCAGTTGCTGGAGGGGCATGTCTCTAAATCACCTGGAGAGCTCTTGTGGTGAATAAACTTGAGTCATGAATTTATTCTGGAATTCCTGGATTTAGCTTGACTTGCAATGTGGGATCCTGAAGTATGGAACTTCTCCAACAAGCCAGGACTCTGTCTTGTCATAACGTATTTCTGTATCCTTGAAGCTGATTCAGCCTGGGGCTTCTCAGCCATGCCTGTTCTTGAATCATGGACAATAACGTGTTCTGAATCTTGTATTGTGAATCTGGATTTCTAAGGGCTTTGAACCCCTATTGTTATTCTAAGACTATGCTTCTGACTATAATTATCCACCTGGTTCTGTATTGTACCTTCATCTAAGCCACCTGCCATTAGCTTCCAAGTTAACCAGTTTGAAACTTCTAAGGTTAATCACCTATTCTGCACCTATAAAACCAATGTCACTGAATCTCTGTCTCTGTCAACCTGTCCGAAGGTGAGGGAACTATGCTGCCCAGACAGCTGTGAGGGGGAAGAGGCAGGGACGTCTGCTTCGTCCAGCTAACTCTTCCCCACCCAAAAAAATCAGGCTCCAGTACTGGAAGTGAGCTTGGCTGGGATTAAGGTGTTTGTGAGAGGGGCTGCAGAGGCATACATGATGGGCAGGGGGAGGGTTGAGCCCTCTCCAACTGTGGTGTGATCAGAGTAGATCCAGGCAAAAGCACACTGAGCTGCTGCTGTGACATGTATAGTTTCGAGCCTCAGTTTACATTAGAAGGTCATGACAAAAGTAGACTACAACCATATGAACAGCATTTGTACCCAGTAATCCACATCTGTCAAGTAAACCAGTCATAATTAGATTTTTCATCACCACCATCATCATCATTCTGAAATAATGTGCTTGTTATTTTTGAGGACGTTGATTTTATAAATTCTTATTTAAGATACAGAAGAGCAACATTTCTATAATGATTGACATGTCGTTAGCGTATTACTTTAAAAAAATTCTTACTAATATAGCACTGGAGAATTCAACACCACACATGGCACGTGCAATGGTGTCGACAGCATGATGAATGTGTGTGAAGAAAGATTTGGTTAGTGAAATCCTTACTACCACCAGACATTTCAAATATATTGATTTAAAATAAAAACACGCAGCAGTAGAGCAGAAGAAAGATGCAGAATTGGATTACAGCCTATTTGTTCCTTCTTACTTGTTGGGGCAGGAGGAAGGCGGTAAAAGAAATGAGGCAACTTCCTTCACTTTCTCTATGACACATTTTGTGTTTCATTTCTTTTCTGTTCCAGAACCTCATCTGACAAGCTTTTTTGTTGTTATTAAACTGATCCATAGCTCCAATTCTAAAGTAAAGCAACAGCATTGACCCTCACCTTCTTCCCCATGAAGCAGCAACATATAGTTTTAATGGCAAGTCATGTCCCTCTTTCAAGCATGCAATATTATTTAAAGAATTTGCCACCCTATTTATTTGTTTGTTTTATTAATTTGCTTCTTCAAATTAGAAATGAGATAGTATCCCAAACAAACCATGCATGCGTGTGCTAACCTTATTACTGGACCCATGGGGAGGAGGCTTGGAGAGCAGGCTTATGTATACATCAGAGGTGTCAATCGATGTCTTACTCTTAGGAACAGCCAGAAATGCCAAAATGTCAATGCTGTTAGGTAAGCTTTTATTGTTGGAATGGAAGCTTACAAAGGTGGTGTCTCCTGTTGGCTTGGCCATCTTGGTTCCTGATACTTTCTTCCCACCACCTGGGCAATAATTTCCCCTTAAAAGGTGTGCCCCATCTACATGACCCTGAGCATTCCCACCTTCAGAAGGCCCATGCCATGTGCACTCTAAGGACCAGGTTCTGGCTTCCATTTTGGCTGCTGTCTCATCCCTCTTCCTGAGCCTCTGCTCAGACCTGGCTGGTTGGACTCAAGCTTTCCTCTACATTCTGTTCTGACTTCTCCATTTCCTACAGTCTCTCTCATCATCTCATTTTTGTGAACTGCCCAGAGAGCTTCAGCTATGGAAATATAATGAACGAATGAATGAATGAATGAATGAATGAATGAATGTCTCCTTTAGCTTTCTCTCTGCCTGGTCTCCTATCTCCGCCAAGCTTCTTTTTCTCCCTCATCTCCTCCTTGCTCCAACACTGCCATGCCTGCTTCCAGTACCACCACCATTTTCCAGCTTGCCTGCAGCCTTTTGTCACCACATGGGAAATCACTTTCAGGTGATATCTGCTACCACTGGACAGAATCAGCTCTGCTTTTGGGTGAAGCAAGTGGTGATGGTTGGCCACACAACCCTTGAGAGATTCTGTGAGAATGTGAACAAATCCTGAACCAGTCACAGAGCAGATTTCTTTTCTTGACATCATGGTGTGGCTATGCTATGAACATAGAAAAGCCACCTCATTCCAGAAATCCTTCCAATGCCCTTCTGTTCGCTGCATAGTACAAACAACCCAGCCTCTTCACAAAAGAAGAGGACATAAATCTGACATCAAGAGTGGCACATTCACATATCAGTAGAACATTTTGATCTCACAGGACACTCTGCTACTGACCTGAAAGTCATCATGCTTCAACAACAAAAGCTTCAGAAGGAGGCTCCAGCATAAAATTGCCAAAGTAGAATTTCTTAGTAAATGTGATTTTGTTCTTGATCAGAACTGTGGATTTATTTCCTACTGCAAGTGCATAACAAAGTTAGGAAGATTTGTCACCAATAATTACTGTTATAAATGGTTACTGTCCATACCTTGCATACCTATTGAGACATCTTGCATCTGCATTTCATAGTCTTTTGGCTCCATCGTTCACATTTATTTTTCGATATAAGTCCTACCTGGCACCAGGAGTCAATAGTAACAGGAGAAGTGTTTCAGTGGTCATCTTTAAGTGTTCTGACAGGAACAGCATTTTCTTCTAGGGTAGATAGGAGTTGTAGTTTCAGCTGATACCTCTTGATACAGTTCTGGTAGGGTGAAAGCCTGCCATCCATGAACCTTCCCCCTTCACAAGGGTAAGTCTGATTGTGAAGTGGGTGAGAACTTGGCAGGGAGGGGTGACTGGCAGTGGTGATGACCACGAACCCTGTTACAAGCTGGAATGGAATTCAGATGGATTTGGGCTGTCTTCCAAATTGTATTCCAATTTCCCCTGATTTCGGTCCTTCGCTGTAACTATATGGAAAACTGTTTTAATCATCATGTTTATAGCTGTTCTTCAACTGAAGGAGACATGAGCCCTATTCACATCTTACTTGTGTGTAGGGCCTTATTGTGTTGAAGCAGGATGGAGCTACATCTTTAGCCCCACTCCTGATGTCATGCATCTGTCATTAAGGGAGCAATCCTATGGCCACTGGACAAAGGCTAGACATCCATAGGATATGTTGTTTTCCGGGAACTGACCTCAGAGCTCGTGCTCTGAGGTTGGTATTCCTGTGCTGTCTCAGAGGCAGTGCAGAACAACCCCATCCTCTGCACTCACAAGAGGAGCATGGAGTGGCCAAAATGGTGCATTCCCTGGGGGCGTTCCGGGGCGGGGAAGGCAGAAATGCCTGTATGACACATCCAATGTGTCATACAGCAGCCTCCTTCCCCACTCCATCCTCCCATGGCTAGACAGCTGCAATCAGCTGTCTAGCCGAAAAGCAGGGCAGGAGAAGCACGAAGGGAATGATCCCCTCCGTGCTACTCCTGCCCTGCTTTGGATAGGTGGTCGCCTCTGAGTTCGGTGATGGCTGCTTATCTGGATAAGATGGCACCCTAAGTGTGGTTGTTTGAAAAGGAATCTCAATGTGCAAAATGGCTGCTGATGTGCAGGGACTTCACGTGGCCAGGATACCTAGTTGCAGGGGTCCTGCGGTGCCTCAGTGTGCAAGCAGCTGCTAATGAACAGGGCTAAAGTCTTTGAATGTGATTCACTTTTTCTCCTATTCCAGGTCCAGATTGTATTTGGTGTGCTTTTGGTTTATTGTTCTCTATCTATCTTAACTGCACATCCTTATGCTGTCTCTTTATAATAATAATCATGCTCAAATGTCTTGAGGGAAATTTTATAGATAAAATGACCTTTCTGCTTATTTTAGCAAAGTAGGCACTTCATAATGTTGGAAGAACACCTGTGATATCTGAAACGCTTGATAGTGTAATAATTAGCTTTCCACCCTTTACGTGTGAAAAGTGGAGGATCTCCGTTTTGTGACAATGGTTACATTATTTTATAATGGGGTTGGACTCAATGGTCTTGTTGGCCCCTTCCAACCCTACTATTCTATGGCTCTATGATAAACATTTTTGAAGAGTCTAAGGTAGGGATGTATGAAAGTCACTTACCTTTTCGTGGATTGTGTTCATAGTGGGGGGGGAGGTGCTCCATCCCTCACCCTGGAATCCTTGATGGGGGGAGGCAATCTGGTCCTCCTGCCCAGAATCCTGCCTGGCTGGCTGTGCTCCATGGCGGCTCCACAGAGCAGCCGGCCAGGGCCGTCCGCAGCCAGATTTCCAACCGCGGACTGGCTGATGTGGACGCAAATGGCGACCGCCATAGCGGCCGCCATTTGCGTCCAGCCAGGCAGTTGTGATAGGCTACATAAGTCTTTACGTAGCCTATCACGGCTGGGCAAAAAAAAAAAAAAAGGCATACGCAAATGGAGGCTACTGCGGCCGCCATTTGCATTCCCTATTGTTCGCCGTTCTAGCCTACGTAAATATTTACGTAGGCAATTACGGAGAAAAAAAAGGGAACCGCAAATAGCGTAGTGGGCGCGATCTGCGTTTCTTCTTTTTTTGCCGTAAAAGCCTATGTAAATATTTACGTAGGATAAAACGGCGAAAAAAAAAAAGAATGCAAATAGCGCCCACTACGCTATTTGCGGTTCCCTTTTTTTCCGCTGTAATTGCCTACATAAATATTTACGTAGGCTAGAACGGCTAAACATAGGGAATGCAAATGGTGGCCGCCATAGCCACCGCCATTTACGTATGCTGGGTTTTTGGAGGGGGGGTTAGCCGTGATAGGCTATGTAAATTCTTATGTAGCCTATCACAGCTGCAAGGACAGCAATGGCGGCCGCAACAACCCGGCTGCAGCCGGCCAGGAGACCAGCCGCCGCCACCAGAGCTGCCGGCGAAGCTGCCACATCTGCCCCAGGTAAGTTCCATCCCGGGGGATTCCGTGGGGTGGGTGGGGGGCCAGGAGGCTGTGCTGCCACGGATTCCAGGGGGCCAGATTCTAAAGAATCCGGCCTCACTGGAATCCGTGGCGGAATTCTCTGCCATCCCTAGTCTAAGGAAGCAGAAGTTATAGCTATTGATGGTGATTCTCTTATAAAAAGGCTACGTGGAAACCTATCAAGACCTAAAGCCATGGTGTTTTTTTAGTTGTAAAGTTTCGTTTACTCTATCATTGTTTAGAGTGTGAAAAGTTTGTTTGCACTGATATAAAAATCAATACAAATATTATTTAAAACAACAACAATTCCCTAAACCCCCATCATATTGGATAATTTCAGGACGGTTTCTAATATTCCATTACTGGACAAGATGTTCAAGCGTGTAATGATGTACACCTGGAACTGGACAGGTAGAGTATAGCCCTCTTGGTTATTCTGGAATTCTCTATGGCTTTCATTACCATTGAATATGATATCACTCTGGACTGCCTGACTCAGATGGAACTTGGAGGCATGTTTTTATGGTGGTTCCGGTCTTTCTTGGAGAGGCAATTTCAGAAGGTGGTGCTGGGGACTCCTGCTCAGTGCCTTGGCTATTGGCCCCCATGCTATTTAACATCTACATGAATCATGAACCTGCTGGATGAGGTCATCCAGAGTTTTGGTCATCCAGACTTTTGATGTCAACAATATGTGGATGACACCCAACTGTCCTTGCCCTTCTAAATCCAAGGAAATTGTTCAAGTTCTGAATTGGTATCTAAAATCAGTAATGGACTGGATGAAGGCAAATAAAAATAAAAATAAAGCTTACTTCAGATAAAATAGAGATTGGCCTTCTCAGTAGAAAGCATATTAGGAAAAAGGGGGGGGTCAACTTGCCTTGGATGGGAAGGTCACTCCCCTTGAAGACTCAGGTTTGCATATTGGGTATAAACCAGGATTCACTCTGAACTTGCTGCCCAGCTTTAGGCAGTGGGGGCAGGAGTGCTTTTGGTGTGCCAACTGAGCCCATTCTTGGATATGTGAGCTCTGGCCATAGTGACGCAAGGCTTGTTTGGACTCCTGTAATGCATTCTAGGTGGGTCTGCTTGTGAAGAATAATTTAAAAGTTCAGCTAAGTAAAAATGCTGCAGCCAGACTGTTGACTAGTGTCAGTTATAGAGAACACATGACTCTCACATTGCAACAGCTTCACTGGCTAGCAGTCCATTTCTGGGCACAATTCAAATGACTCTTTTTGGCATGCAAAGCCTTAGGTGACCAAGTTGGGGCTAAGTTATCTGAAAGACCATACCGTAGCTGAACATCTGAGGTGCATTTGGCAAGAACTTGAGAGAAGGCCTTCTTGTGGCTGCTCTCAAGCTATGAAACTCCTTGTCAAGGGAGGCCCATCTAGCCCCTCCTCTGATAACTTCCTGTCAACAGACAAACATGTTTTTGCTAGACAATGTATCTAGTTTTTAGTTTTAGTGTTTGGTTTCATAACTGTATGACCAGTTTAAATATACTGCAATTTTTCAACTTCTTGTATTTATTGATTTTTAAAATTTTATTTATGTGTTTTACCTGCCTTGTTTGTTATGTTTTTCATTGTTGTTATGTATGGACTAGGACAAATTCCCCAAAAGAGCAACTTAGGGGGCATTTTTAGTGAACAGTTGGTAAACATTCTTTTCTACCTAATTTGAATGTGCTGAATTCAAAAATGCTGTTTACCAAGCCCAATTTGTGTTTTTTTGTACTTGTAATTTTATTTTGTTTACTAATTAAATGTGAAATGGCTATTTTTCTTACAGACTAATTTTCCGACATTAACATTTTTTGGTCAGCAGAACGAAATAAAATAGCTCTGCATATGTTCTTAAATTGTATTTTAGTAAATGCAGCTACAGGTTTTATGTATCATGCTGTCTGTTGCTTCAAACTTTGAACATTTATCACCACTGAAAAAGCAGTTAAAACTCATCTAATGTAGGAGGTTATTACGTTACTCGTTCATGCTTTAGTTCTGCATTTGCATGCTGTCATGCATTGCATTTTCCCTTTCATACAACTACATTTGTTCGATCTGCATCCAGTGCAGCATCCACATCTGATGGTTTCTTCACAAGCATCAGGTATTGCAGATAGTGACATGAGCTTTGGCAAAAAAAAAAACAATTGCATTGGGTCCATTCCATTTTTTCTGGTGCAAGTAAGAATGGAATATTACAAGTTGCTTGCCTCCATGCTGATAATGAGCTGTCTATATGTGGAACTTAAGTGCATCATTTGTTGGAGGCAATGCTTCAGGTGACCACCATTTGCCAAATAAAACTAGACTTGCCTTATCACAGTTGCCGTCATTTGGAAGACATCTTGCAGACAAATTTCTCAGTATGGTTGTTGGTTAAGATCACCTTTTCCTAGATTTTTAAGATCAGGTTCTGAGCAAAATGCTTTCCAAGTGGTTTTCTTGCCATGTCCAGCAATGTGGGATACAGCATCACAGCTAGTGATTGCATGAAATGGAATGGTGTCAGTCAGATCTTGCACTGAATGACACAGCTTGGCACATACAGTATGCACAGGAATATACTTTGACTCTGCTGATGTGCCTGATTTCATCCACAGCCTTTCACAAGTCAGCTGCTGAAATGAGCCACTACTAGTACAAGAACATCCGTGTCACGTGCTGATTCAGCAACAGTGCTGGCATTTGCATGCCTACAGTGCAGTACAGTTCTTGTATCAGCCTCCTCATGTGTGACTATCAGTGCACTTATATCCACAGTGGGATTGGAGGACCTCACTGTCTTCTTTGAATCCTCCAGAAACAATGATAGCCTTGTTCTTGGGTGCTTGTAGTATAAGTTGTTCTGAAAGGAAACATGCAAGATCAGCCTTACTGTCTAGCAGAGCCAAGAAATTTGCCCAGTTGGTTAGAAGTGAAATGTTTCTGTCTTCAACAAATCTCTGAATTGGCTGAAGTCCCCTTGATCATTTGTGTCTTGTCCCTCCTTTGATAGAATCTGACCTATATCTATCAAATGTAATGTCAGTTCTGTCAAAATGCTGACCACTGTGAAATACAGATTTCATGGAACTGTCAGAGACCGGTCACCAAAAGTGCTACAGCCAGTTGGTTTCTCTAGTGCCACCATACATACTTGTCCATCAATCACAAGACGTGAAGTACCTTCAAGTGTGACCTGTGGAGGACAATGGATATCATTTGTTAAAATATCTCCAAGGACTGATTCATTTCCTGTTCTGAGGTCTGCATTCAGTTCTGCGAGAACAATTGGCAATGGCCTCAGTTCATGTTGCAATATTTCTTGTAGTTGTACCACTTGCTGCTCCATAAGCCATGATTAAGCAATGCAAGATGTTCCGATCAGCTTTTATGGGGACTTGCTTTCTTGTTTGTTTGAGTCTGCACCATGTAAAGACATGCAAATGTTGAAGCTTTTACCTTCTTTAATGGAGCATGGAATTTCTAGGGATGTACGAAAGTGACTTACCTTTCGCGGATTATGTTGATGGTGGGGGGGGAGGCATTCCGTCCCTTCCCCCGGAATCCTGGCCAGGGGGGGAGGCACTCCATTCCTCCCCCCCGGAATCCTCGAACGGCCGGCTGTGCTCTGAGGCAGCTCTGCAGAGCAGCCAGCCAGGCCCAGCCAGAGCTGTCCGCAGCCGGATTTCCGGCCGTGGAGGGCTCTGGGTTAAAAAAAAAAAAACGCGTACGCAAATGGCGGCAGCTACGGCTGCTGCCATTTGCATTCCTTCTTTTTACCGTCTTAATCTATGTAAATATTTACGTAGACTATGACAGCGAAAATCAAGGGGAACGCAAATAGCGTAGCGGGCGGCATTTGCGTCCCCTTTTGATTCCCCGTTTTAGCCTACGTAAAGATTTACGTAAGCTAAAATGGTGAATGAAAAAGGGATGCAAATAGCGCCTGCTACACTATTTACATTCCCCTTGATTTTCGCCGTCATAGTCTATGTAAATATTTACGTAGATTAAGATGGTAAAAAGAAGGAACGCAAATAGCAGCGGCCGTAGCCATTTGCGTACGCGTTGTTTTTTTTAAACTCACCCCCAACCATGACGTCTTTTTTAAATTTTTTTTAAACCTAGCCATGATAGGCTACATAAATCTTTACGTAGCCTATCACAACTTTTTTTTTTTTTCTTTTCACAAGCCTGGAAATGGCGGCAGCAGCTGGTCGGAAGACTGGCCGCTGCTGCTGCCTTCACTGGAGCTGCTGCCGAAGCCGCTGCCGGAGCTGCCGCCGCCCGGAAGATCCGCCCCAGGTAAGTCTCGTCCCGGGGGGGATCCGCAGGGGGGCGGGGGGGCAGGCCGTTCTGCCACAGATTTTGGGGGGCTGAATGCACTGGCATTGGCCTCACCGAGATCCGTGGTGGAATTCTCTGACATCCCTAGGAATTTCATTTGCAAAGTTCTCTCTGTTGGCACCAAGATTCTTTCCTGAATGAAGGCAAGCAATTGCTTCTGACCCAGTATTTCAACAATGAGCAGAGATCCATGTATCACCTCTGTAGCCATATCCATTGTTGCAATGGCACGAAAAGTTGAGATGGATGAGGCAGGAGACAAGACGTTGCATCTTTCCAAAGTCTGGAGCACTTTACATTCATCAAAATGGTCTCTTGGTTTCTTGCAGCAGTCAACTCATTGCAGATCAGTTGATCATCAAGCCCAAGTGGAATCAGAGCCCTTGTTTGTGCTGAAATTGTTGTTGTTCAGTCGTACAGTCATGTCCGACTCTTCGTGACCCCATGGACCATAGCACGCCAGGCTTTCCTGTCCTGCGCACTCTTCCGGAGTGTGCTCAAGTCCATTGCATCGGTGATGCTATCTAGCCATCTCATCCCCTGCTGTCCCCTTCTCCTTTTGCCTTCAATCTGAGCATCAGCTTCAGTGTCTGGCCTTCCAATGAGCAGTCAGGGATGATTTCCTTTAGGATGGACAGATTTGACCTCCTTGCAGTCCAGGGGACTCATAAGAGTCTTCTCCAGCACCACAGTTCGAAAGCATCAATTATTTGGCGCTCAGCCTTCCTTTTAGTCCAGCTCTCACAGCCATATGTTGCTACTGGGAAAACCATAGATTTGATTATACGAATCTTTGTCGGCAAGGTGATGTCTCTGTTTCTTACTATGCTGTCTAGGTTTGCCATAGCTTTCCTCCCAAGTAGGGATGTACGAAAGTCACTTACCGCTTCGCGGATCTGCTTCGCAGAGGGGGGGGAGGCGCTCCGTCCCTCCCCCTGGAGTCCTGCCCAGGCAGCTCCACTCCGCGGGGATTCTGCGGAGCTGCCGGCCGGCTCTGCCCCTAGCCGGACATCCGGCTGCTGGGCAGCAGGGATGCAAATGGCGGCGGCCATAGCCGCCGCCGTTTGTGTCCCTGTATTTAACCGTGATAGGCTACGTAAAGACTAGGGATGGACGAAAGGGACTTACCTTGTCCTGCAGCTTGCTTCACGGTGGGGGGGAGGCGCTTTGCTTCTCCCCCCGAAGTTCAGGCGAGGGGGGGGAGGCGCCCCGCCTCGCGCGGCCGAAATTCAGGCCGGGGAGAAGCGCCCCGTCTCCCCGGCCACAAAACAAAAAGTGAAAAGAAAAAAAAAACGTGATAGGCTACGTAATGATTTACGTAGCCTATCACGGCTAGATTTCCAAAGTCAGCCATGATAGGCTATGTAAATCGTCACGTAGTCTATCACGGGTGACTTTGAAAAAAAAAAAGTGCGTACGAAAATGGCGGCACCCATGGGGCGCCACTATTTGCGTTCCTTAGTTTGGCACGTCTGGACTACATAAAGATTTGCGTAGACTACGGCGAAAATAAGGGAACGCTATTTGCGTTGCCCTTATTTTCGCCGTAGTCTACGTAAATCTTTACGTAGACTAGACGTGCCAAACCAAGGAACGCAAATAGTGGCGCCCCATGGGTGCCGCCATTTGCGTATGCGCTTTTTTTTTTCAAAGTCACCCGTGATAGGCTACGTGATGATTTATGTAGCCTATCATGGCTGACTTTGGAAATCTAGCCGTGATAGGCTACGTAAATCGTTACGTAGCCTATCACGGGTGTTGTTGTTGTTTTTTACTTTACTTTTTTATTTTATTATTTATTTTATTTATTTATTTCAGTTCTATACTGCCCAATAGCCAAAGCTCTCTTTTGCCATTTTGCAATGGCGGCGGCAGCAGCCGGTCAGAAGACCGGCCGCCGCCCCCCCCACCGAAACACCGCCAGGACCCGCCACCGAGAGGGACATTCGCACGAGGTAAGTCCCATACCGGGGGGGGGGGCGGCGGAGAATTTCACCACCAATTTCGGGGGGCCGAATGCGTTGGCATTCGGCCTCCCGGAGATTTGGGGAAAAATTATCCACCATCCCTAGTAAAGACTTATGTAGCCTATCAATTCTGGGTAAGAAAACAACAACAAAAAAACGCATACATATGTGTACAAAAACACATGTAAATATTTACGTAGGCTAAAACGGCGAATCAAAAAGGAACGCAAATAGCGCCCACTACGCTATTTGCGTTCCCCTTTATTTTCGCCGTAATAGTCTATGTAAATATTTACATAGACTAAAACGGCGAAAAATAAGGAACGCAGATGGCGGCTGCTGTAGCCACCGCCATAGCTGCCACCATTTGCATACGCCGTTGTTTTTTGTTTTTTGTTTACCCAGAAGTGACAGGCTATGTAAGTCTTTACGTAGCCTATTATGTCTAGGTAAAAAAGAAAGAAAAGACCGAACTGCAAATGGTGGCGGCTGCCACCATTTGCATTCCCCTTTTTTTTTTTTTGCCATTTTAGCCTACGTAAATATTTACGTAGGCTATTACAGAAAAAAAAGGGAATGCAAATGGCGGCCGCCGTAGCCACTGCCATTTGCGTTCGCTGTTTTGTGGGGTTTTCTGCCGTGATAGGCTACATAAATATTTATGTAGCCTATCACGGCAAAATACAGGGACGCAAATGGTGGCGGCTACGGCAGCCACCATTTGCATCTCTGCAGGCTGCCCAGCGGCCGGATGTCCAGCTGCAGGCGGCCCCGGCCGGCAGCTCCGCAGAATCTCCGCAGAGCAGAGCCAGATGGAGAGAATTTTGGGGGGAGGGACGGACCGCCTCCCCCCCACCGCAAATGTCACCCTTCAAAAAGGTAAGTGACTTTTGTACATCCCTAGTAGGGATGGCGGAGAATTTCTCCACGAATCTCCGGGAGGCCGAATGCCAACACATTCGGCCCCCCGAAATTGGTGGTGAAATTCTCTGCCCCCCCGCCCCCCTGGGATGGGACTTACCTCCTTCGAATGTCCCTCTCGGCGGTGGGTCATGGCGGCGTTTCAGCGGCTTTTCGGAGGGGGCGGGGGCCGGTCTTCCAACCGGCTGCCACCACCGCCATTTCCCCGCAAAGTAAAAAACAAAACATGTGATAGGCTACGTAACGATTTACGTAGCCTATCACGGCTAGATTTTCAAAGTCAGCCGTGATAGGCTACGTAAATTTTTATGTAGCCTATCACGGCTGACTTTGGGGGGGGGGAAGTGCATACGCAAATGGCGGCACCCATGGGTGCCACCATTTGCGTTCCTTATTTGGGCAGGGGTAGTCTACGTAAATCTTTACGTAGACTACCCCTGCCCAAACAAGGAACGCAAATGGAGGTGCCCATGGGCGCCACCATTTGCGGATGTGCTTTTTTTTTTTCAAAGTCAGCCGTGATAGGCTACGTAAAGATTTACGTAGCCTATCTCAGCTGACTTTGAAAATCTAGCCGTGATAGGCTACGTAAATCGTTATGTAGCCTATCACGTCTTTTTTTTTTAATTACCTTTTTATTTCGTGGCCAGGGAGACGGGGTGCTCCTCGCCAGCCTGAATTTCAGGGGAAGAAATGGAGCGCCTCCCCTCCCACACCAAACACAGCTGTGGGACCAGGTAAGGGACTTTCGTCCATCCTTAGATGAACGAAAGTCACTTAACTTTTCGCAGGGGTGATTCGCGGTGGGGGGGAGGCGCTCCGCACCTCCCCCCGAAATCCTAACCCAGCCAGCTCCGCTCTGCGGCAACTCTGTGGAGCCTCTGGCTGAGTGCATTCGCAGGCGTCTGGAGTCTGCGGACGCAAATGGCGGCTAAAGTGGCCACCATTTGCAATCATGATTTTGGGAGAGTGCAAAAGCTGGTTTGAAACCCAACATTAAAAAACCGAAGATCATGGCATCTGGCCCCATCACTTCCTGGCATATAGAAGGGGAAGAAATGGAAGCAGTGACAGATTTTATTTTCTTGGGCTCCAAGATCACCGCAGACGGTGACAGTAGCCATGAAATTAAAAGATGCTTGCTCCTTGGGAGGAAAGCTATGGCAAACCTAGACAGCATAGTAAGAAACAGAGACATCACCTTGCCGACAAAGGTCCGTATCATCAAAGCTATGGTATTACCAGTAGTAATGTATGGCTGTGAGAGCTGGACTATAAGGAAGGCTGAGCATCGAAGAATTGATGCTTTCGAACTGTGGTGCTGGAGAAGACTCTTACGAGTCCCCTGGACTGCAAGGAGGTCAAATCAGTCCATCCTAAAGGAAATCAACCCTGGCAGCTCATTAGAAGGACAGATACTGAAGCTGAAGCTCAAATACTTTGGCCATGTAATGCGAAGAGAAAACTCCCTGGAAAAGACTCTGATGCTGGGCAAGATTGAAGACAAAAGGAGAAGGGGACGGTAGAGGATGAGATGGCTAGATAGCATCACCGATGCAATGAATATGAACTTGAGCATGCTCTGGGAGAGAGCGCAGGACAGGAAGGCCTGGCGTGCTATGGTCCATGGGGTCACGAAGAGTCAGACATGACTTAATGACTGAACAACAACAATCACAGGGGGAAAAAACAGGAACGCAAATGGCAGCGGCTACGGCGGCTGCCATTTGCATTCCCTTTTTTTGTCGTGATAGGCTACGTAAATACTTACGTAGCCTTAGGGATGTACGAAAGTCACTTACCTTTTCGTGGAATCTTTTGCGGTGTGTGGGGAGGCGCTCCATCCCTCCCTCCAGAATCCTCGATGGGGGGGAGGCGATCTGCTCCTCCCGCTCGGAATCCTCGATGGCCGGCTCTGCTCCGCAGCCAGGCCGCGGAGCAGCTGGCCTGGGCCGTCTGCAGCCGGATTTCTGGCCGCGGACAACCTGGTGCAGATGCAAATGGCGGCTGCCGTAGCAGCCGCCATTTCCATCCAGCCAGACAGCCATGATAGTCTATGTAAGAATTTACGTAGCCTATCACGACTAACCTAAAAACAAAACAAAACAATGAAGCATACGCAAATGGCGGCCGCCATGGCGGCTGCCATTTGCGTTCTTTCTTTTTTGCCAATTTATCTTACGTAAATATTTACGTAAGATAAAACGGCAAAAAAGGGGAACGCAAATAGCGTAGTGAACGCTATTTGTGTTCCTTTATTTTTCGCCGTTCTAGCCTACGTAAATATTTACGTAGGCTAGAACGGCGAAAAATAAAGGAACACAAATAGCGTCCACTACAATATTTGTGTTCCCCTTTTTTTCGCCATTTTATCTTCTGTAAATATTTACATAAGATAAATCGGCGAAAAATAGAGAATGCAAATGGCGGCCACCGTGGCCACCACCATTTGCGTACACTGCGTTGTTTTTTTGTTTTTTGTTTAGGTTAGCCATGATAGGCTACGTAAATTCTTACGTAGCCTATCATGGTCCAAGGACGGCAATGGCGGCGGCAGCAGCCCTACTGCAACCGGCCAGGAGACCAGCCACTGGAGCAGCCGCTGCCGGAGGCACCGCCGCCGTCGGAACCGCCGCTGCCGACGAATCCGCTGCATCCGCCCCAGGTAAGTGCCATCCTGGGGGGATTCCGCGGGGGGGGGGGCAGGAGGCCATACTGCCATGGATTCCGGGGTGCTGGATTCTAAAGAATCCGGCGTCACTGGAATCTGTGGCGGAATTCTCCGCCATCCCTATGTAGCCTATCACGGCCTCCGCAGGGATGCAAATGGCATCCCTGCATTAGCTGTGATAGGCTACGTAAGTATTTACATAGCCTATCATGGCCTAAATGGGGAAGTGAATGGCGGCCGCAGATGTGGCCGCCATTCGCAAAGCAGCACAAACGGCACCAGGTAAGTGCTCCATTTCGCGTGCCTTTCACAGGGTGGTGGGGCGGGGGGCTTTGTTCTGCCATTGATTTCAGGGGGCTGAATGCACTGGCATTCGGCTTCACTGAGATCCGTTGCGGAATTCTCCGACATCCCTAGCTGGTACTGGAGGGCAGACAGCTGACCTAAGAAAGCATAAAATAATGCCATTGGCTCATTGGACTGAGTGTTTGTTCTGCTACTAAAAACTAGGTATTGGAGAGAATTCCACCACGGATTTCAGTGAGAATGAATGCACTGGCATTTGGCCCCCTGAAATCCGTGGCGGAACGGCCTCCCCCCGCCCCCCCATGGAATCCCTCCGGGACGAAGGTTACCTGGGGCAGATGTTCCGGCAGCAGCGGCTCCAGCAGCAGTGGCTCCGGTGGCGGATGCAGCGGTGGTGGCGGCAGCAGCAGCTGGTCTCTTGGCCGGCTGCTGCGGACTCAAATGGCGGCCACCATGCCATTTGTGTAGCTGCTTTTGCTGTGATAGGCTACTTAAGTATTTACGTCTTTATCTATCACAGCAAGCAAAAAAAAAAACAGTGTACGCAAATGGCAGTGGCTATGGCAGCCACCATTTGCATTCCCTTTTTTTCACTGTTTTAGCCTATGTAAATATTTACGTAAGCTATTACAGCGAAAAAAAAGGGGAACGCAAATAGCATAGTCAGTGCTATTTGCGTTCCCCTTTTTTTCACCGTAATAGCTTATGTAAATATTTACCTAGGTTAAAACAGTGAAAAAAAGGGAACGCAAATGGTGGCCACCATAGCCTCCACCATTTGCGTACGCAGTGGGGGGTTTTCCGGAAGGCTGCGGGTGGCCCCGGACAGCGGCTCCATGGAATTTCCGCAGAGCGCAGCTGGTCGGATTAGGATTTCAGGGGGAGGTGCGGAGCGCCTACCCCCACTGCAAATCCCCCCATCGAAAAGGTAAGAGACTTTCGTACATCCTTACTAAAAACCAAAAAATGTCACCTGCTAGCGACCCATGTATACACATAATGAAAGTCATATCTTGTCTTGAACTACAGAAACCATATCAACTCTTTTGTGTGGCTCACTTTCAGTGATCCAAGACAAGACTAGCTTTCTATACCAAGTGATAAGGGTAGAGGAGAATTCCTGCTGCAGAATGGTGTGCTATGTGAGTGCTGAGACTAGAGTGTGGGTGAGATATTTACTGCAGGGGTGGACTTTTTGTTGTTTTTATAGATTTAGTCAGTTAATGACTAACAGCTCAACTCCAGCTGTTTTCTCCTGTTTGCACCCAAGTCTGTGGAGTGTCAGTAGCTAGTAGCCACCAGCCATCATAAACCATCCATACTAATTTAAACAACCACCTTTTAGCCACTAGCATACATGGAAGAATCTAGGAGCGCACGAAAGCCACTTACCTGGTCTCGCAGCTTGCTTCGCAGTGGGGGGGAGGCACTTCGCTGCTCCCCCCGAAGTTCAGGCCAGGAGGGGAGGCTTCCCGCCTCGCCCGGCCAAAATTCAGGCCGGGGAGGAGGCGCCTCGCCTCGCCCGGCCGCAAAATAAAAAGTTAAAAAAAAAACACCCCCGTGATAGGCTACGTGATGATTAACGTAGCCTATCATGGCTAGATCTGCAAAGTCAGCCGTGATAGGCTACGTTAATTGTCACGTAGCCTATCACGGGTGACTTTAAAAAAAAAAAAGCACATACGCAAATGGCGGCCCCCATAGGGAGCCGCCATTTGCTTTCCTTATTTGGTCGCTGTAGTCTACGTAAATTTTTATGTAGACTACAGCGACCAAATAAGGAACATGAATGGCGGCTCCCTATGGGGGCCGCCATTAGCCGTACGCACTTTTTTTTTTTTTTAAGTCACCCGTGATAGGCTACGTGACGATTTACGTAGCCTATCACGGCTGACTTTGCAAATCTAGCCGTGATAGGCTACATTAATCGTCACGTAGCCTATCACGGGGGCGTTTTTTGTTTTTTGTTTACTTTTATTGGAATGGCGGTGGCGGCAGCCGGTCGAAAGACCGGCTGCCGCCTCTGCCCCTGTCGAAGACCTGACAAACCGCCGCCGGGACCCGCCGCTGGGAGGGACATTCAGGAAAGGTAAGTCCCGTCCCGGGGGGGTGCGGGGGACGGGGGGGTGCGGGGGACGGGGGGGTGCGGAGAATTTCTCCCTGAAACTACTTCGGGAGGCCGAACACGTTGGCACCCGGCCCCCCGAAGTTTCAGGGAGAAATTCTCCCCCATCCCTAGAAGAATCATCTTTAGATAATCAAAAAGACTAGAAACTCCTCACTTAACTTTCAGAACAATATGAATTAGAGGATTTTTTTTCCTGCATAAACTACTGCAAATGTACATCTGAATCCCCCATGTCTTCAGGGATCTAAGTCAGCCTTCCCCTACCTGGTGCCCCTCACATGTCTTGAACTACAACTCTCATCATCCCCAGACAGCATGAGGAGTCATAGTCCAAAACATCTGGAGGGTGGCAGGTTGTGGAAAGCTGATTTAGCTGTGTTGAGAATTCAGCAGCCTGGTCAACATTCCTTCAGCATGTCCAAATATCAGACTGATTGAATATGTGGGCTGGAGGAGCTGAATATCTATTTGCTAATAGCACTATCCTGTTCCATGATGCTCCCACATGGTATAAATGAAAAAGAGAAAAACTATTCTTCAATCTTCACCATCCACACATTGTGCCCTTTCAATGGTGTCTTCCAGAAGAAATCTACTAAAGGACAGGTTAATTACAACTAACTGTAAAGATACTGAATGTCTGCCAGTGGATAAATACCCCTGTTGCTTCCAATCATTTGAATAAATTAATTGAAAATTATGCCCTAGAAAGGCTTTATATTTTGAGGCTTTAATAAATCAGTTTTTTGTTTAGGTCTCTCACCTTCAAATTACTTTTTTTAATATTCAGCACATATCCTGATATTAAGAAGAGCTTCAAGCTGTTCAACTGGTAAAGCATTAATTTTTATGTGAAGCATTTAGAGGATCTTATGGAAGAAGGGATTGAAACTTCTGCATAATAAACTACTAAGACACAGGTATGCTCAAACTGTTCTCTGTAGTATTTCATATAGGATAAATGTTTACTTTTTACTATGCATTCAAAGGCACAATCCTATGTATGTTTAGACCAAAAAAAGTGGCTGGCTGGGGCATGCTGGGAATTGTAGGCCTTTTTTCTGTCTAAGCATGCATTGGATTGCACCCAGAGGGAGCAATCCTATGGCTGCTAGACAGCAGCTAGACGGCCATAGGATATGCTGTTTTCCGGGAACCAATCTTGGAGCCCACGCTCCAAGGTTGGTTCCTGGAAAACTGACCTCCCCCTAGGGATGTCAGAGAATTCCACCACGAATCTCGGGGATGCCGAATGCCAGTGCATTCGGCCCCCCGAAATCGGTGGCAGAACGGTCCGCCCCCCCAGGACGGGACTTACCTTGGGCGGATCTTCCTGGCGGCGGCGGCTGCGGCAGCGGTGCGGCGGCAGTGCGGCGGCAGCAGCTGCGGTGGCCGGTCTTCCGACTGGCTGCCACCGCCACCATTTCCAGTTAAAAAAACAAACAAAAAAAAGTGATAGGCTATGTAAAGAGTTACATAGCCTATCACGGCTAGATTTTTAAAAAACACCGTGATAGGCTACATAAATGTTTATGTAGCCTATCACGGCTGATTTAAAAGAAAAAAAAACGCGCGTACACAAATGGCAGCGCCCATGGGCGCCGCCATTTGCGTTCCTTATTTTGGCACATCTTAGTTTAGGTAAACATTTACGTAGACTAAGACGGCGAAAATAAGGGGGACACAAATAGCATAGATGCTACGCTATTTGCTTTCCCCTTATTTTCGCCGTCTTAGTCTACGCAAACATTTACGTAGACTAAGACGGCGAAAATAAAGGGAACGCAAATAGCGTAGCGTCTACGCTATTTGCGTTACCTTTATTTTCGCTGTTTTAGTCTACGTAAATGTTTACATAGACTAAGACATGCCAAAATAAGGAACGCAAATGGTGGCGCCCATGGGCGCCGCCATTTGTGTACCCACATTTTTTTTTCTTTTAAATCAGCCGTGATAGGCTACGTAAACATTTACGTAGCCTATCACGGCTGACTGCAGGGTCGCAAATGGCGGCGGCTATGGCTGCCGCCATTTGCGTCCCTGCTAGCCAGCACCTGGATGTCTGGCCGCTGGTGGAGCTGGCCGGCGGCTCCACAGAATCCCTGCAGAGCAGAGCAGGCCGGCCAGGATTTGGGGGGGAGGGATGGAATGCCTCCCCCCCTGGACAGAATTTCAGGGGGAGGGATGGAGTGCCTCCCCCCCACTACGAATGTCACCCTTTGAAAAGGTAAGTGACTTTCGTACATCCCTACCTCCCCCCAGTTCTGTGCTGCCTCCGAGTCATCGCAGAACAGCCCTGTCTGCCACACTCGCAAGAGGAGCACAGAGCTGCTGAAAAGTGGCATGGCTGGGGGCATTCCCAGGTGGGGAGGGAGGAAATGCCTGTACGACACATCCAATGTGTCATACAGCAGCCTCCGTCCCAGCTCCGTGCTCCTGCAGCTAGACAGCCATAGTCGTCTGTCTAGCCGCAAATGCAGGGCAGGAGAAGCACGGAGGGAACGAACCCTTCCATGCTTCTCCTGCCCTGCTTTGGATAGGCAGTCACCTCTGAGTTCAGAGGTGGCTATCTATCTAGTTAGGATTGCATCCTTAATGGCTCAGTAAATGCCATCTCCCTTTAAGTGTCCCTACTTACTAAGGACATCTCTTTTTAAAAAAATTCAAAGCGGTTCAGAATAGGGATGGGTGAGAAATTCAGTCGGCTCACATTTCAATGTGAACTTACTAAATATACACTTCCTGCATCTAGACACGGACCAAAATGCAGTTTGCCACCAAAATCCATTTGTTTCAGAAGTTTGCGATGCAGTTTCAAAACACAAAACAAAACAAAAAAAAACAAATGTGTATAAAAATGCATACGCTTCAACATCAACATGCACAAAATGTGTATATTTCAAAAAATGTGCACCAGAAATGCTATATAATAGCTTCATTCAATGTGCACTCTTTATTAAAAAATGTCTGGCTGCCTTGGTTACAGTTGCTATGAAGGGAGGATTCAAGCTGAGGAAGCAACCTTTCTCAGAATGTGGGTCAGCAAAGGTGATTGGCAGTTAGAAGTTCCATAAGGAACATGATTGTCCAGAGATTTTTTTAAAAATATCAGTTAGAAGCCTGTTAGAGACGGTTAGGACCAAATGGAGAGTAGGGGAGTGAATGGTTGTTGGTGCTCAGAGAGTTGACTAAGGAGGAAACCAAGGGGGTGTTTCCACCAGCAATTTACTCCAAGCTGGCTGCATGTTGAGATTGTTAGGGATACATGATGTCGTGGCCATCCAGCAGCCACCCTGGAGCTTATCAGGATTTCCTGAGACTGTTTAAAGTCCGATTCTTTTCCTTAAGTCAGGTTCTCCCCGGTATAGTTGCTGTGTGCCCCAACCCCGGCATGTCTGGTTTAATAGAGATCCTGCAGGTTCAAACGGGGGCTTGTTTCCAGCTTTGTGTTTACTGCTCTCTTTCCCACAACAAACCAATTAGTGTCTCCTCAGAAGTAACTCCCCTTGTGGTCAATGAGTCTTGCCCTCTGAATGCCCACAGAATTTACAGAGATCCCCCTCAACTGACATGACACAGTTTAAAGCCCAAATTCCCTAAGTGTGGTAAAGCACCATCTCAAGGCTCTGATTCTCCTTTGGTTTATTGCCTTAGGAAGTAACTACTTCCACCCTTCATTATAGAGATCCTGCAGGTTAAAATGGGCGCTGGTCTCCTGCCTTTGTGTTCCCCCCCTTTCCCAGCACAAGCATATGTGTGTCTACTCAAAAGTAACTCCCATTGTGCTCAATGAGGCTTGCTCCTGAAATGCAGGTGCATCTGGGCTTTCAGGGGAAAGAAGAAAGGCGAGAGGGGGAGTGGGAAGCCTCTCTTATTGGTTGAGCAGCCCCTGCCAGTCAGATGACATTCATGCCAACCCCCACCCCCACCCAGTCGTTCTGTGAAGTGATTTTTACTGGTGCAGAGAACCATCTCATGGAGCCCTGCATGGACCAAAGCACAGCAAAGCTAATTCCTTTTACAAAATCGGGTACTCCTCCATTCGCTTCTTCTTCTCTTGTCATGGAAACACAGCCCAGGTCTGAGGAAATCCAACTGGAAGGTCTACCAGAGCTGGTGGCTCAGGGGAGCAGGAAGCCATGCTGTGAGGTGGTGGTGAAGCTTCAAGCAGCCCAGCACCAGAAGATTTTAGGTAGAGGTATGAGCAGAAGTGGCTTCAAAAATTCATCCCAGAAACAAAATCTTCTTAGAAGCTGGAGTTACAGGAAGAGCTGTAGGCCAAAGAAGGCTGCTGTACACCATCTGTTTCTGGTTGTGACAAATTGGCTGGAGTGGAATTTAGGGAAATCTGTTCTGGGAGAAAAAGGCTATTGAGCTTATCACCTGAGGAAGACTCTCTTACTTATTAGGAATGGCAACCCATGATATTTAATTCAAGGACATTTAAGCAATCTCATCCTATTCTTTGAAAAATAACACTATTACCTTGTGGATATAATTCCCTTAATAAATATCTTTGTTTTGTTAATCTTGGCTTTAGTGATGGTGTCAGTCCCATGCCTACACCTTAGAAACAGGTTACTGGGTTTCTAAAAGACAGTTGATTTGGGGTGGCAGTGGTGTAACATTTTTATAGCTGAGATGGCCCTGGGGCAAGGATTTCCACAGACTCAAGTCTCAAAAATTTGAAAAGGGAACAACAGCAGGGAAACCTATATATTTTCCCACATTTGGTGTTAACAGTGGGATAACCTGAATTATTTCGCACTTCCTATGAAGCCTCAAAGGGAAAAGAAGAGGCCTTAGTTCCAATGGATCCTAGGCTGTCCCCACCCCAGAATGTCCTGTTTGGGGGCCTACTGCCAGCAGCAATACATTTATACCCATGGCAGGTTTTCTATGGGTGTAACTGAATCCCCTAAGAATCCCTCTACCACCTTTGCCCCATCCTAACCCCTTTCAGCCAATGGTTCTGAAGTTTAGGATTATGCTGTTTAAATTTAAATGAAAGGCCATAACTAAGTGGCAGAGCACATATATTTTATGCAGAAGCCACAGGATTAAGCCTTAGCATTTTCAGTTAAGAATAAAAAAGAATCTCCGATAACAATCCAAGGAATGGTCTCCACCTGGAACCCTGGGGACCTACTGCTAGTCAGAGTAGGCAACATTAGGTTCTATGGGTCAATGGCCTCACCCATTATAGGGCAGCTTCATAAGTTCTTTCAGCCATTCAAAACTTATATCATATTTTCAGCTTCAGTTGGCACATTCTGCCACGGTCACCCTTGTGCTGGTATTGCCACATTCAACCAGTTCTGTGGCAGCTGCACCGTCTTTTGGTGAGCATCTGTGGCTAATTGAAAGTGCTGGAGTTGACCTTTTAAAGAAGTTTTAGAGTCAGTTGATTGTGGTATGATGAAAACATGAGAATGTGGGCAGAGGAACTTTGGTTAAGCATCTGACCTTAAACATCTTTGAAATGCACCTGCTGACCTCGTTGAAGGTTTTTAAGCAGGCATTAAAGATGCTATTATTTTGGCAGGCCTTCCCATTTTAGAACTCTCATTCATTTCACTGACTTGTACGCTGTTTTAAGCAGTTGTTTTTAGTTCAAAGTTGTTTTAGTTATATGTTTGTATATATTGCCCATATGTTTTTATGTAAATTGTTTTTAAACTTTATATATTGTATTTTAATGCTTTACCTTTTGTAAACCTCCCAGAGAGCTTCAATTATGGGGCAGTATAGAAATATAATGAATGAATGAATGAATGAAATCTTGAAGAACTAGCAGCACCTTCCTAGACATGTATACTCAGAGATAAGTTCCATTGAGTTCAATGGAGCTTACCCCCAGGTAAGCAGATACAGGATTGCAGCCTAAATTGTTAAATGAAATCCCAGACTTCAAAGGAAACTTTCATAAGCATTCAGAAGATGGCAGTTATCAGAATTCCAGGTTTAGAATAGCCCTAGGTGCTCTAAATCCCCTGCTTGGTGAGGGAGAGACACACACTGTCACCATCCATACATTGGGAGCTGAACATCTGCAGCAGAGAGGCTGTTCTTCCTCTTATCAACTTCCTCTTAGAATGAACAGCTAGATGGATTATGTTTCCCAAAGTTTTTAGGGACTGAACAGAGTTAGGACAAAGCAAATTCTGTGAGATAGATTGTACAGAGAAATGGATTCCCACTAGGCATCAAAGGAAGCAATTAGGAAACAAATTGAATTATGTATTAATTGTGTGATTATTAGTTTTATTGTATCATTTGGACAAATGTATTGGCTATAAAAGAACAATAATGGAAATGAGTGTTGTTGTTTAGAGAGCTACGCTTCCTATCTTCTTCCCATAAGATGTCAAGCTTTGTAAATAAAAGACTGAGAGCCAAAACAGACATTATTTAAAGACATAGCGAGCACCTATGACTTTCTTTCATTTTACTCTACAGTAGGCACAGGGCCCCCAGTCCAGATTGGGATCCTAGTGTGAGAGTTAGGGAGGCTTTAACCTTTCCCATAAAGCAAATAGATCACTATTTTACAATAGAAATTGGAGGCTGATCTGGATTGGGCCCATAGAGTGAGTGTGTGTGTGTGTGTGCGTGTGCGCGCGCGCTCTCGCATGCTAAAGCCTCTCAATACTAGAATGCTGATCCATGTTGGGCGCACTGCACCAACTCTAGAGTAAAAATGCAACAAAATAATGTCTGTTTTGAGCCTCATGTCTTCAAGTTAAATTATAAATAGTTTCTGCATGCAAAAAGGCAGAGACAAACTTGGCCAGGGAAGGATAGGAAGTGTGAAACCCCACTACAAACTCTCAACATGATATGTTTACAGGGACTGGGTATGATCTGAGGTATTTTGTTTATAAGACCAAAATGATAGTAGGATTTAAGTGTGCATGTGAGATAGAGAGAGAGAGAGAGAGAGAGAGAGAGAGAGAGAGAGATGGATGTACACAAGGAAAGCCTGAGGAGTAGATAATTCTTCTTTTTTTCAGAAAGAAGACTATTTTTGATAAAATAAAGTTTACCTAGAAGGAAATGGTGTAACTGAGATAAATAAGTTTTTCTTCTGCCTGGTTAGTAAGAAAAAAAGAAAGAAAGAAAGAAAGAAAGAAAGAAGAAACAATGCTTGTCTATATCATAACACTGGGGCAGCATTTGATATGCACTTGACACACTGAAGTTATTTTTTGCTTATTTTCCCCTTTGTACAAACACATGCACATTTGAAGCACATTTTTGCAGAAGGTGAAAAGAAGGCATTACCTAGATGGCATATTATTTTAAGCATCTAGCCACTTCAAATGTGTACTTCTGCAAGTGATTGAGAATGACAGGGGCTGCAAATTCTAAATACTACCAACTGCAAATTCTGGAATGGCAAGTCTGTGTCAGAAGCTGCTCTTACTGCACTCTTTTGAGGTAGAAAGTTAGGAATAAGCTGGGGTGGGGGGAGGATCCACATCTATGCTGATATGTAACGAAACTATATCAATTAATGTAATTTTAGTGAATTAGAACGGCAATCCCAATAATTCAGAGCCCCAGAGTTAATGTACGACACAATCCTATGCAGGTTTACTTAGAAGTAAATCCCACTGAGATGAAGAAGACTGCCCAGTAAGTGTGCATATTGCAGCCTTAAATTAATCCAGTTGAAAGCATGTATACCATTTCCTGCACATGAGCCAGTAGGCACTATCCAGTGCTGGCAATCCGCCAGTACCATTAGGTTTTCCTGGCAGGATTGACAGCCAGCACAATAGAAAGTGAGCACTTCTGACAGCGGCCCAGGAAACTAGCTGAAACTAGCATTTCCTTCCGGAAACTAGCATTTCCTTCCGGAAGTTCCACCGACTCGTTCTGTTCTAGTGATACTCGCTTGTCGCTTCTAGTTTCAGGTTGCAGGAAGTGCTTTCACTTCATTCTAGGGATGTCAGAGAATTTCTCCACGAATCTCGGGGAGGCCGAATGCCAGTGCATTCGGCCCCCCGAAATCAGTGGCGAAAAACTCTGCCCCCCGCCCCCTGGGACGGGACTTACCTCGGGAGAATGTCCCTGGCGGCGGCTGCGGTGGCGGTGCGGTGGCGGTGTGGTGGCGGTGGCCAGTCTTCCGACCGGCTGCCGCCGCCATTTCCAGTAAAAAAAACAACAACCAAAAATCATGATAGGCGATTTTTAATCACGGCTAGGTTTTAAAAAAATACCATGATAGGCTACGTAAATGTTTACGTAGCCTATCACGGCTGAGTAAAAAATAAACCACAAAACCGCGCATACGCAAATGGCGGCGCACATGGGCGCCACCATTTGCGTTCCTTATTTTGGCAAGGGTAGTCTACGTAAACATTTACGTAGACTACAGCGAAAATAAGGGGAACGCAAACAGCGTAGACACTACGCTATTTGCGTTCCCCTTATTTTCGCCATAGTCTACATAAATGTTTACGTAGACTACACATGCCAAAATAAGGAATGCAAATGGCGGCGCCCATGGGTGCCGCCATTTGCGTACGCACGGTTTTGTGTTTTTTTAACTCAGCCATGATAGGCTACGTAAACATTTACGTAGCCTATCACGGCTGACTGCTGGGACGCAAACGGCGGCAGCTACGGCCGCCGCCATTTGCAGTCCCGGCCAGCCGGGATTCGAAGGGAGGGACAGGGTGCCTCCCGCCAGGCCAGAATTTCAGGGGGGAGGGACGGGGCGCCTCCCCCCCGGCCAGAATTTCGGGGGGAGGGACAGGGCGCCTCCCCCCCACCTCGAATCAGCTTTCGGGAACAGGTAAGTGACTTTCGTACATCCCTACTTCATTCCCTCCAGCACAGGGACAGAATTGGATACTGCCCAAAACTGTATATGGATTTTTTAAAATAATACATGGATCTCTGATTCAAACAGGGGACTGGTGTAACAGGCATAAAACTGCGGTAAATTAAAGGCATTAAAGCAAAGGGGGTGAAAAAGCAGCCCAGTAAGAGGTTTCTATTATATTACCAGTTTATATCTTGTGTTATACTCTTACAAATATGAGATCATGAACTAGCTTGAAGTCCTTATTTTATTTGCCATTATGATAGGGATGTCAGAGAATTTCTCCACGAATCTTGGGGAGGCCGAATGCCAGTTCATTCGGCCCCCCAAAATTGGTGGAGAAACGGTCTGCCCCCCCGCCCCCCCGGGATGGGACTTACCTTGGTCGAATGTCCCTGGCGGCGGTGGCTCCGGCGGCGGTTTGGCGGCGACGGCAGCCAGTCATCCGACTGGCCGCCGCCGCCGCCATTTCCAAGTAAAAAATAACAAAAAAACAAGCAAACGTGATAAGCTATGTAAAGATTTATGTAGCCTATCATGGCTAGATTTTTAAAAAACACCGTGATAGGCTACATAAATGTTTATGTAGTCTATCACGGCTGACTTTGGGGAAAAAAAAAGCGTGTACGCAAATGGCAGCGCCCATGGGCACCGCCATTTGCGTTCCTTATTTGGGCACGTGCAGTTTATGTAAACATTTACGTAGAGTACGGTGAAAATAAGGGGAACGCAAATAGCGTTGCCCTTATTTTTGCCGTAGTCTACGTAAATGTTTACATAGACTACACGTGCCAAAATAAGGAACGCAAATGGCGGCGCCCATGGGCACCGCCATTTGCGTATGGGCTTTTTTTTTTTTAAGTCAGCCGTGATAGGCTACGTAAACATTTACGTAGCCTATCACGGCTGACTGCAGGGACGCAAATGGCGGCAGGTACAGCCGCCGCCATTTGCGTCCCGGCAGGAGATGATGTTTCGCGGCCGGAGGGATGGGGCGCCTCGCCCCCGGCCAGAATTTCGGGGGGGGAGGACGGGGTGCCTCCCCCCTGGCCAGAATTTCAGCGGGGAGGGACAGGGCACCTCCCCCCGGCCAGAATTTGGGGGGGAGGGATGGAGCGCCTCCCCCCCACCTCGAAGCAAGCTTTGGGATCAGGTAAGTGACTTTCGTCCATCCCTACATTATGATGACTGAACCTGTATTACAAAGAACATTGGGATATTTCACTAATAAAGAAATGTCCAAAAGATGATGGGCAGTAGGAAAATGAGCAGCCAAACCTTCTGTAAGGATTTATCTATTGATGTTCTATGAATTATGGATTCAGCTGAGCTGAGCACAAGCTTAATGTCTCTACAGGCTGGTGATCTAAAGCAGGGGTGGGGAACCTGATGCCCTGAAGGCCAAATCCACCTTCTTGGGATCCCAATCTGGCCCTCCAGAGTTCTCCAGAGGGCCATGTCAAGGGATGGCACAGGCACCCAATTCCATCCGGGATTCTGGTGGAACTCTCCCTGCCCGCACCTCTGAGCCCCTGCCTGTGCTCAGCCCCTGCCCACACTTGGCAAGCAGCCTGCATTCATGCAGGCAGCCTTGTCCAGCTCTGCAGTTGCCATTTTTTGAAAAATAAAGTGGTGATCGCAAAATTGTGCAATTTGTGTATGCACAAAAATGTGCATTTTGCGAATGTGCATATTTGCTTGTGTAAAAATACACATTTTGTGAATGTGCATATTTGCATATGTGTAAAAATGCACATTTTGAGAAAATGCTCATTTGCATGCATGCACAGACATGTGCATTTGCAAAAATGTGCATTCTCACATATACATAAATAAAAATCAAATATGCACATTTTTGCAATTACCATTTTATTTTATTTTTAAATGGAGACCACCAACCCATACAGGGGTGGGTTCACACATCCATAGCCATGCCCACTTCCCCTGGCCTCACCCCATTTTCCCCAACCACCAGTCATTTCATGGTTTCCCAGTTTTTGCACACATTCCCATCCCCCCCATTCTGAAATAGGGATGTGTGAACTCACCCCCGTCCAGGTTCTCTGGACTCCTGCCCAGCCTCTGCCCCCACTCGCTGGTCCCCAGACTGTGGTCAAGCCCCTCCCACTCTCAGAGAGCAGCCAGAACTCACCCCGGTGGCCTCATTGAGCTCCATGTTCGCCATTTCGAAAAAAGATAAAATGGCAATAGCAAAAATGTGCATGTTTTTGCATGCACGAAAATGCACATTTTTGCAAATGGGCATATTCTCATGTGTGAAATGCACATTTTTGTGAAGGCACACATTAGTGTGTGTACGAAAATGTGCATTTTTTGTAAAATATGCATTTTCGCACATACACGAATATGCACCTTCACAAAATGCGCATTTTTGTGTGTGCAAAAATTTGTGCATTTTTGCGATCGCCATTTTATTTCTCAGAAATGGCGATTGCAAAGCTTGACAAGGCTATCAGGGTGAGTGCAGGCCATTCGCTGAGCACGGGCAGGAGGCTAGCAGGGGCCGGGGCTGAGCAAGCGGAGCTTGGGGGTGCGGGCAGGAGCACGTCCACTGGATTCCTGGACTGAATCAGGCACCCATGCCATCCCTATTCTGAAAGGCTAAAATGCATCTCCTAAGGCTTATTTACTGGCAGTGAGAGCTTAAAGCTAAAATATGCTGGCTTTTTTAATATATTTTGGCCCTGTTCACCACTGGAACATGACCCATAAGAGCTCCTCTGAAATTGAATTTGGCCCTTGGGCTGAAAGAGATTTTCCACCCCTGGCCCAAAATAACCTAATAGAATGAACTAGTGCTGTTCCACATTCATCAACTGCGTCGGCACACGACTTCCAATGGGGACGTGCCAGACAGAACCCTCTCTACTGTGACACAGGAGATATGTGCATCACCACTGCTCATCACAAGCAATATAAAAACAACATAAAACATCAGGAGTGCTTTATGCGAACAGGTCCCAAGCACAGTAAATTTAATTAGCAGAGGTGTTAAGTACCTCAAATGTTGAGAGACTTGAAGGAGTTGGAGAAAATGAATGAGCAGAATTTTGTCAGGCTAATGGGGAAAGGTATGACACCTTTAATAAACAAAAAGCAAAGGTAGAATATTTATCACAAGGAGGGAAGCATCCAATGTAAGTTTGATTTATATTCTTCAGAAGAATTACATCAAGCGTACCCACAACTTCGTATTATCTCAGAACAATGTTTGTACACCTAGCGAAAATGCCTCATAATTTGAGCGTGGAGACTTGAAACAATAAACTGGGATCTAACAATCAATCTATATCTGTTATGGTAAGGGGGTTCAGAAATACCACTCGATATGAGCACTAGCTATGAACTGCAAAATTCACTGCTTTGACTAAAAGTTCATTTAATGTAGCAGGAGCCTTTACACCAGGGGTGCAAAACCTTTCACCCTGAGAGACAAATTCTACTTCAGCAAGGCTCGGGGGGGGGTGTCCAGTGATGGGTGGGACTGAAAGCAAAAAGGGGTGATGCCAAAAATAGAAAAAAATACCGCCATCTTGTCACTTAAAGCTCTTACTTACTTAAGGCCAATTACTTTGGCTTAGGAGAGGCATTACAGCTTTTTTAGAATTGGGGATGAGGAGAAACTATACAACTGGTGTTCGGGAGAAAGGAGGTGGGGACAGAAGAAGGGGGAATGTTCTTCTGGGCATCACCAGAGGGCTAGTTTGGCATCCCTGGAGGGCCAGATTTGGCCCTCAGTCCTAAGGTTCTGCACCCCTGCTTTACACCATAGTTGCATCACACAGCCTGATGGTGTTTTCTTGGAGACTACACTTACACTCATGGCTGCCAAAAAAAAAAAAAAAAGCTGTTAGATTGTTGATTTTTGTGCTGGCTGTATTTAATGCTAGGTGCTTGTTTTGCCAACTATAAGATCAATAGGCAGTGGTTCTTTTTGGATATTCAAAGGCAATGAATCCACCAGTGGGTGAAGGAAAGAAGTTTATTTAGCTAAAATAGGCTAATAAAGCAAGAAAAAGCAAAGCAATACATTCAAAGCATAAAGCATACCTTCCTTCAGCCACGGGGACCTGTACTCTTATCTGAAGACCAGCAAATCAGATAAGAGCAGTGATGAACGGCTCCAAAGCTGTGGCCTGTGCTTCCTGTCAACTCAAGCATGGCCTGCTGGGGAATGCTGGGAGTTGTAGGCCTTTTCTCTGTCTAAACATGCATAGGATTGTGTCCTTAGAAAGGGGCTCTTTCTTCCCCCCTTCCCAAACCTCATCTCAAAGGGGAAATCAATCATCAGTGGCAGCAACTGGCTGCCATCACCCGCCTCCACCTCCTGCATCTTCAAGCTTGGAGAAAGAACCAGCCTCAACCACTGGCAGGCAGCCCAGGCAGATGACGATAACAAACAGTGACTGACCTTGGGTCTCCTTTGCGACAGTTCAGACCTACATGTTTTCAAACATCTAAACCATCTGAAGCTAGCTGGTGGGGAAATGTGTGCAGTTGAGGTGGCATCATACAGCAGGCCCTCTAGGACTGGACATGAAATCCAGGCACGGATGTAAGCTAGGCAAACGTGCATTTGCAGTACGGAACAAAGCAATTGTGAAGCACCACTAGCTCCTCGATATACCATAGTCTTCTGCATTTCTACTACAATGCTGAAGTGTAGGATGGTGAAGCTTAGGAGAAGCTGCTTGGGCCTCGCCTGGACATGCTAGACGCAGGAGTCCTGCACAGAATTTGGACTGTTTGAGGAACTCAGAGGGCCTATGCAGTGGAGGGTGGGGGCTCCAATGCCAGTCTGGCAGTGAATCTGTTCTGGGGTTCAGTCAGAACTCTAAAGGAACTATTCAAGGTTCTGTTTAGTACCTTGGATAACTCCTTTAGTGATCTGACTGGGTCTGACTGAAACCCAGAGCAAATTCACAGCCCCACGGACATTGGACCCACCAGCTTCCACTGGGCTTATGCCCTTGTCAATATGACCTGTGAAAATAGATAGCTTTCCCCTCCCACCACCATCAAAAAGAGAATCGCCATCTGTATTCTAAGAGAGCTAAGGCCTCCTACCCCATGAGGAAGCTACACACACATACACACTTGAAATGAACAGACTATTCAAATCATGTTCAGGCAACACAGCTGTATGAATCACATCTTTCCCCCCTCAAATCTCTCATTCTTTTCTGCATCTATCATTCAGCCCTTTGCCTGGTACCCACAGCAACATTTAACAGTAGCGGCAGTGCTGCATTTCTCTTCCAGGCTTTCCGTAACAGAGCTCTGCTCTTGTCAGCTATTATTCCTGTTGCTCTCATCAACTCAGCCATGTTTGAGGCTTGAAATCCGTTGTACTCCAGGCAATTGCTTGAAAGAGCACCTTCTTGCCGCACACATTCAAACTCAAAAGATCACTGAAACTGGTTATGACTCTTGACTGGACTGATAATGCTGGGAATTAATCTACTCTCTTTCAAGGGCATGAGGCCCAGTTTGCTAACACTGATGGAGGTAATCTTCTCTGATTTCTGTTGGTTCACTTAAGATTCTCAGTAGAGTGCAGCAGACGACAGCAAAACCCGTTTTCAGCTGCTTTTTATTTTGGAGATGCATTAACTCTTCAGAGTGAACTTGGCAACTGTATCTAATGTAAAATGATTAAATTTTACTATTATACAGAGATCTCCTGAAGGCTGTGAAGCTTTCTAGTTCATGTTAGATCAGGAATGATTCCAACCATGAAAAGCAGAGAGAGAGAGAGAGAGAGGGAGAGGGGGGGAGAGAGAGAGAGAGAGAGAGAGAGAAGTAATTGTAAGGAAAGCTTTTAAGCCCTCGGTTCTAGCATGGACAGAGTACATCTGAAGACTGGCTGAGTTCAAGGGTGGTGGGGCAAGGTCACATGCCTAAGCATATTTGAGAAACAGATGATAGATTATATAAACGACATACAAAAACTCAGTATTTTTCCCTTTAAAAAAAAAAGTGTTCTTGGTTTGAATGAGGCTCAACTGAGCGAACAAAACAGCTAATTAAGACATATTTTAACATATTCCTTTTAGTAAGACCCCTTACATGAGTAGAAATAGTAGCATTTAAAATATATAAGGGAATAGCTCAGCTGGTTATTTGGAGCCAGATACTCAGCTATGAATTACTTCTCTATACTAGGATTTTAGGGACATTAAAAAAAAAAGAAAGGACTGCAACTCCCACCATTGACTAACACTGTCTAATTTAAAATAACATCCCAAAGCAATTTACAAGTTATTTTCCTCAGGTCACTTTTGCTATAAATGCAATAAGCCATCAGGACATGTTTTCTGCTTTGCTGCTTTTTAGGTTTCTTGCTCTTGCATGACTGCCCCTCTGACTCCAGATAGGACAAATAGGTGAGATTTTCCTCAGAAAAGGAGCTTTGAGACTGAGTTGCCAAGTCGCTCAAACCAAACGTCAGTATCTCACTGATGCAGTTGGTGATCTGCACAGGACTGGAAACTGCCATCTCCTGGCCTCATATTTGCCCCCACCCCATGTCCTCCATACTATAGTGGCCTGACTAAGCTTCGGCTTATTGGGAGTGGGAGAGCCTGACAGGAGGAATTCTCATCTTGTCATTCTGACTCTGCCCAGCACAATCTTGCCCTCAGTGCTGTTGCCACCTGACTTCTCCGGCCCTAGCAGGGCTGACTGGTGCTGCCTCTAAGTGCTGGAGCAGACTTGTGGTGGTGTAGTGGCTGGTTGCTTCCCCTTGCTCAGATCCTTTTTGCAGTGCAGGCATGTGGCTTAGCTGGGATCTGCAGCAACATGCTAAAGAAAAAGAACTGAAGACCAAGGGTAGTATCCAACAGGGGCCATGCGTGCATGCCACAGTCAGCCACAGTCTGCATGCGTCCAGCCCAACACGGACTGGCCCAGGTCTGTGTGCACAGCCCCTATTGGATGCTACCCTAAGAAACAAACAGGAACTGAATACAAACATTGCATTTCTCTTCTTCCCTAAAAGGGGGGGGGGTTATTAAACTATTCTAAGAAGAGAGAGAGGCAGAGAGAGCAGCAGTCTAGTGCTATGTCAAAACCCCACCTGCCCTTTTGCAGTGTCTTTGTTTCCCTGAGAAAAAGGCAGTGATTTGCCTTCCTCTTTTGTGGGGATTTTGAGAATTTTGGAGAAATTTCTCAGTGCGCAGGGCTTTGCTGCTTACCTTACTTAAGGAGGTGGCTGAAGGGTTTGTGTGCCCTTTATTATACAATGTGGATCCCATTCTGTAGGGCTGTGCATGGACCCCCAGATCCACTTCGGATGCTGCTTCGGACCATCCAAAGCAACCCTGATCCACCTTAGACCAATTTGGACTGCTTCTGATCCGACTCAAATTTGAATCCAAAGTGAGATTCGGATATCCGGACTGCGCGTTCTTGGCGTTTTCCTATTGACTTGCATGGGAAAACATAAATGGTCGTAACTTCTTTAATTTTTATGATACAGGCATGAAGTGTGGAGACCTCTCCATGCCCCTGCAGAGGAGATCACTTGCAAAATTTCAGACAATTTAGCCTAGCGGTTTTTGTGCTAGGCAGAGTTGAAATCTGATGTTTTCCACAGAAATTCTCAAAGCAAAGAGCTGTAACTTCTCCCTGTTTCCACACATGCACATGACACCTTGGCCTCTCTGAGCCCCCCTCTGGTGCACTGCATCCCCCAAAGCCCAGGCAGGTTGGCCCACCAGCTTCTGTGCTAGGCGCAGGTGAAATTTAAGGTTTTTCCAGGAAAACTCCCAAAGCAAACAGCTGTAACTTCTCCCTGTTTCCACGGATGTGTGTGAAACCTGGGCCCCTCTGAGCCCCCTTGAGGGCATCCCACTTGCCAAATTCCAGGCACTTTGGCCCACTGACTTCTGTGCAGGTGAAATTTGATTTTTTCCAGGAAAACTCCCAGGTGAAATTTGATTTTTTCCAGGAAAACTCCCAAAGCAAAGAGCTATAGCTTCTCCCTGTTTCCATGGATGTGTGTGAAACCTGGGCTTCTCCCTGCCCCCCTCCAAGGCATTGCACGTCACAAAGCCCAGGCAGTTTGGCCAACAGTTGTGTGCAAGGTGCAGGTGAAATTTGTTTTTTTCCAGGAAAACTACCAAAGCAAAGAGCTGTAACTTCTCCCCACCTCTGCCCCTGCCAGCACCACGAAGATGCCTCATATTGTGCTGAATTGCTTTGCCACGCAGTGGACTGTTATTGGAATAAGATGGTAATTAATATAAATACTATGTGTCTCGTGGTTTTTCTACACTGCCTTGAAATTTGGACATATAGTGTTGGTGGAACTACAACCTAGCACGCACACATACATGGACACAGACACGGAAGGGCTTAAGAAAAGCAGAACTACCTAAGCAAATGATGGGTGTCTTTAATTTATTGTTTTATATTTCATGTTCTTTTATAGAAGGCAGGATAACTTCAAGAAATAAAGGATGATAGCGCAGCTAATTAGATAACAGCCAAATCAAACGTGTGTGTGTGTGTGTGTGTGTGTGTTTTAAAAAAACCTTCTTTAATTTCTGTTTTAGGAGCATCAACACAGAGAAGACAGAGATGGTTCACTTCAACATGGGGGTGAGGGGACAAACACTGCACACAGAGGCTGCTATAATATGTCTTTCTTTAAGGATTTAGAAAAAAAGAAGAAAAAGAATGATTGAATATGACTTAAAAGGGGGGGACATGTTTGTTTTTAAAATTCCAAATAAGAGTGGGTTTGTAAAAATCTAACAGAGACACAGTTGACTGACAAAAATGACAAGAAAATAGAACAGAGAAAGCAGAAGCAAGGCTTGACGTTTCACAACAAACGCAGCTTTTTCTGGAGTCCAAAATCAAGATAAACAAACGCACACAGGAATGGTGGGGGAGGGGGAGTGCGGCAGCAGCTTGCAAGGAAAAGCTATGTTAGTTTGAAAAAATATGGAAAGGAGAGATTAATCTAATCAAATGCTAATAACAAAGGAGTTGGAGGTATAAAGATATAGGAGAAAGCTGCTGGAAGAGGTGCTGCAAAAGACACTGTCCCAATGGGGACAGATAATTAGGCATGTCAGAGAATTCCTCCACGGACTCTAGTGCTGCCAGATTCTAAAGAATCTGTGGTGGAACGGCCTCCCCCCTGTCCTGCCCCCCCTGCAGAATCCCCCTGGGATGGAGATTACCTGGCAATGGATGTGGCGGCGGCTCCGGCAGCGGCTGCTCCGGCAGCAGCGGCTCCGGTGGCAGATACAGCAGTGGCAGCTCCAGCTGGTCTCCTGGCCACTGCTCGGCTGCTGCGGCCGCAAATGGCGGCCGTTGTAGCAGCCGCCATTTGCATGGCTGCCTATTGCCGTGATAGGCTACTTAAATAATTCTGTAGCCTATCACAGCAAAGAGCAGGGGCGCAAACGGCAGCCACTACGTCCTTTGTGCCCCTGCTCTTTGCCGTAATAGTGTATGTAAGTATTTACATAGCCTATCACAGCAAAAGGCAGCCACACAAATGGCGTAGCCGCCGCCATTTGCGTGGCTGCCTTTTGTCATGACAGGCTACATAAATACTTACGTAGCCTATCATGGTTTGGCAGCCATGCAAATGGCAGCTGGCGTAGCAGCTGCCATTTGCAGCCACAGCAGCCCGACAGTAGCTGGAATTCCAGCTGCGGCCGGCTGTGGCTGGCAGCTCTGCGGAGCCACTGTGGAGCGAAGCCGGCCAGGGAGGATTCCAAGGGGAGGAACGGAGCACCTCCCCTCCACCATGGATGCCCCGGAATGGGTGGGTGAGTGGGATTCATACATGCCTATGGATAATCAAGGAGCAAGAGAAGGGAACACTCCCAGTATAACTAAACTGTTTCTTTTTAATTTAAATTCTGAGGAAAGCCTAATGGCGATCAAAATTGAATAAACTGAAGGGACAACTCCTAGGAATGCATGCGCGCGCACACACGCACAAACGATCATCTACCCACACCAGCCCTCTTTCCCAAAGACACAGTTAGTGCAATGACTGAACACAGTCTTCCACCAAAGTATACACCCCCTTCCTCCAACACTCTCTCTGATTGGAGACTGCTAGCGTCAGTTCTGGCTGAGGGTTCCTATTCGCCAAAGCACACTCCCTCCTCCTCCTGCGGTTGCCCTCCTGCTTCCCCACGTCTGCTTGCCTTCCCCTTCCCTCCCTCCTTCCCTCCTCCTCCTCCTCCTCCTCCTCCTCATGCCCCTCCATGTGAACATTGAGAAGTTGATACATTTTGGAGACAGCCTGTCTGGACTGCTGAGGCATTCAGTAGAGCTCTGAATATACGAGGCAGGGAGGCGCTTCGTGGAGCATGCACCTCACCCCAGGGCACCTCAGTACTGCTCTGAATAGAGATGTCAGAGAATTCTGCTATGGATCTTGGTGAGGCCAAGTGCCAGTGCATTCGGCCCCCCAAAATCTGAGGTGGAACGAAGCCCCCCCGCCCCGCGAAAGGCGCACGAAACGGGACACCTACCTGCTGCCGTTCATGCTGACTTGCGAATGGTGGCCGCGGCTGCCATTCACTTCATCACTATAGCCGTGATAGGCTACGTAAATACTTACGTAGCCTATCACAGCAAAAAAAAAGGGAACGCAAATGGCGGTGGCTACAGTGGCTGCCATTTGCGTTTCCTTTGGGGGGGCATGATAGCCTATGTAAATATTTACGTAGGCTATTACGGCAAAAGAGAGGGGCGAAAATGGCGTAGTGGCCACCATTTGCATTCCCTTTTTTTTCCGTAATAGGCTATGTAAATATTTACATAACCTATCACGGAAAAAAAAAAAAAGGAACGCAAATGGCGGCCACCATAGCCGCTGCCATTTGCGTTCGCTGTTTTTTTTGGGGGGGGGGTTGCCATGATAGGCTACCTAAATATTTACATAGCCTATCATGGCAAAATACAGGGACGCAAATGGCAGCGGCTATGGCAGCCGCCATTTGCTTCCCTGCAGGTTGCCCAGTGGCCGGATGTCCAGCTGTGGGCGGCCCCAGCTGGCGGCTCCGCGGAATCTCTGTGGAATCTCTGCTAGCGGAGCCAGCCAGAGAGAATTTTGGGGGGAGGGACGGAGTGCCTCCCCACCACCGTGAATGTCACCCTTCGAAAAGGTAAGTGACTTTCTTACATCCCTACTTGTATCCTGAGGTTTTTGCTCCAAAACAGCTTGCTTCGCCTCATTATTCGGACTTCGTAACGAGGCGGTGCACAGCCCTACCGTTCTGTCCTTGCCACCTCTCCAGCTCTCTGAGCTTTCTGAAAAGTCCCCTAGAGGATTTACAGCCTTTCTACATGAGGCATTTCTTGTGTGCTCATCATTCCTCACTCGTGGTAGTTTGCAGGTGCTTTACATGATGTCATCCTCCTCCATGGCATCTCCTGTGCTTTGCAACCATTTCTGTGGTTTGTGTTTTTTTTTAACGAGCAAAGTCTAGTATCTGGAAATGGCGGAATGAAACCCTATTGAAGTAGCACAATTCTGCTATATCACACTGCATAGCAGAATTGTGTAATGGAACTTATAGAAGGGCAGAGAAAGAAAAGCCTAGGAAAAAAAAATGTCTAAAGAATCGGATCTTAAACCCACGAAGAATCCAGAAGCAGAAGCAAGCCTCAGTAAAGTGGCAGGTTAAAAGCCTCATGTAGAAAAGTGCTTAACTTGGGGGGAGGGGTGCTTCCATGATAATGGAAAGAGAAGCTAATGGAGGAGTACCGGATTTTAAAAAAAGAATCAGCTTTGCTGTGTTTTGGTCCATGCAGGGCTCCATGAGCAAATGCTCTGCAGCACTTCACAGAACATACTTGCGGATGGGGGTGGGGGTTGGCATGAACCTCATCTGACTGGCAGGGGCTTCTCAACCAATAGGAGAGGCTTCCGCCCCCTTTCTCCTTCCCCCTGAAGGTCCAGATCTGCCTGCATTTCAGGAGAAAGCCTCATTGACCACAATGGAAGTTACTTCTGACTAGACACACATATGCTTGTGCTGGGAAAGAGGGGAGTAAGAACACAGGAATGAGAAACCAGCCCCCTTTCTAACCAAACTGATACTGCGCAGGATCTCTATAATGAAGCTGTGAAGTAGTTACTTCCTAAGGCAATAAACCAAACAACAGAGAACCGGAGCCTCGAGATCACACTTCAGAGCATTTAGGGAATTTGGGCTTTAAACTGTGCCATGCCAATTGAGGGGGATCTCTGTAAGTTCTGATGTGGACATTCAAAGCCAAACCTCATTCAGCACAATAGGAGTTACTTCTGAGGAGACTCTAACAGGTTTGTTGTGGGAAGGAGATAGAAACCAACCCCCCTTTTAAAGCACAGGATCTCTATAAAGGAGGTATGATGTAGTTACTTCCTAAGGCAAAGAATTGGAGCCTTGAGATGGTGTTTAATTGCACTTATGAAATTGGGATTTAACATGTGCTGTGTCAATTGAGGGGCTTCTCTGTTATTTATGGGGTTATTGAGAGGGCAAGCCTCATTCAGCACAGTGGGAGAAACACCCCTTGCCCAGGCAGGATCACGGTGAAAAGCACACCCCTGGACAGGACTAGCATACCCGAGCTAAATGTGGGGGTTGGGGAACACAGCAACTATACTGGGGAGAACCCGACTTAAGGAAAAGAATCGGACTTTAAGCAGTCTCAGGAAATCCGTTTTTTTCCCTGATAAGCCTCGGGATGGCTGCTGGATGGCCACGATGTCATGTATCCCTAACAACCTCAACATGGAGCCAGCTTGGAGTAAATAGCTGGTGGAGACACCCCACAGGACATCTCCTGGGGCTTTCCAGTGCTGCCGCCTGCTGAAAGCTGATCATTTTTGGTTTGTGAACTGGACACAATACTCAAGATGAGGCCTGACCAGTGCTGAGTAGAGGGGAACTAGTACTTCACAGGATTTGGAAGCTATACTTCTATTAATGCAGCCCAAAAGAGCATTTGCCTTTTTTGCAGCCACATCACATTGTTGGCTCATATTCAGCTTGTGATCTACAACAATTCCAAGATCCTTTTCGCTTGTAGTGTTGTTGAGCCAAGTATCCCCCATCTTGTAACTGTGCATTTGGTTTCTTTTTCCTAGGAGCAGAACTTGGCATTTATCCCTATTAAATTTCATTCTGTTGTTTTCTGCCCAGCACTCAAGATCACTTTGAATTTTGTTTCTGTCTTCCAAGGTATTAGCTATCCCGCCCAATTTGGTGTCATCTGCAAATTTGATCAGCATTCCCTGCACCTCCTCCTCCAAGTCATTAATAAAAATGTTGAAGAGTACTGGGCCCAGGACTGAGCCCTGCGGTACCCCACTTGTTACCTCTCCCCAGTTTGAGAAGATCCCACTGATAAGCACTCTTTGAGTCCGATTCTGTAGCCAACTGTAGATCCACCTGATCATTGTTTCATCTAGCCCACTTTGAGCTAGTTTGCTCATCAGAAGATCATGGGGCACTTTGTAAAAAGCTTTGCTGAAGTTGAGGTATATTATGTCCACAGCATCCCCACAGTCCACAAGGGAGGTTACCTGATCAAAAAAATGAGATCAGATTTGTCTGGCAGGATTTGTTCTTGACAAATCCACATTGGATTCAAGTAATCACTGCATTGTTTCCAAGGTGCTTGCAGACTGATTGCTTTATCATCTGCTCCAGAATTTTCCCAGGGATTGATGTCAGACTGACTGGTCTGTAGTTCCCAGGTTCCTCCTTTTTACGAAGATAGGGACAACATTAGCCCTCCTCCAGTCATCTGACGCTTCACCCGTCCTCCATGATTTCTCAAAGCTTATAGACAGTAGTTCTGAGAGTTCTTCTGCCAGTTCCTTTATTACTCTAGGATGAAGTTCATCTGGTCCTGGAGATTTGAACTCATTCAAAGTAATTAGATATTCCTGGACCATATGCCTACTGATCTCAAGCTGCAATCCTGCCCTTTCGGCCGGTACTTTGCCTTTACCAGGGGGGTCACAGACCCTCTTTGGGGAGAAGACTGAGCCAAAGTAGGAATTGAGCACTTCTGCCTTTTCTTTGTCATCTGTTATCATTTTGCCATCCTTATTTAATAGCTGAACCACCATTTCTTTCCTCTTTTACTATGCATGCATCTGAAGAAAGCCTTTTTGTTACTTTTAGCATCCATCGCTAACCTCAGCTCGTTCTCAGCTTTAGCCTTCCTGACACCATCCCTGCAATTCTGTGCTACCTGCCTGTACTCTTCCTTTGTTCCTTATCCTTCCTTCCACTTTCTATATGTGTGCTTTTTTTTGTTTTCAGGTCATCTCTAAGCTTTTTGTGAAGCCACATTGGCTTCTTCTGTTGTTTCCCACCTTTTTTCTTGTTGGAATTGTTTGTACTTGTGCCTTTAGAATTTCCTTTTTAAAAAAACTCCCACCCACCTTGGACTCCTTTTCTCATTAGAGCCGCTTGCCATGGGACCTGACTTATCATTGTTCTGAGTTTATTAAAATCAGCTTTCCTAAAATCCAGGGTACGCATTTGACTACACTTGGCTTTTGCTTCCCTTAGAACCAAGAACTCAAGTACAACATGGTCGCTTTCCCCCAGAGTTCCTGTAACTGCTACTTTACCCACTAAGTCATCTCTGTTGGTTAGGATCAAGTCAAGGATAGCCGATCCTCTAGTTCCTTCCTCTACTTTCTGTAGGAGGAAGTTATCCGCCACACAAGTCAGGAATTTCCTGGAGGGTCCATGTCCCAGGGGAAGGAGTCCTGGTTAAGTCCTCTAGGGTGCTTTTCAGAAAGCTCATATAACTGAAGAGACTGCAAGGACATAGGGGATAAAAATGGTAAAATAGAGAGTCCACATGCCCCTTCCCCTCATGTCTGGCTTGCCTGGCTGAGGGGAGGATTTTGCAGGTGGGGGACAGGGAGAGACAAGGGGGACATGATTGGCATTCATATTTTGAGCCAAAGAATTATAAACTTTGGCAACATCACTATCTCAGACCTTGCTAATTTTGTAGGGATGGGGGAGAATTTCTCCCCGAAACTTCGGGGGGGGCGAGTGCCAACGTGTTTGGCCCCCCGAAGTAGTTTTGGGGAGAAATTCTCTGCACCCCCCCGCACCCCGCACCCCGCCTGGGATGGGACTTACCTTTCCCGAATGTCCCTCCCGGCGGCGGGTCCCGGCGGCGGTTCGTCAGGTCTTCGAGAGGGGCAGAGGAGACAGCTGGTCTTTTGACTGGCTGCCGCCGCCGCCATTCCAATAAAAGTAAAAAAAAAAAAATGCTCCCGTGATAGGCTACGTGACGATTAACGTAGCCTATCACGGCTAGATTTGCAAAGTCAGCCGTGATAGGCTACGTTAATCGTCACATAGCCTATCACGGGTGACTTTAAAAAAAAAAAGCGTGTACGGCTAATGGCGGCCCCCATAGGGAGCCGCCATTCATGTTCCTTATTTGGTCGCTGTAGTCTACGTAAAGATTTACGTAGACTACAGCGACCAAATAAGGAACGCGAATGGCGGCTCCCTATGGGGGCTGCCATTAGCCGTACGCGCTTTTTTTAAAAAAAAAAGTCACCCGTGATAGGCTACGTGATGATTTACGTAGCCTATCATGGCTGACTTTGCAAATCTAGCCATGATAGGCTACGTTAATCGTCACGTAGCCTATCACGGGGGAAATATTACGTATTAACGTAGCCTATCACGGCTGACTTTGCAGATCTAGCCGTGATAGGCTACGTTAATCATCACGTAGCCTATCACGGGGGTGTTTTGGTTTTTTTTACTTTTTATTTCGCAGCCGGGTGAGGCGAGGAGCCTCCTCCCCGGCCTGAAGTTCGGCCGGGCGAGGCGGGAAGCCTCCCCCCCCAGCCTGAACTTCGGGGGGAGCAGCGAAGCGCCTCCCCCCCACCGCGAAGCAAGCTGGGAGACCAGGTTAGTGGCTTTCGTGCACTCCTATAATTTTGCGATGCACACTTTTTTTTGTTGAAGAGATTTGAACCATCTCAGCAGTGTTATGAAATAGCTATGTATGTGCACTTCCAGAAGGAATGTGTCACACCTGCACTTATATAATATTGAGGGCTAGGTTGATTGCTTTTAAATGTTTAATGTAAGTTCTCTTGTGTATCTCTACTGTAATGGAAAGGTTGGACAAGAACAACAACAACATCTTAAAAATTAGGACATGTAGATGAAACTAGACAAGATATAACTGAACTTCAAAATGGAAATTTTTAAGAGAGTGCTTTCGTTTTCTTTTTAATTCTGTTCCATTGAGTCATGCAAATGAAAGACATCTCAGAATCCTTTGTGCTTTATACAATATTGTTAAAGCAAATAAAAGCACTTGAGATGCTTTTGTGATTTACTTTAAGTCCAGGCTAACACACTGCAGTTCTGTACTAATAATAGTTAAGAAACACTAATTGAGAAAAGAGATCAGAAAGAGCATGTCTTCATTAGCTTTCTGTTGTGAACAATTTCTTTTACCATGTAAGCTATTGAAAATATTCAACTTTGTCTATGGAGGATATGTCAGAGTTTCCTATCATACAGCACAATAATATTTGATAGACAAAGACTAATAGACAAGCAGATAGATAACTAAACGGTCTGTTAAAACAACAAAGAGTTTTGTCGCACTTTAAAGTATAACACATTTATTATGGCATATGCTTTTGTGGAACTGAGTTCACTTCATTAGATATTTGCTAAGTGAATGAAACTCAGATAACACACATTTCTTTAGGGGATTTTATTTTTCGTCCAGGAAAATTAAAATGGCAAAAGACACATGACAGATGTGTCACCAGCTTAACTATTTATTCCTTCTATATAAAATGCATATTTTCAAAGCACTTTAGATTATCTATGCAGCTACAGAAATCCTTAACCTTATTTATTTATTAATTCATTTGCATGCTCAAGATGGCTAACAACAATTTATCATACCAAAAACAAAAACAAAAAAAAATCATCTGTGGAATAGTTTGTTCCTGTCCATGGAAATAAAGCTGAAGACCTAGGTATTCAGGGACTGCAGGAATTCCATTTATCTTTCTTTTGGAAGGCTTCTTGTCTTTATCTCCCTTTAGAAGGCATACAACACTGGGCAGGCTAACAATTAGACATACAATAATTAGACATATCTGCAGAAGTCAGGTTGGCATTTTGAGGTATGTTGGGATGCTCTGCAGTTTAGACTTCCAGTAACCAAAACTACTTTTCTCTAAAACTGGGGTGGGCAACTATGAGTGGTCCTGGGGCCATTTTTACCCCCAGATCTTCCCCCTAATGGACCACACCTGGAGGAAAAAATAATGAAATTAAAATTTTAAAATTGTTTTATTATTATTATTATATTAAACATTTCTATCCTACCCTATATCATTAAGATCTCAGGGGGGCGTACAGATAAAATCAATTTAAACAGTATAAAACAATAAATAATGTAAACACCTAAAAGCATATTAAACTATTAAACAAGCTAATACCAGTTAAAATCTAAAACAATAAAACAGTTAAAACAATGTGCTAGGGAATGCATTTAGCCCTCAAAGGCTTTGGTAGAAAGCCATGTTTTTACTTGGCACTGAAACAAGACCAATGTCTGCGCCAATTGGGCCTCCAAGGGGAGGGCATTCCACAACCAGGGTGCCACAGCAGGGAAGACCCTCTCCCATGTCCCACCATAGTGTATGGCTCTATTGCCAGTGTGCTGCTGAAATTCAATAGTATACCACTCCATAGCATTCAGTAGCAAACAAGTTAAATGTGCCCACTTGCAAGCAAGCTAAATTTGTCCTCTTTAGCACTCCATAGCCTCAGAGCAGAAGTGGTGGGAGAACCCCTGCCAATGGTGAGCCCTATCCATGGAAAAATGGTTGGAGAATTTCTCCTCCCACTGGAGAAATTTGGTGAAATTGCCCCTCCCACATTTCTTCACAAATAGGTTGGAGAATTTTGAGAGCCAATTTGCAAACTGCATTAAGTCAAATAGCTAATATGCACCACGAAAGTCTATGGCATTCTCTGGGTGAATCAATCTGCAGCTTTATTGTTGGCATATCCTCCATCATGTCTCAGTTGAAATAGGGACACTCTCAAACACTCATAACACCCGTATTCATTCACATATAGGACCACTGCCTGAGTACTTGCAGAGAGAAACATATTACTGAAAGATTTAGACTGCCATAACCTGTCCACTCCAGTTTCTGAATCAGGCATTCATTCATTCATTTATTATACTTCTATACCGCTCCATAGCCAAAGCTCTCTGGGAGGTTCACCAAAATTAAAAACCATTAAAATACATTATATAAAGTATAAAAAGCATTCACATAAGGAAATAAAACAGATAACATGCAAAACAACAATGTATGTCTAAAACAATTTAAAACAATCGGCCAGAGACAATCCAGGACCTGATCAAAAAGACTCATTATATGGTGCCAAATGCCGGAGAGAAGAGGACATTTTTAACCTAGTGCTGAAAAGATGGCAATGGTGGTGACTGGTGGGCCTCATCAGGGAGATCATTCATAAATGGAGGGCACCACCAAGGAGGCCCTCTCCTTTGTTGCCGCCCTCTGAGCCTCCCTCTCTTTGTGTTAGGATTAGGAAACAGACACAAAATGATGTCTTGCTTACTGATTTAATTTCACTTTCAAAAGTATATAGGGATAGGCAAACACACACTGTTCGAGCTCAGCAAGGTTTCCTGAATTCTTTTGCGAAGCTCAGTTTACTTGTTAGTGTTCCTGAATGTGAGTGTTTTTGTTTTTTGTATTTTTTAATTGGGAAAATGTGCATTTTTTATTGGAAAAAATGTTTATCTTTAAAGTATGCACTTTTCCCCCATTCAGTAAAGCATGTAAATTGTGCATTTTTTCAACGGGCTTGCAAGTTTGGAAACATGCAAACATTTTATTTGGGGGGAAAAGCACATGTTTGCATTTGGGGTTGCAAACAGGGCTTTTTCAAATGTTTTCTGAGCAGAAACAAAATCCTCATACATTCCTAAATGTATTAGCAGGGATTTGCTACACCACCTCTCAGAATCCCCTGTTCCCTCTGAGCTTAGCTGCAATCCTCACCATAGCTGAGTGGGTGAATAAATTTTCCCAACAAGCTATCGTTCCTTGTTGTAATGCAAAGTATTTTGAGGCAGCGTCATCTTGAATGGGCAATTAAGACCCATTAGTTTTACAACAAAAAGCACCCTGCTCCTAGCATGAAAACTGTTAGAACTGGTTCGTTGATGTGGATCAATACAGCTGCCTGCAATTTTGGGCTCTCCTTGGGGGTCAGGGATATGGACTACTGCCATGATGAGTGCCTGCACTTCAAAGTGTGCCATAACATAACTGGCGCCACTCCCAAATCCATAGAAGACTAGCTGCATAGAGGTCTACGTGAGTAGGCCTCTCCACCTCAGATGTCCACACAAATGTGCAGACATCTGGGGTAAAGACAAAGAGAGCTACATGTCATCAGGCATGGTCAAAATCTCAGTGTCACAGCCCCTTTCTACCCTTAGCTGAATCAGTTTATTCAAAAGCAAGACATTGCAAGTAGATAAATAGGTACCGCCTTGGCGGGAAAGGTAACAGCGTTCCGTGCCACATGACCACGGAAGCGTCTTCGGACAGTGCTGGCTCTTCGTCTTAGAAACGGGGATGAGCACTGCACCCTAGAATCGGACACGACTGGTTGGGGACACCTTTACCTTTTTAAAAAACACCACAATCCAGGTTGGTTCTTTGGGTTGTTTCTGTTGGTTTTGTTGTTGTTGTTTTGCAATATTCTAACCACTGACCTTGGGAATTTGAATTCTCTGAGCTCGCTTTGCACATGTCTTTACACACAGTAATTTACTGTAATTGATCCAATATTTATTTAAAAGGAGAGCAAACTGTCACCGTTACCTGTTGGGCCTTTCAAGTGATTATTGTTGCCGAGAGAGCATTATCTGTCAATGTCTAGAGTTGTTCTGTGCGAGGGCTTGATAGAACTCAGGTACAGAGTGCAATGCTCAAAACACAAGAACAGACTTTAAAAAAAAATCCAAGTTGTTACAATGTTGGTTACAAATAAAGAAAATAAGTTTGATTTTCTTCAATAAATTCACTTTAGGTTAAAATTGTTTATGGTATCCCATCATGTTTTATACCATATAATAACTATTTTATTTGCAACATATGGCACACCATACTGAGCATTTTTCCCCAACAGAGATTACTGACTCCACTAGTTCAAATATAGGCCCAGATTCTACAGTAGCTGATCATTTTATGAAGCCATCCTAAGGGCTCAACATATGTTCAGGGACTTCCATGCATACAAGCTATTTCAGAATGGATGCCATCAGATCTGGCCTTACTAAAAAGACTGCGCTACACTGGTTCCCTAAGCGTATTCAGATAAGATCTGAAATGCCAATTACATATTTAAATAGAGACATTCATTCACCTAAACCAATTAAGAGAAAACAAGGTTGCTACTCACTACATCACCTTGTCACTGGATAGCGGAAAGTGACTACAAAAACAACACATCAGTTAAGTAAGGATGGAATCTAAAAACAGAGATGAGTTATTTCATTGCTTGGATAATTGCATTCTGAATATAGCCTTCTCAATGTATTAACCAGACAGCCTTTGGCTTAATCATTGGTAAGAACTAAGTAAGAACAGACTGCATGAATGGTCTCGGTCTAAGGAGATGACCTATAAGACCTGAGAAGCCAGCATACAAATCTTTGCATATCTATAGACCCACTGGGTGAGTTGTAGGCAATTTACTTCCTCTCGGTTCTTCTTGCGAGCGGAGATGGGTCAAAGAAGACGCAGACAACAAGCTTGGATTGAAAATTGGGCCACATTTATTGAAATATTTGCAAAGGGGTAACTAGGACGGGCATCTAACTGTGTCAGCGTCTAGCTGACACTTCTAGGGCGAAAACACACCCAGCCTGAGGGGTGGCAGTGATCTCGCCATCCCTCCGGACTGCCCCTTCTGGGGGAGGTAGACCTTCCGGTGTCACCCCCAACCCGGTGCCGCAAAACACTTGGGTGAGTGAGTAGGGTTGGTCTCCCAGGCAACCCTTATCCCCCCGCCGAGCCGCACAACCCGTTCGGAGGGCCTCAGGCGTCACCTGTCACCATAAGGTGCCTCTGCGTGCACACCATCCCTACTTTCTTTCCTGTTTTGCCCGTCCTAGCCGCCACAGGAGTCACAAGCCTATTGCTTGTGAAACTCCCCCCACCTGCACAGAAGAACTTCCCGCAGGCCCCTTTGCAGATCGGCCAAAAATAAGTCGTTGCCTATGTCTGACAGGTGGACTCCGTCCTGCCTGTTAAGCTCTCTCCTAGTCCAATGGATTCCTTGGTGGTTGATATAACTGTCACCATGCTCTGACAACCCACGTGCCAATTCTCTGTTCACCTTGCGCCGGGCCCGTTCCATGGCCGCATTGCTCTGCGCCCTCCACATGATTCTCGGGAGCACTGAGGACCATAATATGGTCACCCCCAGCCAACAATGTCGGATCGCGTTCCCTCCTAGGTGCAGCACCAGGACCTGTGGAGGGAAACTGACCAAACCTCGTTGAAAGAGTGTGGGAAGAAGACTGTCCCAACGCATACCCCGTCGGCCGAGCCATTGTATTGCCCCCTGTTGGGGAAACTGCAGCCGGGATCCGAAGGCTGACGTAGAAGCTCTGCAGGCAGCCCAAAAAACCATACTGTGCCCACAAATGAGCACCTGTACTGGCGTCGGTCGAATCCCATCTAAATAAAACATTGGGGAAGGCAAAGAGAATCATCATGAAGCATCAGGCAACTTGCGAATGTAAGAGCGGAAGGCCCTGGAGCGCCATCTCCCTACCGCCTTCACTTGCTTGGAAGAAAAGCCTATGGCAGCTGCCGTAGAGGCCACCCCAATACGGAATGAGTGAGTCCCAAAACGATAATGCCCCAGACCCAGTGTGGTCAAGGCTAACTTGGTGACTGCCCAAAATTGGAACTTTGTCAGTGGTGAACCGTCAGCATGGCAAAATACGGGACACTCCTTTGCCCTGCGATGCTCAAAGAAAGCCTGCAAGGTTTATGACAGGGCATAACTCATCAGCCTGGGCCTGGTTAAGGGTCACCAATGTTCCCTTGCCTGACTGATCGGTTTTTGAACGTCGAATATGGAGGTGAATCAGGTTAGAATGGATCAGGATATCGGAATACCTCAAGGCCCTCCCGGTGGTGTCGGATTTGGATGCCCAGACCAGTTCTGAAATCCTAAGGGCCCCAAAAAAGGCTGTTAAGGCTGCAGCATGAAAGAGGGAGGCTTCGTATGGAGAAGAGCAAATGGAGGGCCACAATGCCCGAAGCCCTATAAGAATAATTGGCGACAAAGGATGTCTGGAGTCTGGCGGGGCGGGAGACATCCATGCCCAGCCTTGCACAGCCTTCCTGATTCGGAAATCTGAGGTGGAGTCCTCCACCCCTCGCACTTTGGCCCAGAAGGCCAAAGAGGCGAGCTTCCCCGAAATGGTCCTAGCAGATAGTCCCTTATTATGCAGTTGTACACAGAATTGTAACAAGTGGTCCACAGGTAAGGGCCACACATCCTGCAACTGCAGTCCACACCTGAAGGCTCTAAACTCCCTACCTGCTTTCTCGTAGGCAGCTCTAGTGCTGGGGGCTATAGAATTCAGGATAGCGTGTTCAACTTGAGAGCACCAATCTCCCACAGTTCGTGTGGCATGGGGTCTGGCAGCGGACATGCCCACGGAGCCAACGCACGGAACCGGTCGATCTGGTTTCGTGACAAAGCATCGGCTACAGGGTTCCTCAGACCCGGCACGTGGCGGGCACGGAACCATATGTTGTGGCATAGGCATTGGAGGGTAAATGCTCTAACTAACTCCATACCCCTTTGGTTTCTGGAGGATAAATTATTAATGACATGCACTACCGCCAAATTGTCACACCAAAAGAGAGCGACAGAGTTGGCCATCAATTCTGCCCAAATATGTACAGCCACGTAAATGGGGAAGAATTCCAGGAAGGTAAGGTCATGACAGATACTGCCGGCAGCCCAGCTCTCTGGCCACTGGCCCCGGCACCACCGGTCTCGCCAAATTAGCCCAAAGCCAAAGGTGCCAGCCGCATCCGAATGGATCTGCATGTCGGCTCGTAGAAGTAACTCACGCCTCCAAAAGGCGATGCCGTTAAAGTCTCTCAAAAATTTAAGCCATACTCACAGGTCCATGCACATAGCAGAGGTGACTCTGGTGCGATGATGCGGTAGTCGAAGGCCCCACATTGCCCAGCTGAGCCGTCGCAGGAATGCGCGGCCGGGGGCCACTACCCTACAAGCGAAGTTCAAATGGCCAACGATCTCTTGGAGGGCTCTAAGGGAGACTTTACGAAGGTGCAAGATGGATTGGATCTTATTCCTAAGTACCAGCAATTTATCAAGAGGGAGACAAGAACACTGTGCAAGGGTATCGAGCTCGATCCCTAAGAACGTCAAAGTAACAGCTGGGCCCTCTGTCTTCTCGTGTGCCAAAGGGACACCTAAATCTGAGGACAGGGATATGAATGCCTTAATCAGGTCAGAACACTGACTGCCGTCCCCGGGTCCAACAAACAAGAAGTCATCCAAATAATGAACCACATTGCCGCAGCCCGTCTTATCCCTTATGGCCCATTCCAGAAAGGTACTAAATGTTTCAAACATGGCGCAAGAAATGGAGCATCCCATAGGGAGGGCGCGGTCGATGTAAAATTTGTCCTGGAAGGAAAATCCCAGCAAATCAAAGTCCAGAGGATTGATAGGCAAAATGCGAAAAGCGGATTTAATATCACATTTGCCCATCAATGCCCCGCTGCCCAGGGCTCTTATCATGGCTACCGCAGCGTCGAAGGAAGTGTAACGCACGGAGCATAGGGAATCTGGGATTTCATCGTTAACAGACTGACCTTTGGGGAAAGAGAGGTCATGAATTAACCTGAACTCACCGGGCAATTTCTTGGGGATAATTCCCAAAGGGGAAATCCGCAGGTTGGGTAGCGGGGGTGAGGGAAAGGGGCCGATGACCCGATCTGACTGAACTTCTTTGTTAATTTTGTCTTGCACTAAGCGCCGCATGCTAAGAACAGACCTGTGGTTACCGGTCAAATACGGCTTTCGCAGACCCATAAACGGGATCCTGAAACCCAGTGTAAAGCCGCGTTCCAAGTAGATTGCTGCCCGATGATTTGGGTAACGCCTTAGAAGTTGAAGAAGCGGAAGAATCTTAACTGGGCTGGGGCCCTTTGTGAGGGGGAGGGTGCCCACCGCCATGTTTTCTGCCACCACGGCCATCCCTTGGGGAACCTCTCCAACCTCTGGCTCTCGGGCAGGAGGAGCAGGAGTGTTGACCGCCACAAAGAGAGCACTTGTGCCGGAAGTGGCATGGGTTTCGGGAACAGGAACCTTTGGAGCTGAACTCCCAGCACAGCCAGCGGTGTTGAACCCCTGGACCCGCAATAGGCCTAACGGCTATTGCGGGCGACAGCTTGGCCAGGATGTGGCCGCTGTCGGACCTGTCGCCGAAGCCTGGCCTAGAAGGGGTCATGAATTGGAGCCAAAGGTCCTGGTCCTTCAGATCCCAGCGCATGGAGGGATCAATGGCGGCCCTCCTACGAAAGGCTTCATCGTAGGCCAGCCACGGCCAGCGGAGGCCGGCGGAAGGCGAGCCCGGCAGACCAATACGCCGGCCGGCAGACAGGCCAGGAGCTGGCCAGCCAGCCGGCCAGCTGGCCAACAAAAAAGGGGCAGGCGATTGAGAGACCGTGCGGGTGGGTGAGCGAGTGAGCGAGCGAGCGAGCGGGCAGGCAAAGGAATGATGGGGCAGGCGATCGAGCGGGCGGGCAGGCAGGCAGGCAGGCAGACAGGCAAAGGAACAAGGGGGCAGGTGGGCGGGCGTGCACCGCCCCACCCGGACCCCCGGGAAGGAGTAAGGCGCCTCACCCAGGCACGCGAAGAAGAGGGATCACGTGCTCGAGCGCAGCCGCCGCGCCGCCGGCAAACCTGGGCTGCGGTGGGCGCTCGAGGAAAGGAGCCGGCAGGGAGGGAGGGAAGGGGGGGTGGAAATGATATCACCAGTAACGTTGGCTCTCCTGACGGCCAGCAGGCGCCGTCCCAGAGGGAGCGGCACCAGAGCGCACGAGACCCGCCGCGAGTGTCGGCAACTCGATAGCCGCGCGTGAAGAGAAGCTTTGGCGCACAGAAGCACGCTGAGTCCAGGTGGCTGGAAAGATGACGACGAAGCCGGTCTCCAGCAGGCAAGAATCCCTCGTCAAATCCAGGCGAGTCTTTAGTTCTCAATAGCTGCGTCGTGCCAAAGAGCTGAGATAGGGAGGGGGGTCGAGTTTAAGACAACTCGGCCCGCTCCTCCCTGACTGGTGGTGTGACTGGGGTGCACCAATCAGAGGCCCATATGTCTTATCACCCCACCCACCCGCAATCGCCCCCCCCTTTCAGCCAGACAAGCTGGCGCCGGGTAGGGCATATCTGCAAATGGAAATAAAAATAGAGCATACCTGGAATCTCCTCTGCCTTGGAGACAAACAAGAAAGAAACTGTAAAGCACTCAGCATGAAATGCCACAGAAAAAATTAATAGTAAGTCCTATGTTCAAACATTTTAGTTGTTTAATAATCTAGGATAAGTTTTCTGTTGCCTTTTACTTTCCCTAAATATGTCTTGCAGGATCTGTTTGTCAGGGTGGAAACTGAGCTAATAGAACCCCAGAGCAGTTCTGATTCTGAGGAGGAACAGCAATCCGTGGGAGAGGAGCCAGCTCATCCCTCAGAGGCACAGCAGCTGGCAGAGATTCCTCCTGCCAGCATTCCTGGGATAGATAGTGACCCTGGCAGTGAGAGAGCGCTAGAGGGAGGCTTGCTGGATGCTTGGCAAAGACGCAGGGAGCGACGACAGATGGAGGGTGTGGAAAGGAGGTGTTCGGCTCGTTTGGCGCTCAAACAACGGTCACGTCCTGAGGACCCAAGGGAAAGAGGGAGGATCTCTCCCTAGCCCATAAGTTCAGGGTCTTCCCGTGATTCTCGTTCAAACGAAGACCAACTGCCTAACCTGGAGCATAGGCTACTCTGCTATCTTTCCCCAGTGCTGTTCCTTGCTTAGTCGCTGGTGATTAGCATCTGAAAGAGTCATTAAGTTGTAAAAGGATTAAAGCTTTGAAAAGAATCCTTTTGTCTGTGTCTTGAGTTGGCTATTGGAGTAGACTGTAAGAGGCAGCTAGGGCGCTCCTGACACTGGGTGTGTTTTAGGATACTTCTGGGCCATATGTGGATAAACTAAACCTTCCTTGACTAATTATTGCAAACTTTAAACAGAAAGCCCTCCAGGAATCTGTGGCAAAATAATCCAGCTACTCAGCATGAACTCAATTCTATTCATGCTTACTCAGATGTAAGTACCACTGCTTAATAAGACTTACTCACAACACGTATGTGCAGCCTAAAAATCCATACAAGCCATACCCTGTACAAAACCCTGGACTTCATTGCAAAATAAATTTCACAGGCATTATTTTCTGGGAGTAAACCCCATTAAATGCAATGGGGCTTACTTCAGAGTAAACATGCATAGAATTCAGGACCAGTATCTAGGGTAGGCATGGTTGGGCACCTGCCAAAGGCTCCCACTCCAGCAGGGGCCCACTGACAAGCGCCCCATGGACTTGCTTCTTCTCTTCACCATTGCAACCTTCTTGTTCACTTGTCTCTTGATCTGCCCCAGACAAAGATGGTGGTGAGAAGGAACAGCAGCACATACCACTGCCTATCTGCTCCCTGGATGTCTGACTGTCAAGCAAGCCAGTGGATGGGGATGAGGAGGAATAGCAGCTGGTGACAATGGCATTGAGAAGGAAAACTCACTGAGGAAGGAACAAGGGTGTCTTGCCCAAGGACCCTCAAAAACCTGGAGATAGAATTGCTCTGCAAACCTAGAATTTAATATGGCAGATACTTGTATATTTGGTTTTAAAAGAGGATTTAGCATAAGGGACTTTCATCAATAGGAAGGCAACTGAAACTGAAATTGTATAGGCAACCGAACCAATACCTATATAATTCATTTTGGAATAAATAAACATTTAGATGATTCTTCAGTTGTGTAAGAAAATAAAAGCCTTCTTGAAAATAAAAACATAAGGAAAAATAATTTAAAATCAGTTTTATTTTCTAAATCTGTTATCCACACTAATTCCTTGTCTATGCATGCATCAGAACATGGTGGTAGCAGCCACAGTTGCACAGGACCTGAGTGGCATAACTCTTCCATAAAACAGTTTACATTTTCCTGTTCCCAAGAATACTGGAAGGCACAATTGAATACTGCAAGCCATAGAAAATCAGGAAGCCCTTTTTATTTGTCATCCCCACACTTTGAGAACACAGCCAACTTGATAACTACAGGTCTTGAAAAGTTCAGTCTTGTATATTGTTCCCCTGGTGCCCATTCTAGCAGCTCAATGGCATTATGGGAGAGGAACTTTCTTCAGCACTAATTCAGAATGAAGAGTGCCACCCACTGATTCATTGGCAGGTAAATACCTGAGCATGTACCGCTTCCCCTGAAATCTTTCTTATTCCCACTGCTTCAAGGCTTAACAAGGACCCTGCAGTGGGTTGCTGACTCCACAATTGTTTATGTTTACAAATTTGACCATATATAGAGATGATTTTTTTTTTTTTTTTGGTGGAATGAACAATAGTGATCAGCTTCCAATTTTAACTTCTGACTACACTCACGTTTAGAATTGGTTCTGGCTGCCTTTGAAAGGCTGTTGAATGCAGCAGCCAGACATGTATCATGGGGGAAATGGCAATTTGAAGAGAATTTTGTTTGCTTTGCTAAATTTATGGACAGCAAGAGGGGAATAGCCAAGGAACTAAGCGAAGTGGTGGTGGGAGTTGCAAAAATTCATGTTAAAGTGTGAGTTGAAAACCCACATTGAAAAATAAAAGGAGCAGGTGCTTTATTTTCCCACTATCACAGCACTGGGAATTTCCCGCCAGAGTAGAAAGATTATTTAATGGCTATATGCTCTGCCTAAAATATGAGCTCTGAGAATTTATTTTAGCAGCAGTCTCATGCTTAGAGATGTTAGTCTGTATCTTATTCTAATGATCTTGGGTGTCTTAATCTACTTCAGGTGATTGAAAGTAAATTTGATTCTCGTCTCTCTCACTGACCAAAGAATTTGTTTTTCAGCCTGCAAAACATAGTGCACTTCCGTTGTCAATTGTTAAAGGAACTTGAAAACTAACCCTGGCTCTAGAGTGTTTCCTGTGTTAGAACCAAATGCAGATCTGCAGAGCAAATATCTTTTGTTGGCCTGCTTCTATTGTTTTGATGGAAAATATAACCTCGGATGAAAAAGCCCTGCTCTTCATGCTACCTAAGGTTTAATGATAGTATCTCCTAATCAAGATGGTCAAGCAATAAAGTTCTCATCCAATTTGCTTTTTGTGAATTTAATTACCTCAATAGGATTTGGCTAATTCATAGAATGTGTGATACACATTGTTCAGAAAATGAGGCAGACTCTTAACATTTCTACCCACTCATAGCATAGCAACTGAAAAGTCAAGGGGAAAAGTTCCCCATGAATCTGGAGAAAAGCACAGTAATACTGAGATTAAACCTGCCCCTTTGTCACAAGGAATAAATGCTACACATCCTAGTTCGGGTTCTCCAGGTGCCCCCAAGCTTTCTCCCTGCTTGCTGGCCCTCCAGGCTGCAGTCGAGTTCCCCCTCCATGCTTGATGAGCAGCCCACAACTTACCTGGGCCTGTTCATCTTTCTGCCGATTGCCATGTTTTTTAAAAAAAGGCTATCGGCAGCACTTGCCCATAGAGTTATACACAAAACAGCTCTGTAAACTACAGTCTATGGGCGATTCACAGAGCTTTTTGCGTATAAGTTAGGGATGTCAGAGAATTCTGCCATGGATCTTGGTGAAGACAAATGCCAGTGCATTCGGCCCCCCAAAATCCGTGGCGGAATGAAGCCCCCCCACCCCACAAAAGGAGCACCTACCTGCTGCCATCCGCGCTGACTTGTGAATGGTGGCCGCGTCTGTGGCCACCATTCGCTTCTTCCATATAGCCGTGATAGGCTACGTAAATACTTATGTAGCCTATCACAGCTAATGCAGGGACGCCATTTGCATCCCTGCGGAAGCCGTGATAGGCTACGTAACTATTTATGTAGCCTATCACGGCTTAACTAAGGGAACACAAATGGCGTAGTGCGGATGGCAGCAGGTAGGTGCTCCATTCCGGGCCCATTTCGCGGGGTGGGGGAGCGGGGGGGCTTCGTTCCGCCACAGATTTCGGGGGGCCGAATGCACTGGCATTCGGCCTCACAGAGATCTGTGGCGGAATTCTCTGACATCCCTACATTTTTAAAAAACTTTTCAGAGACTTCTTCCTGGAAATATTGGATCTTTAAAGTTGCATAATATCTGTTCTCCTAAACGCTTCCTGGTAAGTTTCTGGCTGGGGAGATGTAAAAGCTGACACTGTCTTAGCAGTACTAAGTGCTTTTGAAAAGTTGTTCTGTGATAGCTCCATTAGATGCAGCTATTCCCCAAACTGTATATCTATCTGCCCACTGGCATTTTCTAAAGTTTCAAGGACAGCAGAGTGTTGTGAAAGCATGATGTCGTGCACACAACTCAGCATCATTGATTTTGGCTATGAGTGACATATTCAGAAAGTCAAAGAGCGAAAAACTAGGGCGGTCCACCAATTAAAGAATGTTGACAGAAAATTAATCAGCCTTTCATCTGATTTATCAATCACATTTCAATAAATTTGCACATTACCAAAACCTCAATATAGGTGACTTTTGGAAGGATGTGTGAGACCTTACACAAAAGCTGCCATTTCTGTATATAACTAAAGGTTATCTTTAATCTTTTCTTTCTCATTTTGTATTATAAATAGTTTTGAATAATAAACGCAATGGCCAGCTTTCATCATTAATATTTGCCCAACAAATTAATCCACCTAGGGCCAAACTACATGTTATGTAGGAGATATATTATTGAGCTCTTGATTTTTAAAAATTGAAATGCAGCCACAGGGGACTTGTGTATATTTAAATCTTTTCCTTGTACTATTTTCCTAATCACATCATATTTCATACATATCCCAGAGCAAACAGCAGCTGGGCAAAGGATTTCGATCAGGAAAATGGCATGGTGGAAGGGAACACTCACGTACTGTTTCAAACAAAATGGTAGTCGTTTCATGGCTGCATTTCATTTTTTTAAATATCAGTATATCTGTCATGGATCTCCAGTGTAAACTTCCAGTCCTTGAATAAATGGTGTGGATGGTTGTGTGATGCCTGATGTAAATTATCCCATGCACCTGTAATAAGTATGAAAACACACACAACTACCCTAGTGATTTGTACTGCTGCGGCTACTGGAACATACATCCCAATCATGACTGTCATCTTCAAGCATGAAAATGTCTGGAGCGCATGTACACTCATGTTCCTCACTCCATCACCAGCATGGTAGGAACATGAAGACTATTATGCTACTATAGGTTATCTATACAAAAGGAGTTAGGTTGTGGGGGTGGTTAAAAACAAGAAAAAATAAGCTACAGCAAAAATAATCTGAAGTGGCTTGAACAAGGTCATGCGGCAGGTTGGCACTTCAGACTCTTTCAGCTTAATGTATTATTTTTTCAGAGGACCACAATGGATCTGATTACCATCAATCATATTTATCTGTCCACTGTTCAGATGTTCCAAGTCCCTATGCTCAGGATCTAGAGAGAAATTTAATTAAGAGGAGTTGTTAATCATATGCACAAAACTTCATTTGCAAACTGTCCCCCAATGGATGGTCTCTAAAATTCAATGAGTTGAAATGTGTGTAACAGTAACAGTACACAGAAGTAATTACACATTGGGATGCCTGCATCCCAGTTCACAGTATATGGTCAGGCTGTGGAATCTGGTATTTAGAGCATAATTTAAGAAGCACAGCTTTTATTTGATAAGATAATTTTCCAATCATCCTCTCACTCTTGGTGGAAGCCCAAGTCCACAGCAGGAAACTTGGAATCATACACAGCTAACAAACTCTTACCAAAGGAAGGAATTGCAAGACAAACAAGACGGGTACAGGGTTGGCTCCAGGTTTGGGAGAGTTCTTGGCACGGTGCCATCCAGGGCCAGCTGCCACCTGGGCATCTGGGTAGCCTGTTCCCTTGGCAGCTGCAGTTGAGGCCATACTCATTATTTTCCCAGATGCCATGCATGGAAAATTCAGAGCATTGAGAGACATCATGTCACCACCTTGAGTTTGGTAGTAGCTATGTTCCTTTTTTTAATCTAAAAGTGCCAGGACAAGATTATTGCATTATGAGAAAATAAAGAAAGGGGTTGGATCCAGGATCTGCATTCTGTGGACAGAAGGGCTCTGCAGAAGGGATTCACCTTCCAGGGATTAGATTATTGGCATGCCATGGTCTGGCAAATTGCCATAATGGAAAAAGTATCTCACAAGTTGAAGGTGGCCAGGGGTCAAAGCACGATTCATTCCATGTGATATGGTTTGACTTTATTGCATATATGAACAGAACTGAACAACATTATTTGATTCCCTTGCACTATAAAACCCTATGGATTTTGTAAGGAAGAAAATAGATGAAGAATAATTCAGAGTCTGTCTGATAAAATATCTAGTAGCACTGACAAGAATTACCTGTGACCTCTATATACCCATTAAGATATAACTGTATGGTAAGAAGATGCAATCCTGATGGAATTTGTTTTATTTTAGTTTCTATTTTGGTTTGATTTGGTTTGATTTTGCTTTGTTAATATTACTGAAATTCAATAAAAATCTGTATTAAAAAAAAGAAGGGCTCTGCAGAATTTTCAGGGATTGCCCTCCCTCTGCACCACACCTCACCCCATTCAGCAGGGTCCCCCAACCTTCTGTGTAGCATTTTCAGGGGGTTGGAGGGGCTGCCATGGGAGGAAGGGGTGGTGAGGTCCACTTCCTCCAGCCCAGTTGCACCTGCCTAAATGTGGATCCAACCTGGTAGCCACAACACAGTCAATGATGGGAGTGTACTAAGAGACTCTGGCAGTCCCGCATTTGCCATACTATGCCACTTGGCACTGGTTCTCACTGGGCCCCTCTGCTGTCTCAAATGAGGCAGGTCAACTGGGGAAAGAAAATTCTCATTTGTAACATCCCACTTACAGAAATATCTCCCCAGAGAATATTACCTGGTGCCTACTCTAATATGTCTTTAAACAACAACAACAACAACAACAACAACCTCTGATGAGATTGTTTTAATCCTGCTTTGTACCTTTTTAATGAATTCCTGCTTAATTATTTTTTATGTTTTTAACTTTATTATTGTACACTGGGCTGGAATGGTTTTATTGAAGGGTGGTATCAAATGCTTTGACATATATCAGCCTTTTCCAACCTGGTGCCCTCCAGATGTGTTGGACTACAACTATGCTGGCTGAGGGATGCTGGAAGTTGTAGTCCATCACACCTGGAGGGCAATAGGTTGGGGAAGGCTGAGATACATTAACAAACTGTGGTCACTTCCTTTGGGCCACACAGCACCATTCATTGGGGAAGAGGGGCAAAAAGAAATCGCACCCGAAAACTGGGAAGGGCTGAGAATTTTGGAGAGATTTCTCAGGGTCCAGAGTGCCTGAAAGCTGAGCGAGGCATTTTTGGGTTGATTTTGTTGTTGTTAGAAGTGATTTTAATGACCAGAAGGAGAACAACAACAACTCCTCACTCAGCTTTCAGGCACTCTGCAGGTAACAGTGCTGGAAAGCCTTGAGGGAGGAAGTCCTGGTTAAGACCTCCAGGGGGCTTTCCAGGAAGCGGAAGCAGCCAGGCAGGATGCAAAGAACAGAATGGGCCAAAAATTGTAAAATAAAGAACACACACCAATACCTCAGCCACCTCCTTACAGGAAGGCAAGCACTGAAGCCCTTCACCCTGAGAAATGTCTCCAAAATTCTCAATATCCCTGTGAAAGAGGCAGAAAAAACAATGACCTCTTGTTTTTCACAGGGAAACAAGGAGGTTGCAAAAGGGGAAGTGCCAGTTTCATCACAACACTATTGACTACTACAGTAGAAGCAAACATATGTCTTGTCCCTAGATCCCCAGAAAAGACTCAGCTATTTCCATCCTCACTACTTTATAGGCATTAACCTTGGGCTAGATCTACACTAGTCCTTTTTATTGGTATTGAAGTGCATTGATAACAGTTGGGCCACATTACACATTCCATACCCTGCTTTTCTAGTGTTATTTTCCTCTTTTTATTCCATATTATCCAAAATACCACAACAGATGTCATTATGTGCACTATGAGGTATATGCGCAAGAGGGATATAGTGTCACCATGATGGAATTGTATCGATATATGACATGAGGTGTCCATCTGGCCTAGGAGAACTGCAGACAAGACATGAATAGCTCTTCCATCTGGACAAAGCCAGGGCAAAATGCCAGTTAAGGCAACCTTTTACAGGGATTGCTCCCTATGTCAAACTGGTAGCAATGGTAGTGGTAAATTTTGAAACACAGAAGCTCATCATGACAGCCTCCATAGACATGGCCCAAAGGGGAATCCATAGCCACACCCACAGGAAATTAGAGATTAGATAGATAGATAGATAGATAGATAGATGATTGATAGATAGATAGATAGATATCCCACTTTTCTAATATGCATACTAAAAAGGAGCTAACCCTCTTGTTAAAATCTCCATCACAAAATAAAGGCATCAAGAACAAACAAACCACTAATAAAATCTTACTATTAAGTGTACGGAACACAACTGCAATTCTTCATGTAGTTATCTGGAAGTAAGCTTGTTGAACTCAGTAGTGCTTCCTTTTGACTTCATATGTTCAACTTGTAAAACCCATTGAGCTTTAACTAAAGATCTTCAGCCCGCTGAAATGCACCTATTACCTTGTAATTAGAAATGCAAACTATCTTGCAAAGAGGAAACCATTTACACTACTAGTGTGAAGTATGAACTGGATCAAAGAAAAAAAGTACTCAGCCTCTGCTTGATTATTTTCCTCATTCTCTGACTTAATTTATGTTAATCTATCACAAACAATAATCAAACTTGAAAGCCTTGTTATCACCTCATTCACTTGCCAGCACAAGGGGAAAATGTCAGTTATTCTGGTACTCTGACAGATTATGTCATTGTTCCTGCTCTGAAAAAATTCCCAAAGCTTCCCTTATCTATGTTCCCTGTCCACTACACCATTGATTGGCAAAGCAGATTGATATTCTGTATGTTTGCTTGGTTGTTTAAGTTTCAAACTATCAAAGGCACAATCCTAAGTGGCTAGGTGGCTGCCTCTGAGCTTGGAGGTGACCACCTATCCAAAGCAAGGCAGGGGAGGCATGGGGTGATCATTCCCTCTGCGCCTCTCCTGCCTTGCTCTTTTTCACCAGACAGCTGTTTTCTGCTGTCTAGCGGGGGGTGGGGGGGCTGGCCAGGAGAAGAAGAGGCTGTACGACACATAGGATGTGTTGTACGCGCAGCTCCGCTCTCCCTACCCTGGAATGCCCCCAGCCCCACCCCTCTTCAGTCACTCCGCACTTGTCTTCCAAGTGTGGAGAACAGGGCTTCTCCACGCTGCCTTGGAGGCAGCGTGGATGAGGGGGGAGGTTGGATTTCCGGGAAATGACCTCAGAGCACAGGCTCCAAGGTTGGTTCCCAGAATAGAGCATATCCTATGGCCCACTAGAGAGTGTCTAGCGGCCAGAGGATTGCTCTCTAACTGAGCTGGAATGGAAGTTCTAGCAAAGCCAGAAGCAAGTGAAGGCATGGGTCAGTCAGACGCATAAAAAATAAACAAACATCTATGTAGTAACAGACTCAAATGGATGGCCTTTCATAATAGGGTATGAAGTGTCATCAGTACAGAGAGGGCATTTAAAAGGAAACAGTACATATTATGCAAACAAAGGTATTAATGTGCACTTTACTTTTAGAACTGAACGTTGACAGTGGTTACAAATTTCGTTTCCTAGAATCCCTCCCGTTCCTGTTCTGCATCTTTACAGACTGATATGCATTATTTCTTTCTTAGATGTTTATGGTGACAATGGTTGCATGCCTAATCTTTCTTTTCTTCAACACAGGCTAGCACTTTAACAAAGATCCATTTATTAGTGTACAGTTTTCCCTACTGAGTGTTCACAATTATAGAGACACTAGTATCTTACAAGATCTATCATTCCATAAAATGCATCTTAATAGTTCTGATGCACTGTCTGTGAATATATTTCTAGAGTGTGGAGGGATGAAATCCATCTGCAGTATGAAAGGGCATAACCTTGGACTTGCTAGTCTTCACTCCTCATCAAGGTGAGATTCCCCTTGTCTTAGAGAAAGTGCTGCCTTTTTGAAAGGGGGAGGAGCAGGTTGCCATGTGGGGGTTTCAAAACTATTCCACTTGAAGGCTCACTTCTTTTTATAAATATCTGACTTATATGTTCTCATTTCAAATGTTGTGGTGTGGATAACACTGTGTGGACTGAAACAGTTCCTTTCATCCCTGCTAAAACTGATTTCTTTTCTTCTTTTTTTTACCTTGAGCCTTGAGGCACTTCAGGGGTGAGTCTGCACTTAAAAATTTCATGACACTGAGGTCAAACATAAGTCAGAGCAATGGCTTTGTAGAGATGACTTTGTCATGCTGTTCATTTGTGTTCATTTTTTATTTGGTGCCAAACAAAAGGGGTGCAGAGTTGCCAAGTGATGAGGGAACTTAAAGTGCAACCCTATACATGTCTGTTGTTGTTCAGTCGTTCAGTCGTGTCTGACTCTTCGTGACCCCATGGACCATAGCACGCCAGGTCTTTCTGTCCTGCACTCTCTCCCGGAGCATGCTCAAGTCCATATTCATTGCATCAGTGATGCTATCTAGCCATCTCATCCTCTGCCGTCCCCTTCTCCTTTTGCCCTCAGTCTTTCCCAGCATCAGGGTCTTTTCCAGGGAGTTTTCTCTTCGCATTAGGTGGCCAAAATATTTGAGCTTCAGTTTCAGTATCTGTCCTTCCAATGAGCAGTCAGGGTTGATTTCCTTTAGGATGGACTGATTTGACCTCCTTGCAGCCCAGGGGACTCGTAAGAGTCTTCTCCAGCACCACAGTTCGAAAGCATCAATTCTTTGGCGCTCAGCCTTCCTTATAGTCCAGCTCTCACAGCCATACGTTACTACTGGGAAAACCATAGCTTTGATTAGATGGACCTTTGTCGGCAAGGTGATGTCTCTGCTTCTTACTATGCTGTCTAGGTTTGCCATAGCTTTCCTCCCAAGGAGCAAGCGTCTTTTAATTTCATGGCTATAGTCACCGTCTGCGGTGATCTTGGAGCCCAAGAAAATAAAATCTGTCACTGCTTCCATTTCTTCCCCTTCCATATGCCAGGAAGTGATGGGGCCAGATGCCATGATCTTCGTTTTTTTAATGTTGAGTTTCAAACCAGCTTTTGCACTCTCCTCTTTCACCCTCAACAAGAAGCTCTTTAGATCCTCTTCGCTTTCTGCCATTAGGGTGGTATCGTCTGCGTATCTGAGGTTGTTGATACATGTCTACCCAGAAGTATATCCCATTGAGTTCAATTTCTTACTATAAGTTGGTATAGGATTGCAGCCTTAAATAAGTTATTGAAAGGGACAAGCTTTGAAAGCATAGGAAACTGCCTTATGCTGAGTTCAGACCATTGGCCCATCTAGCCCAGTATCATCGACACTGACTGGCAGCATCTCGCCAAAGCTTGAGCCAGGAGCCTTTCCTCCCCTTCCTGAAGAAGCTGGGGATCAAACCTGGGACCTTCTGCATGCAAAGCAGGTGCTCTGCCACTCACACTGGACAGAGAATTGCTCCACCATGTCTGATCATATGAGTATCTTACTGAAATTCTCACCCCTCCCTAGGGATCGGGGGGGGGGGATTTCAAATCTGTAAGAATCTTGTGCTCTTACACACAACTTAAAAGGCCCCTCACTACAAGGTGAAAATAAATTCTGACCCAGGTGCATTTGTTTGTTTGTACCAGATTGAGATTTTTCTGACAGTAACTGATGTCTCTGAACATGCCCCATTATCTTCCCCTTTGCGGAGGATGCTTCTGTTTTACCAGTTGTTGTTGTTTTTTTTTTGTCAACTTGGTAGTAAAATAGTCTTCTTCACTGAGTATGCAACCTTTAATCAGTTTAATTAGTAGATAATTGTTGATTAATTGATCAAAACGTATTGTAATTGATGGATTTCCACATTAAAGACACACTTGTTTTATGTAAGATTATTTTGGTTCTAGTTGTTTACAGCATGGATTTATATAGAAGGGGTTCTCCTTTTTTTGTAATAATGAATGTAAGTTATCTTACTCATCTCAAAAAGAAACCTTCATTCAGGTCCCTCTAATGTATGTATACTTATTTAAATATATCTAGTTAATTAATTGGTTAAAAAGCAGATGATGAATTGACTAAGGGTGCTTCGGGTTTTTCATTTTCTGGGAATTGAGCTCGGAGCTAGTGCTCCAAGGCTGGTTCTGAGAAAACCACCTCCCTGCCCCCTCTCCTGCCCCCTTGTAGGCAGCCCAGTTCATCCCCTGCTTCATGCTCATAAGAGCAGCATGGAGCAGGTGAAAGGGGGACATTTCTGGAGGCGGGGAGGGGAAGAGACAGCGAAAGCGCCATTATGATGCTTTCTATGTGCCATCCAGCCTCCCCACCCCCACTGCTCTGAGAGGCCCCAAGTAGATAGCTGAAATTGGCTGCAAATGTAGGGTAGCCAGAGTGCAGAGGAGAAGATCCCCTCTGCGCTTCACTTGCCCTGCATTGGATAGTCAGTCACCTCCGAATTCAGAGGTGTCTGACTATCCCCATAGGACTGTGCCCTTAACTGTTCAACCAGCTGCTATCCCCAATTATATAAGTCTTCCTAAGTAATATTTGTGCATTTCTAATGGGTTGTAAAATGCAAATCCTAATACAGAGGCCAGGATTCAAAGAAGTGTGAACTAGCTCCATGTGCTCAAACTGCTTTTCAAAGCAGTTTGTGAAATGGCATTGAGGCTTGGTATTTGGGTGTGTGTGTGTGTGTCAAAAATCCAATTGGGCACAAGAAAGCACTTTCGAATGCTTGAAATACCTCTTTGGGTCCCAGCTAGAAGCCAGAAAGTAAGGGCTTCCTGCCTGTGTTTGTTCAACACACAAACAAGAAGAAAATGGGTTCATACTGTGTTTCAAGATCCATGATATATCTAGGATCATAATCTCAAATGTTTCAAGAGATATGTCAAAGGTAAGCCACTGAAGAAGAATAAGAGCACAGAATAATTTTAATATGTTCTTATTGTAGTTTGGTTTTTGCTACCACTCAGTCACAATTTTCCTTGTTTTACATGGAGAATGTTCAGGCAGGGCCTTTTTATTTTACCCCCTCAGAGCATCTCTACACCAGCCTAAAATCTAGGGGTGTACGAAACTCACTCACCAATCTGCTGGGGGGCATCCACTTCGGGGGGGAGGCGATCCATCCCTCCCCCCCGGAATCCTCACCAGCCAGCTCTGCTCTGTGGAAAGGCTGCAGAGCCACTGGCCAGGGCCGGCCACAGCTGGACTTCCAGCTGCTGCTGGGCTGCGGCCGCAAATGGTGGTAGGCGTAGTGGCTGCCATTTGCGTCCCTGCCTTAGGCCATGATAGGCTACGTAAGTATTTATGTAGCCTATCACAACAAGAGCAGGGATGCAAATGGCGTAGTGGGGGCCATTTGTGTCCCTGCCCTTAGGCTATGTAAATACTTACATAGCCTATTACGGCCTAAGGCAGGGATGCAAATGGCGGCCACTACGCTGGCCATCATTTGCATCCGCAGATGGGGATGAAGCAGCTGAGGACAGACCAGACGACCGACGACCAGGTAGGGTCCATCCGGGGGGGGGATTCCATGGGGTGGGGGGGTAGTCCATTCCACCATGGACTCTGGGGGGCTGGATTCTAAAGAATCTGGCCTCACTGGATTCCATGGTGGATTTCTCCCCCATCCCTACTAAAATCCCGTATTTAAAACTGGGTGTTCTGCTTCCATTTTGAATGCAGGATCACAATGGACTCCCTTGACACACACTCTCTTTCCCCCCTCCTCTAACCCTAACCCCCTCCCCTTTCCCCCTCCTCCTCTCCCTTCCATATATTTCATTGCTCCCGCTCCTTGCCGCTTTTACTCTTTTCATGGAGGGAATGCAAGTGGAACACTTGCAGGGTAATCTGATAACTCATTATCTCCGATCTATCTAAACATGGAAGAAAGGTCATTTAGTGCAGGAGTCGCCCTAGAGGTTAATGACGTCATCTAAAGGGTCTGAAAACTTCCGTGAGTGAGCCATCTCAATAGCAGGATAAAAGCTCTGTGTGAAGAAGCCCACAGTCTTCTAGAGGAAATTACTAAGAGGTGGCACATTTTACCTGTCCTTGTATAGCATACATGTAATTACTTATGCTGGATCAGAGCAAGGGTTTATCAACTCTAGCTTTCCATCTCCAATAGTAGTCAGCATTCTTTGACCTGTCAGAATTTAGTGCTTCACTTCTGAGTTTTCTTATAGGAAAACATTTATCTCATTAGGTCAGGTCAGTAATCTCATATCATCCTTCTTCTTAGCCATTGTTCTCTTTTCTTTTTAAAAAATGGGAAACGTGCATGATGGGAGCCATTCACTGTTTCATTTTGCAGAAGTGGAACCTGGCTGCTTCATGATTCTGTCTGTTTGTTTCTCCCACATGAGCCTCTCTAATCCTTGATACCTGCTGCAGATGTCCTGCTCAATCTCTCTTCACTGAATGCTGCAGCAGCAGGGCTTTATTGGTGGTGGCACTGCTACTTTATAACCATCAGGAAGCTTCTCAGGCCACATCATTGTCAGACTTCAGGGAAAGAGTGAAGTTTGTTCCCTTTTAGGCATTTAAATTGAATTATTCAAATGGAGGACACTGTTGTTTTTGCTTGTTTTCTTATTTGTTTATGTGTACTTATTAAGAAAAGTAACACACAAGAAAAACAAGACAGACAACCATGAGCATAACATTTTGCTTCAAATTCCTTTTCAATCCCCAGGATTTCTCTCCCTAGATTGAAAGTTTATCCTGTTAGAACTGGCATACAGAACTCTGTGGACAATAAGAGGCAAGGACTGAGAACTAGTCAGCTGTAGTAAAGGGGGCAAATATGATTTCCATAACTCATGCAGATGAAGGGGAATTGGGGTATGGTTGTTTTTGTTTTGGTCTCTGTGTCAGGCACGGAATACACAAAGGAAAAAGAAATCTGTTCATTCACATGTAGTGGCAGACAGAATGGACTGAGAATAAATTATTTTGCCCTTAGAAACACAGAGATGGTCATGTTAATTTGACCGCACCTGAGAAATTTGGCCAATATAGGCTGTTTCCACAACCTGCTCCTTAAGATCACCTTTAACTAAGACCCTTGTCTTCTTCATTGCTTCTGGATCGTAAGGGTGAAACTACACATCCAGGGGTCCATGGGGGTCATCAGAACAAGAGGATTCCACCTTGCTGGCAGGTGTATGCTAATACGGATGCATGAGAAATTGGTTTTAGCTAATTTGTGATCAGAATTTACCCAGTTTGCATTTTCCAGAACCAAATGTGGGCCCAAAAACAATCTACAGTTGAAGTCCATATATTTCTAAGCTTGCAGTGTAGAGCAAACAAAAAAGTGGCTTTGAGAAATGTGTACTTCTGAAAAACATGCATTAAAAAATGGGTACTTTTGAAAAATGCGCACAAACACAATTTAATCAGTGGGAGAAAATGTGTACATGTCATTTGAAAAATGTGCACAATTGACGTATACATTTGGGAAAATGTGCATGAAAATACATACACATTTTCATGCAAAGCCATGCGCTCCCAAGGCTTGCAATCTGATACGGACATGAATCGGAATGAGCTTCAGGGTGAAATTTGGAGAACTTCAACAAGCTCAAGTTTTGATGATTTGCACATCCCTAGGTGTGTAAATGTCCTTGGGGTACAACCTACTTGGGCTTGACCTACAACCCACTCCTGTATGGAATCCACTTAGATCCTATCACCTTCAACTAAGAATTGGCTGCTGTCCAAGTTTTGCAATTTGGTGGGCCTAGCGTTCATGACATGGAATAAAGCATGAATATAAGTCCAAATTAAAATAGATATCTTTAAAAAGAGATCATGTGGGAGCCATCTCTCCCTTTTGGCTTTGGGATGATTTCTGTTTTTTTGTAACGTGGCTTCAGGTAGGCTTGGATTAATCTTTGTCGTGGGTATATATACTGGTGAAATGTATGTTCTGCCACTTCATAGAGAAAGTGAGAGTATAATATAGTGTGCAGATGCCTTAAAAAGTACGTGCCTATGAAGGGATCTACAGTGCAGGAGCAGCTATTTAGCCTTTATCTCAGGCCTGCGTTTGTCAGTGGCGCCATGCTGTCAATACTGATCATGAATCCCATTTGTCCAGGGTTGGGTTGTAAAAGAAGAACAAGTGTGTCTCAACAGGGCAGATTTTACCCACTGAAAATGAGAGAGAGAGAGATCTTTCATCTTGTCTGTGCCTCTTCATCAAAATTCTGATCACATTGCCTTCATTTCAGACTCTTCCATTCTTCTTCACTTTTATTATCCTCTTTCTCTTCCTCCCCTTATCCCAAATTCATCCATCTCTACTGCTCTCAAAACAAAAACTTCTCCTTTGCAGTCAACACTCTTCTTTCAAGAAGCACTATGCTTTCATGGTGGCTCCCATAAGAAGCAGCTTGTTGCTCCCTGCAAGAAGAAAGAAATGTGGCATTCAAAACAAATTAACATTTGAGGATCAAGTGAGGCAAAGTCTCCCCACTCCAAACCGGCGCAACATTTCTTGCAGGTCTGTAGACCTCAGTCACAGGAGTGTTCTGTCAACTCTCCAGAGCAGCTGACTTTCATTCTTCATTGTTTGAAGCTTGTTCGCTCTGTGTGGTATGGTGGGTTATGTTTGCTGCTACTGGATGTGCTAAAACAGCTGCATTTCTTCCTAGAGACATTTGTTCCAAGAGAATAATTAACCTGAAACATGGGGGGGGGGAGACAATGGTATTTGGGATCATTTGAATGGAACTGACAAAAGTTTGTTTCAAAATGTTTATAGATTCCTGACAGGGAATGGCTGGAATCCTTATTAAGCTGCATGAGGCCTCATAATTGGTTTGTTCTGTTAAACTTTATGTTGCTCAAAAGCTATGCAGCTGTAGGACAATACCCTCCCACTATGCCTCTCATGTTTCTTTAAAGGCCTGGGGAAACGTTCAGAACCCCACACAACAGTTTTTAAGAACTGTTTTTGTGCAACCCTATTGATGTCTATGTCGGGTCAGTTCTTTTGTTCCACAGGCATCTGGGCACATTCCATCGTAAATGGGGGAATAATCAGTCTACCTGTTACTGCCACAGAGTACATAATGTGCCCAGTTCACTTGGCCAATGTGTTAGAGAGGACATGCAGAGAGCATGGCGGGTGGATTTGGGCAGAAAAAGCATGTGCGAGTGAGAGAAATATAACCATATTTGGAACTGGATCTCAGGGCTGACTCACACAACCGTACTGAAGTGAACACCATTAACCTTGTCATTCACATGTGGGGTGCACATTACAATACAGCTCACATTAAGCTGTACAAGCTGGGCACTGTTTCTGTCAGATACTGAGGGTCCCCCTCTAGAAACTGACTCCACGGAGAGGAATGGCTAGAGAGGTTTGAAATGGGGGCTTCTCCTTGCTGTTCCTGTACACTGGGGAAGCAGGGAGCTCTATCATTCACGTTTGACTGAACAACTTCTGTTAGATGGAAGGGGAGGCTGGCTGGCTGGCTGGCTGGTTGAATTTCTCATTCCTTCATTGTTATTTCTCTAGTGGTGAAATAGTATTCCTTCCTTTTCCCCCACTATACTGCCAGTTCACATGAGGCCACTTTTTCCAGTGCACCGTTGTGTAACTCTTTCTTGTTCAAATATAGGGTTTACACAAAAACTCCTCCCCTGCCAGCAGCTAGGAAGGAGAATGGTTCAGCCTTAGGTAGAAAGCATGTATCCACCTTGTGATTTATTTTCTTTTTTTGTAATTCATCAACATCAACATCATCATCGTCATCATTATTAATATTAATAATTCTATACCGCCCCATAGCCTAAGCTCCCTGGGGAGTTTACAAAAGTTAAAATATTAAAATACAATATACAAAGTTTAAAAACCATTTACATAAAAACATGCGAACAATATATACAAACAACATATAGCTAAAAACAACTTTGAACTAAATACATATTTTTTTTAAAAAAAATCAACAATAAAACATAGCTTAAAACAACACTGCTTAAAAAACGTCAGCAAAAGGAACAAGAGTTCTACAAAGTGAAGGCCTGCTGGAATAATAGCATCTTTAATGCCTGCTTAAAACCTTAAACGAGCTCAGTAGCCACATTTCAACCAGCAGGTCATTCCACGACTGAGGGGCAGCAAAGGAAAAGGTCCTCTTGCATGTGGCTTTCAATCTGACATTAGGTGGCCACAGCAGAGAGCCCTCAGAGGACCTTAGGTGGCAGACTGGGATGTAGGGGAGAAGGTGCTCCCTAAGATACCTTGGACCTCAACCATATAAGTCTTTAAAGTAAGGACCAGCACTTTTGCTCAGAAACAAATTGGCATCCAGTGTAAAGATTTGAAAACCAGTGTAATATGGTCTCCACAGGATGCCCCAGAGACCAACCTGGCTGCCATATTTTGTACCAGTTGAAGTTTCTGAACCAAATATACAGGCAGCCCCAAGTACAGAGCATTGCAGAAATGAAGCCTAAAGCATGTGAACCACCTTTACCAGGTCCACATGATCCAGGAACAGGCGTATCAGCCGAAGCTGATAACAGGCACTTCTGACTGTTGCCTCCCCCTGGGGTGCCAGGAGCAGGGTTGGGTCAAGAAGCACCTCCAAGCTGTTCTTTTAAATTACTTACTTGCTTCTTGGAATGTAACACATGGTCAGCATAAATGGATTTTTCATGCCCTTTTGGTTGCTAAAAGACTGATACTATGATACTGGAAGGATAAAAGCTCACCTCCCATAATGCAATGGATTGAAGACTTAACAACACTAGCTACATTTGAAAGAGTGGTATATAGGCATAACTTGCAAATGGACTTATATGTGGATATTTGGTCTGCTTTTACTGAAGTTTATATGTAACCTATGTTTTTTCCCTTTTTTAAACTCTTTCTAGAATATTGTAATAATTCAAAACTGAGGGTTTTAGAATGTTATTTTTGTTTTTGTTTTGTTTGTTGAAATTAACGATACAAAATTTGGGGGGGGGTGAAAAAAAAAGAAGCACCCCCAAGCTACAAACTTGCTCCTTCGGGGGAATGCAATCCCATCCAGAACTGGTTGACATACCTCAATACCTGAATTAGGACCCTTCACGATGAGCACCTCTGTCTTGCCTGGATTCAGTTTCAGCTTGTTCTCCCTCATCCAGCCCATTACCAACTTCAGGCAGTCATTCAGAGGAGTCATACTTTCCTTGGATAAAGATGTTTAGGAGAAAGAGATTTGGGTATCATCAACATACTGATAACACTCAGCCCCAAACGTCCTGTTGATCTCTCCCAGCAGTTTCATGCAGATATTGAACAGCATTGGGGATAGAATGGAGCCCTGAGGGACTCCACATAATAGTTCTTTTTTTGAAGATCAGCTATCCCCAAGTGACACCATCTGGAACTGTCCTGAGAGAAAGGAGTGGAACCACTGCAGAGCAGTGCCCCCGACCCCCAACTCCCTCAGGCAATCCAGGAGGACACCATGGTGAATGAATTGAATGCTGCTGCTGAGAGATCCAAAATAATCCAATTTTAATGGTAAACATGTCATTGGTAGAACAATCAGTAAACAAACCATTCAATAATAATAGTGGTTCTCTGATAATTTTATCAAAGGGCTCATGACAGTAAGATGTCACTCATAACACCACCCTGATTCCTATTAACCCATAATAATTAAACATAGTAAAAACTCCCAGAGTGGTGATATTTTACAGAATTAAAGAGGTCTGTGGCTGCTGTTTTCAGTGGTCTGCACTGCTTTTTCATCTTCTCTCCTACTGACCTGAAACAGCAAAATGTGAGGCTTCTTAAACAGGCCTTAGGTCATTCTTGTGTGCTGTTCCCTAAGGGGAAATTGTTCCTCTCTGGCTAGAATAGACAGCCTCTTGGGTGGGGTGGGGGGTACTCTTTGGAATTGCATTTCCCTCCCCACCACCACCTTATATGGCAATTCCTTTTAAGTGACTGGGTATAGTCCTATGTCCCCTTCATGGATCACTGCCTTGTTGTGGCGAAGGGGCTTGCGTAACTCAGTGAAGCCATAAGCTATGCCATGCAGGTCCACCCAAGACGGACAGGTCATGGCAGAGAGTTCTTCTGACAAAATGTGGTCCACTGGAGAAGGAAATGGCGACCCACTCCAGTATTCTTGCCAAGAAAACCCCATGGAACGTATCACAAGGCTAAAAGAGATGACACCGGAAGATGAGCCCCTCAGGTCGGAAGGTGTCCAATATACTACTGGGGAAGAGCAGAGGGTATTTCCAAGTAGAGCCAGAAAGAGTGAAGCGGCTGGGCCAAACCCGAAAGGACACTCAGCTGTGGATGTGTCTGGTGGTGAAAAGAAAATCCAATGCTGTAAAGAACAATATTGTTTAGGAACCTGGAATGTCAGATCAATGAATCAAGGTAAGCTGGAGGTGGTCAAACATAAGATGGCAAGATTGAACATCGACATCTTGGGAATCAGTGAACTAAAATGGAAAAGCATGGACGAATTTAATTCAGGTGACCATCATATCTACTACTGTGAGCAATAATCCCTTAGAAGAAATGGAGTAGCGCTCATAGTCAACAAAAGGGTGGGAAAAGCAGTACTGGGGTACAATCTTAAAAACAATAGAATGATCTCAGTATGAATCCAAGGCAAACCATTCAACATCACAATAATTCAAGTCTATGCCCCTACCACTGATGCCGAAGAAGCTGAGGTTGATCGGTTCTATGAATACCTACTACAACACCTTCTAGAACTAACACCAAAAAAATATGTCCTCTTCATCACAGGGGATTGGAATGCTAAAGTAGGAAGTCAAGAAATCACTGGGATAACAGTAAGGATGGACGAAAATCCCTTACCTGGTCCCGCAGCTTGCTTCACGGTGGGGGGGAGACGTTTTGGTTCTCCCCCTGAAGTTCAGGCCAGGGGGTGAAGGTGTCCCGCCCCGCCCGGCTGAAATTCAGGCCAGGGGGGGAGGCACCATGCCTGGCTGAAATTCAGGCCAGGGAGAAGCACCCCGTCTCCCCGGCCGCGAAATAAAAAAGTAAATGTAAAAAAACAACAACACACACACATGATAGGCTACGTAACGATTTACGTAGCCTATCACGGCTAGATTTCCAAAGTCAGCCGTGATAGGCTATGTAAATTGTTACGTAGCCTATCACGGGTGACATTGGAAAAAAAAAAAGCGCGTACGCAAATGGCGGCGCCCATGGGCGCCGCCATTTGCGTTCCTTATTTGGGCCCGGGTAGTCTACGTAAAGATTTACGTAGACTACAGCGAAAATAAGGGCAACGCTACACATGGACATCACTAGATGGTCAATATTGAAATCAGATTGATTATGTCCTTTGCAGCCAAAGATGGAGAAGCTCTATACAGTCAGTAAAAACAAGACCTGGAGCTGACTGTGGCTCAGATCATGAGCTGCTTCTTGCAAAATTTCGGCTTAAATTGAAGAACGTAGGGAAAACCACTAAACCATTCAGGAATGACCTAAATCATATCCCTTATGAATATACAGTGGAGGTGAGGAATAGATTTCAGAGATTAGACCTGATAGACAGAGTGCCTGAGGAAGTATGGACGGAGGTCCGTAACATTGTTCAGGAAGCAGCAACTCAATCCATCCCAAAGAAAAAGAAATGCATAGGGATGGCGGGGAATTTCTCCACAAATCTCCGAGAGGCCAAATGCCAATGCATTCAGCCCCCCGAAATCGGTGGGGAAATTCTCCACTGCCCCCCCCCCCAGGATGGGACTTACCTTGTGCGAATGTCCCTCTCGGCGGCGGGTCCCAGCGGCCTTTCGGTGGGGGCGGCAGCGGTGGCCGGTCTTCTGACTGGCTGCCGCTGCCGCCATTGCAAAATAAAAAAGGAAAGTTAAAACACACACACACACCCTTGATAGGCTACGTAACGATTTACGTATCCTATCACAGCTAGATTCCCAGAGTCAGCCGTGACAGGCTACGTGCTAAGGATGGCAGAGAATTTCTCCCCGAAACTCGGGGGGCCGAGAGCCAATGTGTTAGGCCCCCTGAACAAGTATCGGGGAGAAATTCTCCGCACCCCCCCCCGCACCCCGCACCCCCCCCGGGACGGGACTTACCTTTGCCGAGTGTCCCTCCCTGCAGTGGGTCCGGCCGGCAGTTCATCGGGTCTTCGTCAGGGGTGGGGGCAGCAGCCGATCTTTTGACCGGCTGCCGCCGCCGCCATTCCAAGAAAAGAAAAGAAAAAATGCCCCCGTGATAGGCTACGTGACGATTAACGTAGACTATCACGGCTAGATTTGCAAAGGCGTTTTTTTTTTTTTAACTGGTTAGTTCGCGGCCGGGCGAGGCAAGGCGCCTCCTCCCCGGCCTGAATTTCGGCCAGGTGAGGCGGGAAGCCTCCCCCCTGGCCTGAACTTCACAGGGGGAGCAACGAAGCACCTCCCCCCCACCGCAAAAAGCTTCGAGGACAGGTAAGTGACTTTCGTCCACCCCTAATAGTCACGTAGCCTATTACGGGTGACTTTGAAAAAAAAAAATTGCTTTTATCCTGCTACTGAGATCGCTCAATCACAGAAGTTTGCCAGCTCTTTAGATGATGCTGTGAACCTCCAAGGCATCTCCTGAACTAAACGACCTTTGCTCCATTTTTAAATAGATTGCAGATAATGAGCTATCAAATTACCCCATTGTGTTCCGAGTTCCCTTTGTGATAAGAGGAAAAGTGGCAAGAAGAGGAGGGAGATCAATGAAAGATATGGAAGACTCAGATACGGGGGAGAAGGAGGGGGAAAGGGGGGGAAGGAAGTGAGTGAAAAAGAGAGTCATTGTGATCCTGCATTTAAAATGGAAGCAGAAAGCCCATTTTAAATGCAGGATTTTAGGTTGGTGTAGAGATGCTCTTAATCACAGTGGATGGTTTTACCAGTTTTATTACTCAGTGGATGGTTTGTTTGTTTTTTACAACCCCAGTGCTCTGGGGCAGGGATATTGAAGTAATATATTGCAGGACTGATCCAGTGTTCAGTAGGGATGTGTGAGAATTTCATTCACGTTTCAAAAAAATGAATGCCGTTTTCAGAAAAAGTTCACACATTCTCGAGCTTGTAACTGCATTTGCAAAACATGTCCTTTTTGGGAAAAAAGTGCACTTTAAAATGTCCATTTTTCAAAAAAGACACATTTCCACACCTAAATTAATGGTGGGAAACCAAGAATTTGGGTGCATGCTTGGAAAAGTGTCCCCCCCCCCCGGTTCGAAAATGCACTCTTTTCTTGTAAAAACAAAAACAAAACACACTTGCATTTGTGAGCAACAACAAGGAAAACAAACACTGGAGGGGTCTTGATGAGAATGAAAATTACTCATTCACCCATCCTAATGTTCAGTGCTCTTGCTAGTTCTCTCTCCCAGGATCAGGAATGTTACAAGAAGTTTGGTGGAGCCTGTGGGACCTGCATAGGGTACTTGCTTGAAAAATGCTGGATGTTCACACCTTTCTTCTTCTACCACTGTATCATCCACATTCATCATCCATCCCTTCACCTATTGCATATTCTGTGACCAGTGCCAATTGAGTTGCGTTTCCTTAGTTACCCCTTTTAGGATAGATTTGGTAATGGCTGACATCGTGGTCTATGCATGTTTACTTAAAAGTAACCCAATTCACTTCAATGAGACTTATTCCCAGGTAAAAGTGTATAGGGTTGCAGCTTGAAACACACATAGATGTTCCCAAATTAGAGAGATTTAAATAGATCAAATGGTTAAGCCATTGGTTAAAAGTACTGCAAATTTTCAAACTCAAGAGGGTTTTGTCTATATATTGGTGTTCAGTCAAAATTCTAGAAATTTAGAGCAAAGCCAAAGTGAAGATCAAGACATGTTTGTCTAAAACATAATGTGGGGGTGTGCTACAGCACTCAACTCAACAGCTTAACTCTTTAGTTTAACAAATCAGATAGAATTAGTCTTTAATTGCTGATATTGATCAAAGGGGAATTATTCTTACTGGTTTAGCATTCCTTTCTTGCTGTCATCAGGGATACAGATAGAGTCAGGAATGGGAATCAAAAACTAAAAACTAAAATGAATCTGACAAAGACAAAATGGAGGAAATTAGGATTCACTAGCTGAAATGGTTGGGGAGTTACTGCCTTAAAAAATGGCAGCTGGTACCTTCTACAAAAACAATTAACAGTTAAGCAAATGTATCTGTGTGGGCAGAAATAGAACTTATGAGGGAAACACTGGTTTCTCAACACCCTGTCTCATCCCAATGCTAATGCAACAGGAGCAAAGCAACACTGCTGAGGGAGAATTAGTGAGCAGAAGACCTTAATGGTTCTCCACCCATTGATTCATCCTCGCACACATGCCTCTGGCTATTTTAATTTTATTCTTTGAAAATTTTAAATTTATTTTTCTCCAGCCATTCTTCAAAACCAGTTCAACTGAGAGAAAAATGATGAGGGGGTGGGGTATCAAAATTTGAAGAGAGATTTGCTAGGTACGAGAAGGCTTAGCAGTGTATGAGTTTTGAGTTGGATATTATATTATGTACTGTTTTTATTCACTGTGTATTTGTTTGTACTTTGCATATTTACTGTATTGTGCATCACCCAGAGAACTTCAGTTATTGGGTGGTTATATAAATAAAAGCAGCTCCCTCTTTCTGATCTTTTCATAACCTACACCTGTTTCTGCCCTCACTATACTGACTGCTAAAGCCTTGAAGAGCTCCAGTAATTATAGACTGTACCTACCCACCTAAGCTGCCTGGAGTGGAGTTATCTGGCAGTGTATGGGAGACAAAAAGCAAGATACCATAGAAACGGGAAGTGGGAGGCATTAATAACACTATGGCTTTATTGATTAATAACTGTATATCCCACCATTTAAATATTACTACTTTTTTTACGGGGCAGCTTACAACATTCTACATCAAAATGACATTATGAAATATAACCAAAATTAAACAGTAGATAAAAGCAATGTAAAACTAATCCAATTTAGAGCTATATATTTTGGGGGGGAGGGGTAAGCCTGGGGAAATTAAAAGGTCTTTGCCAGGAGCTGAAAAGATAACAGCATAGGTGCCAGGACATCAATTATGTGAGGTGAAAAACTTTCCAGAGGAAAATTTCCACTGCTATATTTTTCCTATGAAAACTTACCATGATAAAAATTATAAAATTAAAATTAATCATTATAAAATTATTTGCATTAGGAATGAATATGTCAGATTGGGCAACTGGAATACAATACTTGTGAAATATAAAATCAAAATCGTAATTTTTCAGAAGAAGGAAGCATGCAAACTTAAGAGCACAGTCATTCCTGCATTAAATTAAATTACTCAATATTTATAACATTTTGTTAACATTTTTCTCAGCCTTCCCTTTTTTCTTAACTTGTAAACAATGTCAGGGACGTGTATGTAGTTGAGTTGTCATGTCTTAAGATAGTCACAAGTATTCAAATAAAAACAAATTCCATGTAAAATTTTGGATTTGTTTGAATATGTAAACCACATTAAGTGTGCTCTACTGAATTTTATTCCTAATCAAATAATTATTCTGGTATAGTTCTTGAGCTGAGGTGTACTTTGAAAAATTTGGAGAAGTGAGCAATCCAAAGTAAAACTCTGTTCCAAACTGCACATTAGTCAGGGAGGTGCGGATCAGGTCAGTTTATGTCAAAATTAGCCGCAAATTCCTCAGATATTCCTAGCCTCCAGTACCAGTAGTGATGCTGTATTCAAGAGTACCCCCAAACTGGAAACCTGATTCAGTTCCCTCCAGGGCATGATGAACACCACTTAACTAGGCAGATGAGCCAGCGATTAACAACACCTTCCCTTTATCTGGACTGAGTCCTATGTTACTAGCCCTCATCCAGCCCTTTACCACACACTCAAGCACTGATTCTTCATAATACCCAAAGGAAAGAGAGACTTGGGTGTCATCCACATATTGGTGATGTTTTCTTAGGGGTATATTTCTCCTTTTGAACAGTTCATTGGTTTCTTGTATGGCAGCCTTTGCCAAACTGTTGTCCTCCCAATGTTTTAGATGTCATCTCCCATCAGCCTTAGCCAACATTGGTCAATGGTCAGGAATGCTGGGAGTTGTAATTCAAAACATCTGGAGGCCACTAGATTGGGGAAAGGCTGTTCTAGGGGGTTCACAACCACCTCCAGGCATTGAAAGAATGTCAATGGGTGTCATGGGGATGTGTGAGCCAGTGGCCCTGCCCCCTCTGCTAAAGTGACCAGCTGCCACACCCCTACTCTCATGTTCTGAATGGGTCAGATGGGTCTTTAAGCATGTACTAATGTGGGCACATAGAGTTCCTCCATCTGAGCAGGGGGACCATCAATGGGCCATATCCCTTCTACTGTGGAGGAGTCGATACATGGAATCATAGAATAGTGGGGTTGGAAGGGGCCTATAAGACCATCCAGTTGCTCAGTGCAGGAATCCAAGTCAGAGCATCCCTGACAGATGGCTGCCAGCCTCGTCCTGAATGCTCCAGTGTGGGAGAGCCCACTACCTCCTTAGGTAATTGGTTCCATTGTCGTATTGCTCTAACCATCTGGAAGTTTGTCCTGATGTTCAGCCGGAATCTGGCTTCCTGTAACTTGAGCCCATTATTCCGTGTCCTGCACTCTGGGATGATCGAGAAGAGATCCCGGCCTTCCTCTTTGTGACAACCTTTCAAGTACTTGAAGAGTGCTATCATATCTCCCCTCAGTCTTCTCTTCTCAAGGCTAAACATGCCCAGTTCTTTCAGTCTCTCCTCATGTACATTGGTACATTGGTAAAGCTTGTTCTGAACACATTCTGTACGTGTGGGAGGAAGAGACAGGTACACTGGGTGTATCAGTGGCGAGACTAGCCCACACACTTCCATGACCCCCTTAGAATATTTTCAGTGCATGAAGGGACTGTGTGGACCCCCCCCCCATATCATGAGTGGGGAGGGGTGGATTATGGACACACAATTGTATCAGAGGAAAATGTAGTTCTGGAAACATGAATGTTCCTGTATTTGTAAGTACCCTTCCAGAAAAAAAACAAAAACTAACTAGGGCTGTGCACCATTTCGGCCTGAAGCCCGAACACTGAGCTGAAGCAGAGCACTTTGGGCCAATGGGGCGGATGGGGCATGAAGTGGCACAAAGCAGGTCAGGTCACTCCAAAGAACATTGGAGCACTTCGGAGCAAACCAGAAGTCCAGCTGTGGCACTGCTGCCACCACTCAGCTCCTTACCTGGGCCCTCAGGATGCATGTCTTCTTCCAGGGGGTCGGCATCTTTAAAATGGTGACTCCCTGTATTTCCACATATAGATCCTGTGCAAATGGTGGCCGTCAAGTACACAATGTTAATGTAGCATACTTGACATCCGTAGGATCTGTTCTGGAAATATAAATGGCGACTCCCTGGAAGAAGAAGATGGCTGCCGGCACAGGTCCCAAGGGGCCAGGTAAGGAGCTGGGGGCTCACACAGCAGGAACGTCCAGGGAGGCTCAAATTTATTTGTTTATTTTATTTATTTCATTTCATTTCTATACCACCCAATAGCTGAAGATCTCTGGGCTGTTCACAAAAAAACCAAAAAGCACACAGAAAAACAATATAAAACATTAAAACCACAATATAACAATACAACCAGAATAAGACCTAGCAGTGATGCAGAGATTTAAAATACAGATTCAAAACAGCAAAGCTAAACGTCTAGAAAGCTAAAATGCGAAAATGCCTGGGAAAATAACAAGGTCTTCACCTGGTGCCGGAAGGAATACAATGTAGGTGCCAGGCAAACCTCACTAGGGAGCTCATTCCACAGCTGGGGTGCCACAGCAGAAAAGGCCCTCCTCCTAGTAGCCACCCGCCTCACTTCCTTTGGCAGGAGCTCACAGAGGAGGGCTGCTGAGGATGATCTTAAGGTCCAGGCAGGCACATATGGGAGGAGGCGATCCTTCAGGTAACCTGGCCCCAAGCCCTTAAAGGCTTTGAATGTTAATACCAGCACTTTGAATTGGGTCCAGCCGGAAATGGACTGGCAGCCAGTGCAGCTGGAAAAGTACTGGCATAATATGATCTCATTGGCCAGTCGCTGTTAACAATCTTGCTGCCCTATTTTGGACTAGCTGAAATTTCTGGACCGTTTTCAAAGGCAACCCCACATATAACACATTGCAGTAATCCAGACGAGAAGTTATCAGAGCATGGATCACTGTAACTAAGGCTACCTCTGTCCAGATAAGGGCATAGCTGGTATACCAGCCTAAGCTGAGAAAAAGTGCTCCGTGCCACTGAGTTCACCTGTGCCTCAAGTGAACGTTGTGGTAGGGATGGCGGAGAATTTCTCCACAAATCTTTGGAAGGCTGAGCGCCGAGGCATTTGGCCCCCCGAAAGTGTTGGGGAAATTCTCCGCCGGCCCCCCCGCCCCCCCGGGATGCGACTTACCATGGCCGAATATCCCTCTCGGCGGCGGGTCCCGGCGGCGGTTCGGCAGGGGCGATGGCCAGTCTCCCGACCAGCTGCTGCCGCCGCCATTACAAAATAAAAAAGTAAACAAAAAACAAAACACACACACCCGTAATAGGCTACGTGACGATTTACGTAGCCTATCACGGCTAGATTTCCAAAGTCAGCCGTGATAGGCTACGTAAATCGTCACATAGCCTATCACGGGTGACTTTGGAAAAAAAAAAGCGCGTACGCAAAGGGCAGCGGCCCATGGGCGCCACCATTTGCATTCCTTATTTTGGCACGTCTAGCTTTCCCTTATTTTCGCCGTAGTCTACGTAAATCTTTATGTAGACTAGACGTGCCAAAATAAGGAACGCAAATGGCAGCGCCCATGGGCCGCCACCATTTGCGTACGCACTTTTTTTTTCCCCCCCAAAGTCACCCGTGATAGGCTACGTGATGATTAACGTAGCCTATCACGGCTGACTTTGGAAATCTAGCCATGATAGGCTACGTTAATCGTTACATAACCTATCACGGGGTGGTTTTTTTTTTTCACTTTTTCTTTCACGGCCGGGGAGACGGGGCGCTTCTCCCCGGCCTGAATTTCGGCCAGGCGAGGTGGGGCGCCTCCCCCCCCGGCCTGAATTTCTGCCAGGCGAGGCGGGGCGCCTCCCCCCCCTCGCTTGAACTTCGGGGGGAGAAGCGAAGCGCCTCCCCCCCACCGCGAAGCAAGCTGCGGGACAAGGTAAGTCCCTTTCATACATCCCTAAGTTGTGGATCCAAGAGCACCCCCAGACTACCAACGTGATCCTTTAGGAGGTGTGCAACTCCCTCCAGAACAGGTTGAATATCACCTAGCTGGGCAGACGAACCACCCACTAACAGTACCTCCATCTTGTCTGGATTGAGTTTCAGTTTATTGGCCCTCATACAGTCCATTACTGTGCCCAGGCACTGATTGAGAATAGCTACTGCCTCACCTGGGTTTGATGAGAAAGAGAGGTAGAGCTGGGTGTCATCTGTCTATTAATGGCACCTCAGCCCACACCTCTGGATAACCTCCCCCAGTGATTTCATGTAGATGATAAACAGCATGGGGAACAAAATAGAGCCCTGTGGAACCCCATGGCACAATTGCCATGGTGCAGACCAATAATCCCCCAGCACCGCCTTCTGGAATCGACCTTCCAAGTAGGAAACAAACAACCGCAGCGCAGTGCCCCCAACTCCCAACCCAGACAACCTATCTAGAAGGATACCATGGTTGATGGTATCGAAAGCTGCTGAGAGGTCCAGGAGAATTAGCAGGGTCCCACTCCCCCATCCCTCTCCTGGCAAAGGTCATCCAACAGGGCAACCAAGGCAGTTTCCATTCCAAAACCAGGCCTGAAATCTCACTTCGGAGGCTGAAGCAGGTCGGGGAGGGGGGGAATTGCCCCAAAGTGGGTTGGGCCCCTTTGGAAGCCCAAGAATGGCCTCCAAGGTGGGTCTGGGGTCCCTGCACAGCCCTAAAAAAACCCCTCCAGATTGAAATGGTCAGGATTGAGAGTGACAGGATGGGCAAACATTTTAACACGTTTGTCTGTAATGTTATAACATCTTAATTAAACTGTTAATATTATTCCTTGCTGTAGTGTTGGTCTATTCACAGAAATAGACTTTTTTTTTTCCCCCTCTTCTGGAGAAGTGGGGTATTTAAAACAAAATAACAACAACAAATTGGTCTGCATGTACAATATCTCTTCCAAATTTTATTTTCTTGACAGAAAGATAACTAGGGTGGATCCCAAAGCATAACACAATGGGTCAATAACAACAAAATGGAACTGGAGATTTATACTCATCAACCCTAATTGAAAGCCCAGTCAAAAAGGCAGTCTTTTTTCTTGATCAGAAAGCCTGAGATCAACAGCCTTGTTGCCTTAAAACCTACACACAGATCAAAGAAAAGTGCATTACATTACATAGTATTTTAGTATTAATCAAACACAACAATGTTTTTAGAAGGGGAAGAACAAACTGCTCCTGTCAAGGCTTTGGAGCAATGTGTCTTCAAAGGAGAGGCAGAAATTAAGGAAAATAGTTTTTCAGTGTTTTGATTTGACATCCACCAGGTGAAATATGGAAAAGATGCTGCCCAGGCCAGCCCAAGACCTTTGCTACTTGAGGTGGACTAAAAAATGGTTCTCCAACTGCCATCACCCCAAGTCCAGATGTGAAGTACCCAAGACCAATCTGCAACTGAGGCAGAAGAAAAAATCTCAAAGATGTCTCTCCTCCTTACACAAAAATATAATTATAATAAATTAAGTAACTAGCAATTTGCTGTATTTTCAGAAACAATTTGCTGCCTTTTTAGAACCTGCTGCCTAAGGCAGCTGCCTCACTGTACCTAACAGTAGAGCAAAAGGAACACCCGCCTCATAGTAGGGACTGCCCCAGATGCTCCTTTTGCTTACTTGAAAAGTGATTGATTAAAGGCTTAACTGTTCTACAAATCCTTGTCGTCATGTAAGAGCTAAAATGGTCAGTGCAAATGCTAGTTATGGTACATGGGAAAATGACTGTACACATACATCAGTGCCCTGTTATTCCTCTTAGGTCACAATCCTATGGCCGCTAGACAGTGGCTAGACAGCCATAGGATTAGTTGGTTTTCAGGAACTGACCTTGGATTCTTGATTTTATGACCTTTCATTAAAACAGAAACATCTGAGGGCAATTAGAAATGGTTCTGATTCTATTTTTAGTAGCACTGGCCCAAGATACTTTGTTGTCTGAGGTGAAGGAGAAGATCACACATACAGATATTGTGCATGTGTGCACATGTATGTGTGTGTGCGTGCATTATATACTATACACGCACACCCCATTCCACACACAGAAGGTGACTAGATTGGCAGCTGAATTTTACTTCAGCACTGGCAATGGAACTGCATCCTCCATCTTCAGCAGGCTGGCTTAGGGGGCAGAAACACAGTTCTGTTCCGTCACACTCATGTGGCCAACCCTCCATCCAGCACTTGCTTGCAGCTTGCTCAGACAAATGTTGCATTTCAGCAATGGAGTCCCTGTGGGCATACTTGATAGTAGACATAGGTTAAATAGTAGACATGCATAGAGTATACTCAGCTGCTGGAGTTTATGAGTCCAGTTGGCTGAGTTCCTGCCAACTTTTTCAGTCCAGATTTTTCCCTATGGCACTGTCTGTGATGCATTGGGAGAACATGCCTAGATGAGACATAGACCAGACCAGCAACAACCAAGCATCACCACAAAAAGACACCAGCCCAGAAGGGTGGGAATGGTTCAGGAGAACACCTGGGGTGAAAGCTCAGGAGGTCCCCCCTTACCATCTTCACTGCCCCCCCCCTTAGCACCTTCCACTGGATGCAGCCACCTCACAATTTCTATAGGTAGTACTGGCCCTCACTTTTAGGATCCATATAATTTTCAGAACAGTGAAAGTTCTACTAAAGACGCTGGCAGGTTTTTATGGTAGGAACATATGAAGTTGACTTATACTGATGTCAGATCATTGGTCCATCTAGCCCAGTACTATCAACACTGACTAGCAGCAGCTTTCCAGGGTTTTAGGCAGGAATTTTTCCAGCCCTACCTTGAGATTACAGGTCTCGAACCTGGGACCTTCTCCATGCAAAGCTGGTGCTCTACAACTGAGCCAAAGCCCCTCCTGTGTCCATATCCCTTGCTCTCTAAAGTTCCCATTTGGTGCTGATGGGTCATATGTTTCTGGTTATGAACCTCTTATCAAAGATGTCTACACAGAATATACGTATACGAAGCTGCCCTATGTTCATGTCAGATGGCTGGTTTATTTTATACAGTTATGTCTGCTCTGACTAGCAGCAGTTCTCAGCCTCGCACAGGGTCTTTCCCAGTCTTAGTAAGACTGAGAAAGTCTTACTCGCCAGGTTTGGTTTTTTATAAAAAGCAAACAAACAAACCTGGCAATTATGGGGACTAAACCTGGGCAGCATCCCTAACACAATTCATGTACAGTCATTGAAATAAATAAATGAAATGAAGAATTGATTAAACATTTTCATACCACCCTTCATTCTGTTTAGAATTCCAGGGCAAAGCACAACATAAAATACAATACAGCGACAAACAATAAAGCAATGAACCCTCAAGCAATAAAACAATTAACTCTTAATTCTTCAAAAGACATACACAAGTGAAAAGGCCTGGATGAACAAAAACACCTCAGCCTGGTGTCAAAAAGTCTGTAAAGTAGGTGCCAGGCAAGCATGGGGGGGGGGGGATTCCATTGTCAAGTCACTCGCAGAAAGCCGCCCTCTCCTTTGTTGACAGGTACTGTACTGCTGTTAAAGGCATCTGGAGAAAGGCCCCAGGCAGGCTGGTATGAGAAGAGGTGCTCCTTCAGGTATTTGGGTCCTACTCCTATGCTGTTTAGGGTTTCAAAAGTAAATACTAGAATCTTGCACTGATCCCAGAAGCAAATATATAGTTAGTAAAGAAGGCTGAGAATTTTGCTTCAGTTTGGTTTTGGTAACAATTTACCCAAACCCACAAAATTCTCCATATTCGGGTCAACAAGAACTTTAGATTAAAAAAAAATTAAGTGTGTGCAAAACCAAAACAGTTTTGTCCACCAAGCCCAAGGCTGGGTGCTCAGCTCTTAAAAGTCTGGGTTTGAATCCCTGTGTATTCAACTATATTATTGCTTATGTATGGTTGTTGCCACCTCTTTTTTTTCTCACAGGCTCCTCCTCTTTAACAGCTATATAGGTACAGCATGGTCCTGTGCATGTTGGGAATAACTATAGCTGTTGAATTTGGCTCATGCAGATTGGTGAAAATTTCATTCAGTTTGTTTTTGATAAGAATCAACCAACATTCATAAAGTTCTTTATAGAAAAAGAAGAGCCCAGCATAGAGAACGAATTTGAGATTTGATGGGGGGAGGGAACCAAATGAGAGAGAAAGCAAAACAGACAAATTCACCCTTCACTAGTAGCCAGGGTAGTTCTAACTCCTATAAAATGCATAAATATGGCTGTACCAACCAAAATTCTGTCATTCTGTGCCAATGGAAACACCCGGGTCTTCTTTGAGATATCCAGCTCAAGGCTGTCACCTTTTTCCATTCTAACAGATCTCCTGTCTTTGGAAGCCACACCCCAGCTAGTAATTCAACCAGTGAAGGTTTTCTTAGAGTTTCATGATGAGAAGCTGTACCCATCGCAGCTACTGCACACCAGAGCAGCCATTTAAATGCTTTCTCCATCATAGAATAGTAGGGTTGGAAGGGGCCTATAAGGCTGTCAAGTCCAATGCCCTGCTCAGTGCAGGAATCCAAGTCAGAGCCTCTCTGAACTACAGAAAGCTTCACCTGTTCTGTTTCTGCATATCAGGCAGCTGTTCAAGACACAGGAGCCCCAATAGTAAAAAGGTGACAAGGCTCCATAGCTAGCTACTCACCTTTTGATGATTACTGATGGAATCATTATTACTGTTACATGAGTCACCCAGGTATTTCTTACAGATTGATCTTAACTACTGTTATTTAGAACTTCTATTGATTTTTCAAACTATTATTAAATGCACTTCTAAGTAAGGAGGTTTAGGAATGCAGTCTTCCCTCTCTTTCTCCCTCTTCCCACACACATTTATTCATGTAGAGAGTGTCCCTGGCTTCTCTATCTATATCTAGGTTTTGGGGGCGGGGGATGGAGAGGCGGGTGAGATTTTTTAACTTAGCAGAGCAGTTGTTTAACGCTCCAAACATCTGCAAAGGAGCATTTCTTTGGTGAAGTAATTAAAATTCCTAATTAGATACACCTTGCAGCTCCTGTTTGTCTTAAATGGCAATAATGCAGCAAGATTTTGTTACCTGTTCTCAGAATCTTTAAAGGGATGGGAGAGGGAGTTTTAAAAAGAGTCAGGAGGGAAAGGCTTCTTTAAAAAAAAAACAACCCACTGTTCCCACACAGTTCAGAGAGTTCGCACAAAGAAAATCCCATGGCAACAGCGAGGACCACAGTTTGCTTTATAGAGAAACACACACACAACTCCAAGAATAGATAATGCATCATCGCATTTAAAACAACCCTTCACTCGGGAAATTGCTGGGGAGAAATGCAGCGGATCAGGGCAGAACTTGTGCACCAAACAGTCCCTCCCGTGTCTCCAGTCCAAACTCTCACCCCGGGGGGAAAGGGACGGAGGAGCTGTGTTGATGAGCTGTCCCTGGCTGGCATCATCGGTGGGCAATAAGGACTTCTTCTTTGCTGTCCCTTTCCCTCAGAGCTAACTCTCCTCCGCTCTACTAATGCTTTGCAGAGAGCGGTACTTGAGCGTGGATTGGCTAGTACTGAAGTATCCATTGGGTGGCAGTAACAGTATCTTCTTTATGACTTGCAGCAAAGCAGAGAATGCATTCAATCAAATGAGCCGATCTTGTAGAAACACTGGAATCGTTTATGCATTGCAGCTTCTCTCTCACTCTCTCTGTTTGTCTTCGTCCCTCCCTTTCTCTTCCTTAGGATATTTGGGGTGGATTGCCTTTATTCATCACGACCTGCTCTTTTCGTTTTGTCCGCTTGTCATTTTCACAGAAGATTAGCATCATTCGGGGGCAAACGGACAACTGTGAGTTCCTTCCCCTCTCCTTCCTATCTGGTTTAAGCGAGCGGGAAGAAACATTTTTTTTCCCTGTGCCGAATGAGAGTTTTAGGACCCAGGAGACATCCTCTCAAACAGCAGGGGCTGTGTGCTTTCCACATAGCAGTACAGTACAAGGAAAACCCCGTCGGATCCGTTATTGTAGGATACTTGTGAAATATACCTAGGATTCTTGCTTTCTTATGGCTTCATGGTGGGTTTGGAATTTTTACATGTGCACCGAGAGGTTTTGAAAAGGCTCCATGCTCACAATCCAGGACTCCCTTTCTTGTCCTAGAGCTCGCAGACTTCTGGGGTTATCAGTCTTTTTTTCTTGCTTTCCACCTTACTAGCCAGCTCCCCCCCCCACCTCTCCTAATTTTAATTTCTGCTTCCCACCTGGATTGTACCATCCGTGAACAACCTGGCCACTTTGAGAACTCGCAGGAGGCAAATCTTGCAAGGATCTTTAGTTCTATATGGAATTATCTGCTTGGATGGTGAACTTGGCACTTATGAATGGGCATCTCCTTTCCCTTATTAATTGCTAGCAAAAAAAAAAACAACCCACCCAGAGGAGTTTAAAAAAAAATAAAAATAAAATCGTGGATTCCCTGACTACGCATTGTGATGACCAGCAATTACCTTATTGACTGATACCGGGAGAAGAATATTTTGCAAGACTGTGGTGGGTAAGGTCATTTTTTTAATTTTACATATAGAAAAGTCTATCAGATGTATTGCTAAACTTGGCAGCTTGTAATTGAAATGGCTACTTTCATGATTGCTGCATTACACTCTGTGTGTGTGTGTGTGTGTAGATCTAGCCATTATTGGTAGTTCAGTGGAATAACTGCAGTAGGTATTTCTGAGAGTGCATTTTGCGATAAATCAAAGCATGAGCAAGCCCCCCCCCCCCGCCTCCTTGATGTGGACTGGGAGATCAGCTTGAATGCAGTCTGAGCAAACACCACCACCACCACCCATCTCCCTCCACAGTACAAGACATATTTGGTGGAAAAGGATCTACAGCAGTCAGAAGCGCACTCGGCGATAGAACCTATTTAACATGAAAAGGGCTCCCTCCCATCTCTCTCTAGTGAAAGCTGTTTCTACACACACACACACACACACACACACTGTGCAGCATTCTGTTAGAGCTGCAATGGAGATAGAGAAGCCTTATTTTGGTCAAGTTGCTGAACTTTAAAGTGCTAATCTGGGGATTTATTTGCATTATGGGGCATTGGTTCTGGAGGGTTAATGCTGTTGACGATGATGTGCTTGCTTGTAAATTTGGCAGCAAGACAAGAGCATTTTTTTTTTTAAGGGAGATCTAAATGGTAGCAGGTGCTGACAAATGCACAAAATGTTTCAGACAGTACTCACTTGTTTGGTCTTCTCGGAAAATACGTTTCTCTTTCACCTGGTAACTTATGTCTTGACACCTTAAGACCCCGCCACGTGCAAAGAAGCTGGAGGAGATCTGTAAGGAGAGATCAGATCTTGCCAGCTTTGCCCTCAGCAGCTCACAGGGACAAATGTGTGTGAGTACTTAGCTGTGGCATGTGGACCTGAAATAATAAATAGAATTCCCTCCATGCAAAGTAGGGCCCATTGTGAAACCTTTCTCTGCAAAATGCATTTTGATAAGGGGGAGGGGGCAGTGACTGTGGGAATCAATAGTGATGACGTGGTACAATGCCATGGATTGTACTGCAATGCTAAAGTTCTATCATATGTGCTGGAATATTGACTGCCATGTAGAGCTTGGTGGTTCATGTATAATGGATGGGAGAAGAGATGCAGCTTTATATGTAGGAAGATAGATGTAGCTGTGCATAATAGATGATTATGTAACGTGATTGCATCTAATAACATAATCATACAGTGTATCAATCACTTGAGTTAACTTTGGAAGGCTACTGACAACTGCATGGAGAAAAGAGTCAGTTTTGCTCTTGAGAAGAGTTGAGCCCCCCTCCCCTGGCCATTCAGTACCATTTTCTCTGGGACTGTGGTATCAGAAAATAATGAGGGCTTCATAGTTCCTGACCTGGACACACCTGTTTTGAGGGCTATATTTTTTTTAATGTGTGTGTATGTATATATATCATTCCTGCATAATTGAACAGACTTCAAGTTGGTTGAATTCTCCTTGGAAAGGTTATGTTGAAGACACAACCTGTAAAATGCCCAAGGGTGTTTGGGTGGAAGGGCAGCCACACCCAAGTGAAAAAACTCCTTTGGAGAATGGAAGAAATTCCCCTTTTGGTTCCCCAGATGTGCCTATATTACTAGCCTGCCTTGGACTGTTGTAGATATTAGGTCACAGCTTGTCTCAGTGGCTGAAATGTGCCAGGGGAGCTTAGGGTGGGTATTTACTTTGAAAGCTTTGTACAGCTCAGAGAATTAAGTAAAAGTGTCTGCTGGTCATAGCATCCCAGCCTACCTTTTAAATTGCAAAATAGAACCCTGAGGGCTGTCCTGGGCTGAGTGGTTTTTGTCTCCTTTAAAAGGCAGCATGGCAAGATCTATAGAAAGGTGTGATTAACTTCATGGGAGACCAAGGATGGGTGGTTTCTTATATTTAAATGAAGGCATCATGCCATAATTTCGATGTGTCCTCTATGATACTGGCTGTTTTTTCATGAGGGAAAGTTACTAACCACAGTTACGATCATCCAAGTAGCATTGACATTGTGCAAGGCATTGTAGAGAATTTCTCCCCATGAAAGATGCTTTAAAATAGAAGAAAAAAACACCACACACCCACAATTATTCTATTGAAGAATTTAGCTCTATGAAATAAATGGGCTAATCAACACATAGCCTGTGTCCTTGCAGATGTCTATGTAAGTTCAATGCCCCCCTGCAATCCACTAAAGGATACAGTCAAAGTGGGCTCTGCAGTGCTTGAGAAGCATTATCCAGCTCTGTTTATTATTAAGTCGAAGGTATAGCCAGTTCTCAGGAACTTTGCAAAAGGTACACATAGCAACCTAACAGCCTGAATCCTGCTCCCTCCAACAGTCCTTACATCTCTGTTTTAGACTGGTTCACCAGTTTGTGTCTATTCAGTGTGTGTGTGTGTGTGTGTGTGTGTGTGTGTCTGTGTCTTTTCTAGGTCAAGTTGAGACAGATACTTAAGAAATTGTACTAGTGCAGGTTAGGGCTTGGCATTCATGGACTATATTAAGTAACTGGAATACAGATATGAAATTAACTCCTGTTTCCATCCTTCAGGGGTCAGAATAACACTGTGGCAATTAGTATCTCTCTTCTAATTTTCAGAAATGTAAGCTCAGAATTTCTCTGTAACACTCATCTCCTTCTGACTTCCAATTCATGGTGTACAGTTACTTATAGGTCTTCCTGTGCTACTTACATCAGAACAACAATTCTCTAGAGAACCTGTTACAAACAAGTATTTTGTATGTGTAACGATTTGAGAAGGCATCTGTGGAGGGTGGGGGATAACAAGAGCTTATATATTAATAAACCATACAGTGAATATATTAATCAACCATAGTACTTGAAAGGCTATTAACTCAGTGATTTCAGTGGGTTTGGGTGCACTAACTATGCATAGAATCGGATACTACGACTTTCAAATGATGATGTCCAACTTGACCCTTGTTTTCATAACCTCGGATGTATGTTTTGCATAATGTTAAGATGCCTATCTGGTACAAGCAGCTGGTATTTATATATATATATATTCTTCAGATATGCAGGAAACTGCTTATAAAAGATTTCCCCTAGTTGCTCAACTTTACCAACAGAAATCTCCTTGAACCTTGCATTCCTAGGACACAATTTAAGGTGCAGTAATCGTAATTTCACCATCAATGTCAGCCTAAAAAGAATTAGGCTTTCACATTTCTGGAGTGATAGATAAAATGTCTGATTTTATAAACCAGGGCATACAGAAAACTGCAGTGGCTCTTTTTTGAGAAGAGAGACTGAGATTTTGTTTCCCTGTTGTATAGCAGACTTGAGGTACAGCTGATAGTAAATCACAGCCATTTGATTTATAGAAAATCCTTCAGGCAAATTTCTGTTTAAATTTGCATGGAATAATCTGTTGGTTGATTTTGGAGTAACATACATAGTGCATCATGAGTATAAGTAAGGTGAAATTAGTTGACTTTGTGCTTTGCCACAGAAATAAAGCACAGTTAATTGCTGAAGATATTTTTGCATTTTGATCTGCTTTGCAGTAAAATGTTTCCATCTATTTTTGAATTTATAACTGAAATATTTTTTAATGCTGGGCTAAGTAGTCATGATGGCAATTTATTATCTCCAATATCAGAGGCAGTATGCCTGTGTATACCAGTTGCTGGGGCATATGAACAGAAGGGAGATACATTGCATATCCTCACTATGGGCTTCCCACAAGCAGCTGGTTGGCCAGTATATGATCAGAATGCTTGCCTAGATAGGCCTTTGGTCTGATTCAGCAGGGCTCTTCTTATGTTCTTAAACTCCCTTCTTTTACAGAGTGGTTTCCTTTATAATTTATTGCAATTGAAACAACCAAGCCCTGATTAATATGTTTAAAAACTAATAACGTTATCTACTGGCACTCAAGTTATAAAGTATAATTATAGCAGCAGCACCACTGGCAAAGCTATAGATAAAGTTGGGTCAGCATTTTCATTTCTAAGCTTCTGCTGTATAGTCATCCATCATATTAGGGGAACTGGAAAGAAGCGTTTACACTAAAGACCCAAACGAACCCCCTAGAGTGCTATTTCAGTGATTCAGGTTAGTCATCCATGTACTGTCGTTTTTTTAAAATAAAACCCTTCCATGGGAGTCTGAGGTGGCCAGGAGATTAGGGGGTGGAGAGCAGCCACTGCAGTTCACCAATTCAATTATGTGTACACTTGACTTTTGTGGTGTAAATAAATATAGATTAGAGATAGACCAATGCTCTCATTGATTTGATATGCTTTTATAAACAGAGTCTGGGGGAAAAGAGGAACATTTCTTCCACATGCGACATTTCAGTAGTGGCAGCTAATAAATGAACAGCCTTTGAGACTGTGGACAGTCTAATAATGCAACTTTTTCTGTCTCATGAAAGATATGTACTCAACTTTCTAAATACCATTTTAGACACCTGATGCTTTTGTTCTGTCTTTCTGTTGTCTTGGTTTTGTTGTTCTATTGCTTAATTGTGCAGTTGACTGTAATTCAAATATAAAACCTGGCTGGTCAGTGCTGTAGAGCATCTTGTCATTTCTAGCATGTGCATATACTTGCATGAGCTGAACACACACACTACTATCCCATGATCTATTGTGGGTGGAAGAGGTCTGGTGCATAAAAAAAGCTCCCCCATGGTGTAGTGGCAAGAGAGTTGGACTGGGAGCTGGGAGATCCGGGTTCTAGTCCCCACTCGGCCATGGAAGCTCACTGGGTGACCTTGGGCCAGTCACACACTCTCAGCCCAACCCACCTCACAGGGTGGTTGTTGTGAGGATAAAATGGAGAGGAGGAGGGTAATGTGAGCCGCCTTGGGTTCCTTGCAAGAGGAATAAAGGCGGGGTATAAATGCAATAATAATTAATAATAATAATAATAATAATAATAATAACAGAGCCAGTGTGGTATAGTGGTTAGAATGTTGGACTGGGACTTGGGAGACTCTTATCTCCACTCAGCCATGAAGCTCACTGGGTGACTTTGGGTCAGTCACTGACTCTGAGCTTAACCTACCTCACAGGATTGTTGTGAGGGAAAAATGGAGAGGAGGAGGGTCAAGTTTCCACCTGGGATAGAAATCTAACAAATAAATAACAGCTTTACTATACATTTCAACTGACAGGGATGATCTGTGAATATCTTCCATTGTGTGCACTGATATTCTCCTTTCATAGAAAGAAATGGGAAAGGGGTTCCCTACTTATGTCAGAGTGCTGGCAAATTTCCTGCTTTGTTTCTTGTATTCAGATATCTGATATTGATGGGAATGATAACAATACTGTGGCATTTCCTCTGAGTTAAGGAAGTCCCTGAGTGTATAGTCCGTGCATCTGTCACCTTCTGAATAGTAAAGACTCTTCGAATATCCATGACTCCTACTAGAGAAGCATGTTGGGGGCAAGGTATTGCACTTCCCTGAAGTCACACTTGGGGTTAGTTCAGATGGTAGTTTCACAAATTCTCAATGGGGCAGAAGAACTGTATTAAACTGGAGGTGTGAGAAGCTAATCCAGGCAGAGCCTGAAAAATGTAGCCCGCCCTCGCTTTCTACACTCTTTCTACTAGCAAAGGCTCTGCACTTTGGGGAGGGACCATACCTCATCGGTAGAGCACATTGTTTGTAATCAGAAGGTCCCAGGTTCAATCCTTGACCTCCACTTTAAAAAGTAAACAAACAACGATCAGGTAGTGGGTCATGTGAGAGGCCGTTGCCAGAGCCGGAGAGCTGCTGCTTGTCAGAGTAGACAATACAGAGCTAGGTGAACAAATAGTCTAGCCTGGTATAAGACAGCTTCCTATGTTATTTCTTGAAGAAGCCTGTGTTAATGGATGAGGATAGGTAGGCTGAGATCAATTCAAGCTGGCTGCTCTGTGAGGGATGAATATAACACTGAAATCTTTGTTCAGAACTGCCATTTGGACATACCCTCAATAACCACTGTGAAGCATCCGCTTTGACAACACTCTACCAGGAATACACTATTTGTTTCCAAGGGATTTATGGGAAAGTGTGTAACATTCTTTAGTTTCTGTTGATATATCAGAAGTTCAAGGTAGGTAGTGTTTCTTACCATTTGAACCAATAAGTGTTTGATCTCTTAAAACGAGTGTGCCTAGTTCAGCTTAATTTGCTATGGGGAAATGTGAAATCTGGATTTTCAGAGATTTCAGCCAACAGAAGCTTTTAGGAATGACTCATCTCTCTGGCAATGTATTAATATGGATTATAATGGGCCCCTGAGATACTAGCTCTTGCCAAGGGAGAATTGGTGTGTGTGTGGGGAGTAACAATCTAACCAACATTTCTCTGTAGATGGGAAAGGGGAAGAATAGGAGATGAGTCAGTAAATGTGAGCCTTAGCATTGTTTTGAAGTAACAATGACACATAAATGAGCATGGTGCATGGATTAAGATATAGTGATTGATTTGATGTAAATGCAGCATATCAAAAATTAACATAAAAGTATTAATATGATGACATTACTGCACGTTTGTTTAATCAGGTCCCAAACCAATTACTCATGATTATAATTTGATGCCTGAGATGAAGGACAAGATGGTTCCCCCCTCCCATTCTGTGTACAGAAGCTGACCAGCCTGGAAGTTGAATCTGACATACTATAGCAATGGGGCAGCATTACCCAGCGCAACTGAGGGCAGCAGGCTAGCTTCAGAGGCACAGGGCACAGTGTGTGGGGTGCACCGCACACACACAACTCTGTCCTCCAACACCTCACCAGCCCTCATCATCTGCCACCTGAGGCAGCTGCCCCACCCTGCCTAATGGTAGGGCCAGCTCTGAGTGTATGACAAAGACAACGTGTTCTTCAAAGCTGCTTGGGCACTTTGCTCTATGCTTGGAGTGGCCCTAGATTTAGAGAGCTAAAAGAGACAATGGTGGGTTACACTATCCTTAAGCAGAAGAACTTTGTCGGAGGATGATAGAGATAGAGCTACACCAAGGATTGCATGCAACTTCATGATATCCTGGACAATGTATTTATTTATTTTATAACTACTGCATCAGAAAGTACTTCCTGGTGTTTTAATATGTCTCCCTACTACTTTTGTTTTACCTGCTACATTCAGTACTCAGCTGGGAACAACCACCTACTATCCTGTTCATAGCATTTATTCATGTGCAATTTCCTTGCATCTTTTTTTTCTTTTTAGGTTCAAAGACCTACAGTTCCTTTTGTCTTTCCTTTACAATCTAGGATTTAAAATGCATTGTCATTTTCATTGCTCTTCTTTGAACCCTTTCCAGTTTGTAGAGCCAAAAGTGTGAATGCAGAAGTCCAGAGAATGCCAGACCAGTCCTATTTTACGTTTCTTGGCTGTGAAGCTGCTGCTAGTTAAATTGAAAATGGCATTTTCCTTTTTTCGCAATAGCACGGGTATTGTAGCTCACAATAAGCTAACATCCAGTCAGCTCCTTCATACTTTGTATTTCTGCTTTGATTTGTCTTGCTCCACTTTTCCCTACATTATTTTTTAACTTGAATATTCTAGTTTAAAAACAATTTAAAATTGCAAAGATAATTTTGAATTATAATTTTGAATAAAATTTGCAGTGCCATTCAGCTTCATAACTTCTGCAAATCTGATGAAGCTGAGGAGAGTATATTTATCTCTTGACTACCCAATTCCCTAATAAAAGTAACAACATAGCTGTGTGTTTTTTTAATTTCTGTTTGATAGGACAGAGTCTCTTTCTGAACAGAAACCAGTGGCATAATCCTAATACTTCATAACCAGTAGCAGTTTCTCTCTTCTTACATTCAAAAGTATGTACTTGGATTTTTGAAGAAAATAACATTTTCTTCTCCATACATAAGTCTTGAAAATGAACTAGGGCAAGAGTAGGCAACAAGAGCTTATGGGACATATCTATGTCACCGAAGTTTGCCCTGCTTTTGACTTGGTCACCAATGCTACTTTGTCTAATTGCTGGTTCAAAGTAAAAGCATTTCTACATGAGGCTTTTATTGCACACTCATGAGTGATCATTCATGGAAGTTTGTGGATCCTTTACACAATGTTGTCAGTCTCCAGGGCATCTCCCACACTTTCTGACCTTTATCCTGATTTTTAAAAGATTGGGGATAATGCAGTAATAAATGTCAATCCGCTTTAATGGCTGTGTGAAACTGCGTAATTCGGCTATGTCTCCACTTTATCACAGCACCATCTAGTGGCTGTATAATTAAACATGTAGAACTTGCAGAAAAAGGAAGCCCCAGAAAAAAAGCCCATGTCGGCCTGTGTAAGAAGCCAAGCTTAATCCCACAAAGAATCTGGAAGCAGAAGCCCCAGTAAGTTGCAGGATAAAAAGCCTGTGTGAAGAAGCCAAAAGTAAGCAGAGTTATCCATTAATTATATCATTGTGAAAAAGGCCAAAAAATACAACAGGCAAGAGAAATTATGAGATGACTGATGCTTTCATGATATTTGGTTAATTGTGAAAGTGTAAACATCTGTCTATGAGCCAGGAAGTTGGTTGGTATCATCCAGGGAAATGGCAAGCTCTAGGTCCCTGCAGATGGAAATAGAGGTGATAGGTTTGTGTAACTCTTGGCCTTCTTTGTGCTATCAGCACATTTTCAACCATTCCTCTTCATTTGATAATCATTAGAATTATATAATTGTGCCAGGGGTGATGGTGGTGGTCTATATCAATCTGCCATTTTTTAAGTCAGGGCATCATCTTCATCATCATCATCATCATCATCAATCCTTCCAATACCAATCTGAGTTTTCTCATGCTCATGGAGCTGGGGTCCAAACTGCACCACCCACCCCTGCGCAAGAGGAGGTATCAGTAGACTCAGTTTATATTTTAATATTTTGCTGCCCTTTGGGTTTTTTAAAATGTTATTTTGCATTGTATTTATGGTTATATTGTTAGCTGCCTTGGGTGGACATGGTGCAGAAAGGTGATTTATAAATATTTAAAATAAATAAGTAACCCTGAGCATTTCAGATGTGCAAAGAATATTTAGGTAAAAATGCTATCAGGATGGGAAAAAAACATCCCAAACAGCCTCATAATAGCCCAATTCATGGAGTGTTCAGAGGATGGGAGGGAAAACAATCCTGGCAACTGGGTAGGAGGAGTAATGGGATGGAGTGGCTGGGAAAAGAAAAAAAATGATGGGAGGAGAAGTGGAATGGAGTGGCTGGAGAATGAGGAGAGGCATATAAAATTTAAAAAGGGTAGACAGAGCTATGTCATTGTTTGGATAGGTCATTTCCTAGTTCACACTGAAAAACTATTTCTAAATATTCACAGGGACAGAAGTGAGAGCTGGCTGTAGAAAACAAGATTTTTATGTATCTGGAATTGCCATAACCCCACCTTTCGCTTGAAAATTCCCACATGGAGAGGGGGAAAAAGCCCCTCAGCCCATTGAGAAGCTCATACATTCTTTAATGGATGGAAATAATCTATGGCACCCCTTTAAGGCAAGGGTGGGCAAGTTTGGGAGATCTGGGGCCATTTTTGCTCCCTGGATCCCCCCCCCCAACAGGCTGTACCACCCCCCATGAGTGCCAAAAATAGAGGAGGGAATCAACAGTACCTGAAGGATCAAAATTAGCTTGTAAACAAATTAATTTGACCTTTTGGGCCTCCTGCAGCAGCTCCAAATGCCATCTCTTTCTCTTTCTCTCTCTCTCTCTCTCTCTCTCTCTCTCACGCGCACGCACGCGCGCACACACACACACACACACACATTTTTGGATTCCCCCCATTTTGGAAGATGACAGGAGCCGCACTAGAAAGTTGTGCGGGGTGCATTTTGCCCACCCCTGCTTTAAGGGCAGAAGGTTGAGGCTTTGCTTTTGTTACACAAGCCTTGTGTCAGGCTTGTGATTTCCTTCTTATTAATGTTGCTTAGGTTTTTAATTTGTTAACACTTATTAAAACAAAATGGATTGTCTTGTAATTTTATTTAAATCAATAAACCTTTAAGAATGTTGTTGATGCTTGTTGGACTCTACAAATAGCAGCAAATAATAGATTCACAATGTTTAATTTCTTTTCACTCCTCAAGGCAGAAATAATTTGTTCAGAAAGGTGTGGGTGAGTTTTTTTGTTTTTTGGTCAGGTGAATTTTTTCAATAATCATTTTGCTACTGTAGCGATCAGTAAAAGATAAAATCTTCCAAGAAGAAGAAAGCACTTGGAAATATATCCCCCTATCCCCAAAATTGATTTATTCTGAGAAATCAACATGTTAATCACTTTATAATTATGATTTTAATCTCTAGATACTTTATTGCCCCTTTCATTATTTTCACTTATTATTTAAGTGAAAATTTTATTTTTATTTTCACTTATTATTTTCACATTATTTTCCCTTTCACTTTATTGCCCCTTTCTACTTCAGTGTTTAATAATGTATATTCTCTTGAGGAATAATCATATGGTTCAATGGTTGTATGCTGCCTGTACATCCATTTTCCTACTGTCCACTAACAACAGAACTTCCTTAACTGAAATACTCACTGCTGTGTGTATGTTTATAATGTCATTCAAGTATCTGATATTCAAAGAGGTAATATTTAAATTTTAGATAACTAGTATATTCCCATTCTAGCCCTGAAACATTCTGATTTTTTTTTAAATGCAAATGTTAGATAAGGTGAGATTAAGGTAAGATAAAAACAATTGGATGCATATTGGAATCATTCTAAGGTGATTTACAAGTAGCCGGGAGAGCAATCCTATGGCCACTAGACATTGTCTACATGCCTATAGGATGTTTTGGTTTCTGGACAGCTTCCAATCTGGTCTCCGGGCCCCTTCCGCTCCCGAAAGCCATGGCTAGATGCATGAAAATGAGCATCTAGCAGTGGCCACAACTGCAGGGCAGCTGGAGCATGGAGGAGAGGATTCCCTCTGTGCTCCCTCTGCCTTGCATAGGATTATCAGTAGCCTCTGAGTTCGGAGGCTGCCAACAATCTTGATAGGATTGCATCCTAAAGCTTAGCTCTACACAAGCATTATTGGGGATTGGTTTTCTCATAACACTAGCCTATCCCCAAACAGAACAATAGCAAGTGATGAAGGTAGCTTTACTAGACAAAGCAAATATAGCTAATCTCAGAACTATAGCTGTATTTTAAGCCAGGAGGTTCCTGTGAAGAAAGCAAACAGCCACAAACCTTAAATAATCTCTCTCAGCATTACCTCAAATTGTACTTTGCATAATATCTATTTTGAGTAAGAGTCTACTTCATCAGATATACAGGGATTGAAGTGGTATGGGTATATATACACACACAGAGGTGAAGTACAGTGGATGGTAATCAAGTTAACAAGGTGAACACTAAAGTTAATGGAAATGCAAACAATGTAACCTGATAGTTGTGTCATGAGACATGAATACAAAATTGACAACTTTTGTGGAACGTCAAATAATGACTGTCAAACAATTGCTGTAACAGTAAGAGGGACAATTATTTTGGGGAGGTACCGAGCATACTCATGGTTTATACAAGGAATAAAAAATACCGTTACACTTATTGATGAATTCCAGCTCTGCAACCAGGCATTCCAACTCGCCCTTGACATTCTTAAATTTAATTTTCTATGTCTAATTGAATCCATTTGAAACCAGGTCATATATCCTAGTGAATCATACAAACGTCCTGTTTCTGTCACCTCTGTTACATAGCTCACAATCCAATACAATAAAGCATGTTTAAGCAACATTGATTTCACTGGAACTAAACTGCACCAAACTGTACTGAATTATGGCCATAATGCCTTTCCCCCTCCCCCACTACATCGTAATAGCTCATATACATTCAAGAATGCCACATACTTGATGATTTCCTTTCTTTTACTTAAGAATACTGACCTTAAGGTCAGATGAAATGTCTAAAGAGAATGAAATGTTTTCTCAGCAGTTTTTGTATCCACCCTTTTTTAATTCCTTTTATTCTTGTTCATAGGTAATATCCTGTATGGCCAATACAGGATACTGTCAATGCAGGAAATGCATTGGCAGGAAATGATGCATTCACCATTCACCCCAACTATAGCCTTATTTAGGTGTTTAGCCACTCCCACCCCTCACACAATTTGAATTGGGGGGGGAGAGTGGATCACATTTATTGGTACCACCCCTTCTGACATGTTCCCCCTCATTTGGCTCCATCATGCATCTTGCATTGCAGGGCAAATGTCTGCAGCACAGAGCTTGCTCTACTCATGTAGGCTCAGGTGATTTTGAAATTATCCATTCATTCTCCTCCCGTATTTTCCCTGCCATTCTTCTGTCTTTCAGAGACCACATAAATCTAGATTCTTTCAGAAAAGAACAACAACACACAGATGTGTAGCTGTGATTAATCGCAATGACTGGAAAGGCTTTTTCCCACCATTTTCAAAATTAGCATTGTAATGTTATAAATTTATTTAAGTGGTATTTCATTAATATTTTTTTAAAAAAAATAATTGTAGCCATAAAAGCATTTTAAAATCTTTTACCAGTTAAAAGATTGATAAAAAAAAGATAACTGGGGTGATAAAATGGTGCTCACTTCAAAGGTTGTAGTGAATGTGTGCGAAGCTTCGAATAACCACTCAGTGAATTGGACCTTCCCCACCCACAGCAGCTATGTCATGGACAGATTGGAATGGAGTGGACAGAATACAGTGTGATGAGCATACAGAAAAAGTACAATATCTTTGATAAGCTGGAAAATTGCAATTCTGCTTGTAGCTTACACAGGGCTGGCCCAAGATGTCCACTTGATGTGAAGAATAAGATGGCATCCCATTCCATCTCTAGAAGATGACCAGACTGGCAGCTGAATCTTACTCCAATGTTGGCTATCTCCACTGTACCTGAGGGCACCAGTCTAGCCTACGGGGTGCAGGGTAGGCTGTGTGGTGCTCATACAGCTCTGTCCTCCAACATGTCACTACCAATCCCCCCCCACACATCATCTGCTTTTTGAGGCAGCTGCTTCACTCTGCCTAATAGTAGAGCCACCCCTGAGCTTACGGTAGAAGACCAATGTTCTAGTACTCACCTGTCTGGAAGCAGCCATAGTTTGCAAAGCTATAAGTGTCCCATTAGAGACCTATCAAGATCACGGAATCTTACCATAGGAAGGGATCAAAAGGCCATCTTGTTTACCCCCTAAAAAATGCAAGACACTCCACTTACGCAATTCAGAATCCAGTCCAACGCAAGCAGAGAGCAGGCTAATCAAAAGGCAGCCAATGATATAATTGTACAGTACCTTATATCCTCAGATAACAGAACTATGTTAAAATGGGATATTTAAGGAAGTATATGATTGTTCAATGCACCAGAGAGGGTGGGTTGAATTTTGACTTCTGCCAAATCTGTCTTGGTTCAGGGCTTGGATAAGCATAAGAATGTGGACATACACCTCCACAAAGATGAGCACATTCATTCATCAGAAAACATCTTCAGGCAATCAGGCTACTGGTCTTGTATGTCACATATGGAAATTGTCAGATGTCTTCCACACCCTCTAAAAATTGTAATAATACCGCTGATAATCTCTCTGAGGCTTTCTGCCAAGCTGGCTGTCACCCAGTTCGACTCATTTCATCTGGCTGCTTCAGTACAAGGCAGCCAGAGAGTATCATGACAATGCCAGAAGCAGTCCCTCAGTTGCACCAAACTCTGATAGAGCCCACCTCTACTGCACATGTGCGCAGTCACACATCTGACAAACAAGGCACATCACTGTGGAAGGACACACATTTCCTTGAGAATTCAAGGGAACCACCATCTCTCTTGCTTTCCTGGGCATTTGCACCTGACATGTTAGCATTTGTGCAGGGAGAATGGCATCAACTAAATCAGTGCTGACCAGTTTTAGTATAAAAACTCCCAATGAAGTTCTTGGCTCCAGCAGGAATGAGCCTAGACTGAGCCATAGTGGATTGGGCTCATTTTGCCTTCCAGGCAGAGGCAGAGTCTTCAGTGCTTCTTCTAGTGAGATGTTATTACATTAGCTTTAATGAATAAAGCTCACAGATCTATCTTACTGAATTAATGCAGCAAATGCAAACACCATTAACAGCAAATGGAAAAAGGCAGTGGCACAGGTAAGGCACAGTGTTGTAGGAAGGGTTTGTGTTTTTAATGTGCCTCTCTCAGACACACAAGCATGGCAGCAGCCCAATGGTTTGCTTTCGGCTGAACATGATGCACGTATAAGCAGACACCCTGTGTGCAATAGGCTGCAGTGCAAATTAGCCTAGAAGCACCACCACAAGCAAATTATGTCACCTTCTTTAAACAAGAATATGCAGTCAATACACATTCAGAGATGCTAGTATATTCTGTGGCCACAATAGTACAACAAATTATAGAATTTGGTTTTCACTCAATATGGAAAAACAAGAACAGAGAAAATGAGCATTTTCCTCTTCTCATGCTTGTGGAGAAGAAGAAAAACAAAAATCTGGATACAATTTGAATTTCTAGGTTCTGCTGCAAAATGTAGACATCAGAGCCAAAATTCTTTTCTTCTAGGATCTGTTGAACTTTCAGAATGTGATCCGGATTTGTCTTGGATTCAAGAAGAGACCCTGGTTCTGCAACCAAGTGGGCTCTGGAAGTTATGGAAGCTCTGCTAACATTGTACATGGTCCTATATAGCAGTACTCTGAATTTCAATAAGCTTCTATTCCTAGCACATCCGCCACTAGATTCTAGTTACTTTCAGATTTTGGTGGCTTCTCTACTGAAGAAATAAATGAAGGCAGTTCTAGAGGCCTCTGACATTAGAGAGGAGTGGGAGGGGCTACTTCTAGCAAAGACTTTTCATTCTTGCTCAATATCCTTTCCCTCCTTATATATCCCAGTCTCAGCTCCCTACTTGCTGCCTCTTGGTATTTCCCAGGATCAAATTATTTAACCCAGCCTTGCCCAATCTGGTGCCCTCCAGATGTGTTGAACTGCAACTCCCATCATTCCCAGCCCACATGACCATTGGTCATGCTGACAGGACATGAGTCCTGTCCTCTTGAGAGGACTGTTTTCACTCTCAAGAATGAGCTGTTTGGATTTCTTCTGTTGTTGCCAAATGGAGCTGGTGTCTCAAAATACATATTTTACTATTATTTTTTATTGAATAACCCCTTGACTGAATAAACTTGACTGAATAATGCAGTTTGTATGTACAGTTTATTCGTCAGCTCCTGAATTTAGAGGCTGTAACTTGCTGGAATACAAACTTCTGGTTTCTTACCAAGCAATAAACTAAAGGTGACATGTGAACTAGGGCTGTGCAGAGACCCCCCTGATCTGACTTGGTAGCCGCTTTGTGGCTTTGGAGACAGGCCCGATTTAGCTCAGGCTGATTCAGGAGGGCCCTGACCCAACTCAGCCCTGAACCTGAAGTGGGATTCAGCATTCTGACTTCTGCTTTGCCCCCCCCCAATGCCCCCGCACAAACCCCCAGCTCCTTATCTGGCCTGCTGCCTCCTCTCTGCTGTCACTGCTGCCACTATTGCTGCCACTGCTACCAGCTCCTGAGTCCTGGGTGCACGTTGGCTCTTGTTTCAGGAAGTCACCATTTTTAAAATGGCAACTCCCGTCAAAAGGGCCAACACATGTCCAGGGCGCAGAAGCTGGTGGCAGCGGGTGGTGATAGCGGTGATGGCGGCGGCGGTGGCAACTCCTGCGAACCACCTCAGGTAAGGAGCTGGAGGTGCTAGCATGACTCCTGTCCTGCTTCGGGTCACTTTGTGCCCCCTCCGCTTCACCTCGGAAGGGGCCCGAAATGGCCCAAAGTGGCCTGTTTCAACTCAGGGTTCAGGCCTCAGGCCGAAGCAGTGCACAGCCCTAATGTGAACCCAGGTAGCAGGGGTTGTGTGAGGGTTAAGTGACCCTCATATAACTGTAGAACAGACCACAACGCCTGCTGTCTGGGTTCGCATGACACTACAAGCTACAGCAATTGCCAGACAGTGTTTACATATTCAAAATGGCACCTGACCCAGAGTTAATTAACCCACGTGACTTGTTGTGATGTGCAAGGTAAGACAAATTCTGATCAGAGGTCAGGAAACTAATTGATCTGAGACTGATTCACAAAACTTGGAGAGGTTGGACAGTCTGGAATCTGGGATTGACTAGGGATGACTAGGGCTCCTGGCCGGCTCCGCGGAGCAGCTGGCCAGGGCCGTCCGCAGCTGGATTTCCATCTGCAGACTGGCTGGTGTGGATGCAAATGGTGGCTGCCGTAGCGGCCGCCATTTGCGTCCAGCCAGACAGCTGTGATAGGCTACGTAAGTCTTTACGTAACCTATCATGGTTAGGCAAAAAAAACCCACGGCATACGCAAATGGCGGCGGCTATGGCGGCCGCCATTTCCATTCCCTATTTTTCACCGTTCTAGCCTATGTAAATATTTACATAGGCAATTACAGCAAAAAACAAGGGAACTGCAAATAGCGTAGTGGGTGCTATTTGCGTTTCTTTTATTTTTGCCGTAAAAGCCTACGTAAATATTTACGTAGGATAAAATGGCCAAAAAAAAAATGCAAATAGCGCCCACTACGCTATTTGCGGTTCCCTTTTTTTTTTTGCCGTAATTGCCTACGTAAATATTTACGTAGGCTAGAACTGCGAAAAATAGGGAATGAAAATGGTGGCCGCCATTTGCATACGCTGGGGTTTTTTGGGGGGGTAGCCGTGATAGGCTACGTAAATTCTTACGTAGCTTATCACAGCTGCAAGGACGGCAACGGCGGCCGCAGCAGCCTGGCCGCAGCCAGCCAGGACAGGAGACCAGCCGCCGCCGCAGAATCCGCCACATTCGCTCCCGGTAAGTTCCAATCCTGGGGGATTCTGCGGGGGGGCAGGAGGCTGTTCTGCCACGGATTCTGGGGGGGCGGATTCTAAAGAATCCAGCCTCACTGGAATCCATGGTGGAATTCTCTGCCATCCCTAGGATTGAGAGAACGAACCACCTTTATATGAAGGCTGTTCTCCATTTTTTAAAAGACATGAATCCTATTCTTTCACTTAAACTCTTTTAATATTTACATAAAAAATAGCATCCATCTTTGTATTCAAATTAAATTACATTAAATGATAAATCTTTTGTTGTTTTGGACATCCCATCCTTAGCAATCGGTGTCTGAGTGTATTTATCTTGTAGCATCATGGAAACAGCAAAACTACTGTTAGCTCTTACTAACTACCTTGGCATCTAGTTTTGAAGTATGTTGTTCAGTATATTGTTGCCCATTAAATATTTTTTGGTACTTTACTTTTTAAAAAGATCAAAATTGTTTAAACCGATTTAAAGCCATTTAAGGCAAAAGCATGTTTAGAAAGAAAAAAGTCCTACAAATCCCAGAATTCCCCATGCTGGGTGGGGAATGCTGGGAGTTGTAGGACTTTTTCTGTTTAAACCTGCATAGGATTGTGCCCTTAGGCTGCAATCCTATACACACTCATGTGGGAGTATGTCCCATTGAGTTCAGTGGGGCTTATGTCTGCACTGTTAGGGTGCAATCCTATGGCCACTAGATAGTGTCTAGATGGCCATAGGATTTTCTGGTTTATGGGAACCAAGCTTGGAGCCAGCACTCTGAGCTCAATTCCCAGAAATTCGACTCCCCGCCCCCTCCCCCACTGCCACAGAGTAGCTGAAAGGGAGTGTTCCTGGGAGTGGGGAGGAGACGGTGGAAACATCATTACGACACTCCCTATGCGCCGTCCAGCCTCCCCCCTCCTGCTCCAACGTGCCCAGTGAGACAGCCAAAATTGGCCGCCTAGCCACAAATGCAGGGTGGCTGCAGCACAGAGGAGAAGAAGATCCCCTCCATGCGCTGCTCGCTCTGTATTGGTTAGTCAGACACCTTTGAGTTTGGAGGTGACCAACTGTCCCCATAGAATTCTGCCCGTAATGCCTTTACGTTCAAATTCACAGTCATGTCTTATAAGAATAAGTAGAAGTTTAAAAAGTTTTTAGGGGGTATCCATGACAAAGTCCCCCAGAAGCAATGTTAAAGTGAAAGGTGAGAGCTTCTCCTTTCCCCTTAGGGGACTTCTAATTAAAAATAAATAAATCCCTATTCATCTCTTGTGCAAACAGTCCTCAGATTTGTAAAGTACTCTGAAACTAGCATGAAACAACCTTAGTTTCCTGAAATTGTTCCATTTAAGTGTTTGAAGGTTTATTTTTGTTGCTAGATGACCAATATTTATGTTTTAGCATGAACTTTTATTTAATGTAAATAGAATTTTGGATGTTCGAATTAGGGATGTAAGAAAGTCACTTACCTTTTCGCAGCTTGGCTTCGCGGTGGGGGGGAGGTGCTTCGCTTCTCCCCCCTAAATTCAGGCCGGGGAGAAGTGCCCCGTCTCCCTCCCTGGCCACAAAACAAAAAGTGGGGGAAAAAAAACACTCGTGATAGGCTACGTAACGATTAACGTAGCCTATCACGGCTAGATTTCCAAAGTCAGCCGTGATAGGCTACGTTAATCGTCACGTAGCCTATCACAGGTGACTTTGGGGGGGGGAAAGCGCGTACGCAAATGGCGGTGGCCCATGGGAGCCGCCATTTGCGTTCCTTATGTTGGCACGTCTAGTCTACGTAAAGATTTACGTAGACTACGGCGAAAATAAGGACAACGCAAATAGTGTTGCCCTTATTTTCGCCATAGTCTACGTAAATCTTTATGTAGACTAGATGTGCCAAAATAAGGAACGCAAATGGCGGCGGCCATGGGCCGCCGCCATTTGCGTATGCGTTTTTTTTCCCCAAAGTCACCCGTGATAGGCTACGTGACGATTAACGTAGCCTATCATGGCTGACTTTGGAAATCTAGCCATGATAGGCTACGTTAATCGTTACATAGCCTATCACAGGGTTTGTTTGTTTTTTACTTTATTTTATAATGGCGGCGGCGGCAGCCGGTCGGAAGACTGGCCGCTGCCCCCGCCGAACCTCCGCCGAACCGCTGCCGGGACCTGCCGCTGAGAGGGACATTCACAGGAGGTAAGTCCCATCCCGGGGGGGTGGGGGGGTGGCAGAGAATTTCACCGCCAATTTCGGGGGGCCAAATGCGTTGGCATTCAGCCTCACTGAGATTCATGGAGAAATTCTCAGAAATTCTCTGCCATCCCTAGTTCGAATATCTAACTAGATGAAGATTTTCTATGCCTTCCTGGACTATTTTTTTAAATGTGTATAACATATTATCTACCTTCATTCTCACCATTTACAATGGTAAAAGTAAAACTAGGAAGTACTTTTGTAGACCTATAACTCATGCTTCATTCTTAGTTTTGTAGCCCCACCCTACAAGCTGCAGCACAGACAACATGGGTTATGGGCTAGGTTATCTGTTGCAAATATAACATATCTCTTGACCTTCCTGTAGAGTTGCCAAGAGACCTCATGCACTCTTAACGGTGGTGCAAAAACACCTATTAGCACTAAAGCATTAGCACAATTCTCTGCCCTTGTGTGGCACACATGCCTCATGAAGATTATGACAGGATTCAGAATTCAGAGACAGTTGCATCTCTTAACAGTGTGGAAAAAAATTATTTGTAGTTTTCTTCCATGTGATACACCAATCTTTACTACAGTTCTACAAAGGCTTGGAAATGGGGGCAGCACAGTAATACTGTGGGAGTATAGATGTGTACCTCTGTTTTTACTTTTATTGCATGGTGGTTTCAACTGTCTAGTTCTTTTAAAAAAAATAGTCTGGGACAATTTTCATTGATAGGGCAGCATGGGGAAGAGGTGAGGTTTAACCCTCCCTTCCTCAGCTGTGATTCTGATAAAAATCACACCCTCATGCAGCAATTAGCATTAGAAATAAAAACTCCCAATAGCACCAATAGAGCTTTTTTTCAAAAGCTAACTGAAGTGTGGGGCAGCAATTTTTGTCAGGGGGGCAAAAATTTTGCTGGGCAGGTAAGGGGATGGCTGGGGAGGGAAAGGTCAAACTCCCTCTCCCCCACACTGAAGTCCTGAGGAGAATCACCTCCATCTGTGCTGAGTATTCCTTAAAAAAAGGGGGGGAAGGCACTCACCATGCAATAAAAGTAGGCCTGGTTCATATACTATGGGTTGTTGAATCATGACTTGTCATTATGTGCAAAGATGGAACTATAGGTTAACTATGGGTTGTTAACCACAAACAACCCATGAAGAGAACCTATAATTTGTTGTTGGATTGTGAACTCGGGGTTGTCTAAACCACAGGTTGTCATTGACTGGGTTTGGATGATCGTGGAGGAAAAAAAGCCATGGTGGCTTCTTTTCCCCACCCCATGCATGGTGCTCACGCACCCACCATTTCTCTAACTACCCTCACTGCAGCCCAGGTTGCTGTGTCATCCGAACCAGGTGTGAGGTGCACAGCAGGGATGGCTTCCAAACCACCAGACAAGCCATGGCTTGTTGTAGGAGTTACGGGGAGATATGGAAGCCAGCCCTGCCGCACACTTTGATGGGTTTGGATAACAAAGCAACCCATGCCATTAATAAGTGTAATTAGGGAAATGGTGGGCACATGACCAGCACATGTGGGGTGTGGAAAAGAAGCTACTATGGCTTATTTTCTCTGCTGTTGATCCAACCCAGCCATTACATGTGAACCCAGAACTGTGGGTTGTTCATGGGTTTTTCACCAGGCTACAGAGGTGGCAGGCAAGAATCATTTTTTAAAAAGACCCAACTGCTCTGCTCTACATGCCAGAAATAGATATAGGCTACTTAGGCATTTCAGTGAGAGCTTTGAATGCTCTAAGTCCTGTGAGCTTGGAAACAGAAAGCCCACAGAGACAGAGTTGTCTGGGAGCAAGGAATATAATGCTCTCTTGAGGCATGTTTAGACAGAAAAAAAACCCTTCTACAACTCCCAGCATTCCCCAGCCAGCCGCACTATTACCCTTAGAACACAATGCTATGCATGTTTAGACAGGAAAATGTCCTACAACTCCCAGCTTTCCCCAACCAGCCACACTATTACCCTTGGCGTGCAAACCTATGCATATTTAGACAGGAAATTGTCCTACAGTTTCCAGCATTCCCCAGCCGGCCATGCTGGCTGGGGAATGCTGGGAATTGTAGGACTTCTTTTCTGTCTAAACATGCATAGCATTGCACCTCTAAGGAGCAATCCTATGGCCCCTAGAAAGCATCTGGGGACCATGGAATATTTCAGATTCCTGGATCTGAAGTCAGAGACAGGGATCTGACCTCAGACCCAGGAATCCAAGGAATCCTGCCCCCTCCCTCCTCACCTGTCAAATTTCATGGATCGTTTGCTAGGAGAAAATAACTTAGTTTGAATTGCATCTGGAAACTAACGGAAAGTTACTGCAACTTTCTCTAAAGATGCTCATATATCATATCCAAAAGTGTTAGTGCAGGGGTGCATCCTGCAGCAGCACAAACATCCAACTCGTCAAGACAATTCCCACAGGGAGTGCACTGCAGTACTTGATCTTTGAGCTAGTGGGTAAAAATTGATGGTCATTTAAAATTAAATGTGTATCCTTCTGAAGTAAAAATGTAATTGCTTCATTTGACATACAGTTGGCTCTTCCCTTCCCCACGGCAACGTCCTAGCTATCTCAGCCACTACATGTCTCAGTTTAGAGACTTTTATAGTGCCATCGCCCTGCCTCTGTAACAAAGTTTTACAGGAGATCCAGACAACAACATCTTCCACTTGCGACCCTACTAGGTGTTCTTACTGCTTCTTCCATCTTTTTCTACAATGTGCTGTGGATGATAGGAGTTGTAGTCTGACACATCTAAAGGACACCAGGTTCAGGAATATATAAATATAACTAGTAAGTAAGGATGGACGAAAGTCCCTTACCTGGTCCCGCAGCTGTTTTCGGTGGGGGGGGAGGTGCTCCGTTTCTCCCCCCGAAATTCTTGGCGGGGGGGAGGCGCCCCACCCCTCCCGGCCGAAATTCAGGCTGGGGGGAGAGGTGCCCCATCCCTCGCTGCCGAAATTCAGGCCGGGGGGGAGCGCCCCGTCTCCCCAGCTGCAAAATAAAAAAGTAAATTGAAAAAAAAAAGTGATAGGCTACGTAACGATTTACATAGCCTATCACGGCTAGATTTTCAAAGTCAGCCACGATAGGCTACGTAAATTGTTACGTAGCCTATCACAGCTGACTTTGAAAAAAAAAGCGCGTATGCAAATGGCGGCGCCCATGGGCGCCGCCATTTGCATTCCTTATTTGGGCATGGGTAGTCTACGTAAAGATTTATGTAGACTTCGGCAAAAATCAGGGCAACGCCATAGTCTAGGTAAATCTTTACGTAGACTACCTGTGCCCAAATAAGGAATGCAAATGGCGGCACCCATGGGCGCCGCCATTTGCGTACGCGCTTTTCCCCCCCAAAAAAGTCAGCCGTGATAGGCTACGTAACGATTTACGTAGCCTATCATGGCTGACTTTGGAAATCTAGCCGTGATAGGGTATGTAAATCATTACGTAGCCTATCACGTTTTTTGGTTTTTTTTTTTACTTTACGGGGAAATGGCGGCGGCGGCGGCAGCCGGTTGGAAGACCGGCCGCCACCCCCACCGAAACGCCACCGAAACACCGCCGGGACCCGCCACCGAGAGGGACATTCGACAGAGGTAAGTCCCATCCTGGGGGGGGGGCGGGGGGGCAGAGAATTTCCCCACCAATTTTGGGGGGCCGAATGTGTTGGCATTTGGCCTCCTGGAGATTCGTGGAGAAATTCTCCGCCATCTCTAGCCATTTGTAGAGGGAGGCTCGCTTCCTCAACCTTAGCTTCTATTCAAAGTGGCTCACTGGTCAAACTAGTTGCTAGTGAAGAGTCTGAGGGCATTTCGACACCAGCCTAAAATAATTTAAAACAGGGCTTTCTGCTTCCATTTTAAATGCAGGATCACCACTGACTCCCCTTACACGTGCTCCCCTTCCCCCTCCCCTTCCCCCTCCTTCTCCCCTTATCTTCCTTTCGCTTTCATTGATGTCGCTCTTCTTCTTCCCACTTTAACAATTTTGACAGACGAAACTGATGCGGAACACAATGGGGTGATTCGATAGCTTATTATCTTTGATCTATGTAAAAACAGATCAAAGGGCATTTCATGCAGGAGCATCATGGCAAGGTCACTGTATCATGTAAAGAGCCCGCAAACTTCCGTGAAGGAGCAATCTCAATCACAGGGTAAAAGCCCAGTGTGAAGGAACCTTGATTAGATCTACAGCAAATGAATTGTCCTAGAAGGGGACAGGAGATGTTGGTAGCTTCCACTTCTACAGTCTCATAGAAATAAGCCACACATACCTTAAATCCCTTACAATTTATAAAGATTTCCTTTAGTCAATATAATTGGGGGTGGGATCCGGAAGATAAAATTATCAGCATTCCAGAATTAAGTTCACCTGTAAGCCATAATATTTTGTGCCGAGATTTTTTCCTGTTGCAAGACAGGTAAGACTACTCTTGCAGGATCTTCTGCAAGTTCACAAGGATCCCTCACCAGTAAATGGTTGTTGATTTTGTTGTTGTTGTTGTTGTTGCTGTTATATTTATATTCCACCTTTTTTCCTCTTGCAAGGATCCCAAGACAGATTACATGGACCTCCTCCTCTCCTTTTTATCCCCACAATGACCTTGTGAAATAGGTTAGGTGGAGAGTTAGAAGCTAGGCTTCAGCAGGAGTAGAACTTAGCCACATTAATTAAATTAGGGTACAATCCAAATGTGGAGGAGGCTGACTATCCAATGCAGGGTGAGAAGAGCACAGAGGGGATCCTCTCCTCTGTGCTCTGGCTGCCCTACATTTGCAGCTAGACAACCAATTTTGGCTGTCTAGCTGGGGAACATCACAGCAGGGAGGCCAGATGGCACACAGGAAGCATCATAATGGCACTATTGCAGTCGCTTCCTCTCCCCACACCAAAGAATGCCCCCTGTTCACCTGCTCCATGCTGCTCTTATGAACTGTGCCACCTACAAGGTGGCAGCGGTGGTGGTGGTGGAGAGCATGGTTTCTGAGAACCAAAAATTTACTTAAAAATAAATGTGCTTAAGATTATAGCTATCTCAATACTATTTGTCTAAATCAGATCTTCTTTGTTGAACATTAGTGCCATTTCATCAACACATACAAGTTAGAAATGTTTTGACAATGCAATAATAACAACAGAAATATAATAGGCTCAACTAAGCTTCTTTTAAAAAAAATGGCTCAAAGGAAAACAGAAGGGAGCTCTGTCAACAGTGTGTTGGTCATGAATAAAAAGAAACCAAGTCATTTTCAGGTCAGAAGAAGGATAATGATATCCAGAAAGAATTCCAGAAGTTCAGTATGCTTGGTTAATAAGAGGTTGTAATTATTACTATGAAAGAGAAGGTTTTCTTTTTTCCAAAGAGAGCTAGAAAGAATTGGAGAATGGTACTCAATGTGCTAAAGGAAATATTAAGTATTATGCTAACCTATAATATATTGATTTGTTTATTAAAATATGTCTACTGGGTGAAACTACCAAGCTGTGTTACTGAATTTATTTGTTTGTGCAAGAATATTTGGTTGGATCCTGATTTAGTCATATTTAGAGTAGACCGTTGAAATCAGCGGGACTTGTCAGTCATAACTAAACTAAGTCCCATCAATTGCAGTGGCTCTAAGTATAACTAAGTTTGGATCCAACTCATTGTTTGCAAGCCATTGAAAAAGGCAATACAAAGTTCATATTTACTAGGAAGTAAGTCCTCCTGATTTCAGACTTACTCCCATAAATACAATTGAAACATAAGCCTAAAGTCCTATACATGAATACTTGGAAGTAAATCATATTTAACTCAATGGGACCTACTTCTAAGTATATATAAACCTTCTACATATTAATTGCTATTAAAGATATGGAACATACTACAAACAGGTAAAATTAACAGTATAAAAGGAGCATGGAAATGCCCCTTTAGTTAAGGTGAGTTGCAAAAAAAGGTTCCACCATTATATGCTTCAAAAATCTACTGCTTATAAAAAATGACATCTGTTTAGGGGTGTACCGATTACTTACCCCATTCTGCTGGGGCCATCCACTGGGGGGGGTAGGCGATCCATCCCTCCCCCCCCCCCGGAATCCTCCCCAGCCACCTCCACCTGCAGAGCCGCCGGCCGGGGCCACCCACAGCCGGACTTCTGTCCGCGGCTGGGCTGCGGCTGCAAATGGTGGCTGCCATAGCGGCCGCCATTTGCATCCCTGTAGTAGCCATGATAGGCTACGTATATATTTCTGTAGCACATCACGGCAAATGGCAGGAATGCAAATGGTGGCTGCTACTACACCATTTGCGTCCCTGCCGTAGCCGTGATAGGCTACATAAATATATACATAGCCTATCACAGCTACCACAGGGATGCTAATGGCGGCTGCTATGCCATTTGCGTCCCTTCAGTAGCCATGATAAGCTACGTATATATTTATGTAGCCTATCATGGCTACCACAGGGATGCAAATGGCGTCCCTGCATTAGCCATGATAGGCTACATAAATACTTATGTAGCCTATCATGGCTAAAGTACAATGGAAATGGTGGCCACAGACGGGGGCAGCCATTCACAGGGCAGCGGAGGGCTGGCAAAGGTAGGCTCCGTCCTGGGGGGATTCCGCAGGGTGGCAGGGGGGATTGCTCCATACTCTGGGGGGCTAGATTCTAAAGAATCCAGACTCACTGGAGTCGGTGGCGAAATTCTCTAACATCCCTACATCTGTTTAGCTAGCTAATAACATGAAACTTGGCATCCATGATTTACCTGATGAGGTCTAAAGTTATGCAAAATTTCAGTGGTGTGATGAAAGTTGTCACAGGTACCGAAAGTTAAAAAGTGCTAAAAAATTGACCAATTTGTACTTTTTACTCCATGCTGAGATTCATCGTATCATATATTTCCTTCAAATTTTGTCAAGGAGATGTACCTTTCATTGTTTCGTGAAGTTCTGAGCAGTAGTTCAAAAGTTATTACAGTTTTTCTGCCCCATGAATAGGGATGTACAAACTGTGTACCTTCCATGCCGCTTGACTTTTGCAGTTTGCGGCCAGTGCTCAGTTCTGCCATTCACAAGCCCCCAGAATTCTCCTTTTTTTCCGCTCCGAAAATTACAAAGATAAATCCGTACCGACAACCATAATTCCAGTGCCCAGCCGTCACTGTGAGTCTGCATAACTTCCATAAGAATCGCTATTTTTCGTAAATATTTACATTTTTTTAAATTGAAATCCTCACTCTCTGTTTACTTTCAGCCAAAACACTTGCTCTTTCTAGGAGCTTCCCAAAAGAAGGCTGTCTTAGGTGTGCCTGAGCGAAAAACTCTTTGCTTAAAGCAATGCTGTTTTAAAGAAAGAAAAAGCCTTTTAAAATGACCATGCCACTCCAGGACCAGCATGGTCATTTTAAAAGGTTTTTTCTTTCTTTAAAACAGCGTTGCTTTAAACAAAGAGTTTATTGTTCAGGCACACCTAAGACAGCCTTCTTTTGGGAAGCCCCTAGGAAGAGCAAGTGTTTTGGCTGAAAGTAAATGAAGATGGAGGATTTCAATTTAAAAAGAACACCCACAAACAAGGCGGTGAGCACAATTCATTTAAAAAAAAAAAAAAAACTTACGTATTTATTATTGGACTATACTACACTGTGTCTTTATTTATGAAAATTTCATGACTCTTTGCGGACGACGGAAAAAACGCCACATGGGGATGTACGAAAGTCCCTTACGTTTCACAAAACTTGATTCACGGTGGGGGGGAGGTGCCCCGTCCCTCCCCCCCAAAATTCTGGCCGGGGGGGAGGCGCCCCATCCCTCCCACCACAAATCCTTGCCAGCCGGGACGCAAACGGCGGTGGCTGTAGCTGCCGCCGTTTGCATCCCTGCAGTCAGCCGTGATAGGCTACGTAAATGTTTACATAGCCTATCACGGCTGAGTGAAGAAAAAAAAAACGGGCGTACGCAAATGGCGGCACCCATGGGTGCCGCCATTTGTGTTCCTTATTTTGGCACGTGTAGTCTACGTAAACATTTACGTAGACTACGGCGAAAATAAGGGGAATGCTATTTGCGTTCCCGTTATTTTCGCCGTAGTCTGCATAAATGTTTACATAGGCTACACGTGCCAAAATAAAGAACGCAAATGGTGGCGCCCATGGGCGCCGCCATTTGCGTACGCGCGGGGGGGTTTTTCCTCACTCAGCCGTGATAGGCTTCGTAAACATTTACGTAGCCTATCACGGTGTTTTTTAAAAATCTAGCCGTGATAGGCTATGTAAATCTTTACGTAGCCTATCATGTTTTTGTTTTTTTGTTTTTTTTTTACTTGGAAATGGCGGCGGCGGCAGCCGGTTGGAAGACCGTCCGCCACAGCTGCCGCCGCCGAACCACCGCCGGAGCCGCCGCCAGGGACATTCGCACAAGGTAAGTCCCGTCCCGGCGGGAGCGGGGGGGCAGCCCGTTTCTCCACCAATTTTGGGGGGCCGAATGTGCTGGCATTCGGCCTCCTTGAGATTCGTGGAGAAATTCTCTGACATCCCTAGGTCACATTCATTTACACACATGTATCCAGCTAATGATACGTGTGTGTTTCAGAATCATTTTGTAAGTTGGCGATACTGCATGGCTATTGTATCAGTATTCTGCTAGTGCTAATACTTGTAAGGATCTCTGGTAAATGTATAAAACAGACTCTGCTGAATAAAAAGTTATTCACAGGAGGGGGCATTTGCCTCTTAAAGTCCGTGTGGGAAGAAGAACCCCTTGCTGATGGCTGTTACTCTTAAGATGGCTGATTGTAGTCAAGAGGCTCTAGGCTGCCACTGTTTTATACTGAAATAAACAGTAAGTCAGAATAGAATCTCAGCCTGCATTTAGAATCCACACCTGTCATTAAATTTGCAGGAGGGTTCAGTATCAGCTCTAGATGCCCCCTTTTGTAATGTAGTTCAGCACAAAGTTCAGCTTTGGATATCTCAAAAGCTGGCTCCTTAGATGGTGACTTTTAGTTATTCCTAATAAAAGTATTACTCTACTATTATGCTTTTGATTGTTCTAATTAGCAAACATCGTTACCTGCATTTATGGTTTGTTTGAGGTGTACACCTAAAAAAGAAATAAGTGTGCACCTTGAAATGAAATCATGATTACACTAGTTAGTTACGTATTGATAATCCCATGTATCACATAGGTTATAGGACTTATAAAAGGTAAAGGTAAAGGTGTCCCCAACCAGTTGTGTCCGACTCCAGGGTGCGGTGCTCATCCCCGTTTCTAAGCCGAAGAGCCAGCGCTGTCCGAAGACGCTTCCATGGTCATGTGGCCGGCATGACTGAACACCGAGGTGCACGGAACGCTGTTACCTTTCCTGCCAAGGCGGTACCTATTTATCTACTTGCAATTTCTTGCTTTCAAACTGCTAGGTTGGCAGAAGCTGGGACTGAAGACGGGAGCTCACTCCGTCACGCAGCGCTCGGGTCTCGAACTTCTGACCTGCCGACCTTCCAGTCTGCAGTTCAGCATCTTAACCACTAAGCCACCGCAGTCCCTACTAAGCCACCGCGGTCCCTACTAAGCCACTGCGGTCCCTACTAAGCCACCGCGGTCCCTATAGGACTTATAGGTGCAGACAAATACAGCCAAAAAGAGTCTGGAGCAAGTCCCATGTGAGGAAAGGTTACAACATTTTGGGGTTTTAGATTAGAAAAAAAGGCAAGGAAGTGATAGCAGTGCATAAAATTATGCATGTTGTGGGGAGAGGGAAATTTTTTGGGTTTTTTTTTGCCATTCTCGCAATACTAGAACCCGGGGTGATCCAATGAATCTAAGGGTAGATAATTCAGGACAGACAAAAGGCAGGACTTCTTCACATGGCACATAGTTAACCGATGGAATTTGCTTCCATGAAATGTAGTGGTGGTTGTCAACTTGGACAGCTTCAAAAGGGAATTGGACAAATTCATGGAGGATAAGGCTATCAATAGCTACTAGTCCAGCATTAGAGGCAGTATACTTCTGAAGGCCATTTGTTCAGTAACACGAACAAGAAGGTGCTATTGTGCTCATGATGACCTGCTTGCGGGCTTCCCATACATTGGCCACAGTTGGAAAACTGTGGTGGACTAAATAGGCCTTTGATGTGATCAAGGGGGCTCTTCATGTGTTCTTAACTTTATAAAATAGACTTTACTTTTACATAACATATTAAAATAATGAATAGTCATTCTGAACTTTGAAAAAAATGTTGAAAAATGGGGAGAGAGGGGGGAACTCCAGAGAAAGAATAACGTTATACTTCTCATATTATTAACAATGTAATCTCCCCTCCCTCACAAGCAACTCATGATTTAACAGGCCCTATTAATTCATAATAATAGGATTTTTTAAATAATTATTTTTCCACCTAGTTCTTTTTGTTTTGACACAGGTTCAGAACTCTCCATTGTTTGTTTAGTCCTGCATTATTTAGCAAAATCCTCAGATATTGAACAGCTGTTTGCTGTTTTTGACCGGCAACATTAGAATAACAGCAGCACAAAGACTACAGATTTTGGCAGCTTTAAACTATGTACAGCTGAACTATGATATTTGCAATTAATTATGTAGGTAGCAAAATTGCATCTGCTTGTTTTCATTTCCCATTATCTCTCCACAAGTGCAGCTTATTATAGTCTGTAAAAGCTTCAAGAAATGTGGGGAATCCGTAAAGCAATTTTAAAATAAGCTTTTAAAAATGTTGACACTGCTTATCCTACAAGAAAGTATAAACAAAGTCAGACAAACAAAGTCAATGTCATCTTTGATATGAGTATAAGCAATAAAGCAGGACAATTAGTTCCTCATTAGTAAAAATAACTACTTTCAGCAGTTGAAGTCCAGTAAGCAAGCTGAAGTTCTATTGCAATTAATCAGATGTAAGTATGCAAACTCTGCAGTAGATTGGATTATGATGATTATCTATAGTGTGTCTACTCATACATTCCCTCCCCCCTGCCCAAAAAAGCAAATGCAAATGCATGGCAGTCCTACAAAGGTACGGTTAAAAAAAAGTGTGCCTGCAATTTTCACCTGTAAGGATAATAAAAACAATTTCATTTTCTAAGTAATGTTTTATTATATCTACACCTATCCTGTTCGAGGAAGCTTACACCAATTTAATTGACTGTCCACCTTTGTCTGCAAAGGGTTCATCTATTAAATTTTGACAGCTTGAAGAAACAAAGGAGGATAATCTGAAAATAACAAATGCTTTTCACTCCCTAACAATAGGCTGTATCCAGTGGTTTCCTTTTTCTGCTTTCTTGTTTCTGTTCTCTGCTCTCTCAAAACACCAGTGTTGCTCTACTTCTGTTCATCTACTTCTCACAATCCCGAGACCACAAATACACAACTACAAGGAAACAATAATAATTATTCATTTTAATAAGAACAATAAAAAACAGTTGTAGAACTTTCATCCTGTGCTTTTTAGAAAGATCCATTTCGGTCCTTAAATAGCCTGCTGTGAAAGGGAAGGGTCCATCCCAGCTGGGTCAACCACAGCATGTGGCAATGGTGTTGCCAGTTTGTTTCTAACAGAGCAATTGGTTGTAATGGCATCTGTGAGTGGAGGACGGCTCCCATCCCAGCTCATGAGTAGCTGGAGATGGCAATGGTGAGACTTCATTTTCACTCACTACTTCTGCCCAGTGGTTCTCTAATCAATAGAGATATTCCACTCTGTAATCTGCATTTGGAACAATGCTAGTACGTAGCACAATATGGCTCAGATGATGCTGCATGCTAAACTGGGCTGTATCCAGTGGCTTCTTTCTTCTATTTTCTTGTTTCTGTTCTCTGCTCTCTCACAACACAAACTTTGTTCTACTTCCGATCGTCTCCCTCTCACAATTTTGAGAACACAAACTTCAATATGTCCCCCTACCTCTATAGTCATAAAGTTAGCCTGCAGTCAGTTTTGGGGTTGAATTTCAAGGGCAGGAAGTACAAAAGTCATTGGGAATCTACCAGTTTCCCCATGCTCCCAGCTATGATGTTTAAATCCCCACAATGCCTCAGAATAATGCTACGTTGTGACATTGTATCATACTAAGGGCAATGCTGGTGCATGTTGTGCCCACCACTACAAAAAAAGGCCTGCAAATGGAACTGCAAGAAAGGTATGCATGGGTTGTTGTACCACCAAAATGTAATATTTGTTAAGTAGTGCTGTACATGACTTTAGGTACTCTCATAACCGAAACTGTCAAACTGACCATGTGTTAGGAACTAAGAATTTTGTGTGGTAAAGCACCCTTGTCTCACAGAAAACTATCTGGAAAGCAGAATGGTCCTGAAAACCATTAGACATTGCACCAAATGGATACAGCATGCTGGCTTGGTCAGAATGGAAAACACACAACCCTCCAGATGTTGTTGGATTGCAACTCCCATCAGCCCTAGCCAACGTAGGCAATTATAAATGATGGGAGTTGCAAGCCAACAACATCTGGAGGGACACATGTTCCCCACCCCTGTCTTTGATGGCGTTTCAATTATGTTATATCCTTGTGTAGATATTTTATCATACCCATAGAACAGGACTGTGATGTCACCAGTTAGGTGTGCATCTATCATGTATCACTGGGATGAGCCAGGTGTGGTAGACTGTCCAGCTGCCTAGGTGAGGAGATGCCCCACACCAGGGACCAAAACATCTGCTGCTATTTGACTCTCCCTGCTAAATAGCTCTCTTCAGGAGGGAGCTCTTCTCTCTATGGTTACTATGGGCCTTTCAGGAGCAGCATTTGAAACAGCAACAGCAAAGTACCATAATCATCTAAAGCGGCCTTCCCCAACTGACGCCCTCCAGATATTTTGAACTTCAACTCCCATCAGCCCCAGCATGCATGGTCAATGATGCTGGGAGTTGTAGTACAAAACATCTGGAGGGCACCAGCTTGGGAAAGGTTGATCTAAAGTCTGGGGAGTGGACATTCTCTATAATTATCTCCCCACAGCCTTTAAAATCCATCACTGCTTTTAAAAAAGCATCTTATTTTTGTGTTATTTACTCATTTTCATTTATCCTCAATTGCATTGGAGCCTGTTGCCAAGCAGAAAGGTGGGATATAAATATTTTATATGACTACAATGTGTGGAATATAGATGTGCATGTTTGTGTGCATATATTCCAAATTCATGATCTGTATGTTATAAAACTGGGAAAATATGCATATATTGAGATTATTTTCTCAATCTGTCTCAATGATTGGAATGTGGACTCCAAAAAAAGAAATTCCCTATCTTGCTCATCCACATGCAGGGCTGTAAATAATAACTTAATGGAAAAGAAAATATTTTTATCATAGTAATTTAGAAATAACTGTAACCAGTTGCATTTCATATTCGATTTGACCTTTAGTGTGCAGTTCTCTTGCTCAGAGCAGGGTTATTTCCAGGTCATCTCAAATACTAAAGGGAAATGGTGGAGAGAGAATTTTGGAGGATGGCAACTTGAAGAGATTTCACCAGCTGCAGTGTCAAAACAAGGCTTACTTTATTATTGCCTTAATAAAGGCTATTGAGTCCTGAGTACATAGTATTTGCCTGGAGCCTCAGACTGTGTACAGGGAACATCCGATTTCCTCTTTGAAAGATCTGTTTGGCTACACTTTCCAAATCACTGGCCCATTTTTCTTCTTTCCTATTTTTGTTGTTGTGACTTTCCAATCACTGCATAGTCAACAAAATTGCTAATTACCTTAAGTAACATAAAATGACATCAGTCCACTAAAATGGGTACAGGACACATTCTATATGACACAAAGCAACCTTGATTCTTAATGTGTCTGTGAAAATGAGACTATGTGGCCAGCAAGCACCTTTCCACAGAGCTGGGATAACGGATGTGCAAGCTCATTACCAGTATATAAGTGTGTACTCTCTGGTCTCTCTTTCCCTGCTAATATTTACACACACACACACACACACACACACTCCTGATCCAACTGCTTAATTTTGTTTTGCTGCTTTCGTCTTTATGCTGCGCTAGCTAACTACACTTTAAATCCATTACTTTTGTAAACACATAGCTGCTACCTTCCTATTACCATACCACTATCCAAAAGTTTTGATTTGTGCAGGCTGACAGAAAGGGTATAATTTGTGCTAGGCTCTATGGCCAGATCATATGCTGTTCTAAACCTTGTGCTAGAGTAGTTACCAACATTTTAAAATATCCAAGTTAATCCATGCATCTTTAGCCTTATCTCTTAAGATTTGAGAAATCATTGAAAGCCAGGAGAAGAGAACAAAGCAATACCTTTGTAGGAAAATAAACATGCAAGTAACTCTTAACTGAAACCTACTACATGTATCATAAGATGTCAAATGTTATGAATAGGGCTCTTTAAAAATGAACTTCCTACCCATCTCGTGACTTAAGATTCAGAATGATACAAATGTAATAGAACTACACCTAAACAATAAAATTAAGAAACAGGCTAATAGCAAATCTTGGAGCATTAAACCCTGGGTGAAGCTAGTAAATTACTTTGGGATGATAACTGACGTGTATTTGTTAATTCTCTCTAATGTTTGCTGGTGTGTGAGAAGTTCTGTCTTATTGGCTGCTTTATCTTTGTAGCATAACATGCTTATTGAAACAAAAATTAAAGCATATTTTAAAAGTTGCAAACCCTTCTGTTTCATAGCAAAGAGATATAGCTGGCAGAACTAAAAGCTGGTTGCTCAAGCACATGTCTCTGCAGTAAAACAGATGCTTGTAGACATTCTTAAGAGAGATTTCCATGCATTTATCAAGGTCTGAAAGATGCATGCATAAATAATGTAATACCAGAATTAGCCCGCATTGTGCCAGTGACGCACAGTGAATAATTTCCTTTTCCTTAGATTCAGTGGAAATATTTGCATTTCAACCTGAACTAGTCAAAAGGCCAGCTTGTGTTTTGTTGGCCAGCACTACGGCGCAGTAGCTGTTTTCTTGTCGTTGTGGAAGATTCCCAATTCATATTTTATTCTATTAAAAACAATTTTGGTAATTGAGAACATACTATTGTCCAGATAAACAACATTCACCTGATGCGGGAAGCATCTCACTCCATTAATGAAAGTTGCATTTTCATTTTGATCCATCTGCTGTAAGTGGATATTGGTGCTAGAACAGAAAATGTCTGTTGGCACAAGCATTGCAGTGCATATTATCTCAGAAGTTTTGCTCTTCTTTTGTGTAGGTAATAGACAATGAAATTTATTGCCCTTGGAAATCTGTTGGCAGATTAGTGGTGGCTTACATTGTGCAGCACTATGGCAGTCTATTTTAAACTTTTGTTTCCAGCATGGAAGGTGATAAGTTTGACTTTCTAGACTTCTGGATATTGATTTTTCCCCTGTGCTTTAAAACTGAATGAGGTATCTGTGATGAAAAGGGACATTATATATAAAAAAAGAAGAAACTAATTTTAGAGCTTGAGAATGAATTGAGGTGGAAGAGAGATCAATTCAGTATACAGGTTCTCTCTCAAGGTAGATCACAAGGGAAATGTCAGTCCCAGAGAACCGACAGAAGCTCATCTAGTTTGAGGTCACTGCAGAAGTTCACAATTAAGGATTTGTAACACTAAAGCTATGTTCATTTTTCAAACCTCCCTTGACCAACAAAGCTGGTGGCTGATCTGAGTTTGTTGCTGAATAAGGATGACTGTTGGGACTATTGCCAGTGATACAGAGTAAAATGGATTCCCAGATTGTCATGCCTAATCCATGGGCACTTGGGAGGTAATTCAGCAATGCAGCCCTTCATATGCAAGCACTACCCTCCCACTATCAGTAATGGCAGGGAACAATACTGTATGTGATACTGAAGCTCTGACTACTGTAATGATAGCTCCACACGAGCAGCCTCAGGTCCCAGCCTTTGTATGCATGCAATGCATTGGCACTGTCACTTTTACTCATACTTAGGGCAAAACTACACATTACATTTTCTGCACAGTTCTGGCCTTGAGTGCAGGGTTTGCTTGTTTTTTTCTTTTTTCTTTTTACAAACTGCCAGTGTAGGGGCCCTATCAGGAATCTAGCAGTTTTCAGGCTAAGACAGATCGGGAGTCTAGAAGAGCTTTAACACTGTTTGAATGAAATGGTTGAAGAGGTGGTACATTTATTGGCTGTGAATAGACTTGTGCAGAATACATAAAAAATAAATAAATAAAAACAAAAGGTTTTATTCATACCACAGTGGTTCCATAATTTTTTTTCTTATCCCTTTAAGGAAGAATGGATATCCTTCTGTGTAGACAGAGGACACCTTCAGTGGCTGATACTGACTGAGGAGACTGAACTGGAAAGAGATCCCTTTTGAAGAGTTATTGCTATGAATAGTTCATTCTGGCCCCTTTTGAAGGGCAACTGAGGTCAGAGATCATCCTTCAATTGACTTCAGTAGTCAGAAGATCACTTGCTGTGCATCTCTGCTTCATACCTCCTTTAGAAAGTGCTTTAGATGAAAATCCACAATTGATATACCCTATGTGGCAGAGGTGGACAGAAGGTAGATCAGGATCTACTGATAGATCACTGGATGATCTGCAGTAGATCTATAAGTTTTTCTGACTCTGAATTGTTTAACAATAGTAGCACAGGGCTCCCCCTTCTTCTGTAATAAGCTGGTTGAACCTCTGATCTGTAGTAATTCAGATACAGAGGCATGCTTTTATATGGAAGTCATCCCAGTATATGGCTGATGAGGTTCAGTAAGTAACTAGCCCCCACCTCCCAGGCTGCCATTTTGCATCTGGCTCCACCCACCTCCCAGCCACTATTTTGTACCTCACTGCAGTTGGTCAATCTCAGGATTCTGAAAAAGTAGATCTGGGAAACCCAGCATCTGCCCACACCTGCTGAACAATATACCTGCCTTATGTGAGGAAAAAAAGTATCTTTCTATATAGCATAAGAAAAGAATTGAAATTATTTGATTGCTGTTTTCAAACATCTGTATCTCTAAGTACTTCCACAACTGTGGTTCCAGGGAATATTGTGGTTCTGGAGATTGATTTGCGAAGCAAACTAAAACTGCAAATGTCATATTTAATTTCACCCAATGTATGGCTGCATTTACCTTAAACTAAGGCCTTTACGGCTGCAAATGTCGTCCTGGATGTCATCCATGGTCAAGTCCCCTTCAGCCAGTGATACGGCATGGCGGCCGTATCACTGGAAATCCAGAGCCGGAGGATCCCGCCGAAGAGGATTCCGTGGGGAGGCAGAAGTAAGTGTTCCATTCCGCCATGGACTCCTGGGGGCCGGATTCTAAAGAATTCTCATTGGAGTCCGTGACGGAATTCTCCGTCATCCCGATTCCACAGCCAGTTGGCTGGCTGGGGAATGCTGTGAGTTGTAGGACTTTTTTCTGTCTAAACATGCACAGGATTGTGCTCTAATGCAGCTTGAATTGATACATTTATGTACGTGAGCAAATGAAGATATGAACAGTATATGAAAAACCCAGGCAACCTGATCCTAAATATAAACTTAAGCATGATGATGCAAAAGCATGCACTGACTCATGTAGCTACAAAGGCTTCTCATGTGAAGCAACTCAAACTTTACATTACAATTGCCACTAACTAGCTACCACGTACTAAGCACATAGTAAAATGGATGGCTCCAACTTAGCTGAAAAGTCTTTACACTCATGAGTAGATGACTCATTCCTTTCTTGCCCCATCTTCACCTAATTCTACGTTATTGAAGATTACATGAAGCTGTGAAAATATTATATGCTGTTGGCAATGATAATCCCCAGTCCTCCAGTTTGAAATAGAACAGTACTGGCACAGAACTACAGACAATTATATTATTCAAACATTGTGGTCTCAATGGCCTATCCTGTGTTTTGAGCCAGAACAGTAATAATTTAGCCAACAAACATACCATTGAGAAAGACATTGTACTGAATTTTCATAGAATAGGGGTTGTTTGTTTTTTGCCTACAGGTTTATGGTTGTTATCGTTACAGATTTATATCTAAACAGCTGAAGGGGTCCAAGGAGCTATGCTATATAGCTCAGGAATGATAGCAGTGTGAGCTATACCACTATAATGATGAGTTATGATACTTCATTGGCTTCAATTTTATTACTCTGCTGCTTAGTTTATTCCTTTCTTCCAGGGATTCAAGAAAAATCTTGGTTTTGTCCAAGACAGGCAATCAAGTCTTTAAGTGTGGCTTTTGATGTATTTCTTAATTTCATATTAAAATATTTGTCCATCTTTGCATTGTTTGGCTGTGAATTCCTCTTAGACAAACCTTTGTGTTTTGACAATCTCCCAAAAGATCTTTTGTGTGGTATTTGCAGGACACATTGTGGACCAATTTGGGAGATTGGGTGTCTCTGTGTGTGGTGTGGTGGGGGGTGGGAGCAGTCATCATCTCTCTGGAGTTGCAACATGTTCCATAGAAAAGTATTCCCACAGTATTTGAGCCATCTACTATGGATTCATCTTCCGTTATCCTTATAGCAGCAATTGTAAAAATCGAGGTACGTTAGTCTAATTTTGGCATTGTTCTGTTGAAGAGACAACACGTATAGATACCCATCATATTAAGACTTTAATTATTGCTTATTTTGGCTTGATTCATGCTCTTCTGTTATGTGATGGCCTTACCTCCACTTTACAACTCAGTGATACATCTGACATGGTATGATTTCCTCAGAGAAATCTGCATTTGTTTTATTTTATGTATTTTCTTTACAACATTTGTATACAGCTCCCCACCCAAACAGATTCTGGAGTAGTGAACAAAAGAAGTACAGTAGTAAAAAAGAAGAAGAGGATTAAAACAGCTTATTAAAACTATTTAAAACAGAATGCCAATAAAAACAGTGGCTGCTGGTCTTTTAAGGAATGCTTCCTGGAACAGAACTGTTTTCAGGAGGCACTGGAAGCAACACAGTGTTGCTCCCTGCCTGACCTCCAGGGGCAGGGACCCAGGGAATTCCAAAGAAAGGGGGTCACCATACTGAAGGCTCTTCTCCGGGTGGACTCCAATTGCGCAATAGGTCCATGTGGAACAACGTGCATTGACCAAAAGATTTCAGGCTTCATGAAAAAAAACCCACAATTTTTATTAGGGATGGCGGAGAATTCCGCCGCGGACTCCAGTGAGGCCTTATTCTTTAGAATCCGCCCCCCCGGAGTCCGTAGTGGAATGGAACAATCCCCCGCCACCACCCCGTGAAACCTCCCCAGGATGGAACCTACCTTTTGTCGGCCGTCTGTGGGTGCGAATGGTGGCCCCAGTCTGCGGCCACCATTTCCCTCACTCCATTAGCCGTAATACGCTACATAAGTATTTACGTAGCCTATCACAGCAAAGAGCAGGGACGCAAATGGCAGCCGCTATGCTATTTGCGTCCCTGCTCTTTTCTGTGATAGGCTACTTAAATATATATGTAACCTATCATGGCAACGCAGGGACACAAATGGCATAGCGGCCGCCATTTGTGTTCCTGCGTTAGCCGTAGGGATGTCAGATAATTCTGCCACGGATCTCGGTGAGGCTGAATGCCAGTGCATTCGGCCCTCCCAAACTCCATGTCGGAATGGCCTGCCACCCCCCCCCCGCCACCCCCAAGGATCCCCCCTGGGATGAGACTTACCTGGGGCAGGTAAGTCTTTATTTTCGCCGTCATAGTCTACGTAAATATTTACGTAGATTAAGACGGCCAAAAATAAGGAACGCAAATGGCAGCGGCCATAGCCACCGCCATCTGCATATGCGGTTTTGTTTTGTTTTTCCCCCAGAGCCCTCTGCGGCCGGAAATCAGCTGCAGATGGCTCTGGCCTGGCTAGGCCTGGCTGGCTGCTCTGCGGAGCTGCCGCAGAGCACAGCCGGCCGTGGAGGATTCCGGGGGGGAGGCACGGATCGGGGCCTCCCCCCTGTCAAGGATTCCGGGGGGAGGGATGGAACGTCTTCCCCCCCCCACCATCAACATAATCCGTGGAAAGGTGACTTTCGTACATCCCTATTTAGCCGTGATAGGCTACGTAAATATATATGTAACCTATCACGGCAATGCAGGGAGGGACGCAAATGGCGGCTGCTATGGCAGCTGCCATTTGCGGCCGAGACCCAGCAGCAGACAGAGGTCCAGCTGTGGTCATTGGCTCACCACGGAGCAGAGCTGTCCAATGAGGATTCCAGGGGGAGGGACAGATAACCTCCCCCCCCCACGGATCCCCAGAACGGAGCCAGGTAAGTGATCCGCCCACCCGTATTTTTTATTGAATTAGGAACAAAAGCACTCCACCCACCACCCTGCTTAACTATCTTTTTTTAAAATGGAGCAGAAATAGTTTTGGATGGATTCGGGGGGGGGGGAGATTTAGGAAACAAGTTTTGGAGGGAATTCTTTTTTCTTTTTTTGTAATATATATTTGGAAAACTGGCTGGTGGAGACAGGAGAGAAAACTATACAGCTCTTCCCTGTGCTTTCCTACAATTTCCTTGGGCCCTAAAAATCACCCTCTGAGGATGTTTGTTTAGCTCTATCTGAACTATGATTAGTGTCCAGCATTTAGACAAAAATACTTTATTTTTTTAAATACTTTTAAAAAATACTTTCTGGGGGCATGTCTATGGGGGGGGAGGCGATCTGTTCCTCCCCCCCCCCCAGAATCCTAGCCGGCTGGCTCCACTCCGTAGTGATTCCACAGAGCCGCCGGCTGGCTTCAGAGCTCCAGCGATACGGCCACCATTGAGTTGTGTAGCCTATCGTGTGAAAAAGCAGGGACACAAATGGCATCCACTATGCCATTTGCAGCCGTAAATGGCATAGTGGATGCCATTTGCGTCTGCACTCAATCCGCCCAGCCAGCGATACAGCAATGGCGGCCATATCGCTGGCACTCCGAAGGTGGCTGGTGGGGAGGGTCTGGCCAGCAAAGATTCCTCCAGGAGGCAGAGGTAAATCTTCCAATCCTCCACGGACTTCAGGGGGGGGGAATTCTTTTGTATCCAGCCTCACTGGGGTCCGTGGAGGATTTCTCCACCATCCTTGCGTTAAACTAGTCACCGAGTTCTTTCAAATCAGACCATTGTGTTTCATTTTGGTGCTGTTTAGTTTTTAAAAGTGAAGTTATTATTCTGTGATGCAAACTGTTGCAGTGAAAACTACATGCAAATCCACACTGTGCCCATGGCTTTTCTTCTGCACATGCATGTCTCATCTGTGCAGTATCCTTGTCAATGTGTCTATTCTCTTACTATATAAATTAGTGACAAAGGCTGGAAGAGGCTGCTGTTTATCACATTCTGAGTGTAGGTTTAGTCGTGTATACTTAGTGTCGTTTGTTCAGTGATTAAAATTATTCTTGTCATCTGATTATAAGGTTGTTAAAAGTTGTATGGCTATTTTGCTCTTATACTCTTTATTCTCCCAGGCAATTTACTTCTTCAGATTTAATGTTTTAAATTTATCATTGTATTTTTTTAAGAGCTTTGCACTGCTGGTGGTTTTTGTTTTTGTTTACTTTTACTTTGGTTTTACACTATAGCTTTAAACCTTTAAAAGTTTATTGCTGTATTTTATGGTTTTAAGTGCTGTGAACCACCCAAAGAGCTTCAGCTATCAGGTGGTACAGAAATGTAATAAATAAATTAAAAATAAAATTGGGGGAAATTGTTTGCTTTTTCCTATTTTCACTATACCTGATCCTAAATATTTGTCCAACTATATCTGCCTGTCACACTGGTTTAGAATTATGGTTTGTAATGCTACTGCAGCACAAAAGTTGACTTCCCCAGGCGGGGAAAGCCTGCACAGACCAAAGCCAGGTCCCGGCCAGGGTGGTGGCTGAAGGTGGGTGGTCATTTGGCCCCTCATGCAGAAGAAGTTGCCCACTCCTGCCCTATGTGCTATATTGCCATAATATCTTTTCAACGGTATATTTGTAAATAAATACATTAATACAGAGACACCATCAGATTCCTGTGCTCTCACTGTCTTCTAAAGGAAACTCATGCCATAAATGTGCTATGAATCACACTGCTTGGGAAAAGTGGTATATGAAGTAATATTTCAGGTTGCTTCCATTTATTCTACAAAACATACTGTGCAAATTGGCTCTCACTTGACTGAATTACACTGATGAGCTTCTTCTACCATTTTCTAGCTGCTTCCCTTGAAGTATTTTAGGAATATAAGGCAAAGAATGTTGGACACAATCCTTATGTCTGTGCTTTTTACACTGTAGCATGCATTTAATAAAACAAATATATTTTGTTTTATTAAACATGAAGTGTTCCCAGTTACTTCCCTCAACATTGCTGCACAAAATTATATAAAGGGAACATATAAAAAGTAATGATGTCTAGGATCCATGCATTTCAAAGATGATCTGCAGTAAAGAAAGCCAACACCTTGGGATTGTTCAAACAGAAGAAGCAGGCAGATTATAACATTCCCTCATAGATTTTTAAGGCACCCTTCTAGATGCCTAAAATTACAGCCATTTAACAAAACAATTGGCAATTAGGTTGGAAAAATAATTGGTTCCATTGATTTGGCAATGGTGTCCAATTAAGGATACTATGTTACTGACTCTGGACAAAGCTATGTGCTTCTGAACAATGCATTAAGTATTTTCTTATTGAACACACACATTCAATTTAATAAGGTCTGTCTGAAGAATCCAGCCATTTCATACAGAGTGAGCCAACCATTTTCTGTATGAATTGCCTCCCCTATTAATAAAGAGAAATTAATTAATGGAAATTAAGGGAAATTCATTAATGGTGCTGTCGGCCAAATTAAATGCCTTCAGCTACCTCAGTCCCCATATGCTCCTGCAGAATGCCTTGAGGGTTGGCAGAACTATGCTCTTGCATAACAAGGAGGAAAGGGGTTATGGTAGGGTTTAATAGAGACAAACAAATGCCCTCTCGCCTTAAAAAAAAAATAACAACACAAAATAGTACTAGCACCTGAAGCTATACCATGTAGCAGTCTCTGACCTTTTCAAAACTGGGCTCCAACATTTTGGGGCAAGGGAAACTATCGCGAATTTCCTAGTCAAGTCAGGATCAAGGCCTTTTGCTTGGGCTTGATTACAAGGGGGCAGTATTCCTGACCCTGTTGCCATTCACAGCTTCTGCTCTAACTCTAGGCTAACCCCTCTAGGGAACCTTGACATCCCTTGTTATCACCTTTTTTTGGCTTTTCTCCTCTCATCCTGCATGGTCTAACTCCTCCTCTCTTCATCAAATTCGTTTACATTCTTTTCCCTCTGACAGATACAGAGCCCGCCTGCCATTTCTCCCCAACAAGGCAATGGCAGCAGTCCATGGTGCTGTTGCAATAACCTTCTGGGGTCGGCGGGTAGGGAGAATTGGATGGCAGTAGCCAGAAGCGTGCATGCGACGTGCATGCGTGCGTGCGTGCATGCGCTCTCTCTCTCTCTCTCTCTCTCTCTCTCTCTCAATCTTGCTCAGACAGAGAACACTGCTGGTTACTGCCACCCGAACTCTCTTTTTCAGGTGAAAAAATGAGCACACACACACTTTGAATTGTTGTTGCTGCTGTTAAAGGAATGTAAGTGGTGTGGTCCAGCCTGCTACCTCCACAGCTCCTCAGGCCCAACAGCTTGCTGAAATGCTCCATCCATTTTGCCACCCTGAATAGGGTGGTGAAAAATGGAGTGTCAGTTCAGCCTGTGGGCATATTGTACACAATATGCCCTCAGACCTTGTTCTGGTAAAGGTTTCCTGCTGCCCATATCTGGCTTTAAGTAAGCCACATTTTAGAATTGTTCCCTCAAATTTTGAAGAGTACATATGCAATATTACTACAACCAGCAGAAGGATGGGGTGGAGTTCTGGACCTACTGGATTTCCACACCAGAATCACAGCTTTTTCAGACTGGACCCACAGATTCCCATAAATAAAGGAAGGCCTCTGATGCAGGGTGGCAAGCATTTCTCCCTCTCTGCCTCAGTTGCTCTGGTCTGTGTTAGACCCCTGACTTTTCATCCCAAAGGTCTCTGAAGCATGGAGAGGCATTCTGTTATTTCCTCAACTGCATCCCCTCCTGGATGGATCTGAGTGAATTGTGGAAACCAGTTCACAATGGCAGAGAGGAATGCAATCATTTTTCTGTCTACCTATACTAGCAGAGTGGAGCCAACAATTCTGGCCCACTCACTTGTTTCACCAGAATTCCAGAACTGAATCCTGATCACCACGGTAGATTTTTACCAGTACAACCATTGCAGGTCCATTGGGCTCAATAGCAGTGTAGAAAGAAAGAAAACGAGTGCTAAAATTATCCAGTAGAGAGAAAAAGAGAGTTGAACTGGGTATCGTGGTAAGGGCTTGGGCTAATCCTTACCTCTCAGCCTCATTGCCCCATCTGTAAGACTCACCTCTCTCAGTGTGAGCAAACTAATGAAGATTATAAAGCATCCTGCAAATTAAAAGTAGTGATAGTAGAAATGAAACCCTTCAGTTGAAATGTAGTGACTCTAATGTTCATTGTGCATGCACAAAACCCTGGTTCATTTTCATTTCATTGTGTCGGCTCTGCAAGTCTTGAAGGAGTAAAATGCAGAAATAATGCTGACTCCTATGCATGAGAAGATAAGACTGAAAACAAACACATGGAGTAGATCCGCACAAAACTTTTCAGAGAATAAATGCATTTTAATAGGCTAATTCTGTAAGGCTATCCCTATAGTATGAGAGCAAGGAAAGGGAATAATTAGGCCCTTTTCCCTCTGGCAGGCGTTGCAGTCGTAACATAGCTGCTAGCAAGAAAATGAACAGCTTAGGTAATTGGCATAGGGAGGTCTTCTGGTGCTCATCATTCTCAATAGAGACATCGAGGTGTGGCAAGGACAGGCTAACGGTGACAGGGTTACACTGGGAAGGACGCAATAGCTACCGCTCAGCAGCCAATTCCTCCAGCAACCCTGGAGGCATGATTATATTCTTTCCAGGCATAATGCTTCTCTCTGCTTCCCAGATTCTGCAGGTGGAGCAGCCTGCAGCTCCCCATAGCTTCATAGAGCCTTAATTTAGCTCAATATATATTTGTCCAGAAATTTCATAAAGGGACTCATTTTTTTTTTTTCTTTTGGTCACTCAAGGCTCTGTAGATATTGTATTTCGGAAAATCTAATTCTCATGGAAATGTGAAAAACCTCAGAAGCTGCATCACCCACAGGTATCTTAGAAGAGCATATAAATGAAGCAAAATAAAATAAAATCCTTGTTGTTAAACTTTGAAAGGAACATCTAGCAGCCAGAAGCAGACTCCGACTTTTAAAGGAAATTCAGATCATAAAGAGGCAGGCAAGAGCATAATGGCAGCATCAAAAACACAATTAGATGTGTCAAAAAATGCTGGTGATTAAAAAGGAAGGAAAAAACAAGTAGAAGAGTTACCTCTGAATTTTGCCTGATGCAAAATTCAAGAAATGTGGAGGTTTCTTCTCAAGCAAAACATTTATAGGAAGTTAGACAGAGGGTAAAACAACTTCATTAACATTTGTTTGGTTTCCGTGCACATGTATAAGAACAAGTTGACTCAGTCTTTCAAAATATGCGGGAAACCCTGCAGGAAAATGCATACCATGTTCAAGTGGTACAGTGGAGAAAGACCACAGTTGCTTCATCTGACACTGTTTAGGTAATCAAAGGAGCAACTCCCAACTTCATAGAAACAGCGTGCTTTATTAAATGGTTCTTTACAGAGGAGTTACAGGGCCTACTGTTCTCTCCTTCCCTCTCTAGCACTCCACCTCAGTCTCCTCCTCACTTCCTGTTCCTCCTTCAAACTCCACGTCTCTGCAACTGTTGGTTTTATTTCTGAGCTCCATACATATTGTTACAACAGCCATCCCAACAGAGGGCTAGAGCAGAAGAAACCATTTGCTTCAAATGTTCTTCTATGGCTTTAAGTTGACTGCATTGCCCATTCCACTGGGTATTATTTGATGTGGATTTTATAAAAAGAAATAAACTAAAAATGGGTGTATTATTGAAGCCACTCCTTTTCTATGTATATCCCAGGAACTTAAAACACACTATAGCAGTGCCGGTATGCATATTAGCTGTGTACCTTAAGTATAACACAGCCTCTAGATTACCCTTTCCTATTCCTTGTCCAAGATAAAACCCTATTTTAGGCCTGTGTTGAAACTATGATTGCCATATTCGAGTTCCCCAAACCAGGGAACCTCATTTGGTTGTTTTGCAAATCTAACAGTGTTACCCTGCCCTGGTAATTATCCACACCAAATCACCCCTTTCAGATGCTTTAAAGATAGGAAATGAAGTTGGCTGCTCTTCAATTCTTTTGCATGTAATATGCATTTGAACAAAGCTAAATAAATAAAGCTTTATGTTGGAAGTATAAACTATACACACTTCCCTGGAAGTAATCCCTATTGAACACAGTTGGTTTTACTTCTGAATAAACATGTATAGCAGGGGTCTCCAACCTTTTGGGCCCATGGGCACATTTGGGAATTTGAGACCATGCTGTGTGGGCACCACCACAAAATGCCTAACCAGTGGATTGCCGCTTTGGCATCTACCTGTCATGTCAATGGATCTTAGGCTGCATCTTATTCAGCAAAAACTTTTGCACTGTGTCTGTTAGACACCACAATGGTTCTTTAATAAATGGTTGTCTAACTCAGCTAATTGCTGGTGGTGCAACACATCTAATGCTTCTTTTAAACATATGTTTTGACAATGTCTGGTAGTTTTTGCAGGAAATTACACAGAAAAATTTTGTACTGGAACAGTCTTTAATATTCACTGAGGTACATGCTCCTTTAAATTATTTACCTACTTCATGGAAATTAATGAATGGTCAGCATAAATGGATTATCTGCCCCCTTTTGATAGCTAAAAGACTGATATTACAAGTTTGGAAGGATAAACACTCACCTCCTATAATGCAATGGACTGAGGACCTTACAACACTTTTCAGTATTTGAAAGGGTGGCATCCACCTTCAAATGGATACTTATTTGGATATTTGGTCTATTTTTGTTGAAGCCCATGTATAATTGCTAGCAAGTTGGATGGATTTTATACAAATGTATGTATATATTTTTAAAAAAAAAAACTGGAAAAAATAATTTTAAAAAAACAGATCAGGTCTTTCAACAAATTGGGTTGAGTTAATATTTCTGTAGCAAAAGTGCAGTACATGTGCATCTTTATATTTAGTCATAGTTGTTCACCCTAACAATATTATACTATATTAATAACGGGCATGATTCAAAGTTAAGCATTTTGAAGTCACCTTAGTATGAGTTCTTTCCTGTTAAAATCAATGGGACATAGAAGTGCTTCATTTAGGCTTGATTGTGCTCTCTGACATTATTAGAATTATTAGTATGATCATTTAACAGTTAATTTATCTATAATAATAAAAGAGGATGTTGTAAAAAAAAAAAAAGTGCCTGTGGGTGCATGTATAGGACTGCACTGTTCATCTAATAAAGAAACTCTCAACTCACTTGGAAAGGCTGCAGTATGCTTCATAATCCTTCCTTTTCATATGCATGGCAATTTCTTACTATATTCCTCTCTTTATGTAGTGTTGTGCTTTCTTTTTTGTTAATCACTTTTAACACTTTTATATGCCTATGGGGGGATTTCCTCTCCCCAGCACTACCACCACCTATGGGGAAACTGCTCCTTCACTGGGAAATCCTACCTATGGGGTTTCTTATTTATAGCAAATGCTTATTTTTCTGGGCCTAAGAAACCCTCTGCCACTGTAACACAGGGTTATGCAAGCTGGCCCTTTCCCGCTGCCACCAATTCTGTGAGAATACATTAAAATCTCCTAGTCACCTAGTATAAGAGGCTTAGGTGTGAAATGGGCACCAACACTAGAGACAAGAGGAACTATTAAACAAATAATTTATTAAAGGGATGTTCTGTATATAAGGGATGACTAATACTTAGTTTGGGGTTTTCAAAAGACTGCTTAGTGACAATTCTTAAGGACTCAAGAGACACTTGTTGCTACTTTTTTACCTCAGGCCAAATTCCCTAAACCTCCACCCCAGCCAAATACACTCACAACCAGGTCCAGCTCTTGGGTACAGTCTTCTTCAGACACCAAAGCTCATCCTGTTGAACTTCTGACTGCTTGGACAGTTTACCTGGCTTTTTACTGCCTGCCTTCTTCTGGCAAGATCTTAGGGCAACCTTTTCCCCATGCCTGATCTTCACTGGCCACATATGGTTATTCCACTGAGAAGGAATAGCTTAATATTCAAGCCTTAGCTATTCACTTTCACCTCAGATTTCTCTTAGTCATTCTATAACACCACCCACCAACCAGCAGACCTTCTCCCTGACTGACTACCAACAGAGAGACTAACTCCAACTGTCAACTGTAACTCCTTAACTAACATTTCCCAGCTGCTCTCACCTACCTACCTAGAATCCCCATCCAATTAGAATCAAATTTACCTGATCCAGGCCCTATCTAACAACATTCAAAGCAATAGCTTCTCTTTCTTCCTTTAGAATGTCACTAAGCAACTACTACACAGGTCTTTGACAGTAACAAAAGAAGGCCTACTCAGATACACTGTAGCCTCACAGAAGCCACACAAAGTGAACATTACATAATAACAACAGATTATATACAGGGAATTTCTTCACAGTGCCATTTCTATCTCTGACTGATACAGATACCAGTGTAAAAATAAAGAAAAAAAAAAAGATATTATTAAAGAAAGCACATTGGTTGCTCCTTTGTTAAGATTAATATGTAAATTGTGCATTCCACCAGATTAAGGGGTAATCAGAGGTGAATCGTTCTAACTTTTATAAAAGCAAAATAAATCTTTCTGAAACTTTCAGGTACTAGAAAGATGTAGTAATTTTACATATTCTGAAAATATCAGGAATATTGGTGAAATGTTGAGGGACAAAGATCAGTTTATGGGTGAATGACTGGCTACGAAGGTGGTGCTGAGGAGAGAGATTTGGGTTCTGGGACCATGGGCTATACTTCCTGGAAGATAGGCTGTTGGCTAGGGACGGGTTGCACCTCACAAAGGATGGGAAGAATGTGTTTGGCCACAGCATGAAGAACTTCATCAGGAGGGCTTTAAACTGAATCCTACGGGGAAGGGAGATGTAATGTTGGGGGTAACAATGGATGTAGGCGCATGCACTGCAACGGAGAGAACAGCTCTGATAGCGCCCAATAATAGTCTTCAGACACATGTAGGAAGAAAGCCAGACTATGAAGCACATGGTCTTCGATGACTATATACTAATGCCCAGAGTATGGGAAACAAACAGAACGAACTTGAACTCTTAATACAAGAGGGAAATTATGACCTGATAGGTATAACTGAGACTTGGTGGGATGACTCTCCTGACTGGAATACAGCAATTGAAGGATATAACTTGTTCAAAAAGAACAGGAGGAACAGAAAGGGAGGTGGGGTTGCACTGTATGTGAAAAATACATATCTCTGCACAGAAATACAGGAGGAGGAGCTTGGTAGCCCCATCGAGAGCATCTGGGTTGAAATAAACGGAGCAAAGAATAAAAGGAATCTGGTCGTCGGAGTCTACTACCGGCCACCCAATCAAGGAGAAGACAAGGATGAAACTTTTGAAAAGCAAATAGCCAATATTTTAAGGACGCATGATGTAGTAGTAATGGGGGACTTCAATTTCCCCGATATTTGTTGGGAGACAAATTCTGCAAAACATGGCCCCTCCAGGAAATTCCTCACTTGTGTGGCAGATAACTTCCTCCTACAGAAAGTAGAGGAAGGAACTAGAGGATCGGCTATCCTTGACTTGATCCTAACCAACAGAGATGACTTAGTGGATAAAGTAGCAGTTACAGGAAATCTGGGGGAAAGCGACCATGTTGTACTTGAGTTCTTGGTTCTAAGGGAAGCAAAAACCGAGTGTAGTCAAATGCGTACCCTGGATTTTAGGAAAGCTGATTTTAATAAACTCAGAACAATGATCAGTAAGGTCCCATGGCAAGCGACGCTAATGAGAAAAGGAGTCCAAGATGGGTGAGAGCTTTTAAAAAAGGAAATTCTCAAGGCACAATCACAAACAATTCCAACAAGAAGAAAAGGTGGAAGACAACAGAAGAAGCCAATGTGGCTTCACAAAAAGCTTAGGGATGATCTGAAAACAAAAAAGGACACATATAGGAAGTGGAAAGAAGGCCAAGTAACAAAGGAAGAGTACAGCCTACAGGCAGGTGGCACAGAATTGCAGGGATGGGGTCAGGAAGGCTAAAGCTGAGAATGAGCTGAGGTTAGCAAGGGATGCTAAAAACAACAAAAAGGCTTTCTTCAGCTACGTGCATAGTAAAAGGCAGAGGAAAAAAATGGTGGTTCAGCTATTAAATAAGGATGGCAAAACGATAACAGTTGACAAAGAAAAGGCAGAGGTGCTCAATTCCTACTTTGGCTCAGTCTTCTCCCAAAAGAGGGTCTATGACCCCCCTGGCAAAGGCAAAGTACAGGCTGAAGGGGCAGGATTGTAGCTTGAGATCAATAGGCATATGGTCAAGGAACACCTAATTACTTTGAATGAGTTCACATCTCCAGGGCCAGATGAACTGCATCCTAGAGTCATAAAGGAACTGGCAGAAGAACTCTCAGAACCGCTGTCTATTCTCTTTGAGAAATCATGGAGGACGGGGGAAGTGCCAGAAGACTGGAGGAAGGCTAACGTTGTCCCTATCTTCAAAAAGGGTAAAAAGGAGGAACCTGGGAACTACAGACCAGTCAGTCTGACATCAATCCCTGGAAAATTCTGGAGCAGATGATAAAGGAATCCATCTGGAAGCACCTTGAAAACAATGCAGTGATTACTCGAAGCCAACATGGATTTGTCAAAAACAAGTCCTGCCAGACAAATCTGATCTCATTTTTTGATCAAGTCACCTCCCTTGTAGACCGTGGGAATACTGTAGACATCATATACCTCGACTTCAGCAAAGCTTTCGACAAAGTGCCCCATGATATCCTGATGAGCAAACTAGCTCAAAGTTAGGGGTGGACGAAAGTCCCTTACCTTTCGCCGAAGCTTTTTCGCGGTGGGGGGGAGCGCTTCGCTGCTCCCCCCGCGAAGTTCAGGCCAGGGGGGGAGGCTTCCCGCCTCGCCCGGCCGAAATTCAGGCCGGGGTGGGGAGGCTTCCCGCCTCGCCCGGCCGAAATTCAGGCCGGGGAGGAGGCTTCCCGCCTCGCCCGGCCGCGAACTCGAAAGTAAAAAAAAAAAAAAAACACGTCCCCTGATAGGCTACGTGACGATTCACGTAGCCTATCACGGCTAGATCTGGAAAGTCAGCCGTGATAGGCTACGTGAATCGTCACATAGCCTATCACGGGTGACTTTAAAAAAAAAAAAAAAAGCGCGTACGCGAATGGCGGCCCCCATAGGGAGCCGCCATTCGCGTTCCTTATTTAGTTGCTGTAGTCTACGTCAATGTTTACGTAGACTACGGCGAAAATAAGGGCAACGCAAATAGCGTTGCCCTTATTTTCGCCGTAGTCTATGTAAACATTGACGTAGACTACAGCGACCAAATAAGGAAGGGGAATGGCGGCTCCCTATGGGGGCCGCCATTATCCGTACACACTTTTTTTTTTTTTTAAAGTCACCCGTGATAGGCTACGTGACGATTCACGTAGCCTATCACGGCTGACTTTGCAAATCTTGCCGTGATAGGCTACGTGAATCGTCACGTAGCCTATCAGGGGACGTGTTTTTTTTTTCTTTCATTGCAATGGCGGGGGCGGCAGCCGGTCGAAAGACCGGCTGCCGCTCCTGCCCCGCTCGAACACCGGACGAACCGCCGGCTGGACCCGCCGCCGGGAGGGACATTCAGGGAAGGTAAGTTCCGGCCCCGGGGGGGGGCGGGGGCGGGGGCGGCGGAGGATTTCTCCCCGAAACTTGTTCGGGGGGCCGAACACATTGGCGCTCGACCCCCCGAAGTTTCGGGGAGAAATTCTCCGCCATCCCTAATCCCTAGGCTGGACACATGGCTACAAGGGTTGGAGCAGCAGCCTCGGCCAGCCAGGTCTCCGTAATACATGCCAGGTCTGCACCCTCATCCAGGCTCATGTCATGGATGAGGGAGGTTTTCTGCGTAACAGACCTGGCATTGCAGAGCAGCAAACGAAGGCCAAAAGATGGGGTCATGCCTCCCCCAGCCATCCTTTGGCTCTGGACAGGCCCGGAGCAGGGGACAGATACTACACATCTCTCCCTCGTTCCCCTTACCTGGCATGGCCTGCCCCTAGCGCTCTGCCAGCACCTGCCACCCAGCCTCGGTATCTTCTGGCCCCCAATACTCCCCCCACTGCCTCCATCAGGTGGACACATGCCCCCTCGCTCCCGCCTATCAGGCAGGCTACCCACCCCTAAAAACACAACAAAATCCCGCAGAAAAACACACACACACCAAAAAAAAAATTAAAATCCCCTTAAAAATAATGCCAGTCCGGAGTCCACAGGGAAGGCCTGGTGGTGGCAGTGGCGGCGGTGGCAGCAGCAGCAGGCCCAGCAGTAGCAGGCGCGCCTCTTCCCTGGTGGTGATGGTGGCTTCTCCTGCAGGCCCTGGCTCTCCCAGGCCACCTCAGCCAGCCAGCTTATGTAGCCCCTTCAGGGAGGGGCAGGTGGAACAGGACAGCTGGCTCGGTACCTGGGGGCCTGGTCCTGCAGGGACTGGCAGTCTACCAGGCAGAAGTCCACATGGAAGGCCTGGTGGTGGTGGTGGTGGTGGCGGCGGCGGCAGCGGCGGCGGCAGCGGCAGCAGGAGCAGGAGGCCCAGCAGCAGCAGGCGCGCCTCTTCCCCGGTGTTGGTGGTGGTGGCTTCTCTTGCAGGCCCTGGCTCTCCCAGGCCACCTCAGCCAGCCAGCTTATGTAGCCCCTCCAGGGAGGGGCAGGTGGAGCAGCACAACTGGCTCGGTACCTGGGGGCCTGGTCCTGCAGGGACTGGCAGTCTGCCAGGCAGAAGTCCACATGGAAGGCCTGGTGGTGGTGGTCGTGGTGGTGGCAGTGGCTGCAGCATCAGCAGGCCCAGCAGCAGCAGGTGTGCCTCTTCCCCGGTGGTGGTGGTGGCTTCTCCTGCAGGCCCTGGCTCTTTTGCCTCTGGCAAGGCAGAAAGCAGGCTTGGGGGTTGGTGGGTGGGTGTGAACCAAAGGTCAGACACACACTATATGCAGTTTCTACAGTTTAACTGGCTGTATCCTTAATTTTCTGTGACAAAAAAATAAAGCAGATTATCACTACATAGGAAAAGGGAAGACACATCAGAAGACTGGATAACAACATTGGACTACACTGCAATGTCATCATACATTACTCTCTTTGCCAGTGACACGTGTACATAAAAACTGAGTTAGAAACAGCAGGTAGTCCTATCTTTACTGCTACAATTTGTTTTGGAGTGGACACACAACTTTCCAATTGCAGCTACACACAAATTCTGCAGTTTATATTTATTTTGTTTGGGCAGCAATTACTTTTGCACCAGGGAAGAACACACACACGCACGAAATGAGCCAGGAAGTCCCTTCTGTGCTACTCTATTTAAACTCTATATTCCTCTAAATGTCATTCATATGCCTTCACTCTGTGCCAGACACTGGGTGGCATGACTAGAATCTGAGTATTTGGGCAATAGGACAAGCCTAGCCTAAGAGCCCTGCCAGTGAGCTGTATAAGACTGTGGCCCTGTTCAGACATCACACTAAGCCATGATCATTAGGAGTTTTGAGCTAACCATCTTGGCTTAGTGTGCTGTCTGAATAGGCATCTTTCCCAACCATGGTGGTTTATTAACCATGGACTAACCACGTTCACTAACCACTTCCTGCAAGATGATTAGTGGGCTCTACCATGGCTTAGCATGATGTCTGAACAGCTTCTGTGGTTAATTGACAGCTGCCATAGAGCTCTGCAGCAAGAGTAGCCAAAGAAGGAGTAGCCGCCAAGCACCAAAATGGCTGGCAGCACCAAGCACCAAAATGGCTGGCAGCACCAAGCACCAAAATGGCTGACAGTGCAACGGCTGCTGGGATGCATAGTTGCCCATCCAGAGGATTGCAGGTTCCTGCACAAGGGAGGGTGGTTAGAGAATGGTTAGTCTAACCACATTGTGGAACATAGTTACCTGCACATTTGGCAATAGCATTCGCAGTAGTTAGGCTAACCACCCTTCCGCAATGTGCACCGTAACAGGGCCTATGTTTAAAAAAATAATATATTCCCTTCAGCTGAATTCAATCATCAAGGTTAACACAACTCCTATGGGTTTTTGATACTGGAAACATTTCCGAGAATTGGACTATGGAGGGTGGTGGTGGTGGAAGAAAACCTGAGGGAGCTGATTTTGGCAGATCTAGAGTCAGATAAGTGATCTGCAGCTTCCAAAACTGCTCATTTTGTAATATGGATCAGTCCAAAGGTAAATGTGTTACCTGCACATTTGGCAATAGCATTCGCAGTAGTTAGGCTAACCACCCTTCCGCAATGTGCACCGTAACAGGGCCTATGTTTAAAAAAATAATATATTCCCTTCAGCTGAATTCAATCATCAAGGTTAACACAACTCCTATGGGTTTTTGATACTGGAAACATTTCCGAGAATTGGACTATGGAGGGTGGTGGTGGTGGAAGAAAACCTGAGGGAGCTGATTTTGGCAGATCTAGAGTCAGATAAGTGATCTGCAGCTTCCAAAACTGCTCATTTTGTAATATGGATCAGTCCAAAGGGCAGAGATATCTGCAGACCATGGGCCTCCAGTCAAAAGATTAATGAAGCAAAAGGGAAAGATTCAGGTTATTTATACTATTTAAAGCCTACAGCAGCCAAAGACAACTGTTTCATACATAGAAATCTTTTCTATTAAAGAGACAAATTATGACTGGATAACCCCACTGCCATTATTAATAAGGAGTTGTTACTTTGAAGATATTAAAGGAGACATGATCCTTTGTTAAGGTCTGACAGTTTTGTTTTTTTTTTAAAAAAGCATGGGAAGTGATAAAAGGTGGGGCCAGGGGCTTGCTTCAGTTGCCTCCAGGAAATGCTGGCAGATATTCAACTGGGAAAGATCATCTCTGTATGGGATGTTTAAGGTAAGACAGATGAACAGCTGCCAACATTGATAGGAGCTGGAAGACTCCTTGAGTTCTACTGAAGAGAACAATGTACAGTGGTTAGAGTAAATTTTATTGATTAATAATTAATAATTCATTTTAATGTTGTACATTCCAGTACAAAATGCATTATTTAAAGTGCAATTGGACTTCCTTTTCATTTACAGTACAATCATATATGTGTCTGCTCAGAGGTAAGTCCCACTGAGTACAATGGGGCATACTCCCAAGTAAGTGAGTATAGGATATTATTATGAGAGGGAGCATAAATTCTGGTGCCCATGTATTAATTTGGAAATGGGTTTGAAGTCATAACCCTCACTTTGATTTTATATGAGATGTTGGCATGGTGTAAGGTCCACCATGGGTCCAAGTAAGCCTCCCTCACACCGTGCGGCTCCACAGAATCCTCGCGGAGCAGAGCCACTCCAGAGGATTCCGGGCATGGGGGAGGGATGGATTGCTCCTCCCTCTGGATGGATTCCCCACCAGAAGGTAGGGAATCCGTGCATCCCTAGGTGTGCTGCTTTTCAGGGCTCCATACAGACTGCTATGCCCTCTGCTAGCAAACTCCATTACCTTCCCCATCCTTCAGTGTTTTCCATTTCTGCCCTGGAACAGACACTCCACATTCTGTGGTAATGAAGCCTGCTCAGTTCTCATTGGGCTGTTTGGGCATTGTTTTTGTTTGGTTTTTGGCCCATTAGGGTTTCCCCCCTAAAAATATCTGTGCAGTTCTGCAGGCCTTGGTCCTTGCAGAATACCAAGCATCTGAATACCTCCCTCTTGTTTCTCAGTGATCCAATTTGGCTACAATGTTGTCAGCACTAGCCATATAAGTTCACTATTAAAAGAAGTGATAATTGCCTAGTTCCGTTTTACACCTCAATTCTAAACACAGGTGGAAAAAAACATGTCTGGCCTGAATTCTCTATTTGCCTTTCATCTTTCACCAGTGCTGAAGAAATCAAGCTGTTGGGGTCCAAGGCCCAAAGCATATTTACAGCATTCCACATGCTTTCCTACAGTGAGTTAAACACAAGAACACATGGAGTGCAAATAATAAATAATATTACCATGACTAAGCAAACTACAACTGATATTATATAGCCTACAAAAGTCTACATATGCATTTTCCTCCCAATCAAGTCAAACTTCTGTAGACAAACTATCTTCACAGTAAAAGCATAATGACAGAACTTTTTAAGGTGCTCCCTCAGGCTTTGAAAGAATGTGCAGTGGGTTTTGATGAGACAATTTCAATCTCAGACACTTCGAAATGTACTAACTTCACTAGCATTTTAAGCAGCCAAACCCAATCTAACAATTTTCAAGGATTTTTCTTTTACTTGATCTCATCAAAATTCTCCTTTCCAGCCTTGAAGGCAAAAAGGGTTTTTTTTAAATGGGTCTCACACATTCAAAATATAAATCATAAATGTAACACTATTGCAAACTGTCCATACTAGAAGATAATGCTGTTTTCTGCTGTGCACACCACAGTGCTATGAAAGCAAGCATTACCATATACTTCAGTGGAGATTGCAGCTCCCATTGGCACATCCCTTTGAGCATATAATTGATCTCTCTCCATTTAAGACTTATTTATTTTTTTATTTAAATTTGAAGTGAACAGGGAGGTCCTTGTAGGTGGGTGTTAGAACTTCTGGGCCGATAAGGAATGAAGTGTATGGAATAAAAAGCAAGCATAATCACAGAAGGATTAGGACCTAATCATTAGTGGAATCTATCTATCACAAGAAAAAGAAGATACAGAATTGAAACAAGGAGATACACAAAAATGAAGAGGTGGGGAGGAGTAAAAAAGACAAGGGACAATGAAGCTGCCACCAGGGATATGGGATATAAAAGGAGCTCTAGAGTCATACATCACCTCTGCCTTGCCACCCCAACAATGTTTTGTATCAGATTTTACACAGTTCTGGCTCTGATCTTCTATTTTCCCTTAAAGATGATGAGTGAATCAGAAGGGACGGGAGAGATACGGATAAGTGGTTCAACTGTCCACCTGAAGGGGTTCAGCTGGCTCTGGAGTGGCTTGAATTCCTACCTAAGGATCAGGTTCACAGTTGGGGGTGGGAGCCTTAGATCTAGCATTATTTCTGTGGATTCAACAGAGTGCCACTCAAGTGACCATCAGACATTGTGGGAGACTTAAAATTGGAGGTGCAAGTGGCATGGAGCATCCTTTATTTGCTTAAGGTTGCAACCCTATCTGGGGAGAGAAGGCCTTGCTACAGTTATCTGTGTTCTGGAAACCTCCTGTTTGGATTAGTGCAAAGTGTTATATGTGGAGCTGCCTTTGAAAATGGCCCAGAAATTCCAGTTGCTCCCAAACCAGGTAGCAAGATTATTAAGTGGACTGGTCAATATCATAATATTACATCAGTGCATTTCCATTTGCACTGGCTTCCAGTCCTTTTCCAAACCTAAGACTAAGTGCTGCTATTAAGCTATATATATAAAGCCCTAAAAAGCTTGGCCAGGTTATCTGAGGGAGTGCCTTCTCCCATATATAGTTACCTGACCCCTAAGATCATGTTCAGAGGCTCTTCAGAAATCTAATAAGGTGCAATGGATGGCTACCAGGGAGAAGGCCTTTGCAGTGGTGGTGCTCCAATTGTGGAATGTTCTCGCCAGATTATGGATTTTTTTGCCACCAGACCTTTTTAGTTTCCCATATAAACTTCTGATCTTTTAGTACTTTTACTATATTTACATATGTTGGGGCTAATGTGAATTGAATGGTTAATGTGTGTAACAACCACCCATTATGTACATTCACCACACTTTATGAAGAATGTGCATATAGTCTGATCATGGAGAGGGAATTGTGCACATTCTCTAGCCATTATGCATAATCTCAAGAAGGCTTTGGGAAATATGCATATCTCGGTGGCATTTTGCACATTCTCCAGCCATTGTGCATAATCCCCAACAGGCTTTGGGGAATGTGCATTTCTCAACTACATTTCACACATCCACCAGCCATTGTGCATAATCCCCAGCAAGACTTGGGAAATGTGCATATCTTGACTATATTTTTCACATTCTCCAGGCAATATGCAAAGTCTCCAAGAGACCTTGGGGAATGTGCATACCTTGACTGCATTTTGTATGTTTTCTGAGCAATGTGTACATTTTATGGTGAATGTGGGTAGTCCCCAACAGTTCACCTTGAGTCCTGTGCATATCTCAACAGTGCTTTGTACATTCTCTGGGTAATAGCTTTCAAGAAATACTGGTGAAGATGCAGACTTCAACAAAAATTGATCATAATTTTGCAATTTGCCCATGTAATAAGCATCATATGCAAGGAACCTCAGAGAATGTGCAGAAATCAACAACGTAAGAAAGGAATTTTGTATATTGTTTGCTCAATATACTTTGTCTGCAAGTGTTATTAGGGAATGTTCATAAATAACTAAATGTGAGATAAACCTGAAGGATTAATTCTACACTCTGGCGCCATTTAGAAAACATTCTGTCTTTAAACACACCCAGACTGAAAATAAAGTTTATTTGTGGGATTATAGAAAACAAGGCTCAAACAGAGGTCTTTCAGTGGGTCTGCTGATGAGCTGGTTTCTCTTTCCACAGTATATGGCCTGGTCAACACATGCAACAGAATGAGGTGGGAGAATACAGAAGTAGTAGAATGGGCCATGCCTTTACAGGCTGCAGGTGTTACAGTTAATCATATTTTTGATTGCTTACCTGTGTGAAGATCATGAGCAAGTAGAAAATGGTCATAGCAAGGAGCAGGCTGGACTAGAACACACACACACACACCCCACTCCATGTGCTAGATTTTTACTTGGAGATTTTAAAGTTTGTAATGCACATTTATTTCTGTATTTATTCATTTATTTATTACATTTCTATACCGCCCAATATCCAAAGCTCTCTGGATGGTTCACAGATATTTAAATAAAAAATACAGCATAAAGTACAATATAATACATAAAAGCCTAAAACTACAGTATAAAAGTACAAACAGAATAAAACCTAGCAGCAATGCAGAGATTTAAAGACTAAAATGCTAAAATTTATGGGGAGGAGTCCACTCTCTCACATCAGGATTCCCACACCTCATCCTTCTACAGGTGTAGACCTGGCCCACACTAACCATTCAACTCACATTAGCCCATATATATATATAATTAATTATGGATTATTTCATTCTTTGTCTTCCATAAGGCAATATCAATAGGAATGTTTAGTGAACTTAAGAGGGAGAAATAAAACTAAGTCCAGGGGTCCTACCACTCAGTCAGGAACCTGTTCACCATGGAATTTCCAAAGGAGTAGAGGAGCCCCACACATATTCAGTTCCTTTAAAAAGGTAAAGGTGTCCCCAACCAGTCATGTCCGACTCTAGGGTGCGGTGCTCATCCCCGTTTCTAAGCCAAAGAGCCAGCACTGTCCGAAGACGCTTCCGCGGTCATGTGGCCAGCATGACTGAACACCGAGGTGCACAGAATGCTGTTACCTTTCCTGCCGAGGCAGTACCTATTTATCTACTTGCAATTTCTTGCTTTCGAATTGCTAGGTTGGCAGGAGCTGGGACTGAAGACGGGAGCTCACTCCATCACACGGCACTCGGGTCTCGAACTGCTGACCTGCCGACCTTCCAGTCTGCAGTTCAGCGTCTTAACCACTAAGCCACCGTGGCCCATTCAGTTCCTTTACACTCATGTTAAAGCTTTTGGGAGTGTGGCCAGTGGAAACAATTATAGTTTCCTCTCATGTGTTCAATGAAATTGTACCAGAGGGTGGATGAACATGTGTACGTGCTCAGGTACCACTGCAATAAAAGCCATGTCATGAATTTAAAAATAGCTAGTAAAATTGGTCTGCACATGAAGGAATTGTCAGCTTGGTCTGTCCTTATGTCTGTACACACTCTACTGTAGCCCCCAACCTGGTATCCAATTGCCATGCTGGCTGGGAAGGTGGAAGTTGTGGTCCAACAAACCTGGAGGGCACCAGTGAGGAAGGCAACCCTACTGGCCAAACCTAACCCTTTGTCTACAGTGTCAGGCTTTCCAAACTAGGCTTGAGATTGATCGGGTTTGATTCTAGGGCCTTTCTGCCTTACGTTTATAGCCATAGATCTCCTGTGCCCTCTGGCCTAGGGATGGACAAATTAGTCTGTCTCCAGTCTGGGTCACTTTTGCAATGTTAGGGATGTCAGAGAAATCTGCAATGGGCAGATTCCGCAGACTTGCGGACTGTTTTTCTATTTTCAGGAATTTCACCATAGACATATATGCAAAAATGAAAGAAAAAAAATATCCTGGCCAAAAATGTGCACTTCCCCATAGGCAAAAGCATGAAATGTGTGCACGTGGGGGGGGGGATTTGCACATTTTGCATGTACGAATTGGCACAAATGTGAATTTGCACCAATTTGCATTTGCACCAATTCGGGAAAAAACCCTGATTCCAACAAAGGGTGGATGATGGAATGAACAATCCATAACACACAGATGAAACAGATTTTACACAATCCATACATCCCTATTTTTCATATGTTCGCTCATAAGACTGTTCTGTCCCATTTCTTTATTAAAGTGCTGTGTGTGTGTCTCTGTGTGTGTCTGTGTGTGTGTAGATAGCATAAATTGCATTTTAATTGCATTTCTGAATGCATTTTCTCTGAAAAATAACACTTTACAAACACATTTGATTATGTTTCTTGAGCTGAGAAATGCATCCCAACTCTTGGAGAAGGTGCAAACTCCAAGGGGTTGCTACTTTCCAATCCGCTCATTGGCTTAGGATCAGGTCAGTCACAGAAAATGAATTCATCAAGCATCCGTACTCTGGTCTCTGGCCCTTATCTTTTGGACCACCACTGTTTTTGAACAATAGATACTGTACTTGCATACACTATACAAGCACAGTGTACTTAAATCAGTGCCAATTCCCCCCCCCCCATACCAAAAACACATTATTGATTAGGGATGGTGGAGAATTCTGCCACAGACTCCAGTGAGGCCGGATTCTAAAGAATCCTCCCCCCAGGAGTCCATGGCAGAATGGAAGACTTACCTCTGCCTCCCCACGGAATCCTCTTCAGCTGGATCCTCTGGCTCCAGATTGCCAGCGATACGGCCGCCATGCCGTATCGCTGGCTGAAGGGACTGACTGCAGATGCAAATGGCATCCAGGATGCCATTAGTGGCCATAAAGGCCTTCGTTTAAGGTAAATGCAGCCGTAAATGGCTGCATTTACCTTAAACGAAGGCCTTTATGGCCGCAAATGGCTTTCTGGACACCATTTGCGGCCTCAGTCACTAGTCCCCTTCAGCCAGCGATACGGCATGGCGGCCGTATCGCTGGCACTTCGGAGCTGGCTGGTGGCTCCGCAGAATCACCGTGGAGTGGAGCCGGCCGAAGAGGATTCCAGGGGGAGGAGCGGATTGCTTCCCCCCCCCGTGGACCCCCCCCAGACTGGCAGGTAGGGGATTCATACATCCCTATTATTGATGGCATACACATCTGTTTACAGTGCCATTGACTCTGACATATTTTTTTAGCAACAAGGATAGGGGGAGAGATTAAATGAGCTCTTAGGGGAAGCAACTGATAGTGGTAGTAATATGTGATGTAGACTGAACTATGTTTAAAGTCCTGAATCTTTTTAGACTAGATTAAGAAATATAGATGAGAGAGACCCTAACCTGTGCACAGAAGTAAATAATTTTTTCAGCATTCAATTTTTTGGTTGGTGGCTGTCTTCTGTTTCTTCTGAGTTGTCATGGTTACAAAGAAAAGCTTGAAAACATGATCTCCAGTGGCTGTAAATCCATAAAATAAACATGTTGAATTTGTTGAATTTAAAAACAAAACAAAACAAAAACACAGCAACAATTAATCTGATAGTTTTCAAGGAGTGATTTCACAGTAAAAGCCTTGTCTGGAAGCAACCTAAGGAAACAGACTAGGGGAGTTCACACATGATGAATCTGTTGCAAGACTGTACCATTTCAGGCTGTATGTGGGGGACTGAATATTTAAATGTTGCCTCACATCAAATATTTCTCTGCTACACAAAGGTCTAACCTGGAATCTTCTCCCTGAAATGCTAGTTTTGTATGATACTGGGGAGTATTTTATGTGGAGGGAGCACTGGATCATTAGTAGGGCTGTGCACAACCCCCCCAATCTGCTTCGGATACTGCTTCAGATCCTCTGAAGTGACCACTATCTGCCTTGGATCGATTTGGACCCCCCTCCGCTTTGACTAGGATCTGAATCCGAAGCAAGCTTCAGATATCTGGATCACCCATTTTGGGCATTTTCCCTTTGACTTACATGGGAAAACACAAATGGTCATAACTTTTTTAGTTTTTATGACACAGACATGAAATTTGGGGACTTCTCCATGCCCCTGGAGAGGAGGACACCTGCAAAACTTCAGACAGTTTGGCCAAGGGGGTTTTGTGCTAGGCAGAGTTAAATTCTGATGTTTTAACAGAAACTCTCAAAGCAAAGAGCTGTAACTAGGGGTGGACGAAAGTCCCTTACCTGTCCTCGAAGGTTGTTCGCGGTGGGGGGGAGGTGCTTTGCTGCTCCCCCCGTGAAGTTCAGGCCGGGGGGGGAGGCTTCCCGCCTCGCCCCGGCCGAAATTCAGGCTGGGGGGGAGGCTTCCCGCCTCACCCCGGCCGAAATTCAGGCCAGGGGGGGAGGCTTCCTGCCTCGCCCGGCTGCGAACTCGAAAGTTTAAAAAAACAAAAACAAACGCCCCCTGATAGGCTACGTGACGATTAACGTAGCCTATCACGGCTAGATTTGCAAAGTCAGCCGTGATAGGCTACGTCAATCATCACATAGCCTATCACAGGTGACTTTAAAAAAAAAAAAGCACGTACGCTAATGGCGGCCCCCATAGGGAGCCGCCATTCGCGTTCCTTATTTGGTCACTGTAGTCTACGTAAAGATTTACGTAGACTACGGCGAAAATAAGGGCAACGCTATTTGCCTTGCCCTTATTTTCGCCGTAGTCTACGTAAACCTTTACATAGACTACAGAGACCAAATAAGGAATGGGAATGGCGGCTCCCTATGCGGGCTGCCATTATCTGTACGCACTTTTTTTTTTTTTTTAAGTCACCCGTGATAGGCTACATGACGATTGACATAGCCTATCACGGCTGACTTTGCAAATCTAGCCGTGATAGGCTACGTTAATCATCACGTAGCCTATCAGGGGGCGTTTTTTTTTCTTCTTTCATTGGAATGGCGGCGGCGGCAGCCGGTCGAAAGACCAGCTGCTGCTCCCGCCCCGCATGAACACCCGACGAACCACCGGCTGGACCCGCTGCCGGGAGGGACATTCGGCAAAGGTAAGTCCCGTCCCGGGGGGGGTGCGGGGTGCGGGGGGGGTGCGGAGGATTTCTTCCCGAAACTTGTTCGGCCGAAGTTCGGGGGGCCGAACACGTTGGCGCTCGGCCCCCCGAAGTTTCAGGGAGAAATTCTCCGCCATCCCTAGTTGTAACTTCTCCCTGTTTCCACACATGCACATGACACCTTGGCCCCTCCAGCCCCCCTCGAGGGCATTGTACCTGCCAAAGCCCAGGCAGTTTGGCCCACTGGCTTGTGTGCTAGGTGCAGGTGAAATGTGATTTTTTCCAGGAAAACTCCCAAAGCAAAGAGCTGTAACTTCTCCCTGTTTCCATGGATGTGTGTGAAACCTGGGCTTCTCCCTGCCCCCCTCAAGAGCATCCCACCCACCAAAGTCCAGGCAGTTTGGCCCACTGGCTTGTGTGCTAGGCGCAGGTTGAATTTGATATTCCCAGAAGCTCAGACCAAACTCAGAAGGGAAAGTGTGTTTAAGCAGAGGTCAGTATCCCTAATCTTTGCTGCAGGTTTCTTTGAAGTGCAAAACAACCCTTATTCCAAAGAATCACTGTCTCAGCCTCTCTGTGGTTGGCATTACCTGTCAGGCAGGCTGGAAGAGTTTCTTTTTTATCTGCTTTTGTTTATTTCTTTTCTAGCCCACACTAAATGGGTGTTTTGATTTTGAATGTATCTTGAATGAACATGCTCAGTAGGGATGTATGAAATGTACTTACCGTTCTGATCTGGGGCATCCGTGGTGGGGGGAGGCACTCCATCCCTCCCCCCGGAATCCTCCCAGGCCAGCTCTGCTCCACGGTGACTCCGCAGAGCTGCCGGCCGGGGCCACCTGCAGCCGGATTCTGGCCGCTGCCGGGCTGCTGCGGCCACCATTTGCGTCCCTGCCAAGCTGTGATAGGCTGCATAAGTATTTACATAGCCTATTATGGCAAAAGGCATAGCAGCCGCCATTTGCACCCCTGTTCTTTGCCGTGATAGGCTTACGTAGGCCTTACTCCTAGGAATGCATGTACACACACACACACACACTATCATCTACCCACACCGGCCCTCTTTCCCAAAGACACAGCAAGCGCAATAACCAAATGCAGCCTTTTGCCGAAGTATATATACCCCCTTCCTCTACCGCTTTCTCTGACTGGAGATTGCTGGTGTCGGTTGTGGCTGAGAGTTCCTATTCCCCAAGCACACTCCCTCCTCCTTCTGTGCTTGCCTTCCTGCCTCCCCCCGCCTTCCCGCATCTGCTTGTCCTCTCCCCCTCCTCCTCCTCATGCCCCTCCCCATGAGCATTCAGAAGTTGACACATTTTAGAGACAGCCTGACTGGACTGCTCAGGCATTAAGTAGAGCTCTGAATATATGAGGAAGAGGAGGCACTTTGTGGGGGGGGCGCTTCTCCCCGGGGTGCCTTGGTACTGCTTTGACCCTCCTCCTATCATGAGGCTTTTGCTCTGAAACAGCCCGCTTCACCTGGCTATTCGGGCTTCATAACGAGGCTGTGCATAGGGGTGTACGAAACCCCGCTTATCCTCCCCCCAGCGAGGATCTGCTGGAGCCGCCACCATCCGGAACATCCGCCCCAGATAAGTCTCGTCCCGGGGGGGATCTGCGGGGGGGTGGGGGGGCATGCCATTCTGCCATGGAGTTTGTGGGGCCGAATGCACTGGCATTCGGCCTCACCAAGATCCGTGGTGGAATTCTCTGACATCCCTAGCAGTGCACAACCCTAATCATTAGTTCCTCAACATTGTCTGAGACGGTGCACCCCAGCAACAGATAAATCATGGGTGGTGCCTATTTGTCTGCTTCCAGATCAGACATTGATGTGGAACTCGAGCAGTCCCCTATTCTACCTTTTTATTGTGGTTCTGCATCTCTTCTAGGGATGGTGGAGAATTTCTCCCCGAAACTTCGGGGGGCCGAGCGCCAACTTGTTCGGCCCCCCGAACAAGTTTCCGGGATAAATTCTCCACACAACCCCGCCCCCCGCACCCCGCCCGGATGGGACTTACCTTTGCCGAATGTCCCTCCCGGCGGTGGGTCCGGCCGGCGGTTCGGCGGGTGTTCGTCCGGGGCGGGAGCGGCAGCCGGTCTTTCAACCGGCTGCCGCCCACGCCATTGCAATAAAAGAAAAAAAAAACGCCCCCGTGATAGGCTACATGACAATTGACGTAGCCTATCACGGCTAGATCTGCAAAGTCAGCCATGATAGGCTACGTAAATCGTCACGTAGCCTATCACGGGTGACTTAAAAAAAAAAAAGCGCATACGGATAATGGAGGCCCCCATAGGGAGCCGCCATTCCCGTTCCTTATTTGGTCGCTGTAGTCTACGTAAAGATTTACGTAGCGACTAAATAAGGAACGCAAATGGCGGCTCCCTATGGGGGCCGCCATTTGCGTACATGCTTTTTTTTTTTTTTTTAAGTCACCCGTGATAGGCTACGTGACGATTAACGTAGCCTATCACGGCTGACTTTGCAGATCTAGCCGTGATAGGCTACGTTAATCATCACGTAGCCTATCACAGGGGCGTTTTTGTTTTGTTTTTAACTTTGGAGTTCGTGGCCGGGCGAGGCGAGGCGCCTCCTCCCCGGCCTGAATTTCAGCCGGGCGAGGCAGGAAGCCTCTCCCCCGGCCTGAATTTCGGCTGGGCGAGGCGGGAAGCCTCCCCCCGGCCTGAATTTTGGCCGGGCGAGGCGGGAAGCCTCCCCCCGGCCTGAATTTCGCGGGGGGAGCAGCGAAGCGCCTCCCCCCCACCATGAACAAGCTTCGAGGACAGGTAAGTGACTTTCGTCCACCCCTAATCTCTTCCAAAACCACTGACAGGACATGAAAAGAGCAACTGTTGCAATAAGTATCATATGGACTATGAAAACAGCATGTTGCTAAATCTACATATGATTAAGCAATATGCTGGGGGGGGGAGGGGGGACCTTTTTTAACCCAAGGGCTGAATTCCAATTTGGGAAAGGTGTGTGTGTGTGGGGGGGGACATTCCATCTGTGTGGAGGGGCAAAGGAAAAGTATGGACAAAATATGATTATTACCCATTTTAAGCCTACTCACAAGTAAGCAGGGCAAGACTTTACATTATTCACAAGTAAGCAGGACTGAATCAGTAGTTTTTCTCCAGGTCCTGCCCCCTCTCCCATGCAGGGAAATTTTTTTACCTCCAATTAGTAGGTGATCAGAGATAAGAGCTTTTTCCTGCTGCACAATGATAAAGGCTCACTTTCTCAATGTGCAAGAAAGAAAACCTCTAATCTCTGATCAACTGCTGATTGAAGCTTTTCTCTGCTGGTAGAGGGGGCAGGGCCTGGTAAAGAAGCTGGCAGCCAGATGGGGAAGCCCCATGGGCTGTATTTGGCCTGGAGGTTGGAGGTTCCCCATTGTTGCTCTATGTGGTGCCTCTGTTTGGGATAGAGGAGGACACAGAAGGCCTCAGCCTGAGAGTGTTTGGGGAGGGGCAGGCTGAAGACATCTGCAGCTCATCCCATCTGGCCTCACTTATCAGTGAGCCTCTGCATGAAAGACAAGCTTCAAACCCAGTTCAGGTGCTTGATGTCATTGTTGATGCTTGTCCATAGCAGAAAACTTTCCTGCCAACTCCTGGACTGGACTCTGATATTCTCAAACCCAGAATGAGTCTGACTATTCTTCAGCATGTCCCTGTATCTGGTTTTGTTTTCCATGGCTTCAGACTGATACTCTTGGCTTCTTGACCTTGGGCTGTTTAATGACTAGCTGCTGCTTATCACTCAACTCGAGTAATTTACGACACTCTCTATTATATCCAAAGGAGTAGCCATAAAGGTTTGAGATGGTGATGAGGGAATTTATTTCAGTCTCATTGTATCTGTGTGTTTTGAATTGTGTGTGTCGTTGAGGGAAATGTTTTATTAGTAAGAAATATGTTTATTAGTATGAAAGGAATGATTTTTATTATAACATCATGTGTGGCTCTGGCCTGGCATGATTTGCTCATCAGTTAGATTGGGGAAATACAGATACGCAGGTTGAAATACATGTTACATCTGGACTGTGAGGATCAAACCCACTGAATAAGCACTTTTAATACCTATAATTAACATCATCCGAGTGTACATCAAACAGCAAAATAATACAACGCTACTGTACTTTGAGGCTCATCAATCAAGTTACTGCAGAGCTTTGCGTGTTTGCTTTTTTTTTAAGGCCTCACTTCCTCCTTCAGTCAAGTGTTTGTTTTAAGGCAACTTCTAAGTGCTCCCCAAGCTTCTTTCTAACATAGCATTTGCTGTAACATACAGCATGCAATCAATAAATTTGTGTTTAGGTAGCATGGATATTTTTGTTTTGAAACAATTACAAGCTTGTCTTGCAATGAGTTTAAGATGGTGTGTTAATTATGGACATCGGTAGAGTTAGGGACTGGAACACAATGTCCTTCTGTTGCCACCACAGCACCCCAATGAGAAAATTCTAATATATTTGGTGTTGTCAATTAATGGGAAATACATTTCAACAAAAGAAACTAGAGAATGCAAGCTACTTCAATGTTGAGCCTCTAAAGAACAGCCAAATAATTGCAGTATAAAAGCACAGAGATCATGTACAGCAATTAGACTGAGTGAAAATAAACTGTTACTGAAATGCAAAACATATAATCAGAGTAGAAGACAGCATAGAAAATAGAAAGCAAGGAAGTTTAATATGAGAGATCCATTATGCTAGTGGGAGGGAGCACAGGAGTTCATGTGGTCATAAAGTTAGCTGGTACTTCATTTTCTCATAAGGCATACTACTACTAGGGATGTGGCAGAAATTTGTTTCAGTTCATTTTTGATCAGAATCTACCCAGTTTGCACTTCCTGGAAATTAACACAGGCTCAAGGAAATTGGTGGTCAAAGTCCATACATTTCTGAGTCTGCAATGCAATTCATGGAAGAACAACAACAACAAAAACACATTTGAAAAATACACATTAAGGGCACAATCCTGTGGGATGCCATGGGAGCTTGTAAGCCTCCAAGCCCAGAGGCTTATGAGTATCCTATGCAGAGCATGAGGTGCATCGTGCCTCCCACCCTGTATGTAAGCTAGACAGGCATTTTCGCCCATCTAGGGGAGGCTTCAGGGAAGTGGAGGGAAGGAAGCTGGGGCAGCCATAGGATTCATCACATGGCTACTATCCCAGTCTCCTCCCCTCCCCGGTCCCAAGAATGCCCCCTTTCCCCCGTCTCCATGCTCTGTTTTCCAAGCGTGGAGAGGTAACTGGCTCGGTTCCCTCTGCACCAGCTACAAGCGGGAAGGGAGCACAGTTTCCTGGCTCTGAGCTTGGAGCCAGGAAGTCAAACAATCCTATGCCTCCCAGAAGCTGTCTGGCAAGTGGCTAGCATAGGATTGCTCTCCCCAAATGTGTAATTTTGAAAAATGTGCACAGATATACTTTAATCAATTGGAGAAAATGCATACACTTCAAAAATAAGCACAACTCATGTGTACATTACATTTGGAAAAAGTAGGCATGAAAATACACACAAGGTTTTGTGTGAAAAGAGAAAACCCCTGAAGCTCGCAATCTGATATGGACACAAATTGGAATGAGCTTTGAGGTGAAATTCGAAGAACCTTGATGAGCTCTACTTTTGCTGATTTGCATATCCCTACTACATCCATCCTTCTGTGGATGTAGTTTTCTCATTAAAAGAAAAGAAAGAAAAGAAATTCAAAGCCTGATGAAGACAAGTGGTGCTGCCTAAATGCCACCCTATGAAGCAGCTATTGATCAGGGTGCTGTGATTTTGTTAACAGGCCCTGTGAAAATTTCACAGGCTTCCTAACAGAATAGGCAAGGTAATTTTCTATTCCAAAGTGTTGCAGTGTTCTTATTCTAAATATGGTCAGATAGTGGTAGCTTTAGGTCCCCCAAAGTGCTACCACTAGGGATGGGCAAATCTTGATTTCATCGAGGTTCTTTTCCGCTGCCAAGCTCCTTCCATAAAAGCTGTTTTTCCACACATAAATCCATCCTATTTTGGTGCATTTTTTTCAAATGTATGCATTTTTGTATGCATGCCCCCATTGATTAAAGTGTGTTTGTGAGCATTTTACAACTGTATGCAGAGATTTTTGCACATGTTTCAAATGTACATGTGTTGTCAAACACATGTTTTTTTTTCCTTTGTGGAATGCGAAAGAAGATGGAGGGCCCTAAAGGAAGCACCCTGGATCTCTTCTCCCCCCAACCCTTCATCATCCTGGCCCTAGGGTGGCCTGTAGGCTGCTGCTGACCTCTCAGCAAAACCATTCCTTAGAGCCATGGCTTGGAAGCAGGGTGGAAATAGCCTAAGATCAAAGCCCCAGCTCCAAGCAGAGGTTATGCTGAGAGATCGCTTGGCCACAACCTGGCCAACCAGCTGTTCTTTTGAAAATAGAGCTCTTCCCATCCAATGACCTCTCAGACTGAACAAGATGGGAGAGGAGATTAGTGGGGACCAACACTGCCTTTTTCTAGTCTCCTCTTAGCTTTGCTGCTGCCCTAACTGGGCAGGTTCTTCAAGGAAGACGAGGCAGGAAGAGGAGGCAGAAAATGCAGGAGATTCCTCCCCCGCTTGGCATTTATCCCAGACCAGACCATTTACTCAGAAGTAAGTCACACTGTCTTTTGGAACTGCTGCTCCTCCTCAGATCTTCAGGTATCAGACTAGCTTATCTCCGAATACCTCTTAAGGGGCAGAGCAGCATTAGGGAATTTTCAGACGTTTGTGCAGGCATGTTTAGATTTCAGAAAACCAGCCTAAGCAAGTACCCTGGATTCTGGATATGTATGGTATACACATTTTCTCAGGATAGTGATTCAGCTAGGATTGTCAGCTGCTCATAAAGACATTCCTGGATGATTTGGGACAGCTGGTGGATGTGAAAGCTGTGCCCTTCTTCAGAGATAGAAAGAGAAGATTCTCAAGGGTACCAATGTTTACTTCCTATAGATCTGCATTTCATCCCACTGTTCATCCAATTCTTCTAACAATGCCAATGGATAATCTAACTCACCTTGGATCCATACATCTGGACCACAGAATTCAACATCTGCAATGGTAAAATTCTTCTGGTGAGTCAGATGGGGGAGAAAACAGCTTCCTGCACACAGAAAACAAAGATGTCAGGAGAAAGGTTCAGAGTAGCCATCTCCCTGACATGCTATTTTTCTATGCCAGGGTGGTCTTCTCCTCCCCCCACCCTCGCACACACACATTGGAAGCATTCACACATGCAACCATACAGCTGTGTGTGTATTCTCACATGCTCACTCGTGATAATATACTGGTGGAAATACACCAGTATTTCCAGTAGGGCTGCATAGTTCTTTGTCCCTTCTTATATCTACCCCTGAAAAACTGCTAAGAAAGGAAACTGACTTGAAGTTAGTTAGGGTAAGTGAAGTGAAGAGATACAGATGTGGAGTATGATGCACTAGTTCTTTTCTTCGTTACATAAGGCGCATGTCATCTTTCTGCAGGCACTTGCTTTGGAATAAGGACTATTGAACACAGAATAAATACGCACAGGATGCCATATGTGTTTATCTGTGGAGGTGGTGGGGATCATTGTGTGCCTTGCCTTTGAAGTAGGGTGACCATTGTAAGACCATTACATTGAGTATCTAAAATTACTTAGCTGCACCACTGGGTGTGTTACTATGATTAGTATATTGGGCTTGAACATGGGAAACCAGAATCTAGTTCCCACTTGGCTCTGAAGTTTACTGGGTGGCCTTGGCCACGTAATTCTCTGTCAACCCAGGCCTTCCTTGTGGGATGGTTGTAATGCTAACCAGTACTTTTGAGCTCCATGTAACAAGGGCAGAATGCAAATAGAATAAATATCAGTGTACCCAATTGGTCGGGTCAGTGTCTGAAATTGGCCACAAAAGCCACCTTCTGTTCTGCATTTGTCCTGCTTTTTACTGTCTATCTTCCAAGCCAAAGTGAGTGATAGCATACACAACATGCAAACTTCATGTTGCATGTTTATATTCAGTCTAGACAAATATAAATCACAAAAGGTCATTTCTAGAGCTCAGCAAAAACTTCAGAGTTTATTTGATCAATATCTCCTTTTACTCACTTACAACCTAGGTAAAATGTACGTCCTCAAGTGATATTTTAAATGGTGTGTTTTCACTTCAGACCATTGGAAAAACATCTCATAATTATTCCTTTCCTTTGCTTACAGAAGAATAAGATTAGAATAAAATAAGTTGCTTCTGTGTTCTATGTAAAACTTCTTGTTGATGTGCTTGACCAAGTTTATACTTAAGAAGGGTGTGTGTGTGTGTGTGTGTGTGCGCGCGCTCTGTTTTCCAAGCGTGGAGAGGTAACTGGCTCGGTTCCCTCTGCACCAGCTACAAGCGGGAAGGGAAGTCAAACAATCCTATGCCTCCCAGAAGCTGTCTGGCAAGTGGCTAGCATAGGATTGCTCTCCCCAACAACAGAAAACAAAACTGTTACCAATAGCAAGAGCCTGAAATGCAGATATATGAGCTGTTGATCAAATGGTATATAATTGAACACTGATTTGGAATACCTGGTTCAAAGCGCTCATGCCAATCTCCCTTCAATTGTGTGGTAATATGACAAGCCAAAATCTCTGTTCCCAGATGGGAATAATAGTGCAACAGATGGCTGTTGTGAAGGCATACAAAACGAATGCTGTGAAGCACTTTACACATAAAAGTGCTGCATACACAATAAATGATAGCAAAATCTGCTTATGATGCTGCCATCAATTCCCTGCAGGGCCTGTGCAGCATCTTGTTTTGTCACCATATACTGGTGTTTTTGTTTGCCTCACTGTAAGCTTAGCACGTTTTAGGATTTTGCTTAATAAAGACCCAAGAGACATTTTTGAGAAAATGAACAAAAATGCGTGCCCCTTACCAAATGTCTCCCTGCAAACACTAGAGTGTATGTATGGAATATATATTATTTTCTTGTTTCTTTACTGTAAGCATTCCTATAAATCCAAAGCTGCTTCCATTAATATATCCTGAACAGAATGGAAGTGTCATAAATATCAAATGTGACCAGCTAGATTTGGGTGCACAACCTTTTTGGCCCAAGGGCCAGATGTGGTGTCAGATGGAGGGTTGGGGGCCAACATGCACACACAAGGAGGAAGTGAAATGGGCAGGGAATGGTTTAGAGGTGACACCAAAGGCGGGAAATTGGTAGAACCTGAACCTATTGCAACTACGGACGCAATCCTATGGAATCCACCATGGGTACACATAAGCCTCTGAACTTGGACCTCCCACTCTACAAGGAGGTAGAAGGTAGACAGACAATTTTGCCAGTCTGGTGGTGGCTTCGTGGAGGCGAAGGGAAGGAGGCTGGGACTGCCAGAGGATATCTCATATGGCTGTTCCCCAGTCTCCTCCCCTCCCCACCCCTGTGAAGTCCCCCTTCTCCCCATCTCTGTGCTCTGTTTTTGGAGTGTGGAGAGGTAGCTGGCATGGTTCTCTCCAGCTACGAGGAGGGGGCAGGGAGTGCAGTTTCCTCACTCCAAGGTTGGAAACCAAACAATCGTATGTTCTCCCAGACACTGTCTAGGGGACATAGGATTGCTCCCTATATGAATTCAATTGACAACACATCTCCATGTACTGTACATTAGAATTAGGGTGCCAGAATCATCTCTTCTTCCTTAGGATTTTAGGTAAATAATTTTGGGGTCAGGGGGAACCACCATTGTGCCATGTAAATGATACAATGTGGGAAATTCCTTAACTGGGTCAACTATGGCATTTTAATATGTTCTCGTAAGGTGGTTTCATTGCTACATTTGAGATAACAAAGGGTAATAAATGATGCAATTAAAGAGCAATGAAAGCACACAAATAAGTACATCTGTAACATGTGTTAGATAGTAGTGTAGTTACAGAGACAGAAAGAAGGCTAGCTTGTCCCGTGACTATCAGAAGTGGCTTCATGGCTCGCAGTGCCTTTTGACAGATAATATAGCAGAGTGTATTGCTATCAAAGCCATTGTTATTGGATTCTTGGCATAATGGAGTGAAAGGGTTAAAGCTTCCTTCCCCAGTTTCACTGCTCAGATCAAGATCAGAGCCTTCCATAACTGCTTTAAATCTCCTGTGCCTCGCTGATTTAGTACTACAATGGCTATGGGTGGGAAATGGAAACACTGTCATCTCTGAAGTAGAGGAGAGAAATCAAATATAAACTCCTGTTCCAGTCCCTCTGTAAAACCAGTGAGGATGTCCATGCTTTTGAACTATAGCAGAAGTCATTACATATTATGGAGTATGCAGGAATGCATCCTAACTGGATCCATTTTAAACGAGTAGATTGTGCTAGCCATGGTTTCTTCCACATGTTGCACACACATATGGGATAAGAGATCCAACAAATGTTTGCCAGTATAGGATATGAATGTATGTCCTTTGTGTGCTACCATATGATTTGCTGGAGGCTGAGCAGTAGATTATGCCCAATGGGCTTATCAACTAATATGCCAACTAGGGATGTCACGTCCGGTTGGGGATCTGAAGCCCGGCAAGAAGCTGCCAGTTCGGCTCCCAGGATGCCAGTTCACAGACCTCAGCTCTTGCCTGACACGCAGCGTGCTGAGTCGCGCAAGAGCTCGGGCGACCATTCCGTCAGCAAGGAGACGGGAAGAAGGCAATGGCACGGGAAAGGCTGGTCATTTTCCATAAGTTTTCCTGGCCTTACGGAAAACGACCAGGTTGTCCCTAGCTGCTGCTGCTGCTGTAGCAGGTGGGGACAGAGGGAAGAAGGAGGCACCTATCCTCTTCTCTCCCCCCCCACCTGCTGGAGGCCAGGGTGAGAGGCTGGGGGCAGCTGCACTGAGGCCCCTCTTCCCTTTGACAGCTGGCGCTCAGAAGAGGGGCGACAATGGCACCCCAGCGCTCTCACCCTGGCCTGCTCTAGAGAAGGCCGGGCGAGAGGCTGGGGCTGGCTGCTCCAAGGCTCCTCTTCCCTGCGCTGGCCTTTGACAGCTGCTGTCAGGTATCTTTTTTGTCCCTGCTGAACTTCAATAGCCAAAATCAAAACACAGACAAGAGGCTTCTATTTCACAACTCTTTAATCCTTTTACTTCAATGGGTCACACAGATGCTAATTGTCAGTAACTCACAGTCTACAAAGGAAAAGGCTTCAGGGAATTCAAAGAGAAACAAGACTGAAAGTTGTCTACCATTTGAGAAAAGGCAGGCACACTTTCCTAACTTAAGGGGTGGGGATCTCCCTCTGTCTCGAGAGAAATCTATGTGTAGCTGTTCCCGCTGGGCCAGTAAGGTAGATCACCTCAGCTCCACCCCTGCCATCTCTCTCTTGGCCCTGCATCTGCCTGGCATCTAAGAATTCAGGCTGTCCAAGCCTCACCTCTCCCTGTTCACTATCTCTCACGGGGGGTGGGGGGGTGAAGAGAGACTCTCTCCATCCAGCTGGACTATTGAAACCTGAGGAGTCTGTCCCTCTCTGTCTGGAAGAGTCTGGGAAGGTTTCTCCCCCATGTTTTGCGGTTCCTCTTTGGACTCTGAGCTACTCTGCCGCTGCCTATGCTCAGAGGCACCCCTGACATCCGGTGTGTGGGAGAGGGACGACGGTGGCACCCTGGCACTCTCGCCCTGGCCTGCTCTAGAGAAGGCCAGGGCGAGAGGCTCGAGGTGGCTGCACCGAAGGCCTCCTTCTTCCCCACACTGGCCTTTGACAGCTGGCGTGTGGAAGAGGGGCAGCTCACGCAGCTCAGGAAACTTGGCGAGCAGGTCCGGGCTGCACGAGCTGCGAGGGGGCAGTTCATCAAGCTCCCCAATCCCAGACGGAGATTGTCCAGCCCCCTAATGCCAACCACCTGATACTGCAAAGCATACAGGAGTTTGTAAAGCATCATAATCTTTCACTGAAGTTGTACTCTCACAAGGTTATTTATGTCTTCTTACATCTTTCCCATCTCTTGCCTTTAATTCAAATGCATATTCTTTCCCCTTGGCTTTAAACATCTGTTCCAATTACTTTTTTCAAGCCCATCTTATCAGAAGTTGTATACTGCGGTTATAGAAAGCTGGGATACTCATGCCCACCACACAAGCAGAGATCCCACTGGATTGTAGGTGTGCATGAATGATGCAATCACAAGGGCAAGAACAATGGTGTGGGTCTCTCCTATCCTTATTACCTTCTTAAGGCTGGTCAGGTGGTAAAAAAAGACTAGAGATGACTTAATTTTCCCCATTCCATTCCGTTATGGTTTCATGGATTCACTCTGCTTCATGTTCCACTTCCCCTGAATTTGGGTTTACCTAGGAGAATTTCTAAAACTAATTATGGAATTGGGGCATGCACAGCTGTACATGTGCACATTTCTTCTTCAGCAGTGTTTTATCAGTCTTGATGCAACAGTATGTATGGTTGCATCAAGATTCTTTTAGTACAATGTGATGTGTTTGTGAGTGCTGGTACAATACCATACAAAAGATTATTGTTATAGAGATATGTACAAGATTGCTTTTTTACAGTGTTTTACCAATGTGCTTTTGTAAGAGAGACGTGGGAACAATACATGAATAAAATGAAGTAAGTGAAAACTACAGAAAATTGTTCATTCAGAGAGCTCTGTACAAAATTTGAAAATGAAGGAAGGAACTATGGAGTATTCCTACTGCATTAGTTCCATGGCAGAAACGAGACCACAACATTCAGAATTCCCAAGTCCAGGAAGAAAGTTGGAGAGCAAGACTTTTGGGAGCATCATTTGCAATGATCCACCAGATAGGACATGACTTTGTGGTTGCATCATTCCCACACAGCCTGCAGCTGTGAAGGTGACACCCATGTTACATGTAAAGGAAGCTTTAAAGTTTAACTTCCTAAAAATGAGATAAAGGAAAGGAAACCAGAGTAGTGCATACTTCTCAGGCTGTACTTACCCTGGGAGTAAGTCCCACTGAACTCAAAGGAATTTACTTCTGAGTGGACATGCATAGGATTGTGCTACCAGTGACTTTAGCACAAAGCTACCCAACTTGAATCACTCAGAGGGCCACTTTTTTTTTTTTTTACTAACTTAAAAGAATCACACCGCTGCCTTAGCAATGGAGAAACATTTTTCCTAGTGCAAATAAAAGGGGCTGCCATCACCCTAAAGGCATTATGCATTTGCATCAACGTATCAGGGGATATCCAAATATGTGACGATTACATTTGCATTTTGAAAACAGTTTGACAAAGACTTTGAGCTCTGAAAAATTATTAGCAGATTCCAGTTCATTAAACTTGTGAATGATTTAATGTGCTTAGAATATTTGCTTCATTTCTGAATACTGTGTGAAAAGGACTTATTGTTTGACTATGGTCCTATTCTTGATATCATGGTCAGTGATAGCTCTGATTTTATTTATGAAAAGAATGTAAAATAAAGGCAAGTATAGGCTGTAGTCCTCAAGCCACTTCAATGGGCTTAGTTCTACTGAAATGAACAAGTTTTTCCAAATGAAGCTTATCCTGTTGATAAATTCTTATTAAATCACTTGCTTCAGTATTCGGAAAGTTGGATGACAAGTGACAGATGCTAAAAACTGAAATCTATGACTCATAGGGAGTATAAAGAAATAATTATGATAATCGGGCTTATAAAAAAAATAGGTGATAGGGGATGTGACTTATGACTGACAAAGACAGTTGGGACCTTACTTAGAATTTTAAATTTAATGGAAGGAAAAGGAATTTGTGGTTTGAAATACCTACGTTTCTAGAATATTTGCATGGATTTGACAGGGTAACTTCAGGGTAAAGGAAGAGTGCGGGGGGGGGGGCAGGAATCAGTAGCAATTAAAAGATGTTAGGATATAATTAAAGTTATTATAGGGGAAATTGCTGAGAAACTAGAGGCCAAGGCACATTCAAATCAAGTATCTAGGCAGATTCAAAGCAAGCTTCAACATAATATTGAAAGTCCTAATCAGAGGAAGAGCAAGAACCTGGTGGCAGAATACAGGTTTTGCATGTATAAGATCCTAGGTTTCGATCTCTGGTGACTCCACAAAAAGGAATCTCAGGAAGAATGGCTGAGAGGAACATCTGTTTAATAAACAGAAAAGCTACTGCTACTGCCAGTTGTGGTAGGTAGTTAGCACTGTGCTCAACAGAATAACCCTATTAGACTCTATTGATTATGCCTCTACTCATTAGGAGACAGTTGCTCATGTTGGTCAGGGAATCCACACTCTCAGTAATATAATGGGCTCTCACATTAGGCACCAGGGGAAGAAAGCAAGGGTCTGCTTGAAGTCCAGTGGATGAGGGCTGGCCCCCATCTGCTGCTTTCTATTATCAACGTTAGCAGAATTAGAACAGCACATCTGTATACTCCTCAGACCCCACCATTTGTGGGAGGGGTAATTTCTCTCTCTCTCTCTCTCTCTCTGTTGGAAATGTTCATGCTGCAAACTGTTATTCTTATGATGTTGCATTTTGAATTGTATTTTCTTTTAACTGTAACTGCCCAGAGAATGAGGTTATTGGGTGGCTTTAACTATTAATATAGTAAATAAATAATAAATTGATCAACTGAAGTTGAATCCGACATTGGCCATTTGCTTCTGGGTCCAACTCAAGGCACCGGTGCTTACCTATAAAGCCCTAAATGGCTTGAAGCCCAAATACCTGAAGGGATGCTTCTTATACCAACCTGCCCTGATCTACAGGGGAGGTTCTTCTCAAGGGGCCTTTTATTCCTTGAGTGACAACTAGGGGAAGACCCTTCTCTGTTGCTTTGGCAACCCCTTTGTTGAAGAGCCTGCCCATGGAGGTGTGAGGGGAGCCAACCCTGCTATCATTTTGGTATAACAACAAAACCTTGTTTTGCCCAGACCTTTAAAACTGACCAGACTGTTTTATATTTTTTTCTGCCTTTTATTGCCTTACAATAGTATTTTTTTTACTACATGTTTATTATTCACTGCCCTGCTATCATTTGATGAAGTGTGATTTGTAAATTTCCTAAATAAATAAATAAATAAAGTAATTGGGGAGGGGCTCCCTCCATCCCTGTCCCCTCCCCCAATTTTGCTGCTCTATACGCTGCACCCACTCTTCTAAGGGGAATGTTAAAGGACAGCATATGGGCTAAAAAGAAGAGTATTACATCTCCAAACAGTGATGAAAAGGAATGGGAGAGCTGTTTTACAGATGCATAAATGTTCCAATATTTCCAGTCTCAGAGGTTAAGGGTGGTGAAAGAAAGCAAAGAGTCAAAGGCTTCAGTCTAGGAGAAGTTAGTCATGGCTAAGTTTAGCTGACAATCAGCGGAACAACCCCAGTGCTTTCAAATTAGGAGTTCAATTCAATAGGACTTACTTCCACGTAAGCATGCACATGACTGATCCTTAGTCATGGTTAGCTTTAGCTGGATGGAGCTTAAGTGTTCATTTGCTGCCTGGGGTACGTTGTGTGTGGGGGAGCACTTTGCTGTCTAGGGAGGACTAGAGAAGTGTTTAAGCTTTTAAAGTGGTTCTTAATTTCTTCATAGCTGAATGACAGACAAAATCCCGAGAAGCATGAGTAGCTGCTAAATATAAATAAGTAGAATAATTCATAGCACTGTAAAGAGGATCTGAAGCAATATATGGAATACCTGGGCGTTCTAGTTAGGTCTGTCTGAAATGGTAGTCACCCTCTGTGTGACTTTTCTGGCCTTATCTGTGAACGCAAAAGTTCCTGTGTGCATTTATGTGTTTCCTGTGCCTGCAGATTGTCTGCTGTTAAAGAGAATGCGTTAAAGAGGGACTTGTGATGGTATTTGGGTTCTCTGCCATGGATTTTGCTGAATGCTGTTTTCATTTATTTGTCTGGCAAGAGCCTTTCCTGTGCTATCTGTTTTTTACGGTGGAAGTATGTTACAAAGTAACATAACTGTCCTACAACTTGTTATAAACAGTTCAAAATGAGTCTCATGAACATCATAAAAGATGGGCTGCTTTAATGGTGCTTTCTCACCTTTGTATCCCATCTTTCCTCCATTGAGTTTGAAGTGGTATACATGGGTGGGATAACACTCACCACATTTATTAATTTATTAATTTATTATTAAATCAATTTTATTATTTATAAATAATAAAATTATTTATTTTATAATAAATAAAGGGCCCAAGCGCCCTCTCCCTCTGAGCAGAGCCCGGCCAGCTCCTTGGTATACACCTGAGCTGAGGGCAATGAAGCAAGAGGGGAGACGGCTAGAAAGCAGGTGGAGGAAAACTCGTGCTGAGTCTGACTGAACACAGGTAAGAGCCCACTATCGAGTCTACTCTGTGGCGGTGAGGGTGGCAAAGAGGCAGTTCTTTTCCACCAGCATTGCATCTTCTCAGTGTCGTCCAGCGGAGCTTTTCCGAGTGGTTCGCGACCTGTTACATTCTGGGCCAGGGAAAGAGACGGTGGAACCCTCGGTAGCACGCTGTGATGAGTTTGCACGGCACTTTGAGGATAAAGGCGCTCAGATTCATCATGAATTGGACACCATCATTAATGCAGTTCCATTGGTAGAGGCGTTCAGAGCACCGTCTGGTCCAGTTTTATTGGATGAGTTTCAGTTACTGAGGCCTGAGGATGCGGACAAGGTGCTTGGCCAAGTCCGATCGACCACTTGTGTGCTTGACCCTTGCCCTTCATGGCTTATTAAATCAAACAAGGAGGGGTTGTCCGGCTGGGTCCAGGAGGTTGTAAATTCCTCCTTGAGAGAGGGAGTGGTGCCTGCTGCTTTAAAAGAGGCAGTAATTAGACCACTCCTGAAAAAGCCTAACCTGGACCCAGAGGATGTTAACAATTATAGGCCAGTGGCCAACATCCCCTTCCTGGGCAAGGTGCTTGAGCGGGTGGTTGTAGGACAGCTCCAGGCACTCTTGAATGAAACAGATTATCTAGATCCATTTCAATCGGGCTTCAGGCCTGGTTTTGGAACGGAAACTGCCTTGGTCGCCCTGTGGGATGACCTGTGCCAGGAGAGGGACAGGGGGAGTGCGACCCTGTTGATTCTCCTGGACCTCTCAGTGGCTTTCGATACCATTGACCATGGTATCCTTCTGGTTAGGTTGTCTGGGTTGGGAGTAGGAGGCACTGCACTACAGTGGTTCCGCTCCTACTTGGATGGTCGATTCCAGAAGGTGGTGCTGGGGGATTACTGCTCTATGCCATGGCAATTGTGCCATGGGGTTCCACAGGGCTCTATTTTATCCCCCATGCTGTTTAACACCTACATGAAACCGCTGGGGGAGGTTATCCGGAGGTGTGGGCTGAGGTGCCATCAATATGCAGATGACACCCAGCTCTACCTCTCTTTTACATCAAACCCAGGTGAGGCAGTGACTGTTCTGAATCAGTGCCTGGGCACGGTAATGGACTGGATGAGGGCTAATAAACTGAAACTCAATCCAGACAAGATGGAGGTACTGTTAGTGGGTGGTTCGTCTGCCCGGCTAGGTGATATTCAACCTGTTCTGGAGGGGGTTGCACTCCCCCTAAAGGATCAGGTTCGTAGTTTGGGGGTGCTCTTGGATCCAGAACTGTCACTTGAGGCACAGGTGAACTCAGTGGGACGGAGCACTTTTTATCAGCTTAGGCTGGTATACCAACTATGCCCTTATCTGGACAGAGATAGCCTAGCTACAGTTATCCATGCTCTGATACTTCTCGTCTGGATTACTGCAATGCGTTATACGTGGGGCTGCCTTTGAAAACGATCTGGAAACTTCAGCTGGTCCAAAATAGGGCAGCAAGATTGTTAACAGGGACTGGCCTGCGAGCTCATATTACGCCAGTACTTTTCCAGCTGCACTGGCTGCCAGTCCATTTCCGGGCCCGATTCAAAGTGCTGGTGTTAACATTCAAAGCCCTTAACGGCTTGGGGCCAGGTTACCTGAAGGATCGTCTCCTCCCATATGTGCCTGCCCGGACCTTAAGATCATCATCAGTGGCCCTTCTCCGTGAGCCCCTGCCAAAGGAAGTGAGGTGGGTGGCTACTAGGAGGAGGGCTTTTTCTGCTGTGGAACCCCGGCTCTGGAATGAGCTCCCTAGTGAATTTCGCCTGGCGCCTACATTGTATTCTTTTAGGCGCCAGGTAAAGAACTTTTTATTTTCACAGGCATTTTAGCATTTTAGCTTTCTAAATTTTTATCTTTGCTGTTTTAAATCTCTTTTTAAACTCCTGCACTGCTGCTAGGTTTTATGGTGGTTGTATTGTTATATTGTGGTTTTAATGTTCTGTATATTTTAAATTGTTTTATTGTGTATTGCTTGGATTTAATTTTTGTGAACCGCCCAGAGAGCTTCGGCTATTGGGTGGTGTAGAAATGAAATAAATAAATAAATAAATAAATAAAAATAAAATTATTAATCGCCCATCTGGCTGTTCACCCAGCCACTCTGGGCGATGTACAGCATATAATAAAACAGTTTAAAACAATAAAATTCTACAATAAAATGTTTTCTAAAATACCCTAACCCACCCCAAATGCCTGCCTGAACAACCATGTTTTTAATGCACGGCGGAAGCTCATTAAAGAGGGGGCATGGCGGAGTTCCCTAAGGAGGGAGTTCCACAGAGTGGGGGCCACCACAGAAAAGGCCCTCTCCCTCGTCCCCACCAATCTAGCTGTCCTGACTGATGGGACAGAGAGAAGGCCATCCAAGGCTGATCTTGTTAAGCGGCCTGTCTGGTGTTGCTGGAGGCGCTCCTTAAGATAGGCTGGGCCGGAACCATATAGGGTTTAAAGGTCAAAACCAGCACCTTGAATTTGGCTCAGAAAACAACTGGTAACCAGTGCAACTCCTTCAGCACTGGAGTGATATGATCTCGCCGGCGGCTGCCTTTAATCAGGCGAGCCACTGCGTTCTGTACCAGCTGCAGCTTCCAAGCCATCTTCAAGGGTAACCCCAGGTAGAGCGCATTACAGTAGTCTAAACGAGAGGAGACCAGGGCATGTACTACCGATGGGAGCAGATGGTCGGCAAGGAAGGGGTGCAGCCGCCGTATCAGATGGAGTTGATACAGCACTGCCCGGCTCACACCTGACACCTGAGCCTCCATGGGCAGCTGGGAGTCCAAAATGACCCCCAGGCTGTGGACCTGGTCTTTCAAGGGTAGCCGTACCCCATTCAACACCAGGTCAACATCCCCCAGCCTCCTCTTGTCTCCCACCAAAAGTACGTGGTCTTGTCAGGGTTCGGGTTCAGCTTATTCCTCCCCATCCAGCCACTCACCGTCTCCAGACATTTGGAGAGGGATTCTACGGCCAACCTTGGTGAAGATTTGAACGAGAGGTAGAGCTGCGTGTCATCCGCATATTGATGACACCGCACCCCAAACCTCCTGATGATAGCCCCCAGCGGCTTCACATAGATGTTAAATAGCATCGGGGAGAGGATGGAACCCTGTGGCACCCCACAAGTGAGTGGCCACGGGTCCGAGACCTCCTCTCCCAGTGCTACCCTCTGGTACCTGCCAGAGAGGAAGGACCGGAACCACCGCAATATGGTGTCTCCAATGCCCAACCCCTCCAGGCAGTCCAGGAGGATACCGTGGTCAATGGTATCAAAAGCCGCTGAGAGGTCGAGGAGAACAAGGAAGGAGTATTCACCCCTATCCAGAGCCCTCCTCATATCATCCACCAAGGCGACCAAGGCCGTTTCTGTCCCATGCCCAAGCCTGAAGCCTGACTGAAATGGGTCTAGATAATCAGTTTCTTCGAAGTGTGCCTTCAACTGCATCTTCACCACCTGCTCAATCACATTGCCCAAAAATGGCAGATTTGAGACTGGGCGAAAGTTGTTCAGAACTTGAGGATCCAAGGAGGGCTTCTTTAAGAGCGGTCTTATCACTGCCTCCTTGAGGGCTGATGGCATCACTCCCTCCTCAAGGGAGGTGTTCACCACCACCCTGATCCCCTCACCCAGTCTCTCTCTGCAGCCCATAATGAGCCAAGATGGGCAAGGATCAAGTAAGCAGGTGGTCGGCCTTACAGATGCAAGCACCTTGTCCACTTCATCAGGAGGAAGAAGCTGGAACCGATCCCACAAAACCGGTTTGCCACAGGCCACCTCTTGCTCACTAACAGTATCCACAGCGCACAGAGTAACATACCTAATCTGATCAATTTTATCTGCAAAGTGCCTTGCCAAGGCCTCTCAGAAGGCCTTAGAATGCTCCAGTGGTTCAGGAGCCACAGGACCGACCAGGCTCCAGACCACTTGGAACAGCCTCCTGGGACAGCAGTCTGCAGACGCGATAGAGGCAGCATAATATTCCTTTTTTGCTGCCTTCACCGCCACGTGATAGGCTGAAGATACAGCTCTAGCCCGCGTCTGATCGTCTTTCGAGTGAGACTTCCGCCACCGGCGCTCTAGCCATCTCACCTCCTGTTTCAGAGCTCATAACCGCAGATTGAACCATGGTGCAGCCCTGTTCAAGGGGAGAGGGCATTTCGGAGCCACCTGATCGAATGCCCCAGTGATTGTGGCATTCCAGCCACCCACCAGGGTCTTGACCGAGTGGCCATTGGCGTGCTCCAGAGAATCCCCAAGCACGTTCAGGAATCCATTCGGATCCATAAGACGCCTGGGGCGGACCATTTTAATGGGTCCTCCACCCCTGCAGAGGTCCACTTAATGGTCATAATAACCTTGTGAGTTAGGCTAGGCTCAGACAATGACTGGCCCAAGGTCAGCCAGTGATCTTAATACAGAGATAAGGATTAGCACAACTGCCTGTATTCTTGAATTTTTCTTGCGGGTGTGACTATCGGTTCTGCCTAGGGATGCAGGAGAAATTTGTTTCAGTTCATTTTTGATCCGTATTAACCCAGTTCTCATATTCCAGGCTGAACATGGCCTTGGATGCAATCTGCAGTCAAAGTCTATACATTTCCAAGCTTGCAGTGTGATTTTGTGCAGCAAAAAAAAAAGTGTTCTACAACATGTATATGTTTGAAAAATGTGCATGAAAAAACATGTACATTTGAAAAATACACACAAATATGCTTTAATGGGAGAACAATGTGTATATATCAAAGATGTGCACAATTGATGCACACATTTGAAAGAATACACACAAGAATACGCATGGATTTTCATGCAAAAAATAAAAAATAACGCCCATAATCGGATGTGGACTCGAGTTGGAACAAGCTTTGAGATGAAATTCGGAGAACTTCAGCAAGCTCCAGCTTTGATGATTCACACATCCCTAGTTTTGTCATGATGACTGCCTGCACTTCAAAGATTTACCACTATACTGCTGAATAAATGTACTATAATCTAGGAGTAAGGATCTGCAGTTCAGGGAAAACAGCGTTTTTTTGTTTCTCTGGGATATTGTGTACAAAATCCAAAAGAGAAGTATAACATGGAGGGTGCAGTCCTATGGGGACAGTCAGCCGCCTCCATACTCGGAGGAATATCATGATCCAATGCAGGACAGGCGGAGCACGAAGGGGATCCTCTTCTCCACACTTGGGCAACCCTGCATTTGCAGCTGGATGGCTGGTTTCTGCTGTCTAGCCAGGGCGCCTTGGAGTGGTGGTGGGGAGGCCGGACAGTGCATAGAAAGCATTGCAACAGCACTTCTGCTGTCTGTTCCCCTCCCCGCCCCCAGGAACACCCCCTTTCCCCCACTCCAAGCTGCTCTTACAAGCGTGCAGCTGGGGATGAACCACGCCACCTACAAGGCAGCAGGGGAGGGGGCATTTTCTTATGAAATTACGGGCCGGCATTTTACCACACATACTTTAAATTTGGAAGGCTTATCAGGCCCAGATTTCCTTAAATCAGGAAATTGGTAATCTCTCATTGAGATCTATCAAAGTCATAAATGTTTGCCTCATAAAAGTATGTCTGCAAGAAAAACTGAATATACTGCGTAGCTGAACTAGCTTAACCAATTAACAAACCATCCAATTTACGCAACACATTAACAGGTCCATTATTTCCCCCCCTCAAAACACTGTGACTATTAGCCTCTTAATTACTTCATTTTCATTTTCTGTGTGTAACAGGAACAGTTTAACAACAACTGCAAAAATGATTAATGAACCTAAGAATTAAATCACATAATGGTTAAAAATACTAATGGAGAAGATGGAGAATAAAATCTGTACTTTACCTCCCCACCCCCATATTCCACCTAGTGTTAAACTTTCCTGGGAAACATTTTCCAGCATATTAAGTGCCTGATCATTTGTGAATTAATTATGAATTAATTTAGCTTCCTTCACAATTTTTCTGTATCAGTTAACAAAGTAGATGTGCCTTTAGAAAACTTGGACTAATGGAAGTACACTTAGCTCAAGGATAAATTGAAATTGTAGGTTTGAACTTACAGTTTCCAAGTTATTTCATCCTTCTGCAGACAACCATTTGAAAAGAGCTTTAAGAGGTTAGTGTAGCACATGCTTTCCTCATCTGGTAAATCTGTTCTCTGGATGCCTGCAGAGAAGTGCTGCTACACCAGAACTTTCAGTGCTGTACACTTCTTCATATTCTGTGGTCCATTTAAGGATGCTTGAGAAATTGGATCTTTGTGTATTCCAGGTCAACAAGTCCTGATCCACACCTCTTGGACTAATGTGCAGATTGGAACTTAACAGTGCAAAAGGTTGTTCATGACTTCTCCAAATGTTGTTTGGACTATGCAGTTCTTGGCAGCATAGAAGTCAAGTCACCCAGAAAATCTGTTGCATAAGGTGCCTGATAAGTCTAAATAAATAATACATTTGTTGTATAAAATATGCATTTAAATTTGTATTTTGAGAGGACATACACATTTTTAAATAGTAAATACACATTTCCTTGCAAGGGGGAAAAAGGGTGGGATATAAATGTTAAGATAAAATAAATATTGTCAGATCCCACGTCTCATCAGACAAACTTCTGCCTCCGCTTCAAATCTGGGTCTGCTAGAACTAAACATGGAGAGATCAGAAGTGGGGAAATAGCCATGCACACCCTTGGTTAACCAGTGAGAGGTGGGGGTTGATAACAAAGGGATATAGACAGACTGCAGAGAGCAATATTCCCCAGCAGCTATGAACTCTAGCAGCAGCCATCGGGTAAGCCTGCAGCAAGGATGCCGACAATCCCCTCGGCTGACGTCAGAGCAAATGCCAGTTTAGCTAGAAATTGGGTGAGGGGAATAAAACCAGCTACTAACAGTCCTTCCTTAAACTCTTCCTTTGGTCTTCCAAATGGCCTGTAGCTCAGCTCACTTTAGTAGCCCAGTTGTGAAGTAGCCAACTATAGGCCACTTCATTTAGTTGTGTAGATTACCCAGATGGATAACTTTTTTGTATATTTGCACTGACTTTTAAAGATCAAAACTGAATTTATCCAGACCAGAATGTTTGGATTTGAAAATTAATATTAAAACTAAAGAGCGTAAATATTCACATATGATGTATTTTCCCCCTCCCCCTCCTTCCGTGTTAATAAAGCCAAATTTTTATCCTTGCGTATTTAATTCTCTGTTCCCAAACTCATCCTCATTTCCTTTTATCCATTGCTTGGAGCATTATTTGAATAGTGGGGTGGGGGAGTGGAGGAGAGCTATTGTATCTTTTCAGTCACCACAATTTCTCCTTCCCAGACAGAGAAATGTCATCTGGCTTAGAACTCACTTCATAATAGGTACTACTAATGGTTATGAGTTTTTTACATGCGTCTTTCTTCACCATTCCAGTTTCATTCATTTTGCTGTCTCGAAGGCAGACCCAGTGGACACGAACAGATGCAAACTTCAAAAAGTGTCATGAGAGAAAAGCTAAAATTACTGAGTCTCACTGTACCCCGGTAATTGTACTGCTTGACACAATGTTAATGCAAATAGGTGATATCAGTGCGTGTCATGTGAACTGTGTCCTTTCCAACTGAGTTTGGAAAACTTTGACAGCTGATCTCCTACCAATGCTGGAAGAGGCTCTCTGGCTTGGATCTCTCAGAAAAATGAACACCATTCAAAATAACCAATTTAATGATGATAAATAGAAAGTTGTTCTTTGGTTATTCAAGTCCAACTATGATATTCCTTTCAAGTGATTAGCAATTCACCATATGAAGAGAAAAACATGTGTATAAAAATAAAGTACATAAATCTTGCATAGAAACATGCAAGACCTGTGTGGTTGTATATGTATTTAAGCATTTTAAAAGCTCCAGTGAGAGTGTACTCACACACTGATTGTATGTAAAACCTTGTTTGAAATGAAAGTCAAACACTTGCAGTCAGTATAGACTAAAGTACAACTTTATTTCCCTGTTAGATTCTTTTGTGAACTAATTTAGGATTGGGGCAGAGTTGTGTTCCAACCAAAATCCAGGACAGAAGCATTGTTTCTAGTTAGAACAGATAGGAAGAACATCGGACGTTGCCCTATACTGAGTCAGACCACACTGGTCCATCTAGCCCAGTACTGGCCACACTGACTGTCAGCAGCTCTCCAGGGTTTCAAATTGGGGTTCTTCCCAGCCCTACCTGGCAGTGCCAGGGATTCAACCTGGAACGTTCTGCATCCAAACCATGTGCTGTGTCACTCAGCTACAGACTTCCTGGCTTTGCTGGAACAGGCCCACAAACAGTTTCTTTCAGTGGATTCCCACAATTGATGGATGTACTACAGGCCAAGACATACCTGAGCTGTATTATGGCCACCTCACATGCCTGGAGGCCTTCAGTGTGCCAAGGGAGTAATGAAATTGCTACTCCCTCATCATGCTGGAGTCTTCAGAGCAGGGAAGGGAAGCCCTAGACTGGTCCTGGGGACCACACTAGGCCTTCTCTTACCTGCTGCAATGCCTCTGGCAAACAAAGGTTTATGCTTTGTGCTAGACTAGAGGCTTCAGAGCATGTGGGAAGAGACCTAACCCTGTTAGACTCCTCTGCACATACAGTACGTAAAGTGAATTGCACAGTCTGTTGCAGTTGCATTTGTGTCAAACATTGTGACTGAAATGAGAAGGAAAGCCACTTCTTCTAGTTGTACAGGTTATCCAGATGGTGGGACATAGGAGTTAACACTGGGCTCATCTACCTGCAATAAAGAATGGGGAGGAATCAAAAAACATGCAAGCAAAAAAGTAAGAGAAAGGATCCCAATTTAGAGTAGAAGCTGTTCATCATGAGAAAGACTGAAGAATGATTAACAACCTCAGTTCTATAGGCGTCATGGTTGCAGTCAATTCTCCTGAAGAAGAGCTTTTACTTGAGACATATTAGGATCTTTTCATAAAAGGCTTTTGCTGGCACTGGTTTGAATGTTTTTCTTCTTTGGTGTCATCCTATGTTTCTGCTAGTGCTCCACTCTCATGCAGAGGAGGTAAAACTTTTCCAACTGAAGCATGCCAGCAGTAGGTGTGGAGTGGACAAAGTGAAAAGTAGGCATGGCCAGAACAACATTCTCTATTTCCTTTCTCCCCCATTCTCTCTCTCTCTCTCTCTCTCCCACACACACACACACACACACACACACACACCTTCTGTCTCTCTTTCTTTCTCTTTCTTTCTCTGTATTGTCTTCTCTCCTTCCACCTTCTCTTTCTCTCCTCCCCCTTTCTTGGGGCAACAAAGGGGGCAGGGTGGACTGGTGAAACAGGAAGAGAGTGCTGTCTTCCTGGAATACCACCTCACTTTGTCCCTGTGGTGTATGCTGAGAGTGGGGAACCTCTTTCTCAGTGCACAGCATGGGAACGCAGTGAGATATGAAGCAGAACATTTCTTCAGCATCACCAGCACGTCCTGCTCCCCTCCATAGCCCCACTTCTTAGCTGTTTCCTGGGAATCAGCTGAGCAAGGGGGATATTGTGGGGCAGGAAGGGGAATGTGACAGCAATCCTATAAACAATTTATGGATGTCTTAATTAGGGATGGTGGCGAAATCTGCTGTGGAGTCAAACCAGGCTGGATTCTCAAGGATCTGACCTGTGAAGTCTGCAACGGACCGACCCCACCCACCTCCACATCCATCCGATTTTCCACAGGGCGGCTTTCCAGTGCTGTTGGTGCCGCCAAGCCCTTCCCTCCCCGTTCAGGCTGTCAGGGGCTTCCTTAACAGATGGTGTGGAGAAGAAGGGACTTGCTGGCACTTAGCCTCTAGTGCTCTCACCCTGGCTTCCTTTCAAGGAGGCCAGGGAAAGAGTGCTGCAGTGCCGCCGAAGCCCTTCTTCTCTGTGCTGGCTGTCAAGGGCTTCCTTGAGGGCATGGAGAAGAAGGGCCTTGGTGGTAGGGATGTATGGACTGTGTAAAATCCCCTCCATCTGTATTTTGCGGATTGTCAGGTGCCTTTTGTTCCATTTTCTGCCCACAGACAGATGCAATTTTTTATTGTTGTTGTGCGGATAAATATGCAAATAATTTTGTAAGTATTTATGAAAGTATTTACATAAGTATTTACATAATTTACCTTAGTGCGTAATATTTAGTTATTGTCCCCCATTCCATTCAGTATTTCCTCAGCAGAAACTTATGTACTTCCCTACGAATTTATAGATGTAAATTTTGAGGAAAGTGAAAAAAATCATCCTGAAGTCCACGGACTCCTCGTGGCCTGAGGGGGTCGCTCTGCAGCAGATTCCGCAAGTTGGATTCCTGACATTTTAGTCCGTCAGGAATTTCTCCAGCATCCCTACTCAGTGGCCCCCTGCCCCCAGGGCTCTCACCCTGGCTTGCTCTCAAGGAGCCTGGGGAGAGAGTGCTGGGGTGCTGCTGAGGCTTCCTGAACAGCCGGCGTGGTCAGAAGAGTCCTGGTGAGCAACCTCACAAAATCTGACGGACACAGCAAGGCTCCAGGGGAATTCACAGGGCCCCAAGAGGCCCAGATTTCCCCATTGTGGACCCCCTCAGACTGGACATAGCAGGGTTTGTACAACTCTTGTCTTAATACATTTTGCAGAAAAGGCTAATGCATCTTATTTGGGTCAAAACTATTAATAGGTCAAACCTATTAAGAAGTAGAAATATGAATAGACAAAAAGAACAGAAATAATCATTTTTTTTCTTTAGAAACTCATCTTATTCCACAAATCCTTTAACAAAAAAACTTTTTGAAAAATAGTGGGGGAACAGTATTTAGCTCTCTCTCCCCTCTTCATTTTTGAACCATGACTATGGAATGTGTCTTGGGGAAACCACAGAAATAGAAGCATCTCCTGTGTGGAAATGTAAAGGATTTTTGAATAGATGTCTAGCAGATCACCCCCCAATGTGTCATAATCATGCTGGAATCTTTCAATTAGTACAACACTCTTTTTCTATAAAGTCTTTAGGGAACCTGCATTGTTTCAGTGAAGCCTGCTTTTCAGTTTGGTTTCTCACAAATTAAGTATTAAGACTATCTTGGGCAAAGTTTTGAAAACATCTTTAATTTGACCTCTGTGGGGTAGAACAAAGTGGTTGGGAGAGAAGTATGGCAATAAATTTAGTGAAGGGCTATCCTCAAAGTAATGCACAAAACAGTGGGCTGGTAGCTAGTGAAAGAAACACTAGAAAATTGAGGATATAAAGATGTGGGGGGATGTTGTAATTCAAAGATTTCAAAGCTGAAGAAGAGTGGTCTGTCTTCATATAACTCTGATTTATTAGATGTTCATGTTATTGGTGACTTACTGAGGAGTATGACCATCTGTTATAAGAAATGTTCACATTACAAATTTGCTCTTGAATATTCCCATGGTATTTAAGACAGCAGACTAGAAAGGTTTGCTGTTTAAAGTTTCCTTTTTCAATAACAATACTTAACATTTATTTAGTATTGCTGAGTGATCTAAGTACTTGATGTATATCATTATGTCAACAATCCATCCTTACAAGATATGTCAGTATTATTATACCCATGCTTGTTAGTTATCTATTTATTAAAAGCATGTTAAGCTCACTCTTCAGCTGAAAAGACTCCCAGAGTGGCTTACAACAAACAAGACAGTCCCTGCCCTTGGACTTACAATCTAAAAGGCATGACACAAAAGGAAAAAGGGACAAGAAGGTGAGAGGGGAAAAAGGAAGCTCAGATATCAGTCCTTCAAGTTTCAAAGTTCTTATGATGACCATGTTGAATAGAAGTAGTTCAGGAGAGGAGGACCCAAATGGAGCTGGTCTCTCAAGAGAATGGCCCTACTTCCCATCTCTCCCTCTGCTGCAGCCTGATGGAATGGCTGCTACTAAGTCAGTTGTGGAAAGGAGGAGTATAATAGGTCTAATCTCTGGACAGAGCTGCTGAAGTGGCCCCTTCTTCCCGTCTTTCCCTCTGCTGCAGGTATGGTTTGGGAAGAGAAGGGCTGTGCATGCCCCCCACACACTTTGCTTCGGATGCTGCTTCAGACCTTCTGAAGAAGTTCCACTTTGCTTAGGACCAATTCGGACCCCATCCGCTTCGCTTCAGATTCAGATCTGAAGTGAGATTCGAATATCCGAATCATTCTGATACAATGTCTTCCCATTGACTTGCATTGGAAAATAGAAATGGCCATAACATTTTCAGTTTTCATGATAACTACATGAAATTTGGGGAGCTGTCAGCCCCCGAGGAGGGGATTCCATCTGCCAAAGTTCAGACAGTTTGGCCCAGTGGTTCTTGAGATGGAATTAAAATTTAATTTTTTCAACAAAAGCTCTCAAAGGAAAGAGTTATAACTTTCCACTGTTTCCACAGAAGTTCATGAAATTTGGGGCCTCTCAGCCCCCATGGAGGGGATTCCACCTGCCAAGATAGTTTGGCCCAATAGTTTTTGTGCTAGGCACAGATAAAATGTGCTGTTCTCAGAAACTCAAACCAAAGATCATAAAGGGATAATCAGAAAAGTTATGTGTTTAAGCGGTAATTAGGAGGAGGTCATTATCTCTAATCTCTGCTGTAAGTTTCTTTGAATTGCAAATAACCCCTCTCCCCTAGTACTACAATATTTGGTAATCTGGGGCCAGATAAAGTTGGCATCCAGGCCACTGTGGACTGCCAATTTACCACCTTGGACTTAAGAGCTGGTTGATTCATGCAACTGCCCTGTGGCAAAAAAATTGCTGGATTTCTAAAGTCTGGTCAATGTAATATGCCTAGCTCCATCTTTTCCAAATCCATGCAACTTCCTTCTCACTCTCTGTCAAGTACTCTGTTTGATTGTAACAGTAGGGATGTTGGAGAAATCTGCAACTGAGTCAAGACTCGAAAGATGCCTCATATTGAGCTTGCTTGCTTTGCCACACAGTGGAGTATTATTTAAATAGATGTAGTGCTTTGCCCACTGTATTTTGAAATGTGGATGTGTGTAGTTCTTTGCTTGACTACAACACAAGGACACAGACACACACAGACACACAAAAGCAAAAGAAAAGCAAATACAGAACTATCTACAAGCAAAGAAAAGTGTGTGTGTGTGTGTGTGTGTGTGTGTGTAAAAGATATAGAGTTCAAAAATGGGAATGGAAGGAATACAGAAATTGAGAAGGGGGAGAGCCAAGAACAAGGCGAGTACTTTTTAAATCTTTTTTTCTGTTTTTTTCAAAGGATCTAGCTGGAAAACTGTGAAGAGTGGGAAAGAGTCCAACACACACACACATACACACACACACACACACACCACAGATCTAGCCAAACAACTTCAGAGCTCTCTCCAGTAACACCACCAGAACTCTGTCTTGTAATGAACAAACACAGGCTCCCCCCCCAATATATCCAATATCCCCCCCCACCACCACCACCACTGTTGCTGTTTGGAGACTGCTGGGTTATGCTCAGCCCTAATTTGGCAATTAGAGTTACCATTTGCCAAAACTCCCTCCCTCCGCCTTAGGGATGTATGAAAATCACTTACCTGTTCGCGGATTATGTTTATGGTGGGGGGGAGGCGTTCCGTCCCTCCCCCCGGAATCCTGGATGGGGGGTTGGCGCTCCGTTCCTCCCCCCTGGAATCCTCCGTGGCCGGCTGTGCTCCGCGGCAGCTCCGCCGAGCAGCCAGCCAGGCCCAGCCAGGCCAGAGCCGTCCGCAGCCGGATTTCCGGCCGCGGAGGACTCTGGGGGAAAAAACAACAACCCGCGTACGCAAATGGCGGCGGCTATGGCCGCCGCCATTTGTGTTCCTTATTTTTGACATCTTAATCTAGGTAAATATTTACGTAGACTAAGACGGCGAAAATAAGGGGAAGGCAAATAGCATAGTAGATGCTATTTGCGTTCCCCTTATTTTCGCCATCTTAGTCTACGTAATTATTTATGTAGACTAAGATGGCCCAAAATAAGGAACTCCATTTGCATACGCCTTTTTTTATTTTATTACCCAGACGTTTTAGGCTACATAAAAACTTACATAGCCTATCATGTGTGTGTAAAAAAACCCAAAAAACTGCAAATGGTGGTGGCAGCCAGTTGGAAGACCAGCCGCTGCAGCCGCCGCAGCCACCCGGAAGATCCGCCCCAGCTAAGTCTTGTCCCGGGGGGATCCACGGGGGGGGGGGGTGGCAGGCCGTTCCGCCACAAATTTCAGGGGGGTGAATGCACTGGCATTTGGCCTTCCCAAGATCCGTGGCGGAATTCTCTGCCATCCCTACTCCTCCTCCTTTCCCCTTCCTCCTCCCTCCCCCTCCTATCTACCTCCCTGATCTTTCTGAATTTGATACATTTTGGTAGGGATGTCAGAAAATTCTGCCACGGATCTCGGTGAGGCCGAATGCCAGTGCATTTGCCCCCCCGAAATCTGTGGCGGAACGAAGCCCCCCACCCCCCACCCCACGAAAGGTGCATGAAATGGAGCACTCACCTGCTGCCGTTCGCGCTGCTCTGGGAATGGTGGCCGCGTCTGCAGCTGCCATTCGCTTCCTCATTATAGCCGTGATAGGCTACATAAATAATTACGTAGCCTATCATGGCTAATGCAGGGATACCATTTGCATCCCTGCGGAGGCCGTGATAGGCTATGTAAGTATTTACGTAGCCTATCACAGCAAAAAAAAAAAGCGAATGCAAATGGTGGCAGCTATGGCGGCTCCGCAGCTACGTAAATATTTATGTAGGCTATTATGGCAAAAAAAAAGGAATGCAAATGGCGGCTGCCATAGCCGCTGCCATTTGCGTTTGCTGTTTTTTTTTTTTTTTGCCATGATAGGCTACGTAAATATTTACATAGGCTAAAACGGCAAAAAAAAGGGAACGCAAATGGCGGTCGCCGTAGCTGCCGCCATTTGCGTTCACTGTTTTGTTTTGTTTTTTTGCTGTGATAGGCTACGTAAATATTTACATAGCCTATCACAGCAAAATACAGGGATGCAAATGGCAGTGGCTATGGCAGCTGCTATTTGCATCCCTGCAGGCTACCCAGCGGCTGGATGTTCAGCTGCAGGAGGCCCCGGACAGCGGCTCCGTGGAATCTCCATGGAGCAGAGCCGGCCAGGGAGAATTTTGGGGGGAGGGACGGAGCGCCTCCCCCCCACCGCGAATGTCACCCTTCGAAAAGGTAAGTGACTTTTGTACATCCCTACATTTTGGCAACAGACTGTCTGGGCTTCAGAAGGTATCAGAATGGCTCTGAATCTCTGAGGCAGACTGAGGTGCTTTGTTGGTGACCCGCTTTGCTTCAGTGCACCTCAGTGCTGGTTTGATTTGCTTCGGATTGAACCCCGATTTGCTTTGGGATTTGGATTTGACACTGAAGTGATGCACAGCCTTAGATGACAGTAGGGATGTATGAAAGTCACTTACCTTTTTGCGGAATGTTTCGCGGTGGTGGGGAGGGGCTCCGTCTCTCCCCCCAGAATCCTTGATGGGAGGGGAGGCAATCCGGTCCTCCCCCCAGGATCCTCGACGGCTGGCTCTGCTCCGCAGCCAGGCCGTGGAGCAGCCGGCCAGGGCCATCCGCAGCTGGATTTTCAACTGTGGACGGGCTGTTGCGGATGCAAATGGCGGCCGCTGTAGCGGCCGCCATTTGCATCCAGCCAGGCAGCCATGATAGGCTATGTAAGAATTTACGTAGCCTATCACAGCTAATCCCCCCAAAAAACAAAACAGTGTACGCAAATGGCGGCGGCTATGGCGGCCGCCATTTGTGTTCTCTATTTTCCGCCATTTGCGTTCTCTATTTTTCGCCGTTCTATCCTACGTAAATATTTATGTAGGCAATTGCGGTGAAAAAAAAGGGAACTGCAAATAGTGTAGTGATTGCTATTTATGTTTCTTTTTTTTCACCGTAAAAGCCTACATAAATATTTACATAGAATAAAATGGTGGGAAAAAAAGAAACACAAATAGCGCCCACTACACTATTTGCGGTTCCCTTTTTTTCGCCGTAGTTGCCTACGTAAATATTTACGTAGGCTAGAACGGCGAAAAATAGAGAACGCAAATGGCGGCCGCCGTAGCTGCTGCCATTTGCATACGCTGGTTTTTTTTGTTTTTTTTGGGGGGGTTGCCATGATAGGCTACGTAAATTCTTAAATAGCCTATCACAGCTTGAAGGATGGCAGTGGTGGCCACAGCAGCCCAGCTGCGGCCAGCCAGGAGACCAGCCGCCGCTGCTGCCAATGCCGCAGCCGGAACCGCCGCCGCTGCCACCAAATCTGCCGCATCTGCCCCAGGTAAGTTCCATCCCGGGGGATTCCGCGGGGAGGGAGGAGGCCGTTCCGCCATGAATTCTGGGGGCCTGGATTCTTTAGAATTTTAGAATTTTCCATGGAATCCATGGCGGAATTCTCTGTCATCCCTAGATGAGAGTGCCTGCCTTTTCAAATGTCACCTATGAAATTCCTGGCCTAGGAATGGAGCTAGAAGCTTCCTGGTTCATGGTTCAGTCCCTTAGCAGTAGGCAAAAATAGGTTTCTCATTACATTTATGTCTATATCCTGGGACAGGCGATCAGAGACATTATTAATGTATCTTAATGGACAGACTGATCTTTCAAGTAGGGAGGGACAAGAATTTCATTTCAGTTCATTAAACATCAGAACTTGCATGGTTTGCAACCCCCAATGTGAATGCTAGCACATTTTTCAGGGAAAGCTTGCACTGTCAGGGTGGAAACTGAGCCCATAGATCCCTAGAGCAGTTCTGGTTCTGAGGAAGAGCAATAACCCATGGGAGAGGAGCTCGTTCATGTCTCACAGGCACAGCGGCAGGGAGAGGTTCCTCCTGCCTGCATTCCTGAGAGAGATAGTGACCCTGGCAGTGAGAGAGTGGGGGAGGGGGTCTTGCTGGATGCTCAGCGCAGACGCAGGGAGCGGTGCCAGATGGAGGGCGCCAAGAGGAGGCGCTCTGCCCGCTTGGCACTAAAACAACGGTCGCATCCCGAGGACCCAAGGGTAAGAGGGAGGGCCTCTCCACAGCCCATAAGTTCAGAGTCTTCCTGCCCTCCTCCTTCAAACGGGGACCAACTGCCTTACCTGTAGCTTAGGCTATTCTACTAACTACCCCAGTGCAGTTCCTTGCTTAGTCGCTGGTGATTAGCATCTGAAAGAGTCGTTAAGTTGTAAAAGGAATAAAGCCTTGGAAAGAATCCCTTTCATCTGTGGCTATTGGAGGGGACTGTAAGAGGCAGCTAGGGCGCTCCTGACATGCACATTCCTGAACTTGTGAACACATTCACGAAATGCATTTGAGAGAAAAATGTGTACTTTAAAAATGCACATTTTGAAAAAAATACACATTTTCACACTTTAGCATGGAGGGAAAGTATGCATTTGGGAGCACTCTTTTAAAAATGCACACCCAAATGCACATTTTTACTATTCAAACAACAACAGAAAGCTCACATTCAGGTATGGGAATGAAGCAAACTGAACTTTGAGGAGAATATATGCCCTTACTGGAGAACCTTGACAAGCTTTAGCTTTGCTGATTCTCCCATCCCTTTCTTTGTCTTTTAAATATCATTTTGATGAAAATCAGTCTCTAGCCATCTATGGGAAAGGTTTTTCTGTGTAGTTTTATATTGCTCCCGCTGCTGTCTCTCTGCTACTTCTCCAAGCTAGAAAATGCTGTCCATCTTTCAGAATGACAGTGGCAGTTAAGTACTGGATGGATTTCCTGTGCCAAGAGTGATCTACAAAGAGCAAACTGCAGTTGCATCATGCTCTTGCCTATGGGAATCTGATACAATTTTTCAGTACCTAATGTGTACAATAAACATGTGAAGGTGCTTCAAACTATGCTGATCTGCTTGGGTTGGTTTCAGACAGAGGTGTCTGGTGCCTCCCAGCTGCTTTGCACTACAAGTCCCATCATTCTTGAACACTGGCCATGTTGGCTGAGGCTGATGGGAGTTAAAGTTCAAAACATCTGGAGGACATACATTTGGGGAAAGTTGGACTAGGAAGAACCATTTAAAGTTGACTTCCCACAAATAAGAGAAAGAAATTCAGTAAATGCCTAGCAGAATAAGATTCTACCCTCTTACTACAAACTCCTTCAGGAAATAGTGCAAGAAGACAAGGAAGAGGAGGTGTAATATGTTGTTTGTTGCTAGGCTTGCTTTGATCTGTCCTCAGTTTCTCTGTTGTTAACAACTATGTAGCACGTTAATGAAACTGTAGCCCTATTCAGGCATTTTCAAAGCATTAAAAAAAACAGTTTGAGGAGAGGAAGCATGCTAGCCCTACTTCCTCCATTGTCATGTTTATCGCTCTCTACTTATGGTGGGTGACTTTTTAAAGAGGATTGCCTTCTGTATATATGAAGGCTCTTCATGCAACTGAGAACACCAATTTTCGGATATAGGAGTCTCTCCTCTTCAGAAAGGTGCTCACCACAAGTATAGGGTGAACGAAACAGGGCATGGCATGGCTAGCTTGCTCCCTCTCTTCATGCATTTAGTTTAACCACTTTGAGACTGCCTGAATAGGGCCTTTATCAATGCATGTCCTTGTAAGAATGGAGGGAAAGTTCTTGTTGCCTTTCTGTATCCAGTGCAGCTTTTGCCAACATTTATTCCCTCCACATTCCATTGTCATACAGGCCTAATCTTAATCTACTTTAAGATCTGAATTTTAAAAAGCTAAGATAATTTCATGACCATTTTCATTTTTCACATTTTGGGGGTTCACAACATTCTTCTGAGATTCCTGTCTGCAAGCATATTTTCACATCATCTCTTCCAGGAATAGTTATTATGCTGCACTGTAGTGTTGTCTGAATAAATTGAATATATGCCTTTACTACCTACTGGTTGCAAATGGGGAAATTTTGTAGAGCTGTTGATTTGTGCAGCCTACCTGGGGATAAAGGGGGAACTTGTGTGACTCTTGGCAGAGCACTTGACATGATAAATCAAAGCCTATAGCTGAATTAGTTACTTTTTGCTGTGGCCTTGTTTGCATACACATACAGTTTCCAAGAAATCAGCAAGTGGAAAACTCTGCCTGAGTTACTGAAGAATATCACTAAATTTCCAGTTCTGCATATTTGGTTTCTTCATATGGGAAATAGGCTGCATAACTCGGAGGAGTGATAAGACTCTAGAAATGGCTTGCAGCAGTGTATTCCTATAAAATAAAATTAACTTTACTGAAATAAGGGGTTTTGAAACTGCAATACATTTTGCCTTGGATCCTGTCTCATTGCACAGGACAGGGAAGGATGTAGAACTTTGTCATATATCTCTCTAATATGATGCAATGCTGAGATAAGGTGATGACCATATTTTTAAAGTGTAAGATAGTGATGTACCTCAAGGGATCCATGGGCAAAAGAGATCCTAGCCCAAAATATATCAGATTGACATATAGAGCTCCCCTTGCAGTTTACTGAGAAGTAGCCTCCAAATGCATCTTGAAATTTCCTTTGGGCAAAATTCAGGTGCAACTCTACTAGAGAGGGTCACTGCTGTCTGAAAGTCATCTGTCTTCTCCTTGGCATCTACCATTTCTGTCTTCTCCTTGGCATCTACCAGTTCTTTATAAAACATTAGGGATTACTCCAGCACACAATTCCTCTTTCAGCTTAAATGGCACGGAGAATTTATATAGGCAGCATATAATTGCCTAATTATAATTAATTGGTTAGATCATTATAATTAATCACTACTATTTCTGTAAAAAGTGCCATGAGATATTGGATGATGATGGGAAATAGTAAGGCTCTTACTATTTTATATGTTGGGCTACGTTGGAATTGTATGTATGGAATAAAATGCCATATCGCATTCATCAACAGAAATGAATAGGTGCTGTGCACATATCCATTTCCAAGTTTTGTACCTTTTGAGTTATGGTCAGAAGAAGAAGTTATACTTGGTCACCACTGGGGGGGGAACTGCAAGAGTTTCTCCTTGAGACTGGGATGAAGAGAGGGTCAGAACCTTGCTGAGATGGGAGGTGAGATGAGGAGGTGTTGCCTGCCTGTTAACTCAATGCAATGAGATGCACAATGACTACAGGGTTGGGGGCTGGAGGGAATTACAGTTGGGCTGAGTGAGATGGCTCAGAACTGATTGCTTGCCTTATACCCAAGCCTGTTCATTAAGGGTGGTTACTTGATTGGACTGGATGGATTTGCCTGCTATTGTTATTTGGGGGATGGTAAGTGTTGCATATTTATATGAGATCTTGACTGCATAGCTGTTTTTGGCTGTTTTAATTTGGATCAGTCACATGTTCAGGAGAGGGAGAGAGGGGGGTGCTGCCATTTTAGTCATAACTGGCAGGGAGAGTTATTTTGATGGAGGTGGAACAGGCCAATGGAGAGGAGGCATCTTGTGACTGCACCTCTTTCTATTTTACCATACACCTGAATGTCCTAGCAGAAACCCTTCCGCTCATGAAATGCTGCTGCCCAATGCCAGATAAGTAACTGGTAAGAGACTCTGATCCAGGATGTAAGCCTGGATGGACAAGCTGATCCAGCATGTCACAAGTATGACTACCTGGCTGGGTGCGGAAGGAGGGTCAGTGCAGCAGCAGTTGAGATTTGATGGATGGGGAGGTTAAGTTGCAGTGATCTATCATGCATCTGTTTCCTGACAGAGATACCCGGTCCTCCTTATAGTAGGGCATCAAAACAGGATTGGAATTCTTTTTGATGTCTCTGCTCAATGGTCTCCCTGTCAGAGCTGGTAGAGGTGGTCTCAGATGTGGTGTTGACTTCCCCCAAACTGATCGCGCTGGGGGATTTGACCATTCATGCTGAGGAACTCAGGAACAGCTCTCTTTCATGTCTTTCATGGTAACCATGGGCCTGTGTCAATCAATACCTGGCCCCACATATGTAGCAGGGCACACTCTCGATTTGGTTTTTGCTGGCCATCTGTTCAAAAGTCCTCTGTTTTCCTGGACCAGGGAAGGGCGGCCTCCACCTGACAGACCTAATCTGGCCTGGTTGAGCACCCTCTGTGGGCCCTGCGCCAGCCTTCTCCAACCCCAGAGTGTAATTGAGCCTGATGCCTTCCCCACCTCCATGGTGTAATCTAGCCCCCATACCAAAAATGTTTGCCCTCCCCTTTCCTGGACAGATCATTCCCTAATAGGATTATTATTTTGCTGGGACTGTGAAACTCTGTAGGGGTAGATGACCTACACTTCTGCCTTCAGACACTGATAGATGCAAGTGGATTCTTGAATGCTGTAGTGGATTTTTCAGCTGCTAGAGCAGGTGATCTAAAACTGGTGGATCTATGGAATGGAAAGATCCAGTTGATCGCTCTTAAGCATCCTCTTCCATTGCACAGAGCCCAGGTCCCTTGGGTTTCTGAGGAGCATAGGGCAATTAAGCAACTGGGGGAGGGCTAAACTGATGATTGAAGAGAATCTGGGATGAATCAGACAGAGCATAGGTTAGAGACCATTTTAGAGTTTATTCCATGGTGGTGATGGCAGCAAAGAAGTTTTTCTTCTCTGCCACAATTGCATCAACACACTGTCATCCAATTTGGGTTGTTTCAAGTGGTAAAGGCATTGTTACAATATAATTATTACATTCTTAATTGTTCTGAACCACCCAGCAAGCTTTGTCTATTAGGTTGTATATAGGGATGTCAGAGAATTCCGTCACGGATCTTGGTGAGGCCGAATGCCAGTGCATTTGGCCCCCTGAAATCCATGGCGGAATGAAGCCCCCACCCCCCGTAAAATGGGCCCAGAACGGAGCACCTATCTGCTGCCATCGGCGCTGCATTGCGAATGGAGGCCGCATTCGCTTCTTCCATATAGCTGTGATAGGCTGTGTAAATACTTACGTAGCCTATCACAGCTAATGCAGGGACGCCATTTGCATCCCTGTGGAAGCCGTGATAGGCTGCATAAGTATTTACGTAGCCTATCACAGCAAAAAAAAGGGAACGCAAATGGCAGCGGCTACAGTGGCCACCATTTGCATACCCTTTTTTTTTTTTTTTGCCGTGATAACCTACGTAAATACTTATGTAGCAGAGCAGAACCAGCCAGAGAGAATTTCGGGGGGGAGGGACAGAGCACCTCCCCCCCACCGCGAATGTCACCCTTTGAAAAGGTAAGTGACTTTCGTACTGTCAGGGGGCCCTAGCCGGCCTCTTTCAGTCTACTCCAGTAGCCAACTCCAGACACAGACAAAGGATTCTTTTCAAGGCTTTATTCCTTTTACAACTTAATAACTCTATCACCAGTGACTAAGCTATGAACAGCAGCGTAATCTATGCCCTGGGTTGGAAACAGTTGGTCCCCGTTTGAACAAGAATCACTTGCAGACCCTGAACTTATGGGCTAGGGAGAGTCCCTCCCCTTTTCCCTTGGGTCCTCTGGATGCGACTGTTGCTTGCATGCCAAATGGGCGCTACACCTCCATAGCTCATCTCTCTTTGCATCTGCATCGAGCATCTAGCCAGCCCTCCTCCCGCGCTCTTTCACTCCCAGGACCGCTATCTATGTCTGGAATGCTGGCAGGAGGAATCTCTGCCAGCTGCAGGGCCTGGGAGGGATGAGCATAGGGATGTGCGAAAGGGACTTACCTTGTCCTGCAGCTTGCTTCACGCGAGGGGGGGAGGCACCCCGCCTCGCCCGGCTGAAATTCAGGCCGGGGAGAAGCGCCCCGTCTCCCCGGCCGCGAAAGAAAAAGTGAAAAAAAAACCCAAACCCCGTGATAGGCTACGTAACGATTAACGTAGCCTATCACGGCTAGATTTCCAAAATCAGCCGTGATAGGCTACATTAATCGTCACGTAGCCTATCACGGGTGACTTTGGGGGAAAAAAAAAAAAAGCACATACGCAAATGGTGGCAGCCCATGGGCGCCGCCATTTGCGTTCCTTATTTTGGCACATCTAGTCTACGTAAAGATTTACGTAGACTACGGCGAAAATAAGGCAACGCTATTTGTGTTGCCCTTATTTTCGCCGTAGTCTACATAAATCTTTACGTAGACTAGACGTGCCAAAATAAGGAAAGCAAATGGCGGCACCCATGGGCCACCGCCATTTGCGTATGTGCTTTTTTTTCCCAAAGTCACCCATGATAGGCTACGTGACGATTTACGTAGACTATCACAGCTGACTTTGGAAATCTAGCTGTGATAGGCTACGTAAATCGTCACGTAGCCTATCACGGGTGTTTGTGTGTGGTTTTTTTTTTACTTTTTTATTTTGCAATGGCGGCGCCGGCAGCCAGTCGGGAGACCGGCCGCCACCCCCGCCCCCAATGAACCGCCGCTGAACCGCCGCTGGGACCCGCCGCCGGGAGGGACATTCGCCAAAGGTAAGTCTCATCCCGGGGGGGGTGGGGGGCCGGCGGAGAATTTCCCCAACACTTTCGGGGGGCCGAATGCCTCAGCACTCAGCCTCCTGAAGATTCTTGGAGAAATTCTCCGCCATCCCTAGATGAGCGCACTCCTCTCCCATGAACAGCTGTTCCTCCTCAGAATCAGAACTGCTCTGAGGTTCTATGGGCTCAGTGTTCACCCTGACACGTACATCCCTAGTTGTATAGAAATGTAATAAATAAGCCCCAGAGTAGGAATGGGAGAACTAGGAATACTCCAGTTTGCTAAGATTCTCCAGTCTCTACTTTGTAGCTAGGGATGGTGCAGGTGCCCAATTGGGTCCAGGACTCTAGTGCCCCCCCACTAGGGATGTACGAAAGTCACTTACCTTTTCGAAGGGTGACATTCGTGGGGGGGGAGGCACTCCATCCCTCCCCCCAAAATTCTGGCTGGGGGGGAGGCGCTCCGTCCCTCCCCCCCCCGAATCCTGGCTGGCCTGCTCTGCAAATGGCGGCGGCCGTAGCTGCCACCATTTGTGTACCTGCAGTCAGCTGTGATAGGCTACGTAAATGTTTACGTAGCCTATCACGGCTGATTTAACAGGAAAAAAACCCGCGCGTACGTAAATGGCGGCGCCCATGGGCGCTGCCATTTGCATATACGCAGTTTATTTTTTTCCTTTTAAATCAGCCGTGATAGGCTACGTAAAGATTTACGTAGCCTATCATGGTTTTTTGTTTTGTTTTTTACTGGAAATGGCAGCGGTGGCAGCCGGTCGGAAGACCGGCCACTGCCGCCGCACCGCCGCCGCACTGCCGCCAAGCCGCTGCCGAGCCGCCGCCGCTGCTGCTGCTGCCAGGAAGATTCGCCAAAGGTAAGTCCCATCCTGGGGGGGGGTGGGGGGGCAGACCGTTCCGCCACCGATTTCGGGGGGCCGAATGCGCTGGCATTCAACCTCCCCGAGATTCGTGGTGAAATTCTCTGACGTCCCTACCCCCCACATCCTGAGCCATGCCCACTGAGCCCCTGCTCAACTCCCCCCCCACTCGCCAAGCCACCTGCACTCACCTGAGACCCATCCGCCAGTGCTGCAATCACCATTTTGCGAAAGAAAATAGAGATCACAAATATGCACACACCTCATCTTATGCAAAATGGCACATATACCGAAGATTACAGGTATAATTGGGCCATTTTGTTGTCTAAGACACTATGATGGAAGTTAGGCCTGACACTAGCACTAAAAAAAAAAAAAAATGATTTGGTCTTTCTATCTATACATATTTTATGCCTGTTACTCTGTGGACAGTGAACACAGTGGGATAAATAATCAACTCTGAATTTCTTTCACAAATATAAGTGCTCTATACCAGCCTTCCCCAACCTGATACCCTCCAGATTTTTTGGATTTCAATTTCCATCAGCCCCAGCAAGCATGGTCAAAGTCCAGGAATGCTGGGAGTTGTTGAAAACATCTGGAGGTCACCAGGTTGGGGAAGGCTGCTCTTCCAGGTGGGATTGTGTAGAGTGTATCTATTTGTGAAATATATTTACCAAATATAGCTAGGGTGGCATACAATATAAGTACCCATAATGCATACTTTCTGATTATAGAGCTAATATCAAAACCTTGCAGTTGGTCTGTGTTAAAGTACAGTTTGTAATTTTGAAGATAAAGCACTTCATTTATTTATTTATTTTTTTAAAAAAAATATATTTGGGTTTGTATATGAATGCCAAGGCACTATTCAAATTATTTCTGAAAGGTCTAACCTTTCTATTTTAATGGAAATGTATATTAAAAAAAAAAAACACAATGAGATTCTATAGTACTTTCAGATTTTAGGATTCAATCCAGTTGCATTGTTGGAAGGAAAACTGCCAGTTTGCACTTAGCACTATGGATATTCACTTCAAATGCTTCTACTGTGTGAAAATATAAAATTCAAATTCATGAAGAAGAGAGCCAATTTTAAACTGATAAACTACTTCCATAGGATTCTCAGCCAACAATTCTTGGGGGGGGGGTTGTTTGTTTTTAATGGGCATTTACTTTTTGTGCTATGATTTGGAAGTTTTCTGTGAAGTTCTGTTTATAATATCTGTTCTCCTGAAAGAGATGGCTAATTAACTGAAATTATGCAATTTTTTGCTGGTATGAGAAGAAAGAAGCAAGAAAATCTGAGCATCGTTAACAGTAGTCCTGACAATGTCTGCCTTTGTCGAGGATGGAATTGATGTCATATTTGGCAGCCAACCAAATCTGTACTGCAAGCAACACAACAATATTTTGGACATGCTTTACAGGGATTTCCCTTCCACAATCTTTTTGTGAAGTATCTCAGCCAGGACCACATTTTTCTCTTTTTACAAATAATTAATATCAGGACTACAGCTTGTTCTTAACACTTCATAAGCAGTTAGAGAAATGTGGCATATTACAAAGAACTTAGGTCAGACCTACCTAGTTTCCTTCTTTGATAAATTAGTAGACAAGGGAAGTGCCTTCAGTAAGGCTAGTCACATCTGACATTTTTGTAAGAAAGCTTAAGCTGGCTAACAGAAATTACTGCATGATGGGTATTCATCTGGTTGGAAGACCAGAAGCAAATTATAGCAGACTTAACCAGCCAACAACTTGGGAAGATCTATCCAGCTCCATTCTAAGAGTTCTGGAATGACCTAGCTTTTGGCTTGATGCATACATTACCTTTGTGGCAGATGGAGCTCCCTGGCTACATAACATATAGATATTTGTATCACATCCAAATTTCCTACACTAACATCCCCAGATCCTGTTCCATTTGGATTGCTATTGCAAGCATTGACAGTATCTGCATGTTACAACCTCAGGTAATACAAACATGCTTACATAAGTAGATCATCATGGCAACAGGTCCCTGGAAGTGTCCTTCCTTCATAAATGTTCTAGCAGCAGACTAATAGGTATGTGCTGATTAGATGGGAGAACCACTCAGGATGAAATTGGGATAATCAGGCAGAGCATTCACCACCACCACCCCAGTGATGTTCTGCCTTCTTTAGTGTCTATGTGATTTAGTGGCGGGCCAAGGTTTTTTCTTCTGAGAATTCTGAGAGTGCAACACAGGTGAGATGGAGGACGCGTGCACAACAGGCAGGGGAGAAAGAGAGGCAGGCATGTGTGTGCAGCAGCAGCAGCCCCCAGCCAGAACAGAGAATGACTTACTGTTAAGGTGGGAGAAGCTGCAAGCAACTGACTGGACTCAAGGCTGCAGTACTATGTTCGAGTGACTTCCTGGAAACTTGGGGAGAGGAGAGAAAGCATGTGGGCTCTGGTATGAAGAGTGAGAGGGCACTACCCTACTACCCACACTAAGGGTGTCTCTACATTAAGCAAAAAACCTGCAAAACCCCACATCCTTTCTGGAGCTTCCTGCTTTCGGTTTCTCTGCAGGATTAGGAAAGGCTTCTTTACATGGCAGCCACGTGGTTTGAACTGGGGGTGTCTCCTTCTCTGGCATGTGTGCAAAGGAGCAGGGTGGTGGTGGTTCTTGTTTTCGTACGTTAACTTCTGCTGCACTGTTTTCTCGCAGCCACCAGAAAGCCTCTGACTTACTTCTGAGTAGACATAAAATGTAAGATTGTGCTGTAAGGCTGCAACCCTTGAGAACTTACTTGGGAGTAAGCTCCATTGAACTTAATGGGGTGCTCTGAAACAACAGAGGACGTTGCTTCAGAGCTTGGTGGGGTGGGGGATCAGATGTGTCTCCCTACATTGCAGGGAGGCATTTTACCCTCTTCTCCTTCCAGCTGAGAAATGTGCTCAAGCATTTACATGGCAGACATGTGGTTTGAATCAAGGAAAGTCCTTCCTCAGCAAGACTTGAGTGGAGGCAGGAATGGAATTGGTGGGTGATTCTTGCCCTCAAGACTGTCTAATTATTATTATTATTATTATTATTATTATTATTAAATTTATTAATCGCCCATCTGGCTGGTCACCCAGCCACTCTGGGCGATGTACAACATACAATACAACAGTTTAAAACAATAAAATTCTACAATAAAAACATTTTCTAAAATACCCTAACCCTCCCCAAATGCCTGCCTGAACAACCACATTTTTAATGCACGACGGAAGCTCATTAAAGAGGGGGCATGACGGAGTTCCCTAGGGAGGGAGTTCCACAGAGTGGGGGCCACCACAGAAAAGGCCCTCTCCCTCGTCCCCACCAGTCTAGCTGTCCTGGCTGATGGGACAGAGAGAAGGCCATCCGAGGCTGATCTTGTTAAGCAGCCTGTCTGGTGCTGCTAGAGGTGCTCCTTAAGATAGGCTGGGCCGGAACCATATAGGGTTTTAAAGGTCAAAACCAACACCTTGAATTTGGCCTGGAAAACAACTGGTAACCACTGCAACTCCTTCAGCACTGGAGTGATGTGATCTCGCCAGCGGCTACCTTTAATCAGGCGAGCCGCCGCATTCTGTACCAGCTGCAGTTTCCGAACCGTCTTCAAGGGTAACCCCACGTAGAGCGCATTACAGTAGTCTAAATAAGAGGAGACCAGGGCATGTACTACCGATGGGAGCAGATGGTCGGGAAGGAAGGGATGCAGCCGCCGTATCAGATGGAGTTGATACAGCGCTGTCCGGCTCACAGCTGACACCTGAGCCTCCATGGACAGCTGGGAGTCCAAAATGACCCCCAGGCTGTGGACCTGGTCTTTCAAGGGTAGCCGTACCCCATTCAACACCAGGTCAACATCCCCCAACCTCCTCTTGTCTCCCACCAAAGGTACCTCGGTCTTGTCAGGGTTCAGCTTCAGCTTATTCCTCCCCATCCAGCCACTCACCGTCTCCAGACATTTGGACAGGGATTCTACAGCCAATCTTGGTGAAGATTTGAATGAGAGGTAGAGCTGCGTGTCATCCGCATATTGATGACACTGCACCCCAAACCTCCTGATGATAGCCCCCAGCGGCTTCACATAGATGTTAAATAGCATCGGGGAGAGGATGGAACCCTGTGGCACCCCACAAGTGAGTGGCCACGGGTCCGAAACCTCCTCTCCCAGTGCTACCCTCTGGTACCTGCCAGAGAGGAAGGACTGGAACCAACGCAATATGGTGTCTCCAATGCCCAACCCCTCCAGGCGGTCCAGGAGGATACCGTGGTCAACGGTATCAAAAGCTGCTGAGTGGTCGAGGAGAACAAGGAAGGAGCATTCACCCCTATCCAGAGCCCTCCTCATATCATCTACCAAGGCGACCAAGGCCGTTTCTGTCCCATGCCCAAGCCTGAAGCCTGACTGAAATGGGTCTAGATAATCAGTTTCTTCCAAGTGTGCCTTCAACTGCACCACCACCACCCGCTCAATCACCTTGCCCAAAAATGGCAGATTTGAGACTGGGCGAAATTTGTTCAAAACTTGAGGATCCAAGGAGGGCTTCTTTAAGAGCGGTCTTATCACTGCCTCCTTGAGGGCTGATGGCATCACTCCCTCCTCAAGGGAGGCATTCACCACCGCCCTGATCCCCTCACCCAGTCTTTCTCTGCAGCCCATAATGAGCCAAGATGGGCAAGGATCAAGTAAGCAAGTGGTCGGCCGTACAGATGAAAGCACCTTGTCCACTTCATCAGGAGGAAGAAGCTGGAACCGATCCCACAAAACCGGTTTGCCACAGGCCGCCTCTTGCTCACTAACTGTATCCACAGCGTGCAGAGTAACACACCTAATCTGATCAATTTTATCTGCAAAGTGCCTTGCCAAGGCCTCACAGGAGGCCTTAGAATGCTCCAGTGGTTCCGGAGCCACAGGACCGACCAGGCTCCGGACCACTTGGAACCAGGGCCGTGAGCCAGGGCCTGCAGGAGAAGCTACCATCACCATCGGGGAAGAGGCGGGCCTGCTGCTGGGCCTGCTGCTGCTGGGCCTGCTGCTGCTGCTCGGTCTCCTTCCGTGCAACCCCACAGCCCATCCTCAATGCCTTCAGCATCCTGACTGTGCCCCCAACAACCGAAAACAAATGCCCACAGCTGGCAGACACAGCAGTTTCTTCCACTATTGGAGAATTTCAGGGGGAGGTCATGGCACTCCTGTTCCATGGACTGGAAAAAATATCACATTTTTTGCATTTGGGGAAAACACTAGATAGTCTGGGGGAAATTGTGGGAGATGCCCTGGAGGTTAACGGTAAATCATGTAAAGAGCCCACAAACTTCAGAGAGAGAGCCATCTCAATAGTAGGATAAAAGCTATTTCCTGCACAAAATAACCTGATCTGCACCTTTGGGACTAATGTGTAGAATGGAACTTTTTTTAATGCAGATTAATGTGAAAACATAATGGATTTATGGGGAAAATCATGCAAAAGTGGCATGGACAAGAAATAGATCTGTCCATCCCCCAAAATGACAGAAGTGTACCAAGGGATGTAGGGGGATATAACGCACAATGAAATCCAGCTGGAACAGCGTTAGACAGAAAAAAGTGTGACTGAATGAACAAATGTAAGATGAGTAATAAGTAATAATTTAAGATTAAGATTGAAACAGCAATTGCATTTTAAAAGATAATCTGTAGAAAATGATGAGGTGGAATGCATTGCCTCTTCTGGTCTCAGCACGTATACACTGGTCACTTGGTGGGGTGGGCGGAGACAATATTGCATTATTGCAAAGTGATCAATGTATAGTTAGACTTTGTTTTCTTGCCTTAAAAAACTAAGCGTGTTAGAGAACCTGCTTACCACCTTGAGTGCCCCTTTTGGGGAGAAAGATGTGATACTAATCAAATAAATAAATACATATGTATACCTTGTCTACGCATGAAGTAGTCATATTTGTAGGAAAGAGCAGATTTTAACATGTAAATCAGTCCAACACTATGGAAGTCGTGAAGCTACAGCACTTTCCACCAACTGAGAGTTGATTTAAAGCTCACATTAATGTACTGATAATTGGCTTTAGCTATATCTGCTGTATTCAGAGAAGGAATGGGGGAGAAATTTCTTCAGTTCCCATTTTAATGCACTTTGCTAATTTCGCACTTTCGAGCCAATACAATAACCAAGCATTAAAAAAAGTATGTATTAGGAGAAATGCACATGAATGTGTGCAAATTTTCATGTGAACTTTAAAAAAAAAAAAAAACAAGTCCAAGTTTGGGATGAACTGAATTTAAGACTGGAAAAACTGAAAAACAAGAGACTAAGAGAAACTGAAATTGACAGATTCATCATCCATTCCTAATTCCAAATACCTGACAGCAGCTACTCTTCATTTTTATTATTATCTTTTTAAAGTATGATTGTCAAAGTCGGATCTGGTCGGCCCTGGTGGCATTTTGCTTGTTTTAATTTGAAAGGCCTAACTCAGCTGTGATCATTGTAATCTTTGACTTGTGTTACCCAGGAAACCAGAGAACCTTTTTATATTACATTGGTTCATTTTTCTCACTCCCTCTTTATTCATTCTTGGCTAGCCAGTTTTGTTTCAGAGTGTATGCTGTAGTGTTTTGTTCTGTTAAATCACCACTACTATGCTGTCATTCTCTTTTTCATAAATGCTGCTCATTACAGTATTTTAACATATGGTGATTGTTGCTCAGGGTCTTATATTTACTTGAATAAAACTGAAGTCCAATAATGTATGTGCTGCAGTCAAGGCAAAGAACAACAATGGTGCCTTAAATCGTAAGGATGTACACAGGAATGCTAATTGCATATGAATTAACAATTTCAAAGGAATGGAAATTACAATTTTGTAGTAGTCGTTAAAATAACGAATTCTTCTTGAACCTTTAGTTCAGAACTTGTACTCTGTTGAGTTTTCACAATGTTTGATTGTTTTTATTTCTGAAAAGCCCTATCAGGTATTGGGGGAACTGTTTGGGGTTGGGGGGATGGCCACTTGTTTGAAGATCCCCCCCTGCTGCCACCATTATTGCTAGCAGGTATTGTTCCACAAGCCTGCTGCTGCTATGATGTCATTTCTTTTTAACGTGAAAGAATTTCCTCACCACATTATAAGAGGAATCACATAATGACTTCAAGAAACAGGTAGCTGCCTCATACTGATTCAGACTATTGGTCCATCTAACTTAGTGTTGTCCGGGGTGGGGTGGGGGGACACACACAACTTTTTTGGATTCATGGGCACTTATGGAAATTTGAGAAAACACTGTCACTACAACAAAATGGTTGTGATGGGGGTGTGGCTAATCACAAAGAAGAACTTGCTTGTACAAGAGACTGAGTATAAGGCAGAAGTTTGATCTCAGCTCCATCAAAAACATGTTTGATTCCACATAGCACAACATCATACATTATAAATCAGACTACTGCATGTAATATATGAAATAACAATTAGTTTGTGATTATTCAGGCCTGATGTTTAAAAGGATTTCTGTTCCTTGTCCCTGCTCTTTTCTGGTGCCTGACAGCTTCTGGGTGGTTCAGAAATGAATCCACTGAGAAAAGTGGAACAAAGACAATGGTTTCAATAAAGTGGTCTCTGGAATGTTGGCTACAAATTAGTTGTAGGATGAGCTTTCTTCTTCAGTAGATGGCCCAAAGGCTTCACAGACCCACAGAACATCTGCCTCTTTTTCCTTGTGTGGCTGTTGGCACTAAATGTTTGAAACATCTGTGCACCAGATATACCAAGGACTGTGACTTTTCAAAATGTGAGGGATGGAGATCCTCAAGGGAAGAGAGTAGAGCTGGCAATATATGAACAATTTCTTATCCATTCTATTAGATACCACAGGTTCAAGAAATTTCCCAAAGATATTGAGATCAAAACATGATTACATAATTTCAGTTTCATGGATGAAATAAATACCAGTGGCTACTAGATGGGAAGCTTGGGACAATGTTTAGTGAAGTGGATGATATGGGGTAACATGCTTACCTTGCCAAGAAAAAACAAAACAAAAACAGATACCATTCTTGGGTTTAAACTAGGCCATAACTGTATTTATCTACAGGTATGATTAAATCAGTAAATACAGGGGGATGGGGAGCAACAGGCCATAATTTTCTCTGTCTCTGACCATGCTGCTTTTGGCTTCTCAGGTGGTCAGCTCACCCCTGAGTCTTCTGCTGTAGTGAAGTCTTTGCAAGTGGGATAAGCATGGTTCCAGCAGTTGCCCAAACTCTACTGGGTGGCCCATCCTTCTCATTACAGGCACCTCAGACTTCATGTTCTATAGACTTTCATTCCCCCTTTCTCTTTTCTTCCTGCTGTAGTTGTGACTAGGGGTGTATGAACCCCACAACTTCCGGACTGGGGGGGTCTGTAGTGTAGAAATCTGGGCTTCTTGGGGCCCCATGGATTTCCCCAGAGCCTTATTGCATCTGTTGGATTTCATGGGGTGGCTGTCCTCCATTCTAAATGGTGCAATCAGCTAATGGCAGCCACCATTAGCCAATTGTGCGAAAAAGGCAGCTGTAAATTACATAGTTTACAGCATTTGCAGCCATAAAGCACATCGAAGAAAGTGCATAACAGCTGCAAATGCCATCAACTGTGCAATTTGCAGCCGTATTTTCCCCGCGATCATACTGTTTAAAATGGAGGACAGCCACTCCATGGGAAGTCCTACAGACCTAGAGATGAGTGGGGTCAGTCCACTGTGGAGCTGATTTCTCTGCCATCCCTAGTTGTGACAGACATGTACTACAGCAATGTATATATACACAAACCAAAGGCAATACCCTAGGGAAGGCGAAAAACATGCACAAACTCATCCAATCCAGATGAAAAAAAACCTTCCCAACTCCCAACTGGGCGACTACCTAATGACGAGGGTAACCCTGAAACTGAGGGTGGGTGGGTTGCACTGCCTGGCTGAGCTGACTGAGGCTGACTGACTCACATGTAGCAAGACCTTATATAGGCCTCACCCAGTTTCATCTTGTGAGATTTGTGACTCCCTAAACTCATGCCAAGCAGAAATCCCAGCCATGTGAGACCTCCTCTCCCAGCATGTAGGAAGCCTCCTGGCCACTATGAGTTGCTGCCTGTGGTGGCTAGATAGAAGGATCAGAACCAGAGCCTCTTCTCCCACACCACAACCACCACCCCTCCCACAGATATACTAGTCCAGACAGGCCCTTTGAATGGGATTTGATTGGCTTCAGTATGTACAGTCAACAGCTCGCACCATGGTAGTTCCTTGCCTGTCAATGGACATCTATGCTAGGCTTGGTAGTCTGGAAATGATGGCAGCTGAAGCTTTGTATGTTCATAGGGCACTTCCCACTGACATTACCGGTGCACAGAGAGTTACATTGCTGAATTGCAGCCATTTGTTAACCCCAAACTGTCAATATGTCTGACATGGCTACCAGTTGTTGCTACCAGTTGTTGCTTCTGGAAGATTCTTTCTCTGTGGTGATTGCTTCATAACCAAGTAGTCTTGCTCCATTTTCCTCAGACCTACATTACATATGTGTGTGGGTGTATCAGTAGTTATGGACATCTAAGCCTCTTTTTGGAACAAAAGGGAATGAACAAAACAAGGTTGCTTTAGAAACTGTATTGTTTAAAATGAGCGGCTATTGTTAGTGCTGCCATGGAAATTATAATTTGAAAGCCCAAATTTTCTCCAGAGTATTGTATGTTGTTATAAGCCTGTGAAGCTTGAACATTCTGAATGCCCATGGAATTTTCCTATTCAGACCAGATTCCCTTGATCAGCCTGTTAGGTTGAATTTCTCAATTCACATTTCCCACTGCTAGAGCCTCCACAACAGAGTAGCCTGTATACATAAGCTGATGAATCCTTGCTTTTTTGCTTATCCTCTCTTGTTTATGAAAAGAAATGTATTTTTCAATTGTCACTGAACAACTCTGCATTCTCACCAAGTACACGTCACAGCAGGTACACAAACATTGGCAGTTGAGTGGAAATCTGTTTTAAAATGAAACTAATTGGCTGAAGGGCTTCATGACAATAATTAACATGAAAAATTATTTGAAACACAGAAAACACCCAAACCTATCACTACATTGAAAACAAAGAATTGTTTTTAAGGTCTTTTAAGGGCCAGATGAGCTAATAGGACAACAAAAGCTGTATTATACCGGGTCAGACTATTTGTCAATCTGGTCCAATTTTGCCGACTCAGTACCTTCCCAGATTCTCAGGCAAAGGCCTTTTCTGCTATCTGATCCTTTGTAAAAGATTGAACCTGGGACCATCTGCACACACAGCATGTCCTGGGTCACTCAGTTCCATGAATTCAATGATGTGTGTTCCCTTAAAAAGCAGCTGCAGGCCCTTATTTACACTGGGGGCATGGTGCAGTGGGAGGGGATACCCAATCCTTCACCCGCACACTGTAACCCTGATCCAGATTGCCTCCAAAGTTGAGACTAGTGGTGGCAGACAAAATGTATGGACATAATTTGTGCCTGTAAGTTTCTCTCTTCTCAGTTAATAGCAGTGTGTGTGTCCTGGGGCGGGTGTGTGTGTGTGTGTGTGCGTGTGTGATTTGGAACTGGGCCCATAGCTGCTTTTTAACAAGGAAAAGTGGAGAGTGCCAGCTGCAGAACTCCAGCATATAGACTGACTGAAATATACCATGGTTCTCATCCTGAATCTAGCTTTGTCCTATAACAATGCCATTCAAACTGTGTTTTGGGGAGCCCAGGGATTCCTTGAAAATTTACCTGGGGTTCCTGAATTAGAAGAAAAGCTGTTCCTGAAAGACAGCTTGTCATCATCTGCAAGGCACACGGGACTGTTATATATGATCTGGAGTGGCATGTTAAATTCCATGGCATGGGGAAAATGCCACTGCACATATTCATGGTTCGTTAGTTCCTGTATTTATTCAATTCAGCAATATTGCCGAGTTAGTTCGGATAGTTCAGGCATCCTTTTAACCCGATGAGGTCAACTTGGCAAATTATAACTAACAGTACTTCCCCTTTCATGTCTCTCCAATTTAAAATGAGGAATGTGATAGATAGATAGATAGATAGATAGATAGATAGATAGACAGATAGATGATATCATATAGCTAATGGGAAATGCTGAAGACCTGCAACTATTTCTCTGACACCCCCCAAAACCTCCCAGGCATCCTGCTCTTATCCTGAGCAATTCTCTACTCCCTCATGAGGTGGATTTTGTGGCTCCACTTGGTTGGATTATGGCCAGCTTATTAAAAAAAAAGCATATTTAAAAAAGCAGACCAAACAAAAGTCTTATCCATCCTTGCTCTGAGGTAGGGATGGGGGAGAAATGTGTTTGGTTCACATATTAAAACAAACCTATTTAATTATCAGTTCCTGAACCAATATCTGAAACTGAAACACAGTTATTCTTTAGTATTCACACTTCCCCGAATTTTGTGAAGTAGCTCCCTGATAAAAAAAAATCCATATAAAATGCATATATTGGGGGGGGGGAGTGCACACAAAAACACACGTTACTGATAATAATGTATATAGGGGAAAGTTCTTGCAGAAATGGATATAATAGGAAAAATGTGCATGGGGATGTGGATGTATTTCTGTGTGGACTTCAAAAATATACAAACTGTTGTGGAAATGGACTTAATATTAGAAAAAAGGGAAACTGAGAGAAATCAGAATTGATAGGTTCCTACATCCTTACTCGGGTGTGTGAAAAAAAGTGTTATTTTTGCCTTCCACTTCTGACTCTACCTTCTTCCTGTGGGCAGCCTGAACAGGTCTATAAGGCTCCTGTTTCAGGTGTGCTGGTGCCCTGAACAGGAGCCACCTTCTTAGGGGCTGAAGGTACATTGCAACTAACCGTTTATAAGACATCAGATTAGCCTTGCATTGCTTGTCAGCTTCACGGGATGCCTGTTGCATGTATAAGTACTGCCTACCTAATTCTTATAAATATCTCTATCTGCAATGACACAAACTGCCTTGTGTGTGGTCATTGCATCACATTTCTGACAAATAGTACTATGACGAATGTCAAGAAGCTACTTTACCTGATCTGTTATTTCAGGGAGATGAAATATAAGGTTGCACTGGTTTTCCAGAACTTCATGGCTCAGGAGTAGGCAACCTAATGTCCTCCAGATGTTTTGGACTATAACTTCACTAAACCCCACCTAGCAAGGCCAATGGTCATGGATGATGGGAGCTGTTGTCCAAATCATGTGGAGGGCACCAGGTTACAGCCCCTCTTATGGCTCATCTTTATTAGGGTATTGAGCCACTCCTGAGATATTTCTGCTTGATCCTTTGAGCTGCTGTGTTGGCACAACGGCTCATAGGGCATAGCAAATAACCTCTGATATTCTTTAAACCAGTGTATTGGATAGTAACTTGTAGCAGATGAAAATATATCTGAGCAACCGGTCTTGCCTTATACTGGGTGTGTGAGGCTTTTGTTTTATGATAACCTCTGAAATGTAGGGGCTTGCTCTTTCTCTGCTTGCACTCTTTTCGTTAGAGGAGATATGTTTAGAAAGAGTGCTGCTTACACACTGAGACATGATTGAGGATGCAAGGAACAGGAAGGTAAATAGACTTATTAAAAGAATCAACAAATCCAATGAGTTCATTGGAGTTTCATTAAAACACATCTGAGGTAACAAGAAAATTAACCTAGCAATTAAGTTCCTCCTGTGTTCATAATCATAACATCAAGTCAAAATTTCTCTCATATTCCCTGATTGAAGTAACATTCCACTTTTCATGCTTACTGAACTAACGTTGGAACAGAAGGAGCCACTAAGTTCCATAGCTGTGCATCTTAGAGTTCTTAGGACCAAACTAGAAGTTTGGTCCTATGCCTTGCAGAGTGGATTTTTAAAACTACACATCAGGAAGAGGCTTTAATCCTTTGCCCCAACCATGGCCATGATCAGACTCTCTTCCCCACTGCCACTGCCTGCTGTTTGCAATAGGGGAACGCCTATTAGTTCCAGTAGGAGCTTCACAAACAGCAGGTAGGAGGGAAGGGGTGATTCCAATCAGGACGATGGTAGGTGCAAAGGGTTAAAGCCCATCTGCTCTCTGTCTGATTTGTCCCCTCACCCCACCAACCAGCAATTTGTTTTTTAAAACAAATTTAAAAATCACTCCATCATTACTACTGAAATGGAAAGTCTCCACAGAACTGAATAGATTCCTGCATTTATATCTAACAGCTGCATCCTAAACTTTGCTCTTCAGAAGAGGGTGATCGATCACATCCTCGCTGTGGCTCTGCAATGTCCACGTGCAAATGTTTTTGGGTTGATCAGCATTTTGTTATCACATCCTATCTCTTGCTCTTTTGAATGATCACACCCAGAACCGGTCCTTCAAGGTCATTTTCTTTTTGCTCCCATCGTACTGGGAAGCAAATCCCGGCCAGTCAGATATCACATGATTCCTTGGTATTGCAGTGAAGTTTATCCTAAATACCATGTTCGGTGTGACAAATATTCCTTTTCAATGTAATTAACTAGAGTGTGTGTGGCTGTGGGTGAGAATCAAGACTGAAAAACAGTTATTTGATCGGTGTACATTTTGGCATATAACTTAAAAAAAGAAAGATATAATGATCCTTGAATGCCTGATCATTCCGTCCCAGTATTAGTCACCTTATTTCTAAAATTATGTAGGTTATTTCCATGTGAGTTGATGGAATTCATATTGACTGCTTCATTACTTCAGATAATATTTCCTGATTCATTGTCAAGTGTTGCTAAAATATTGGTTCAGCAAGCACCAAAAAAAGAAAAAGAAAGCAATATTCATAGTGAATATTAGCTAGAATTAGACAAATGCTGGGACCCTTCCTCCCTAATTCCAAAATAACTCCAGACAGCCAAGTTATGTGCTGATAATCTCAAGCAGGCATTGCTCTCTGTGATTATGTCATCCTGAGAAGTAAAAAATGCCAGCCAGACAAGCACAAAAGAATTAGTATATGATTTGGTGGGAATTAAGGACAGGAATACAATTAATTCTGTTCCTTACTAAATCCATCTGATTGGAGAAGATGACTTATAGCAATCCCTATCTTTATGAAAAGAAAGAAATCAAATCAGTGGTAATAAGGATAGCTTAATTATTTACACAGTTGACTTTATTTATGTGAAGTGATTTCATCCCTCTGCACAAAGACTAAGGGCTGCTGGGATGTGTGTTTACATGTACTTAAAGGGAGGCCCACATGTCCAGATCAGATTATACTGCTGAGATTATGTAATTTCAAGAATTGCCTGGTATCTGAATTTGTCCGCTTTCCTCTTCCCTTCCCATTCCCATTCTTCTTGCATTGTGTCTATTAGATTGTGAGCATTTTGGAAAAGGACTTTCTTATACAGTGCTTAGAAAAGTTTAAGTGACTAAGGGCACAATCCTAACTAGATAGGTGGCTGCCTCTGAACTTGGAGGCTACCACCTATCCTAAGCAAGGCAGGAGAGACATGGGGGGGATCATTCCCTCCACGCCTCTCTCACCTTGCTATTTTTCACCAGGCAGCCATTTTCGGCTATCTAGCAGCAGGGGGAAGGAACCAACCGGGAGAGGAAGCTGCCGTACGACATATTGGATGTGTCATACGTGCAGCTTGGCTCTCCCCACCCCGGAATGCCCCCTAGAATGCCCCTTTTCAGTTGCTCCGCACCTGTCTTCTGAGCACGAAGGATGGGGCGTCTTTGTGCTGCCCCTGAGGCAGTGCAGATGAGGAGGGAGGTCAGATTTCCAGGAACCGGGCTCTGAGGTCAGTTCCTGGAAAAGAGCATATCCTATGGCCTTCTAGACAGTGTCTAGTGGCCATAGGATTGCTCCCTAATGGCACAATCCTATGCCTGTTTAGACTGAAGAAAAGTCCTACAACTCCCAGCATTCCCCAGCCAGCCACACTAGCTGGGGAATGCTGGGAGTTGCAGGACTTTTCTTCTGTCTAAGCAGGCATAAGATTGCACCCTAAAACAATGATAATGATAATAATATAATATAATATAATACATTTGGCCATGGGAGGGAGGGCCTACTTTTCCTTTGCTAAAGCTACCTGAGTTAGCATGTCCTTGTGGAAAAGGAAGAAAACCTGTTTCTCAGCCTACTGAGTGACCTGATAGGAGGGATATCCCTCTCCTGATTTCATTAATCTAAAATGGATGCTGACTGGGTGGGAGAAAAAGAAAGCCTTTGACCAGACTGGGCAAGGTTTTCTTCTATCCCCATCCTATGTGCTCTCAGCCTGGAGCATGGATTTGGGAGAGCAAAGGCTTACGAAGTTGTTGTCACAGTCTCTTCCCAAATTTCTCCCTTCTCTTTTCTCTGCATGCAGTCATGGAAAGGTCAGTACTAGTTAGGGTGGCTCTAGAGATTCAGAACTGGTCTTAGAAGGAGTGAACACTGATGTTGAGAATCCACCCAACCATTGCTGAACCCTCTGAGAAGATTGTGGCTCCACCATGAAAGAAAAGAAAACCCCATCTTTCCCAGTGTGTTACTGGCATGTTAAGGACTCCACTTGCCTATTATATGGGAGATAGTAAGGTATTCATTCATTAAAAGTCATTTTCATTCATTACAGTTGTACCCTATCAGTTAAGTCGAGTTGCAAAAAACCAAAAAATGTTCCACCGTTATAAGCCTCAAAATTCTATTACTTATAAAAAAATGGCACCAGTAACCTGGCATTCATGATTTGTACCAAATTCCGAACTGATCTGATATAAATTGCCACAGGCACAGCAAGTTGGAAAGTACTGAAAACTGATACATTTACCCGGTTTACTCCAATTTTTGGATTACATCGATTTTTGGATTACATCGATTACAGTTCTGTCAAATTTTGGTGAAAACTATAGAACTTCATTGCTCTTGTGAAGTTCTGAGGAGTGGTTAAAAAAGTTGTCCTTCCCCATTAAAGCATACGGAAGCAACCACTGACAATGTTATTTCATGCATCAGATGCTTTATAAGGCAATACAGGACCAGGAAAATGTGGGGCATCTTTGCTCGTCCCAGACACTCCATTCTCCTCATCTGGATTTGGGCCTGAAAAACCAAGGAGAGGTTGGAGTGCCTGGAGGATAAGTTGTAAGCAAGCACAGTCTGTGATGCTGCAGAGCACAATTACTGATCGAAAGGCATGTCTGTTATGGCATCAGACTTAGCTTCCAATTTCCTGGCTTTGTGGAGCTTGAGCCAACATGAGATAGCCTTAACTCTGGTCTTAATCTGTCAGGGTATTTATTAAAATAATTGAATATATACATAAGTGGCTAGTCACTATCCTCACCAGCTTCATGTGATCTACAAATTTGATAAGTATGGCTGTTCTGTGTTTAGATGGGGACATTGTAAGTGCAGTGCAGGGGAAATTGATGGAGACATCGCTGTGTTGTTTCCCCTTCCAGTCCACCCCTAGCCTCAGTAAACTTGATGGTTTACCTGCAGTCCCATCAGATCTGCTTGTGTTGTTAATAAATGCCAGGTTGGCTAGTGGAAAATGATGTAATCTCTGATTTGGTTATGGAAGACATGGCAACCTGGCACAGTCACTGAGACCTGACTGGATGAAGGGGGACAGCTAAACCTCTCCCAGATATATCCACCAGAGTATTTTATAGCTTGACTTGGGGGGCAAGGAGGAAGTAGCCTCAGTCTATAAGGATCCCATCTCCCTGGTCAGGGATCCTGTCCGATAGTCAGCTAGTTTTGAGTATCTATATCTGGTGCTGGAAACTGGTCTGGAACAAGATTGGGAGCATGTCGGTGTATTGTCCACCATTCCCCCTAACAGTCATTAGCCACTTAGAGAACTGCATCTGAAGCCCTATTTACATGCCCCCTATAAGAAGAACTAAGTTGGCAGGCCCAAGGGAGAGGGTGTCTTCAGCAGTGACCCTACGTTTCTGGGATGCTGTGCAAATTGGGGTACATCAGACTCCTTCACTGCACTCCTTTAAAAGAGCCCTAAAGTCTCATTCCTTTTCTGTTGCTTTGTCCTAAAAGGATTTTCTTGGATATATGATGTGGTTTTAGCTGTTAGTATTATTTATTGGATTTTAATGCTTTTACTGGGCTAGATGTTGTTATGTTAGTGTTACTGCTAGTTTTTATTAATTATTAATGGTAGTATTATAGTTTTTGAAATGTATAGTTATCATGTATATTTTTATGTCGGATGATGGGAGTTTTTTTGGGGGGTGGGAGTTCACCCTCAAAGGTAGTCTATAAATATTTTAAATACATAAAACCCCTCTACACCCCTATCCAAGTCATTTTTCTAAAATTGAACTTGTGGTTGAAATCCTAAAATACCCAGTGTTTCATTCCACATGCTGAACTGGGAAATATGCACCCTTCAAATTGATGAATGTATTTTGTTCATTTAGTACCGTAACCTGTATAGACCAGACCTAAATACATTCACAGATGTTTTCACTGTAGGGAAATAATTTCAGGTGTATGTCATGTATTGCACGTGTAGTCAAAGCTGTGTGGGATTTGTTTATCCATGATGTGATGTGACAGAGGCAGGGCCTTTGTGTGTATGATGCATGCAACCATATGGGAAGAATAGGTTGTAAGAGTATTCCTCACATACCTGACAGGATTCTGATTATGTGGGAAATGCTCATATGATGTGCCTGCCAATGTGTTCACAGTAGGGATGTACGAAAGTCACTTACCTTTTTGAAGGGTAACATTTGTGGTGGGGGGGAGGCGCTCCGTCCCTCCCCCCGAAATTCTCTCCGGCTGGCTCCACTCTGTGGCAATTCCATGAAGCCACCAGCCAGGGCCGCCCGCAGCCAGACATCCGGCCGCTGGGCAGCCTGCAGGGATGTAAATGGCAGCTGCCGTAGGTGCTGCCATTTGCATCCCTGTATTTTGCCATGGTAGGCTACGTAAATATTTTGCCTATCATGGCAAAAAAAAGGGAACACAAATGGCGGCAGCTACGGCAGCCGCCATTTGCGTTCCCTTTTTTTTTTTGGCCATGATCTTTTACGTAGCCTATTACGGCAAAAGAGATGGGCGCAAATGGCGGCCACTACGCCATTTGCACCCCTCTCTTTTGCCGTAATAGCCTATGTAAATATTTATGTAGGCTATCAAGGCCACATAAAAAAGGGAACGCAAATGACGGCTGCCATAGCCGCTGCCATTTGCGTTCCCTTTGTTTTGCCGTGATAGGCTACATAAATACTAACGCAGCCTATCACGGCTTCCTCAGGGATGCAAATGGTGTCCCTGCGTTAGCCGTGATAGGCTACGTAAGTATTTACGTAGCCTATCATGGCTATAGTGAAGAAGCGAATGGCGGCCATGGCCGCGGCCACCATTCGCAAAGCAGCATGAACAGCAGCAGGTAGGTGTCCCGTTTTGTGCGCCTTTTGCGGGGTGGGGGGCGGGGGGGCTTCATTCCGCCACGGATTTCGACCTCACCGAGATCCATGGCGGAATTCTCTGACATCCCTAGTTTATAGAACAACTGTTTCTTCACTGCTGTATGTAAAGAGCACTAGAGTGATGCCTCCAACTGGTCTAGAGCCATGCCAAAACATTTGTGCAGACAATATTTAAAAATGGACTTAAGTTGTGATCAAGAAGCCATCTCACTCAAGACTGTTCTTTCTTCAAAGGAAGACAATTCCCACTGTTCTTCTGGAACAAATGATGAGGCAGTCTAGACAGGTTGAATCAGACTACAGAGAGGGGTTTAGCAATTTAGGGTGCAATCCTATGGGGATATTTGGCCGCCTCTGAACTTGGAGGTGGCTGACTATCCAATGCAGAGCAGGTAGACCACAGAGGAGATCCTCTCCTCTGCGCTCCAGCCTCCCTGCATTTGTATCTAGACAGCTGATTTTGGCTGTCTAGCCAGGACTCATTGGAGCAGGGGTGGGGGGAGGCTGGATGGCACATACTTAGGAAGTGTTGTAATGGTGCTTCTGATGTATCCTCCCTCCCTGCTCTCCTTTTTTGCCTGCTCCGTGCTGCTCTTATGGGTGCGGAGCCGGGGACAAACCACGCTGCCTACGAAGTGGTGGGGGCGGGGGCAGAGAGTGAGGTTTCTGGGAACCGAGCTTGGAGCCCTGGCTTCGAGCTCAGTTCCCATAAACTGAAAAATCCTATGGCCAACTAGACACCGTCTAGTGGCCATATGATTGCTCCCTTATTTACTTTGTGGCCATCAGACATTTGATATACTGCAGTAATGGCACACAGTGCAGTTTCCACAGTCGGTACAGTCCAAAATCTTGAATCAAAGGTGGCTGATTTTCATTTGGAAACAGCTGTTTCATTTGGAAACAGAATTATAGCATTCACAGAAGAGCAAGTTCCTTTTTTGCAAAGTCCTGCTTGCTAAGGATTATTCTGCACAATGTATTCTCCAGTGCTTTGTCTACTTGAGTAATACAAGCCCACTTTGTTTTTACATGTCAGGAGAAGATGTAAGCAGAGTGTAAATGTTTAATGAATTTTCTCAGTAAAGTTCAGGTGCTAAGCAAATATTTTTTGGAGAAAAAAAGCACAGCAGAACAAGTCAAGGAGAAGATTAAAAGGAATAAATAACACTATAAAAAGCCAATGAAGGCATTGGATGGAAAACTGGGTCTAGTGGTTTGAGGGCAGAACACATAAGTCATCTCCCTTCTTCACCTTGGCCATGGTTTTCTATTCTCATAGACTTCCATAGAGTCTATCAGAAACATGGCAGATGCAGGTATTATTTGTAAGTTCTAGAGTCAATGGGCTGGAGCTAGAAGCATGCAAAGAAGGGGGATGCTGGCACATGACTTTTCCACCCCCAGCAACCCCCATAGCATCTTCTGAGGGTAAGCAGACCCTGCTGAATGGGGCAGATAGTGGCACTCATAGAAGGTGCCTCTTCTCCTTGAGCCTCCTGAGGGACTGCTGTGGGGAGGAAACACATGTTCTGCAAGCCTCCTTCCAAGCCTCTGGATCCAACCCTATATACATACACAGAATCATAGAATAGTAGGGTTGGAAGGGGCCTATAAGACCATTGAGTCCAATCCCCTGCTCAGTGCAGGACTCCAAGTCAGATCATCCCTGAGAGATGGCTGTCCAGCCTCATCTTGAATGCCTCCAGTCTGGGAGAGCCCACTACCTCCCTAGGTCATTGGTTCCATTGTCATATTGCTCTAACAGTCAGGAAGTTTGTCCTGATGTTTAGCTGGAATCTGGCTTCCTGTAACTTGAGCCCATTATTCCGTGTCCTGCACTGTGGGATGATCAAGAGAGATGCTGGCCTTCCTCTCTGTGACCATCTTTCAAGTACTTGAAGAGAGCTATCATATCTCCCCTCAGTCTTCTCTTCTCAAGGCTAAACATGCCCAGTTCTTTCAGTCTCTCCTCATAGGGCTTTGTTTCCAGTCCCCTGATCATCTTTGTTGCCCTTCTCTGAACCCTCTCCGATGTCAGGGGCGCTTCTGAGTGCAGGGAGTGGCAGAGTAGTTCAGAGTCTGAAGAGGAGCCACCAGACATGGGGGAGGAATGTTCCCAGGCTATTCCAGAGATGGCCAGGCAGGCTCCTCAGGTTTCAAAGGTGCAGCTGGGGGAAGGCTCTTCTCCACCTCCAACCCCCCATTAGAGATAGTGAAGAGGGAGAGGCGGTGTTTGGTGAATCTGAATTCATAGATGCAAGGCACAGATGCAGAGCCAAGAGGGAAATGGCTGGGGCAGAACTCAGGAGGTCTTCCCAATTGGCCCCGTGAGAACAGCGCTGCTTAGAAGTCTCACGAGATAGAGACAGAGAGTCCTACCCCCACCCCTTAAGTTAGGCAGTGAGCTCGCCTTTTCCTTCAAATGGTGGGCAACTTTCGTAGCTAACCTTTGAACCCCCTGAAAGCATTTCCTTACAGACTGAGAGTCCCTGAGAATTTGCATCTATATGACCCTTTGTAGTAATGGAATTAAAGCTGTAGATTGAAGCCTCTTGTCTGTGTTTGATTTGGCGTTTGAAGTTCAGTGGGGGTGAAAGGAAACCTGACATCCAGCTTATCTGCATCTTTCTAAAAATGAAATGCCCAGAACTGGACACAGTACTCCAGATGAGGCCTAAGCAGTGCTGAGTAGAGGGGAACTAGTACTTCCCGGGATTTGGAAGCTGTGCTTCTATTCATGCAGCCCAAAAGAGCATTTGCCTTTTTTGCAGCCACATTGTTGGCTCATATTCAGCTTGTGATCAACAACAATTCCAAGATCCTTCTCACTTGTAGTGTTGTTGAGCCAAGTATCCCCCATCTTGTAACTGTGCATTTGGTTTCTTTTTCCTAGGTGCAGAACTTGGCATTTATTCCTATTAAATTTCATTCTGTTGTTTTCTGCCCAGCGCTCCAGCCTATCAAGATCACTTTGAATTTTGTTTCTGTCTTCCATGATATAGCTATCCTGCCCAATTTTGTGTCATCTGCAAATTTGATCAGCATTCCCTGCACCTCCTCCTCCAAGTCATTAATAAAAATGAGCACTTAGGGATGCAGGGCCAGGAACTCACCCCTGCCCAGGTTCTCCAGAGTCCTGCCCAGCCCTTTCCCTTGTTCTCCAGTCCCCAGACTGTGCTCGAGCCCCTCCCACTCTCAGCGAGCAGCCTGCACTCACCCCAGTGGCCTCATCGAGCTCCACAGTCACCTTTTTTTTAAAAAATGGCGATTGCAAAAATCGGCATGTTTTTGTATACTCAAAAATGTGCATTTTTGTGAATATGCATATTCTCATGCGTGAAATGCACATTTTTGCAAAGGCACACAGTGTGTGTATGAAAATGTGCATTTTTAAATAAAATATTAATTTTCGCACATACGCAAATATGCTCATTCACAAAACGCACATTTTTGTGTGCATGCAAATTTGCGCATCTTTGTGATCACCATTTTATTTCTCAGAAAATGGCAACTGCAAAGCTTGACATGGCTGCTGGGGTGAGTGCAGGCCATTCGCTGAGCACAGGCAGTGAGTGAGCAGGGGCAGGGGCTTGATGAGCGGGGCTGAAGGGTGCAGGCAGGAGCGGGGATGCGGGCATTCCCAGACTGAATCGGGTGCCCATGCCATCCCTAAGAGCACTGAGCCCAGGACTGAGCCCTGTGGTACCCTGCTCCTTACCTCTCCCCAGTTTGAGAAGATCCCATTGATAAGAACTCTTTGAGTCTCTGATTCTGTAGCCAACTGTGGATCCACTGGATTATTGTTTCACCTAGCCCACTTTGAGCTAGTTTGCTCATCAGGATATCATGGGGCACTTTGCTGAAATCTTTGCTGAAGTCGAGGTATATTATGTCTGCAGCATTCTCACAGTCCACAAGGGAGGTTACCTGATCAAAAAATGAGATCAGATTCGTCTGGTAGGATTTGTTCTTGACAAATCCATGTTGGCTTCGAGTAATCACTGCATTGTTTTCAAGGTGCTTCCAGATGGATTGCTTTATCATCTGCTCCAGAATTTTCCCAGGGATTAATGTCAGACTGACTGGTCTGTAGTTCCCAGGTTCCTACTTTTTACCCTTTTTGAAGATAGGGACAACATTATCCCTCCTCCAGTCATCTGGCACTTCACCTGTCCTCCATGATTTCTCAAAGAGAATAGACAGAATAGTTCTGAGAGTTCTTCTGCCAGTTCCATTATTACTCTAGGGTGCAGTTCATCTGGCCCTGGAGATTTGAACTCATTCAGAGTAATTAGGTGTTCCTTGACCATATGCCTATTGACCTCAATCTGTAATCCTGCCCCTTCAGCCTGTACTTCGCCTTTGCCAGGGGGTTATAGACCCTCTTTTGGGAGAAGACTGAGCCAAAGTAGGAACTGAGCACCTCTGCCTTTTCTTTGTCATCTGTTATCATTTCCCATCCTTATGTAATAGTTGAACCACCATTTCTTTCCTCTGTCTTTTATTATGCATGTATCTGAAGAAAGCTTTTTTGTTGCTTTTAGCATCCCTTGCTAACATGAAATGGTATGTCATTGTCTACTTGTTTCTTATTAGCAAAGCAGCCTGCATTTCCTGTTTCTTTCTACACTATTCATCAACTCAGAGTTGCCTCAAGTAGCTCCCACATTTGATTGCCCCCAGGAGTATGTGTGTGTGTGTGTGTGTGGGGGGGCATTATTACACCTATCATTGATTTGCATGGACCAACATTTCTGTATGGGGAAATGTGTGCTAGCACAGTATTGCAAGGAAGATACTAGGCTTGCTGAAATTATGCTTCAGCTGTGGACTTTCTGGGCAGCCCTAAGCAAGCCACAATCTTTGCACCTTCACTCCTTCCACCCCACCCCACCCCCATCTGTGATGTGGCAAGAATAATACTGATCTGTCGTATGAGGGTGAGGTAAGGATCACTGGGAGAGGTTATGTGACACAGACTGTCCACACTGAGTGTGTCCAATTTGCACCTTCTGGACTGAAACACAGACCTGAACATAATATATGATTGGAAATCCACACATTTCTGAGCTTGCTCTCTGATTTGCACACGTCCCCCCAAAAATGCATTTGAAAGTTATGTGCGCTTCTGGAAAAATGCATGAACAATGTACACATTTTAAAAATGAGCACAAAGCCACAAATAACCCTTTAGTTAATAGGCAAAAATGCAAACTCTTCAAAAGTGCACACCAAAAAAATGCAATCATTTAGAAAAGCACACAAAGAAATACATACCCATTTTTGTGTGAGAAAAACATCAACATGAAATCTGCTGTGTACATACCAGTGTCAGAATGAGTTTTGAGGTGAACCTCATTGAGTCTGAGTTTTGCTGATTCACACAATCCTATTTAGAAGAACTAGCCTGAAAACATATCTCACTTTGTCCATGGAAAGCTGTTTTCTGTTGCTTTAGCACAGACTGCCATCACCACCTTTTATTTAATTTGTGTGTTTCTGAGACCATTAGAGCCAGAAACTGGTTTAATTAAATGGAAGCTTTGCTTCTTAGTAACTGATGGCAGCTTTGGATGCCACAACTCAAAGTTCTTTGCATGCTTCTAAGGACTGACATGTTTTATCATGTACTCACGTGTGAGCTATTGGTGTGTTGCAGTCTGTAGATGTGCAACAATCACCTGTGAATTTACATGGCTGGAGTTGTAGCATAACTTTCTTTTTATTAAATAAAAGGCTTTTTCTATTAAAATGTTGTTTTTATTAAATAAAGGGCTAATATTTCACAGGAGTTGATATGGATTCAAATTTACAGTCATTTGCTTTCTGTTTTAAGAGTTTTATTCTCTTGCCAATTACCTTCCTATCTTCAGCTTTATGGGAAAGGTTCTTGAATGGCACATATGCATGTTATGGGAGTACAGGACCTGAGGAATTTGACCCTGAAAGCATCCAACAGATTCCTAGACAATAATTGGCACAGTTCATCCTATGAGATTCTTCAGTGGCATTTAATAGACTTGATTGTAAACAAGAAACTATTTCAGGTTTCAGTAGTATGCATGGGAGAAGGTTGACAGCAACGTTAAAAAGGTCGTTCTTGGATCTTTTCAAGATTAAATTGCATGTGTTCTGATTATTTGTATAATTCATAATAAGTAAGCTCCTGGGGAACAGTCACATGTAGTCTGAGGTAGGGGAAGGGGCTCTTCCGCAGGTCCTTCCTAAACCAAATCTGTGATCGCAATGATCTCGTGATAAAGAGTTACAACCCCTGACAGGTCTTCTACTCAATCCAGGCAGAAAACTTCCAGGTGGTGGTAGTAACCTGGGCAGCCTCCACAACCTTCATATTGTGCTAGAAATAGGGATGTATGAATCCCTTACCTGGCTCTGCGCAGGGGCATCCGCAGTGGGGGGGAGGCGTTCTGTCCCTCCCCCCGGAATCCTCGACAGGGGGGAGGCGCTCCGTCCCTCCCTCCAGAATCCTCGATGGGGGGGAGGCTCTCTGTCCCTCCCCCCGGAATCCTGCCTGGCCGGCTCCACTCCGTGGCCAAGCCGCGGAACTGCCGGCCGGCTCCGGCCGCCCGCAGCCAGACATCCGGCCGCTGGGCAGCCCTGCAGGGATGCAAATGGTGGCTGTTGTAGCCACCGCCATTTGCGTCCCTGTATTGAGCCGTGATAGGCTACGTAAATATTTACGTAGCCTATCACGGCAGGGGAAAAAAACCCAGCATACGCAAATGGCAGTAGCTGCTGCCATTTGCGTACACTGGGTTTTTTTTCCCCCTGCCGTGATAGGCTACGTAAATACTTATGTAGCCTATCATGGCAGGGGGAAAAAAAACCCAGGTTATGCAAATGGCGGTAGCCTCCGCCATTTGCGTACGCTGGTTCCCCCCCCCCCCCCGCCGTGATAGGCTATGTAAATACTTACAAAGCTTATCACGGCCTCCACAGGGATGCAAATGGTGTCCCTGCATTAGCCGTGACAGGCTATGTAAGTATTTACGTAGCCTATCACGGCTATGAAGACGAAGCGAATGGCGGCCGCAGGACGGCCGCCATTCGCAAAGCAGCGCAGACGGGAGCAGGTAAGTGCTCTGTTTCATGAGCCTTTTGTGGGGTGGGGGTGGCGGGGACTTCGTCCCGCACCTTTCGTGGGGTGGGGGGTGGGGGCTTCATTCTGTGATGGATTTTGGGGGGCTGAATGAACTGGCATTCAGCCTCACTGAGATCCATCGCAGAATTCTCTGACATCCCTAGCTAGAAATAAGTGTAATATACAGCAGAGGCTGGTGGCTTCTATTTCAGTGGGGCAGTAAGTTTGCTCTTGGTTTCAGTCAGAACTCTAAAGGAGCTATCCAAAGTGCTGAACCCTGTCTTCAAAATGGGTTCAGCACCTTGGATAGCTTCTCTGGGTTCTGACTGTGTCTGACTGAAAACAAGAGTGGATTTAGTGCCCCACGAAAAAGGAGCCACCAGCCTCCACTGGTTATACACACACACACACACACACACACACACTGTATGATGTCAGAGAAATCTGCAATGGAACCAAATGAGTTCAGATTTTCATGAATCCAACAAGAAGGTTCTGCAGCAGACCAGCTTTTCCCCTGTCAGGCGGATTCCATGGACTTGCAGACCGGCTTTCTAACTTTCCTGAATGTTGCGCAAATTCTGTCACGGAAAAATATGCAAAAAAACACCCCCAGCCAAAAATGTGCATGTCTCTGAGAGGCTAAATAGTGAAAATGCACATTGGGGGGGGGGGGGTTCTGCATTTTTGCATGAGCACAATTGCACAAATATGAATTTATGCAAAATCAAAAACAAAAAAATGTGATTCTGTTGATGGACGGGCAACAGAATGAAAGGCACCTGACATTCCATGAAACAGACATAATGGATTTTACATAAACTGTACTCTATCTATCTATCATCTATCTATCTATCTATCTATCTATCTATCTATCTATCTATCTATCATCTATCTATCTATCATCTATCTATCTATCTATCTCTTTTCAGATTGATCACCAATTGAAGACTGCAAAATAAACATGTCACATATCCAATTATAGCTTTTTTGGTAGATTTATGTGGACTGAAAAGAAGCCATTTTTTCATATCAAAGGCTGCATTTACTAAGAGCATCTTGCCTTTGGCTTGACAACCTCTATCATGCAATTACATAGGATATAAACTCCATGTAAGGGCTTTTCCCTAATTGTTGCATTTTTCTCCTCTAACAGCAGTAGACTGTGTACAAAATAGCAATGCATAATTGTATTAAATATCTGGCAATTGAATTTCAGTTTACTAACTGACTATATAAAGGAAAAACAAAATCTTCAGTAGCAATTGTTTATGCATTTAATATATATATAACACCTGAGGGCTACTTGTATGTACGTATTTCTTGGCTCATTATAGCTGTATTCACAACAGGCCTACTTAAGGATTCTCTTATTACAGTTAATATACTGAGTTTTTTCAAAAACGTTTCCAAAATATGCACATTAAACATAAAATAGACTTACAAAGCAAGTGAAAAGGGGAGCCCTGGAGCTCCTTAACTCAATTCCATTGTGTTTAATGATCGCAGTCATTAAGGCAAGACAATGTCGAGTATAAGATTGCTCTGAGACTAGTAGATCATGTCCTTATGCAGTAGTAGTGGGCAAAAGCATTCTGAATTAGGTCTGTGGAGAACTGTATTTTTGAAATCATCTAGCTTTGGGGATGTACAGCTCCTGATTTGATTTCATTTGATTTTCTAGATCTATATTTGCATTGAGGCTAAGCCAAAATGGAGTAGGGTTGCCAAGTTTGCTGATGACAGCAAATTATTTGGGGTGGAAAAAACAATGCCAGAAATAGCAGCATTCCAAAATTATCACTCCAAACTAGGTGAATGGGTATTAAAATCATGGCAAATGTGGTAAGAGTAAGCAAGTGTAAAGGGATGCACATGGGAGGGTAGATCCTAACCATGTATATGGTGATGGGGCCTGAGCTGGCAGTGACTTACCAGGGAAGGGACCCTTAGGTTGTGGTGGACAGCTCAGTGAAAAAGCTGATCCAGTATGTGGCTGCTGTGAAGAAGGAGAAGAGCAGCAAAGTCCATGTAGGTAATAAAGCCTAAAACTGCCTATGTCAAAATGCCTTTATTCAAATCCATGGTGAGACCACACTTGGTATACTGTGTACCTATCTAGTCACTGCACCTCTAAAAGGATGTTGTGGAGCTGGAAAAGTGCATTAAAGTGCAACCCTAACGATCATGGGGCTACAGCAACTCCCCTATGAGGAAAGGTTACAACATTTCGATGTTTTTATCTTAGAAAAAAGGCAGGGAACATGATATTGTGTGTGTGTGTGTGTGTGTGTGTGTAATTATTCATGCTGGGGAGAAAGTGGTCAAGGAAACAGTTATGTCCCTTTCTCATAAAACTAGAACCTGGGTTCTTCCAATGGTGGGAGACTCAGGATAGACAAAAGGTGGGAGACTCAGGATAGCTAAATGGTGGGAGACTCAGGATAACAAAAGGAAGTAATTCGTCCCACCATGCGTAGTTATCCTATGGAATTTGGTTCCACAAGATGGCCATCAGTTTGGACAACTTAAAGAGATCAGACAAATCCATGAAAGATAAGCCTCGCAATGGCTATGGTGAACATAAATGGTCAGTGACATTGCACTCATTTTCTGCTTGCAGGCCTTCCATAGGGATCTCACTGGCTATTGTTGAAACAGAATGCTGGGCTAGTCGAGCCTTAGGTCTGATCTAACAGGGCTCTTCTTGTGTTCTTATGTGTTACTGGTTTGGCTCCTAAGTTTGTCTTCTGTTAGCTTTCTTGAGGCAAACATAATCTTAAACCACATTAATTTGGCTATATGTAGGCAGAGTCTCACAACATCAACAAGTTTCCTTCTTCTTTGTACATCCATTAAGTTTATGTGCAGGTACAATGGTGCGAATAAGCAGAGATTTAAAGAAAAAGTCAGGAGAAATCCACCGCAGATTCAAATGAGGAATCCACGGCAGATCAGCACCACTTACCTCTGCTCCAGGAGGATTGAAGGCAGAACAGCACTCGGCTGCTTCTTGCCGGCCAGAGCCGTTCGCTTCCTCCCTGCCGATTGCCATTTCATAAAAGAAAAAAAAGCCATCGGCAGGATGTGCCCATAGACTTATACACAAATAGAACCATGAATCTTGCGTATAAGTCTATAGGCACATCCTGCCGATTGCCACTTTTTTAAAAAAGAAAAAGAAAAGAAATGGCAATCGACAGGGAGGAGGTGAATGGCTCTGGCCAGCAGGTGGCAAGGTAAGCAGCCCCCAAGCCAGGCTCCCGCCCCCCCGAATCCTCATGGAGTGGAGCTGCTCCAGAGGATTCCGGGTGGGGGGAGGAATGGATCGCCTCCCCCCCCCTCAATGGATTCCCCACCGGAATGGATGGTGGGGAATCCGTACATCCCTGAAGTCATCCCAAAATCAGTTCCCAATTTTATTTATTTATTTATTTATTTATTTACAATATTTATATACCACTCCACATCAAAGATCTTGGAGCAGTGAACAACAAGATAAAAGAATAGAACTCCACAATTAAAACAATTAAAACATTTTAAAAGAACAGATTCTGAACATAATAAACCATGGCTGGTCTCTCAGGGAAGGCCTCTCGAAATAATAATGTTTTCAGAAGGTGCTGAAAGCAACATAATGTTGGTGCCTGCCTGACCTCCAAAGGCAGGGAATTCCACAGGAAGGGGGCTACCATGCTGAAGGCTCTCTTCCTGGTTGACTCCAACTGGGCCATAGGTCCACGTGGAACTACCAGGAGCAAGCCCTCCAGTGACCTCAGATTGGTAAAGAAAGCGGCGCTCTCTCAAGTATCCAGGTCCCAAGTTGTTTAGGGCTTTGTACACTAGTACTAATACCTTAAACCTGGCCCGGTAGTGAATTGCCAGCCAGTGCAGTTCCTTCAGCAAAGGAGTTGCACTCTGAAAAGGGGCAGCTCCTGACAAGAGCCAAGCTGCTGCATTCTGTACTAGCTCCAGCTTCTGGACCAGCCTCAAGGGCGCATTACAGTAATCCAGTCTTGAGGTTACTAATGCCTCTACCACTGTGGCCAAGCTATCTCTGTCCAGAAGAGGCCATAGCTGGCAAACCAGCCGAAGCTGGTAAAAGGCACTCTGAGCTGCAGCAGCCACTTGAGCCTCCAGCAACAATGATGGATCTAGGAGTACCCCCAGGCTATGGACCTGATCTTTCAGAGGGAGTGCAACTCCATGCAGAACAGGCAATGCACCTATCTCCCCGACTCAGGAACCACTCACCCACAGGGCTTCCATCTTGCCAAGATTCAGCTTCAGTTTATTGGCCCTCATCCAGCCCACACTGATCCAGGATTTGCACAGCCTCTCCTGATTCAGATGTCATAGGGAGATAGAGCTGTGTGTCTTCAGCATACTGATGGAATTTAGCTCCAAATCCCCTAATGACTGCTCCCAGCAGCTTCATATAAATGTTAAAGAACATTGGAGACAAGATGGTACCCTGTGGAACCCCATAGCTCAATTGCCAAGGGGCCAAGGAAAAGTCACCCAATGTTATTCTCTGAAATTGACCATTTGCGTCCCTGTCTTTTGCTGTGATAGGCTACGTAAATATATATGTAGCCTATCACAGCTACGGCAGGGACGCAAATGGCAGCTGCCATTTGTGGCCACACCCCAGCAGTGGATGGAGGTCCAGCTGTGGGTGGCCCCAGCTGGAGGTGCCACAGAGTCTCCATGGAGCAGAGCCGGCCGGGGAGGATTCCAGGGCGGGGGGATGGAGAGCCTCCCCCCCCAACCGTGGATGGCCCCAGCGGAACCAGGTAAGTGTTTCGTACACCCCTAAAAATCTAAGAGAGATCAAGCAGAATTAACAGGGTTGTATTTCCTCATCCCTCTCTCAATGAAGCTCATCCATCAGGGCAACCAAGGCTGATTCAGTCCCATAACCAGATCAAAACGCAGACTGGAATGGGTCTAGATAATCAGTATCCTCCAAGATTGCTGCAGTTGATCCGCCACAACTCTCTCAAGTACATTCCCTAGGAAAGGGGCATTTGTGACTGGGCGGCAGTTGCCTAATACCATTGTGTCCAGAGTGGGCTTCTGCCTGCTACTGCCTCCTTAAGGACAGCAGGGACCACCCCTTCCCTCAGGGAAGCATTTATCACTCCCTGAACCCACCCAGTCATACCTCCTCAGCTAGCTCTTATTAGCTAAGAGGGCCAGGGACTGAAAGGGCATGTGGTTGGTCGCATTGCTAAAGTACCTTGTCCACATCTAGGGTTGGCGGAGAATTTCTCCCCGAAACTTCGGGGGGCTGAGCGCCAACGTGTTCGGCCCCCCGAACAAGTTTTGGGGAGAAATTCTCCACACCCCCCCGCACCCTGCACCCCCCCCGGGACGGGACTTACCTTTGCCGAATGTCCCTCTTGGCGGCGGGTCCGGCTGGCAGTTCGGCGGGTCTTCGTCCGGGGTGGGAGCGGCAGCCGGTCTTTCGACCGGCTGCCGCTGCCGCCATTCCAATAAAAGAAAAAAAAAAACGCCCCCGTGATAGGCTACGTGACGATTAACATAGCCTATCACGGCTAGATTTGCAAAGTCAGCCGTGATAGGCTACGTGAATCGTCACGTAGCCTATCACGGATGACTTAAAAAAAAAAAAGCACGTACGGATAATGGCGGCCCCCATATGGAGCCGCCATTCCCGTTCCTTATTTGGTCGCTGTAGTCTACGTAAATCTTTACGTAGACTACGGCAAAAATAAGGACAACGCTATTTAAAGATTTACGTAGACTACAGCGACCAAATAAGGAACGCGAATGGAGGCTCCCTATGTGGGCCGCCATTTGCGTACGCGAAATAAGGAACGAAAATAAGGGCAACACTACGTAAAGATTTACGTAGACTACAGCGACCAAATAAGGAACGCGAATGGCGGCTCCCTTGGGGGCTGCCATTTGCGTACACGCTTTTTTTTTTTAAGTCACCCGTGATAGGCTACATGACGATGTACGTAGCCTATCATGGCTGACTTTGCAGATCTAGCCATGATAGGCTACGTTAATCGTCACGTAGCCTATCACGGGGCCTTTTTTTTTTTTACTTTTTAGTTCGCGGCCGGGCGAGGCGAGGCGCCTCCTCCCCAGCCTGAATTTCGGCCGGGCGAGGCGGGAAGCCTCCCCCCTGGCCTGAATTTCAGCCGGGCGAGGCAGGAAGCCTTCCCCCTGGCCTGAACTTTGCAGGGGGAGCAGCGAAGCGCCTCCCCCCCACCGCAAAAAGCTTCGAGGACAGGTAAGGGACTTTCGCGCACCCCTATCCACATCATCAGGCTGCAAGAACTGGAACTGATCCCACAAGATTGGGTAGATGGTGGCATCAGTCCTAGATGGAGCCAGGTTCAATTTTCTGGGGAGGGTGTAAACAACTGGAAAAGTTGTTAACCACCCAGGAGAGTTCTGGATCACCTGGAAGTAGGGATGGATGGAACACTTACCTTCCGTTCCATTCTGTTTCCACTGGGGAGGGGAAGGTGCTCCATCCCTCCCCCTGGAATCCTTGATGGGGGGGAGGCGATCTGGTCCTCCCCCCCAGAATCCTGCCTGGCCAGTTCTGCTCCACGGCCAAACTGTGGAGCCGCCGGCTATCTCCAGCCTCCCGCAGCTGGACATCCAGCCGCTGGGCAGCCCTGCAGGGATGCAAATGGAGGCTGTCGTAGCTGGGTTTTTTTCCCCCTACCGTGACAGTCTACATAAATACTTATGTAGCCTATCACAGCCTCTGCAGGGATGCAAATGGTGTCCCTACGTTAGCTGTGATAGGCTACATAAGTATTTACGTAGCCTATCACAGCTATGAAAAAGAAGCAAATGGCGGCCGCAGGACCGCCGCCGTTCGCAAAGCAGCGCAGACAGGAGCAGGTAAGTGCTCCGTTTTGCGCACCTTTTGTGGGTTGGGGGTGGCGGGGACTTCATCCTGCATACCTTTCGTGGGTTGGGGGGGTGGGGGCTTCGTTCCGCGATGGATTTCGGTGGGCCAAATGCACTGGCATTCGGCCTCACCAAGATCTGTCATGGAATTCTTGACATCCCTACCTGGAACAGTTCCTCTGGACAGCTACTTGAGGACACAATGGAGGAAGCAAACGAGGTCTTCTTTGCTGCCCGCATCACCATGCAATAGGAACAATTATGTGCTCTAGAGTGTGCTCAGTCATCTTCGCTTTGAGTCTTATGCCATTTGCCCTCCAGCTGATGTCCACCCTGTTTCATTAACTGCAGCTACCCAGTATACCATGGAGTGGAGTGGGCTGTACAGTGCTGGAAAGGGCACTCAGGTGCAATCGAATCAATGGCCCTCCCCATCTCACTGTTCTAAAGTGAGACTAGGGCCTCAGCTGGATCACCAGCTCTCTCCACTGGAAAATCCTCAAGAGCATTCAGAAATCTATTGGATTCCATCAGTCTCCTGGGGCAGACCATCTGAATGGTCCCCCCACCCCCTGCAGAAGGGAAGTAATACCATGAGTTCAAACCTCACCAGGAAATGGACTGACTATGACAATGAGGCTACATGGACCCCCCTCCCCAATCTTCAGACCACCCAACTCACAATTCGGAGCAAAACCCAAATCAAGGGTATGTCCTGCTTCATGTGTTGGGCTGATGACAAACTGAGACAGCCACATGGTTGTCATGGAGGCCATGAAATCCCGAGCTGGAACTCCAGGGACAGCCTCAGCATGGAAGTTGAAGTTGTCCAAAACCACCATCCTGGGTTCCTCCAACACTACACCCGAGAATGCCTCTGCCAGCTCAGTCAGGGAGGATGCTGGGCAGCAGGCTGAGCAGTACACCAACAGCATCCCCAATCTGTCTCTATGGCCCAACAGCAGGTGCAGCCCCTCAAGGCCCACTCCAAGGTGGAGTGGTCTCCTGGAGATGGAGATGGGAATTCTATGACCCACAGCAACCCCACCCGCACCCTCCAACCTATGTTGGTGCTGCATTGAGTACCCAGGTGGGCAAAGCTGAGTCAGGGCAACCCCACCTAGCTCACCCACCCAAGTCTCAGTAGTACACGCCAGGTCAGCCTTCTCATCCATGATTAAACCATGAATGAGTGCATTCTTATTGTGGACTGACCTGACATTAAATAGCAGCACCCCAAGACAGGAGGGCTCAGTGGATGAGCTACCAAGCACATGAAAGCTACAGGAAGGGGGCAGAAGGGGAACAGTGTGTAAACAACTGTGGCCCATTCAACTTTGATGTCCCAACCCCCTCCTCCTGCCATATCTCATTCTGCCCCAAGTCACTGCCCTCCTTGGATCCCTGTATCAGAGTTTCCCAAGCACATCCTTACCACACGTGTGGGTAAGACCTACCCACATACTCTCAGCACCCACCCACCATTCAAACGTACACTCAACCATTCAACGCATACACTCCACTCATCCAACAGTCACTCCCAACCAAACAACACAATCACAGTTTGTAGCTTGTGGTTATAACTAGGCATGGTGGAGAATTCCGCCACGGATCTCGGTGAGGCCATTTGCATCCCTGCTTTAGCCGTGATAGGCTACATAAATATTTACGTAGCCTATCACGGGACGGTGTAGGGATGCAAATGGTGTACCCTACACAGGACACCATTTGCGTCCGCAGCAGCCCATCAGTGGCTGGAGGCCCTGCTGCGGGTTGGCTCAGCCGGTGGCTCTGTGGCCTGGCCGCAGAGCGAAGCCAGGTGGGCAGGATTTAGGGGGGGAGGAACAGATTGCCTCCCCCCCATCGAGGATTCCGGGGGGAGGAACAGATCGCCTCCCCCCACCTGTGGAACCCAGCGGAGCCAGGTAAGTGGGGTTTCATGCACCCCTAGTTATAACTAGTCACTGGTCATGTCTATAACATCAGGATCCCAACCAAGCAAGCAATATAAAGAACAAGAAGGTGCTTAATTCCTAGTCATTCAACCTACTTCCATTAGTTCATGCTCATTCCATCTCTCACCTGGAGTGTGGCAAACAGTTCTCCCTGCTGGCTCTCACCCAGGGGAGGCCCCACTTCTAACTACAACAGGATCTCACCCTGAAGCCCCTATCCCCTGTCTCTCACCCAGAGTGGGGGGAAAAATGAGATGTAAGTACAACTGTTGTCAGGGGATCCCTGCTCTCACACAGGGACACCCCACTCACACAAAACAGGTAGTCAATGGACAAGCAGACTGTAAAAAAAAAAAAACTAAAGAAAAAGGAAAAAGTAAGAAGCACCCTCAGTCTCATGTTATCGCAAAGGGAAAAACCAAAGGGGTACACCCACTTTGGTGACACCCCCTTCTGGGATGCCCCTACTGGGGTGTCCTGACAGTGGCAGCCAGCCACCTTGTGGCAGGGCAGTATAAATCTCTGTAATGCCAAAGGCCTCAAAAGGGCTAAGAGACAGTGCTCTGTTCTAACTGACTGGAGATCTTCAACAGGTGGCTTCACTATCAAGGCTAAACACTGGGCATGTTTAGCCTTGAGAAGAGAAGACTGAAGGGAGATATGATAGCACTCTTCAAGTATGTGAAAGGTTGTCACAGAGAGGAAGGACAGGATCTCTTCTCAATAATCCCAGAGTGCAGGACATGGAATAATGGGCTCAAGTTCCAGGAAGCCAGATTCCGGCTGAACATCAGGAAAAACTTCCTGACTGTTAGAGCAATATGACAATGGAACTAATGACCTAGGGAGGTGGTGGGCTCTCCCACACTGGAGGCATTCAAGCTAGGGATGTCAGAGAATTCTGCCATGGACTCCAGTGAGGCCAGATTCTTTAGAATCTGGCCCACCGGAATCCGTGGCGGAACAGCCTCCCCCCCCGCCACCCCACGGAATCCCCCCGGGATGGAGCTTACCTAGTGGCAGATGCAGCAGATGCGGCGGTGTCTCCTCCAGCTGATCTCCTGGCCGCTGCCGGGCTACTGCGTAGGGTTGGCGGAGAATTTCTCCCCCAAACTTTGGGGGGACGGAGCGCCAACGTGTTTGGCCCCCGAACAAGTTTCGGGGAGAAATTCTCCGCACCCCCCCATACCCCGCACCCCCCCCGGGACAGGACTTACCTTTCCTGAATGTCCCTCCCAGCGGCGGGTCCCGGCGGCGGTTCGTCGGGTCTTCGTCAGGGGCGGGGGCGGCAGCCGATCTTTCGACCGGCTGCCGCCGCCGCCATTCCAATAAAACTAAAAAAAACACAACGCCCCCGTGATAGGCTACGTGACGATTAACGTAGCCTATCACGGCTAGATTTGCAAAGTCAGCCATGATAGGCTATGTAAATCATCATGTAGCCTATCACGGGTGACTTAAAAAAAAAAAGCGCGTACGGATAATGGCGGCCCCCATATGGAACTGCCATTCCCGTTCCTTATTTGGTCGCTGTAGTCTACGTAAAGATTACGTAGACTACGGCGAAAATAAGGGCAACGCTATTTGCGTTGCCCTTATTTTCGCCGTAGTCTCCGTAAAGACTTACGTAGACTACAGGGACCAAATAAGGAACACAAATGGTGGCTCCCTATGGGGGCCGCCATTTGCGTACGCGCTTTTTTTTTTTTAAAGTCACCCGTGATAGGCTACGTGACGATTAACGTAGCCTATCATGGCTGACTTTGCAGATCTAGCCGTGATAGGCTACGTTAATCATCACGTAGCCTATCACAGGGGCATTTTTTTTTTTTTTAACTTTCGAGTTCGCGGCCGGGCAAGGCGGGAAGCCTCCCCCCCGGCCTGAATTTCGGCTGGGGCGAGATGGGAAGCCTCCCCCCCGGCCTGAACTTCGCGGGGGGAGCAGCGAAGCGCCTCCCCCCCCACCGTGAACAAGCTTCGGCGAAAGGTAAGGGACTTTCGTCCACCCCTACGTAGCCTATCACGGGGGCGTTTTTTTTTTAACTTTTAATTTCGCGACCGGGCGAGGCGAGGCACCTCCTCCCCGGCCTGAATTTCAGCCGGGCGAGGCGGGAAGCCTCCCCTCCCAGCCTGAACTTCGGGGAGAGAGCAGCGAAGCGCCTCCCCCCCACCGCGAAAAGCTGCGAGACCAGGTAAGTGGGTTTCGTGCACCCCTACTGCTGCAGCCACAAATGGCGACTATCTTAGCGGCTGCCATTTGCGTCCTTGTAGGAAGCTGTGATAGGCTACGTAAGTATTTACGTAGCCTATCATGGCAAAAGGCAGGGGCGCAAATGGCGGCTGCTACGCCATTTGCGCCCCTGCTCTTTGCCATAATAGGCTACGTAAGTATTTACATAGCCTATCACGGCAAAAGGCAGCCACTCAAATAGCGTAGTGGCTGCCATTTGCATGGCTGCCTTTTGCGTGATAGGTTACATAAATACTTATGTAGCTTCCTGCAAGGATGCAAATGGTGGCTGCTACGATGGCTGCCATTTGCGGCTGCAGCAGCCCGGCAGCAGCCAGAACTCCAGCTGCAGCCAGCCCCGGTCGGCGGCTCCACGGAGATGGCCAGGGAGGATTCTGGGGAGAGGGACGGAGCGCCTCCCTACCACCACAGATGCACCGGAGCAGAATAAGTTAAGTGTTTCTTACATCCCTAATTCAAGCTGAGGCTGGACAGCCATCTGTCAGGGATGCTCTGACTTGGATTCCTGCATTGAGCAGGGGGTTGGACTCAATGGCCTTGCCTTACGTAAGTCTTTACGTAGCCTATCATGTCTGGGTAAAAAAAACAAAAAACAACAACAGCGTACGCAAATGGTGGCAGCTACAGTGGCCACCGTTTGCGTTCCTTATTTTTCGCCGTTTTAGTCTATGTAAATATTTACATAGAGTAAAAGGGCGAAAAATAAGGAACGCAAATGGCGGCCGCCATAGCCGCTGCCATTGGCGTACACCATTGTTGTTGTTTTTTACCCAGACGTGATAGGCTATGTAAAGACTTATGTAGCCTATCACAGCAAAGACCAGACTGCAAATGGCAGCTGTGGCATCCGGTCGAAAGACCAGCTGTCGCCGCTGCCGAAGCCACCGCTGCAGCCGCCGCCGTCCGAAACATCCGCCCCAGGTAAGTCTCGTCCCTGGGGGGATCTATGGGGGGGCGAGGGGACAGGCCATTCCGCCACGGATTTCAGGGGGCAAATGCCAGTGCATTTGGCCTCACTGAAATCCATGGCGGAATTCTCCGCCATCCCTAGTTGGGGGAGGGCACAGTTAGGATGAAGATGGAAAGCAATTGAAAGTTGATGGGGCTTCTCTCCTCAAAGCTCCTGCTGCTTTACCGAGGCTGCCCACCCTGAATAGAGCCACATGAGAAGTGTGTGTTATTCACAGATTCACACCTCCACAAGTGCACATTAGCAAATACTATCTAAAAAACACAAGCAATCTTGATCAGCAGAGGATGGAGCTGACAGGAATGGGTTAACTCCTGTTCTCCATTCCTGTTGGATCCACCCTTCGCTGATGCAATTTTCCATTCCCCAGTAGCACACTCCACTGAGGCCACTCCTCCTCCCCCCAGAGTAGTACCACAGGTTTAGTACACAATGAGGTCCCAAAATTCCAGGAAGTTGCAGTAAAGGAAAATTTAATCACAAAAGGACTTTGTGAAAATGCAGTTTCTATGGCAAGAAAACCCAAGATTGATTCAGACTGGGGGCAACATCATGTGTCATGTCCATGTATGAGCCACAGTAGCTCTGCAGTAAATTTGCCATTTAGTTTGGGTCCTAAGAAACGAAGCAGGGAACTGAAGCAACCATGGCAAAAAGGTGGATAGTATTTCACAGAATGGAAGAGGGGCCTCTGAGACCACAGAAGGAAAATGGAAATCTGTGTGTTCATCAGTAGGAACCCAAATTTTGAAATCTTGAATCTGCAACCTGAGTGACCCTGGAATAATTAGGCTCAGTTCCAGAGTGAATTACTGCCAGGATTTCAGGTTAGCTAATTTCAAAACTGTATGTAGAACTAAATTATTGGGGTGGGTGGGATGACTTGGATTAAGCTTGGCTTTTGTAAAAGCTACCCATGTCCTGCAACGGTGAAAGAAGAAACTAGAATCTAGTTACTTGATGATTCCACATGTTGTTGGCTAAACTGATAACAAATGTCTATTTGACTTGGTGCTTTGCAGCTTTAATATACTTACTGTTTTAACATTTTTAAATGTTTCTGTCACTGATTTTCTGTACATCGCCTTTTCACTGTATATATGTGAAAAGGCGATGTAAAATGTGATGTAGAAATTCTACAAATAAAATGTGATGTAGAAATTCTACAAATAAATACATGTATTTTTTATTGTCAAACTCCCATCACTGTTGTCTCATGACACATACTTACTGCATAGTTTTACTTAAGGCTAAGGATAATACTTATAAGAGTGGGGGCATTAAAAATAATGATAAATTGTATCTAAATTAATGTGAATAAACACAAAATAGGGAATTCAGAGTATTGTGTAGCTGGAATAAAACTTGTGTGTTTGTTTGTTTCCTATTTGTCATGGGGATGATCACCTGCTAGAACAGATCTAGGTTCCTTTTGACAGTGAGGACTGGCTGTGTTCACATATTTTTGAGAAGGAAGAATATTTGACATCTTGTACTAAAGGTAGATGTGGTTGAAGTTGAAAGGCCAAGTTTTCCCTTGAATTTGAGGCACAAAATACATATGTAAAAAATGCAAAAATAAAGGGGTCTGTTCCACACAGTGCTATCGAGTAACCTCTCAGTAGCTGGCAAGGTTGATTTTCAAAATCACATCTGATTTTACATCCATTTCTCTTAACCATTTCAGTAAACTTCTCAGGATAATTATTAGATGTTGTAAATCACTGATGCTTGAATCATTTACAAATTAATTAAATGATGGCAATCCTTGTAGAAATTGTTCTGCTCTGAATTCTTACACAGAAGATACTGTCTCTAAGTGGTAAGGTTGACTTGCCCTTCTACCAAGCAATTCTTTGGGAGTCTGTAAATACTTTGCTACTGCTCTTCTGGGTATTCCCCCCAGAACATGAGCATAGCCAAATTAACTTTGCAATCAGTATCTCCAGCAGACTGTTAGCTCTGTAAACTATGGATAAAAAAGTAAGGTCTCAAAAGTTGTATTCATTTATTAATACACTTCTACATCACTTTCTGGGCCCCCAACCCCCCCCCCCCCCGGTGTTTAACAACATTAAAAATCTTAGTACAATGAAAAGCAGGAGAAGTTAAAAAGGCCAAAGCAAGAAACAGATAGAAAAGCACAACCGGTGAGGTTAAAGTACACTAAAAGCCTGGTGGAATAAAGTAAAAGAATAAAGTACAATAAAAGCCTGGAGGAATAAAGTAAAAGAATAAAGTACAATAAAAGCCTGTCAGTCTTGACCCATCACCCAAAAACATTACAAAGCCCAGTCTAAACTCTCTTGGAAGTTTCATAATCAAGGTGCTGTGATTTCTCAGGGTTTTCTTCATATGTCTTGTGGTGAAGTGGCATGTGTTGTGGACTGATTTTCTGTTGTACTGTTGTACAGTGATTTTCATGATTTGGGGCAGTATCCAATAGTGTCATTCCACAAATTCAAATAGCACTAGCGGAACTCCATTGAAGCTTGCCATTGCACAACTGGTTGCCTATTAGGTTTGCACAACTGGTTTCACAATGTGTTGCGCAAGAGTTATGTGCATGATGTTGCAGAACAGGTTGCACAAGAGTTACACGCACTGTGTTGCACTATGGATTGCACAACACATTGCCCAAGATGTTGCACAAGTGTAATGCACCAGCACTTGAGCAACTGTGCTTGCACAAAAGCAACTTTAGTTGGATTGTTCTCATGTGCATAGTTCAGGACCTAGTTTCCACTAGTGCAACATCATTTGAATGATGCAGTTGGATACTGCCCTTTCTTTGCAGCTATTTATTGAGGTATTATTTGCTTTTAATTCAACATTCGTTAGAGATGGGCACTTCCTATTTAATTACTTTTCAGATCTTGAAGCATTAGACTGAATTGCCTTAGCATCAGCATCAGTGAGATAAGATCATCTATACAAGGCCTGGTTTGGCTTCCTCAGTGCTAAGACTGCAAAGGATTTGCTGAATAGGGATGTTGGAGAATTCCGCAATGGACTCCAGTGAGGCTGGATTCTTTAGAATCTGGACCCCCAGAGTCTATGGTGGAATGGCCTCCCCCCCACCACCACCCAAAATCCCACCCGGAGTGGACCTACCTGGTGGTGGATGCAGCGGCGGTGGCAAATGCGGCGGTGGCAGTGGCTCCGGCTCATCTTCCGGCCGCTGCTGGGCTGCTGCGGCCACAAATGGCAGCCGTCATAGCAGCCGCCATTTGCATGCCTGCATTAGGCCATGATAGGCTACATAAATACTTACATAGCCTATCACGGCTTAATGCAAGGATGCAAATGGCAGCCACTACGATGGCCGCCATTTGCGGCTGCAGCAGCCCAGCAGCGGCTGGAAGTCCGGCTGTGGCTGGCCCTGGCCGGTGGCTCCATGGCCTTGCCATGGAGCGGAGCTGGCTGGGGAGGATTCCGGGGGGGGGGACGGATCGCCCGCCTCCCCCACACCACCAAAGCCCCGGACCGGAACCAGGTAAGGGATTTGTACATCCCTAATAACAGAGAAAGGGTAGTGTGGGAATAGGTGAACATAAAAGCAATGTTTTGGAACAAGATACTAAAGATAGGAGAAAGAGATGGATGAATTTCTGTACCAAAGTGGCAAGCATCCACTCTACTGATAGCATTACAGTTTTCATTAAGATCCAGTGTAGACTGTCAGTATTGAAATATAAATTAACCATAGCATGTCTAAATTACTTCACCATGACACAGAAGGACTGGAAGTGGCTTGAAGACAAAGTTGACACTAATTAGTTCAGCTGTAATGAATGACAGCTAAGACTCGTTTACCCATTTACACTCTGTAAGAAGCACCGAATGCTGTTCAGGTAGAATTTGTATGGAGAAAACCTGACACATTTTGTATAATCATTCTCAAACCAGCTGCATTTGTCTTTATAGAGTTTGATCAATTTCTTACAGTAATGGCACTTAGAAAACTACACACCAAGCGAAACCAATTGCAAAATGACCCATGTGGAATGCCAGTTGAAGTAACTTGAACCAGGGATGTTTTTCTTGGGCTGTGCTAAGCTGCTTCTCACATATTTCTGGAATGGACCTGAAACCTTCCAGAAATCGGGTCCTTGATTGGCCAGCACCAAGAATGTTTCTGCTGCCTTTGAAACCTATGCTTCTGGCAGATTCTAGTGAAGGCAGAGCTCCAGATATATCCTTGTACGAAATTCTCCCAGAGCCATCTAGCTATTTAATATTAGCTCTATTATTTGGAATGTTTTGGAGATGTGTGTAATGTTACTGAGAAATACAACTAATTTCCCCCAACATTCTGACAGTTTTTTAGCCTGTGAAGGAGCTCCCAAATTCCCTTCAGATTGCAGTAGCATCTGAGAAATTTCATACTCTTCTATATTCACAAATTTGGGATATCTATTTAGGGATGGGGAAAGCATTCTTTGGGTTCTCATTTTTTTATGTGAGAGTACCCAACACAGAACGGAACACATCTTGCTAAAGAAATCCATAATTTCTGAGGGTTGCAATGAGGTTTGAGGGGGGCGCGGAAATGCATGTACACATCTCTGCTGACATTTCCTGATCTAGACACAAGCATTTCCACTGGTTTCTGTGGTTGGATTTTGAACATCTAGCTTCCCATTGCATGAGCGGTGGGTTGAGCTTGTGCATCAGATTGAGCAGGAGTGCAGCAGCAGCACTGGATACTGCCCTAGGTGTCAAAAAGTGCTGTCCTATCCAGCATTCAAACACTCTTAAGCAATTGAGAGTTCACTGAAGAGCAGCATGAGCAGCAGTAATCTAAACGTTTCTACAACACATCACTCTTTTAATGCACAAATAAGGTTGACATAATTGTCTAGGACATTGAATGTAAAGCTAAGAAAAGAGGTGCTGAGGAAGCATCATCATCTTCTAATTGAATGGGTTGTCTGAAATTATATGATCTATTTTAAATTATAAAATACTGAACGTTTCTTAAATGTGACACTTTTAAATGGAAGATGACTCAGTGCTATAGGCAAATCATTTCATCCTATATAATAGAAACTGGTCTTGGGTGTGTGCCAAAGAGATCATGCAATACGTAAAGTAGTGAACAGATCAATATAGTGAACCAATGCACACTTACTTGGAATCAATGCACACCCTATGCTCATTTACTTGGGAGGAAGTATCATTGAACCCATTTAGCCTTACAAAAACTGAGCCACATGGCTGATTAAGGCGTTTTGGATTGATGAAGACCAAGCAACTATGAATCAGCACTACAGGTTGGCTTCTCCTATCAGTTAAGTTTCTGAGCTGAATTCAAAGTGCCGGTTATGATCTTAAAGCCCTAAGTGTCCTGGGACCAGATTGAAGTATCACTCCCCCCACCATATGAACCACTTGAACATTGGAATCCATATCAGAGGCCCTGCTCCATGTCTCCCACTATCAGAGGCACTGTGGGTGGAGCGTGCCAAGTGGGACACTGTGCTCCCACTGATGGTGTTGCACCAGCAGAAGTTGCCACTTGTGCAACAGGGATTTAGCAGTTCTAGAGGTAACACTGGAAATGGGTTGAAACACTCATTTCCAGGTCAGGACAGGTCAGTGGAGCTCCCTTCTGCAAGCTCCATTACCAGCTGTGGTCTGGAAATGAGCATTTCCAGTGTTTCCACTCATTTCGGGGCACTTTTGGGACTGTTAAATCCCCTGCGCATAAGCAGTACCTCCCACTGGCACACAGGCACATCAGGATACTGCTGAAGAGGTAGGGACTTTTCTGTTACAGTGGTATTTGTGACACCCTTTTCAAACATAATCTGGTTCTACCTCTACCGGCCTGCAGGTAGGTTGTGAAGATTCCTCACACCCCACCCCACTGGGCATTGGCAACTTTTATTATTTCTGTATTTTAAGAGAATTCTGTACAACTCCTTTATTGCCAAAGACAATCTCAGGATGGTGTATATAAAATTATAAAAACAATATAATAGAACTATATTTATATTCTGCCCCTCCTCACAAGGAGCCTAGGATAAGGAAGGGCATCATAAACAAAAATCTAAAATAAATGTAGACTACAAATTTAATTCAATTTCTAAATTTCTAAATTCTCCTCAAACTGCCTGAGCAAACAGGAACATTTTAATTTGACACTGAAAACTATACAGACTCATTGCCATTCTTATCTCTCTCTGGTCAAAAATTGGTGTAATTTAATTTGCTGTGCTCTGCTGCCTGTTTTATTTGTTTTGTGCCTTTGTATTGTATTTATTAATGTTTTGCTTTTGTGACCCGCTTTATTTTCTGATAGCAGAGTGGGGTACAATTGTTTAGAAATAAAATTAAATAAACTCTTTGGATCTTATCAACAATGAAATTTTAATTACTATTAGGTGTGGTAGCTTTAAAAGTTTAAGGGCGCAATCCTATCCAGATAGGCGGCCGCCTCCAAAGTCAGAGACAACCACCTATCCAAAGCAGGGCAGGAGAAGCACGGAGGGGATCATTCCCTCTGCACTTCTCCTGCCCTGCATTTTTGGCTAGACAGCCGATTGAGGCTGTCTAGCTGAGAGAGGGCTGAGTGGGGAAGGAGGCTGCTGTACAATACATAGGATGTGTCATACAGGCATTTCTGCCCTCCCTGCCCCTCCCCATCCCCTGGAACACCCCTTTTCGGCCACTCCATGCTTCTCTTGTGAGTGAGGAGGATGGGGCTGTTCCGCGCTGCCTCTGAGGGAGTGTGGAAGTAGGGGGAGGTCGGTTCCTGGATAACACGATACCCTATGGCCATCTAGCCACTGTCTAGTGGCCATAGGATTGCTCCCTCAGGCAGTTGTATGTACTTCGTGCAGTTATTTGGCATTTTTATATTGCTGTAGTTCTTCATCCATTAAAGTATCAAAGTAGTTCATTGCATGATATATTTCAGAACTGTGATTCTGAGGTATTCTTCTAGAAAGCAACATGGCATGAAAAATGCACTACGTTGGGAGTTAAAAAATATGGGAGTGACCCCCCCTCCACCACCAAGACATATTTACTGCTTCACTAACTTAGTGCAAAGAGATTTTTGCAGTGCTTCCATAGGGAGTGCCGGATATAGATATGGGACTTCCCAAGAGTTGTCACATCCAAACTGTCTCTTGCTGAAGTAGCAATGTCAGAGGACACTTTTAGAACTACTGAATGTACTTTCTCCTTTATGATTGCATTATGCTGTAATAAATTATCCAGAGCAAATTTGGATATGAAATTGACAAGCTATCAGCAGTTAGGAGAAAAAAAAATATAGCTGCCAGTAGTCCGTACGTCCCCAAGGGCAGAAAATTGAACATCCAGGATTTTCCTCTTCTAAATCCAGATCTCTGCCATTTTAAATCATGTTGGCATTTTAATAAAGTCCAGTGGAACTTTCAGTGTGTCAAATGTATTTTCTACCTCCCTTGTAACCCTATTCCAATATTATTTTGCTATGTAAACATCAATGCATACAAATATTTGATTATCTAAATACATTGGATATCCCTGAAGCTATCCAAATGAAAGGAGTTGCCTGTTCATTTCCTTTTTCTTTGTCTCTCTGTTTGTTCTGTGCTTTACGGGAAATGAGTTCTATTGGGGCGCTGGCCTAAAGCCCAGTTATGTTATAAGTTGATTTGACACAATTTGGGTTTAGGCTTATTTTGGGACTTCAGGTCACTAATAATCTGTATTGCCATTTTGTAATATACTTGCCTGAGAGATTTTTTGGCCATGGTCTCTAGCTTATGTTGGCTGCATTGATTCACAACATAGCATCTGCTAAGGGATAGCCACCCACAATCTTCAGAATTGTGAGGGACTGGAAAGCTCAGTTAGGGATGTACGAAAGTCACTTACCTTTTTGCAGGGATGGGAGGGAGGCACTCCGCACCCCCCCCCCAAATCCTAACCTGGCTGGCTCCGCTCCACGGCAACTCCATGTGTGGAGCCTGTGCACACAAATGGTGGCATTCCTGTTTTTGGCCGTGATAGACTACATAAATATTTACGTAGCCTATCACGGCGAAAGTCAGGGATGCAAATGGCAGCCGCTATTCCATTTGCGCCCCTGTTTTTTTTACCGTGATAGGCTATGTAAATATTTACGTAGCCTATCACAGCAAAAAAACAGGAACGCAAATAGCGGCAGCTATAGTGGCTGCCATTTGCATTCCCTTTTTTTGCCGTGATAGGCTTAGGGATGTACGAAACTCACTTACCTTTTTGCGGATTTTTTTGCGGTGGGGGTGGAGGCGCTCCGTCCCCCCCCCAGAATCCTTGACAGGGAGGAGGAGATGTAGCATTCCGTCCCTCCCCCCAGAATCCTCGCCGGGGGGGAGGCACTCCGTTCCTCCCCCCCCCCCGGAATCCTGGCTGGCCAGCTGTGCTCCGCAGCAATTCTGCGGAGCCGCCGCCCGGCTCCGCCAGCAGCCGGACATCCGGCCACTGGCTAGCAGGGACGCAAATGGCAGCAGCCGTAGCCGCCACTGTTTGCATCCCTGCAGTCAGCCATGATAGGCTACGTAAATGTTTACGTAGCCTATCACAGCTGATTAAAAAAAAAAAAACCGCGTACGCAAATGGTGGCGCCCATGGCCACTGCCATTTGCGTTCCTTAGTTTGGCACGTCTTAGTCTACGTAAACATTTACGTAGACTAAGATGGCGAAAATAAGGGGAACGCAAATAGCGTAGCGTCTACTTCAAAAAAACCTACACCAAAAAAACCTACACCAGAGATTAGGGATAGTGACCTCCTCCTAATCACCTCTTAGGTTGCAATCCTATGCATGTTTAGACAGAGAAAAGGCCTACAACTCCCAGCATTTCCCACCCAAATTCATGTATATATCATAAAAACTGGGGAAAAAAGTTGCAGTTATTTCTGTTTTCCAGTGCAAGTCAATGGGGAAACGTAAAATCCAAATAATCGGGATATCCGAATCGTGCTTCAGATCCAAATCTGAAGCAAATAGGATTGGGTCTGAGTCAGCCAGAAGTGGCCGATTCAGAAGGTCTGAATCAGTATCTGAAGCGAATTGGGGGATATATGCACAGCCCTATGTATTTCTATATTGTGTTATAACCATGCATTAATTGTGCACTGTCTTCTTTAGCACAGCATAGCATTCAGATTCACTCTCCTCCCTTAGCCTAGGAGAAAACCTGTTGCAAGTGTCAGCACACAGATTAGGAAAAGCTCTTCATCTTCTAAAGTTCAGATTGCTAAGCAGGCCCACTCAAAAGGTGGCAACCCAAGGATGGAGAAAGAAGGTTGAAAGTACAAGATCATGAAGTGAGGGTTATGCAAAAAATGAAGAGTAGACTGAGGCTATAGGAATCCAAGAAAAGGAAGGAGTAGCTGGTACAAAGGGTTAACTGTTGAAAACACACATAGGAGGACCTGTCTGAGGAGAGTGCATGCTGCTGGCTGGAAGGAGAATGAAGAAACAGGAGTACTGAGCAAGCAAGGTGGTTACTGAAGAGTACAGCTGGCTAAAGATTATGAGACAGGAGGAAAAAGTATTGTTGAAAATCTGGGACTTGAAGGAACAGTGTTTGGTGGCAGCTTGGAGGTGAAAGAAAGGAGTGCCCAAAGAAAGGGTTGGGTCCTTGAGCCAATGGCAGGAAGTAAGCAGGCAGTCAAGACAAGACCATCATGAGCCAAAGAAATATAAACATGACTGATCCACCACCCAAGAGGCTCCTGCACCTTTAAGGGTTGTATGGAGGAGTGTAGCTCTTCTTGGTATGGTAGCACTACGATGGGAAAAACTTCACCTGGTAGAATCCTCCAGTCTGCACAGTTATTAGAGGTACTACAGAGGCCCTCTTAGGATCTTGACCTGAAAAACCTAAGAGAACAGGAAAAATGAGAGGGGGGCAGAACTTAATTTTACAGATTGATTTGAACCAACTAGCCACTGCAGATAGTTGAAAATGCAAGCTCTGGGCTGGGTGACTTCTTTCAGTGAACCATGCATAAAAGCTGAAATGGTAGGAATCAGCAGTAGTAGCAGCTTTGTTCCCCTCCCTTCCCCTGGCCTGGTTAGAGAAGCAGTGTTACTTTAGGAGAGGCATAGCTTCTACCACAGATGACCATTTTGGCCAAGAAAGAAATTTTGGGGCCAAGCCTCAGCTCTGCCTTCAGAGCTAGGTAGGGGCTGCAATTTTGGCTTCACTACATCTTGTTGCAGTCCAAGTGTCCAATGACAGTATAACTAACAATAACTGACAATTCAAAAGGCTCAAAGGTTAAACTTCAGGCTTAAGAAATATTCCAAGGCCAGAATTCTGTAGTCTAGTTTTTCATTTTCCATGTCAATCAAAATTGGCTAACCTATACTTAACCTGTGTAACACTTCAGGAGCAATCCTATGGGGATAGGAGGCCGTCTCTGAACTAGGAGGTGACTGCCTATCCAATGCAGACATCTTCTCCTCCGTACTCCAACCACCCTGCATTTGCGGCTAGATGCCGGTTTCAACTATCTAGCCACAGGACTGCAGAGCGGGGTGTGGGGAGAGCCCAGACGACACATAGAAAGCATTGTACCAGCACTTCCACACTTCCCACACCTCCCCACCCACAGGAACGCCCCTTTTGCCCTGCTTTGCACTGCTCTTATGAGCGTGGAGCCGGGGATGATCTGTGCCACCTATGAAGCAGCAGGGGAGGGGCAGGGAGGCAGTTTTCTGGGAATTGACCTTGGAGTGCAGGCTCTGAAGTCAGTTCCTGAAAACTGAACAATCCTCTATGCCTAAGTCTCTTAAGCTGGGGAATGTCTGCAGTGGAGCTTCTCATATCCAGTAAGGATGTCACAGGATTCCATCTGGGGGGGGTGAAGCTCGACAGATTTTTTTTTTCCAGTTCAGTACTCTGGATTCCATTCCATTTCCCTCTGCTGGCATTGACTCACTCATTGGCAAGCCAAGCCAATACACAGATTTCCATTTTTTTTTAATGGCTCCAATTTGTGCTCCCCCTGGGTTCTACTATTTGTGCAAATTGTAATTTGCACATATTTAGGGTGGGGGGAGATCTTCAAATGTGCACAAATGTCATTATTTTTGTTAATATATATTTTATTACTGCTCTTGCGCAAGTGCACATGTTCGCAGGTCCGTCTGTCCACTATGTAACCCTGCAGAGGCATATTCCCCTCTTGTCAATATCCTTGTCAGTTCTATTCTCTCCACGTATTACTTCCTTTAGCCCAGCAAAGCCATATTATATACTTGTCGAACAACTTGTCAATTCCCACCCCCCTTCCTTCACTTGGGAAGTTGTGCCGCAGTTACTACAAATGGGAGCGGGGGAAACAGTGCAGAGGCCACATCTGTGTTAAAACCATTTGCCTGAGACTTGGGTAAGTGTGCAATGAAGCAGGGTATCCTCAGGTGTCAGTTCAATACTTCAGACCCTGAGGATCGAGTCACTAAGTGCGTGATTTGGTCCCCTGTTCCTGACCTATCAGTGGTTAATTTGTGCATGCTTTGACACAAAATTATGACAATTATTCATAATTAAAAAATTATGATTTGCACACATTTCATGATCCCCCAAAATAAATAAATAAATGCAAAAAAATGTGCAAATTACAATATGCACAAATGGCGGATCCCAGGTCAAAAAAATGTGTAAAGTTTTCCCAGAACACACACACACAATCTGATGCAGTCATCCCCTGATTCCCAGGAAATACTGTGGAAATCCATAGGGCTGGAACAGATTTCCCAGTATTGCACATCCCCATTTTCCACGATGTCACTTCTTGTTTAAATAGGAGATAGGGAAGGCAAAAGGTATGATATTGTGCAAGATTTTTCATATTGACCTCACTCCTCCCCCTGTTATTATCACTGATCTGTGATCAGAGAGAAGTGAGGGCATTCCTCTCCCTGCCTCCTCCCCAAGCCCCCAGTAGCCTCCAGACCTGGGGCTAGGGCTTGGGGAGGGAAGTGGACAAGACTGTGGGGCAGATGAGGATCCTCCATGGACCAGAGTTTCCACATCCCTACTTTATAGCTTTGCATTTCCATCTGCAGTAGGCAATGTTCACTTCAGTAGGCCAGCCGTAATGAGCATGCTTGGCCCAGTTTATGTAGCCAGACTATACCTGTTGATCTGTAAGTGCCAGTAAAAGACTGTAGTTCTTTTGGACAGTATTTGTTAGGCTTGTGCAGAGCAAAAAACTGACTCTGTAGTATCCTGGAGACTGAATATATAAGCATCAGGATTTCCTGCAGCATCACTTAGTGCAGTGACTGAAAAATGGAATTTTGGTTATAGAAGCGTATAATTCAGGTATGCAGTAGAACATAGCAACACAGTGTGACCATAGCTTTAGTTGCACCTGTTCTGCTTCACCTCTGCATAACGAGCTTTTATTAGGGATGTCAGAGAATTCCACCACGGGTCTCAGTGAGGCCAAATGCCAGTGTATTCAGCCCCTGGAAATCCATGGCAGAACGAAGCCCCCTCACCCCCCACCCCGCGAAATGGGCCTGGAACGGAGCACCTACCTGCTGCCATCCGCGCTGACTTGCGAATGGCAGCCACGTCTGCGGCTGCCATTCGCTTCCTCCATATAGCCGTGATAGGCTACGTAAATACTTACGTAGCCTATCACGGCTTAACTAAGGGAACGCAAATGGCGGTGGCTACGGCGGCCGCCATTTGTGTTCCCTTTTTTTGCCATTTTAGTCTACGTAAATATTTATGTAGTCTTTTGCGGCAGGGGGGAAAGGGAACGCAAATGGCGTAGTGACCGCCATTTGCATTCCTTTTTTTCCCTGCTGTAATAGCCTACGTAAATATTTACATAAGCTAAAACGGCGAAAAAAAAGGGAACGCAAATGGCGGCTGCCATAGCCACCGCCATTTGTGTCCGCTGTTTTGTTTTTTTGTTTTGCTGTGATAGGCTACATAAATATTTATGTAGCCTATTACGGTAAAATACAGGGACGAAAATGGTGGCGGCTATGGCCGCCACCATTTGCATCCCTGCAGGCTGCCCAGCGGCCGGATGTCTGGCTGCAGGCGGCCCCGGCCGGCAGCTCTGCAGAATCTCTGCAGAGCGGAGCCAGCTGGAGAGAATTTCGGGGGGAGGGACGGAGTGCCTTCCCCCCACCGCAAATGTCACCCTTCAAAAAGGTAAGTGACTTTCCTACATCCCTAGCTTTTATTTATATCCTTAAAATGTATACAAATTCCGAATACTAGGGATGTATCACTTATCTTTTCGAAGGGTGACATTCGTGGTGGGGGGGAGGTGCTCCATCCCTCCCCCCAAAATTCTGGCCGGCGGGGCGCTCTGTCCCTCCCCCCCAAAATTCTGGCTGGGGGGGAGGCGCTCCATCCCTCCCCTGTTGAATCCTGGCCGGCCGGCTCCGCAAATGGCAGCGGCCATAGGCGCCGCCATTTGCGTCCCTGCAGTCAGCCATGATAAGCTACGTAAATGTTTATGTAGCCTATCACAGCTGATTTAAAAGAAAAAAAATGCGCGTACGCAAATCTACGCTACGCTAGATCTAGCGTATGCTAGATTTTTAAAAATACCGTGATAGGCTACGTAAATGTTTACATAGCCTATCACGGCTGATTTAAAAGAAAACAAAAACGTGCATACACAAATGGCGGCGGCCATGGTCGCTGCCATTTGCATTCCTTATTTTGACACATCTTAGTCTACATAAACATTTACGTAGACTAAGACGGCGAAAATAAGGGGAACGCAAATAGCGTAGCGTCTACGCTATTTGCGTTCCCTTTATTTTCGCCGTCTTAGTCTACGTTAATGTTTACGTAGACTAAGACGTGTCAAAATAAGGAACGCAAATGGCGGCGCCCATGGGCACCGCCATTTGCGTACGCGCGTTTTTGATTTCTTTTAAATCAGCCATTATAGGCTATGTAAACATTTACATAGCCTACCACGGTATTTTTAAAAATCTAGCCGTGATAGGCTACGTAAATCTTTACGTAGCCTATCACTTTTTTTTTGTTTTTTTTTACTGGAAATGGCGGCGGCGGCAGCCGGTCGGAAGACCGGCTGCCGCCGCCGCACCACCACCACCGCACCGCCGCTGCACTGCTGCCGGAGCTGCTGCCGCCAGGAAGATTCGCCAAAGGTAAGTCCCGTCCCGGACTGTTCCGTCACCGATTTCGGGGGGCCAAATGCGCTGGCATTCGGCCTACCCAAGATTCGTGGCGAAATTCTCTGACATCCCTACTGTATACCAATATCAAGGGCTGAGTATTGATGTTTAACAGAGGGTTTTTTCCCCCTCTTTCCTTTCAGTAATAGCTTTGTATTCTGGTAACATCTAGGTCTGCAACTCTTTCCTTCAAAAGTTGTTAGGAGTTGCTGGTAAATATTATTATCTTCAGAATGGGAAAATATTATTACCCCCCAACCCCAGGATTCTGTCTTCTTTTAGCCCTTCAAGGAGGTCCAATAGAATCAGTCCTAAACGTTCGTATAAAAAACTTAGAAAATAAGTAAGCATTATATTTCTAAAGTGGTAGAAAAAAGTGACTGTCAAACTGCATTTTCCAGATTTCTCATCTCTTATAAGGTTATAATACTGCATTTGGAGGTTTGCTATTCTTAGTTCTTTTAAATGTGATGCTGCAGTAAACAAAAAACCAAAAAACCTGACAGTTCCCCCTTTTTTTCTGGATTTACTGTTCCTTTCTTTCACAATATGCAGAGTAGCATGCATATGGCATTTTCATCTTTCCCTCTAACATGACTTTCCAATTATTTCTTCACTCTCCTGGGGTTTTGGGGGGGACAGGAGGATACTACAGTTTAACTGATGTAAATGTTGCTATATTATATGGACTAGTTGAAAGTCCTGTGCCAGCATACTTGAAGTGTAGAAATAAATGTATAGATGAGGAAATCGGGATCACAGTCACTGGCCCACACTGAGCCTCCATGTGTTCAATGTCTCATTTGCACAGGGGCTCACATGCAATCCATGCTCTCCATTTGTGCAGGGAAGGGTACAGATTGTAAATAGGGAGTTTATGCACCTAGGCAAATGGGAATCTTGTAGGAATAGTTAGGTAGGGGTGGACGAAAGTCCCTTACCTTTCGCCGAAGCTTGTTCGCGGTGGGGGGGAGGCGCTTCGCTGCTCCCCCCGCGAAGTTCAGGCCAGGTGGGGAGGCTTCCCTCCTCGCCCCGGCCGAAATTCAGGCCGGGGGGGAGGCTTCCCGCCTCGCCCCGGCCGCGAACGCGAAAGTTTAAAAACAAACAAACGCCCCCTGATAGGCTACGTGACGATTAACGTAGCCTATCACAGCTAGATTTGCAAAGTCAGCTGTGATAGGCTACATCAATCATCACGTAGCCTATCACGGGTGACTTAAAAAAAAAAAACGCGTACGCTAATGGCGGCCCCCATAGGGAGCCGCCATTCGCGTTCCTTATTTGGTCGCTGTAGTCTACGTAAATCTTTAAATAGCGTTGTCCTTATTTTCGCTGTAGTCTACGTAAATCTTTACGTAGACTACAGCGACCAAATAAGGAACGGGAATGGCGGCTCCCTATGGGGGCCGCCATTATCCGTACATGCTTTTTTTTTTTTAAGTCACCCGTGATAGGCTACGTGACGATTGATGTAGCCTATCACGGCTGACTTTGCAAATCTAGCTGTGATAGTCTACGTTAATCGTCACGTAGCCTATCACGGGGGTGTTTTTTTTCTTTTATTGCAATGGTGGCGGCGGCAGCCAGTCGAAAGACCGGCTGCCGCTCCCGCCCCGCTCGAACACCTGCCGAACCGCCGGCCGGACCCGCCGCCGGGAAGGACATTCGGCAAAGGTAAGTCCCGTCCTGGGGGGGGGGTGCGGGGGAAGGGGGGTCCAGAGGATTTCTCCCCGCAACTTGTTCAGGGGGCCGAACACATTGGCGCTCGGCCCCCTGAAGTTTCGGGGAGAAATTCTCCACCATCCCTATAGTTAGGGTGACCATGTGGCTTCGGTTTAGGGATGGCGTGGGCATCCTACTGGGTCAGGGAGTCCAACAGACTCTCCACCACCCCTGAGCTGTGCCCACCAAGCCCATGCCCCTGCTCACCTCCCCATGTTCACTGATCCGCCAGCACTCACCAAGGCCCCGTCTGCAAGTGCTGTGAGTGCCATTTTGCAAAAAAATGGTGATTGCGAATATGCGCACATCTAGATGTATGCAAAATGGCTGCCTGAATGGCCCATATATGCAAGATTACAGGCATAAATGGCCCATTTACACCTGTAATCTTGCATGTATGGGCCATTCATGGCACGAGTTTGCGTACAACTAGGGATGTCAGAGAATTTCTCCACGAATCTCTGGGAGGCCGAATGCCAACACATTCGACCCCCTGAAATTGGTGGAGAAACGGTCCGCCACCTCCCCGCCACCCCCCGGGATGGGACATACCTTGTGCAAAAGTCCCTGGCGGTGGCGGCTCCCGGCGGCGGTTCGGCGGCGGTGCCAGCGGCGGCCGGTCTTCCGACTGGCTGCCGCCGCCACTATTTCCAAGTAAAACAACAACAACAACAACAAACGTGATAGGCTACGTAAAGATTTACGTAGCCTATCACAGCTATATTTTCAAAAAACACCATGATAGGCTACGTAAATGTTTACATAGCCTATCACGGCTGACTTTGGGGGGGGGAAGGGCGTACGCAAATGACGGCGCCCATGGGCACCACCATTTGCATTCCTTATTTAGGCATGTGTAGTCTCCGTAAACATTTACGTAGACTACGGCGAAAATAAGGGCAACACTATTTGCGTTGCCCTTATTTTCGCCGTAGTCTATGTAAATATTTACGGAGACTACACATGCCTAAATAAGGAATGCAAATGGAGGTGCCCATGGGCGCCGCCAATTGCGTACGCGCTTTTTCCCCCCCCAAAGTCAGCCGTGATAGGCTACGTAAACATTTACGTAGCCTACCACGGCTGACTGCAGGGACACAAACGGCGGCGGCTATGGCCGCCGCCATTTGCGTCCCAGCAGGAGAAGAGGTTTCATGGCCAAAGGGACAGGGCGCCACCCCCCTGGCCAGAATTTCGGCTGGAAGGACGCGGCGCCTCCCCCCTGGCCAGAATTTTGGCGGGAAGTGATGGGGCTCCTCTCCCCCTGCCCAGAATTTCAGGGGGAGGGACGGAGTGCCTCCCCCCCACCACGAAGCAAGCTGCGGGATCAGGTAAGGGACTTTCGTCCATCCCTACGTACAACCAGATGTGTACGTATTCATGATGGCCATTTTTTATTTTTTTTTGCAAAATGGCACTCGTGGATGGGTCCCAGGTGAGTGCTGGCAGCCCGGTGAGTGGCGCGGAGCTCAAGCGCGGGTCCGGGGGTGCGCAAGCAGAGCAGAGGATGGGTGGGTGTCCAGAGAACCTAGATAGAGGGGCGCCTGTCCATCCCTACTGTTTTTACAGAGGGCAATCCTCTGTTTGAAGGCATCCTCTATTTGAAGGGCTGCCCTGTCCTATCCTTGTTTACAGATAAAGAACTGTAAGAACTGGTGCCTATCAAGAGTTAGCACCTGGGAAGCAGACTGAACAGGCAGGTACACTGGGGACCTATGATGAGATGTACTGTGTTTCTGTTGTTGTTGTTTCTAAATTTGCATCTATACATATACATTAGCATATCCAAACTGTATGCAAATAGGTGTACTATTTTGTCCTCTTTTTTGGTGATGCATTTCCTTTGCGGGGGTGGGGGATTGATAAGCGGCCACGCTAGTGGTTAGAGATGGGACCAGCACATGTGATCAAAATCTCCCCCTTCTTTTCAGGTGTTAATTCTGCACTTCATGAAAGTCTGTGTAAGAAAGTGCTCTATGGCCAGTCTCAGTGCTTGAGAGGAGTTTGATGCGGGGAGTATTAGCCTTTAGATTCTCACCAGCTCTGTAATTCTAATAATAGTTAATTGCATAGGAGTGTATTTTTTCTTCAAATATGAGGACCAATCTAAAAATAAGCCAATATTTTGCCTCTAGGAGGCCACAGATGGATGATGTATTGAAGGCTTAAAGAGTCAGATTTGCAGACTGACTTTGACTGGAATAGAGTTTAATTTCCGCATTACAGCAGATTGTTAAATAAAATATTCATGTTAAGTAAAAAAAAAAAAAATGCAGGCCATAATCTAACACAGAGCTAAGCTCATTCAAGCGCATTGATTTCAATGTGCTTAAGCACACTTAACTCTGTGTTGGATTGCAGCTGTAATTTTCTTCCTTTTTTTAATAGGAACTATTCTCAGTGATATAGAAATGTATAAACAGTGCAATCTCAGACATGTCTACTCATATATAACTCCACTGAGTTCAATAGGACTTACTCCCTGATGAGTGCGTATAGGATTGCAGCCTAAATAAATTATTGCTGATTTCTGGACAGTAGTAAGTGTCATCCTGATTCTTCTGGGATTTTCTTAAATGCAGAATATTACCACAACAGCGGTACAGTAATACAGTGTCATTTCAATCAGTCCAAGCCTCTTTTTTAATTTCTAAAATTATATTTCAGCAAAAAACAAAACAAAACCCCATTATGAGTGATATCTCTTCTTTATGCTTTAGGGAACAGCCTTGGAGAACTGGAAGATGAAAGCTCCTATTCCTCACTTATTCCTCTTGTATGCTACTCTTGTTCAGAGTTTGAAGGTTGTGACCAAAAGGGGCTCAGGTAAGAAACTTTCTCTCTATTACCCAATATAACAGTTTCAATGATTTACATAAAGTATGGTTTGGATTTGGAAATGACACATATACGTGTAATATTCTTTCTGAAGAGAGATAAGTCTCTTGTGAATGGACCATATGTAGTTCTGTAGCTTATGTAAGCACTGGCACCTATGATTCCATAGAAATGTATGGCATTTTGATTAATGTGTTTCACTCACCTTCTAAAGCAATATTACTGCCAGTGCTCTGTTATTTTGGCAAATGAAGAACAATGGTTTGGCTTTGGAGCTGGGGTGAAAGAAGTTGCAGTATATTTGATCCTGCACTGAATTCTTGCATCTGAATAATTTCAAGGTGAAATTTAGGCTTTGGGCGATGTGAAAAGGCCCTTGAAAACCCTCTACCTAGTCTTTCACATTGTATGTTCCCCCAACATCTGTTCCCAAACCTGATATGCAGCAGCTTTTTAGGTTTATTTCTTCAGTATATTATCCCAGCCAATCAGGGATCACATAAGCCCCCTTCACACGTTACACAATGACTGGGGATTGGTCTCTTCCCAATGGTATCATGCAGCTGAGCTAGCCCTGCCCTGGTACCTGCTCATCAAGTGTGGATATCTGAATATAAGCCCCTATGCATGACGAGCTGCTCATGTGTCTTCAGAGATCCAAGCTCACTATGTGGATATGATTTCTTGAGGTCAACCAGGCTGAGTCCCTACATTCCATTGGCAGTTTCATTGCCACCAGCACTGCACAGCAAGACTCATTCTGACCCATCCCTAGTTGTGGCAGAATGGGGTCAGAAGGCTCATACCAATAAATATTCTACTATACCTAGTAAAATACACATGACTAGATGGTGCAAGGTAAATATTGGTGAAGTAACCTTTGCCATGGGGATGCCACTTTCCCACACCCATACCCATCCCTTGTGAATACTTCTACAGGCTGTGAAAAATTGCTGGAAGGGTGATTTTCACAGGAAGAAAGGGGTTCCTGCAGAGTTCCTCAGATTCCAGTGCTAATTGCTGATTTGTCAGAAAGACACCTGATGTTGGAATGCTAAAGAGAGGCTGGTCAGGGCAACTCTTCATGGTCAAATGTGTATGTTGCCTGACTACATTTTGAAGGATGCTTGTTTGAATTTTCCGTGAACTTCAAGCAGACAGATTTTGTGATCTAGCTGAGTGTGGATCATTTTACTTAGAAAGTTATGCATGTTACAACTTAATTTATTGTAGACCAGATTAAATGGCATGCCTTAGCCACATCCTTGTGACAGAGTAGTGATGGCGTGGCATGGCTTTCAACTTGCTGACTTAATAGCCAATTATCAGCGTAATGTTTGATTAAACTTCCAGCTAAAAGGATGCATTGTCATGGTTTTATTTGCAAAATATTTTTTTTTTACTTGTGAATGTTATCTCATATCATGCCTCAATATCTTGGAATGAACAGAATTTGTCTAATAAATATCTCCAGCATTCCCTTACTTTAATCAAATGCAGACAATCTTTTTCTGTTGGTTTGAAGGAATATTTCCCCCCCCCCATACCAATTGTATTTTATAGTGCATTATTTTGACCTCTTCACTTTCTTTGCTGTTGGATTTTTTTTTATTTTCCCAGGTCTCTGCTTTTAGCTAAAGAAAATGTTAGTATTCTGATTTTAGTGAAAAAGAGCAGTTTAAACAAACCAGTGACATATTTGCAGTCCTTTTCGTGAACTTGATGGTACTAACTTCATGTGTATATTGTGTTTAAGTCCTGAAAAGAACAGGAATCTATATTTTAAAAATCCATGTACAATAATTTGCCAAGAAAATACCATTCAGTGACTAGTTTAAAAACAAAGGGTTGGATATAGATTTAGTCCTACTTAGAGTAGACCAATTGAAATCAAGTTAGTTATGAGTCAAGTCCCATTGCATTCAGTAAATCTACTCTAAATATAACTAAATCTGGATACAACCCAAATCATTAAGTAAGGGTAGGAACCAAAGATCTGTCTGGATCTGGGATTATAAAACCTTACTGATGACACTCTTTAAGTGGAACACTCTCAGTATGGAGGGTTTGGAATCTGGTCTGTCTTAAATTAAAAAAAAAAATGGAATTGACATGGCAGGGAGCATAAAAGGGTTTCATGTCACCATGTGGTTGGGGGGGGGGTTCATGTGGTGGTTGAAAATTTTCTGACAGCTTGATTGTTTGACCACATATTGAGACCTCTCATAGTTTTTAAGATGTGGAGGGCATAAACAATGCCACTCTGTATGAATGCATTACAGATCTGGACATAGAGACCTTTTCATGATTTGTGGGTCACCATTCACTTAACATGATTTTATGCCATACCACACTTTGACAAAATGTCATGAATTGGTGCGGATCTCCCTTCACCCAGTCTTATACCCATCAGTTAAATTATTATTTTTTAATTATTTAAAATATTCTAATGCATGTCTGTGGAAAACATTAATCCACAGATTGAATCACTTATTCAAGGTTGTGAAAGGAGGCTATTTAGTTTGAGATGGAGGCTTTCTTCACATGGAGCTTTTATCCTGCTATTGAGATGGCTCTCTCACAAAAGTTTGCAGGCTCTTTAGATGACTCTGTGAACCTCCAGGGCGTCTCCTGCACTAAATGCCCTTTGTTCCATTTTAAAATAGATTGCAGATAATGAGCTATGAAATTAGCTCATTGTGTTCTGCTCTCCATGAAAAGAGGAAAAGCGGCAAGAAGAACAGTGAGATCAATGGAAGATAATGGAAGTCTCAGATAAGAGGGAGAAGGAGGGGGACAGGGGAGGAGGAAAAGGAAGCATGTGAAAAAGGGAGTTGTTGTGATCCTGCATTTAAAATGGAAGCAGAAAGTCTTGTTTTAAATGTGGGAATTTAGGCTGGTGTAGAGATCCTCCGAGAATCCAATCCATTAATGACTGTGGATAGAGAACCAGGGTGTGTATAATTTGTGATCTAATAAGTTTAATACAAAAGTGTGATGTTGTACACAAGTATAAATGCATTCTCATTTCTAACTTGTAATCCCTATTACTTGAGCCTAACCAAACAAGCTCCTTCACTTTATGAAGCAGAATTTGTTAACTTTCTCAGGCTCTCATTCTGATTACTGTTAGCCATATTAGTGGCATCATTTAAAAAGAAGAGACCATGGAAACCACTGCTCAGCTTCATGCTACATCTTTCTCTTTTACAATTCACAATGTGGGCTTAGCTTTAGTGTCAGCCACACTTTCAGGTATCAATGTAAAGATGGAGATACATGTGTCACTTGTGTGAAGTTAGGTTTTTACACACATAATACCAAAGCTAGGGTTGGTGTTAGGGATTTCAGAGAATTCTGCCATGGATCCCAGGGAGGCCGAATTCCAGTGAATTCGCCCCCCCGAAATCCATGACGGAACAGAGCAACCCACCCCACCACCCCGTGGAAGCCCCCTGGAATGGAGCCTACCTGGCGGCGGCTCCGGCAGTGGCGGCGGCTCTGGCTGCTGCTGGGCTGTGGCAGCAAATGGCGGCTGCTACACCAGCCACCATTTTCATCCCTTCACTGAGCCATGATAGGCTACATAAATATTTACGTAGCCTATCACAGCAAAGAGCAGGGATGCAAATGGTGCAGCAGATGCCATTTGCGTCCTCGCTCTTTGCCGTGATAGGCTACGTAAATATTCACATAGCCTATCATGGCTCAGCAAAGTGATGCAAATGGCAGCTGCCATTTGCATCCACAGACCTGCCGCAGCCAGCTGTCCGGCTGCGGATGCACCTGCCTGGCAGCTCTGCGGATTTGCCATGGAGCGGAGCCGGCCAGGGAGGATTCCAGGGGGAGGGATGGAGCACCTCCCCCCCCACCGTGGATGCCACCTATGAAACAGGTAAGTGGTGTCATACATCCCTAGTTGGCATGGGCACCTGATTCAGTCCAGGAATCTGGCGGACCTACTCCTGCCCGCACCCCCCAAGCCCCGCTCACTGAGCCCCTGTCCCTGCTTGTCCCCAGCCTGCACTCAGCAAATGGCCTGCACTCCCCCCAGTTGCCTCATCAAGCTCCATGGTCGCCATTTTTGGAGAAATAAAATGGTGATCACAAAAATGCGCAAATTTGTGTGCACACAAAATGCGCATTTTCGCAAATGTGCATATTTGTGTATGTGCAAAAATGCACATTTTCTGAAAAATCTGCATTTTTGCACACACACTAATGTGTGTCTTCACAAAAATGTACATTTCATGCATGAGAATATGCGCGTTTGCAAAAATGCACATTTTCACACATATAAAAACATACGCATTTTTGCGGTCGCCATTTTATTTCATTTTAAAATGGCAACTGCGGAGCTCAACAAGGCTGCTGGGGTTGAGTGCAGGCTGCTCACCGAGCATGGGAGAGGCTCGAGTGCAGCCCAAAGACTGGCGTGTGGTGACACGGGCCGGGCAGGCATCCGGAGAACTTGAACGGGGGTGAGTTCATACATCCCTAACAAAAGCATGGCAAAAGACACTGTTGATAACTGCTTCCTTAAAATGGTCCATAGGCATATGTGTGTGTGTGTGTGTGTGTGTGTGTGTGTGTGTGTGTGTTTTGTATGATGTCTTCATGGGAAACAATTTGCTCCATTATGTGTTATCCTGTTTTGGATAATTTTATATTTATTATTGTGAAACATGAATTGGGGGAGAAAGAACAAACAGAAAATAAGAAAACCATGAAGTATCTAAATACATGAATCAAAAGATCAGGGTTATGTGGAAAATGATGTATAATTCGTGAATAATTTTCCAATTTACTTTGAATTATAGCTAGTGGTGTACCAAGGTTGCATTTCCATGGAAAGCCTAGTTTCAAAAGTTGTAACCTTGCCTTTTGGGAGTAATTAGGAAAAATAATGTGAATGCATTCTTGATGATTCATGATATGCACTGCAGTTACTGGAAGCATTGCAGTAATTTTCTATAACTAACTTGAATTCTGCTTAATCTCCATCTCGAACATCATCCCAATTGACCAAAGCATATGTAGTTTAATTCTTGTAATTGTTTCAGGTTGTTCCTGAATTTAACCCAATGTTGACAGTCAGAGTCAAATGTACCCTGTCAGTGCTGCAAAAATAAATAAATAAATAAATAAATAAATAATCAATCACTCAATCAATCAATTAGTTATTTGTCAGTCTTCCACAACTTCATGTTCCAGGTAGTCCTCAGTTATGATGAGGTGTGAATTGCCATTATATTTTACAGTCCCAGTCTTTAATTTAGTGAGAAAAAAATATATTTATAGCACTTTAGGCTTCTGCAGTAAATTCTAATCTCGGGATTTATGAGAATTTTGTTTCAGTTCACAACTTATTCGAAAATGCCCTGTTCGCAATCCTAAATGCAAATGTGAAGAGGAGCAAGATTTTCTCCAAAAATCTTCAAATTTCCAAGCTTGCAATCATGTCTGCAAAATGTGTACTATACAAAAATGCACAACTTTCTCAAAATGCACACATTTTAAATCACCCATACTATAGTCTATGGGGGAAACTTGTGCAATTTGGGAAGCATGCACAAATTTGGAATTGCTTGTGCAACTTTCACATTCAATAGCTGTTTGTTTTGCACAATTTTTCCTATTCATGCAAAACAAACAGCAATCACAAATGCCAGCACAAATCAAGGAGAAACAAGTAGTGAGCTGATGTTCAGAAAATCTTGGTGAGCTCGAACATCACTCATTCACCTATCCCTATTCTACCCTCTTGTAATGACTGGACAACTGGAAAGCTATACACATAAGGTGCTAGAATTCAAAGTGACTTCACCAAAGGCTGTTAATTAGTTAGTTTTCAAGGGTCACTGGTACCATATAGTAGGGATGGATGGACTCACCTGCGTCCACACTTGGCAGGTGCTCACTGAGTCACTGCTGCCACCCACACCAGGTCATGCAAGCCCTGGAGGGCTCAGCAGGTAGTCCAGGAGCACCCCACAGCTGCCTGCTCCTTGATGCAAGCTGCCATTTTTATCCAAGATGGCAGCTCTGTAATGTTCGCATTTTTTAATGTTGTGCAAAATGGCAGCCATACAGGGCCATCTCTGCAACATTCAAAGCATGAAAGGACCAGGTGGCAGGAGCAGGAGGTGCCATCAGCTGCAGGTTCTTCCCTCCTTACAAGGAGCAGAAAACATGCAGTTGACAGAGACTCCTGCCCCCGCCACCCATAAAAGATTTTTAAGCTACCAGATCCTATGGATGTTTCCTGGGCGACAGCTCATCATAGTTGTTCCTCATACATATTCACTGATGATGATGGTGTTCAGAATATAAACTTCAAAATCAGACTGAGATCTTTGCCTGGGCAACAGTCCATCTGAATGTATAATCAATGGCCTGCTCTATACCTTGCAGACTGTGTTCCCAATTTGTGTGGAAAGGGGATTAATTGTTATAACTAACTAACTAACTAACTAACTATATAAATAAATAAATTTGGCTGAGTGGTTGTGGAACTCATTGCGTATTTACACTCTCCACAAAGTCTTGAGGGAAAAGAAGTTTGAAGAAATCTGTTCTTATAAAAAAACTTAGCATAACATTTAGCATTCTGAAATATTTTATTTTGGTAATAAAATACCAGAACATTATTACAATACATTCCAGTTTGGTCTTAAATTCTGTATCCATGTTCTACTCATATGACAAACTAAAATGGAAGTTGTTTACTCAGGCTTGATTTCTATACCTGGTGATTTCTTCAGAAGATCAGACAAGAGCTAGTTATAAATGTAGGGCAATGTGATATTTCAGTGTGTGTTTTTCATGCCTCTTTAATAAAAAGCGAAGTTCTTTTAAGCAATTCAAAGCACACACTTTGTATAAACAAGATATAAAGGTTTGCTTTTTGCTACTCTCCTGAAACAGAAAACAAAACTATTATTGAAAATAGGTTGAAACAAACCAATTAGACACATCTCTGTAGATTCTGTGGTATTTTTACAAAAAGATTTGAGGGCCTGCTTTCTCCATTATTATGGTTTCCTAATACAGCCTTCCTCAACCTGGTGCCCTTCTCATGTTTTGGATTATAAAACTAAGGATGTCAGAGAATTCCACCATGGACTCCAGTGAGGCTGGATTCTAAATCCCCTGGAAGCCGTGGTGGAACGGCCTCACCTGGAATCCCCCTGGAACGGAGCTTACCTGGCAGCAGAGGCGGTGGCGGCAACGGCTTCAACGGTGGATACGGAGGCGGTGGCGGCGGCAGCGGCAGCAGCTCCGGCTGGTCTCCCGGCCACTGCCAGGTTGCTGCGGCCGCAAATGGCAGCCGTTGTAGCGGCCACCATTTGCGTGGCTTCCTTTTGCCATGATAGGCTACGTAAGTATTTACGCAGCCTATCATGGCAAAAGGAAGCCACACAAATGTCGTAGCAGCCGCCATTTGTGTGGCTGCCTTTTGCCATGATAGGCTATGTAAATACTTACGTAGCCTATCACGGCTTGGCAGCCACGCAAATGGCAGCCAGCATAGCAGCCGCCATTTGCGGTTGCAGCAGCCTGGCCACAGCTGGAATTCCGGTTGTGGCCAGCCCTGGAGGCTGCAGAGCAGAGCCTGCCAGGGAGGATTCCGGGAGGAGGGACGGAGCACTTCCCCCCCACCGTTGATGCCCTGGAATGGATGGGTGAGTGGCATTCGTGTATCCCTATAGAAAACTGCCTTTGAAAACAGTCCAGAGGCTGCAGCTTGTGCAAAATGGAGCCACACAAGTGTTGATGGGTTCGACTGCCTGAGGTAGGGATGTACGAAAGTCACTTACCTTTTAGCAAAATTGATTTGAGGTAGGAGGGAGGTGCTCTGTCCCTCCCCCTGAAATTCTGGCTGGGGGGGAGGTGCTCTGTCCCTCCCCCCCGAAATTCTGGCCGGCCAGCTCCGCTCTGCAGGGATTCTGCGGAGCCGATGGCCGGCTCCGCCAGCATCCGGACATCCGGCCGCTGGCTCGCAGGGATAGGTTAAGTAAATGTTTACGTAGCCTATCATGGCTGATTGAAAAGAAACAAAAATTTGCGTTCCTTATTTTTGCACGTCTTAGTCTATGTAAACATTTACGTAGACTAAGACAACGAAAATAAGGGGAACGCAAATAGCATAGCATCTACGCTATTTGCGTTCCCCTTATTTTCGTCGTCTTAGTCTACATAATGTTTACGTAGACTAAGACATGCCAAAATAAGGAACACAAATGGTGGTGCCCAAGGGCGTCCCCATTTGCGTATGCACTTTTTTTTCTTTTAAATCAGCCATGATAGGCTACATAAACATTTACATAGCCTATCATGCTGTTTTTTAAAAATCTAGCCGTGATAGGCTACGTAAATCTTTATGTAGCCTATCACGTTTTTTTGTTTGTTTGTTTGTTTTTTTAACTGGAAATGGCGGCGGCGGCAGCCAGTCGGAAGACCGGCCACCGCCACCGCCAAACCGCCGCCGAACCGCCGCCGGAGCCGCCGCCGCCAGGAACATCCGCCCAAGGTAAGTCCCGTCCCAGGGGGGGGCAGACCGTTCCGCCACCGATTTCGGTGGGCCAAATGTGCTGGCATTCGGCCTCCCCGAGATTCGTGGTGAACTTCTCTGACATCCCTAGCCTGAGGCCACATAACACAGGTCCTTAAACACTTGCACTGGCTGCCTATTTGTCACCAAGTCCAATTTAGGGTGCATCTTTCAACCTATAAAGCTCTAAATGGTTTAGGATCTAGCTAACTATACTAGGGATGGCGTGGACACCTCATTCTATCCAAGAATCCGGCAGAACCCGCCCCCCATCCACCCCCCAAGCCCTGCTTGCTGAGCCCTGCTTGCCGAGCCCATGCCCCTGCTCACCCCCTGCCTGTGCTCAGTTAGCAGCCTGCAGTCACCCCAGCAGCCTCATTGAGCTCTGTGGTTGCCATTTTTCAAAAAATAAAATGGCGATTACAAAAATGTGCATATTTCTGCATGTGAAAATGTGCATTTTTGCAAATGCGCATATTTGTGTATGTGCAAAAATGTGCATTTTGTGTAAATGTGTATTTCCACACATCTGCAAATATGCACATTTGCAAAAACACACATGCTTGCACATATGCAAATATGCACATTTTTGTGATCACCATTTTATTTTTCAAAAAATGGCAACCACAGAGCTTGACAAGGCCACTGGGGTGAGTGCAGGCTGCTTCCTGAGTGCAGGAGGGGCTTCAGCACAGTCCAGGGACTGGTGAGCGGGGGCAGGGGCTGGGCGGGCACCTGGAGAATCTGGACAGGGGTGGGTTCGCACATCCCTAAACTAGACAAGCGCCTCTCCCTGTGTCATTCTGCCTGTGAATTTAGATACTCCAGGGACTTATACCACCACCTAACCAAGTCTAGACTCTTATACCACCACCTAACCAAGTCTAGATTCATAATAGGGCCTTATCTGTGGTGGCACTCTGGCTGTGTAATGACCTCCCCCCATACCGGTGGTAACACTGGCCAGAGACAGGTAAAAGCAATCTTTTTTCAACAGGGTTTTTTTTTTTTTATTAGATGCATGGGCCTATGTATTATATTGAGATAGTTCATACATGATGGATGTGAAATTCGTGATACAGTCGCTGTGCTTTGTATTGGTTTTATCATGATTGTGGCCTGCTTTGGGATTCTTTTGTGATGAAGGGTGGAATATAATTGTTTCAAATAAATAAATAAATAAAACTCCCAGGATTCCTCGCTGCTGGTCATGCTGACTGGGGCTGGTGGTAGTTAAGTCCAAAACATCTGGAGGGTGTCAAGTTGGGAAAGACTGCCCTAAGATATTGAAATCTATGGGAAGAAATGGAAGAAATACATGCACAAATGAATAACTTTACAATAAATGTTGAGATGTTTGCAACATTGTATGGGGTACATTTGTCAGGTGATTCATAGCTCTATGGGGTTTAAAAATTAAGCCATGATACATTTCCTGAACAATCAATGTACATACACTCTGAAGTGCACACACTTCTCCTCTCATTGGCTGGCTCATTTATTTGAAAGGAAGCAACTACCCTTCACACTAAAAGAAATTCTGAGCTGCTACCTTCTTTCAAACAAATGTTGCAGCCTGCAGGCACTAATGTTTTATAATATGTGCCTCAGAATTCCCTTGCCTAAAATAATTCACCAGATTATGGTAACAAAGGATTTGTGTCTTTTAACATTAGGTTCTTCCCCACTGCTATTAATTAAAGAAAACTGAAAACAGAAAGCACAGTTCTAGTTTGTTGAATGAGAAATTCAGCGTTTTCTTTCGAAGTGGAAGTTTTACAGCCAGGCGATTTGTCTTTATGGAAAAAATGGTTCTTAGTACTGGATTTGAAAGCATAAAACGTGTATTGGTATATCTATTTTCTTTTCCTTTTTGGAAGGCAAACCTTTAAAGTCATATGAAGATGTATCTTTTGAAATACATTTTTTGATTCAGCAGTTTGAACAGATCTTTTCCTTCCCCTCTCCAGGACAAATCAGTTTTTTTCTCACAGGTTGTCGTTCTTGTTATTCAACTACAGTAGAAGATACAATGTAATAACTTCATAAATGTATCTACAAAAGAGCTGCATTTCTAGGTGTAACACCAATACTGACATTTTTTCATGATCATTTTAATTGCTAGCATTGTAGGGACTTTATTCTTAGCCTTTTGACTTGCAGCATATCAGAGTCATAGGTTTGGAAGAAATGCTGTTTAGGACTGAAGGAATTGCATTCATTTTGGAGGAAAAAATCCTGAATTTAAATCACTTGTTAATTATATGTACAGACTAATCCTATGCATATTTAGTAGGAACTTAGTCCCTCTGTGTCCAAAAGGATAAGTATGCATAGGGTAAGTATGCATAGGATTACACCCGTGAGGTGCAAATTGCAATCCTAAGCATATTTACTCAGAATTCCTCTGAAAGGAATGGGAATTATTATCTCTGTTTTGGATTTCAGGATAGCAATGCAATTCTATACAAGTCTATTCACCGGTAAGACCCACCATGTTTAATGAGGCTTACTCCCTAGTAATCAGATATAGGATTGCAGTCTTAGACTCCTCTTAGGAAAACACAAGACATTCCTTTTGTGAATTAGTTTCTTTCCTCTCCATTACCTGAAGGTAAGTTTTCCAAAACGTTTGGGTAAAAGTACCTATTGGAAATACATTTTATCATCCCCTTGTCTATATTTTGGGTGTCTGCCAAGCCATTCAAATATTTTGACATTGTTGGACAGAGCCCTGGGGTGGTACTCAGCTAATCCCTCCAATCTACAGAATGGCTTCTAGCAGTGCAACAGGGAGGGGGGATTCCCCAAGAAGTCCCAGTGTTCCTTCAAAATCTGCTCTAGAAGGCCGGGGGATCCAAGAGAAGATTTAGGGTGGGTGCATGGGGCTGGAGGTGTGAGGGGATAGTCCTCTTGTGCAAGTGGACTTCCACTCGTGACTTAGAACTTTACTCCTGCTATCTTAGAAATGGCCCTAGACAATATGTAAACATATTATCAGCTCTGGAGAGTCTTGAATTAGCAGGGCTGCTAAAACATCAGCATTTTTTGATCTGATAAGTTCAAGAATAGATCTGAGGCATAAATCTAGGTAGGCTCACTTACAGGAAAAGGAAACTGCATGAGATGGAACAAGGAATGGAGCAGGCACCAGGAATCTAGGGCTGATACAAGGAGCTATCCAAACCACAGCCACAGACAGAGCTACATCTTAAGATATAGTGTTTAGAAACAGACTCCTAAGGGCAGTATCCTATATTACTTCTGTGCCTCTGCTAGTTCTGTTGCACCTGCAGGACTCACTGGTAGCACAGCAGGAACTTGCAGTTCCAAAAACATCCCCAGAAATGAGCAGCAATGGCTCATTTCCAGATTGGGACAGGTCAGTGGAGTTCACTTCTGTGAGTTCCACTGGCCTGCTCCATTCTGGAAACAAATATGTCCACTCTTTCCCGATGTTTCAGGAACTGCTAGTTTCCTGTTGCACTAGCTGTGAACCCTGCTAGTATACGGGGAAATAGGATATAGCCTATGTTGCTGGACATCAAAGATATTTCACTGGCAATAGTCAGATGTTAACTGACCTGTTTCATGCATGGCTGCTGGAAAACAACTGAATTAAATCATTAGGCATATGTAGACCAGTGCTCCTGGGACTTTCCATTGGCAGGGCATGCACTGCATCTCCTAGGTTTGCCTCAGCATGAGCTTTCTATACTTCTATCTTTACTGTTCCTGGTACAGAGGGAATAATTCTTTGAGTCTGACTCTGAGCTGCTGTTGATTGGCCATGGGACTTTCAAGCTTCCTCATAATTGAGTGGAAGATGATTGTGTTCTGTGGATGGGTCACATGATAATGTTGTTGGGGGCCTGGTATCCTCACCTGAGCTTGTCCTGGTTATTAGTTATTAGCACAAAACTGGTTATCTTTCCATTTGAACCACCAGCTGGTCTTGCAGTCACCGGCAGTGGGTTTTTCCTTCCTTCCTGAATAGCTGGCTGGATTCTCCACCTTTGACTCTCCAGATTGGCCACTGGAGACCATGCTAGGAATATAAGCTTCTATGTCAAACCCAAATGTTTTCTTCAGGAATGTTCTACTCAGGCACTTTCTCCCATTCTATAGTTTGCACAACAGTTTAAAGGTACTTGAAAAATGCAGGTGAGAATGCATATTTTTCCCCATTATTTGATGTTTGTTATGACTTTTGACTGTGGTCCCTGCAGGATTGGGCCTTATATAAGTCAGCCAAAGAATAAGCACATCAGATGCACTTTAGTTACCGGTCATGAAACAGAGAGGATGGCAAATAACACAGGGTGTGGTGTGAGGAAATTGGTGGAATCCATGCCTTCAGCAACCAGTGCCAACCAGTGGCTGTAGAGTGAGTGAATCTACCCTAGTGATGAAGTGTTGTTCCCATGGGGCATTCCATTCCAGGAACACCACTGGGCTGATGAAGGTAGCTAAGCTGCCTCTTGAAACAGCAGCAAAACCTCTTAAGGAAGGAAGACTTCTTAGCCACCTCATCTTTAAAGGAAAGACACCCACCCAAATCATAGAATTTGTGCATCTCTTGAAGATTAATCCAATATGGGGGGGAGGGGCATTTTTTCACCACCCCACTCTATCCCCACAACTGACAAAAATAGCTGGGCTAAATATTTTGGTTCAGCACTAGATGTCAGGATTGATTCTGAGTGTATGGAGATAGTTAGCAGTTCAGATTCAGAAGGGGAACAGCCAGAACCAGGGGAGACATCTTCCCAAGTGAGCTCAGATATGGATAGGCATGCTTCTCAGGATGCTAACACCCAGATGGCTGGCCTGAAACCCCCCCTTCCCTCCTTTGTGAGAACCGAGAAGGAGGAGAGTGTGGGGTGTGACATGAGGGATGCTAGACTGCGGCGCAGAGCTAAGAGGGAAAAGTTAGAGGCAGAGCTCAGATGGTTGATCTGGTTGGTGATGCATGAGGGTCGATGTAGGGGAGCATCACTGGAAGGGAGGGGCATCCCTCCCTAAGTTATTCTAGCCAGCAAGTATTGTTTCAAACTGCTGGCAACGTCATAGCTCCCATTTGGATCCCCTGTTGCCATTCCTTTGTAGCCTGAGAGTCTTCAAGAATTTGCATCTGTAATGAACCTGTTGATAGTGAATTAAAGGCATGAGACTGAAACCTCTCTTCTTGTGTGTGTGCATGAGGAAGGAGGGGGCCAAGTGAACGTGACACTAATCATATTTACTAGGGTATGTGCGGTACTATGTATGGCTGAATCTGAACCTAGACCTGGAAGATGGATTCTCCAATCCATGCTCCCTGAAGTCAGGTGCTGGAGGAGCTTGGGTTCTTAAGAAGCAGCATTCAGAAGGTGCGGCCCTTCTTGACCAGGCAAGGGCTCTGAAGGCCAGATTCCTAGAATTTATACCAGGTAGTAGAATTATATACTATCAAATCCAGAAGTTTCACATTACCTGCCAACTGCTGGGGCTGATGCTGCCATCCCCCTCTTCTCTCAGTCTGAAGGGGGTTCTGAAACATGAGCACACACGGCTCCAGGTCATGTGTGGTCTTCAGGCTCTGGATTTCCAGTTCCAAACCTAGGCTCCCATTAGCTCATTTGTGTGCCCTCAGGCCTTTGAGACCTGACTTGTTTTTTCCAACTCTCCTCTCCTCTCAATATACCACCTAACATGCCTCTTCGTAGTCACTGCCAGTTTGGAAAAGTGGAGTCCCAGGAGCAGTGGTGTTGAGGTAATTTCTGCAGTGCAGGCACCCATCATGATAGCCCCCAAAGCCATGCCCCCAAGCAGAGTCCCAGTATTCAGGCAGTTGTGCTGACCCATATCAATAAACCAGTTCTAGCAGTTTTCATCTGCACCAGGAGCAGGTCTCTTGTCAAGCTAATGAGTCTTAATTACCCATTCAAGGCCAAGGTGCCCCCAAATACTTTACATTACAACAACAATGAATAATATATTATTCCTGGGAAATAATTTCCCCACCAGCTACTGTGAGGATTGCAGCCAAGCTTAGAGGGAACAGGGAATTCCTCAGCGGGGTGAGTAGCAGATGATGCCAGTGTCCCTGTTCATCGAAAAGTGTTGGTGCTGTGTCCCTGCAAACCCTGGTTCCACTACACCATTGGCTGGGAGGAGGCATTTCTTACTTCAAAGGCACTGTCTCGGAAAAAGCTTGAGGATGTTTGGGAATAACAGCAGGTTACTGACTATCCTGTTAAAATGCTTCTGTATAACAACGATGATCTTTCAGGTGACTGTAATAACTATGGAAAGCTAAGAGCTGAAAGTGAAGGGTGTGGGATGGGCAAACTGAAAATTCAGAATTCTGAATATTGTTGAAAAGCCTTATTGAAAAGTGGTGGTATTCCGTGTGGAAGTGACAATATTCCAATGCAACTTACCTCATAAGAACATAAGAAGAGCCATGCTGGATCAAACCATCAAATCCAACATTCTGTTCACACAGTGGCCAACCAGCTGTTGACTGGGAACCCACAGCAGGGCATGAGCGCAACAGCACCCTCCTGCCCATGTGCAGCTCAGGGCATATCTCCTGTGCTAGTGGCGCTGGTGTGCAGTTTGCACATAGTTGGGCAATCCGGAGGTAAGGAGAATTTAAATATTACCACTCCTGCATAGGGATGCTGGAGAAATTTGAGATGGATTGAAATGAGCTTGGATTTCTATGAATCTGACCTGCGGAATCTGCTGCGGAGCGACCCACTCAGGCTGTGTGGAGTCCGTGGACTTTCGGATTATTTTTTTTTTTTACTTTCCTGAAATTTACGCATTTAAATGGTAGAAAAATATGTAAGTTTCTGTTGAGGGAATGTTGGATGCAATGGGAGACAATACACGAAATGTTACCTACTGAGGTAAATTATGTAAATAGTTACATAAATACGTATGTAAATATTTACATAATTATTTCCGTATTTTTCCACATGATGGGAAAAAAAATATTCCCATCCATCTGTGGGTGGATGATGAAACGAAAGGCGCCTGACAATCCGCGAAACACAGACAGCAGATTTTACACAGTCCGTACATCCCTACGTCCTGCATGGAAGGGCTTCTCTACAGCCCTCCACATGGGGAAGGTAATGTTGAAACCAGCCTTATTTTATATGATTGAAATAGGCCTTGTGTCATTGTATGCACTTACCTATCATCAAGTAATAATGTACCCTAGATGGAGCAATCTTTTTTTTTTTTTTAAGTGGATGAATCATGGGAATAAGACATACGTACATATGCAGTAGGCCTGATCATCAAATAACGTCTTATGTGCTGTGTGGGGAAGGCATGCACTGCCCTTTACATACACAGTGACCTGGTTTGCACAATCAAAATCGGGCACCATGGCTGATTTAAGCCACCATGGCTTCTTTGAATCACACTGTGTGCACAGCTTGATGTGTCATCCAAAGCCAGGCAGCATGGCTTGTTGGAGCGGGAAACAACCCTCCAATAACCCTACAACACCTTGGCATGCACCACAATTAAAATAAGCTACTGTGGCTTAAATAAGCCCCCGTGTCTTAAATACACCACCATGGCTTATTTTATTTATTTATTTATTGCATTTATACCCCGCCTTTTTTTCCCTTGCAAGGAACCCAAGGCGGCTTACATTATCCTCCTCCTCTCCATTTTATCCTCACAACAACAACCCTGTGAGGTGGGTTGGGCTGAGAGTCTGTGACTGGCCCAAAGTCACCCAGTGAGCTTCCATGGCCGAGTGGGGACTAGAACCCGGATCTCCCAGCTCCCAGTCCAACACACTTGGGATGGGCAAGTATATGAATCAGATGCAAAATTTCCCATATAGTGCTAAAATTGGTTTTCTTTTTAAAATTGTTTCCTATCTCAAATACAGAGCCTGTATTGTTTTGGCTATACATTCAGTGTTTCTTCGTTTCCTTCATATACACTATATGTGGCACACAACGCATGAGAAAGGTTCAAGGGTGTTTTGGGGTGTCACATATGATCATGCTTTTATGCTTTTTATGCTTTGTGTTTGTATATTTTGGTGATGCTGGAATTGCATATTAGATAGATACTATGATATAGTTTTATACGGAATATCTTAAATGTGAAAATGCACCACACACTGATGCTTGTTCCTGTTTTGAAGCTGGATAAGGTACTTGTACCCAACTCCATTGACAACATTGCCAGCCTTTTTGTGTGTTGTTTTTAAAGAAAGCATTGGTATTGAAAGAACCGATTTCTGAAACGGAAAGGAAACCTGTGGTGGTTCCATTAGCAACTAGCTATGCCTCTTATTTATGTTTAGCCAACTTTATTGAAGTGTGTTCTAAATAGCTTGGCTCCCATGGTTTCTCTGAAGGTATCTCATTGTGCAATTCAAATTAAACTCTGAGCCAAAATAAAAACAAATGTGCTTCTTGGTAGGCACATGTTTTACATCTCTGGTAATTTGCAAAAATTTTGTTTAACTCCAGCATGGTTGCTACGATTTCCTTTGCATACATCCCAGAAAGAAGTGATGTTTATTAAATGTTATTATATTCTTTCTCCTGATTGAGCCACTAGGTACCTATTATGGAGAATTGGGATTTGTTGCTAATGAAGAGTTGAAATACTAATCAAATGTGAAGTAGACCAGAAAAGGAAGATTCTAATGGTTTCTATCAATTCTATCTATAAGAAATGCTTAATAAAATAATTGAGCACTGCATTGCCATCTGGTGGTTTGGGGAAGATACTAAATAAACAAAACTAAAACAAGGGATGCAGTATAGACAGGGGAATAAAACAATATGGGGAAATTACTAAAACAAATCCTTTGGACCTGATATGGACTAATTAGAACCTTTTCAAAGAAAAAATTGGAGTTCTGGGTTTTCAAACTAATTTCAAGTATACATGCTGCTAGTCCTCTGAATCATTCTTACTTTTCTGTATTTCTTAAATGACAACACCCTTCTGGACAATTCTTGAATTTGCATTAGCCTAGTAGTCTTTCCTCAAGTGAAATAAAAGCAGGTTCACACAAAAAGGGGGCTGCTTTTTTGTGGCAATCTCCATGTCGGAAAATGTTTGCACATGCACAGTCATTCTGTGGTGAGTCACGTGTTGCTAATAAATGGTTTTGGAAGCCTTTTCTAGTTCTTTGCTCCCCTAGTTTTATTGCCCATTCTATCTCTTATTCCATAAACCTAAAGTCAAATGCTTTCATGTTGATTGTGAATTATACTTTGTCTGATATAGGCTGCTTTCTTTTCTGTGTGGTGGAAGAAATATGTTATTTTCAAAGGTGTTCATATCTGTTAGTATCAAGTATGTGAGCTAAGAGAAATATGGAGAAGACTATTTAGTTCTAACTATTGTTAGGTTGTTATGTTATCCCCCCAAATCCTTCCTGTTATTTTCTATTCATGTTTCTACATTACAAATTCAGGTATTACAATTTATCTTTCTTCTACTATCTCTATAGCATTGCTGTGTTCTCACTTTCTTACCTTCTTCAGCCCTTTCTCTATCTTTATTTTGGCTGCTTTTTAAAACTTTCCTGGCTCACCTTGTTTATTATTCTGCACGGTCTAATTTTTTTCCTTCTTCCATGCCATCCATAGACAAAACAGGTAATTGGAGTCAAAATGGTATATGAATTAAGAGATACACACATATACATGCACGCAGAAATGTGTTTCTATTTCAAGTTATTCCATTTTCTTGCAGTCTCAGAGTAGTAAGATATAACTTCTTTCAAATATATTGTGATAAGCAAGGTTTTTTTAGTCAACAGGAAAGTAAACAAATAGGAAGCAACAGATACCCCCGGCGCAGTGTTTTCTGCCAAGACTGACTTTTAAAAACCTTTTCGAGATTAAATATGAAACATTTATTAGTGTGACTATTCTGAAAAATTGAAGGAAAATACTAGCATTATGTGCACAAAACCACATAAGAAGCAGCTTAGCATATAAGGAAAAGGTCACACTTTAGATTGCAGTACTTGAATTTGCTGACGCTCTTGCTCGGGGTAATTTTTGCTGCTATCGCCTTTATGTAAAATGCACATCCCCTATCACTGCTTTGCAAGATTTATCTTTTTATCTCCTTTCTGAAAAGTCCTCTTTCCCTATAGCTACTGAGACAATTATTGGAGGAATATGATAGTAAATTATGTCGCAGTAATAAATTTTGCAGACAAATGTCCCTGCAGTCAGTTCTGTAGTTTTATTGCAATGATATGAATGCTTAATTTTTTAAAGGCAATTGTCACAGCAATCCAGGCAATTGTTTGGATTACTCTAAACCAACTCCTCTCAACCTGATGCCCTTTGGATATTTTAAACTAGAACTCCCATCACCTCACCATTGGCCATGCATTTTGAGGCTGTTGGGAGTTGTAGTCCAAAACAACCGGAAGACACATATTTGTAAAAGCTGATCTAAACCTAAGGTGGGCTGGTCTTTTCCCTGAAGATGTCACAAGCAGCAGAATGAAGGGCAGTCTCCATAATTTTTGGCAAAGAGATACAGCAGAGATGAAGCTGAAGGCAAAAAGAGGCAGGACATGCTCTTGAGCATCATCACATTTTAATATGTGATGATGCTCAATAGTTCTCAACATGATTCATGCACTGAAACCAAGGAGGCTACAGGCTGTCAGAGAAATAATTGTTAGGGATATATGAAAGTCCCCTTACCTGGCTCCGCCGGGTTCCGCTGGGGGGGGGAGGCACTCTGTCCGTCCCCCTGGAATCCTCCCCCCAGAATCGTGGCCAGCCGGCTCCGCGTTCCCCTTATTTTCGCCGTCTTAGTCTACGTAAATATTTACGTAGACTAAGACGGCCAAAAATAAGGAATGCAAATGGTGGCAGCCGTAGCCGCTGCCATTTGCGTACGCTTTTTTTTTTAAAGCCAGACGTGATAGGCTACATAAGTCTTTACGTAGCCTATCACGTCTTGTAAAAAAAAAAACCAAAGCAACAAGACTGCAAATGGCGGTGCCGGCAGCTGGTCGGAAGACCAGCCACCGCAGCCGCCGCCGCCACCACCCAGAAGATCCGCCCCAGGTAAGTCTCGTCCCAGGGGGATCTGCGGGGGGGGGGGGCAGGGGGGCAGGCCATTCCGCCACAGATTTCGGCCTCACTGAGATCTGTGGCAGAATTCTCTGCCATCCCTAATAATTGTACAGTGAAATACAGGGTGCTCACACATCCCTCAGTTACCTTGTAAGTGAGGTAAGCACAATAACCCCAAACCTAGCTCATGAGAATTTCTCCAAAATTTTTCCTCTCCTTTGATTTTCTTTTCAAATCAATTTCTTTTCTATCAAATTGAATGAGAATGGTCAGGCAAAAAAATGTAGGAGAAATTTTCAGCACTGCACTAAAAAAAAAAATACTTCCCAGTTATAAAAACATAAGAGCCATACTAGATCAGAACAAGGCTCCATCTAGTCCAGCATTCTGTTCACATAGTGGCCAAACAGGGGGCTGTGGGAAACCCACAAGTAGGACATGAGTGCAGCAGCACCATCCTGCCTGTATTCCTCAGCAACTGGTATACAGAGGTATATTTCTTCTGATACTGGAGGTAGCATATGGCTAACCATATTTACTCACATCTAAGCCCTATTGATTCCAATGACATGTATTTCAAGGTATGTGTAGTATTACAGCCTTATTTTGGAATAAAATACTATTCTGCAGAAACCACATTATGACAGACCTGTTCTTGGAGTTTCCTCCAATGGTTATTTAAAAAACAACAGCACCCAACCAACACCAGCTCTTCTCTGGTACTGAACAGTCCAATGCTTGGAGGTTATATGATTTGTCCAGAAAGTTGAATGAAGTTTTGAAAGTACTTGTCAACAACAGTGTTAATATGAATGATTTTATAACAGTTTCTAACACGTGTCTCAGTGCTTGACAAGAAAGTCAGCGTCTTCCAGGTAACTGTGCTAATAAATGGCATAGATTCATTGCTTGAACAAGCTTGCAAGTCCAGAGTTTCCCCCATTGCATCGTTATTACTGTGATTGTACCAAGAATATATTAGCATTGTAGAATTCATAGGGATCAGAGTCTATAAGACCCTTCATTCCAGTTAACAATAATTTTAGAGCTGTGTGCAAATGGCCTCCTGAAATTCCCTAACATATTTGTGGGCAGAGAAATTGGGGGGGATGGGCAATTTCAAATAATTTCTCTAGGGGGAGAAGAATTCTCCAACAGTTTTTTTGGGAGGGTCTCACCATTAACACTGGCCACAGCACAGCTTTCTTTTTTGCTGCCACTTCCAAGTGGCATTTCCAAGAGTATAAGCAGACACAGAGACGAAGGGTAAAATCCTATGGCTGCTAGGCAGCGGCTAGACGGCCATAGGATTTTTCAGTCTCCAGGAACCGACCTGAGAGCTTGTGATCTGAGGTTGGTTCCCAGAAAACCACCTCCCTGCACCCTCCCCCACTGCCTCATAGGCAGTGTGGATTGTCCCCTGGCTCTGCACTCAGGTGAGCAGCATGGAGCAGGGGGAAAGGGGTGTTCCCAGGATGGGGAGGGGACAGCGGAAGCGTTGTTACAATGCTTCCTATGAATCATTTGGCTGCCCCCCACTCCGAACCACTCCAGCTAGACAGCCAAGACTGGCCATCTGGCCGGTAATGCAGGGTGGCAGGATCGCGGAGGAAAAGATCCCCTCCATGCCCTGCCTGCCCTGCTTCGGATAGGTGGTCGCTTCTGAGTTTGGAGGTAGCCACCTATCCTGATAAGATTGCTCCCTTTAGGGATTTATCTTAGCCTGAAGAAAAGTCCACAAGTATATGCTCCCTCTTAATCTAAAATAGTATATATGCTGCACAAGTTCTGATTGGCCAAATCAGAGAGCCCTAACCGAGAGGGTTACTGGAGACAGCTCTGATTTTATTCAGTCTTGAGGAAAATAAAAGAAGTGTTAATATCATATGTTGACTGAGAGGAATGAGATATCCAGAACCCCCAATTTCTTCATGCCAAGTTGAAATCCTACATAGGAGATGTGATCTTCCTTTAATATCTAATTCATCTTAATTAAGATTAGCTACTTCTGTTCTGCAGCTTCCCTCAGATGCAAGGACAGCTAGGGTTGTTTGTCTGTTCCTTATGATTTAAAACCTGATGTAATCTGCATATTGATTGCATTGTAACCTTGTAGCCTGCAGTGTGTTCCATCCCAATCTCTCCTAGCAGACCTTCACAAACAATGAATTATAAAGGTGAGATAACAGTTGCAGTACTAATCCATAGGTGAGATTCATATGTGAAAAGCCACTTACCTGTGAAGAAATATTGTCAAAAGTTCCAAAGCAAGGAATGAATCAGTGACCACTTTTCCTTTTCTGACAGTAGTTCAGTAAGGAAAGTTCAGCAGTGACAGGAGGAAAAATCATTTAGGGCTAGTCTGTGCTCTTCTACGGACATTAGAAATGTGTGATTAAAACTTTTAAAAATTTGAGTAGCTACTTTAATTTCCAAAGCCAGCCCTGTTTTGGCAACATCAGGTATTCCTTTTATTTGAAAGCAGCCTTGATGTTATTTGCAGCATCCAAAACAGTGTGGGGGGGGTGTGGGGGGTGTCCATGCACAGCCCTAATATATATGCTGATTTCTTGATATCCAAACTTAAGTGCATGTCCTGCCCAGTTCCTTTTCCTCAGGCAGTCAGGCCTCATTTAGGATGCAGTCTTATACATACATACTTTGGAATAAGCACCACTGAACTCAATGGGACTTACTTCTGGACACAGGATTTCAATGACAATTGGTGGCACATACCATATAATTAATTCAAGGATACTCACAAAGTTACTTTTAAGTGTGTTTTATCCATCAATACCTGAAACACAGTTGGACTTACAAAAAAAGTATGTGTTAAATCATTTAGAAGTTCACAATAAAACACAAATGTTCAGCCTGTGTTGATTCAACAAGTCAATTTGGGTTGAAAAAAGAATCTAAAGTAGACATAGGTGATGTGATGCCCTTCAATCTCTTTCTCGGTGCCCATGGAGGTGCCTACCCCCTTTTTAAAAAAATAAAATAACATTATTTCTTACTGACAGCTGGGATCACTTCAAAGAAAAGTGAGAGACCGCAGGAATCCACTCAGACAAGGCTGGTATCAAGGGTAAGCATGGTTGGGCAAGGGCCTACATTCCAGCAAGGCCCACTGACAAAAGCACCTTGGACTTGCTCCTCCTGTTCACCACTGCAACCAGCTTGTTCACCTTCCTCTCACTCTGGTCCAGACAATGGTGGTGGAGGTGGGAAGGAGCAAGGAGGCAGTAGATGCCAATGTCTACTTGCTCACTGGCTCTCTGCCTATCAAGCATCAAGTGGCAGCAATGATGGGAAAGAGAAGGACGAGGAGCAATAGCTGCTGGTACAATGGTAGTAAGACAGTGGACTTACAGAGGGAGGGGGCTCAAAAATCTGGAGCCGCCACTGCACTCAGATACACTGCCATCAATGTACTGGCTCTCTCTCTCTCTGGAACTCCCTGCCTCTTGATGTCAAGCAGGCACCAATGTTGTTTTGTTTTCATTGCCTGCTGAAGACATGTTTATTTAAACAAGCCTTCCCTGATTGACCAGCCATGGTTTTAGATAACATAAACTTGAGTTAAAATATTTTAATTCTGTACTTTCTTTTTTTTCCTGTTTTCATTCTTTTTATTGTTGACTGCTCAGGACTCTTGTCAGATGTAGAGTGGCATATATATATGCCATATTCCTTTGTAAGAGGGTTTGAACTTCAAATGAAGTTCATTCAGCAAAAGGAATTGTACAATTTGCCTGTCCCTCACCTACTTGTTCAAGGGATTGCAGATAAAAGGGATAACAATTTATCAAATTTCCTTCTCCTCCTCCCCCCACCTCCTTATATGACAGTAACTTAAGCCACTTTAAATACTTAAATACTTTAAGGATTTGTATGTAATTTTTTAATGTGGTAGCAGTTATAGTGGCTGAGAAGTCCACACAGATGTCTGTTTTCCTGCTGTCATAAGAATATCTATGCGTCCCCACATACCCTATTGCTCAGCCATATTTACCTGATGAATGTTGTGCATATCTTGACAATGGGTGACTGTCATGCCAAGTGGCATCAGAATTATGTGGAATGACTTAGACAGAGCTGTTGTGTGGGAAAGTAGTTTGGTTTTAAAGTCTTTGCTGCCATTTAAAGGAAATATATTAAATGGGTTACAGGAAGATAGCCAATTTTTCAATCAAAATTGGATTGGACGTGTACTGTTGAACTGAACAATCCCGTATGATTGGCATCTGGTTATTGTATTTTGCAGATAGAATATACTAATGCATGTATTGTCTTGGAAACCCTGCATTTTACTAAAGCTTATTCCTTGCTAACTGTTATTGACATTGGTGCTATCACTGACATCAGTGACAGTTCAGCGGCTTTGATATTTTTGCCTGTAGCAGAATTCAACTTCATTTTTTATTTTTTTGGAAACAGAGTTCCTCTTATTTGATTTTTGATTTTATGTTCTATTTGGAAGCAATAGGCTGAAAATTGGAGCAGTCCACACTCATGTGTGTATCTGTGTACAATCTGGGAACTCAGAGCAGGTAATCTTGTGGTACTGCAATGTGGCCTGCTCGATAACAAATTAATGTCTTTTAACTTTTTGCACTGAGCTAAACAGCACCACCAATTTGTATTAGATGTTCTTATAGATGCAATAGTTCAATAGGAAGATGTGATATAAAGCTGGGATCTCCATCATGGTGCTCAAAAGCACCAATGTGTCTGTGGACACCTCCTTTGGTGCCCACCAGGTTCCCTGCCCCTCCTGTTTTTAATTTTATTTCTTGAGATTTTTTATTTAACTGGGAGGCTGACATGCCACAAAGTGATATTTTGCCCTCCAATGCCATTTGTATTTGGGTTCCAAAGAGTAGTTTTGTGTTTTGGAGCTCAGACCTCACCTCTGCATTGTACTTGGGTTCTTGGGCAAGTTACTTTTCTTTTAGTGTCACCAGTTTGCCTTCTGGGAAATGAGGGGTTTGTAACTGGCTGTGTCCACTGTGGCAGCCATTTTATGAATGGGCAAGCCCCCAGTGTCAGCCATTTTGTGAAAGCATCGCCAGCACTCCCTCAAAATTCCAAATGTGCCCATTGACCCAAAAAGGTTCGGAACCCCTGGTATAAAGGATAAGAACAAAACCCACTCCTCACATTGGCCTGCGTTTGAGTTACAGGAATGGTTCTGGGGAATGCTGGGAGTTGTAGGACTTTTTCTGTCTAAATATGCATAGGAGTCATAGGACTGTGCCCTAAATATGTGTCTAACAGTTTGTCATCTTTTCATTTTTACTCTAGAGTAGGGGCAGGGTGCCTGATCCAGATCTTAAAAGCTGCCCTACCCCTCATGCTCGTAGCCAAATTTGGATCGTGGGCCCTGCATGTACTCTTAACATTAAAACAAAAAAACAAAATGCTGCTAAGACATGCATTTAAGGTAATGTCTTAGGGCCCACAGACATAAATTAGAATGTGTTTCAGAATATGCATACGAATTCCATTGTTTCATGGAATATGCATTTGGAATTTTGGATGCACATTCCAAAGTGGTTCTTAAACCCCAGATAGTGCAAACATTTCTCCATACAGTAACAATTTTCTTCACTTACTAGCTTGCACAAGAATGTGCACCAAGGCAATATGATTTTTTTTCCCCTAGAAAGGAAGTAAATCAGATAAAATCAGACCTAAAGAGGACTACATTAACCAGGTCAGAAATCAGACCTGTTGGCACTTTGGGTAGTATCCAATGTTAGAGCTATTTGTTGTAGACCCATTGAATTGAATAGGACTTCAGTTAGTCGTGACTAATTGAAGTCTTGTTCATATCAATGGGTTTTCTCTAAGAAGGACTAACATTGAATACTACCCTTTGAAACAAAACTTAGTCATCCAATATATTGATCCACCCCAATCATGTTGAGGCTTCTAAGTGCATTTCCCCAATAGGGTGACCACTTATACACACCCAAAAAGAGGATGCGGAATTGTATTACATTTGCATTTCTATGCATAAATGCAAATTTAGAGAAAATAACTACAATGTAAATAGAAATACAATGCATCTCACCATAGTGAGGGAGACTGACCAGGTGATCTGTGTACCTGCTTAGTCTGCTGCTCAGGTGCTAATAGTTGATAGACAAGTTCAAAGCCCCTGCTCTCCTTCCTAATGGTCCTCGGACTTTAAATTAGATGTGTTATGGGTGGCCTATCAAATAGAGGACACCTTCAAATAGAGGACTGTCCTCTGACAGGTGTTCAAATACAATATGGTTCTTTGATAGTAGACACCTGGCCCTCCTATTCCCCAAGCATGCTTCACACCTTCATGGTATGTGTGCTATAGTCGGGGTGGAGTGGATGGGGACAGGGACATTGGGGGCAGGTCTAGCATACATGCTCCCATGCCCCCCTTTTGGTTCCCAAGCATTCTGGTGAAGAACTTGAACATGGTTCCTGTGTATAAATTATCCTGATCTTAAGAAGAACTCATACTTCTTTGAGGGAAACTGGATAATTTTCTTTCAGTATCCATTTTTTATTTTTATTTTTCCCATTATTACATTTCCAGAATTCAATTTTTATTAACATGAATGGATGTTAAACAGTAACCCCATATTCATTCATTCTTTTATAATTTATCTAAGTGCTCATCTACAGTACTTGAAAACTAAATGATAATCAAAAAGTTTAATAAATCTTAAAATGGTTTTTCTCCTACATAAGTTATGTAGGTTATCTTCTACTACTGCTAAAGAACACATTTTGTATGACATTATACAGAAAAATAGTTATTAAGAAATATCACTGAAATATATATATATTTTCATGCAAGGGCAAGTTAAGCAATTTAGATCGCAATCCCATAGAACCTAGGAGTAACTCCCATTGAAGAATGTCAGACTTCTGTGCAGACATGCATAGTTTCCACATGTTTACAGTGCTGACTTCATTGTCTCCATCTTTCATTGTATAAATATGATATATTTAGTATATATGATGGGGGCAGGTTCTCCTATGGTTAGTTGCTTTATACTGGTTATATTTTTGTAATCTGTTTTGCAACTGCCTTTCCAATATGTATATCACATGACACCCTGCTTGATGATACATGCTTGCTTGTATCCAGAATTCCTGTTTTCTTCAAGACTTTGTTTTCCTTCTAATTTATTTATGACTGCTAAATTACAGTGCCAAAAGTTGTTAGTTTTATCTACCCAGCATCTTTTGTTAATTTTTCTGCCTGGTATGTGAAGCACAAAAAATGCCTTCAGAACTGAAAATTTTTGAAGTTTCCTGTAGTTTCACTAATTTCTTTACATTTGTTTATGTATTCTTTCTTTAAATAATGTGTGCTGGTTTTTGGTTTATTTTATTTATTTATTGCATTCTTATCCTGCCTATCTTACAAGGAACTCAGCTGGCATACAAGATTCCACTCCCCCTTCCCTTTCTTTATCCTCAAAACAACCCTTTTAGCCTTTTAGGTAGCTTAGGCTGACAGAGTGATCAGCCCAAAGTTACCAAGTAAGCTTCTTGGCTGAGCACAGACTTGAACCTGGGTCTCATGGTTCAACACTTTGATTACTAACAGATTTTTGGCATCTCAGTTTCCTCATTTGTTTTGACATGTGAGCCACAGGTAACAACAATCTACACAGTGTTGTTGTTGTTTCCGGAAACGTGGCTGTGTTAGTCTGCTGCAGCAAAAATAACAGAAACTTGTGGGATCTTAAACTAACAAAATGGTTGTGGTATAAGCTTTCAGGGACAACAGCCCACTTAATCAGATACATGAGGTATTATCCTGTAACATACAGGTATATATCCACATGGTTTGGCAGCGATGGTGGTAGTAGCGGGAATTGCAAAAAGATGACTGCACAGGGAACTGATATGTAGAAAATACAGACAGTGAAAATTATCTTATTTACAGTGGCCATTCACAGAACAGTTGTTGGGTGATATCACAGTTATCCTTACATAGATAAGCTGATTAACACATGTAGTATTATTTAAAAGCCTTCATCTCCTGTGGCTTGAATAGGGACAGAGTCTAATCCCTTGGTGAATTGTAGCTCAGTAGTTTTACACTGAAATCTGTCCTTGAAGTTTCTTTGTTCAAGAATGGTCACTTTGAAGTCAGTAACAAAGTGCCCTGGGAAGGTGATGTGTTTCCCAAATATTTCCATTTCTGATGTCAGATCTGTGTCCATTTATTCTTTTGTGTAGAGAATGACATAATTGTTCTATGTAGAATACAATAGGGCATTGCTGGCAAATGATGCCATATATCACATTGGAAGATGAGAAGGTGTATGAACCACAGATGTTGTGGATGACATTATTAGGTCCTGTGACAGTGTTGCCAGAATAGACATGGGGACAGAGTTGGCATCTGGGTCAGCCCCAGGGTCTGGTTCCTGTGTCTGAATCTGTATTGTGTAGTATGTTGCTGGTTCGTAGCTGTTTTCAGTTCAGTGGGTGGCTGTCTGTAAGCAAGTATAGGCCTATTGCTCAAGGCCTTCAGAGGTAAGTGTCATTGTCCAGTGTGGGCTGTAGATCATCAGTGATAAGTCTGAATGATTTAACTGGGAACTCTAAATGACAAGTGGTTTTCTGTGGGTTTTGTCTTCTGGGTCAATCTTGTACTAGATTGTTCCTGGGTACCACTCTGGCCTTGTTAATCTTTTCTTCCCTTCACATCATTGGGTGCCTATTGTAGTCTGGGGAATGGTGATTCAGGACACTGGTCCAACTTATCAGAAATCCCAGTTTCAAAGGGAAATCCACTTTAAGCAGTATTTGGGGGAACTCAAGGTTTTTAACAGAGCAACCATGAAGCACCGATCTATGAATAGTAAACAGCAGCACAACAGCTGCTCTCTATATCTGTTCATCATAACAAACCTTCTTTGATGTAATAAAACTGTAATCATATATTATATGCAAGGCAATAAGGAGAGGAAGAAGGTTCCAGTCTCACTGCTAAGATTAGGAGAGAAAACAGGCAATATTCATTATGGAACTTTTGAGATGTCAGATCTCTGTATTTTCATTTTCCATGTGTTATATTGTGATGACCTAGGGTTAAAAATAATATAACTGAACTGAACTTCCCATGTGTTTTTGAGTGACTCAGGGAGTTTGCAACTTCTGCCTTGTTAGTCTTAATCATCCATGCCTTGAGTGTCTATTTGTAGAACATCAGCCATATATGACCTTCAACATGAAAGAATATCTGGGGAAGAAAGCAAGTGATAGTGGCTGAAAAAAAGGGTGGGAGCAGACAATTTATTGGATTGGTCAGTCAACCCTAAGGAAGTAGCAAGGGTTATCTTTTAAAAATAATGTTTGAATTCCCTTGCTAATAATCAGATAAATGTCTTAATCAACAAACCTCTCCCTGGTAGGGGACAAGAAGTCATTCTCATCAATGACCTGCACAAAGGCAAAGAGGAATACAGGTAAGTTTATATATTAGATGACTGAAACATTACATATCTATTGTGAATCGTTCTCCTGTCGTGAATTGAAATATATATCTGTCTTTCCTTTTTTTGTACGATCAACTACTCGTTCTAGAGTTTGTTTCACTCTATACCAGAGGAGAGTATATCGGTATGAACTATGATATATATCTCCATATTGTTTCATGATGATGGAAGAAGATAATGATTGTTTAAAATCCTCAAAACTTAAGTGTCAGAAGCTATCGAGTCTACCAGTAACCACCTGTGCATGGCTGTTGATGTGGTAAGCCATAAGGATTGTAGCTTAGAGAGTCTTCCTGGGCGGGACTATATAAGAATGTTGTTTCTGTTCACAAATCATCCAAACATGTCCAGTTCACAATCCTGAATGTGAGCAGGAGTGCTTTCTTTTTCTAGAAAAGTTCATAAATTCCCACATTTGTGATCACCTTCAAAAAATGTGTGTTTGTTTTTTTAAATATGCATTTTGAAATGTGTATTTTTTGAAATAATACACATTTTCACACTTTAGTCAATGGGGGGAAAGTGTGCACTTTTGAAAAATATGCACAGAAATGTGCACTTTTCGTGTTCGAAATGCACACTTTTCCTTTTCGAATGAGCTGAAAAACAAGTCAAAAATGAAAATGGGAGTGAGGTGAACTGAGCTTTGAAGTGGAGTTTAGAGAATTTCAATGAACTTGAAAATCATTGGTTCTCCCATTCCTCATCCTGGGCAGGAAGAATTACAGAAGTGGCTGGGTCTTCCTTGCTTTGGCGTGCTCTCTGGTTCTGCCTCCTGGTTTGTGCTCCTGGGTCTCCCCCCCCCCCCGATAGCTCTATTCCAGTGGAAAAAAATTTGCCTCCTCCTTGTTTCTGACTCCATGTTGACAGTTGCATATGGCTCAGCCCTGAAAATAGGAGAATTACAGAACTCAGTGAATGCCTCTATTGTTGTGCAATAAGTTGAAAATAAAACTCGGTCCTTCACATTTTCCTAAGTTAAAAGAATATATAGAACATATAACATAGAAAATATTTTAAGTATGTCTATTTAAAAAAAAAATGAAGTGAGTAGGAGTAATTGGCAGGGCCCATTCTATGGAACATTGGTGTTAGTGTAAAGGTGCCAGGGCTGAAACTGGGGTATCTGGTAATAAGGGTCAGTTTGGGTCATAGGGCCAAACTAGATGTGTCACAAGAGATCTGTAAATACTATCTCCCACATCACTTAAAAAAAAACCCAAAACATATGGGCAATTTGGATTGGCCCATGATGCTGAAGGGGCTTAACCATTTCCCCATGTCATTTTTCTGTGAGACAAAACATTCCAGGAATCATACAGATAGCTCTCTTTAGGTTTCAAGAAAGACAGTAAAGAAGTTTAATTCTTCAGTTCATGTAGTGTGTGTTTACACTGTTTAGGTGTGTGGGTAGGCTTTATTTCACAGTTATTTTGACCTGTCCAGTCACAGTGCTGCATTGATTTCTTTATTGTTTTATTATCAAATTAGTTTTAACATTTTTACTTTAGATCTATTTTATGTTATCAACTGCCTTCAAAATTCTAATAGGGCTGAAATGTGGCAAACAATTGCTTTACCAGAGATGAAGATAAAGCAGTTTCAAAGTATGTAGCCTGTTTCAGAATAATATTGATGATATACTAACTATGTTAAAGCATGTAGCCTCTTTCAGGATAATGTTTTTGATTTACTGAATATGTTCCAGTGAACCTGGTAAAAGAACATTGCAATAGAAGACTTTCCGGTGCTTGAAAGTTTTTGGAAAAGCATTTATTTATTTATTGGGGGTGGGGTAAGTCACTTTTAAAGTAATCAGAACCTCTGTGGCTATATAATGGATCTGCAAACATACCTTTAGATGATGTTCAGTTTTGTCCAAGGCTAATTAAAATTTACAACATTGCAAGTAGGAATACATGATATGAGGCATAAGACTGCTCCGAGCGTTTTATCATTTAATTTTGTTTTGTTCATGTTTTTATTTGTTAGTACAGACATTCATGGCAGTCTGAAGAGACTATTCTCATGGATCTTGACTGCCAAGAAAAAATAAACGGTCTTGATATAGGGTTTAGGTGTTTACTTTCATCAGTTATGCAGAAGTTGTTTCTTAGCTTTTGATTTTTTTTTCTACTAGGCAAGGTAACAGCTATGTTTGATTACCATATTGTTGATATTCTCCTAGACAGAAACACAGCTTTATTGTCCATTCTACCTTGCTTTAAATCCATCCTTACAGATTAGGAGGGTTATAATGTTTAGCTATTTCAGTGTCTCCTGAGTGCATGTGATTTCTTCATTCTTCCTAGATGAATGAAAAAATTGAGATAGCAAATGATAAAATGTCTAGACAATATAATGATAATGATTAGATTACTGTAAATTTCTGTATATAATAAAATGATACTTCTTCCACCAAGAATGAATGGAGAAAAATAGTGATGTATGATTATTCAGGAATTTCTTTCATTAGAACAGTATTCCATGCATAATGGTAACAATTACAAGATTATTTAAAAGGCCCAGATTAAATGTGTGTTAATGTATCTTGGAAATAGCTATGTAGCAGTACAATCCTATACATACCTTCTCAGAAGCAAGTCCCACTGAGTTCAGTAGGGATTTGAAATTTGATGGCATTTGGAAATTGGATGGGACATGCTCTGAATCCACCCACGCAGAATTGATTTCCATGTTGGATCTTGTGGTCGGTGCACACCTCCAAATCCAATACTTCTCTACTCAGATCAGAAGTAGATCACATTGAGTTAAACGGGGCTTACTTCCATGTAGGCAGGTATAGGATTGCATTCTAAATCATGGGAAGTAGGAAGAAATGTGACATTTGTTAAAGACATTTGGGAATTAGCTGGGAGAAATGGTCGTATATCTAGGTTTCTATTGGACATTTTCTAACCTACCTTAATTTACTGATGCAATACCTCAAAACCCCCAAACCTTCTGACCTACCATAATTTGGGTAAATTGTCACTTACTTTTGGAAGCATCTGTATCACCAGTATCTTCAGCTGAATCTCTCACTTGATCCTGGAGTTTAAACCAGATATATCAGGAATTATTTATAATTTTAATTCTAAATTTTGTACAGAGTACTCTGCATTCAAATTTTGCTGTAGTTTTTTATTTCTTCAGATTGTATGTGTCTTTTTCAATGCATGTGCTCATTGATGAAGCCTCCAAATAAGCAGTCTCAATGTGATCATACACAGAATTTCATCAAGATTATTTCTGTGCAGAATTTTACTGGTGCAACAAAAAAACAAACTTTTTGTTTCAGTACATATGGTTGTTGTTGTTGTTCACTTATAGTTTTCTAAGTGCTGTATGAATATTAGAAGATAAGCCAGTCCCTGCCCACAGGCATATAATCTAATAGGCATGCTACAAAAGGAAAAAGGATTAAGGAATGGAAAGGAAGAGAGAGAAGCAGAACCTCCTTCACTGGCTGATGGATGGGGCCAGGTTGATCTTACCCTTGCCATAATGTTCATCCAGAGAAGCAGGGACCCTTGATCCTAGTGATCTTTGGTCCCCTGGCTGGTGGCAGAGGCCAGCTTTGCAGCCCAGGGCAACAAAATAAATATTCTTTTTGAGCAGTGTTTTACCAATGTGTAGGAGCATATAACTGCATCAGTACTGCACAATACTGCTACTATATAGCAGCCGGGTCAGGGAAATAAGTACCATGTGGTGTAGGGAGAAACAGGAAGGCAAAATGGCCTTATGATGTGTAATTGCTGACCCCCTTACCCAGCTTCCCAGATCACCAATGCCACCTGGCACCCCCATCCCCTGCCTGGTTATCACCCACAACACTTCCCAAGCACATATGTCAACAGCAACAGAGACAATACAACAGAGGCAATACATCTTTCCCTACCCCACCCCATATTTTATCTGTCTCTTTCACACTTACCAGTGCCAGATTCCAACAAGAATCCCCACCACCAGCAGTGAACCTGTCAATTATTAATCGCCTTGGAAATATTTATTTATGGAAACTCATATAGTTTCCAACATCCATTGTACCCATGTTACATGTCTGTGTGTTTCTACGCACACATCTGAACTGCTGGCTGCTATGAGCCTATTAGGATATGGTCCTAGTCAAACAGATGATGTTTCATATACATCTAAATTGCTTTCTGATACATTTGTGGTGGAATATATATTGTATTATGGAGAGACAGTTGGCATGCTTTGTGGATGTGCATAACATAGAACTGCTTTCTGGTATTTGTGGTTGTTATTTTCAGTTTGGTAGCAAACATATAATCAATATGCTGCCCTGATCATCCATTGTGGCCTAGTGGTGTTAAATTGTATCTGCTGTAGGCAATTCTGTTTAATTTGAGAAGCAGAACTCACTTAATTTTCATAATTGTAAACACAGTATAGCAAGAACCCCAGTCTGCTGTGTGACTCGCATTAATCTTAAGAGAACCCATTAGCCTGGGAGTGGAACAAGTATAGTCGCTGGCATCACCCAAGAGAAGCGGAGTAGCTACTTACATAATTTAAAAGCAGCTGATGGCAACATGTGCAATGGAGTACTGTTGACAAGTCCAGTGTGTGCTCATCCTTCTGAGTTTTTGTTTTAAAGGTCACCGCTGCTGTTTCGTTAAGACCTCCACATCTCCACTCTACTCTCCTTTCCCTCATTGTGCACGACTATCTTCTAATATGGTCGATTGTTCCTTTTCTCTTTCACTACATAAATTACAGTTTTGCCCCCTGCCTAAAACAGTGGGCATCACTGTTTTAAAGGCAAAAGGATATCCTGTTCTGTTCTGGGAAAATACGGAATAGACCCATTGATCCTATCTAGGCATACTTAATACACAAATAGACACATTTACCAAGGGAAAGAGACATTTTAGGGTCTTTAAAAGACTGGGTTTTGTCTTTAAATGTACAAGTGAATACACCTTTTAAGTTAGCATCAGGTTGTGATGAAGGAGAATTATATAAACCACTTCACATTTTTTTAAAAAGCAAACAATTTGGGTTAAACCCCTTTACCACTGATGTCAATTGAAAAATAGCCATCTATATGCCTCATTATCAAGATCAATGGAGAAAAATGTATCCAGTTTATTTTGTGGCTTTTAAATTGGCCAATACTTGTCCAATTTTACTTTAAGAATTGGAGCTTATCATTACCTTCTTCGTATTTTATTTTCATTTCAATTCTGAGTATGTCTAAAAACATACCTAAGATAGTGCCAATTTATCAAACACTGTAATTATTTCTATGCAAGTAAACTAGAGCTGTTTTTACATTTTTCAACAACATGCTATTAATGACTCTGTGGATCAGATCCAAATATTTAGAAAATCCTCATTGATTAGACTAATCTTTAGTAGGGGTGGGTGAATCTATAAATTTCAGTTCCACTCATTTTTTCCAATCTTAAGTTCATTTTGGCCTGATTCCACATCAGTGTATGACTTAAAAAAAAAAAAAGTTGGCACAAAAATTCATATGCATTATGCACACTTCTCCCAAGAGGCATATTTTTGTGTGCACTTTTTCCCAGTATATGTATTTTGTGTGCATGCTGATGTACACATTTTCACAAGCTATTTTCCCTTATTAGAATGCATTTCTGTGTGTAATTTCCACTGTTGTACACATTTTGTCTGCACTTTTCTGTAGAGTATGGATTTTTGTGCACATTATTCCCTAATGTGTGCATTTTAGGCACTTTTTTTAGTGGAGAATTGTATCACAAAATTTGGAGAAGTGTGATTTTCAGTTTGTAGCTATGTTCTAGTTTGCTTATTGGTAAGGGAACGTGAATTTGGTAAATTTGTACAAAAATTTGGCCTACACAAATTTCTCGTTTGTCTCTCAGGTTCATCTATCAAGTTAATCCATCAGACACAATAAGGAAAGAAATCAACAATAAAACTGCCAAGATCATACCCTCCTTATACAAATCTATGGTGCAACCACACTTAGAATATTGTGTGGAGTTCTGGCTGCTGCACCTAAAAAAGGGCATTGTAGAGTTGGAAAAAAGTGAAGCAAAGGGCAACTAAAATGATTATGGGCTGGAGCAGTTCTCCTATGAAGAAAAGTTACAGGAGCTGGGATTATTTAGCTTGGGAAAAGGCAAGTAAGGGTCTTTGACTGAGATGTACAAAAGTATGCATGGTCTGGAGAAAGTGTATAGGGAGACATTTTTCTTCCTGTCATAATACTAGAACCCAGGGACATCCCATCAAGCTGATTGGTGGGAGATTCACGACACATAAAAGGAAGTACTTCTTCACAAAGCACGTTGTAAAACTATGGAATTCACTTCCACAAGATGTAATGATGGACACCAATATGGATGGTTTTAAAAGGGTATTGGACAAATTCCTGGAGGATGAAGTTATCAATGGCTACTAATCCTGATGGCTATATGCTCCCTCCAGTATCAGAGGCAGTATGCCTGTGTACACCAGTTGCTGGGGAACTTGGGTGGGAGGGTGCTGTTGCACTCATATCTTGCTTGTGGGTTTCCTGTGGGCAGCTGGCTGGCCACTGTGAAAACAGAACACTGGACTGGGTGAACCCTTGGTCTGATCCAGCATGGCTCTTCTTATGTGTTGTTTTTAATTGTCAAGCAGTAGATTTTCAGTGGACTTTTCAGAACTATGTTCCTACCTGATATATATTTTAACACAGATAGGTTACCAGGGCAGCTTACAAATAATTACAATGACTGTAGAAATAAATTTAAAACAAACTTTTTAAAACAGTACAATTTAAAACAGTAACATAAAAGCAGTCAACAGAAATAAAACAAATACAACATAGAATAAAAATGATCAGCGTGGATAAAACACATGAAATTAAAAAGCAGGGAAAATAAACAAGGCCTTTGCCCAACACTGAAATTACATCAGGCAAACCTCCCTGGGGAGAACATTCCAGAGTTGCGGGGGGACTACCAAGAAGGCCCTTTCCCCTGGCCACTGTCGGGTTCTTCTGACTAGTAAGAATGAGGCTGGTGGGTGGTCTGGGAGAAAGTCACTAAGGATTTTCCCACCTCCCTCACCACCCACCACACCTCTGATTGCAAGGGCCTCTATTGAACATTTTAGTGAATTGGGCAGACATATGTTGAGATGAATGGTCCTTCAGGTACTTGCCCACTGTACCAAAATTGTGCTGTTTCAGCACCCAAATGGGGTAAAATATTTTTTAGGGAAGGAAATAGATTAAACAGTTCAGGGGATGTTCCCTGTGTTGAATTAAAAGTGCTTTCTCACTGCTGTCTGTCATTTCTCTCTGTCCCAGAAGATGAAAGCAGAGACGTCTTGGCAGAGCATTACTGCCATTGCTCTCTGAGGTGGAGAACTTTTCCACAGGCACTAAGAGCTTTCTTTCTTTCTTTCTTTCTTTCTTTCTTTCTTTCCACGCACGAATGACTAATTAAAAAACAAAACAGGAAGGTCAGCAGCACACCCCTCCCAGAAATATTTCACCGGTTACCCCACCCACACTTTTAAAACAGCCAAAATAGACCTCCCTATTTTAGCCCTATTATGTACCCTGGTCCTAAGCTATGAAAGGCTGTCAAGGTCAAAACCAGCACTTTGAACTGAGTGTGGAAATGAGCTGGGAATCCGTGTAGCTGACAGAGCACAGGCATCATATGATCAGAATACTCAGTCCTTGTTAACAGCCTTGCAGCTGTATTTTGTACCAATTCCAGTTTCTGAACCATCTTCAATGGCATTCCAGCAGTCTATTCTAGAGATTAGCCAGGCATGGATAACAGGCTAGGCTATCTCTGTCCAGGTAGAGTTGCAGGTGTTCTACAGGCCTACAACTAGTAAAAGGCACTCCATGCCACGGATGCAACCTGCACATCTAATGACAAATATGGATCATATTTATTGCCCCTAATCCAATCCTTTACCGCACCTAATACATGATGGAGTTACAGTATAACGTTTAATTTTGTGTATTTGAGAGAAAATAACTTTTCCAAGCCAGTATTAAGGAACATCTCAAAATCTGCCACCTCTTTCTTAGTCACATATACTGTATTGAAATAATTTTCTCAGGTTCATCAACCTTTATCATTTTACATATGCAGCACTGATTTCTTCCATCCTCTTCTTCCCCAAAGGCTTGTTTTAAAAACATTTATATGAAAATCAAAACACTGGGTGAAGAGCCATATCAGAAATGCCTGGGGAATTTTACTAGTTATCAAACTGGCTTAAACATTTTCATTTAGGAGAGATTTAGGAGCCCTGTCAAGGAATAATCCTTTTTCAAGTTTTAGTAAAATCTGTATATCATCACAGGAACCAAAGAAACAACTCTGACTTTCCATTGGCGGGAACTGTTTTTGTGACTGCCAAGTAAGTATAATAATGCTGAAGAGGGTCCCCACTCTTCTCAGTACTCTCTAACACCCAGGAATCCTTCTAATTTTGAACCACTCGGTTGTTCCATGTCCAGTTCTTACTGTTGCTTCTTGTCCCTTGTACAAGTTTCTCAGGAGACAGGTAAGGTGGTCTGGTACTCCCATCTCTTTCAGAATTTGCCAGAGTTTGTTGTGATCCACACAAAGGCTTTAGCATAGTCAATGAAGCAGAAAGATGTTTTTCTGGAATTCTCTTGCTTTCTCCATGATCCAGTGAATGTTGGCGATTTGATCTCTAGTTCCTCTGCCTCTTCGAAACCCAGCTTGTACTTCTGGTAGTTCTTGGTTCACACATACTGCTGAAGCCTAGCTTGTAGGATTTTGAGCATAACCTTGCTGGCATGTGAAATGAATGCAATTGTACGGTACTTTGAACACTCTTTGGCATTGCCCTTCTTTGGAATTGGAATGTAAACTGACCTTTTCCAGTCTTGTGGCCACTGTTGAGTGTTCCAAATTTGTTGGCATATTGAGCGCAGCACTTTAACAGCATAATCTTTTAGGATTTTAAATAGCTCAGCTGGAATGCTGTCATCTCCGCTAGCTTTGTTGTTAGTAATACTTCCTAAGGCCCACTTGACTTCACTCTCTAGGATGTCTGGCTCAAGTTCAGTGACCGCACTATCATGGCTATCAGGGACATTCAGATCTTTCCTGTGTAGTTCTTCTGTGTATTCTTTCCATCTCTTCTTAATCTCCCCTGCTTCTGTTAGGTCCCTGCCTTCTTTGTCCTTTATCATGCCTGTCTTTGCATGAAACATTCCCTTGATATCTTCGATTTTCTTAAAGAGTCTTTCCCATTCTGTTGTTTTCCTCAATTTCTTTGCATTGTTCATTTCAGAAGGCCTTCTTGTCTCTCCTTGCTATTCTCTGGAACTCTGCATTCAGTTGGATATATCTCCCCCTTCCTCCCTTGCTTTTTGCTTCCCTTCTTTCCTCAGCTACTTGTAAAGCCTCATCAGACAGCCACTTGGCTTTCTTGCATTTCTTTTTCTTTGGGATGGATTTCGTTGCTGCCTCCTGAACTGTTACAGACCTCCACCCATAGTTCCTCAGGCACTCTGTCTATCAGGTCTAATCCCTGAAATCCATTCCTCACCTCCACTGTATATTCATAAGGGATATGATTTAGGTCATACCTGAATGGTTTAGTGGTTTTCCCGACGTTCTTCAATTTAAGCCGAAATTTTGCAGTAAGAAACTCATGATCTGAGCCACAGTCAGCTCCAGGTCTACTGACTATATAGAGCTTCTCCATCTTTGGCTGCAAAGTATATAATCAGTCTGATTTCGATATTGACCATCTGGTGATGTCCATGTGTAGAGTCGCCTCTTGTGCTGTTGGAAAAGAGTGTTTGCTATGATCAGCGTGTTCTCTTGACAAAACTCTATTAGCTTTTGTCCTGCTTCATTTTGTACACCAAGGCCATGCCTGTCTGTTATCCCAGTGATTTCTTGACTTCCTACTTTAGCATTCCAATCCCCTATGATGAAGAGGACATATTTTTTTGGTGTTAGTTCTAGAAGGTGTTGTAGGTCTTCATAGAACTGATCAACCTCAGCTTCTTCGGCCTCAGTGGTTGGGGCATAGACTTGAATTACTGTGATGTTGAACGGTTTGCCTTGGATTCGTACTGAGATCATTCTATTGTTTTTGAGATTGTATCCCAGTACTGCTTTTCCCACCCTTTTGTTGACTATGAGTGCTACTCCATTTCTTCTAAGGGATTCTTGCCCACAGTAGTAGATATGATGGTCACCTGAATTAAATTCGCCCATGCTTGTCCATTTTAGTTTGCTGATTCCCAAGACGTCGATGTTCAATCTTGCCATCTCATGTTTGACCACCTCCAGCTTACCTTGATTCATTGACCTTACATTCCAGGTTCCTAAACAATATTGTTCTTTACAGCATCGGATTTTCTTTTCACCACCAGACACATCCACAGCTGAGTGTCCTTTTGGCTTTGGCCCAGCCGCTTCACTCTTCCTGGCGCTACTTGGAAATTCCCTCTGCTCTTCCCCAGTAGTATATTGGACACCTTCCGACCTGAGGGGCTCATCTTCCAGCGTCATATCTTTTAGCCTTGTGATACATTCCATGGTGTTTTCTTGGCAAGAATACTGGAGTGGGTCACCATTTCCTTCTCCAGTGGACCACATTTTGTCAGAACTCTCCGCCATGACCTGTCCATCTTGGGTGGCCCTGCACGGCATAGCTTATGGCTTCACTGAGTTACGCAAGCCCCTTCGCCACAACAAGGCGGTGATCCATGAAGGGGATCAAATACTAAACAGTATTTAATAGTATTTTATATTCATGCACAATAGTTTGGCATCTAATATTCAGTATTTAAGCCCAAATTGGTTTATATTCTACGTTGCATATTTCATATTCAGTACCTGAGAGCTCAGTCAGAGATTCAGTATCGGATGCTATAAACGCAGACATTTTCTCCTTACACGTTAATATATATGGTGCCTTTGTTTTTCTCTATATTCTTACCAGTTAACAATGAACATAAGAAACATGGACATCAGCCCTGGAATCTGGGCATTTATTTATTTATTTATTTATTTATTGCATTTATACCCCGCCTTTTTTCCTCTTGCAAGGAACCCAAGGCGGCTTACATTATCCACCTCCTCTCCATTTTATCCTCACAACAACAACCCTGTGAGGTGGGTTGGGCTGAGAGTCTGTGACTGGCCCAAAGTCACCCAGTAAGCTTCCATTTCCTAGATGGGATGACATATTTCCCTTGCTCAGATGCTAGGGCTGATCTTTCCTTTATGTGGCAACATAAGAAGTCAACACCCAGAAGAGGGAGTGTGCAGAAGCAGGGACAGAAGGATATGACACACATCTTACCTTTGGAGAATGTGCTAGACTGGGATCAAGAAAGGAGTGAGTTTAGGGCAAGGAAGAAAGGAAGCAACATAGGAGACTGTAGTTAGGATCAGGAATTCAAAGCTGTTGTGTTTGACTACATAAGCAACCCTGCTTGAAATGAATGTGAACAGGATGGAGACAGTTGCAGCCTGCTGTGAACAGGTCCTCGGCCTCACTTCTGCTTGCACCTCTGCTCAGGCTCCTGCTACCTTCACCTGCTCCTTTTCCTTCCCCAAGGCAAAAAACTGTAAACTGACAAAGTAAGAGGTGGTGGTAGGCCCTCCCATCAACACAGAGAGACTAGTGTCATTTAAGTCTGGGGATCTTAGAACTTGACTACAAGTTCCAAGTGCCCCTGGTATAGAAATGTCATTAGCCCATGGACTGATGGGAGCACCTGTTGCCTTCAACATTTTCAAGGTGGGGAGAAGCATTAGGGAAGGTGAAGGTGATGGAGGTAGCGGCAGATACTCCATAGGCTTTTTTGTGTGTTCAGTTAAAAGACTCAAAAAGGCCCAAGCACTGATAGTGCATCCCTAACACCAATCAGATGCTCGCAAAGCATTAACTGGGTGCTATGCAAGTCATTCATTCTGGCATGAAGCACTGGCAGTTTCAAACTTTCTGACAGGATGCTCCAGCGAGCCTCACCACAGATACTCTACTAGTCATCCTTCCTTCTGCCTCAAAATTGTAATGATGAACTGAGTTGGTTCCCTGAAATAGGTAAGAATAATCATCCTATCAAGTGTATGGTCTGCTGAACATATCTAGTAAATACATTAATTAAGGGAGCAATCCTATCGAGATAGGTGGGCGCCTCCAAACTCGGAGGTGACCACCTATCCAAAACAGTGCAGGAGAAGCACGGAGGGGGTCATTCCCTCCGTGCTCCTTCTGCCATGCTTTTTTGGCTAGACAGCTGCAGCTGTCTAGCCATGGAAGGACAGAGTGGGGAAGGACAGAAGCTGCTGTACAACACATAGGATGTGTCATACAGACACAGGACTGGGCACTCTGCACTGCTGGACTGGTGAGAGAGGAGAACTGAGGGGAGAGGATTGTTCCATCATTTACAGCTGGCTGGCTGCTGGCTGCCTGTAACCTCCCCCCCCCAATTTCTCCCAGCATCCTGCTTTGTGTTGGCCTGTGCGGACTGCAGAGTGTGTGGGAACACCTACCGAAGTTTTCTCCAGCCAATTGGAGCAGAGTGCTATCTCTGAGCCTTGAGACCTTCAAGCAACATATGGAGACTTTAAAACTGCCCTGCTACGAAGTGGCGGGCCACCACCGAAGTGGCGGGCCGCCATTTGCGTCCCTGCTCTTGGCCGTGATAGGCTATGTAAATATTTACATAGCCTATCACAGCCAAGGGCAGGGATGCAAATGGCATCCACTATGCCATTTGCATCCCTGGTCTTTGCAGATGGCTGCAGAACGGAGATGAAGACAACGGACCCGGACTGGCCGCCACCAGGTAGGGTCCATCCTGGCTGGCCTTCGTGGGGTGGCAGGGGGGAGCAGTCTGTTCTGCTGTGGACTCTGGGGGGCCAGATTCTAAAGAATCTGGCCTCACTGGAGTCTGTGACGGATTTCTCCGCCATCCCTACATATCCTATGGCCGTCTAGCCGCTGTCTAGCAGCCAAAGGCTTGCTCCCTAAACAACTTAAACACATTTTGCCTCATGTTGAAATCCAGGCTCATTTACAGTGTTCAAATTCTAGGGTTTGACATTTCAACTCTCCGTTGGAGTCTGCTTTTAGGACAAGCGTTATGGGGACAGTGGTCCTTTGTTTATGCTTAACTATGAAAATAGGCATTAAAAACAAAACCTTTTGCTGACTGCAAAGGTTTTAGTTCTATGAAAGATTTAATTCATATTCTAGTAAATATGAGTTTTATAACTCTCAATGTTGCTTGTACCAAAATAAGATCTTTAAAATAAACCAGATGCTGACCCTTTTCTTTTTATCAGACTCTTTTTTTCAATTTACTTTTATCCCATCCTTGCATGCTGTGATTTTCTACTAACCTATGATACATCTTTCTCTGAGGTTTTCAAGCATCCAGTGTTCACAGTAAGACTCTTCAGTGTTGTTAGCTTCTCTGTAGTCCACAGGCTATGTGGCATGCTGTGCTTCAAAAAGCAGAAGTGGCCTTCACTTTGAGGGAAGTCAACTAAGGTGTAGGTAGTTATGATCACTGTTTCCTTCCATTGGCTTCTATAATTGGTCTGACTAGTTCTACTGCTATAGATTTGTCTTAATCTGACTAGTTTAATATTGTACAGTGCAGCAGCATCTACAAGTACCTTAGGTTATTCTATCTTTTACTATGGTAATTCTTATCATAATTGAAGAAACGGGTATTTCGCATATTCATTTGAGGGACATATCACTGCAGCCATAATCAAGATGATTTGGGCATAATATCATATGAGAGAAACACCTATTAGGTTTGTGAAATAGTCCCTGAGCAATTAAAAGGGATTTATTTGAAACTCAACATGAAAAAAACGAAGATCATGGCATCTGGCCCCATCACTTCCTGGCATATAGAAGGGGAAGAAATGGAAGCAGTGACAGATTTTACTTTCTTGGGCTCCAAGATCACCACAGACGGTGACTGTAGCCATGAAATTAAAGACGCTTGCTCCTTGGGAGGAAAGCTATGGCACACCTAGACAGCATAGTAAGAAGCAGAGACATCACCTTGCCGACAAACGTTCGTATAATCAAAGCTATGGTTTTCCCAGTAGTCATGTATGGCTGTGAGAGCTGGACTATAAGGAAGGCTGAGCGCCGATTGATGCTTTCGAACTGTGGTGCTGGAGAAGACTCTTATGAGTCCCCTGGACTGCAAGGAGGTCAAATCAGTCCATCCTAAAGGAAATCAACCCTGACTGTTCCTTGGAAGGACAGATACTGAAGCTGAAGCTCAAATATTTTGGCCACCTCATGCGAAGAGAAAAGTCACTGGAAAAGACCCTGATGCTGGGAAAGATTGAAGGCAAAAGGATAAGGGGATGACAGAGGATGAGATGGCTGGATAGCATCACCGATGCAATGAATATGAACTTGAGCACACTCCCAGAGAGAGTGGAGGACAGGAAGGCCTGGCATGCTATGGTCCATGGGGTCACGAAAAGTCGGACATGACTTAACGACTGAACAACAACAACAGCTAGAAAACCAGGAGAAAGAAAGGACAGGCAAAAGAAACCCTGAGCTGGGAACAAAATGGCCTCAACTGTACTGATACAGTTCCTGTTGCGTACTTGGTATAAGGCAGTCACTGGGGAACTATTATATTCTAGCAGCCCAATTGCTGATAGAATGCTATCTAGCCCATCTGCTAGTAATCCAGGAAAACCACAGACACGTCACGCAGCAGCAGGCAACATGAATCACTGATGCTCCCCCACAACCACCCATATGGGGATACTGCTGATATCTATCATGTTGTGTACTCACCTGTGCAGGATGGGTGAATCCATCTATTTCTGTCAGTTTCACTTTCTCTTGCATTTGAATTGTTTAAATCTAGAGTTCTTTCTCTCCCAAATAGGAACTTTGCAAATTGTTGTAAACTCTTATCAAAAAGACAGTGAAATGTAATTCTCACCCATCTGGGCTCATCAAATTCAATATGTACAGCTATTCCCAGCAAGTAGAGGACCTTTTTGTACTTGCCTTCCATGGAGCTGTCAAAGATGAGGAGCCTGTCAGAAAAAGAGGTGGCAACACTACTTGAGCTCAAACATGTTTGAAATGTAAGAGCAAAGCACTCAAGGCCCTTGGCTTGGATGGATGAATATGTCAGATTCAATTTCTCCCACATTCAGGGTTTTTTGTTTTCATCTCAGGTTCTTTTTGTACTGAATATGAACTTTGTGAATTTTGGTAAATTCTTATTAAAACAAAGTGTAACAAAATTCAGACCCATCCCTAATTTCCGATCAGCGTCACTTTCTCATGTGTGCTCCCTTATAAATCAATTGCAATCTGATTCTGTATTGAACTATGATTTAAAAGAATCTGCATGAAAATTTGCATTTAAATACATTGTTTAACTGTAGAACACACATTACTAATCATATTTTATCTCAAAAATATTCCCTGGCTGGCACATCTATTTTGATATTTTCTTTGAGTTGAGAACTGTACTAGAACATTAGGGACATTCAAAATCTGGTGTATAATTTAACTTTCAATCTGCACATTAGTTCAGGTCAGTTTGATTCTGAATTTAGAAGCATCCCTTTCCCCAAGTTTCCTTCTTTGGAGGGCCATAAGGTTTCACAGGGAGCTCACCACCACTCATTGCACCATAGGCTCTGCTCAGTGCCCAAGAATAAGAACACCATCCTTCCAGAGTTAACCTGCTATGAGGAAGAAAGATGTTCTAGTCCCTTCTGTGTCAAGTGGTGCATGGTAACCCATTTCCCTGACTTTGTAAACTGAATGATAACCAATTAAAAGTCCATAGAAAGGAAATTCTTAAGGAGACCATGAACAATTCCATATACATGGGTAGTATAGATGGAAAGAAGTGCAAAGCAAGATATGCCATGGCCCCCTGCCTGCCTTGAAGCCTTTTTATTTCCCAGGTATGGACCAAAATAATGTGATTTCTCCAAGACTGTACTCAGCTGTCCTACTGCCCGCCCCCCAACCATCCTTGAGCTGGATACCCAAAGGCTGGGTCTGTTGGAGGGCAGGTTACTTATGGATTGCCAATATATATTTTCATGCATTTATATTAATAAATCTTAGATCTGGTGATCATACCATTGTTTTGACTTCATCATTCTTTTAGCCTTTATGCAACATAGCATATACTCATGCAATCAGGTAACTATCTCCCATAAGTCACTGATCTTTGTATTGCTAGGTAACTGACCTAGCAATACAATGGTGCTAAGTATCAAGAAGGTATTTGCTTTTACTCAGTGTTATGTGTATCTTATTTTTATTTGTTGATTCCTTTGCATGAATGCATCACTGACAGTATTAAGTACCATTGCTACTTCTGCTGTGAAGCATGTTATGGATGAAATGCCATAAACTAGGTATAAAATCACAAAATGTGACATAACAGCCTTCTTGTAGCCCTGATCCAATGCTGGAGCACATAGGATTAGGAGCAAAAGTAGTGTCCTTGGAGAAGCACATAACTTTTTTCCCTTCAGGATATCCCTGGCAGCTGGCACTAAAAAAGAGAGAGAAGATGCTGTATTTTTATTATTTGTTTAATTATTACACAGGTAGACTGCACAGTACACTTTTAGACTGCCTGACCGAAGGTCTCTGGGTGGTGTACGAATAAATAAAAAATATAAAATACAAACTCTCAGTAAAACAACAATAATAAAACTGCACAAAATAATACTACCAGCAAGGAGTAAAGACAATGCAGTGCATAATAAAACCAAAGTAAAACCAACAGCAAAAATAAAATGGTGCACAGATCTAAAAGCACTAGAAAAATAAAAAGTTCTTCACCTGGTGCCAAAAAGGCCACAAAGTAGGCACCAGCAAGACTCCTTAGACTTTCCAGAGATGGAGCTCTAAAACTGGAAACTTCAGAGTAGTCCCTTCCCTTATGTTGTCTGTCAGTCATGTGAATGAATTGCAAACTACTATTAGTTGAAATATCCATGTTGGGAAGAGTAATGCACATTGATTCTAAGTATCAGTGGATTTTTAAACATTTTGACTGAAGTTAACCTTCACTGGAATGTTATTTATCTTAGCTTGTCTGTTCAAAGTAGAACAGAAAATCTTGCCTGGCCATGGGGGGAGGGGGCATTGCGAGGTGGGAGGCACTGCAGGGTGTGTGGGAAGGGTAGATGTGTGGAATTGCAACTGGCAGTTTCCTTATGGTGCCACCAGCTCAGGGAAGGGGGCCTGAGGTTTTAGCTGTCCGGACCCCTCCCTCCAGCCTCCTTGAAGCGCGGTTTCCTCCCTCCCTGTATGCAGTGTGGGGTTCTACTGGTCACCCTTTGGGGGACTGAGTAGGAATTTGGGCTCATAGTCTGATTGGTTGGGGCTGTGAGGTTTTTTTTTGTCCACTTCACACTGTAAGTAGGGTGGGCATGTCCATTAGGTGAACCTGGATATACACTTGATGTTTTAGTTAATTTGGTCACATTTCATTTCAGGTAGACTTCTAGGGATGGGAACTTCTGCTGACAACAGGGATGGTGAGCATTCTGAGGCACTGTTTTGGAGACAGGCGATGCTTGAGCCCTCCTGCTCAGGGTTTTGTGACCCCAGCAGGCAGATAAGGGTTACCTGTGAAGCCAACTCACCTCACCCACCCAGTGTTTTGCAGCCCGAGAGGGGGTGACAGGGAAAGACCACCCATCCCCAAAAGGGATAGCTGTGTGTGTGTGTGTGTGATCTTAATGATGTTACTCATCAGGCAGAGAACGTTTTGCCCATTTTGTTGCCTAGCTATTTGCTGGCATAGATGAGTTGCCCATTCAGGTATCCTCCTTTGCAGATTTTCGATAAATGTGGCCTGAATTTGATACCAAGCACTTTTGTCTTGTCTCATTATTTCCCCCCCCTTTCACCCGCAAAGGATTTACAGAGCAATCCTATGGCTCCCAGAGAAGTATCTGGGGAGCAATAGGATGGGGCAGGTCTCCTCCTCTGTTGGTGTAGACAGAGCTATGACCACAGAGGAGAAGATCCGACCATTGATCTCCCCACCCCCAGCTGCTATGGAAAGCTTCTCTTACAAGGTTGCAAACACAACTTCTTAGAGAAATCAGAGAAGGAGAAGTCAGAGAAGGTGTGCTGATGGGCAGGCAAGGGAGAGAAAAGGGATGGCCAGGATCTGCAGGATCCTAAAGTTTTTCCATTGCCTGCCCTGCCCACCAACAGGCAAGTCACCGATGATCTAGAGAGTCTAGGGATGGACGAAAGTCCCTTACCTCATCCCACAGCTTGCTTCGCGGTGGGGGGGAGGCGCTCCATCCCTCCCCACTGAAATTCTGGCTGGGGGGGAGGTGCCCCGTCCCTCCCCGCTGAAATTCTGGCCGGGGGGGAGGTGCCCCGTCCCTCCGGCTGAAATTCTGGCTGGGGGGGAGGCACCCCGTCCCTCCGGCTGCGAATCCTCCTGGCTGGCCGGGACGCAAATGGCAGCGGCCGTAGCCGCCACCGTTTGCATCCCTGCAGTCAGCCGCGATAGGCTACGTAAATCCTTATGTAGCCTATCACGGCTGACTTTGGAAAAAAGAAACAAAAAGCACGTACGCAAATGGCGGCGCCCATGGGTGCCGCCATTTGCGTTCCTTATTTGGGCACGTGTAGTCTACGTAAACATTTACGTAGACTACGGCGAAAATAAGGGCAATGCAAATAGCGTTGCCCTTATTTTCGCCATAGTCTACGTAAATGTTTACATAGACTACACGTGACCAAATAAGGAACACAAATGGCGGCGCCCATGGGTGCCTCCATTTGCATACGCGCTTCCCCCCCCCCAAATTCAGCCATGATAGGCTAAGTAAGGATTTAAATCTTTACGTAGCCTATCACGTTTGCTTGTGTGTGTGTTTTTTTCTCTTGGAAATGGCGGCTGTGGCAACCAGTTGGAAGACCGGCCACGGCCACGGCCACCGCTGAACCGCCACCGGAAGCCGCCGGGAGCCGCCAGCACCAGGGACATTCGGCAAAGGTAAGTCCCATTCCGGGGGGTGGCGGGGGGGGGTGGCGGACCATTTCTCCACCAATTTCGGGGGGCCGAATGCGTTGGCATTCAGCCTCCCAGAGATTCATGGAGAAATTCTCCGACATCCCTACGAGACTCATCTAGCTGTAAATATAAAGAAAAGGAGGAACAGGAGGTGTTTTTGCCTCCGACCTTCTCCTACCCTGCCTGGTTCCTGCCAGCAGGGCATAGGATAGACAGAGAGCCCTAGGGATGTAGGAAAGTGACTTACCTTTCACGGATTATGTTGATGGTGTGGGGGGGGGGCACTCCATTCCTCCCCCAGGAATCCTCGAACGGCCGGCTGTGCTCTGCGGCAGCTCTGCGGAGCAGCCGACCAGGCCTGGGCCGGCCAGGCCAGAGCCGTCCGCAGCCGGATTTCCGGACGCGGAGGGCTCTGGGTAAAAAAAAGAAAAAAAGAAAACCGTGTATGCAAATGGCGGTGGTACGGCCGCCACCATTTGCATCCCTTCTTTTTGGCCATCTTAATCTATGTAAATATTTACGTAGACTATGACGGCAAAAAGAAAGGGGAACACAAATAGCATAGCAGGCACTATTTGCATCCCTTTTTTATTCATCGTTTTAGCCTACGCAAATCTTTACGTAGGCTAAAATGGCAAATCAAAATGGGACGCAAATAGCGCCCGCTACACTATTTGCATTCCCCTTTCTTTTTGCCATCATAGTCTACGTAAATATTTACATAGATTAAGATGATAAAAAGAAGGAATGCAACTGGCAGCGGCCAAAGCCGCCGCCATTTGGTTACGCGTTGTTTTTTTTTAAAACCCACCCAACCATGATAGGTTACGTAAAGATTTACGTAGCCTATCATGTCTTTTTTTCTTTTTTCTTTTTTTCTTTTTTTACACAAGCCTGGAAATGGCAGTGGCGGCAGCCAGTCGGAAGACTGGCAGCCGAAGCCGCCGCCGGAGCCGCCGCTGCCGCCCGGAAGATCCGCCCCAGGTGAGTCACCTCCCGGGGGGGATCTGCGGGGGGGGCGGGGGGGCAGGCCGTCCTGCCACAGAGTTCGGGGGGGCGAATGCACTGGCATTCAGCCTCATCAAGATCCATGGCGGAATTCTCTGACATCCCTAGAGAGTCCTAATCTTGGAGCCCTCTGTCTATCAAGCAGCAATCCTGTAGGATTGAGCCCTTAATTTAGGAAAACTAGTGGTTGCACTCATGGCCATGTTTTTATGATGCACAAAATAATATGTACATTACTTTAAGTTCTCTGTTTCTCTTCTGCTCCTCTACTTTGGCTTTTTCTGCTCTTCTACAGTATCGGGATTGATTCTGAGCGCAGGGAGATAGTTAGCAGCTCAGATTCAGAAGAGGAGCAGCCAGAACTGGGGGAGGTTTTTCCACAGGCCAGTTCAGATATGGGTAGGTGTGCTTCTCAGGTTACCAGCTCCCAGATGGCCAGGCATGAAACCCTCACCCCCCTCTGTGAGAAACAGCGAGCAGGAAGAGGAGGAGCTTGAGGTCAGTGACCTAAGGGATGCCAGGAGGAGATGCAGAGCTAAGTGGGAAATGTCAGGGGTGGAGCTTAGACATTCGAAATGGTGAGCAATGCGTGATAGGCTACGCAGGGGAGCAGCAGGCAAGGGGCGTCAGACAGCCACCTTTTCAAACTGCAGGCAACTCTCATTTATTCCCATTTGAATCCCCTGGAGGCATTCCTTTGTAGCCAGAGAGTCTTCGAGTATTTGCATCTGTAATGAACCTGAGAATAATGAATTAAAGGCATGAGACTGAACCCTCTCTTTTTGTGTGTTGTGAGTGCTGGAGGAAAGAGGGGGGCCAAGGGAATCCTGACATACAGTTGTCTGAAGATGCAGCAACACTTTTAGGAACATTAAACACCTAACTTGACTTTAGAGGCTTTATCTGTATTTTGTCCTGTCCTCTCCGTCTTTCTCTAAAGAGTGAGGCAGTGAAGTGTAAACCCCAGTGGAGTTGCCTAAAACTGGCAAGCTAACTGGCTGTTGATTTAGATTGTCGTTATCATGGGGGAATCTCCATCTGCCATTTGGATGGATTCTTTCTTGCATTTAACTCTCTAAATCACACCAGATTAAGAACCAGCTTTTCACATGCTCAACTTCGATGTCATGTGTAATCATTGGTCTGGTGCCATCATCAGGGTAGTTTAGGAAAATATATATTCTGCTGCTGTTAATAATCTGCAATGCCAAAAGCATAATGTGTTTTCTTCATTTCTGTAACATGGCCATGGGACTAATATTGTCACTTTCGCTATCCTGCTTTCTCCACTCTGTCTTTAAATTTTTCTGTCTGGTTGGGAAAAAGGAGCATGTTGATTATTACTTGAGCAGCCCATGTGAAATAACTTCTCATTTTCATCCTCTTAGGCTGTTAATTATATTTGCCATTTGTTATTTATATTGCCTTCTTGGAAAGCTTGTGAAAATAATTTATCTCTTTCACAATATTGTCCTTCCACATAGTGCAAACACTGAGCTTTTTCCTCTTGCCTTTCAGAGAGAGTGTTTGAGTCAACAATTGCTTTGGACTGTGTTTTCCCTTGTTTGTGCATTGCTGGTATTGTTATCATCTCCATACTTTAAGTAGAGATCCGCATATGGTGACCTTTGAAAAATCTAGATGCTAGAGCAAGGCTGATGTTTTTTGGGTTAGCAAACCAGATGCAAAGCAGGGTGTGGTAGCAACTGCAACTGTGATAAATAGAGATAGGCGAGCTTCCAAAAGGAATTAATCAAATTAATGCAGAATGTATTCCAGAAAGGGTCAGGGGAAGAACTCAAGTTATTTTTTCCAAGACAGTCTGAGGATCCATTTCAAAAGCCTTTTTCAGGCTCCCCAAGGAATATATGGATCTTATGAAGGTAGGAAAAACATTGTGGGGGTGAAATCAGAAGGTGGAGGTTGAGAGCAGTCTGCTGTGGATGATGCATAGGGGTAGGTGTTGGGCACCTCCCCCAGTTTTGCCTGCTAACATCTGCCTGCTCCCCCCATTAGCATGGAGCCATTGGTTCATATGGAGGCAGGTAAGAAAGACTGTGGGGGAGAAAATGGGGGAGAGCCGTCAATCCCCTCTAAGAGGGCCTGAAATACTGGGCATGTAATAGTGGGGCTCCACTTGAAATCCTCAGTACCCCACTTATAATCAGTACCCCAATATAATTAATAATGATAATGATAATAGTAATAGTAATAATGAAATTGATCAAAAGAGGGATAAATAGATATTCTTTAATTTCTATATATTCTTTAATTTCTGCCTTCATCAGTGACGGTATAAGATAAAAGTTTGTGTGTGTGTGTGTGTGTGTGAGAGAGAGAGAGAGAGAGAGAGAGAGAGATCATCATAATCATATATACACTAATAGTGATCTCAGTTCCTGGAGTGCTGGTTCTTATGTAGCCAAAATGGTACTGCCCATGTAGAAGAGGAAGGTACCAGCAGACTCACGGTTATTCTGAGGTACAAAAAGTCTTAAGGGAAAAAAATAGCTGAGCTCAGTGGGTGTGGAATAATGACAGTTCAGAAGAAAACTGCGCAGGGGGATGCAATGGAGTGGCTAGAATCTTGTCCAGGGATCACTCTGCACTTGTTCCTTCTTAATAAACGCAGAAGGTTGAGTGCTGAATGTACAAAATATTTTAAAAGAAACTCAAGAGGGATAAACACTCCTTCTGCCACACACACACACACACACACACAAACTAGCCCTATGAAAACAGAGCATGTTAGCGGCTTCCAGGAAGCATGGAACATTTGAGTATCAGTTGGAAAAGAAAAACAGAAAACTGGGAGTGGGTGATGTGGATTCACTGCAACGTCATCATCATCGTCATGATCGTCGCTGGATACGCCCGATCTCATCTGATCTCCGAAGCTAAGCAGGGTCAGCCCTGGTTAGTACTTGGATGGGGACTGCCTGGGAATCAGGCTTCCTGCATTGAGCAGGGGGTTGGACTCGATGGTCTTGTAGGCCCCTTCCAACCCTATGATTCTATGATTATTTAAAAAGTAAGATCCTAGTTTTGCTTAGATTTTAAGATGGGTTTAATTTGGACAATGCTGAGCACCGCGCTGGTGAAAAATTGATTCCATTTGGCATCAAAATACTGAATAAATAAATATATATATTGAAGTCCCTATTTAATTTTTATAAGCTGTTCATGACATTACATCTGCAACTGGGTGTTCTCAAAGATTCCATGCAAAAGTAACATGTTTAAATAACCCTATATAAGGGTGCAATCCTATCAAGATAGACATCAGCCTCCACACTTGAAGGCTGATGCCTATTCAATGCAGGTCAGGTGAAGCACAGAGGGGATCCTCTCCTCTGCGCTCTGCCCACCCTGCATTCTTGGTTTGATATGTGATTTCATGCATCTAGCCGGGGCTTCGGAGAGCGGGTGGGAATGGGCCTGGAGACCCCATAGGAAGCAACGTAAAGGGGACTCCACAGCCTCCTCTCCTTCCTGCCCCTAGAACACTCCCTTGTCGCCCTCTCCACATTCCACTTCATAGAGGCAGCTGCTGCAGTTCTCCCTGCACAGGCTACAAGGGGCAGGGGCAGGGAGCTGGTTTCTTGGCCCTGACCTTGGAGTGCTGTCTACAAGCTCGAAGGCAGTAAACCAAAAAATCCTATGGCCCTCTAGGCAGTGTCTAGTGGCCATAGGATTGCTCTCCATGTTACTTTAGAGATAGGGTGGATCTGAGAAAAATGGTGGAATGAGTAACTGAAGTGTTTGAGCAGTGTTTGAGCTGATAATTTCAAGAGCTTCTTCATGCACTCACCGACTGAAAAGTCTACACATATGATTTATATTATGCTGTAGCTTCTTGGTATATCTCATCAATAAATAAAGCTTTAGCAATGCTGGTAAGCGAAGCAAGGATGAAGTTTGGGAAGTAATTATCATTCATTCAATGTATATATTGATGTTGAGGAACCTGAACATTTTTAGAATAGTCTCTTTTTTTGGTGCTGTTAAAGGTAAGCAATACTATTCAGATCCAGTCATTAAACAATGCATTTTTGTAGCACTGCACATAATAAAAAGTTATTTGTTCATATGGGGGTTCTTGTCCTGTCAAGAAAAGAAGCACCACTGTGTATCTGAACTGGGTTCTGGAACTAAACCTCAGAATTTGCTCACAAAGGAGCTTTAGGACCTCTGTGTGAACTACTGTTCACGAACTGCATGCCACTTTCTGCAATAGCAGAAAGGGTCCCTGTTCCCTTCATGGATCTACCCTTCCCCAGTGTTTAACTCTGCTACAGTATTCTCTTCTTATATGTGTGTGTCCCATATTTGTTGCCCATAGCATACATTTTTGTATGTGTGCATACCCTATAAAATCAGAAGCAGAAGACCTATTCTTTTCAAACCTCACAGACACAAGCTGTATCTAATGTCTGTATATACACCTGTTACTCAGGGCTATTCACATGCCTCAAATCTGTAATCACACCACAGCAGTGGGAGAAAGCTAAAAAGAGAACTTCTGCTCAACCGGGGACATTCAATTTTGTGTTAAACCCAGACCAATTCAAGTCTGGGGTGATTGAAAGTGGGGCTCACTCACTGTTACCACTAACCATCCCTGCTAGTTTCCCTCCTATCACCAGCAACTCCTTTACCTTTGCAAGGGGGTGAGTGTAACCATTAGCAGGGACGAAACGTGGTAGGTTTGCCTGATTCGGTCCTGAATTTGAAATGATACTTCTGAGCATGGAGATATTTCTTGTTTTCTCTGATTAAAGAAAATTGCAATCCTATTATCGCTGCAAGAAATGACATTCCAGAGCATGCTTGAGCATTATTTCAAGCACAGGACAGAGACAGGGAGGCCTACAATGACCATCCCTGCTGCCAGTTATACTGTCCCCCATCACAAAGCTAAGGGGTTAATTGGCAGGGTGCATGGAAGGCATGTGGGTGTTTGCAAGCAATGAAGCTTGAAAAACCCTTTGCGGTTTTGGGGGCATTGAACAAGAATGCTTATAAAACCCATATGGCTTTTGAAGCAGGCAGGAGAAGTGAGTTTTCCACATCACTAATCTGCACTGAAATTTGTATTAGATGTAGAATCTAGCAGTGTGAGCAACTTAATCTCTCATTTATTTGTTCTTAACGGCAAGTTTCTAGTTCTTAATGTTATGAATATAGGCTTGAAAAGGATGACAGTGATGCCTGATGAAGTATCAGAGGTATGTGTGTGTATTTACGTTGGTGGGTAGGAGAAGTTTTCTACTGACCAGGTCACAGAATGGACTGAGTGGGTGTCTTCTGTCTTTGCCCCAGTTTATGACTAGTAGAAGCAGAATATATTGCAGAAAGACCTGAAAAGCTGCTGAATTAGCTACTGTCTAGGGGCTGCAGAACTCAGCTTTTCTTGCTGTTTAATTTTATATAGGTTTTGTGTTTTTAGCACACAGTATATAAAGCCCTGGCCTAGCATTAGCAGCTTTATCAGGATTTTTTTTTCCTGCTAGTTTCCTATTTAAGAGTTGTGTATTGATCAGTTTCTCACCTTTATTGTGTCAATATTCTTCTGCATAGAACTTACACTGACACATCCCTGTCTACTGCCCAAACCCTTTATTGTTAAATCAATTATAACTAGTGATCAAGTTGTCCACTTTTTAAACCGAGCTCTTTAGAACAATCAATCAATTTCTTGAGACATGGATTTTTTTAATCACTGGAAACATAAATGCTTCTTTAGCTGAATGTACCATTACTGCTAAATATACTTTAATTGTTTCTTTAAGGAAATGGGGGGAAGGAGAGTGTATGTTTATTGTATCAGAAAATGTGGCAAAAATCTAAGATTGATACAAATCAGAAAAGCCTTAGCTGTGTAAGAAGAGCAAAGAGGACTGCTATACAAGGGTAGGAGCTGGCTCTCTGTATCTGACAACTAAGACAGGGATATAGGTATGCATTGGGCAAATTTCAAAGCTGATTCTGCACTTTTATAATACTAGAACGTATACATGGCAAAGGCCACTTCTTCCTCAGGATTTGTTTTATTTCTTTTAAAAATATACTAGGAAATAGCAGTGTGTTAGCCCCTCTCCTCCTCCTCCTCCTCCTCCCTGCCTTCTTGGGTTTCTGTGCTGAAATGTGTGGATGTCATCATCTAATTCTTTTCTTAGGTCCAATAGCATTGTCCTAATTAATGCCTAGCTATAAAGTAAAATTTAAAAAAATCAGATTGCTAATGTCCTAGACCCATTTGCAGGCTGTGAAAGAGAAGGGGGCACTTCAGCTATTCCAAGGATCAGGGCAAATTTCAAGGATGGACAAATGCAAAAATGACATGTGCACCTCCATACTCCTCCTGGGCTGTTGGCTGCACTATCCTCCAAATGCCTGGAGAGTTCTTAGTTAAAAACTTTAGGACCAGCACTGTATGATGTCAGGATTGATTCTGAGCACAAGGAGATAGTTAGCAGCTCATATTCAGAAGAGGAGCAGCCAGAACTGGGGGAGGCATTTTCACAAGCCAGTTGTGAAAATATGGGTATGGGTATGGGTATGGGTATAGGTCTACCCATATGGGTATGGGTCTACCCATAGACCCATACGTCTATGGGTAGACGTGCTTCTCAGGTTACCAACTCCCAGATGCGGTGCAAGGTGGCGGTGCAGTGCTAAGAGGGAAACGCTATTTGTGTTGCCCTTATTTTTGCCGTAGTCTACGTAAATCTTTATGTAGACTACCCCTGCCCAAACAAGGAATGCAAATGGGCCCATGGGCACCGCCATTTGCGTACGCGCTTTTTTTTTTTCAAAGTCACCCATGAGAGGCTACATAAAGATTTACGTAGCCTATCACAGCTGACTTTGAAAATCTAGCCATGATAGGCTACGTAAATCGTTACGTAGCCTATCATGTCTTTTTTTTTTTTTTACTTTACTTTTTTTATTTCGCGGCTGGGGAGACGGGGCGCTCCCCCCCGGCCTGAATTTTGGCGGCAAGGGTGGGGCGCCTCCCCCCCAGCCTGAATTTCGGCCAGAAGGGGTGGGGCGCCTCCCCCCCACCAAGAACTTCAGGGGGAGAACCGAAGCGCCTCCCCCCCACCGCGAAGCAAGCTGCGGGACCAGGTAAGGGACTTTCGTCCATCCTTAGTCACGAGGCATAACCTACTGCCTCCCACAACACATGACTGTTGTTCTTCTGAATACTACTGATGACTATACTGTCAAAACTGCCCCAGAATCTAGCTGGAATTTTTGCAAGTACAGTTTGTTATGCAGGAATGGGGAAAAACTGCACCACTGAAATTCCCTCTTCTAAAGAGGGAAGCTCCAGCAAAGGAGATTGTTACCTTGTCATGGTGCTGGAGCTTGAGCACTTCAATGACATCATGAGCTAAACCGTGAAGGGAAGGGACACCCAAGATGGGAAGGTCATGGAAGAGAGGTCAGACTAAATACGATCCCTGGGGAAGGAAACGGCAACCCACCCCAGTATTCTTGCCATGAAAACTAAATGGATCAGTACAACCAGAGATATGTCGGTATATCATCAGAAGATGGGACTCCTAGGTCGGAAGATGGTCAAAATGCTACTGGGGAGGAACAGAGGATAAGTTCAACTAGCCCCAGATGTGATGACACAGCTAGCTCAAAGCCAAAAGGATGGCTAGCAGCCGATGGTGCTGGTGGTGAACGATGAATCCAATGTTCTAAAGATCAACACACCATAGGAACCTGGAATGTAAGATCTATGAGCCAGGGCAAACTGGATGTGGTTATTGGGGAGATGTCAAGATTAAATATAGACATTTTGGGTGTCAGTGAACTGAAATGGACTGGAATGGGCCACTTCACATCAAATGATCACCAGATCTACTACTGTGGACAAGAGGACAACAGAAGAAATGGAGTAGCCTTCATAATTAATAATAAAGTGGCTAAAGCAGTGCTTGGATACAATCCAAAAAATGACAGAATGATCTCAATTTGAATTCAGGGTAAGCCATTTAACATCACAGTGATCCAAATATATGCCCCAACCACAGATGCTGAAGAAGCAGAAGTAGATCAGTTCTATGAGGATCTGCAGCACCTACTGGATAGTACGCCAAACAAAGATGTTATTTTCATCACAGGAGACTGGAATGCTAAGGTGGGTAGTCAAACGACACCTGGAATTTCAGGCAAGCATGGTCTGGGAGAACAAAATGAAGCAGGACATAGGCTGATAGAATTTTGCCAAGACAACTCACTGTGCATAACAAACACTCTCTTCCAACCACCTAAGAGATGACTTTATACATGGACTTCACCAGATGGTTGACACTGAAATCAGATTGAATACATCCTTTGTAGCCAAAGGTGGCGGACATCTATGCAGTCAGTAAAAACAAGACCTGGAGCTGATTGTAGTTCAGATCACGAACTTCTTATTGCACAATTTAGAATCAGACTAAAGAGAATAGGGAAGACCCACAGATCAGTTAGATATGAGCTCACAAATATTCCTCATGAATATGCAGTGGAGGTGAAGAATAGATTTAAGGGACTGGATTTAGCAGATAGGGTCCCGGAAGAACTATGGACAGAAGTTCGCAACATTGTTCAGGAGGTGGCAACAAAAAAGTCCCAAAGAAAAAGAAAACCAAGAAGGCAAGATGGCTGTCTGCTGAGACACTGTAAGCAGCCCAAGAAAGAAGGAAAGCAAAAGGCAACAGTGATAGGGGGAGATATGCCCAATTAAATGCAAAATTCCAGAGGTTAGCCAGAAGAGATCAGGAATTATTTTTAAACAAGCAATGCATGGAAGTGGAAGAAGATAATAGAATAGGAAGAACAAGAGACCTCTTCCAGAAAATTAGAAACATGGGAGGTAAATTCCAGGCAAAAATGGGTATGATCAAAAACAAAGATGGCAAGGACCTAACAGAAGCAGAAGAGATCAAGAAAAGGTGGCAAGAATATACAGAAGATCTGTATAGGAAGGATAATAATATCAGGGATAGATTTGACGGTGTGGTCAGTGAGCTAGAGCCAGACATCCTGAAGAGTGAGGTTGAATGGGCCTTAAGAAGCATTGCTAATAACAAGGCAGCAGGAGATGACGGTATCCCAGCTGAACTGTTTAAAATCTTGCAAGATGATGCTGTCAAGGTGATGCATGCCATATGCCAGCAAATTTGGAAAACACAAGAATGGCCAACAGATTGGAAAAGATCAACTTATATCCCCATACCAAAAAAGGGAAGCACCAAAGAATGTTCAAACTATCGAACAGTGGCACTTATTTCACATGCCAGTAAGGTAATGCTCATGATCTTGCAAGTTAGACTCCAGCAATTCATGGAAAAAGAATTGCCAGATGTACAAGCTGGGTTTAGAAAAGGCAGAGGAACTAGAGACCAAATTGTCAATATCCGCTGGATAACGGAGAAAGCCAGGGAGTTTCAGAAAAATATCTATTTCTGTTTTATTGACTATTCTAAAGCCTTTGACTGTGTAGATCATAACACACTGTGGCAAGTTCTTGGTAGTATGGGGATACCAAGTCATCTTGTCTGCCTCCTGAGGAATCTGTATGACGAGTAGCAATGGTAAGAACAGACCACGGAACAACGGACTGGTTTAAGATTGGGAAAGGAGTACGGTAGGGTTGTATACTCTCACCCTACCTATTCAACCTGTACGCAGAACACATCATGCGACGTGCTGGGCTTGATGAAGCCAAGGTTGGAGTTAAAATCACTGGAAGAAACATTAACAATCTCAGATATGCAGATGATACCACTTTGAAGGCTGAAAGCGAGGAGGAGCTGAGGAACCTCATGACGAAGGTAAAAGAAGGAAGTGCAAAAGCTGGGTTGCAGTTAAACCTCAAAAAAAACCAAGATGATGGCTACCAGCTTGATTGAGAACTGGCAAATAGAGGGAGAAAATGTGGAGGTAGTGACAGACTTTGTCTTTCTAGGCGCAAAGATTACTGCAGATGCTGACTACAGCCAGGAAATCAGGAGTTGTTTACTTCTTGGGAGGACAGCAATGACAAATCTTGATAAAATAGTGAAGAGCAGAGACATCACACTGACAACAAAGGTCCGCATAGTGAAAGCAATGGTATTCCCCGTAGTAACCTTTGGCTGCGAGAGCTGGACCATAAGGAAGGCTGAGCGAAGGAAGATAGATGCTTTTGAACTGTGGTGCTGGAGGAAAATTCTGGAGTGCCTTGGACTGCAAGAAGATCAAACCAGTCCATACTCCAGGAAATAAAGCCAGACTGCTCACTTGAGGGAATGATATTAAAGGCAAAACTGAAGTACTTTGGCCACATAATGAGAAGACAAGATACCCTGGAGAAGATGCTGATGCTAAGGAAAGTGGAAGGCCAAAGGAAGAGGGGCCGACCAAGGGCAAGATGGATGGATGATATTCTGGAGGTGACGGACTCGACCTTGGAGGAGCTGGGGGTGGTGACAGCCAACAGGAAGCTCTTGCATGGGCTGGTCCATGAAGTCACGAAGAGTCGGAAGCGACTGACCGAATAAACAACAACAAAAGAGGGAAGGGCTGCAGTTGAGGGATAGCACAACTGCTTGGCATGCAGAAGTCCTTCATCCTTGGCATCTCTAGGTAGGGCTGGAATGACTTAGAACAGAGGAGAAATTCATTTGGTTCACATTTTAATCCAAACATACCTAATTTCACACTTTTGAACTAATACATGAAATGGAATTAAATTCAAAATTCATACTTTTCTGAATTTTGTAATGGAGTTTTCTAATCACAAAATGCATACAAAACTGTGCATATTAGGGAAATGTGCACACAAAAATGTATACATTACTGAAAATAATGTTAAGAAGTGATTTACATTAGGAAAATTGCATGCAAAAACATATATATTAGGCAAAATAGCATACAAAAATGTGTGCATTAGAATAAATGCACACAAAATGAATATGAATTTTCATGACAACTTTAGAAAAAAATCTCAAAGTTTGGGACAAACTGAAGTTTAGATTGAAAAGAAAAAAGAAAAAAAGGGGGGGAGTGAATTGAAATTGCCCGATTCGTCCATCCCTAGAATGATTCCCATCTGAAATCCAGAAGAACTGATGTCAGTCTTGTGTAGGCAATATATTGAGCTAGATGGATGGACCAATGGGTCTTGCTCACTATAAGACAGCTTCCTATGTTCCTAAAGAAGTATTAAAGGTGCTGTCAGGATTGATTCTGAGTATGGAGATAGTTAGCAGTTCAGATTCAGAAGTGGAACAGCCAGAACCGGGGGAGGCATCTTCCTGAGCGGGTTCAGATATGGATAGGCATGCTTCTCAGGATGCTACTACCCAGATGATGGGGCCTGAAGCCCCCCCCTTCCCTCCTCTGTGAGAACCCAGGTGGAGGAGGAGGAGGAGGAGGAGGAGGAGGAGGAGGAGGAGGAGAGTGTGGGGTGTGACCTGAGGGATGCTAGACTGCGGCACAGAGCTAAGAGGGAAAAGTTCGAGGCAGAGACCAGATGGTCAATCCGGTTGGTGATGCGTGAGGATCGACATAGGGGAGCATCCCTCCCTAAGTTATTCTAGCCAGCAAGTCTTGTTTCAAACTGCTGGCAACATCGTAGCTCCCATTTGGATCCTATGTTGTCATTATAGCCTGAGAGTCTTCGAGGATTTTCATCTCTAATGAACCTGCTGATAGTGAATTAAAGGCATGACACTGAAGCCTCTCTTCTTGTGTGTGTGCATGAGGAAGGGGGGGGGAAGGGAACATGACAGGTGCAAAAGTCCTGACTTTAACCAGGCTACCTTGCCTCTGTTAATTTACACTGCTGTCTATGCTTTTGAAGGGGAAATAAGATGTACAGTTAAGCCAGCTACACATGCAGTGGGCCACAGAGATTCAGACCTCTACTGCTGTTCTGTGTTTGAAATGGGAACATGATATGCAGTTGCAGATAATTATATGTATGTATGCATAGCAATGATTTAGATGCACTGTGTGAAAACTGCATATCAACTTTTGTCAACAAGTGCCTTGCACCCACCCCCACCTGGTATCCCGCTCAAACCTCCCTGGACCCACCCTTGAGCCCCCACGAGATCAGTGAGCCACTTCCACTCACCCTAGGACCCGTCCATGAGTGCCTGCCATTTTGCTGAGTTGTTTTTAAACTAAAAAGGAGCTAATTAAAAATGTGCATATTTAAATATGCGCACATTCAGGCTGGGAAAGCTTGATCTATGCAATATTAGAGGCATTATTAGAGCCTCTACTGTTGCATAGACCAAGTTTTCCCAGCCCCAATGTGCACATATTTAAATATGCACATTTTAATTCGCTCCTTTTTTTCGGTAAAAAAAAACCTTGACAAAATGGTGCGCACTCGCAAACAGGTCTGGGTGAGTGCAAGAAGCATCTAGGGTGGCGCGAGTGGGGGCGAGTGAGGCCATGGGCTCAGTGGCCATGGTCCGGAAGTGCAGGTGGGGAGGAGCCATCCCTACCTTGAATTTCCAGTGTGTAGGAAGGTGGTGAAAATAAAGGGGCCAGTTTCAACATCCCTAGATGTAACAACCTTTCTTACATGGAACATCCTTGATCCAAAGCTCCTACGAAAAGCAGAGCTTTCCAAACACATCAGTATCAAACACAGCTCCATATATGACCCAGCACTGGGGAGAATCAGTAAGTTCCTGTCATACGTTGCGAGTTCCTGAGTACCCACCCCAAAGCTGGTAATTTGAGCCTAAAGTGTATTTTCATAATACCTGCTCTTAAAACATTGCACAACATATGTTACAAAATTGAGTTCATTCAGAAGATTAATTAGTTGCATACAGTTCTGAGCTTCAACTAGAACTGATTATATGAGATGGTAACCTGTTCAACTGAAATAAGCTTGCATCAGAATCACTAGTGCCGAGTTGACAACAATGGTGCTGTATGTACATATGTTTCAGAGAGATTTCCCTTCCACAAGGCATTTAGCTGTCTTGCAACTATTAATCAGCCCAGGTCCTAAAGCAGCTGCTTTCAGATTAATTAGAGAGAATCCAGGAAATAATTCAACTAAATGTAATTCTTGTGTAAGTGTGTTGAAGGCAATTAAGAGTAAGTATAGTCATTACTGAGACTGCCAGGAAGTGTGCCAAAGGGCTAGAAAGTTATAAAACTCTCTGCTGATTCTCTAGTTATAACAATATATCCATAATTGTGATCAGGAACATATAGAGTTGAAATTCTCAAAACTGGGCACAAATGAGGGTTTAGAAAGAAGATAAGAAAGGGGTGGAGTTGGGGGCTGGGGAAGTTTATAAAGGAAAAAAACTGAGAGAAAAGAAATGGCTTGCTCTATGAATGGGAGAAAAGAAATGGCTTGCTCTATGAAAAGAAATGGCTTGCTTTATCCTTCCTTTCTTTGGCCTGCTTCCACACCTATGTTGGAGGAGCACTCTTTATCAGTTTCCTTCAATAGGGCATCATCATTAACTGGAGGGCCTAGCTGAGGCTCACTGCTGATACAACAACAGTACCAGTCTATAGTAGTGGACAGAATGAGTCAGCTCTTTAAATCCTCAAATGAATAGGGTTGCTTGTTCCTTTTGTAAAATGGTGACCTGCTTAAAGTCCTTGCAAGAATGGCATTGAAAAGACAACACAGGATGTAAAACTGATTTACTCTACAGTAAAACATTGCTCTGGTCTGCTGGATCAGACCAAAGCATATCTAATCCATCATCCTGTTTCCCACGGTGGCCAATCAGATCCCTTCAAAAAGCCCACAAGCAGGACATGAGTAGAGTACCACCACACACACACTGAACCTAGACATAGTATATGGCCACCATGACTTGCAGCCCTTGATAGACTTATCCTCCTTGAATTAGAAGGCTTCTAGTCTACCATTTTCCCAATTCCCAGGCATGATAGTTGTCTATAACCCTTACAGATGTTCAAGCTCTCCAGCTCTTGTTCAATGAACAAGGGGGATGGGGAGGGGCAGCATCAACGCAGCACACTCACTGCCGATCAAGGGTTCTTGCTTTTGCAGCAGCTGAAGTTTCCAAACACTTTTCAAAAGCAACCCCAGACTGCATTACATACATGTAATCAAGATGTGACCAAGGCATGGGTGATGGAGGTCAGATTTGCCTTTTCCAGGAAAGGGCATAGTTGGAGCACCAACCAAAGCTGTGAAAAGCAACTCCTGGCCACACTCAAGCTAACTTTCTGTACTCCTGCAAACAGTACAAGCTAACTTTCCAGACTTGGATTGGGATGGCCCATCCACACATGGATGCCATAACTTCACCTTAAGGTTATCAGGTGATTAGCATGAATTTGTGAGCATGCATGGGTTGTGTCCCATCACCTTCCTGGCAGGACCGAACTGGGTGAGACCTCAGAGGAAGAGAAACCACCAGCAACCAATGGTCCTTTGTGCAGCCTCCCAAAGGCCATCACATTGGCCTGAGATTTTCTGTATGAGTGTAACTGTTTGTAATCCACCCAGATAATATTAGTTATTAGTTACTGGGCAGATAAGGAATATAATAAATAAAATAAAATAATAAATAATACACTCAACTGTATGTCGGTAAGAAAGTTTTAACAGCTAAGAGGGAAGAGCTGCACTGCTAAAAATGTTGTTTTTAGCTGCAGTGGTGCAAACAGAAGCATCTCTGTGGGCCATTGCAGCTAAAGCAACCCCTTAAATTGCAAATGCTACACTAGCATAGAAAGAGACATGGTTTTTCTCCAGTCATGCCTCATTTTATTAAACTTGATGGGTACCCTGAGGGATTATGAGAAAATATGATCTTAATGAGAACAATCCAGAAAAGGTTGCTTTTTTCCTTTGGAACCTGATCATTCTTAACTTTCTCTGAGTTGAGGCCAACCTCTGTAAATGGAATGAACTTGGCAAACATTGTCTCCAACCTTCTCATTAAGGGCTATACAGTTGTGTACCTTGTTTACATGAAGTTCAGCAGGGGAAGCTCACACTTTATTTCCTAATCAAGCATTTCTAATTCTTCCATAATAATGCTGAGATTAACTTAAATATATTAAACACTAAAGTATAGTTGAGCAATAGAATTCAGCAGTAGTGAAGAATTGACTTTCATCTCTGGGATAAATCTATCTGACTTTAGTGACCTAGAGACATATCCATGACCATCTGTGAGCCACTTTTCCATAAGCAGATCTCACTCGAGTCCTGGTCAGGCATTCAAGAGAATATGTGAGGGCTTAAAGTGTGTACTGGGATGGGACCATACATACTGGCACTGGCTTCTACATCTTTGGGCAAGGTTTGAACTGATAAGGTCTGAACAGGAGTTCTACTTGCATGCACCTCAATGTGAGTTGAACTCTCCACGATCATGGACCCTGACTGAGAGTTCCTGATTGCATGGAGAGTTCTACTTATGTTGAAGTGAATATGGCTAGTAGTCCTGTTTAGACCTTGCTGGTTCAACATAGCAAGGTTTGAACTGAATAGGTCAGGGCCGGTGTGCCTGGAGATGTATGGGGTGGGGCCAGCATGTACGGTCCCATCCCAATACACACTATAAGCCCTCATGAGTTCTCTCAAATGCCAAAAGAGGTTATGGATAGGACTGTATCTGAATCATACAACTACTTATTTATTTCTTTATATGACCATTTATATCTCAAAGTTCTGATATGATTTTTTTTTTTAAGATGTAAAATGCAACCAAGATATTTTAAAAACCAGAACCTTACATCGATATAATAAAAACACAGACAGGTGCAGTAGATAAAACAGAGGCAATGATTTTATTTTTTTTAACCTATCTATATGATCAAACACCTGCCTAGACAGGACATTTTTTGCCACACGGTGGAACAGTTTAAGGGAGTGGGGATAGGACTAGTAGCAGGGGAGCTGGGGGCTCTGATTTCAGTGGGGCTGTGAATCCACTCTGGGTTTCACTCTGAACCAGCCAGAACTATAAAGGAGCTATTCAAGATGCTGAACACTTTGCTCTTTTAGAGTTCTGGCTGGTCTGACTGAAACCTAAAGTGGATTCACAGCCCCACTGAAATTGGAGCCACCAGACTCCACTGACTAGTAGTATGGGTCTTTCCAAAGGAATTCGACCCAGCCATTCAGTCATATATTATAATATGTAAATGGGCAGTATGGTGGAACAAATATGGTATCAAGGTATTTTAATTTTGCAATGTATTGTGCACAGCATCCTTCCCCAACTTGGTGCCTTCCAGATATTTTGGACTACAATCCCCATCATCCCAGCCAGCATGTTCACTGGTGATGCTGGCTGGGGATGATAGGAACTATTGCCCAGGCCATCACATCTGGAGGGCACCAGGTGGGGGAAGGCTGTTGCATAGCAAGTTCAACCCTTAATAGCCAGAGACCTATAGCATAACCTTTGCCTTCCAACAAATGCTTGCTTGTATTATACTGGATGTATTACCTAACTTGGCCACATCATGATTTTTGGCCACATCATGAGAAGACAGGACACCCTGGAGAAGATGCTGATGCTAGGGAAAGTGGAAGGCAAAAGGAAGAGGGGCTGACCAAGGGCAAGGTGGATGGATGATATTCTGGAGGTGACGGACTCAACCTTGGGGGAGCTGGGAGTGGCGACAGCCAACAGGAAGCTCTGGCATGGGCTGGTCCATGAAGTCACGCAGAGTCGGAAGCGACTGACCGAATAAACAACAACAATTACCTAATTTGAGTGAAGTTTTTGAGGTTTTGGCCTTCTTTGCAGCCAAGGCACCTCTGATGACTGAGTTGTATTTATGGGAGTACTTGTTATAAATTAATTGAAGCAATTAATCAAGTAACACTTCAAATGCATATTAAAACCTTTCTTCTGATGATTAATCATTGTGGCAGACAACAACAGGGAACTCCCCCCACCCCCTTATACAGGTTTGATATATCAGATAGTTTCTCTCCTTGCCAAATTTGACAAAATGGCATGTAAAGACAGGTACATTTTCTATTCAGAATTTATCCAAAGCTAACAGTAAGTATGATTATTGGGGAAAACTATTTGTGTGACTGCAGTAGTGAGGATTAAATGCAGCTGAAACTGAACTACATGTTAATCTTTCAACCTCATCTCCCACAATACTGATAGGCCTTGAGCTCGTTAATTTTTTAGCCTATTTTGGTTCTTGTGTCTTATTTATTTATATTATTTCTTTCAAAAAATTGTATACCAATTTTTGTTTAAAAAATAAATAAATCCCAAAGTGGTTTACAAAATAAAATTATGATAAAATCCTATAAAACCAATCATTAAAACAATAAAATGTGTGGGAAAACAGATGTCTACTGGTCTGAAATATTTTCATCCTGCCTGCCTCTAAACACTGTGAGGCAGATTAAAACAAAGGGAGCAGGGAAGCAATAAAACAAAAATAAGTAAATAAAAATAAAACAAAATATGAATACAAACAACCCTTGAGCAAAACAACACAAATATAAGATATAGTAACAACAGTGAGACCTTACTGAAGTTCAGTGGCCAAAAGCCCTTTGTGAAGGTCATTTCATAGCCTTTTTTTCAATTTCGGTAAAGGCCCTGGTCTTTGATGCAGATGTCTTTACTTCCCACAGTGGATGCACATGTAACAGTGTCAATCCACCATAGAATGCAAACAGGAAAAAGATTCTTATGAGGTGAGGAAAACTGCTCTATATTTGATATGGGTCTTATACTGTAAAGGACCCAGAAAATAAGTGCTAGCACTTTGAACTGGACCCAAAAGCTACATGGCAGACAGTATAATTGCCACAAAATAGGTTCAATATTCATTAAAGATGGTGGCTTTTCATTCTGACAATGTGTATTGTCTTTATTATGCCCAAATAATAGCAGCAACTAACTGCAGGTAAAAGTAAAGATACAGGGAGAGCAGGTGAGCCATAAGTTCCAAATCTGCTTTGGCTTAAGGTTCAGATTCTAGATACGATTTCTAAACTCATTGTTACATTTATACCATTACCAGTACAATCCATGATAACACTCATTGTTGCTTTTTAAAAGTCCTTAGGTAGCAAGGATGGGAAAGTACTCTATTTGACAGCCTTGAAAGGCTTTGCCAGTCAGTGAAAGCAGAAGTGGACTAGATGTCTGTTTCCTGCCTCCCAGCTGAGCAGAGCAGAGCAGAAGAAGCTGCTCCAGCTGGTCCAGGGTAGCGATGGCAGAGAATTTCTCCCCGAAACTTCGGGGGGCCGAGCGCCAACGTGTTCGGCCCCCCGAAAAAGTTTTGGGGAGAAATTCTCCGCACCCCCCCACCCCCCACAACCCCCCCGGGACGGGACTTACCTTTGGCGAATGTCCCTCCCGGCGGCAGGTCCGGCCGGCGGTTCGTCGGGTCTTCGTCCGGGGCGGGAGTGGCAGCCGGTCTTTCGACTGGCTGCCGCCGCCGCCATTCCAATAATAGAAAAAAACACACACCCCGTGATAGGCTACGTGATGATTAACGTAGCCTATCATGGCTAGATTTGCAAAGTCAGCCATGATAGGCTACGTAAATCATCACGTAGCCTATCACGGGTGACTTTAAAAAAAAAAAAAGCGCATACGGATAATGGCGGCCCCCATAGGGAACCGCCATTCACGTTCCTTATTTGGTCGCTGTAGTCTACGTAAAGATTACGTAGACTACGGCGAAAATAAGGGCAATGCTATTTGCTTTGCCCTTATTTTCGCTGTAGTCTACGTAAAGATTTACGTAGACTACAGCGACCAAATAAGGAACGCGAATGGCGGCTCCCTATGGGGGCCGCCATTTGCATACACGCTTTTTTTTTTTTAAGTCACCCGTGATAGGCTACGTGACGATTTACGTAGCCTATCACGGCTGACTTTGCAGATCTAGCCGTGATAGGCTACGTTAATCATCACGTAGCCTATCACGGGGGTGTTTTTTTTTTTAACTTTTAATTTCGCGGCCGGGCGAGGCGAGGCGCCTCCTCCCCGGCCTGAATTTCGGCCGGGGGATGGCGGGAAGCCTCCCCCCCGGCCTGAATTTCAGCCAGGCGAGGCGGGAAGCCTCCCCCCCCGGCCTGAACTTCGTGGGGGGAGCAGCGAAGCGCCTCCCCCCCACCGCGAAAAGCTGCGAGACCAGGTAAGTGACTTTCGTGGACCCCTAGTCCAGGGACTCCAAAAGCAAGCAAGCTCCCAGAGAGCGAGTGACCAGAGTGAGCGAACAGGGGGAGCAAACAGGAGTTGGCCAGGGGAGTTGCAGTGGTAGAAGAGACAAAGGAGACAAAGGACATAAAGGAGACAGAGGCAAAGAGGTAAGTGGGCTGCAGGAAGCCGAGGGGGCTGTCCTTTTTCCTTTTGAGTCGCTGTGAGCTCACCAGGTGCTCCTGAGAGCTCCAACTGAATTGGGGGGGGGGGCTGAGTACTCTCAGCAGCTGTGTGGGTAGGAAGCTTCAGTCTGTTTCCTGCCTCCCAGCTGAGCTGAGCTGAGCAGAGCAGAGCTGCTCCAGCTGGTCCAGGGACTACAGAAGCAAGCAAGCTCCCAGAGAGAGAGCGACCAGAGCGAGCGACCAGGGGGAGCAAACAGGAGTTGGTCAGGGGAGTTTGGCAGGGGAGGTCAAGGGGGAGGCCCCTAACATTTTTTTAAATTATTTTTCTTGAAACACACACTTCCACACCAGTGGGACTCTGCTTTTAACCTCTACTGAGCAGAGGAGCAGGCACAGGCTAGTCTAGGACAATCAGAAAGCTAGACACAAAAAGGGAAAGAGGCTATGGAAGGACAAGACTCTCCAGTGGTGGTGACCTGCAAGGTGTGTGCAATGTTTGTTTTCTTGCCTGAGAACAGCATGGCCTGCACCTGCAACAAGTACAAGTTGATCACACTGCTGGAAGAAAAAGTAAGAGGACTGGATCGGCGACTGTTGACCCTCCAGGGAATAAGAGAACATGAAGAGTTCTTGGACAGGACGGTGGAACTACAGCAGCAAAGTGAAGACCAGAAGCTTGAAGAGCAACAGCAAGCTGAGGCAGAAGTGGGAAATGCTGAGGTGAGGAAAAATGCAGTAGAGGATACTCCTTGGAAAAGGGTGGCAGTTAGCAGAAGAAGAACTAGACACCACTCTGCACCAATGGAAGCAGTGAAGCTATGGAACCAATTCCAGGTGCTTGAGGATGAGACTGGAGGACAGCCTGCAGAAGAAGAATTACAAGGGAACCTGCATGAGAGTGAGCAGGAGGCTGAAGATCAGTCAAGCAGAGGCGATGAAACCCGGGCCTACAACAACAAGAAGAGAAGAGTAGTAGTAGTGGGAGACTCCTTGCTGCGTGGGATCAAGACCCAAGTATGTCGTGAAGACCTGTGGACTCACCAGGTATGTTGTTTCCTGGGAGGATGGATTAGAGACATGACTGAAAGGTTGCCTGCACTCATAAAGCCCACTGACAGGTATCCCTTTCTTCTCATCCATGTGGGAACAAATGATACCTCCAAGTGGAGCTATGAATAAAATCACATCAGACTTTGAAGCTTTGGGAAGGAAACTCAAGAACTTTGGGGCCCAGATAGTTTTCTCATCCATCCTTCCAGTAGTTAGAAGAGGGATAGAAAGGGAAAGAAAAATACTCTGGGTGAATGACTGGCTATGAAGGTGGTGCCGGTGCAAGAGATTTGGATTCTGGGACCACGGGCTATACTTCCTGGAAGATGGGCCGTTGGCAAGGGATGGGTTGCACCTCACAAAGTCTGGGAAGAATGTGTTTGGCCACAGCATGAAGAACTTCATCAGGAGGGCTTTAAACTGAATTCTACAGGGAAGGGAGATGTGAAATTGAGGGTAACAACGAATGAAGGCTCATGCACCACAATGGAAAGAACAGCTCTAATAGCACCCAATAATAGTCTTCAGAAACATGTAGGAAGAAAGCCAGACTATGAAGCACATGGTCTTCGATGCCTATATACTAGGGATGGCAGAGAATTTCTCCCCGAAACTTTGGGGGGCCGAGCGCCAATGTGTTCGGCCCCCCGAAGAAGTTTCGGGGAGAAATTCTCCACACACCCCGGCTCCCCGCACCCCCCCCCCCGGGACGGGACTTACCTTTCCCGAATGTCCCTCCCGGTGGCGGGTCCTGGCGGCGGTTTGTCGGGTCTTCGTCAGGGGCGGGGGCGGCAGCCGGTCTTTCGACCGGCTGCCGCTGCCGCCATTCCAATAAAAGTAAAAAAAAAAACAAACGCCCCCGTTTCTATTTGCGTTGCCCTTATTTTCGCCGTAGTCTACGTAAAGATTTACGTAGACTACAGCAAAATAAGGAACGCGAATGGTGGCTCCCTATGGGGGCCGCCATTTGCGTACGCGCTTTTTTTTTTTTAAAGTCACCCGTGATAGGCTATGTGACGATTAACGTAGCCTATCATGGCTGACTTTGCAGATCTAGCCGTGATTGGCTACGTGAATCGTCACGTAGCCTATCACGGGGGTGGTGGTTTTTTTTTTTTTACTTTTTATTTCACGGCCAGGCGAGGCGAGGCGCCTCCTCCCCGGCCTGAATTTTGGCCGGGCGAGGCGGGAAGCCTCCCCCCGGCCTGAATTTCGGCCGGGCGAGGCGGGAAGCCTCCCCCCCCCCAGCCTGAACTTCAGGGGGAGAGCAGCGAAGCACCTCCCCCCACCGCGAAAAGCTGCGAGACCAGGTAAGTGGCTTTTGTGCACTCCTACTATATACTAGGGATGTACGAAAGTGACTTACCTTTCGCGGATTATGTTGATGGTGGGGGGGGAGGTGTTCCGTCCCTCCCCCCAGAATCCTTGACAGGGAGGGAGGCGATCCGGTCCTCCCCCCGGAATCCTCGATGGCTGGCTGTGCTCCGAGGCAGCTCCGCAGAGCAGCCAGCCAGGCCCAGCCCAGCCCATAGTCATCCACAGCCGGATTTCCGGCCATGGAGGGCTCTGCGGAAAAAAACAACAACTGCGTACGCAAATGGTGGTGGCTACGGCCACTGCCATTTGCATTCCTTATTTTTGGCCGTCTGAATCTACGTAAATATTTACGTAGACTATGACAGTGAAAATAAAGGGGAACGCAAATAGCGTAGCGGGCGCTATTTGCATCCCTTTTTGATTCACCGTTTTAGCCTACCTAAATCTTTACGTAGGCTAAAACGGCGAATCAAAAAGGGACGCAAATACCGCCTGCTACGCTATTTGCGTTCCCCTTTATTTTTGCCGTCACAATCTACGTAAATATTTACGTAGACTAAGACAGCCAAAAATAAGGAATGCAAATGGTGGCAGCCGTAGCCTCCGCCATTTGCGTACGTGGTTTTTTTTTTTTTAAACCCACCCAGCCATGATAGGCTACGTAAATCTTTACGTAGCCTATCACATCTTTTTTTTTTTTTTAACAAGACTGGAAATGGTGGCGGCGGCAGCCGGTTGGAAGACCAGCCACCAGAGCCGCCGCCCGGAAGATCCACCCCAGGTAAGTCTCGTCCTGGGGGGGATCCGCGGGGGGCATGAGGGTGGCAGGCCGTTCTGCCACAGAGTTCAGGGGGCCAAATGCACTGGCATTCGGCCTCACCGAGATCTGTGGCGGAATTCTCTGCCATCCCTACTATATACTAATGCCCAGAGTATGGGAAACAAACAGAACAAAATTGAACTCTTAATATAAGAGGGAAATTATTAGGGATGTATGAAAGTTTTGCCACAGATCTCGGGGAGGCCGAATGCCGGGACAAGACTTACCTTGGGTGGATCTTCCTGGTGGCGGCAGCAGCTCCGGCAGCGGCTCCTGCAGCGGTTTGGCAGCGGCGGCGGCTCTGGCAGTCAGTCTTCTGACCGGCCGCCGCTACCGCCATTTCCAGTTTAAAAAAAAAACGTGATAGGCTACGTAAAGATTTACGTAGCCTATCACGGCTAGATTTAAAAAAAAAACACCGTGATAGGCTACGTAAATGTTTACGTAGCCTATCATGGCTGACTTTAAAAAAAAAGAAAAAAGCACGTACGCCATTTGCGTTTCCTATTTTGGCACGCCTTAGTCTACGTAAACATTTACATAGACTAAGACGGCGAAAATAAGGGGAACGCAAATAGCATAGATGCTACGCTATATGCGTTCCCCTTATTTTCGCCGTCTTAGTCTACGTAAAAGTTTACGTAGACTAAGACGTGCCAAAATAAAGAACGCAAATGGTGGCGGCCATGGCCGCCACCATTTGCGTACGCGCGTTGTTGTTGTTTTTTAAATTCAGCCGTGATAGGCTATGTAAACATTTACGTAGCCTATCACGGCTGACTGCAGGGACGCAAACGGCAGCGGCTATGGCCGCAGCCATTTGCGTCCCTGCTAGCCAGCGGACGGATGTCTGGCTGCTTGCGGAGCTGGCCGGCGGCTCTGCAGAATTGCTGCGGAGCACAGCCGGCCGGCCAGGATTCCGGGAGGAACAGAGCACCTCCCCCCCAGCATCAGCATAATCCGCGGAAAGGTAAGTCACTTTCGTACATCCCTAGAAATTATGCCTTGATAGGTGTAACTGAGACTTGGTGGGATGACTCTCATGACTGGAATACAGCAATTGAAGGATATAACTTGTTCCAGTTATAAAAGACAGAGGAAAGAAATGGCGGTTCAGCTATTAAATAATGATGGCAAAACGATAACAGATGACAAAGAAAAGACAGAAGTGCTCAATTCCTACTTCGGCTCAGGCTTCTCCCAAAAGAGGGTCTATGAGCCCCCTGGCAAACTCGAAGTACAGGCTGAAGGGGCAGGATTGCAGCTTGAGATCGATAGGCATACGGTCAAGGAACACCTCATTACTTTGAATGAGTTCAAATCTCCAGGGCCAGATGAACTGCATCCTAGAGTAATAAAGGAACTGGCAGAAGAACTCTCAGAGAACCACTGTCTATTATCTTTGAGCAATCATGGAGGACGGGGGAAGTGCCAGATGACTGGAGGAGGGCTAATGTTGTCCCTATCTTCAAAAAGGGTAAAATTGAGGAAACTGGGAACTACAGACCAATCAGTCTGACATCAATTCCTGGGAAAATTCTGGAGCAGATGATAAAGCAATCCATCTCTAAGCACCTTGAAAACAATGCTGTGATTACTCAAAGCCAACATGGATTTGTCAAAAACAAGTCCTGCCAGACAAATCTGATCTCATTTTTTAATCAAGTCACCTCCCTTGTGGACTGTGGGAATGTTGTAGACATAATATACCTCGACTTCAGCAAAGCTTTTGACAAAGTGCCCCATGATATCCTGATGGGCAAACTAGCTCAAAGATGAAACAACAACTAGCTAGATGAAACAACAATCCGGTGGATCCACAGTTGGCTACAGAATTGGACTCAAAGAGTGCTTATCAATGGGATCTTCTCAAACTGGGGAGAGGTATTGAGTGGGGTACCGCAGGGCTCAGTCCTGGGCCCAGTGCTCTTCAACATTTTTATTAATGACTTGGAGGAGAAGGTGCAGGGAATGCTGATCAAATTTGCAGATGACACAAATTGGGATAGCTAATACTTTGGAAATAGAAATCAAATTCAAAGTTATCTTGATAGATTGAAGCGCTGGGCAGAAAACAACGGAATGAAATTTAATAGGGATAAATGCCAAGTTCTGCACCTAGGAAAAAGAAAGCAAATGCACAGTTACAAGATGGGCGAATGGGCGATACATGGCTCAACAGCACTACAAACAAGAAGGATCTTGGCATTGTTGTAGATCACAAGCTGAATATGAGCCAACAATGTGATGTGGCTGCAAAAAAGGCAAATGCTCTTTTGGGCTGCATGAATAGAAGCATAGCTTCCAGATCCCAGGAAGTACTAGTTCCCCTCTACTCAGCACTGGTTAGGCCTCATCTGGAGTACTGTGTCCAGTTCTGGGCACCACATTTCAAAAAGGATGCAGACAAACTGGAGAGGTTTCAGAGGAGGGGCAACAAAGCTGATCAGGGGACTGGAAACAAAGCCCTATGAGGAGAGACTGAAAGAACTGGGCATGTTTAGCCTTGAGAAGAAAACACTGAGGGGAAATAGGATAGCGCTCTTCAAGTACTTGAAAGGTTATCACAGAGAGGGAGGCCAGGATCTCTTCTCAATCATCCCAGAGTGCAGGACATGGAAGAATGGGCTCAAGTTACAGGAAGCCAAATTCCGGCTGAACATCAGGAAAAACGTCCTGACTGTTAGAGCAATACCACAATGGAACCAATGGGCTCTCCCACACTGGAGGCATTCAAGACAAGGCTGGACAGCCATCTGTTGGGGATGCTCTGATTTGGATTCCTGCATTGAGCAGGGGGTTGGACTCAATGGCCTTGTAGTCCCCTTCCAACCCTACTATTCTATGATTCTATGATTCTAGATAGAGCAGTGCTCTGGTTCAGTATAAGGTAGTGTTCTATATCTTTAATGGGCATGTTTGTTCATGAGCAGAACTATAAATATCCCCAGTTCATATAGCTACACATGTATGCATCTTGAAGCCTTGTTGGAACAACTGAACAGAGCAAGTGTTGTGACATGAGCAAGTGCAGAAATTTGTACTGATACCTCTACTATTTGTATTTACCATTTGGGGGTTGGGAGGGGATTATCTGCACCACATCTTCTGCAAAGCCTTGTTATACAGGCACTCGTGTAACCCATGGAGATAATTGCAGTGCTTTTCCTTCCACACATCAGGGGTAATGTGGGGAAAAGCCTGATAATTACGTTAGAAACTCATGCTGCAATTCATGACATTACCAGATGTTATGAAACTGAGTTTACTGCAGCACGGGGAGGAGCTACAGCATGGGCTTGTCCCCTGTGTTCTTGGGGCAGGATATCAAAGAGCTGTGCTGCTGTCACTTCCGCTTCACGAGATTACCATAAGAACTTAGCTTCAGACTCCATACGCCTGCACCAGCCCCCATCACCTTGAACAGCTCCAACAAGGAGGTACACTGGTAATTATTTCCATAATTATTTGACTTCTTTTGCTTGTTGGAACACACTAGCAGTTCAGTCCTAAGAAAACATAAGAAGACTTCTGCTCTATCCGAGCAAAGGCCAACGAATCTTGGATCCTGTTTCTCACAGCGCCCAACCAGAATCCTAAGTGTGTTTGCTTGGAAGGAAGTTGAATTGTGTACAGTGGGACTTATCCCAAATAACTGTACATGTAGTTACAGCCTCCATGTTCACTTTATATAAGTATGATCTGGCTAGTGTTCCACTTAGTATTTCAATTGTTCAAAGAATCCATTATGAAGGAAATGAATAAACTAAATGAAGAAGGCTGAAAGTTATTTCATAAAAAGAAAATGCAAAGTGGGAAGTGGCTGTCATTTCTATATGAATATATTGCTTTAAAAAAGTGAAATGAATACTAGGATGGCTAAGGAGCACTTCATAGAAGATGGTACATTCATAGCAAGCACTTATCTAGGAAGAATGCTGTTATTAAAAGGAATATTGATGAGCTAGATAAAACATTGAGTGCATATGCAAACAATATGATTTCCTTTCCCTTTTATTTTTGATTATACATTAGATTAATACAGGTTATATGAGATGCTGATGTATTTCAAATCTGTTGCCTTGACACATCCTCTGCCATGATCTCATTTTAATTTATTTTTCTCCCTTGTGATAAGTTGCACACTGCATATGGGATACTAGAAAATTACCAGAGGTATTTAGAAGAGAAACATATTCTAAATATGATGAAATAGTGGAGTAGAGGTTTTAGTCAGTCTGTCTATCTGAATATCTTTAATGCCTTAAGCTTCTGAGCAGATGCACTATAAATCTTTTTCAGAATGTCTTTCTCAATATCGGTTGTATCGGTTGGCTGTGATATTTAATATTCTACTAGTCTACACAGCAGACACATTTACAATTACTGTATTCACCCTAGAGCATTTTATGAAGTTGGAGGTCATGAAATATTACATAACTACTTTATTATACTGTAAGACTTAAAAACTAAGCATATTCTACCTTGAGAGCAAGTACACACTACATGTCTGGATGCGGTCACAAATCACATTGCCTTAACACACTGTTGTCTGTTAAACTGCCGGTTTAACAGAAAACATTGCCTCCTGTAATGTAGGAAAAAAATGCCTAAGCCACTGCCAAAGTACCAAGTTGTCATTTTGATCCCTGTGTACACATGACATATTGTGAAGGCTTCCTCCTAAAATCGTTATCAGATGCCAATGGTGAGCTTGCCATTTCTTTGCCCTGCCATTGTACTATTGTGTTCTTGTGCAGGTGATCTGTTGCTCATGCTAGCCTGTTGCCTGTCTCCTCATTAAACATTGAATTAAAAAATACAGTTCTGTTGGGCCAGCTTTGAATAACTTGTGGCTATGTCTTCTGTTGTGTGCATTTTGGAACAAGAAAAGTTCAAAATACGTATGTGACTAAAGATTCAAATATTCATTTGCGAGTGGAGATGGGTCAAAGAAGAGACAAACAACAAGGTTTGGGTTGAAATTGGGCCACATTTATTGAAATATCTGCAAAGGGGAACCTAGGATGGGCACCTGACTGTGCCAGAGACTAGCTGGCACTTCTTGGGTGAAAACGCACCCAGCCTGAGGGGTGGCATTGATCTCGCCACCCTTCCAGTCTGCCCCTTCGGGGGGAGGTAGACCTTCCCCTGTCACCCCCTGCCGGTGCCACCAAACACCTGGGTGAGTGAGGAGGGTTGGTCTCCCAAGCAACCCTTATCCCCCCACCGGGCCGCACAATCTGTTTGGGGGGCCTCAGGTGTCACCTGTCACCATAAGGTGCCTCTGCATGCACACCATCCCTAAGCTCTTTCCTCTTTTGCCCATCCTAGCCTCTAACTAAAATGTGACCTATGAGAGATTAGACCTACAGGATGCACCCCCCCCCCAATAACAGTGTGAAGTGGGCTACAAGACTTACAGTAGAAGGCCAATTGAACTGTGAGCCAAAACTTCCTACATGGCTCCCAAAAGGGCAACCAGTAATAAATCCACACTGCTTAAGGGAGGGCGGGAAGGAGCCGCGAGAGCTAGAGAGCATCAGTTGGGAGGAGGGCAGAGCTTAAGAGGGCTCTGCCGGCCCCTTCCCACTGGCAGGTGTCCAATGGCACTGAGCCACCTCTTCTCTCCCCACCTGCCTGCAACGCCCCCCCTTTCCCAGACAAGCTGGTGCCAGGGTCAGGGCATTTGTGTATTTATGTTGTACATATTTTACTACTACTCATGATGGCAGATAGTCCATAAAATTTGCCTCTTATAAAACAAATTTCTAGGCAGGCTAGTACACACCTATGTGTTAGTCACAGGGTGTCTTGAGAAATAGTTTTGCCTACAAGGGATTTGTACTAGATCTGAGTTAGTGGCTAATGATCATGGGTGTTCCAAGTTCTTTCCAGTGTCAATTGATTTTTTACGGTCACCAATGTTGAAAATCAAATGTTGTGTTGGCTCACAAGCCAATATACGTTAACCAGTTTTGAAAATGAGGTCTACTGACTCATGTGAGCCTCTACAAACTTGGTTTTAGTATGCCATGTGCACAATAGCAGCAAATTACTGTGCACTAGTTCCTAAGAGCAATTGGTGGGAATCAGGACAGTCAATGCTCCTTGCCAGACAAGTAGAAGGTTAAGTAAATGGGTCCAGTAGCATCCCTGATAAAGTTTGTTGCCTGCCATAGACTTTATAAAATGTATACATTCTCATGGTTGGTTGTATTTCTCATGGGAAGAAACCACTGGCTTTTGTGGCTTCTTCAGACACACATCGTGGAGCAGCATGCAGTTTGTATCATGGCAGGGTGGGTACTATGGTAGTTTATGTGAAGACAGCAAGGGTTGTTGGAGCAATGGTATCTCCACAGTGTCAAAATCGTCATAGGGTAAGAATCCCTACAGACAAACTCAGGATGATATATTGAGTAGCTAAGAAGGCATCAAAAGTTGCTGGAAGAATCTGATGTAACTATACCATAGCATGGTTAATTCCTGTCATCCAGAATGCATTTAGTGTTTCCGATATACCTAAAAGAAATACCAGAAAGGAAGTAATTTCCATACAAAATACCATTGCTTATACTATGTGTATGTCAAAGAAAAGAGAACATTTTGTGAATGTCTATATCTGTCTGTCTGTCTGTCTACAGCAGCCTACTAGTAATGCAACACCAGACTGAATATGCAAGGTGATTTATTCAGCCCCCCACCCCACACCTTTAATGTTGACTAGATTTTATTCTAGTAGATGCATTCTTCCATAAATGTGCTGACTAAAATATTTTTTAAATGACTGAAGTTCAAAGATCAAGTAAATTATCTTTGCTGCACATAGTGATAAGCTGCATTGGCAATGTAAACCAAAGTGATTAATGCAAAGTATAGATTTCTGTGGCCTTGAAATATCTTTGATTCTGGAACATTTCTAATAGTTTTTCCATAGAGATTTACAGCTTATGATCTGCTCACCAGTGTCAAATCAGCTTTTTCTTATGCATGAAACCCATAATTTTTTTAAAGGGTCAGCTGACTTGAAGTTTCCCCCTCTTATCTCTCCATCTTATTAGTAATTTGTTAATTGCTAGCTTATACTAAATAAGTAAGATATCATTCAATCTTAGCCCATGTAGTGGCTGCCAAAACACATTTCCATGAAGTGCTGGCACTGCTTGGATCAAGCCAATCATAGTCAATGTTTCCATGCAGTGCCATTCCACCTGGTCACATCTCCCTGCCCATAGCTAGTGAGAAGATGTTCTATGCCAGCAGGCAGTATTCAAACTGTGTTCTGGGTAACCCTGAATTTCCTTGGAAGCTTAACAGCCTTAATGAAAAGATCAATAATAGTGAATGGGCTCCTCTGAAAGGCAGCCCACCATGTCTACAATGTCTACAATGCAAAAAAGTATTAAGGCATATTCCATGGTGCTTCCTCAGCTCATGTGGAGCAGTAATGAGGCCCAATAGGCCTGGAACATGCCCCAGAATCTTCTCCAATGCACAGAAGTTCTATGCCAGGTGCTCAGGTTCCATTGACAGAACCTGAATCATAAGAAGAATATGATCAGGCTAGGCTATGTATATTTTTTAATGTTTGCTTAATCTTACCCTTCCTGGGGAAAAGGGCTGCCAAAATGATCAGGGGCTGGAACAACTCCCCTATAAAAGGCTTCAGTGTTTGGGCTATTGAATTTAGAAGAAAGGCAAATAAGGGTGGAGGAAGGTTTATAAAATTATATGGAGTAGAGAAAGTGCAGAAGTGTAATTAATAAATAAGCCCCACTGAGTTCAGTCAGTGGGACTTTCCCAGGTAATGTGTATGGCAATTTGCAGCCAAAGAGATGTTTAACTTTTCTTTCTTCTCTTAGTAAGAGCTTCAGGTTAGTGGCAGATTCAGGACAGACAAAAGAAAAGTACTTTTTCACTTTAAAAAAACCCAAAAACCTACACCAGATATTAGGGATAGTGACCATCTAATTGTCACCTTAAACACCTTCTGATGAGGATCTCTAATCCCCTGTGTGGCTGACAGGGTTTTACCTTTTGTTTTAGTTTCTGAGAAAAGGAAATTTAATGCATGGCTACCACAAACACTGCTGGACCAAACTGTCTGAAATTTGGCAGGTTCAGTCACCTCTATTGAGGCTGCCAGGTCTCCAAATTTCACATATTTATCATGAAAATGGAAAACATTATGGTCATTTCTGTTTTCCAATGCAATTCAATGAGAAAATGTAAACTCTGAATAATATGGTTATCTGAACTGAGATTCAGATCTGAATCTAAAAAAAACTGGATCAGATCTGAATCATTCCAAAGCAAATCAGGGCTGATACAGAAGATCCGAATCGGCCTCCAAAGTGAATTGGGAGGTCCATGCACCACCCTAGTTACTGGGAGGTTTTTAAGTATTCTCAGAGAATTGGTGGCAATGGAAAACGGCCAGCTTGGAGAAACCTGAGTGATAGTGGCAGAGAGTTCCTTAGGCCCTGAAGTATAAACATTTGCTTGAAATAAGAAACCCCATAGGTGGGAATGCCCAACAAAGAAGCAGTTTTCCCATAGGTAGTGACAGTGCTGGGGAGAAGGAACCCCGCATAGTGTATTTTCTCTAAAAATGTGTATGCATTTTAATAAGCTTTAAACTGCCAGCAACTATGTTTCAACGTTTGGACAAGTGCAAAATCCAGTGGATACTTAAGTTCTGATCCACACATTAGTCCAAGAGGTTAATTCATATAGGGAGGAAATTCACATAGATTATATTCCCCAAGCATCCCTGTTTGCCACAATGTGAAAGTGAGACCTGAAAGCAGATCTGTCATGACTGCTAAGAAGTCACTAACAGACCCTTTTGCAGAGATAGGTAGGCCCTTTTGCAAAAAAAACCAAACAAACCCAAAAAACAAAAAAACACTTCAGATTATATCCTATATTATGATTCAAGCAGACACTTTAAAACTATTAGAACTGTCAGTGGCAGGTACCATGGGATTCTACTAGTAACAGTATGTCCTAGATAGTTTTTGTTAAGCTCTCCTCCCTCTTACCAACATTTCATCTTTGAAGTTTCCATATGGATCTTTCTCTCTCTCTCTCTCTTTCATTCTTTAAAGGCTGGCAACCGAAGATGTTACTCAGGGTGCTTGCATTTTTCAGAATAAGCATTATTTATGGAATGCTGGTGATGGTGAAAATCTTAGAGATATATAATCACTTAAGGTGTAGAAAAGGCTAAAATCTGTTATCTAAAATAGATCTGTTATCGTTATCTAACATCTGTTTCTTTGGTTATTTTTGTACATGTTTACTGGCAGGTGGGATTCCCCCCACACCACCACCACCTTTTTTGAGAGAGAGAGAGAGAGAGAGAGAGAGAGAAGAGGTTACAAAAAAGAATTATCTTAAAGTGAAGCACCCTAAAGAAACTGCCACAACACTTTAGTGTAAAAAAAAGGCTGAGATTTTAGTTTAACTAGAGCTAGCTTTATTGTGTTCTTGATTTCTTGTGCTGCTTCTGCTATAACTGCCTTGGGGTGTTAAAAATATCCAAAGACATCTTCGCAAGTGAGAGGGGAGAGAGATTATAGATTCCAGTTTGTACAGATACTGTGAAGACATTATTGAGTTCACAGCTTGAATCATGGCCCTAAATGCAACATGAAGGAGAGTTGCTCAAAATCAGAATCTAGGTGAACATGCCCTTCAAGGCCACCTTTCTCTTGTAGGACACATTAGATGATTGAAACCTATGATGTGAATAAAATGGAATGACTCCCTAAATATATATTTTATCTAGGGCTTACTGTTGGCTGCTTTGTTCAAAAATAAGCCAGAATAAAATATTTCCCCCTATTAGAATGCAAATAACATACAAATCAGGTGATTGGAATTCAGTGAAATGAATTCAGTGAAACTATATTGAGGTGTGTCCTCAAAGTAAACATTTAGATTGGTTCTATGATAAGAATAAATTTGTAACTAGGATATGGCCAGAGTCAATCTAGAACTGGTGCGCTCCAGATGGTTTGGAATACAACTCCCATAAGCCCCAGCCAAGATGGCGAAGGTCAGGGCATATGGAAATTATAATTTATGGACAGCTGTCAGTGGTCCCTGCTGCCAGGGGCCCTGGCTGTGGCCAGGCTGGCCATGAGAGGTGGTGCCTGGGAATGACATAATTGCTGGGTGCTGTTTGTTCACCAGCTTGTCAGAACCTGTTGAATAAGCTTTTCAGGAGGGGTGCAGTCAAGTCAGAAGGCTGGTTCCATTTAAAAGTCTCCCAAAGATGAGCAGAGGCAGAGAAGAGAGGAGAGAGTGAGAGCAGGGAAAGGAGGAAGGCTAGAGCATGAGGAATGAAGATAGGAAGGGAGACATGATAAAAGCAGGAAGGAGGAGGAGGCAAGCACAGAAAGCTAAAGATGGGAGGAAGCAAGGAGATGCAACTTTATGGACAAAGAAGGAGAAAATCAAGGAAAAACTGACAATGGAGAAGGACAGATAAAGAGACCTGTATGGAGGAGGTGGGGGAAGGAGATGGAACAACAAAGAAGAAGGAGAAAGAAGGAAAGCTAAGTGGAAGGTCAGAGAAGGGGCTAAATTAGCAGAAGAGTGCCGGAGTGTCGAAGGGAGCCTTAGCTGGTCCATGGATGGGCTAACTTGGAAAGCAGACATAGAAGGGAGCTGGGTTAATCTCTAAGGGAGAAGCTGCTGGGGAACATGGGGGGGGGGTGCTGTTGCTCTCATATCCTGTGGGTTCCTGGTTGTCAGTTGATTGGCCACTGTTTGAGCAGAATGCAGGACTAGATGGGCCCCTGGTCTGATCTAGCATCGCTCTTCCCATGTTCTTACAGGAATTCAGCTTGAAACAGCCAGGGTGACTGAAGATACTGTCAGGGCCAGAAATATTGGAACAAGGATAACTGTTTTGGCAGTTGGCCTCTGTACACCACATTGAAGTTGAAAGGAAACACACCCAGATGGGAGCGAAGTCAGGACTTTCAGCTGTAATTCAAGGGGTTTGACAAAAGTGGGGCACTAACCACTCAGGAAGGACAACCAGTGGCATACACCCCCCCCCATTGTTGGTGGCTCATAAGTAATGGAACAAATCAACATCATTTCAAACTTAAGGGTCGCCTTTAATACTTGGACGAAAATCCTTTGCAGTCAATGACTACCTGAAGTCTGGAACCCATGGACATGACCAAATGCTGAGTTTCTTCCCTCAAGATGCTTTGCCAGGCCTTTACTGCAGCTGCCTTCAGTTGCTGCTTGTTTGTGGGTCTCTCTGCTTTCAGTCCTGTCTTCAGTAAGTGAAAAGCATGCTCTATTGGGTTGTAATCAGGTGACTGCCTTGACCGTTGAAGAACATCCCACTTCTTTGCCTGGAGAAACTCTTGGGTAGCTTTTGCTGTATGTTTTGGGTCATGTTATCCATCTGCAATATGAAGCAGTATCCTATCTGTTTGGCAGCATTTGACTGAATCTGAGCAGAACGTATAGCCCTATACACTTCAGAATTCATCTTGCTGCTTTTATCAGCAGTCAGGTCATCCATAAACACCAGTGACCCGGTTCCATTGGCAGCCATACATGCCCATGCCATAACACTGCCTCCACCATGTTTGACAGATGATGTGGTATGCTTTGGATCCTGAGCTGTTCCTTTCCTTCTCCACACTTTTCTCTTCCCATTATTCTGGTACAAGTTAATCTATGGTTTCATCAGTCCAAAGAATAGGGATGTTAGAGAATTTCACCACAGATCCCAGGGGGGCCGAATTCCAGTGAATTCAGCCCCCTGGAATCCATGGCAGAACGAAGCAACCCACCCACTGCGAAAGCCCCCAGAATGGAGCCTACCTTGCGGCAGCTCCAGCTGCAGCTCCGGCGGTGGCTCTAGAGGCAGCGGCGGCAGATCCAGCCACTGCAGGGCTGCTGCGGATGCAAATGGCATCCTGAGTAGGGGATGCCATTTGCGTCCCTATGGTAGCCCATGATAGGCTATGAAAATACTTACGTAGCCTATCACGGCTAAAGCGGGGACGCAAATGGCATCCCCTATGCCATTTGCATTCCCGTTTTCTCCATGATAGGCTACGTAAATATTTACATAGCCTATGACAGCTAAAGCTGAGTCCCCTACTCAGGACACCATTTGCGTCCGTAGCAGCCTGGCAGCGGCTGGAGGCTCCGCTGCAGGTTGGCCTGGCCAGCAGCTCCGTGGCCTGGCCACGGAGCAGAGCTGGCCGGGCAGGATTCCGGGGGGGAGGAATGGATCGCCTCCCCCCCATCAAGGATTTCGGGGGGAGGGGCAGAGCACCTCCCCCCCACCGCAGATGTCCCTGGACGAAACCAGGTAAGTGTTTCATACATCCCTACCAAAGAATCTTATTCCAGAACTGGGCAGGCTTTTTTAGGTGTTTGCTGGCAAAGGCTAATCTGGCCTTTCAGTTCTTGAGCATTACCACTGGTTTGCAACTTGTTGTGAAACCTCTGTATTTACATTCATAAAGCCATCTCTTGACTGTAGATGTTGACAATGACATGCCTACCTCCTCAAGAGTGTTCTTGACCTGGCTAGATGTTGTGAAAGGGTTCCTCTTCACCATGAGCAGAATTCTGCGGTCATCTGCTTTAGTTGTCTTCCGTGGTCTGCCAGGCCTTTTTCTGTTGCTGAGCTTGCCAGTTAATTCCTTCTTTTTCAGGATGTTCCAAACTGTTGTGTTGGCCACTCCCAATGCTTTTGCTATCTCTCTGATGGGTTTATTTTGTTTCCTCAGCCTAATGATGGCCTCCTTCACTCGCATGGACACCTCTTTGGACCTCATGTTGGGAGTTCCAGTGAACAGCTACCAAATGCAAATGTAACACTCTGAACCACCTCCAGGCCTTTTATCTGCTTGATTGGTCATGGGGTACCCAGGAAACAGGCCACACCTGGCCATGCAGCTGCTTGTCAGCCATTTGTTCCATTACTTATGAGCCACTAATGATGTGTGTGTGTGTATGCTACTGGCTGTACTTCCTGAATGGTTAGTGCCCCACTTTTGTCAAACCCCTTGAATTACAGCTGAAAGTCCTGACTTTGCTCCCATCTGGGTGTGTTTCCTTTCAACTTCAATGTGGTGGTGTACAGAGGCCAACTGCCAAAACAGCTATCCTTGTTACAATATTTCTGACCCTGACTGTATATTGGCCCTACTGCTGAGGCCCTCCAGGGACTGGGAACCAAACGTGTCCAGAGCAACCTAGGCTCTGGGTCTCTCCTATTGGGTGTGGTTGGACCCTAATCCAGCACCAACTACTGGAAAAGGGCCCTAGGCTTATACCACCTGAGAAACATGAGTGGGAGGTAGCAGAGAAAGCACTAAGCCCTATGCTGGCTAGACCTGGAAGGAGGTGTGTGTATGCACGACACTGGCGTGTGCATATCTAGCCTTCCCTTTGGAACAGAAGAACCACTGTAAAGAGGATTATAGTTATAGGTGGCTGCTAGAACCTGCAAATGTTTTAGGTGCCTCTAGCACCTGCAAAGGTGCCAGAGGAGGAAGACATGGAAAAAAATGTGAAATGACAGGAGCCCCGCTGGTTGGCCAGCTGCTGCCAACAACCAGCCTTGCTGCCTATACCCAGAGGGTTCTTCCCATGTGGGAGCCCTATAGCTACCAGCGCAGCACTACTTGTCTCTCTGACATGGTGCTTGGCCATAGCCAGAGATTGATAGTAGCACTGGAGAAAGACTGACACAGCTGGGCTAACCAGCAAAAGACAGGAGAAAAGCAGCAGCAGTAGTGTGTATGTGAGTGAGAGAGACAGTGGGTGAGGAGGCAGAGCCATTTTCTTGAATGATCTCTTCTGCATGTGTTTGGGGTTCTCTGCAGTGAATTCACTTATTGTCCTTAGGACTAGTCAGCCTCAGTGATGCCCATCTGTCTGTAGGCAAATGTTGTTTAGATGTTTAATTCCTTGAGCAAGTAATAAATGTGTGTGGCTTCACCTATGATCTGTTTGGTCTCCCAGCATGTTTGCATGATGTGGGACATCCATATTACTAATAGTGAGAAACTGTTAGGAAGCATCTTGCAGGCAGATTTGGATAGATTCAACCGTTGCAGCTTTCAAGCGGGAAAAGCCTTTACAATTGCAATGAGGTTCTTGAGAATAAGATAGGAACTGTCTTTAGGACCGCATTCAAGGAAACAAATGAAGAAGCTCAATCATTATATTTTTCAGCTTCTAAATTTTATAATCCGCGTGGCTATTTTTATTTTTATTTGAGAATAACAGTTCAAAATATTGCAGACTAAATACAACATGTTAATCATAACAGGTCATTCCTGCTTTTGAAAATGGTGTGGAGATCATGGTAATGATATTCATACTGAGTGAAAAAAGTACAAATTATATTTCAAGTATAGCTGGCAATACTTAGGGGCTTACTAAATCGAACCCAGAGCAGTAAAAGCGTCAGATTTCCATAGGCACATCCTTGCAGAATAGTACTGTTTAAGGAGATGTTATAAAATCTAAACATTCTCTTTCTGTGGTGGAATTGCTGAGATAAACATTCTCTATTAACTTCTCTGGGAACTTCCATTCCCACACATGTGAGTTCAATGAATTGGAGACTATAGCACAATTAGAGCATTCAAACATTTGTTGCCCCCTCCAGCCTTTTTGTGACAACCCCTGTAGTTCTGAAGTTGGGAAGCAAAGACAGTGAAAAGTTCTGAAGACTATCCTACATGCTGCCTCCTTCCATATAGGTCATGGCATGCTGTGCTATGGGACCTTCACTCAGAGTAAATTATCTAAATTGGTGACTAGTTGCAGTTATTCTCTGAGCTATACATATAACTAGGAAAATACAAGCGTAAAGTAAGCATAATACTTCTGAATATTTCCAGTATATCTTTTTGTCTGAAGTGTAATTAGATAGATAGATAGAGAGAGAGAGAGAGAGAGAGAGAGAGAGAGAGAGATAGGTAGACAGACAGACAGACAGACAGACATTTCATAGCTTAGATTCATGAACTATTTTTGTCTATTAATTCATTCAGTTTTGATAATTAAATGCCCAAAATACTTTAAAATAAGCATGAATAATCTTTTAATAAACCAGGCCCACTCTATCAACTCCTCCTAGGTATTTCTGAAAGTTCGTGGCTCATAATATTTCTTTATACACATCTCATATTGAACGTAGCCTATGACACATATTCAAAAACCAACTGAAGAAGTTTATGTTAAACTTCAACTTTTCCCATGAACATTAGCTAAAAATATTAGAAGAAAACCTAACTATATATTTTTTTTATTTCTCTCAAAACATGTATACCCCTCCTTTCCTCTTGGGAGATCAACATGACTAACAGCAGAAATAACAAATGTAACAGTTAAAAACATACTTATAAAACCACAAACAAAACAATAAGCAGCAGCAGGGGATACAACTAATTCTATTCTTATGGGTAAACGTTTCAGGATATCTTTAGACGTTACAACATGTAGCAGAAAGCACAAATGACATGGAATGCAGAAACAAAGAAAGTAACATGTTGAACGTCATGTTTTACAGAATTAACTGCTTCCATTGTTCTGCCTCATTCTAAGGACAGTCTATAATTTATGTTGAATTTCTTTTGATGGTGTTTTTGAGCTTACCTAATCACAACTAGCCTCCCAGGCTGCCTGCACATCCTGATCTGAAAAAGCCCTGTGGAAGGAATTACCTCATGGTGCCTTAAACTGGGCTTCAATTGAAGTGTAGGGAGCTGAGGAGGCTACAGGCTGCCAGAGAGATGATTGTACAATGAAAGACAGGACACTTGTGCTCATTCCTCAGCCACTTCCTAAATAATAAGGTAAGCCCAAGAAACTCAAACCCAACCCTTGAGAATTTCTCCAAATTTCTTCAGTATTGCATTTCTTTTCAAAAACAATTTCTCTTCTATCAAATTGAATGAGAATGGTCAAAAAAATGTGGGAAAAATTTTCAGCACAGCACTAGTAAAACCCTCATCTATCCTTACTTGGTAGATCTATTGTAGCTTACATGCTGATCGAAAACAACAACAGCCCCAGATTTTCAGCCTCATTTTTGCCTGTGAACCTTCGTGCCTTTTGCCAATGCTTCATGGGTCTTTGAACATAAAAGAATAAAGGGAGTGTTGCTGCCCAAGCAGTGTGGTAATTCTCCCTCTCGTTCAATGTGGTGCCACAACAGAAGTGAATTAGAGGGTTCATGTCTCAGGTAGGGATGGGTGAGAATTTCATGTGGTTCATTTTTTTTAATAAGAAGTTATCAAAATTAGCAAATTTCTTCATACATAGGATGGAAAGAATGTAAGAGTTGAAAAAATGCATGTGGGAGAAAGCAAAACTCTCTGGTTCGTCCATCCAGGAGGAGGGCTTTGAGTGCTTCACTCTTAAAAGTCTGGGGTTGAATCCCTGTACATTCACCATGGCTGTGGTGCTGAATGAGGGTTCCCTTCTCTTTTTTTCTGATAGGCTCCACATCTTTAGCAATTACATGGCAAGCGGGTACAACATAGTCTTCTCCTTGCTGGGAATAGCTGGGCCTATGGAATTTGGTTGGTACAGATAGGTGAGAATTTTGTGTTGTCCATTTTTGATAAGAACTCGCCAAAATGTGCACAGATTTCTTCATAAATAGTGCAGAAAGAACTTGAGATTTTTTAAAAAAAAAAAAATCACATGTGGGAGAAAGCAATACTGACAGATTCATCCATCCTTACTCCCACTCATCCCTGTTTCACTCCCAATTATTTGTTTCGGAGTGTTTCAGCTCAGCACTACTTTGCAAATACACTGCACACTTCTGAGCTCTGCTGAGCAGCAAGAATTAAGTTGGCACTTTATAGGTGTTAAATAGTAGTACTTATATCAAAATTAAGGGAAGGTTTTACTGGGGAAGTTTGAGACAAGTATGAAAGGTGATAATGGAACAGGTTTCCTAGAAAGTACCTCCTTCAATATATGTTAAGGCAAAATTCAGGACTCTTTTTTCCCCTCTACCTGCACTTTACCTCCTTTATGCCTAAATAAAGCAATCATGATGGTAGTTGAAGTAATTGAAAAATCATTGTCATGCACTAGTTAGAAAAACATGCAGAGAAAGGGAATGACTAACATGAATAGAAAATCTAATTTCCTGGTCAAGGTTTCTGAAAAGTAAAGAAATTAAGGATGACTCGTATTATACTAAAAAACAATGGAACATCCATTCATGCAGCCAACATTGTTACTCTTAACTGTAGAAGTAGGGATGCCTCACATAATATTGCATATAAAAAGCCTCCTGAATTTAAAACTCCTCCTGAATGTGATACAACATGCAGGAGACTGTACAAAGCCTATCCATCGCCTTACATTGAGTCAGACCAATTGGTCCACATAAGTCCACTATTGTTGACACTGGCTGGCAGTGGCTCTCCAGGCAGGAGTTTTTCCACCCTTACCTGAAGACACCGGGGGTTGAACCTGAGATATTCTACATGCAAAGCAGGTGCTCTACCAGTGTGGTGTACAGTACTGGCTAGAGTGTTGGACTGGGAGTCAGGAGATCCAGGTTCTAGTCCCCACTCAGCCATGGAAGCTCACTGGGTGACTTTGGCCAGTCACAGACTCTCAGCCCAACCCCCCTCACAGGGTTGTTGTTGTGAGGATAAAATGGGGGAGGGGGAAATGGTGGGATATTAAACAAACAAACAAACAGGCTCTCTGAATTAGGGACATTGCCCTAAGGGGCCACGTACAGAAGGATGAATTTAGATGACAATTATATCACCATTAATTTATTTTGGGCATTCATCTTGGGATGATGGGAGGGTCCATATCTCAATGGTAGAACTACCAGTTCAAGTAGACAATACTGAGCTGGATAGACAAATAGTCTGAGACAGCTTCCTATGTTCCTATATGTAATCTACTACAGGCAAGGTAGGGAGGCTGAGGGCACAATCCTATGGCCACTAGTCAGCAGCTAGATGGTCATAAGATAGGTCAGTTCCCAAGAACCAACCTCCACCCCCTCCTGCGCTGCCTTGTAGGCAGTGCAAAATGGCCCCACACTCCACGCTCGGAAGAGGAGCATGGAGCGGCAAAAACAGGGCATTCCTGGGGCGGGGATGTTGGAAATGCTGATAAAACACATCCTACATGACATCTGGCTACCACTTCCCATGTTCCGAGGTGCCATGGCTAGACAGCCAAAACTGGCTGTCTAGACATTAATGCAGGGCAGCTGAATTGCAGAGGGGATGATTCCCTCCACCTTTCTCCTGCCTGTATTGGATAGGTGGTTGCCTCCAAGTTCGGAGGCATCCGCCTATCCCAATAGGATTGTGCCCTGAACCAATTTGAAACCAGTCAAGATGTACCTACAGTGATAAAAGATTCAGTCATATAGAACCTTCAGTATTACAGATGTAAGAGTATGTCAGTCTGAGCTGAGGCAATAAATAAGAAGGAACAAGTGGGGACCTGTAAGACATTGTGATACATGCAAAGAGAGAGGTAGAGAGAGAAAGGAGGTTAATTCCTTTTCCCCCTCCTCCAGTATATGTCTTCTCACTCTCACTCACACACAAAGACTGACATACATGGGGGAATCTACCTCATCCTTATTCCCCTTCTCCTCATCCTACAGCAAGCAGAGAATGACACCGGAATTAGAGCACTGTAGCATGGTAGCCAACTGCATTTCCTAATCAAACTATACAGACTAAGAGAGTTCCCTAATTGTTTGCCTTGAAAGAGGAAAGGCAGCTCTGGGTTGTCTGGTACCCAATGGTGTTTATCTGCCAGCAGAATGTACACTGCAGAACTAATTCCCCTTCCCCCTGTTCCCCAGCACCTCCAAATCTGCTCTGCAGGGTTGGGGGACCCCGTAGAGCAGATGTGGGGAGCATGTAGGGAATGCAGTGGGAGGAGAGGGAGAGGAAGTCCCAACTTGTCAGCCAGATCAGCACTGGGTAAACTACTTGTAGGCCTCCTGATTCAGGGGAGATTGGGATGGAATGCTATCTTCTTATCAACACAGCCCCTTCCTTCCTTAGTGCCCCTGGCCCATTTCCATTCTTGATTGCCTGTGTGCATATAGGTATCTCATACCTAGGATATCTATATCTAGATAAAGCTATGCAGTGACAGCACGAAAGGTACAGTGATGCCCAAAATGTTCCATTCCAGGAAAGTTCATATTCTGCTTTGCTTTCTAAAATTAAAAAAAAATCCTTTGGAAAGTTGTGTTGGAAGTAACTGCAGCAGCACATTTATCTGTGAGATCTCCTGCATCCCTGAAGAGGCTGAACTTGTTAACTTTCATTTACCAATTTATTCCATCTCCCACCACCATACCTTTAGATATTATGTAACAGAGCCCTCTGCATGTCTTAAACCTTTCCTCTAAGCCGTCTTCATTTTTCACTAACATTTTTGGAGGCAGTCATGTTTCTGTCTGCGATATATCACTGGGTTAGCATCCCCCCACCCCGACATATCTTTGACTGCATGGTCAAAAGAGGAAAAATCATGGGCTGTGATGAAAAGCATGGCAGCCTGCTGCTATGATGATTGAATGGAGTACAGTTCTAGCAACAGAGCAATCCAGCAGTGTCATTATAACTTTAATACAGAGAATTGCTGCCTCAGTCCCAGACAATAAGACAGAAAATCCCCAAAGAAGTACATTTTATTAGGCTCCTCCTGTTGTTGAAATTGTGTAATATTTTGAGTTTGGACTCAGCTCTTTGTCAGGCATAGAAGCTCTACAATGCATTTTTGGAGACTACTGTACTTTCATTTGGTCTAATAGTTCAGCTACCCATTGTATTCTGATGTGGCACACTGTCATGTATTGTTCTGAAGGCATTAATGTCCTAAGTAGCATTTAGGAATGAGCATGGGAAAGTGTTATTGATCCTTTTTAATTCTTCTTCTGTGAATGCTGGGGTGGCTTTGAACATTCACAACTTGAAGAGAAAGGTGGCTGCATGAGACATTGGTTTTTGCTTCTGAATTTCAACTGTAAATTGAAAAGGGAACTTTCCAATATGAGCCTGCCTGCCTGCACGTTAAGATAACTAACTAACAGGGGTTCTCTTCTGTGTCCCACACCCATGTTTGGTTTGGATGAAGGACAGGGTCCTTTCTGTGGTTGCACCAAGTCTGACTCATCTGGAATTCCCTGCTTGCCCCTAACCTGATGGCCGGCCTTTGACTTCAGTCTGAAGTTCTTCCTGTTTAGGAAGGCTTTGGGCCTCTGGTGGGTTTATGGAAGCCTGCCTGTCTTTCTCTGTTGATGTTCCAGGACATTTTTAGCCCATTTTTGTTTTTGGTTGTACTGTCTCTCTGGATGAGGAAGCTGAATGAGTTTCTTTGGATTTGTTTTATAGCTGCTTTCATAATAGCTTTTATTTACTGCTCATTCCCCAGAGATGGTTTGCTTTTTTGTTTTGTTTTTCTTTCTTTGTTTTGCTTTTTGCCTTTTTGAACATATTTAATGTATATTTATTCTACTTCTTTATCTTTAAAAGCCTGTGGCTTGGAGGGGGACACAGTACACAGCTGTGGGTAATCAGAGTAGATCAGCTAAGCAACAAAGCTCTCTATTTTCTGGGAGTTGAGTGACTGGAGTGAGCAAGCAGGGGAGTTTTGTGTGGAGGTTTAGCAGGGATCATGTAAGACCAGGGAAACTGGATGGTCATCTGGAAAGCCTGGCACCATGGACACTGAGAGCCAAACTACACATGATGCCAGTGGAGACTTCCCCCCCTTTTGTTAATTACCCCTCCCCCCCCAGGGGTGGGGAATTAAGGAAGCAAATGGTGGTGTGCAGCGTAATCCTCCTTCCTCCTCTCCCTGCAGTGTTTAGAAAAATGAAACTGAAATACTATATTTGGAGATGTAACGGGGTTCATCACACAAGGCTGTTTATTATTTTGCAATTTTACCAGGGCTTCTGCTTCTGTATTTTAAGTGAGATAAAGATCAGCTCTTTACACAGGCAAGTTCTCTGCAGCCTCAGGGTGGAGAGCGAGTAGTGAATCAGTGGGTCTCACGAGGGATTCTAGTATCTCCCACTCACTCTCGCTCTCTCTGCAAAGCAGCACGCAGGCTGGTGGTGGCTTTGTGGCTGTCAGCTGTTTAAATGGGGAATCACCGTCTTCTTCTTCCTCCCCAGCCATCTCCATGCTCGCTTTGAGTCTCTCCTAGCCCAGCCAAGACACTTCTCCTCCCAGCCCAGCTCAACAGGCAGACACACTGGAGGAGGGGAGAGCAGTTGTGCTTTTCCTGTTCTTCTCAATGGCTTCCTGTCTTCCCAGGCTGTGGTTATAGCACAATTGCACATTTTCACACAGCCATTAAAGCAGATTTACATTTAAATAGTGGATTATCTCAGGGGTTGTTTTTATTTAGCAGGATAAAGATCAAATACAGCTGGATGTGTCCTGCAGGTTGATGGTGTCGTATAAATGACCAGCAAACTTCCATGAGTGACCAATCACGAGTGCACTATAAATGCCTCATGTAAAGACAGCCAACATCTCCAGGCGTGTATCATATACAATCTATGAGTCAGCAGAGCCTTGTTCTGGAGTGGCTTCAGTTCTGTTGGCCTTGGAGGGAAGCCTGTTTTGCTTTGGGACCCAAAAGAACCTGAAGACTTGGCCCAGTTCTGCTCTGGCTTTGGACTTGGTCCAAATCTGATGCACATCCTTAGCTGTTGATGTATTTGTTTTATGGTTTTAAATTTTGTTGCATGCTGCCTTGGAAGGGCTTATCCTAAAAGGAGGCTTTAAAATGTTTTAAATAAATAAGTAGATGGATCAAGAGATGAAGCAAAACAGTTGTCTATTGAATTATTGTGCTGGGGTTTGTAATTAAACACAGGTGCTCTGAAGATTTCTGGTTAAGTTTCTAGGGATGTATGAAACCCTTACCTGGTTCCGGTTAGGGCATCTGCTGCGGGGGGGAGGTGATCCATTCCTCCCCCGGAATCCTTGATGGTGGGGGAGGCAATCTGGTCCTCCCCACTGGAATCCTGCCTGGCTGGCTCCACTCTGTGGCTATGCCGCGGAGCCGCCAGCTGGGCCGATCCACAGCAGGGCCTCCAGCCGCTGCCAGGCTGGTGCAGACACAAATGGCATCCTGCGTAGGGGATGCCATTTGCATCCCTACGGTAGCCTTTGATAGGCTATGTAAATATTTACATAGCCTATCACGGCTAAAGCAGGGACGCAAATGGCGGCCGCTACGCCATTTGTGCCCCTGCTCTTTGCCATGATAGGCTATGTAAATACTTATGTAGCCTATCACAGCTGCCTGCAATCACGCAAATGGTGGCCTCTACGATGGCCGCCACTTGCAGCTGCAGCAGCCCAGCAGCGGCCAGCCGGGAGACCAGCTGGAACTTCTGCCGCCACCGCCGGAGCCGCTGCCGCTGGAGCCGCCACCACTGATGCTGCCCCAGGTAAGCTCCATCCCGGTGGGATTCCTTGAGGGGCTGGAGGCCGTTCCACCACAGATTCCAGGGGGCTGGATTCTAAAGAGTCTGGCCCCACTGGAGTCCATGGTGGAATTCTCTGACATCCCTATAAGTTTCACAAAATATTGTATGCTCTTGTGTTCAGGGAGATTTTTTTTGACCCTGAGGCTGGGACACTTGGACAAATAACTGTTGATAGGAGAGGGACTACATTAGTGTACTTATGTGATTTCCTTACTTCAAAGCTTTATGGCATGCTCTATTCCACTCCATTGGCTCATATGGTAAAAACAGATCTTTTTCTGCAGGCTTCTGTAAGCACTGATGCATAGGGGAACAACAGACTGGTATTAAAAAGCAGGCGAAAGCATATGGCATCAGTGTGTGTTTCAAGGAAAATGTTAAGTTTGTACACTTAAATCACACACACACACACACAATAACACAAGTTGACCTTATTTTTTGAGGACAGATTCTGAAGTTTAAACAATTTCCAGAGGGGCAGCTGTGTTAAACCAAAGGCAAGGAACATTTTTTTTCTGCCAAGGGTCCACATTCCCATGGGGATAATCTGCTGAAGATGCATGCTGGCAATGGGTGGGGCCTGAGCCAAAAGTGGGCAGGGCCACGCACCCCCTGTCTTCCTGCCACCTCTTTCCCCCTCTCTTTCCCTCTCTGCTCAACAGGCCTGCCAGAGGATGGACAGGCAGCTCTTGCCAGAGGTCTGCACTTGCCATGGCCCAGGGCCAGGAGCCCCCAGAGATGGAAGCCTTCAGTGACAGTGACTCTGGGGAAGCCTCAGAACCAGACCTTGGTCCTTCTGAAATGGAGCCCACTGCTTCAGACCCCTTGTCTTATCTAGGTGACCCCCCGGAGGTGCCCCTGCCCCTATGGACCTCAGACTCCTCTAGTGAACATGGAGACCCTGAAGAGCAATCCGCAACTGGCTCCTCCCTCCTCCAACCTGCATTCCCCATGAGAAGCCAACGCCTGCAGGAAAAGGCTGCTGGCCCTTTAACAGCCAGATGCAGCACTTGAGGGGGTGGAGCTTCCAGAAAGGCTCTCCTGGCCTGGAAAGACTCTCCTGGCCAGGTAAAAGCCTGCCAGTTGCTCTCAGGCACAGCCGGAGTAAGTGGTTAATTCTCTAGCTCCAAGATTGCTGACCAAGGTCCTGAAACTAACCTTAGTTCTAGATGTGATTCAGCCACCTTGACCACATCGTGCCTCCTCACCTGAACCATCACCCAGGGCCAGGACAGATGATGGATTCCCTGATGGAGCACAGCAGAAGGGATGGCTTGCACTGGGCTTTTGAAATTAGGCCAAGGGCTGTAGCTTGCCCACTCTTGGTTTAAACAAGGGAATGACTAGAATAAGTTGGAATGGAGAGAGGAATAAGAAAAAAGCATTAGATGGGAAATAGGAGAGAACTTCATTACTTCTAAAGTACAGGTATAACAACACTGCACTTGGGCTGACAAAATGAAATGGAATTGCAGTCTTAAATCTGAAATCCCAGGGACCATAGGATTAAACAAAAAACAAAAAAAAACACCTCTTACTTCAGAGGGGGAGATCCAACCTCAGATATCCCTTCCAGTCCCTACAGAAAATTCCCACAACTCTTATTTCCCCAGCATCAGAGCTCTGGAGCTTTCGCATTGCGAAAGCCAAAGGCAAAAGAGGGAAGATCAGGGGTGTGGTGTGTGAGTGGATCCAAAGCCCACTCAGTCCCTGAATCTTCAGGATCCAAAGCCCTCTCAGTCCCTGGATACAGCCCCATTTGGTGGGGGGGGGGAATTTACACCAGCCCTTCCATTGCTTGCAGGATAGGAATAGTTTTTTTGTTTTTCATTTTTTTTAAGGGAGGAATGGAAAACAAACACTCCTCTCTTCTATCTGCTGGGCTCACACTAACAGAACTTTGGATCTTTCTGAAGTTCTGATGCCCGAGCTCTCTGCAGCAGCAGTAGATAAGAATGCCCTGCATGCAAGCCAAACATCCTATAATGTTAAAATAATATCATATGGGCAGTAAATAGCCCTGAAGCTATGTCAGTAAACTCAATCACAGTTGTACTAATGTCATCATCTTCACTGGATCAGCTCTAGGATTATCAAATAATTTCTTATGGTTACAATGTTTTACTTTTGTCTTTGATGTTAGTTGTTAGTACTTGTTAGTACTTAAATAAAACATTACTAAAACTAGACCCGATAACAACAAGAAGAATGACAACAATTGTGCAGCATGGAACTGAAAGTGGAATCAGAGCAGGATCTGCAAATCAAGGATGAAATTTGACAGATGAAGCCCAAAAGAAGATGATGGATATTTATTTTATTATATTTCAAGGATGCCTGTGCTGCCTTTCAACACATAAAGGGTAGGATCCAGTGGTGCCCTGCTGCTGGCAGCCAGCACCACCAGTCCTGGTGTGCGTGCAGCCCCTACTGCTGGCTGTGGTGATGTAGCACTTCCAGGGGCAAGTCTCTGAGTGGCTGGAAATGCAAGCTTCTGGGAATGCCACTTTCAGCCAATGGTAGGGGCTGGCCATGCAAGCACCAGGACCAGCAGTGCTGGCCACCAGGGGTACGGCACCATTGGATCCTACCCATCCAAAGTGTTGCCAAGGTGCACAGAGTCACTGTAACATCAGTGTCTAAAACATTAAAATGAAGAGAGCATGGGTGAGCCTTTCCTGAGCTGCACCTCAGGGATGGCAAGCACCTGTTCCATCCCTTTCACCAGGTCCTTGATCATAACCTGATATATCCAATAAGAAAAAAACAATCCAAGTGTGAGGCTTTGTCATGGATGGGAGAGGGGTTGAAGGGATCCCTGCCCCCCTGGGCTCTCCCAATTTAACTCAGTCTATGGCATGCTTCCATCCCCAGATGGGGTAGATAAATACCTACCCACAATGACCATCCTGATACAGTAAGACTCAGTATCATGTAGGCAAATCACCTGGGAACTGGCTTCTGATGTAATTCTATGGATGGACTTTGCTTCTTGGGCACTTGGCTCTGGAGAACACATCCCTTGTTAATAAGGAGATAATTGCACCTCTACAGGTGGACTTTATTCCTTGGGCTTTTGGGAAATGCATCTCTGCTTGCCAGCTGATTAGGGGTGGACGAAAGTCCCTCACCTGTCCTCGAAGGACGTTTGCGGTGGGGGGGAGGCGCTTCGCTGCTCCCCCCGTAAAGTTCAGGATGGGGGGGAGGCTTCCCGCCTCGCCCCGGCCGAAATTCAGGCTGGGGGGGAGGCTTCCCGCCTCACCCCGGCCGAAATTCAGGCCGGGGAGGAGGCTTCCCGCCTCGCCCGGCCGCGAACGCGAAAGTGTTTCTTTAAAAAAAAAAAACGCCCCCTGATAGGCTACGTGACGATTGACGTAGCCTATCACGGCTAGATCTGCAAAGTCAGCCGTGATAGGCTACGTCAATCGTCACGTAGCCTATCACGGGTGACTTTAAAAAAAAAAAAAGCACGTACGCTAATGGCGGCCCCCATAGGGAGCCGCCATTCGCGTTCCTTATTTAGTCGCTGTAGTCTACAGAAATGTTTATGTAGACTACGACGAAAATAAGGGCAACGCAAATAGCGTTGCCCTTATTTTCACCGTAGTCTACGTAAATCTTTACGTAGACTACAGCGACCAAATAAGGAACGGGAATGGCAGCTCCCTATGGAGGCCGCCATTATCCGTACACACTTTTTTTTTTTTTAAAGTCACCCGTGATAGGCTACGTGACGATTGATGTAGCCTATCACGGCTGACTTTGCAAATCTAGCCGTGATAGGCTACGCTAATCGTTATGTAGCCTATCTAGGGATGGCGGAGAATTTCTCCCCGAAACTTTGGGGGGCCGAGCGCCAATGTGTTCGGCCCCCCGAACAAGTTTCGGGGAGAAATCCTCGGCCCCCCCGCCCCCCGCCCCCCCCCCCCGGGACGGGACTTACCTTCCCTGAATGTCCCTCCCGGCAGCGGGTCCGGCTGGCGGTTCGTCCGGTGTTCGAGCGGGGTGGGAGCGGCAGCCGGTCTTTTGACCGGCTGCCGCCCCCGCCATTGCAATGAAAGAAAAAAAAAACATGTCCCCTGATAGGCTACGTGACGATTCACGTAGCCTATCACGGCAAGATTTGCAAAGTCAGCCGTGATAGGCTACGTGAATCGTCACGTAGCCTATCACGGGTGACTTTAAAAAAAAAAAAAGCGCGTACGCGAGTGGCGGCCCCCATAGGGAGCCGCCATTCGCGTTCCTTATTTAGTTGCTGTAGTCTACGTCAATGTTTACATAGACTAGGGCGAAAATAAGTGCAACGCTATTTGCGTTGCCCTTATTTTCGCCGTAGTCTACATAAACATTGACGTAGACTACAGCAACTAAATAAGGAACGCGAATGGCGGCTCCCTATGGGGGCCGCCATTCGCGTACGCGCTTTTTTTTTTTTTTAAAGTCACCCGTGATAGGCTACGTGACGATTCACGTAGCCTATCACGGCTGACTTTCCAGATCTAGCCGTGATAGGCTACGTGAATCGTCACGTAGCCTATCAGGGGACGTTTTCTTTTTTTTTTTTTACTTTCGAGTTCGCGGCCGGGCGAGGCGGGAAGCCTCCTCCCCGGCCTGAATTTTGGCCGGGCGAGGCGGGAAGCCTCCCCCCCAGCCTGAATTTCGGCCGGGTGAGGCGGGAAGCCTCCCCCCCCCGGCCTGAACTTCACGGGGGGAGCAGCGAAGCGCTCCCCCCCACCGCGAAAAAGCTGCGAGAAAAGGTAAGTGACTTTCATTCACCCCTAAGCCTATCAGGGGGCATTATTTTTTTCTTTTATTGCAATGGCGGCGGCGGCAGCCAGTCGAAAGACCGGCTGCCGCTCCTGCCCTGCTTGAACACCCGCTGAACCGCCAGCCGGACCCGCCGCTGGGAGGGACATTCGGCGAAGGTAAGTCCCGTCCCAGGGGGGTGCGGGGGGCGGGGGGGTTCGGAGGATTTCTCCCCGAAACTTGTTCGGGGGGCCGAACACGTTGGCGCTCGGCCCCCCGAAGTTTCGGGGAGAAATTCTCCGCCAACCCTACAGCTGATTAACCCTGCTCTTCAGTGGAAGGCAGGGCCAGTCAGATCAGACTTGTATCCACTACAATGAGGCTTCTATTGAGAGGGGAGAAACCCCTCTCAGCCACCAGGAAAATGTTGTCAGGCTAGTTATAAAGTCTACTGGCTTTTCAGACTGGAGACAGTTTAAGTGACCATACTAATACAATAGTACGCAGTGCCAATCCTCTCTTTCTTTGCCACGTGTTCTGCCACTGTCTACTCCAATCTGTATTATCTATTCCTATTCTTTTTTCCACAGCTGATGTTTCTGTTTCTCCTTGTGAGGATCAGACAAATCATTCAGTCGCTTCTCCCACTCTGACAATCTTGCAACGCAGGCCGCTCTTGCCCTATCATGTATTTGTGTAGAATATTCCCCTAAGAATCTCTTTCAGCTCCTGCTTCTTACAACTGTATTTTTCTCACTTTGGAATCTCTGGGTTACAGGGAGCACTAAGAGGTTGCTGGTCTTCAGTCTCTTTCTCTAGTTTTTACTATGCACCTGCATCATATCTCATTATCAACAGTCAGCTGCTGGAGTAGGCACACGCTGCCTTTGCCTAGGCTTCTTTTTCCAAAGATAAGCATGTAACTCCCTTTTGGCAGCCTAGCAGCTACAACAGAGTATCCTAATAGAGGCTTCTATTGGGCTCTGACATTCAGTCATGATATCATTGATCCTGCTATATCTCCTTCTGACTCCAGCCCAACACAGCTTTCTATCAGTAGGCTCAAAAACTACCTATCAATAATAGACGTAGGGTTGTGCATGGACCTCCTGATCTGACTCAGAAGCTGCTTCATGGCTTCTAAGGTGGGCCCAATTTGGCTTGGGCTGATTTGGGGGGGGGGGCTGATGCCCCTGCACAAACCCCCAGCTCCTTACCTGGGCTGCTGCCAGTACCCCCTCCTCCTCTGCCGCCTCCTCCTCCGCCGCTGCCACCTTTAAAAATGGTTACTGCCTGCAACAATAGCCAGCACGTGCTCAGGAGCTGGCAGCTGTGGAGGCGGTGGCAACTGAGGTGGCACTGTGGCAATGGCAGCAGCAGTGGAGTCAGGGGCAACGGAATTGTTTTGGAGAGTCCTCTGCTTTGCCTTGGAAGGGGCCCTAAGTGGCCTGAAGTGGCCCGCTTCAACTCAGACCTCAGGCCGAAGTGGTACACAGCCCTAAATAGAAGTACACTTTGCATCTCTGACTGGCCCAAACATATATCAAGTTGCTTTGAATGTTCAGCTTAAACACTGAAAAAACTTGTGCACTTCTGTTTTTTTAATTGTTGTTGGAGTAGTGAGTGGAACACTCAAAGCAGCCTGAAGTAGCTCTCACTTCACCTGCATGTTACCCCTTGACCTTTTGCCAAGGTGTAGGGAAGAAGGGGTGACTAACAGGTGGCAGAGGACTTCCTTCTCACAGATAGGGATGTACATCTCCCCCCCCAATGTCCAGTCTGGGTGGGGGCGTTGTGGGGAAATCTGGCCCTTTTGGGGCTCAGTGAATTTTTTTTTTTGTAGCTGCATTTTAATGCATAGCTAAGCACTTTATGGTTGCATGTGGTATAAAATGTGCTAATTACAGCCATAATTTGTCCAAGATACACCAGTGTGGCTGCCATTGGCATAACTTGCCCTGTTTAAAGAAAGAAAAAAAAAAGCATGAAAAATCCAGAGGATGCTCAGGTAGGGAGACCCAGTCTACTGAGGATTCTGCAGATTGGATTCCCAAGAATTTGACCTCATTTGGTGTAGCTAGCCTGGAATGGGAAGGGGAGACTGGAGCAATCTATGTGTCAGGGGCACCCTAGCTGCCTCTTAAAGTCCCCTCCAGTAGCCAAAACAAGACACAGACAAAAGGGATTCTTTCCAAGGCTTTATTCCTTTACAACTTAATGACCCTTTCAGATGCTAATTGTCAGCGACTAAGCAAGGAACTGCAAAGGGTATCTTAGCAGGGTAACCTAAGCTCCATGTATGCAGTTGGTCCCCATTTGGAGGAGAAGGGCAGGAAAGCTCTGAAACTTATGGGCTAGGAGGGGAGGCTCCCCTCCTTACCCGTGGGGCATTGGGGCGCAGCCATTGCCATAGCACCAAGCAGGCTGAGCACCTCCTCTCGGCGCCCTCCACGTCGTGCCTCTGTCTGCGCCGGTGCCTTGCATCTAGCAACAGCTGATCTCCCGCTCTTTCACTGCCAGGGTCACTATCTCTCTCAGGAATGCAAGCAGGGGGGGGGCCTCTCCCTGCAGCTGCACTTCTGAGAGATGAGCAGGCTTCTCTCCATGGGTTGTAGCTCTTCCTCAGAATCAGGGCTGCTTTGGGGCTCTATGGGCTCAGTTCCAACCCTGACACTATGGACACATAGACTTATATGCAAGATTCATGGCTCTATTTTGCGTATAAGTCTATGGGCACATCCTGCCAATCACCATTTTTTAAAGAAAAATTGCGATCGGCGTGGAGGTGAACAGCTCTGGTTAAGCCTCAAACAGCCGAATGCCATTCTGGCCAGAATCCTCCTGGAGCGGAGGTAAGTGGGGCTGTTCCGCCACGGATTCCGGAGGCCGGATTCTGGCCTCATTTGAATCCGTGATGGATTTCTCTGACATCCCTACTTGCAACAAACTCTGATCCTTGGGGTAAAATCCAACATGTCCTACTTAGAGTAGACCATTGAAATGAACTTAAATTACTCATAATGTCCCATTCATTTTAATGGGTCTGCTGTAAGTAGAACTTACATTGGATTCTACCTTTTTCTTTTTTCAAATGACCGTTCTGTATGTCTGAGAAGAGTCCTCTTACTGACCATTGGACCAGTTATCCACATGGTGTTCACAGGGGTGAATTTGAGATGAAGTGTTGAAAATTTGCTTTCATAATGGAGTTTGATTTTTGAATGCAGTGTAGATGGATTCTGTTGGATGTTTCAGGTATTGATATTGACACTGATTGATAGTTTAAACAACCAGATGACATCACTGGAATGAAAGTAGCAAAGACAGAAGTGGAGCAAGCAAAGGTCTTGAAAAAGCAGCATCCTTACCTCATGGCAAAATCAGGATATCACATTCTAAAACTTGTTGAGATTAGTTATCTGAATTGGTGTTGTGGCGGAGAGAGAGGTTGGCTTGCTCAATGCTACCCATTTTCAGAGAAAGAAATAGAAAAATTAATTTGTATCTCCCAAGCTGAAGTCATAGAATCATAGAATAGTAGGGTTGGAAGGGGCCTACAAGGCCATCGAGTCCAACCCCCTGCTCAATGCAGGAATCCAAGTCAGAGCATCCCTGACAGATGGCTGTCCAGCCTCGTCTTGAATGCCTCCAGTGTGGGAGAGCCCATGACCTCCCTAGGTCATTGGTTCCATTGTTATTGTCATCCTACACCTTGTTCACTTCACTGGGCTATACTGGCTTTGATATGACAGGTTGCAGATATTATAGAATGTGTATCTAAATTTCAGAGCAAGACAGCTTGGTGCTTTTATTTTTATAAAAACTAATTTGAAGTTATACATAAATATTAGGCAACATGAGCCAGTACATCAGTCCTTAGCTGTAAATAGCTAAAAAAAAATTCTTTGCAGCCAGATATTCTTCCAAGTACATCAAAAAATATGTTGTGTTGTATTAAAGCGTTGTAATGGAAGTTACTCATCTGCCTTGATGATTAGTATTTGGAATTTAGGGCACAATCCTATGCATGTTCAGACAGAAAAAAAGTCCTACAACTTCCAGCTTGTCCCAGACAACATGGCTGGCTGGGGCATGCTGGGAGTTGTAGGACTTTTTCTGTCTAAACATGCATAGGATTGTGCCCTCAAGATACAGTCTCTAAGACACAATCCAATGTGAATGGGATCTAAGTGGCTTTAGTCTCCAGATCCCAGACCCAGCTTTTATTGCCATAGCATAAGGATATTCATGATAGCTTCAGTACTAAAGTTGTACTATTGCTAGTTTTAGCCAACTGAACAATCCACATTAGTATGTAAGGACCCTGGAGAGCAGAGGTGGATTTAAAAACAATTAAAAAGATGACACAGGGGGAGACTGGGGAGAGAAGTTAATCTCTTAATTGTGCTTCCTTTGGGCACCCCCTGCAGACTCACCATGCTTTCCGGGTACTGTAGTTACTAGAATTTGAATTACATTGTCAGTGAGACAGGACCACCACTCAGCAGCGGTGCGAGCAGCATGGAAGAAAATGAGTATCACTATTAGATAACTCATTAAAAAAAGTCCCGACAGTATTGTTTGTGAAATATCAAATGGAAGATCATCCACAGTGACAGAGTTTTAGCTAAATTGAGAGTTAAGAGACCCATTTATCATTGTGCAACACATGTTGCATATGCTCTTCAGTACTATTTGGCAAATAGGATCTTTTTTTTCAGTACTCAGAAAATACTTGAGGCAATTTAATTTGTTAGATTGGAGTCAGTATCAGTTTTCTACCATGATACTTTTGGCTAACCTAGTCTTGTGGCTTTTAAAATGTTGTAATTGTTCAGTGGAACAGTGGTCAACTTAATTATGTAATGCTGATAATTTTATCTTCCGGATCCCCCCCCCCCAATTATATTGACTAAAGGAAATCTTTATAAATTGTAAGGGATTTAAGGTATGTGTGGCTTATTTCTATGAGACTGTAGAAGTGGAAGCTACCAACATCTCCTGTCCCCTTCTAGGATAATTCATTTGCTGTAGATCTAATCAAGGTTCCTTCACACTGGGCTTTTATCCTGTGATTGAGATTGCTCCTTCACGGAAGTTTGCGGGCTCTTTACATGATACAGTGACCCTGCCGTGACGCTCCTGCATGAAATGCCCTTTGATCCGTTTTTAAATAGATTGAAGATAATAAGCTATCGAATCACCCCATTGTATTCCGCTTCAGTTTCCTCTGTCAAAATTGTTAAAGTGGGAAGAAGAAGAGTGACATCAATGAAAGTGAATGGAAGATAAGGGGAGAAGGAGGGGGAAGGGGAACATGTGTAAAGGGAGTCAGTGGTGATCCTGCATTTAAAATGGAAGCAGAAAGCCCTGTTTTAAATTAAGTATTTTAGGCTGGTGTCGAAATGCCCTCAGACTCTTCACTAGCAACTAGTTTGACCAGTGAGCCACTTTGAATAGAAGCTAAGGTTGAGGAAGCGAGCCTCCCCTTAATGGCTGACCAGAAACTTTAGTCATGTGTTTCCCTTCCTCCTGCACTATGTGCAGTGGTGCATCTGGGTAATTTTAGACCCTGACAGGATTTAATGGTCTTATGGGAGTGGGCAGGGGGAAGCTATAATACGTGAAGCACGTAGCTAACATTTCTCTTCTCCAGCCCCAACCATGCCATGCTTTACAACTGCTTCTAAATCCCTGATAATTAGACCCAAATTCTCAGGGAAGGAATGGATTGCCTCCCCCCACCTGCGGAACCCAGCAGAGCCAGGTAAGCGGGGTTTCGTACACCCCTATAGGCTATGTAAATACTTACGTAGCCTATCACAGCAAAGAGCAGGGGCGCAAATGGCGTAGCAGCCACCAGTTGCATCCCTGCTCTTTGTCATGATAGGCTACGTAAATACTTACGTAGCCTATCACGGCTGCCTGCAAGGATGCAAATGGTGGCCACTACTATGGCCCCCATTTGTGGCTGCAGCAGCCTGGCAACGGCCAGCCGGGAGACCAGCCACCACCACCACATCCGCCCCAGGTAAGCTCCGTCCCAGGGGGATTCTGTGGGGGGGTGGGGGGGTGGGAGGCCATTCCGCCACGGATTCCAGGGGGCTGGATTCTAATGAATCCGGCCTCACTGGATTCCATGGCAGAATTCTCTGACATCCCTACCCCTCTGTGCTTGCAAAAACAAGGCAGAAGTGAAACAAGGGGCATATATGAAGGAAAATCAGCTTTGTCTTACTTCCCTCTGTCTCATTTCCCTTCTTGTCTTTGCAAGATGGCTATAACCCTTCAATTTGTACCCCCCTCCCAATCTGACTGCCATAGCCCAGTGCTAAAATCTGATGTAAACAACTACAGTGTCTGCTCCCAGGAGTAGTGTTTCTATTTCCATCAGGGCCTCTGGACCAGTTTATATATGAAGCAGGAGAAGAGGCAATTGACACACACTTCTTTCACTGCCTTTGTTGTAATGTGGGGGAAAATTCCAGTCTCACTTCCCATATTACACTAGGCAAAGAGAAACCTGGATCCTTGTGCTTCTGATTTTTTTTTTTTTTTTTTTTTTGCATTTGGAGGTAATATATTCAGACCAACACCTACCATTTCATGGCTTCTACAAAACCATGAGAATTGTATGTGTTTCCCAGCTACATAAAACACTAGAAGGTCAGGACAGAGTTGCCATCCAATTTACGTGAAGCAAACCATGAAGCAGCTTTGAAGGGTTCCGATCAGGCAAAATATGTGTAGGATTTTTTTTAAAAAAAAAACCCTGAAAATCCTAGCGGGTGGAATACTCCATTTCTAAGCCAAAAGTGCATGCTGGGTGTAATTGCCAGTGTGCAACATTGTTCCATATTCCTGTGGATCCAGTATGGAATCACAGGAATAAACTTCATCTGGTTTTAACATAATTGTACACAATGTCATGCTGCACTAAGGTTAGCTAGCTGGTCAACACACCAGCTTCTTTTTCTGAGTTTTCATGTGCATCTCAAAGGCCCTGAGGTTCAGACAGATGCTATTACAGATCCTTAGGGACAGTAAAGCCTTCACAGAGTTTGTCTGCAGTTCACGGTGACTTGTATGAGAATGAATGGGATCTCGTTTAGAAAGCATACTGTACCTGTGGGAAACAGATGTCTTTATGTGTTTAGAATAGTTTGAGAATGACTCCTCGACTGAAAATTTATAGAGTGGTCTAATATCACTCAGAAGCCAATCAAAGAGGGAGAGAACAATCTCATTTTCTATTTAACTAATCTATAGCAGCAGCAACAACAACAACAGATTAAGTAATAGGGTCAGTGTGGTGAGAATTCTAGTCAAGTGAGAAATCTAAATCTTGAGATGGTAGGTATGGATCTCCAGGTTAACATAACTGCTACCTCATCTTGGATTGACATGTGGTGAATGCAAGACACCAGAAACTGAGGGTTTCTTAGGGAAGAATCCTTTTCTGAGGATGTTGACTGGGAAACATGGGGTTGGGGAGGCAGGGAATGCAACAAACATGGCCCCTCGAGGTTCCTTTCCCTCTCCATCTGTGGAGGCCTCTGAAAGAGAGAGTGTCTCCTTCTGGAAATGGTTCAAGGAAAAGATTGTTATGACTCTCAGTGTCCGAGGTACCCACTCTGATTCTAAGATTTCCAAGTCCTGTGCCTATACTCTTCTACAAGAAGATACCAAATTATCTGAAGTGTCTGTTCAAAATAATCTTTAAGTCATTTTTTTGTGGAAGTTATATGGTTTTTGGTAATGTTCACCCTGGATTTTGTATAAATCTAATAGCAATTAGAACAGACACAACAACTGTAGGATCCTAAATGCGGTTGTCAAATAATTACCTTGTAGAATTGCTCCTCTCTTTTCAGGTTAAATATCTAGATGTTAACCAGAAGAATCTTGAAAATTATAATGATTTCAGGAAGCATTTGTAGTACACAGAAGTTTTATGATACTTCAGTCATCGTTAAAAATGTTGTTTTCATTGGAAAAAGCTTGGCCATAGCATTGTCCCCTATACACTGATGATATTCACTAACAATCAACAAATCCAAGGAGACAAAGAGGGGAGGGAGTAAGAATGTATTTAGGTTTCTTCATCTCTTTATACTGTAATGATGCTTGTAAATTATTCATTCTAATCATGTACTGTCGTTTTCCTGGCTGCATCAAAGATTAACACATCATCCAGTCAGGCTTGATTTGCTTATGCTGCTGTTTATTCATGGGATACTCACTCAAATGAACTGAAGGCATCATTATTGATTAATGATTTTTTTTTTATTTAGAAGCTTTCAGACTCTAACAATGCATTTCTAACTGGGAGTGGAGTTCCTGTCATTTGTAATGAAATGTTTGAATTTGAGGCTATCGGGGGGGGGGGATGAGAAATGCCATGTGACATCATGTGCTCCTATTGGGAAAACAGTAAAATAACAGGGAAAATATAAATCTATGTAAAACAATGCTTTAATTGACCTTTCTAGTTATAAAAGCACTAGCTAATGTCTACAGTCATTAATCCTTCCAGTTTTGCTCTTCCATTTGTCTGTATTCACTTTTGTGCTCTGTTGACTTAAACACTGAGGAAAAAAAAAATAACTTTACTTGAGCTAAAGGTGGACTTATCTTAGGAGGGAGTCACCATGTAATTAAACTTAAAACTCTATATTTCATACTATGCCTTAATGAGAGGAATATATATTTTAGCTCCTTTTTTGTCTCCCTTAGAATCAAGAACTCTTGACTGTAAACTTTTGATTCCCATGCTTCATTCAGCACTAAGCACAGTAGTGCCTTAACTAAGACAGTTGTATAAGACTATCTTGCAACACATACAACACGATTAGTATTATAGATATATGCATTGGGAGGGTTTTCCCCCTGAACTGCCAGTCAGAATTATCTGTGACAATAATATAATGTGTTCATATGGTTTATGCAAGAATAGCCCTGCATAATCATATTTTCCTTCTAAAATGCAGGCATTTGTATGTTTTAGTTTGAAATATAAATTGTATGCAAAGCAGAAGCAGCTGCATCAAGACACTAATGTTGATCAATTTTATTACAACTGATGTAGTATATTGCATTTACTGTTCTAATAGCCTATGGCTTCACATGGTATACTTTAAAATATGTGATGCAGCAGTTTTATATTAGAATTTAATTGTTTCAGTGATTTGCCTGCAGCAACTTTAAAAGAGGTTTGCACTGGCATCAGAGTTATTACAATTTGCTAATATTCTTCTCTCCGTAAGATGCATCTATATGCAAATGAGCATCCCACTTAAGCATATTCACAGTCTATAAAAACGCAGTCATCATCTTGTAATAAAAGGGGAACTATAATATAAGTTGACACTGTGTTTGTTCTCCGATTTCTACCATTACATTTTTTTTTCAAAATCAACTGCATTTATCATACTGTTTGAGAGATAGTTTTCCATTTAATAGCCCCACTTCTTAAGATACCTTGCAAGCTCTATAAACAAACTGACATTTGCAATTTGCAATACATGGTTTCACTTCTGCTTGCTGTGTTGTTTCAGGACATTTACTGTTTAACACAATTGGGATTTATGTGGTATGGACACATTATGTTCACAAATAAACCTGTTCAAATTTTATATCTACTGTCCCAAATGTTAAATTGTTTCTAGGACGTTTTGATGTCTTGAACTTAGCTTACTAATGGGCAGGCATTTCTAAATGCTGTCAGTTTATAACAAATTGTGAGTAATATGGTAAACCTGAAACATATACTGTGTACCAGCTATTCGTCTGAAAACATATGGGTGAACTGGTCCCAGGCACCTGCCTGCTTCAAAGAAACAGATCCCTTGGGTCAGATGCACAGAATGTTTCTTTGTCATTCCACCTTTTGCTTTTGCCTATGGTGCTTTATGTCCTATCTGCTGCCAAAGTCTATTGAGGACATTAGTAGGTGTTCATAACCCAAGAAGCCTTCTTCAACTGCTATGCTGTCTCTTTTCCAAGTCAGTGGGCTGCATCTTGCTACTGTACAGCAAGTATCTGTGTTCAAGGTCAGTCATAGCAGGAGACACACCAAGCCCTACATGATTCTTCCTTTTTTCATTAGGGTTTCAAATTCTGTGCTTTTCCCATGTCAATAAAGCTGCTGCCAGCTGGTTTATGCAGGAAGAACTGTGTAGAAGAAATGTTAGATCATGTCCTTTCCTTAGAGAAAGGAAATGGACCTCTAAAAATGAGCTCTTATCAGATTCTCCTTTTAAATTTATTTTTCATGGTGTTTTCCATGGAGGAAACCAAGCGGTGGCAGTTGTTGTCTTTATATCACTGAGAGTCAATACAACATCCTTGCTTTCATGTATACAGCTGATCAGTAATTATTGGATAATTACTTTAACAGAATGTAGACAGGTAATTTGGCTAAATCAGACAAGTATTATTTTTGTACATGTTCAAACGGTATACCTGAGGGACTGCCTCCTCCCATACCAACGTGTCTGCTCACTAAGAGGCCCTTCTCTGTGTTCTGGCTGCTTAGGCTGGAGGCATGGCTGCTGGTGATAGGAGACAGCCTATTTGGTGACAGCACCAATTGTGGAACACCTTTCCCAGGAAGCACAGGTGCCCCCCTGCCATCGCTTTGTCTCTCACCATTCTTTTTTTTTTTTTCTGGCGGGGTTTTGCCTGCCACGTTCCTGATGTTATCTTTAAAGTAGTGTTTTATATGTGGTGTTTTATTGCATTTTAATTGAACATATTGTTTTACACGATTTTAAACTGTTGTAGGAGCAGGATATTAATATCTAAATAAATGAAGTCCAACGCATGTCAAAGATGTATAGAACTTTAAGAAGAACAGGAGATTCCATGATCCATGGTTGCTGTGCTCCAAAATGAGAGAAACCAGAGAAAGATCTGTTTTGTTGGTGTTTTCTTTATAAAATTTATTATGTGTCACAAAATCCAGTGCTATTTTAAAAATATATATATAAAATGCTCCAGTTTTTTTAATTCATTTGAACTTGAAGCAATACTTCAAGCAGTATATATGGAAAACTGCTTTTACTAGAAAAAAGAAAAAGGGTCATATAAACTCTGAAAAGAGAAGTATAGAGAACTTATGAGTGGCTCAGCATAGAAGGCCCCACTCCTGCTCTTTACCTTTATTTTAGAAAACCAGGTCAGATCATAGTTTATCAATGAAAGCAGGCAAATGCAGTAGGCTTACAGAGCTTGGAATCTTCTTATAGCCATAAATGTAGTATTGGTCTTTATGTATGTATGTATGTATTTATTTATTTATTTATTTACTTTCAAGATTTTCTAACTCTCCCTTCATCCTAACAGATTCCAGGACAGCATGTAATAATAAGTGCAACAGGACTTGCAACAATGGAACTAAAAGCAACAACTAAGACACAACAAGACCATAAAAAAGAACAGAGGAAATAAATCCAATTTCAAATCCCTGGGCAAACAGACATGTTTTGAACTCATACTGAAAAGACTGCAGTGTCAGCACCACTCAAACTTCCTTGGGGAAACTGTTCTAGGGTTGACCACCACCATCACAGAAAAGGCCCTCTCCTTTGTACATACATAACGTGCATTATTCAGATGTATTTTTCCTTTATATCTCACTGGTATAGGCATTTCTGGTAAGGCACAGGTGGTAGTTTCCTGGCTTTTGTGCAGTGCTCTACCCACCCCATTCTAAAAGGTTGAAAAGCCTCCTCTAAGGCTCAGATATTGCCAATAAGAGCTTTAGGGAGCAATCCTATGAGGATAGACAGCCTCCTCTTCCACGCTTTGGCTGCCCTACATTTGTGGCTAGATGGCCAATTTTGACTGTCTAGCCAGAGCTGGGGGTGAGGTGGGGAGGCCAGACAACACATAGGAAGCACTGTACTGGCACTTCCGCACTCCCTGCCACTCCCTGCCCACAGGAATGCCCCCTTTTGCCCAGATCTGTGCTGCTTTGCTGAGCACGGAGCCCATGAATGAGGGGCAGGGAGGCAGTTTTCTGAGAACTGACCTTGCAGCAAGGGCTCTGAGATTGGTTCCTGAAAACTGAACAACCCTATGGCCATCTAACCACTGTCTAGCAGCCACAGGATTGTGCCCTTAAACTACAATATACTATTTTTGTAGTTTACCCTACCCCTTTTGCCTTTGGCTGTGCCCACCACTGAAATGTGGCCCCAACAGCTTCTCCAAAATTGAATTCAGCTCTCAGGCTGAAAGAGGTTCCCCACCCTTGTGATAAGGTAATGGAAGCTAAAATCACACTCACAGGACATGTTTAAAGCCAGTCTTTGTGGCCAGTATTAACTCCAGCACTATGACAGCACTATGGCAAAAAGAAAGCAAAAACAAAGATTGCAACCTAATACAGACATGAGGTGGAAATAGTTTCAAGTAGGGATGTCACAGAATTCTGCCATGGATCTCAGTGAAGCCGAATGCCAGTGCATTCGGCCCCCCGAAATCCGTGGTAGAACGAAGCCCCCCCGCCCCACCACCCCGCGAAAGACGCGTGAAACGGAGCACTTACCTGGTGCTGTTCGTGCTGCTTTGCGAATGGCGGCCGCAGATGCGATCACCATTCGCTTCCCCAATTAGGCCATGATAGGCTACGTAAATACTTACGTAGCCTATCACAGCTAATGCAGGGACTCCATTTGCATCCCTTTGTAAAAAAAAAATGTAAAAAAACAGGGGTGCAAATGGCTTAGCCGCTGCCATTTGCGTCTGCAGGCTCCAGATGCCTGCGAATGCACCCGGCTGGCGGCTCCACGGAGTTGCCACGGAGCAGAGATGGCAGGGTTAGGATTTCGGGGGGAGGTGCGGATTGCCTCCCCCCCACTGCGAATCACCCCTGCGAAATGATAAGTAACTTTTCTACATCCCTAGTTTCAAGGTGGAATTTGAGGAACTTCAACAAACTCGAGTTTTGCTTGTATGCACATCCTACATTGAACACAATTACTACTACCTAATGTAGCTATTCATGATTTTTACTCCCAGTTGGGGTCTGACTGATCACAGTTTGAATTGGGAATCTTCTCCCAGTTAGTGAAACCTGGATTGGATTTTTTCTTTCTTTCTCAGTGTTGTTTAGCTTGGTGGTGGTGGTGGGAGTGCTTTGCAGTGTTTCACCAAAGTAAAACACAGCACAAAAATGTAATCATGAACATGATCATATCATGGACTGCTATTTTTGTTTTGTATATTTTATCAATGCACACTTGCACATTGGCAATGTAGAGGTGGGAAAAAACACAAATGAACTGAAAGAAATGCAGCTCCCAGCTTGCCTGGGGAGCGATGTTGCAGTGGCACACAGTACCAATGGGGAGGCAGGGAGGGGGCAGCTGAGCCGTGGCAGCGGCGCCACGTGTGCACCCACGTTGGAGGGGGGGAGCCAATCAGGGGTTAAACTGGCTCAGCAGGAATAGAGCTTTGTTGGCGACTGGAGGGAAAACTTCCCTCTCTCTACTCTGCCAGAGGCTGTTAAGAGCAGGGCCTCCCACATGGCTTCAGTATTGCCATTGCCGACTTCCCCACCCACCCACTCCAGGGTAACTAATTTCTTGCCATGGATTAGAGTTAGTCACTCAATGGGGCTGGGAAGGAATTTTACCTGCACACAGATTGGCACCAGTATGCAGGGGGGTTGCCTTCCCCATCACGAGAATATTAACTCAGTGATATTTGGTTTTGTTTGGCCGACAGGTATAACTGTAAGGGTGGTTATAATACTTTCAATTCTAAGTCACAACTTTGTAGGCATGGAAGGCATTGGGCTGGATCCATTGGGAAAGGGAATGGGATTGGGTGCCCCATTTTCCCCTTCTTAGCTGCTGCTCTCTTTTATCTCTTTTATCTTTTATTTTCTTTTATACTGTTGTATATTTTATATCTTAACATTTTAATATGTGCCTGGGAGGACTATTGAGCAATAGGGGGTCGGGGAAGTACCACCATAACTGTGGTCATGGGCAGGAGGAAGTATGGTGTTGGGGGATTAACAGGCCAGCTGAGGAGAAGAAGGCCTAGACATCTTACAGCTGTCCCCTCTTCTGGTTCTTCCCCTAACCTGATGGTTCCTGGCAGCCTTACCAGTCTGCTCTCGGGCCTGGTGGTGCTGCTGCTGAATGCCAGGTCGGCCCAAAATAAAATCTCCCTCATCCATGATATGATTGTGGATGAGGGGGCTGACCTGGTATGTATTACTGAGACCTGAGTGGGGGAACTGGGAGGGGTCACTCTCTCCCAGTTGTGCCCTCCTGGATACTCAGTGCAGCACCAACACCGACTCGAGGGTCAGGAAGGGGGGTTGCCATGGTCTTTAGGAATTCAATCTCCCTCTCTAGGCTTCCTGCTCATTCAAGTGCAGAACTTGAGTGTTTGTACCTTGTGTTGGGTACCCGGGACAGATTAGGGATTCTGTTGGTGTACCACCCACCCCGCTGCCCATCAGACTCCCTGCCTGAGCTGATGGAGGTGGTCTCAGACTTGGTGTTGAGGACCTCTAGGACGATGGTCTTGGGGGATCTCAACTTCCATGCCAAGGCCACTGTATCCGGGATGGCTCAGGACTTCATGGCCACCATGACAACCATGGGGCTGTCCCAACATATCATCAGCCCAATGCATATAAAAGGACACATCCTTGATCTGGTTTTCTCAAAAGGGCAGGAGGATGGTGATCTAAAAGTGGAGAAATTAACATCTGTCCCTTTGTCATGGTCAGATCACTTCCTGTTGAGGTTTAGACTCCTGGCAGCCTTCCCCCTCTGCAAGGGTGGGGGACCTATTAAAATTGTCCACCCTCAGAGGCTAATGGATTCTGATGGATTCCAGAGGGCTCTGGGGGATTTTCCTGCTGGTATGGCTGGTGCTCATGTCAAAGCCCAGGTCACTCTGTGGAATGCAGAGATGACTCGGGTAGTTGACACGATCGCGCCCAAGCGCCCTCTCCCTCTGAGTAGAGCCTGGCCAGCTCCTTGGTATACACCTGAGCTGAGGGCAATGAAGCAAGAGGGGAGACGGCTAGAACGCAGGTGGAGGAAAACTCATACTGAGTCTGACCGAACACAGGTAAGAGTTCACTATCAAGCCTACTCTGTGGTGGTGAGGGTGGCAAAGAGAAAGTTCTTTTCCACCAGCAATGCATCTTCTCAGTGTCATCCATAGGGATGTACAAAAGTCACTTACCTTTTCGCAGGGGTGCTTCGCGGTGGGGGGGAGGCACTTCGCTTCTCCCCCCGAAGTTCAGGAGAGGGGGGGAGCCGTCCCGCCTCGCCCAGCCGAAATTCAGGCCGGGGGGGGAGGCTTCCTGCCTCGCCCGGCCAAAATTCAGGCCGGGGAGAAGCGCCCCGTCTCCCCGGCCGCGAAACAAAGTGTTAAAAAACAAACAAACTCCGTGATAGGCTACGTAACGATTAACGTAGCCTATCATGGCTAGATTTCCAAAGTCAGCCGTGATAGGCTACGTAAATCTTTACGTAGCCTATCACGGGTGACTTTGAAAAAAAAAGCACGTACGCAAATGGCGGCGGCCTATGGGCGCCGCCATTTGCCTTCCTTATTTGGTCCCGGTAGTCTACGTAAATCTTTACGTAGACTACCGGTACCAAATAAGGAATGCAAATGGCGGCGCCCATAGGCTGCCGCCATTTGAGTATGTGCTTTTTTTTTCAAAGTCACCCGTGATAGGCTACGTAAAGATTTACGTAGCCTATCACGGCTGACTTTGGAAATCTAGCCGTGATAGGCTACGTTAATCGTTACGTAGCCTATCATGGGTTTTTTTTTTTTTAACACTTTACTTTGTAATGGCGGCAGTGGCAGCAGCCGGTCAGAAGACCAGCTGCCGCCCCCGCCCCTGACAAAAGGCCGACGAACCGCTGCCGGGACCCACCGCCGGGAGGGACATTCGACAAAGGTAAGTCCCATCCCGGGGGGGGGATGGGGGGGCCGGAGAATTTCACCGCCGATTTCGGGGGGCTGAATGCATTGGCGCTCGGCCCCCAAAGATTTGGGGAGAAATTCTCCGCCATCCCTAGTCATCCAACGGAGATTTTCCAAGTGGTTCACGGCCTGTTACATTCTGGGCCAGGGAGAGAGATGATGGAACCCTTGGTGGCACGCTGTGATGAGTTTGCAAGGCACTTTGAAGATAAAGTCGCTCAGATTAGTCATGAATTGAACACCACGATTAATGCAGTTCCATTGGTAGAGGTGTTCAGAGCACCATCTGGTCCAGTTTTATTGGATGAGTTTCAGTTACTGAGGCCTGAGGATGCAGACAAGGTGCTTGGCCAAGTCCGATCGACCACTTGTGTGTTTGACCCTTGCCCTTCATGGCTTATTAAATCAAAGAAGGAGGGGATGTCCGGCTGGGTCCAGGAGGTAAATTCCTCCTTGAGAGAGGGAGTGGTGCCTGCCGCTTTAAAAGAGGTGGTAATTAGACCACTCCTGAAAAAGCCCAACCTGGACCCAGAGGATGTTAACAATTATAGGCCAGTGGCCAACATCCCCTTCCTGGGCAAGGTGCTTGAGCGGGTGGTTGTAGGACAGCTCCAGGCACTGCTGAATGAAATGGATTAACTAGATCCATTTCAATCGGGCTTCAGGCCTGGTTTTGGAATGGAAACTGCCTTGGTCGCCCTGTGGGATGACCTCTGCGGCCGCTCTGCCAGGAGAGGGATAGGGGGAGTGCGACCCTGTTGATTCTCCTGGACCTCTCAGCAGCTTTCGATACCATCGACCATGGTATCCTTCTGGATAGGCTGTCTGGGTTGGAAGTTGGAGGCACTGGTTGGAGGTACAGTGGTTCCTCTCCTACTTGGATGACTGATTCCAGAAGGTGGTGCTGGAGGATTATTTGTCTGTGCCATGGCAATTGTGCCATGAGGTCCCACAGGGCTCCATTTTATCTCCTACGCTGTTTAACATCTACATGAAACTGCTGGGGGAGGTTATCCGGAGGTGTGGGCTGAAGTGCCATCAATATGTGGATGACACCCAGCTCTACCTCTGTTTCTCATCAAAACCAGGTGAGGCAGTGGCTGTTCTGAATCAGTGTCTGGGCATGGTAATGGAGTGGATGAGGGCCGATAAACTGAAACTCAATCCAGACAAGACGGAGGTACTGTTAGTGGGTGGTTCATCTGCCCGGCTAGGTGATAGTCAACCTGTTCTGGAGGGGGTTGCGCTCCCCCTAAAGGATCACGTTCATAGTTTGGGGGTGCTCTTGGATCCAGAACTGTCACTTGAGGCACAGGTGAACTCAGTGGCATGGAGCACTTTTGATCAGCTTAGGCTGGTATACCAACTACGCCCTTTTCTGGACAGAGATAGCCTAGCTACAGTTATCCATGTTCTGATAACTTCTCGTCTGGATTACTGCAATGCGTTATACATGGGGCTGCCTTTGAAAACAGTTCAGAAACTTCAGCTGGTCCAAAATAGGGAAGCAAGATTGTTAACAGGGACTGGCTAGCGAGCTCATATTATGCCAGTACTTTTTCAGCTGCACTGGCTGCCAGTCCATTTCCGGGCCCGATTCAAAGTGCTGGTATTAACATTTAAAGCCCTTAACGGCTTGGGGCCAGGTTACCTGAAGGATCGCCTCCTCCCATATGTGCCTGCGCAGACCTTAAGATCATCCCCAGCGGCCCTTCTCCATGAGCCCCTGCCAAAGGAAGTGAGGCAGGTGGCTACTAGGAGGAGGGCTTTCTCTGCTGTGGCACCCCAGCTGTGGAATGAGCTCCCTAGTGAAGTTCGCCTGGCACCTACATTGTATTCCTTTTGGTGCCAGGTGAAGACCTTTTTATTTTCCCAGCATTTTAGCTTTCTAGACTTTTCGCTTTGTTGTTTTAAATCTGTATTTTAAATTCCTGCACTGCTGCTAGGTTTTATTGTGGTTGTATTGTTATTGTGGTTTTAATGTTCTATATATTTTAAATTGTTTTATTGTGTGCCATTTGGTTTTAATTTTTGTGAACTGCCCAAAGAGTTTCAGCTATTTCTATTTGGCAGTATAAAAATGAAATAAATAAAACAATTCAAGAGGGGGTTCTCTGTAAGGGACTGTGGGAGAGTGTGGCATTAAGTCCCAGCTCAGCATGGGACTGTAATTCGGGCCACACCCCAGGGAGGCAGAAAGGGGCTAACTTCAATGATCTGTGCCGTGGGGTGTGTCTCTGCCTCCCACCTCCCACAATGAGGCACCTGGCAGGCGAGCCAAGTTGATGGGACCAGACTGCAGGCGGGGAGTCCAATTAATGGATCCATGCCCTATGCCCCCACCAACTCTATTCCAAACTGAACCAATAAAGTTGTGGCCGATTATTTAACCCATCCAAGTCTATGTCTGAATTTGTTTCCCCACCTCCTGTCCTTCCCTAAAAGGACTTCCTAGGTGCTGCCCCACACAACTGAGAGCTGTGGCAAACTTAACATGCCATAGTGCTAGGTACTAAAGTTGGACATTTGAAAAACAACAACGAACGCCTCAGAATGAAGCATTCCTAATGTGTCAGTTCCATATCAGAAACAAGATGAGATAATCTGGACCTTCAAAATATGGATAGAAATTCAGATGAGGAGAATTTCAGAAGCATCCCTAGTGGTGGATACCTTAGAACAGGGGTTTGGGGTTGGTTGATCTTGTGCAGTCCATCTGATAGTATGGCAGTCATTGCTGACTGCCAGTCTGCCACTATAATGCAGAAAGCTTCAAGACGTTCTGGGTCATCATTTAGATTAGCACTAAATTTTATTTCCAGTCCCCATATTGCTTTGTTTTCTCCCATTAGACTCCCATTTAACTTTTAAAAAATCCTTGAATGACTTGGGGTGGGGGGTGGGGATCTAGTCTGTTATATACTTCTTTAGAATTTACTTTTCTACTTAATTTCACCACTTGACCTTTCTGTATAGTAGAAGTTCAGTCACGTTCTATGATAACCTTATCCATCATCATCATAATGTATCTTTAATAAAACATGAAAGGTAGCATCTGTTAAAGAGGCTTCTATTTCTTACCTTGTCCTGCTAGTGTTTGTTATTTTCTGCTGGCACCAAAGTTCAGAATTGGTTTGTGTAGAAACTAAATTGCAATGCCTTCTCCATTTACATGCATTTCTATATCAGTTAATAATAGTCAGTTAATAGAAAGCCTTTTTTAAAAAAAAATGTGGATAGCTTTTGCTATATTGAAGGTCTGAGTGGTTGCTGTATTTGAGATTGGGAGCAAATCATTCCCTCCTTTCTTAAATTGGCCAGTGACCTATTTTGCCTTTCCCTGTAGAACATAATGTTGGTACACTAGATGGAATAATTTAAAGCTATTAGTTTTAAATGTACTTTTCTTTGATGTACCTAACATCTTCTTATGAACTACTTGGTCTGAGCTGTTGAGAAGCTGGTGGGAGGCTGATTGTGCCTTTGGGTTTTTCTCTTTGCCCCTGATTCTAGGTTGCAGGTGAAATACAATGTGGGCTTGTACCAGCAGTATCTTTTTCTTTTCAGTTAAATATTTGCCTAGTGTTGCTGTTGGAATATAGGAAAAGCCACCTAAAGCTGCTTGTGTTTATTGTTTGGGGTGAGTGGAAGCCAAGGAGAGTCCAGAATTTTGAAACTGAATAGTATAGAATCATAGAATAGTAGGGTTGGAAGGGGCCTACAAGGCCATCGAGTCCAACCCCCTGCTCAATGCAGGAAGTATAGTCAACAAAGTCTTCCTTAGTGAAGACAGCTTCCCTTTTATTGATGGTAGCCTATTTTTTTTAATTATTTAGTTTTGACAATATACATAAAACAACATGAACAATAATCAACAAAATCCATCATGTAAAATAAGACTAATAGGGAAAAAAAGAGGGAAAAGAAAAGAAAAAAGAGGGGGGAAAGAAAAGGAGAAAAAAATCCACAATAATTCAAACATATGGAATCTTATTACAATACATTCTCATCAAAAATAAATAGGAGTCTTGGGGGGTATTACAAATATTAAAATAAATATGAACATTATATTTACAGGAGGTGTATGCCTTACATAAACCAAATATTACTAAAGGCTTTTGGGACTGGATGTATAGTACTACCTTCATTCATATATGAAATAAAAGTCCACCATTCAGCAGCAAAAGTGTCTATTTTCTTTTGACATTTTGCTATTCATAAAGTTTGAGTCAATTTTTCTATTAACACTACTTCCCATACCTTGTTATACCACTTAGCTATTGAAATTCCTTGTAGATCTTTCCAATATCTGGCAATAAGCACTTGTGCTGCTGTTAAAAGATATCCCACCAGTTTCCTTTGTGATAGAAATCTATACTGTCCATGGAATAGGTTTTAAAGTGTTAATTCTGGAGAGTTGGTTATAGTTGTTCCTATTATGTTCAAGATTTCTGACAAAATTTGGTCTCAAAAACTGAGACCCTCTTACCATCCCACCACATATGGTGGAAAGACCCTACCACATCACATCCCTGCCAACAGCGTGTTTTTTAGGGGGGCTTGGCCAAGAACACACTGTCCAGTTTCTCGATCTCTTCAGTGCACATGCTCAGGCAGTCTAACACCCAAATCAGTGAGATTTCGTTATTGCAGGGAATCCCACAGCAAAAGCTTAATGGTTACACTCTTCAGAAATCATATAGCTGATGATCAGTAGGTACAGGCTCTATGTAATTCTAAAACAGTTCAAAGCTAAACACTTACCTTGACAGAGATCTTCAACATGGTTGCTCCACTTCATTCTGCCTTGGGACCATACGTTGGCGTACTTTCCACTCTAAGAGGGGTCTAGCCTGTGCCCTGGGGGCACTGATTCTTCACCTTTACTCCATTCTGCATCTTCATCTTCTGGGTCTTCATCTTCAGTTTCCACTTCATAGGGATTTCATCCCAATCAGGCGAAGTGATGATGTTGCACTTGCACACCTCAGAATGCTGTGGGCACTTCTTCCAAGCTCAGCATATCAGTTTAACAGCCACTCTTTCAGTCTCCCGCTCCAACGCCTCATTGGAGGCCAGACTGTCCTGCTGCAACATTTCTCTAATTAACAGCCTTAGATCTTGCTCTTTTCCCAGCTCGTCCTTGAGCTTTTCTGCTTTCTCTCTCCATTCCAACTCTTTCTTCCTGACAGTTTGCAATGCTGTCAGCACAAGCCATGCCAGAGTTCCTGCACCCTGAGCCTCTTTAGCTGACCACTTTTCCAGCTGCAGAGATTCCAACGCAGGTTCCAGAGCCACTGGCATGCAGTCCTGCTCGGCTTCTGGGCATGCTCCTGGTCTGCTCAGGACCATCAATGGCTTTGTGACTGGACCCCACAGCTCCAACTGTAGCCAGCCTGGGAGTCGGTTTAACAAGCCGAGACCCACATTTGTGGCTGGACCCCACAGCTCCAACTGTGGACAGTCCAGGAGTCAGTTTAACACGCCGACAACCACATCCTCCTTCCCTCTGAATCTGAACATAGCAGTATTCTTGGCACCCTGTTCGCTGTGCCAATTGTATTGCCCTGCAGTAGGCTTTGAACTCTTAATTTAGAGGTGCCAAAATAGTGATACATCAGATCCAGGTTTACTTACAAGGAGATACTTTATTGAGTAAAATCAGCACAAAGGTGTACCCAATGGTTGGATCAGACAGCTTCTCCGAACCCAGAGCCATGCTGTAAAATGGGTTTGATACCATACATGTCAGCAGTGAGGCAGCATGACAAAAGCATGTGTTAATTAGCATTCGTTTACAACTTTCTCAGCGTAACAGTGCTTGGTCAGAACGGAGAGCTTTCACAGCCCAGACACCTGCAGCTCAGCCTAAACATAGCTTCACTTCCCAGGCACATCTTGATAAAACACTCCACTGTTAGTATGGAATGTGCTGAGGCCACTATCGACCTTTAACTCATTTCACATGCTCAGAGACCCACGAGCAAGGGAATTACACTAATAATGAACCTAAGCAAAGCATTATGGATCTCTAGGCCCCTCTAACATTACAGGTAACTTGGTTACAGACCTGGGGCCAATACAGCTACCAACCTTTCAGAATGGGTAAGAGGCCTAGTGCCTTGTTCTTTAATATTGGGTTGCCTTATAAAGGCACCCAGTTGGTACCACATTTGCCACGTTATATTAGATTGTCACAGGTGGAGCCTCCAAGTCTCTCATGCTATTGGTTGTGAATTTTTATAATAATCCTTCAATCTATATAAATTCTGTTCTTGAAGTGATTTTACCTTGATTCTCCTATCTTTATTTTTAAATTTAGGTTAAATATGAATCGGAGTCAAAGGAGAAATTCCCGGCATTAATTGTTTGTTACATTTCCAAATCCTAAAGATTGGAAGCATGACTGTTTTGATCCATTAAAAAATAATAAGATCCTTTTTCTACAAATGGGATGCAATGAGCACCCCTTGAGTCCCAGTACTGGGAAAAAGGTGGGATATAAATGTGATGATGATGATGATGATGATGATGAGCATCTTCTGGGTTTAATAAAGCCATTTCAATACTTGAGCAATGCATACTTTGATTTTCAACCTTAAAATGTCCATAAATGTTGAAGCTGATAAGCTTCATAATAAAGTCATAATTGTAGGACACTTCAACCTCCCTCTGTCATCAACCTGTATCAAGATGTCTTCAACACCCATCATTTCTTACTTTTAAAAATATTTTTTTCAGTCCTAACCTGCCATCTCTTAAAACATCCAGTTGGCATTTCCAGGGAGAGCACATAAAAAAAAGATACGTAAATTTAGGGAGAATCATCATTTTGATTACAGAAATCCAGCTTGAAAGAGTCAAAGAGACCAATTTAAACATTCCCATCTTTTTATATCAGTGACAACTTTTTTCTATAACACTCCATAATTCGCGTTATAGAGTTTATGTATTTTTCTGGGATATATACTCCAAGATATCTAAAAGAGGAATGTACCAATGGTACTTTTAATTGTTTAATTTAAAACAATTTTTAATTGTTTAGATATACTTAATTGAATATTAGGAAGAATATTGAACCATAATAAATCAGATTTATCATAATGCACTGTTAATCCTGCTATTTCCTGAAATGACTGCAATTCTGCGAGTAAGTGTGGAACAGCCTGAGATGGCTTGCTGAGCATCAAAATCATATCATCAGCATACATGTTTAACAAATGGGACTGTTCTTTAATTTGTATTCCTGCAAAATTGGGATGTTGTCGCAGTTTATTAGCTAAAATTTCTATCACTACTGTAAATAATAAAGGGAAAAGGGAACAGCCTTGCTTTGTTCCCGAATACAAATTAATAGCCTGGGAAAGGGTGTTATTAATTTAAATTTTGGCTGTGGTTGGGGCATAAATTGTCTTTAATAGCATCAAGAATTTAGGGCCAAATTTATAATGAAAAGAGGAATTTAAGCCTGAGTGCTATTATCCCCCTTTAAAAGGACAAAATGCAATAGTTTAATGAAATTCTACAATTACTTTCTTCTTCTTTTTCATTTTTGCTTGCTTGCTTGCTTGCTTCTCTCCCCACAAGGGTAATCCATAAAGTCTTCTTTGTGATAATAGCTTCCCTTTTATGAGGGCAGGCTGAGTGCTATTACCTCTTTTAAAAAAAACAAAGTTCAGTACTCCAACTCCTGCACACAGCCTACGTGGGTGGCTGGATGACCCCTCCAGCCAGCCAGTGTGAGCCACCAGATGACATCCTGGTGTGGGGCCACATGCCCCACAATGTAGTTGGGTTCCTGGCTGATGCATTGGCTGGAAATCCTCCAGCTGGTACCTCGGCCAAGGCCTGGGTTCTCTGTGTATGGGCTTTCCCAGCTGGCACTTCTCCAGCCAGCACCTCAGTCAGGGCAGCTTTGCCTGCATATTATACTTTCCCCCCTTGGGTCAGGGATGCAGGGTGGGTGAAGCTAGAGGGGAGAAGAATCCCTACTGTTACCTCTGATTGGACAGCAGGGCTTGGCATGCTGCTCATTCTCCCAGTTGGGAGGGGGAGCCGTGCACAGGGGAATCCCTGCTGTTACCTCTAATCAATGGTTGGAGAGATAACAGTGAGGATTCTTTTCTCTGCAAGCCTTTGGGGGTGAGGGCGCAGAGAGGCTTTGGGGAAGGACCTCACCTGACTCCCCAAGGGGGAGATGTCCTGGCCTGGCACACAAAACAGGCCTGTTTTATAGTCTTCAGGTAGGTATAGAGACATTAACTGGGAACTACAGCTCCAGCAAATGTATTAGCCTATAACAGGCAAGATGTTTGGGTTCAGAAAAGTGTAATAGGGAGTACCGTGTTTCATTATCTTCTGGAACCCCTAAATTCTGCAGAATAAACTACCCTACTCCATCAGTTGGTGGACCCCTTTAAGCATACAGACAAATCCACCCACAGTCAATTAGGATGGTCACATACACAGTCACAGAATAGGACACACATCTCCAAAAAAGATGACAAAAGAGGACACACTTTTCCATAACATAACATACATATAATAATATATGTATGTATAGATGCAATACATTTCATCATACTAATGGGGGGAAATATGACCAGATGATGTTTGTGCCTGCTCAATCTTGCTGTTCAGGTACTGTCGCTATGCAACTTCCAGGCCCCTGCTCTCCCTTCTTACTGATTGATTGATTGAATTTGTACCCCACCTTTCTACCAAGAAAAATGGCATTTAAGGCAGTACTTTATCTTTAAACTTGATTTAGACTAGAAGGTCCTTCAAATAGAGGAGGATGACTTCAAACAAAGGGCTGTCCCCTGACAGCTCTTCCAATAGAGGACTGTTCTCTGTAAAGTAAGACTCATGGCCACTGTACTCTCAGTCAATTCAGTGGGATATTTTAATGTACAGAATTCTCTTTGCTGGGTTCTTTCTTCTGCAACAGTACTAAGATGAAGTTAAGTTTTACAGTATAGCAGAAGCCTCCTTGGAAGAAGAGCTGGAGGACCAGGAACCATCTGCCACCAGCACTCCTAGGAACTGCCAGTAGACCAGGAGGAGCTGGACCCTCAGGGGTGACTACCATGAGGGCATCAACTGTGTAGATCAAGGACTCTTCCTCAGAGGTGGAGGCAGAGAAACCCCCAAGCTCTCAGGACAGATGCTGCCTGAAAAGACAGGAATTCAGAAGGAGTGCTAGACTGAGCCAGAGGCCTCCTTGTGAGAAAAAGTCTTCTTGCACATAGGAGGCTTGCTAACAAGGAGGACCTTTTCAGCTGCAGACACAAACAACTCATAGCTGAGGTTTGGGTGGGGCTCTGGCAGCCTCTGCAGAAAAAAAGCAGCATAAGGCTGAAGCATTGCTAGAAGCAACCAGTTGTCTGAATCTAGCTTCCCTGACCTTAACTCAGGGCTGCTTCCTTGACTGATTTCTGGCATGAGTACTACTGAACTGTGACTGTCCTATCTGCTCCTTGTCTGTTGTGCTGCCTCGAAACTTTATTGGCTATGACCCAAACTGTTGAGATCTTGCCTTTTGCCTGGTCCCTGTTTCTGCTGACCAGCTGCTATCTCTTGGACCCTTGAACTTGCAACTGTTAGGCTCAGACTCTGAAAATGTGGTAGTAACCATGAGTTAAATCCACTCATTTACCTATTAATATGTCTAAGCATTGTGATATATTATATTGTAGCTGATAACCTATAAGGTATAAGTCCATAAATTATATGCCTACATTTATCTTCACCTTAGTTTTAGGACTTGAGGACTGAATTAAACTTCAGTTCATTTTGCAATTATTTGATTGAAATAGCACAACTAAAAGTTTCTTAGCCTACAGTGGCAGAAGCTAATTACCCTGGAAGTTAGATACCTATTTTTTCCCCAAGAGCACATGACAAAACCAGTGTGTTCCAAATGGTTTTTGCAGATGAATCAGAAGCTAAAATTGTAATATGCCTATCGTAACTGGCATTGTGGTTACCAGAGCAGGTGGTAATTTCTGTCCTTAGTTGCTAAATCTTAAACAGCAAACCTTGAAATAGTCCCCCCCCCCTTGTAGGTTTTTAGGTGATTTTAAAATCAGAGGGCAAGTTCCAGAGCTATTAACTTGTGTTTTCAAAAGCTTATTTTATCATCTAAAAATCTATTTGCCAGACTTGATTTCTTCAAACTTTTATGGTTTCTAGGTAATTACAGAGTTTGATCATTACCCCATTTTTACAGAGGAGTTCTATTTATTTCAGTTACACTACATTAGACAGAAATTTGAGTAGCTGTTTCCTCTTTGATAATGAAAAGATCTTTATATTTTACAGCCTGTCAGTGTAGCAATCATGTCATTAACTTTTTGGATTTCATGAAGCTGTAATCCTGAACACACTTACTAGGAAGCAAGTACCACTGAACACGGTGAGACTTCTGAATGAACATGCACCAGAATTTTCTGTTCTTGCTCTACTCTGTGAACATTCAGAAACTCGTAAACCTATCTTTGCTTGCCATTATTGTTTATACAGGTCACAAGAGACTAGGACTACCAGTTTTCATCCTGTTTGAACGATCATATTATTAAGTCCAATTATACTATTACCTTTGGGCATGCAGCCCATTCAATCCTCCCTTTGCTGCACAAGCAAACCAGGAAGGCTCTAATTAACCATAGGTTGCTGTTTTATCTGCACTGAGAAACTATGGTTACCAGCTTCAGAACAAGCGAGGATATTAAGCCATAGTTGAAGCTGGTTTCAGATCTGAGCTTGCTCGGGAACTGATAATCGTAGTTGCCAGGGTTTGGACAAGACAGGACCCTGTAAATTAAAGGCTTCCTGGTCTGGTTGTACCATGAGTGGAGGAGCAAAGTTGTTGTGTATGCTGGCAAAAGGTTTGTTCCTATCTCATATTAAGCCAAGATACAGTCACCTGAACATGGCCCTTGTCTCAGGCATGGTCTCTCTTGAGATTTCATGATGAATTCCTGTAAGTCTTTCTCAGCTCTTTTTAACATGCTAAGACAGCAAGTTTTTTCCTCATTATCTTTCAACATTGTAAAATAAGTAGTTGACATGTTTGGAGTCTGGACCTTGGATGTAGGTGGGCAGAAGTGATATAAATTCACTGATGAAAAGATAATCCTATTAATAAGCAAGGTCATAAAAATCTGGATATGTTCTTATATCAGCCAAGATGTATGGTGACAATTCTACAGAAAATTAATAAATTTCTTCAAGATATCAGATACCTTCCCTCCTCAACTTTCACAACTATGGACTTTCTAATCCACTTTTGTCTTGGTAACAGACAGTATCCTTTTTCTCAATTCCTTTGTACTCATTCATTTTTTTTTCTTTTTCTATAGTTAAAGAATGGCCATTATTAAAGTGATAGTTCTTTTCCACTCATGTCTTAAGAGTGATTTCTGTGCTTCATTTCTGTGCTTTATATTTAATTTTACTTTAATCCTGTCACTATACGTTTTTCCATACATTTGGCATCCAGTAGGATATGTTCAACAGAAAAGGAACTCTGCAGAAGATGATGCTGTAGGTAGCCTAGAACTCCCAAAATGGAGCTCCTGAATTTTATTGCAGTGAGTGATAAAGGTTGACTATGATACTGGAGTTGTACATAGAAGTCAAATAAAAGGCTATAGGCACATCACCAACAACTGAGCCATACCATTTTTTTTTTACTGTATTATTTTTCAAACATGTGGGCCACTTTCTTTTTAAAAACAAAAGCAGATCACAAATTAAAAACAAAATAGGTTAAAAGTAAAGGCTACATTAAAAAACCAAAACAAAATGAGTCAACAAAAACTGAGGCTGTCAGAAACCAATTTCAATAGCCTTATATCAATATGTTGCCAGAAATATTTGGTGAATTGGAAAATATCCTTAAAGCCACAAACGATGGGAATCAGTGGGCAACGCATAATATGGTCATGGTGCCAGAACAGGGAAGATTGTGCTTAACAGAATTTCCTGGTTGATCATATGGGAGCTGACATTTCCTAAGGGGTACTGGGACCCAATAGTTTTATGGTTATTGAAATTGCACCTTAAAGCAACTTAGGATACATACTGGAAGCCAGAGCAATTTGGTGAGAACTGATGTAACATGGACCTTAAGAGCTGAAAAGTTGGGAGAAGTGAGAAGAACCATCCAAGTCCTCATTGAAAACTGGAAGCACAACCATTCCTACTAGTTTTAATTTATTAAATTATACTTGGAATAATTGAATAAAAACCTGCCAGTCTCCAAGCATGCACATATATGAGATTTGTTATTCTCTTAGGTCACTGTCAGCTAATAACTGATATCCATTAAAGTGCGCAAAGCTAAAGTAATTACATTTTTCAGTGGGAGTAAACCTGCATTATCGTTCATAGCTTTGCTATTCATTCTGCATTGCTAATACCCACCATTCCAGAAATATTAGGGCTATATGAGAAACTTCAATGATAGCAATACTTAAGAAGTATGCTTGGTGAAATAATTGTGCAGAAGGAGCATCATAATAATTTTGTTCCCTTTGATTAAAATGTCATGTTATTTCAGATAGCTTAGGGCAATAAAGATGTCTGCTTGTATATTTTTGGAACTACAATTAACTTTCCATATCCATGCTAACTCTAACTCTCTCTCTCTCTTCATTGCAATAATAGTTCAAAATTACAATAAGCATCAGAACTGTTATGCATTGATGCTTCTATGCCCACATTTAATTCTTTCCCACATGGAGTTAGAAAATATACCAATCCAACAGAAGTTGGAAATAAGATTTAAAAGGGTCTCATAAGTAGGTATCTGATTTCTTGTGTCTTTCTGTCCAATGTTGTTCAGTGCCCTTCCAAAATGTGCACAAGTCCATTGCAAAAGCAAAATACTAAAAAAACACAAAACAAACAAAAAACGTATAATGATAAATTGCTATCACCCCATCTTACTCCAGTGGATTAGGATTTGTCACACAGATGTTGTACATCCAAATTAATAATCCCACCAGTTGGGGTAGTTCTGACACTGTGTTTACCCCTGCATTTACAGGCGGCGGGGGGGGATTCAATAAAAAAAACCCAAACAAACCAAAACACCACATCTGTCCATCTGTCTGTCATCTATCTATATTATTTCTTGGCCAATTTTAAGTGTGAAATGCTCTCAATGTGCAAGATAGAAACCTCACAAAGTGGATAAATCTGTCTGGCATCCAACTGCACAGCCCTGATTTGGCTTACAAATCTCATGAGGTTCTCGGCTCCGTTTTTGAAGGATGTGTTTTTTATTTACCAAGGAAAGATCGCAGAGCATCACACACACACACACACACACACACTGAAAGAATGTGTGTGTGTGTGTGTGTTTGGGGGGGGGATTTGCAGGGCTGTGCAGGCTAGCCATGTCCCCGCATTCTAATTCCATGCCCACAGTCCAACTCCTGTCTCCTGCTGTGGCTGAAATGCTTCCCCATGCCTTAGGGCGCAATCCTATGCATGTTTAGACAGAGAAAAGGCCTACAACTCCCAGCATGCCCCAGCCAGAAATGCTGGCTGGGGCATCCTGGGAGTTGTAGGCCTTTTCTCTGTCTAAACATGCATAGGATTGTGCCCTTAGGCACAGAATCAGGTGAAAACTGGGCTACAGATTTATTACAGGACAGTTCCTATGACTTTACAGCTGCCTGACTACTGACAGAAAGTGTACCACCTCAGTTTGCCTGCTGGAGAAAATTCAACAGTAAGGAATGACAGGAGGCAGCACATAGCATAGATTCATCCTCTGTTGCCAAACCACCATCTCATGGTGAGGCCATAATGTATTTCAGTTGTGACCAAATTTGGACCTCAAGATCCCTGAGACCTCTTAAAGATCCTCCCTCTTTCCAGGTGTAGCCATCCATGGAGGAAAATATTGTGTTGAAATTGCCAGTCAGTTGTAAGTTAATTTATTCATTTATTACATTTATATCCCACCATTTTTCCTCTTTAAGAAATCCAAGGTGGTGTACGTAATCCTCCTCCTCTCCATTTTATCCTCACAACAACAACCATGTGAGGTAGGTTGGGCTGAGAGTCTACAACTGGCCCAAGTCACCCAGTGAGGTGCTTCCATGGCTGAGTGGGGACTATAACCCAGATCTCCCAGCTCCCAGTCCAACACTCTAGCCACTACACCACACTGGCTCTCTTAAGTTAGGTGAAAAGAAAAGAAAACCTACTATACTTCTCTTGTATCTTCTAGAGGGCATTCCAAGGCCTTTGGGTTAGTTCCCCCACACACACACTGATTACCAAGCATGGGTCAATCAAGTCAATCCTCTCCAGGGGCAATGGCTATCCAGCCTTCCTCAGACTGGCCCTGCCTTATGTTGAAGCAACAGGATCTGGGCTGATGTCCTATGGATTCAGGACGTATTTTTCCATTGGTGAAGAAAGTTTTCTTTCCTTGTCCACCCACTCCCTGTTCTATACCTGACACATCTTAGGGGGTATCTGGTCACACAGTAATGTGGAAGGCACACCCAAATGAGAGGCACACCCATGGCCCACCAGTACTGGACTGATTCACAGCAGCCCAAAACTCTCAGTTGGAACAGTTTATGTCAAGGCATCCTTGCCAGAAGGCTCTGGGCACAGACTACAGCTGTGTGGCAATGACTTCTCAAAATTATCCACCCTATTTGTGGGCAGAGAAATTGGGGGACCAGTTCACCAAATTTCTCCAAGAGGAGGAGAAATTCTCCAACAGTTTCTCAGAAATGGAGTTCACCATTAGCAGTAGCTGTTGCAGAGCTTTTTTCCTACATTTGTTTGGTTGTTTGTTTTTGTTTTTGCGATGCCACCTCAAGTGGCAGAAGAAGCGACTATGTTGACAGTCTGGCCACCATTTTGCATTCTCGGCAATACCCCATACCTAGCATCACTCTGGAGTATTGTGAAAAAAGAAGGTGGCCACCACAAAAAATATAAATAAAAAATGGTGGAGCAAATTTAGGAAAAGTGGCCTTCTATTTCTAGAGAGGTAAGAAAAAGAAAAACCGCAGCATTTTTCTCAGAAAAAAAAATCTTTTGAGAAATTTTGGCACATCTCTAGTTGTCAAAGGTTGTAGCACCTTTCACGGAGTCCCCCAAACATTAAATTTCTGAGGGGTGATTGTGGATTCATCTTATATCTAATGCAGATGCTTCTAATACCACATCTTCCTTAAAAGCCCTGTAGTGGGTGTGTTCAGCTCTAGCTAATGTTGTATTCCAATTTTCCAAAAGCTTTATTCCCATACAAAAAAGCCTTCGTTTTTCTGCCTCACACAGGCTGCTTTAGAATGGTTTTACCATTTATTTCAATGTTTTTGAGCTTGCCTCAACATTCATTGCAAGGTGTCTGAGGATGCTGTGTGTGTTGGCGTCTTCTTTCTATTACATTTCTCTCCATCACTGTCCACTCTCCTTGGCTCCTCACACTTCCTGATCTGAAAAACCCCGTGGGAAGAATTAACTCATCTCATCTTCCCCGGGTTTTAACTGAAGTGCTGAGGAGGGATGTCGCCGGAGTCTGAGAAGGGAGTGGAGTCCAGAGGACTCCCCGCTACTTGGCCTCCCAGATCCCAGTCCGTAGACTGCTGCACTTGCCCAACTTGGCACACATCTCATCGGGCAAGTGCAGCAGTCCCCGCTGATCCACTGAGCCACCTTTTTGCGAAAAAATGGCAGCTTGGTTTTTCACAGAAGTAATTACAGAAACCCCACACTCTACCCATAAGAATTTCACCAAAATTTTCTCTTCTTTTAACATTTTTTGAAAGCGACTCCTTTTCTATCAAACTATATGAGAGTGGTCAGAAAAAATGAGGAAGAAATTTTCAGCACAACACTAGTGCAGATGCCCTCAGGCAGATGCCCTAACAAGCCTGTGGCCTCTGGGGTTAATGTACATTTCCAACATTTCCTTGGGATGCTCTTCAGAAGATAAAGAAAACAGGAGTTTGTGGTAAGAAACTTCCTATTCTTAGATCATGAAGCATGAATGACTTTGCCATATAGACTCCAGTGGTCAGTAGGCAAGCACAGTCCATGCAGTACTGTGCAAACATTTTTGTTTAAGAGCTGAACTGCCATTTTCAGATGCTTTGTTTGAATACTTAACTTGCAAAATATTTCAGGAGTATTTACTTTCTACTTCAGCTGTTACCTTTCCAAACATATTAGAAAATATCCCTGAAAAAGTGTTAGAAACCATTCATTTATTGAACTATTTGGTTTGTTCAAGAGAAAGTGGCACTGGACTTAAAGTAAGCAATGTGGGTAGTGTTGGGTCAGTTGCACTTATATAGGTTAGGAAAGCATTTATCCTCATAATAAAACTCTTGTTTGCTGTAGAATCAAAGCTAATTATATAATAAATCACCTTTTGACTACACAAAATTTAGGGTATGATTTATTTATTCATTTATTTATTTAAACTGCGGGTGAAACATAACCAAAGATTTTTTTACTGTGGAAGGAGAAATGACTATAACATAAATTTACTAGAAGTTTGCCCGTTAAAAATATATACTGGAAATAAGTTAGAATAAAAGTTAATTGTGAACCCAATAGATTTCTTTTGAAATAATGGATGAAGTGAACCTTATCATTGACTTGACTGGTTGTTTGCTTCTATATGTTTCTGCAAAGGGATAAATATGTCAGACACTATCTAACATCTTGCCTTGTACTCTGATTTATACACCCAGAACTTTTATGCCCCATTTTTTTCAGTATTGGAAAATTTTCCACAGTACTTCCGTTGGTTCTGAATTAACAATATATGTCAGAGAATGTAGCAATCCTCCCTATCACAGGCCTCTGAGCAGTGGGCACATATTAGAGGCCCCCAAGTATACAACAAAATTTCTAGACTATAGCAACATTTTACAGACTGAATGTATCTAAACGTAAAAGCATTAAAATGAGCAATCATTTAAATTCAAGCCTCTCCTTGAGAAGGCTGATATTGCCACAGTTATACACAGTCTGATTACTTCCAGATTAGATTGCTGTAACATGCTGTGCATGCTGTTCTTTCAAAAGTAAGCCAAAACTGTGATTGGTGCAAAATGCAGCAGCTAACCTGCTGACAGTGGTACTGCCAGGAATGGGGTGGGGCGGTGCTTTCTATGTGGCTGTCAGGGGTGTTTCTGAGTGCAGGGAGTGGGGTAGCAGTTCAGATTCTGATTCTGAAGGAGAACCACCAGACATGGGGGAGGTGTTTTCCCAGGCTAGACCAGACATGACTGGGCCGGCTTCTCAGGTTACAAATGTCCAGCTGGCTGAGGATGAGGGTCCCTTTTCACACACCCCTGTGAGAGGCAGCAAACAGAAGGAGGCGGGGTTTGGGGAGTCTGATCTAATAGATGCCAGGTGCAGGCACAGAGCAAAGAAAGAGAAGGCAGGGGTGGAACTTAGACAGTCTACCCTTTTATCTTTGCATGAGAAGCTGCACTCAGAAGCCTCACAAGAGGGGGTACCTCCCCCCCCCTTAAGTTAGGCTAGTGAGACCGCCTTCCTCTTCAAATGGCGAGCAACTTTCTAAACTTCCTTTTGAGTTCCCCTGAAGGCATTCCTTTGTAGACTGAGAGTCGCTGAGAATTTGCATCTGTATGACCCTGTGAAGTAATGGATTAAAAGCTGTAGACTGAAGCCTCTCGTCTGTGTTTGTTTTCGGTGTTGAAATAGAGTGGGGGTAAAGGAATCCCAACAGCGTCCCCCTACACAGGCCACACTCCTATACTGGCTACTCCATTTTTGCCTGGTTTTTTTTTACCTTTCATTGGCAGAGGGACTGCTTTTTTCACTCACTCCCTGTACAGATTCCTACCACTACTGCCCTGTTGTTGTTTTTCTTTCAACCTTTGGCCAGTAGCATTCTCCTCCCTTCCTGGCTAGCTAGAGTAGTAGCATGATCTGCAAAGCAAAGTTCCACACTGGACAACTCTGAGACTGCAGCCATGCACCATTTTGATGTAAATCATTTCCCCCAAAGTGAGAGTGACTTGGCCCGCCCCCACATAGTGCCCTCATTGGCTGCATAACCCCAAAGGTGGCATCTAATTGGCTTAGGTCACTTCCATTCTTCTTCTGGGGGAAAATGATTTAAATTTGAATGGCATGCAGTTGCAGCCTTGGCTGCTAGAGCAATGCTTCACTGTGTATTGCAAAATGGATTTCTACTCTAGGGAAAATACATTTTGACATGGTCAACATTGTAACAGAAGCGTTTGAAAATGTTTTCTAGTACTGAAGAAATGTTACATCCTCCTGTTGATTACTTGGATGTTCCACATTACACCCTTTGGCTAAATGTTTGCTATGCGCATACTGTTGTGGGATGATTTTCCCGCTGTGGAAACTTGTGCTATTGCTTTGATGCTGCATGAAGGCTGGTATCTGAAAGTTCAGATGTTTTGTCCAAAAATGTCTGATATGGTTTAAGCTCCTGAATGACTTGTGAAAATGATTAGATGTAACTGTGAAACAGGGTGTTCAGTGTTGTGCTATGAATGCAAACAAAATGGCTTACCTTGCTTAACCACTTTTGGTAACTGCCGAGTAAGTGGAGGAGGCAACGGTTTGACAATGGAATATGAAGTCAGTAATTGTGATGAATAGAGGATGGGGATACAGACAGGGCTTTCTTATTAGGGAAAAGTCCAGACTATGGAACGCCTTATCCCAGGAGGCCCAGATCAGTATTTCTGTGGGTGTATTCAGGCATCAGTTTAAGACTATTTTGTTTAGATGAAAATTCTTCCCAATTCTAAACTTCGGGTTGCTGTGTAGGTTTTTGCTGCTTTGCTGTTGTTTTATGTTATTTCACTAATTTACACTGTGTCCAATTGTTAGCCATGAAGGTCTTATATTATTGGATAGAATGAGTGGGGTATAAATCCTTTTAGAAATAATAAGTTTCAATTAAGCTTGATTCAAATGCTTATTTAACACTATGAATATATGGTTGTACAAAGGCTATCATCAAGGAACGGAAACCCAGTTATTATTACAGCATGGTTTAATGTTTTACAATCTTGTTCCATATGGACTTTGTAAAATGTAAAATAAAGTAATTGTGTGGGTGATTTGATATCAGACAGAAAGATATGGAATTTTGACAGGGGCAGCTTGCTATGCAGGGTCAAGAGCACCTGCATCTATTGAAATGCTCTTTTTAAAAGCAATTATTATACATGCAGGAACCTTGACTGTCTCTGTATCTGCCTGTATCCCCCTATCTAATACTTTGGAACATTTATGTACATCACATTGCACTTTTCTGTATTCTGCTATACTTTGACAGCACAAACCGCCCACCCCACTCCCAATGTTGCAGTATTTATGATCTTTGTTCTCAAGCAATTCTGAAGATTCCCAGCTGCATTCTTGAAGATTTTTACTCCCCTTAATTTCTTTTGCCATGTATGATTGATACCCTGAAGGACAGGTATCCTAAACTGTCTACTTCTCTGAGTATCAGTATATAGTGCTGGGTTCAGAAAAAAATATTTTCACACCAAACAAAAACGTCCCCATCTACTAGTGATCCTAGTTGCTTCTCCTTCTCCTGTAGCATGTGGTTTTGCTTAATGAATCTGTTGATCTTTGTTTAGAAAGCACTTTAACGCTGTTGTTCATGTTCTTGGCTTTCTTTATTATTAGCCTTAATGTACAGAGTATCTTGTACAAGAATTTGGGTAGTATCCTATTGTGCCAGTGCATTCTCAGGAGTGACCACTTGTGTAACAATTTTGCAATTCTAGAAAGAACCTGAAAAGAGTGGAAAAGCTTGTTTTTGGAATGGAGTAGGTCAGCAGAGTTCACAGAATAGAGCTCCACTGACCTGTCCTGATCTGGAAATGAGTGTGTCTGCTCTTTCCAGGGTTTGTTTTTAGAAGAGTGAAATCCCTATTGCACAAGCAGTCGTTCCCATGAGCGCAATGGAACTAGCAAAGGTAGAGCAGCCCCATTGGTTACTGCCCTTTGGAATTTATTCTTAGATTAATTTGTCATTCACTTGCTCACCTATGCAAATCAGCATGTTCTCTTGGAAGGCTGGACTATCTCTCTGTCCCACCGCTCTTCCTCCAGCTGCTGACATGGTGGTACTTTTATCCACAATACCTTTTCTTTTCTTTTCTTTTCTTTTCTTTTCTTTGAAAACATTTTTTATTTATTTTGTCTTTATAAATGAAATAAACAATACCAACAACCTGATCAATAACTACAGTTTCCCCACAATGCAATATTCTTATGAAGACAACAGTAACAAAAAGAAAAAGAAAAGAAAAGAAAAGAAAAGAAAAGAGGAAAAGAAAAAAGCAATCTTCCTCTTTCCTCTCCCCTCTTCCCTCTCCTCTTTTAAATGGTTAAATTTAAACTCCAATACCCACCGGCTTCAGATGCCATTCTATTTTAAAAACTATACCTATATCATTAGCAATATTACAATTCAATAATCAACCTTACATTTCAATATAATATCATCAATCTTATAGTTATATCAAGAAAATAGGCCTACAATTCATTCCCAGTAACCATATATTGCCCTTAAGTTAAAATATAATAGCAATAATAAAGCTTAACAATTCAACCAACCAAAAATATTACTGAGTAATCTTATAGTAATAATAATAATAATAATGATTAAAAGAAAAGAAAATATGAAATTATGTTATATAATAATAAAGTTTGAAAGCAACCTTACAACCATCAGTGATATACGTATTTTATATTGGATATATAAATGAGTGTGTTCAATACAATATATTTGTAATGCAGCATATCATATCTATTTTGGAAAAAGAGAATTTAAAGAAAAATAAAAAAGGGGAAAAAATGAAAGGAAGTAAACGGATATATGTATAATCAGATATCTTCTGGCCTAGTCTAAATCGTGTAGACTAAACATAAACAGTTAACAAAGCTTATTTAAAATTCCAGTTCATGGGGCTGGAACAGAAATCTCACACATTTTTACATTCAGCCATGCCTCCTTCGTTTCATGGTTTAGGAACTTTTTCATCTGACCTTCAGAAACAATGCAAAATGTAGCAGGATATTTTAAATAATATTGTATGTTCATTTGTTTTGCCATATTCTTCGTCTTGATGAATTGCTTTCTTTTATTTGCCACCTCTTTGATGTAATCTGGAAACAACATAACTTTATCTTGTTTCCAAAAAAGACTTCCACCCTCTCTTGCCAAATGCAGGATATAATTCTTTGTGGAGACTCTTGCAAATTGAACTATAATCATATGGTCAGTCCCTTTAGCATTTGGCACATGAAATGCCTGCTCAATATCAAGTAAATAATCAGATGGCACAGGGAGTATCTCATGCAAAAGCTTGTCCACAAAGGTGGGCAAATTTACATCAGTAGGCAGATTTTTAATCCCAATAATATGTACATTGGATCTGCATGTGAAGGCCTCCAATTGAGAAATTCTGGCAGAGATATTTTTGAAAACAGCTTGTGTCATAATTTCATTTGTTGTGAGCCTATCTTGTAGCTCGTTAACTTTCGTCTCCATTTTTTTCCAGGAAGCATTAATTAGATCCACAGCTCCTTGCAGGATGGTGATGGAATTTGGGATTAAATCCAGTTTCTTGGCTTGCTCCACAAATTGCAAAGATAAAGTTTTTATCAAAGTAAATAATTCCCCTATATCTTCTGTTCTTGGAGCTTTTGACAAAGGTGGTATGGGAGGAGTGGGCGGCAATGCAACCCCCTTTCTTCTCCTCAGTGTAGCCAAGTTTCTCTTCAAACAAATCTTGCAGGTCCTCAAATATTCTCAAATATTGTTGATATTCTTAAGCCATCCCTCAGGTGTTGTTGATATTTCTTAATCCATATATTACAAATGGAACACATCAGCCCTGTTTTCTCCTATTAAATAGGAGTTTCAGCACAGCTTTTTGCAGTGGTTAAGCTCTGGGAAGATAATCCTGGAATCCAGCCCTCCCACTGCCTCATGGGGAGTACTTTTCTCCAAGATGTTATTCAGAATGCTGCCTTGCCCCCCCTTTAATTCCAGGGGGGAGATTAAAAGATTTTTTAACCTTTTAAAAAGGTGTCTGAGATAGCGTCCTGCAGAGACTCCGCGGGATGCTGTGAGGGCGACATTGGTTCCCTGACTACCAATACCTTTTCTTTTCCATATACTCACTAAATGCTCAGATGAGAGAAGGGATATTTTAAGTTGCAACCAGAAATTTATCTATGATAGACGATATATTTAGATATGCAACTCCTTCATAATGAAGTTATTTCTCGAAGGAATGGAAGAGAAAATGTTTCTCAGATATCAGTGTATTAGATCACTAGACATGAATGTTCAAAAGGCTAACACTTCTGCCATCTATATAATTTCTTGTTTCTCAGTCCACAGACTTCAGGATCTGACTATATATTCAACATCCAGGAAGGGAAGGGAAGGGTCTCTGGCCAGAAACCAGTGAAAAGAGGCTGCGTTGCTCACATAGGAGCATTTAGGCTCCCATTTTCATGCAGCAGCTCCTGTGCCCCTACTCCCAAGAAATTGGCGCCCAAGGTTTAGGACATCCAGGATAGCACCCCATAAGGTACAAGCCAGTTCTGTCTATGGATGTCAAAGAAATCCTCAATTGATTCAAATGAGTTCACATTTTATGAATCTGCCCTGCAGACTCTGCAGTGAACCAACATTTTCTGATTTGAGCAGATTCTGCAGACTTGCCATCTAGTGTTGTGTGTGTGTTTTTAATTTGGGGGTGATTTGCACAGTGCAAATGCATATTTGCAAACAGGAACAAAATTATCCAATAAAATTCTGATTCCGTCAAGGAGCAGATGATGGAATGAAAGGTGCCCAACAATCCACAAAACACAGAAGAATCAGATTTAATGAAATCTTTACATCTCTAGTTCTGTGTGAAGCAATTTTTTAATCCCCCTTCCCTGAGCTTTCTGCTCCAAAGGAGAGGGTTTGGATCTCACCTCTTTTCTTTCGAGAAGTTTTGTTCAGTCCCACATGAAAGGTCATTCTTGTCATTCTGATAGTCAGCTAGATTTAAATCATAGCAATAAATTCTGCTTGGTACTAGATGCCAAAACTTACATACGTTGACACAGAGTCTACAACTAATGCCATTAATTACATGAGGCTTAATTTTGTTTACACAAATTTATATAATTTTGTTAAAGCCATTCTCATTTAATGCTTAATGTTCCCACCCTTCTTTTTTCTGCTTGAGGAATACTCCTTGATTGAGAAAACATTTACTTTGGAAATATTTTTTTATAAAGCATGTCCCAGATAACAAAATTATACAAATTTTGAAGTTAAAAAAATATCATTCACACATGTCAAATTTAAAGCACACACTTTACAAGTAGCCTTTTTTTAGTTTACTTTTCCTTTTAATTTTATTTACTGGAATTCATGGCTGGAATGTTTTGAAAATGCATGGTAATACTAACCCACATAAGCCCAAACTGAGTTTTAAGCCAGTATATATTAAAATACTTTTAATTAGCCTACTTGACCCTGGTGTTATGGACAGGGATACCACTATCATGTTAAACAGCAAGTTGAACAAAATTATTAAGTAGTCACACAGAATGAATCTGAATATGCAATACTTAAAAGTCAATGGGCTTCTCATACAGTTAGTCACTGTTCAGTGTGAAGAAAGGTGGCAAAATTGGGTATTAAATGAGAATGGTTGTAACTATATAAACTAAATTAAACCATGTTGAAAATTGCATATATTAAAAATGAGCTCTGTCCTACATAGCATAATGGAAAATGCATCATTTAACTCTAATTCTCTCATCCTTTTTTCCATGGAATTGTTTTTTGAACTTTGTTCATTTTTCATAAGATAATGCTCCAAATCAGTGTAATTGCTTGAGCAATACTCCTTGATTGAGAGAGAGATTACTTTGGAAATAGTTTTACAAAGCATGTCCCAGATAATGAAATTATAGAAATCTAAAAGATCAGAAAATACCATTACTACTACTACTACTACTACTAATAATAATAATAATGTAGCAATTATTACATTATTAATTACAACAACAACAACAACAACAACAACGTAACCATTATTGGAATACTGGAATATTTTTCAGTAAAATGTGCTGAACTTCTTACATTTCTTATTACAAGTGAAATTGGATATAATTGTATAGGGCTAAAGTCAGCCATTTTGGGAAGCACAACACAAAGCAAATGCATCCAAACTACAGTTTGCTTGAAGGGGTATGGGCATATTGGTTCATACTTCCATCTATGGTGAGAATGTCCAACACTGCAGGAGCTCTGAAACATAGTTGTTGATTACAGGCAGGAATTTTGCTGCAATGGAGAGCCCACCAGGTCCAAATAACTCAGTCTGAGGCTGAGGCATTGTGAGTGAGGTGGCCCTAGTGACCACTTGGACCACCACAGCATAGGCATTCTGTGAGGAAAGAGCCCTCAGCGTGAGGAGGAGGAGGTGGTGGCACAGCTCAAACTGTGACATCGCCAAATAGGGCTGGGAAAGATACTTGCCTGAAAGCCTAGAGAACCACTACAAGTCAGTGTATATGATACTAAGCTAGGGGGATCTGTCTTGATATATGGTAACTTCCCTTCCCACCAGAAAAACCCTTTGCATGTTTTGGCTAACTCACATACAAGCCGATACAGTAATGCAAGAATAGCTGTACTACTGTTCATGTTTGTATCAGATATTAGCATCAGTGCAATAAGCTGAATTGTTCTTTCATACCTGATTCAGAGCTTAATCTTGTGAGTTGCTGCCCTACCCCATCATCTCTAACTGTTAACAATTAGTCCTCAAGTTCAGATAAAGAATCATACATTATTGTAAATGAAATAATAATAGTCAAGAAGACTATTCTGACTGTAAGAATTATTTTAGCTTTCATTTTCTTGTTAAGTGAAGATCCAAAGACCAGTAATAGTATAAGAAAAGGATGACAGAACTCAATGGAAAAATCTGAGGACAAAGTATTGGTACTTTTTTTAAAAAAAAATGAACTGCTAAATGATTCAGGAACATACAGATATTTGAGTTATTGTGTCTAATTTAAGTTCAAGATGTTCCATTGTCAGAAAAACTTAGTAAATTGGTACTGGGAATTTCTGAGTAAATCATTCTGATAGAATTGTACAGATACAGCAAAGCCTACCTAAATAAGTGATGACTAAAAAGATGAATGTGTAAATCACACACATAAATCCTTCTGCATTCCATTTTTATAGATCCTATGTGCAGACTAACACTGTATATCAGCATTATTTTGCAACTGCCAAAATTTAAAACAACAACAAAGAACTTGGCTTTCCGGGAAGGAAATCTGTTAGTGTATGGACACAAAATAAGCAAAAGTACTTTGCACGTTTGTTTCAGTGGGCAGTATCCAAAGCTGTCATTCAGCAAATTCAACAGCCCTAGTGGAGCTAGGCTGAATCTTTCCATTGCACAAGTGCTTGTGCATTATGCTTGCACACCTGGTTGTGCAAGTGGTTGTGCTTTGTACAACTGTAACTATGGTTGGATTTTCCTCTTGTGCATAGTTTGGAACCTAGTTTCTGGTTTCTGCTAGCACAGCATCATCTGTGCTAGCAGAATGATACAGTTGGATACTGTCCAGTGAATCTGGCATTTTTGACAAATGATTTACGCCAGGGGTGGTCAGGATTTTGGATGATGGGATCTACTTTGCTTTTCATTAGAACCCAAGGTCCACCAACTGACACCAGATGCAAAATAGTGGTTTAACAAGGTGAACCTAGAACATGGACCTAGAACAAGATGCCTCAGTTAGAGTTTGATGAATTTGTCAAGCTCAATTTCACTCAGATTCTCATTTTTTTTCCCAATGTGAAGTTCATTCTGTCGCAGTTCCACCTCAGATTATGACTTTTTTTTTGTCTGCATGAGTATTTGGCCACAGTTTTGTAAAAAATGCACATTTAAAAAAAAAATCTGCAAATTTTTGTAAAGCTTTTCCCCAAATGTATACATTTTTGTGCAGATTTGTATCAATCTGGAAGCCTGATCCACTCAGGGCCCAGTCAAAACAGATTCTTCAGATAATGAGATGAAACAAGACCACTTGTGTAAAAGAATGACATACAGTTTATTGAATACAAAGTTCTAATATGGATGTAAAATATAAGCAATAAATGCAACAGAAAGTTTACACATGCCCCTCCATTGGTAGATCACAATCCCCTCAATGTGTGTTGCATTAGTTCCCTGGTGTCATGTTTCAATGCTGGCAAGAGCCTTGAGCAAGGCACAGATAGTCCCAGGAGTAGTGGCGAGAGAGCAACCAGTTCAGTCCAGGGTAGGGATGTATGGATTCCCCACCATCCGTTCCGGTGGGGAATCTGCCCGGGGGAGGAGGCGAACCGTTCCTCCCTCCTGGAATCCTCCGGAGCAGCTCCGCTCTGTGAGGATTCTGCAGAGTTGCCTGGCTTGAGGGCCACTTACCTGGTCCTGGACCCCTTTGCCTCCGTGCCGATTGCCATGTTGCTTAAAAAGTGGTGATTGGCAGGATGTGCCCATAGACTTATATGCAAAATAGAGCCATGAATCTTGTGTATAAGTCTATGGGCACATCCTGCCGATCGCCATTTTTTTAAAAAATGGTGATCAGCATGGAGGTGAACGGTTCTGGTTAAGGAAGCAGCCAAGAGCTGTTCCACACAGAATCTTCCTGGAGTGGAGGTAAGTGGGGCCGTCCCACCCCGGATTCCTCATTTGAATCCGTGGTGGATTTCTCTAACATCCCTAGTCCAGGTTTATACACAGGAATTCCAAGAAGGTTTTGTAGGCACCAGCAGAGGTGAGGTCAAAGCAGTCCAAAGGTCAGTTCACAAGCATCAGTTCTATCAAGTGTCAAGGCCAGTCAGGGGGTGTCCGAAAGCGTCGTGCTTGTGGGTAGCCGAGGGTCTAGGAGCCTGTCAGGTCTGGTGTCTTGAAATGCAATGCCGAGGTTAAGGCGCTGTTGTTCGCAGTAGACAGCTGGCGTAGGCTGGGCTGATTTATAGCTGGTTGTTAACCAGCACAACTGGCTAAATAGGTCAGTGTGTTGCTATTGAAGGAGGCCCCATGCTGTGACTTCCTTTGTTCTTTTGCTGCTCGTATCTGATTCTATGCCGTTCAGAGGGATGGATTCTCTCAGGCTCTGCTTCCAGCAGTTGAGGGAATTCAGGAACTGTTCAAGAGGGGCCAGATTGCTCCCGTAATGTTTCTAGGGAAGTACTGTCAGCCAAGGCCTCCTGTTCCTTGCTTAGCTCTGGCTGGGGCCCATTGTGCTAGCTGTCCCCCTCATCTTCTTCCTCAGATGAATCCTCCTCCAGGTAGGGCATGACACCGGGATGCAATAGAGTGTCACCCCAAGGTTCAACAGGAAGGCAGGTGCTCTCCCTCCTCTCAAAGTGAGAACAAAGATTTTATAGGTGTCTCTCCTCAATTCCAAAAACTGGCAGGAAAAAACACACTGGGAAACAAATCACTCCCCTCAAGAGAAGGGGGATGGGAAACTCTCAGTTTCTCACAGGAAAATAAAACAACATCCTTATCTCAAAAGGATGAGATAAGATGCCAAAGAGCCTTGATCTCGCTCTCTGCCTCCCTAGTACTATTTATGCTGTGTGCAAAGAAGAAATCTACTTCTAGCATGGCCACAGTACAATGCCCAATATACAGGGCTATACAGGTCTTTATGCACTACAAACAGCATATAGGATGCTGTGTTACTTCACACCTGAACTCATTGCCATTCTTCCAAAACCAAATCCAACACAACACTTTCACAAATGTACACAGTTTTCCCATTAAATAAAACATTTTTGTACACATTTTTGCAAATATACGCACTTTTGTGTGCAGTTTTCGAAATGTATGCATTTCTGGGAACTGCACTGTACATTTTGTGGACCGCTTAGGGATATTTTTTAAGCATGGTAAGTGATATACAAACCTATTTTAGAAATAGTAATAATAATATTACTTTGGAAATGTATGGATTTTGACAGTGAACTGTGTTCTGGTTCATGTTTAGGTTCGGGAAGTGAAAATTTGGTAAGTTTGCTTTTAAATGCAAACCGAATGAATTTCTCACCCATCCCTAGTGCCTCTGACCACATGCTCAGTTCAGGAAGAACCAAATAGAAGCTTCAAAATCCTATTTTAATATCTTTGGGTAACAGAAAGAGTTGCTGAGGATGAGGGATAGGCAGTGAAAGGTGTTCAACTGCAATTCCATCTTAAGCTAATTTTGCAGCAATAATGTACATTCAAATGCAAATCTGTTATAGAAGCACTGGGGAAGGAGTAAAAAGAAAAAAAGAAAAAGGACCAGTTTAAATTCCAGCATTCGCATTTATGTGGAGAGCCTCCGTGGATACAGGAGGCTCTCCTTCTCACAAAGCCTCCCTCCCAAAATAGAGAGGGATAGATATGATCAAGGAGAGGAGTAGGGCTAGAGTGCCGTCTCTCCTCACACGTTTATTTTAACCCCTTTTAGAATGCCTGGTAGGGATAGTCAAATGTGTTTGTGGTGATGTGTCCATGCATGACAGTAATGATCTGAGATTTAATAAGTGACTTTTTAAACTTCTGTATCATTAGTCATGGCACAATAATTTTGTATCATCTGATGTCATCTGATCTAGGTTAAAACGCAAGGACATTAATTACCCTAAGATAAAAATGTCCATGCTTCTTCCAGTACAGCTTGAAATTATTGTGTCGTTAGCAACAGCTGTATTTGTGGCCTAAGTAGTTATGGTTGACTGGATGTTCCATATGTTAGGAAAAGTTAGTGCCACAAAGTGGAAAGGGAGGTATTATTTACCCAGACCACCCAATTCCTGTGATTGAGGAAGAAATTAACAGAGGGAGCAATCCTATGGCCGCTAGACAGCTGCTAGACTAGGGATGTCATGGGTGCCGGTTTTGGTGGGCACATAGACTTATATGCAAAAAGCGCTGTGAATCTCCCATAGACTCTAATTTACAGAGCTATTTTGCATATAACTCTGAGGAAAAGTGCTGCTGATCGCCATTTTTAAAAAAACAAAACAAAAAAAACATGGCAATCGGCACAGAGATGAACAGGCCTGGCTAAGTTGTGGGCTGCTCATTGAGCATGGAGGGGGCACTTGACTGCAGGCCAGAGGGCCAGAGAACAGGGGGAAAGCTCAGGGGTGCCCGGAGAACCCTAACTGGGATTTGTTCTCACATCCCTAGGCTGGACGGCCATAGGATATGGTGTTTTCCGGGAACTGACCTCAGAGCCTATGCTCTGAGGTCGGTTCCTGGAGAACCAACCTCCCTTCATTTCTGCGCTGCCTCGGAGGTAGGGATGGGGGAGAATTTCTCCCCGAAACTTTGGGGGGCCGGGTGCCAACGCATTCGGTCCTCCGAAGGTTCGGGGAGAAATTCTCTGCCCCCCCGCCCCCCACCCCCCCCGGATGGGACTTACCTTTCACGAATGTTGCTCCTGGCAGCGGGTCCCGGCGGCAGTTTGGCAAGTCTTCGTCAGGGGCGGGAGCGGCAGCCGGTCTTTTGACCGGCTGCCGCCGCCGCCATTACAAGAAAAGTAAAAAAAAATAAAAAATGCCCCTGTGATAGGCTACGTGATGATTAACGTAGCCTATCATGGCTGACTTTGCAGATCTAGCCGTGATAGGCTACCTAAATCATTACGTAGCCTATCACGGGGCTTTTTTTTTTTTTCTTTTGAAGTTCGCGGCTGGGGAGACAGGGCGCTTCTCCCCGGCCTGAATTTCGGCCGGGCGAGGTGGGAAGCCTCCCCCCAGGCCTGAATTTCAGCCGGGCGTGGCAGGAAGCCTCCCCCCCCGGCCTGAACTTCGGGGGGAGAAGCAAAGCGCCTCCCCCCCACCGCGAAGCAAGCTGTGAGACCAGGTAAGTGACTTTCGTACATCCCTACTCAGAGGCAGCGCGGAATGGCCTCATCCTCTGTGCTTGCAAGAGGAGAGTGGAGCGGCTGGAAAGGGGCATGGCTGGGGGTGTTCTGGGGCAGGGAGAGTGTAGCTGCCTGTACGACACATCCTATATGTTGTACAGCAGCCTCCTTCCCCACTCCGCGCTCCCATGCCTAGACAGCCGCAATCAGCTGTCTAGCTGAAAAAGCAAGGCAGGAGAAGCGTGGAGGGAATGATCCCCTCCATGCATCTCCTGCCCTGCTTTGGACAGGCGGTCGCCTCTGAGTTTGGAGGCTGTCGCCTATCTAGATAGGATTGTGCCCTAAATCATAAAAATGCTGTCTATTCAGATGCAGGAAGATTATCTAGCTTAAGGCCAGGTACACAGTCAACAGCCATATGATCTTTCTCCCATATTCACAATAGTGTGGAGACATAATTATATGCACTTTTCTGTTATATATGCTCATTCTGTGTTGTGATCGGAAAACATAATTGTGATTGGAGCAGTTATCAGAAAATATCATCAGATAAGTTCATATGCCATCAAAACAGATTTCTCTAGGTACTCTTCTACAGATTTGTGTAGTGAGCTTGACCTTGTAATAATCATAGTTTACAAAATTATCTTTTCTGCAGTTTCACTGTCAGTTGGAACTGGTGCAGACATGCATCTACATCACCTGATGGCTCTATGATACTGAATGGAGGAGCATTCAGTCATATGAACCTACAGCTGGAGTGGTATGAAACCTGGAAACAACACTTAGAACCTCTGTGAAAAGTACCCCATAATGGTTGTGGTAGTGCACATTTCTGGGAAACATAGCATGGAAATCAATTACCAATAGGGCAGGGGAAAGCAAGCCCCTAGCTCCCCAGGAGAAGGGAAGATGAAAAACCGTTGGAAAAAGGGGGACTGTCTATCACAAAATGTGAACAGTTTCACAGAATGTGGAAAATCTATTAGCTCAGTGTAGAACAGTGCTTAGTTTCTGACAAGTCTTGCAGTGAACCTTGCTGCTGGGATCTGCAGCAGAGCCCTCAGCAAGGCCTATGAAGCCAAGTTAGCATCCACATAGAGAGGTCTGAGGAATTGCTACTAAAAACTGCTGTTTCTCCACCTGGGTTGTGTTGCCCCTTGCACCCTCTGCCACCCACTGCTGCTGCTGCACCATTCAAATTCTCAGTGGCAGCAAAACTATCAGTTGTTTCCCACCAATTGTTGGTAGTAAATCATTACGAGAAGCTAAAATGGCCAATTTTAGCTCGTTTTCAAGTTAAATTTGGCCTTTTTAGACTTCTGAAGGGGGTGGAGGTGGGGATGGTGGTGCTCGTTATTGTTCAGTCATTAAGTCGTGTCCAACTCTTTGTGACCCCATGGACCATAGCACGCCAGGCCTTCCTGTCCTCCGCTAGTATGACCTAGTATGAGACGTGAGTGTTGTTGAACCAATTGGAAACAGTGACCACAGTGCTATCAGATGTTGTTGTTCAGTCGTGTCTGACTCTTCGTGACCCCATGGACCATAGCACACCAGGCCTTCCTGTCCTGTGCTCTCTCCCGGAGCGTGTTCAAGTTCATATTCATTGCATCGGTGATGCTATCTAGCCATCTCATCCTCTGCCGTCCCCTTCTCCTTTTGCCTTCAGTCTTTCCCAGCATCAGGATCTTTTCCAGGGAGTTTTCTCTTCACATTAGGTGGCCAAAATATTGGAGCTTCAGCTTCAGTATCTGTCCTTCCAATGAGCACTCAGGGTTGATTTCCTTTAGGATGGACTGATTTGACCTCCTTGCAGTCCAGGGGACTCGTAAGTGTCTTCTCCAGCATCACAGTTCGAAAGCATCAATTCTTCAGCGCTCAGCCTTCCTTATATTCCAGCTCTCACAGCCATACATTACTACTGGGAAAACCATAGCTTTGATTAGACGGACCTTTGTCGGCAAGGTGATGTCTCTGCTTCTTACTATGCTGTCTAGGTTTGCCATAGCTTTCCTCCCAAGGAGCAAGCATCTTTTAATTTCATGGCTACAGTCACCATTCTGTGGTGATCTTGGAGCCCAAGAAAATAAAATCTGTCACTGCTTCCATTTCTTCCCCTTCTATATGCCAGGAAGTGATGGGGCCAGATGCCATGATCTTAGTTTTTTTTAAGGTTGAGTTTCAAACCAGCTTTTACACTCTCCACTTTCATCCTCAACAAGAGGCTGTTTAGATCCTCTTCGCTTTCTGCCATTAGGGTGGTATCATCTGCATATCTGAGGTTGTTGATAATTCTCCCGGCAATCTTAATTCTGACCTGTGATTCATCCAACACGGTGTTTCTCATGATGTACTCTGCATATAAGTTAAATAAGCAGGGCGACAATATGCAGCCTTGTCGTACTCCTTTCCCAATTTTGAACCAATCGGTTATTCCATGTCTGGTTCTTACTGTTGCTTCTTGACCCTTGTACAGGTTTCTCAGGAGACAGGTAAGGTGGTCTGGTACTCCCATCTCTTTAAGAATTTGCCACAGTTTGTTGTGATCCACACAATCAAAGGCTTTAGCATGGTCAATGAAGCAGAAATAGACGCTTTTCTGGAATTCTCTTGCTCAGCCACCATCAAATTTGGTGGCACAGTGGCAGTACCCCCTGACTCCCTGAAATTATCCACCCTTGCCCTAAAGTCTACAGTGGATGTAGTGGGATGAGGAGAACCATATCAGTTAGGAGGGTGTGTTTAGAATAGATTCTGCAGCTTCCTAAGCCAGGCTCAGTGTCTAAAACAGCAAGTGATAGCAAAGATGGGTAACAATTTTGTTTCAGTTTGTTCTAGATCAGAATTTACCGAAATTCACAAATTTCTTCATTTTCAATGCAGTTAAAAAAGAAAGAAAAAAGAATGATGTGGGCAGGAATGTAGCTGATAGATTTGTCCATCATACTTAGGGCTTTGAGCCTGGGTTTGAATTCTTTTGTATTCTTATGACGTTATTGCTGAGTAAAGGTTGCCACCTCTTTTTTTCTGACAGGCTTCTCATCCTTAATAGCTATAAGGCAGGCAGGTACAACATGGTCTCCCCATGCTGAGAATAGCTATACCTATTGAATTTGGCTGGTGCAGATGGGTGAGAATTTCATTTCAGTTCATTTTTGATAAGACTGTTCCAAAATTCACAAATTTCTTCATATTTGAGATGGAAATACCTTGACATTTTAAACATTATCCAAGAATGTGGGAGAAAGTGAAACTGACAGATAGGTCAATCCCTAGCTGGTAGTGGGCTCAGCAACTACATCCCCCATTGAATATCTGAGTGTTCTTTTATCATAACATGGCAATTAAAAACTACAATTCCTGCTTTGCTAGAGTTGGGTTTAGCACCATTACTTTGTCAGTTGCTACATCAAAGTCATGTGTTACAATATTAGATAATCTAGGATCTCTTTACTGTGGAAAGCAGTGGTGTGCCACATATCTGAAGGTCCTGTGAATACCATCATGATGCATCTGACAAAGAACGCTGGGGAATATAAGGCTGTATATAGAACTGCAATAGGGATCTGAACACAAGTGTTGATGTTCTTGTTTTTAATTAACAAGAACGGTTTGAAGCATATACATATATATATATATGTGTGTGTGTGTATGTATATATATATATATGTATATGTATATGTATGTATATATATATATATATATATATATATATATATATATGAAACCCCAAACTGAAACAAAAATACTACATAAGATAAAATGAAAAATGTAATTGAAACTCTTAACTTGGTATAATGCCTGAATGACCCAGCCTAGACAACCTTAGGCATACCTTGTCTGCTTCTTTGTACCCATTTTATATCCTTTACTAGGGATGGGATGTCACAGCTGAAATGATCATTTTGGGCAATTCATGTGTGTGGCTGGGATTGAGGTGGGGGAATGAGAATTCTGCTCTTGACCAGGGATGCGGCAGCACAACTGAGAGGACAGCTCATCTTAAAAACAGGGAGCTAGGGCTTCTCTTCCCTTCTTTCTATTTTTTTAGTTCTTCACCATCACTTCCTCACTGAAGTCTTTCTTTGATGCCCAAACTTCATTTCTACTTCCCCCACCCAGAGTGTTCTGGGTTTAGATACAGCATCCTTTTTGTGGGGGGCAGAGTGCCAGGAGAAGAAATGCTATGGCCCTTCTAGTCATCCCAAGGGCCACCATGCCTTTTCCCCTGGCACTTTCCCCCTGAGAACAAAAATCCATTTGTGCCCAGAGCAATCTGGAAGGGAAATAAAATGGCAAACAGGCCATCAAAAAAGGAGCTCTGTGAGCTGTACTCTTGCTGCTCTGATCAGAACAAGCAGCAGTGAACAAGGGAAAAACAAGCACCACAGAAGAGAACAGAAGCCCCTGCCTAGGGATTCTGGAGAAATCCGCCATGGACTCCAATGAGGCCGATTTCCGAAGAATCCGACCTCCAGAATCCACAGCACATTCTGGTGCTGCAGAATCCACAGCACCCCCAGCACAAAAGGCTACAATTTACATAGAAGGAAATGCTTTACAGCCACAAATGCAATACACTACCCAATTTACAGCCATAATTTTCCCACGATAGGCTAATGGTGGCTGCCATTAGCCTATAGTGCCTTTTAGACAACCAGAAAGCCACCCTACAAACTATGATGGATGTGCCAGGGCTCTGGGGAAATCTGTGGGGCCCTCAGAAGCCTGGATTTCCTCACAGTGACCCCCCCCCCCAAACCAGACTGGATGTTGTGGGGGGGGTTCACCCATCCTTACCCCAGCTGGCCAGCCTGTTTCTAAGGTGAGCCTGAGCCCTTCCCAAAGGCAGTGAATATTGGTATGTATGTATGGAGGATTTCCTCTCCCCAGTACTACCACCACCTATGGAGCAAGTGCTCTCTCACTGGGCAATCCCACCTATGGGTTTTCTATTCTTATTTCAAGCAAATGCTTATATTTCAGGGCCTAAGGAACTCTCTGCCACTATACCTCAGGGTTCCCCAAGCTGGCCCTTTTCTGCTGCCACCAATTCTCTGAGAATACTGGAAAACCTCCTAGTAGCTGGTATAAGAGGCTTAGGTGTCAGATGGGCCCCAATGCTAGAGACAAGACGAACTATTGAACAAGTAATTTATTAAGGGGATATTTTGTACATAAGGGATTACTAATAATTACTTTGTGGTTTTCACAAGACTGCTTAGTGACAATTCTTCAGGACTCAAGAGATATGGTTGCTGCTATAAGCCTCTTAATTACTTCTTTTACCTCAGGCCAAATTCCCTAATCCTCCACCCAAGCCAAATACACTCACAACCACGTCCAGCTCTTAGGTACAGTCTTTCTCTGAGACCAAAGCTCTGCCTGTGGTGTTTCTGACTGTATGGACAGTTTATCCAGGGGTTTTTACTACCTGCTTGTATAACCTTCTTCTGGCAAGCCCTTAGGCCTCCTGGCATAACACAACCACCTGCTTCCTACTCTTGATCTTCACTAGCCATGTATAGTTACCCCACAGAGAAGGAATGACCTAACATCCATGCCTTAGCTATTCACTTTCCCCTCAGCTTTCTACTAGGCCTTCTAAAACACCACACACCAACCAGCAGTGCTCCTCCCTCACTGACTACCACACTAACTCTCAGCTGTCATACCTTAACTTTCATTTCCCAACTGCTCTTTCCTACCTAGCTAGAATTCCCAGCCAATCAGTATTGAATTTTCATGACCCAGTCTCCATCTAACAATATTCAAAGTGATTGTCTCTCTCTCCCACGTCAGGCCATCACTAAGCAACTACTACACAGGCTTTTGACAGTAACAAAACTACTCTTATTACATTATTGCTTCACGGAGTCTACACGAAGTAAACATTACAGACCAACAATTATATACAGGACATTTCTTCACAGTGCACCTCACAAGATAAGGAAGCGCAAAACTAATTATCCTTCAAATCACACAGAGCAAAGCTAAGCTGTGGATGGTTAGCTTATTTACTTCAGTGTAAGTGTGTGTGACCCTGATTCAGATTGAGACCATGGAGCTCTGGGAAGGAGGATTTAAACTTTCCCCTCCCTTTTTCATCCTGAAATTCCACACACATACATCCCATGGGAAGTTTTTAAAAAACGAATAACTCCCTCCATTGGAATCTGTTGTTCTCCAAATTCTATTTCAAAGTTCATTCTGTCTCATGTCCATGACAGATTTAGGGTTGTCACCAGAGTATGAGAGGAGTACAGTGTGCTCACAGGCCCATTCACCGAGTGCCACGTCATCTGCAGATGCCTAGCAGCTGCCCATCCCCTTGCTGAGCCACCATTTTGCAAAACAAATGGTGGCCCGGGTTTTTCTGTAAAAGTAATGTTGCCTAAATGGTGGCTGTAAAGGGTCCATTTACACAACATTATTTTTACAGAAAAACCCAAACCACCATTTTTATGCACAATGGTGGCTCAGTGAGGGGACAGGCGGCCACCAGGTGCTCACTGGGCTGTCCAATGGATTGTGCAGTGCAGTGAGTGGGGGCAGCAGGCAGTGGTGGCAGTTGAGCGAGCGAACTGGCAGCTCTGAACTGTGGGGAGTCCGTCTATCCCTAGTCAGATTGTGATCTTTGCTTTTTCTTTTCTCATGAAAATTAGTGCATATTTTCATGCATATTTCCCCCAAATATACGCATCAGTTGAGCACATCTTTGAAATGCAAGCATTCTTCTCCTATTGAATAAAGTGTCGTTGTGCACATTTTTCAAAAGTATTCATTTTTCATGCACTTTTTTCACATGTACACATGCTGCCAGATGCATTTGGGGGGGTTGTCCATGAATCACATTGGACTGTGATTCATGGAAATGAATGGACTTTGGCCACAGATTGCATTCGAGCCTGTGATTGGTTCAGGAGGTGCGAACTTCGTAAATCCTGATAAAAACAGAACTGAAATCAATGTCTCATACATCCCTAGTGAGATGTCACCCCAATTTCACCTCCTAACAGGACTACAAAATCTGGCTAGCATTTTATCTTAGCCTTCTATATCCATTGTGGAGACTCCTAGCTGCCATCAGTGTGCAGCAGCTCCACATCTGTTTACAACCACCTCTCAGTTCACCCTAACTCCTGAGCAAGGGGAACTTAAGGGTTTGCAGGTTAATTTTTAGCCTATGAGAGGGCAACTACTAGCTTAACTCACTGTCACTACTGAGCGAGCTCAGCCTATTTGGCCTTACCTCCTCTTGGTCAAACTATGTAGTGTGAAAAATGCTGTCTTAAACACAGAGGAAAGATATATGAGTTGTGAAAAGTATACAGTCAACCCCTAGATTCCAAATAAAGAAGCTTTATTGAGATTAGCAGTGGAGCTATAAAGAATGAGGGAGAAATCAGGTAACATAAAAAGGAGGGAGCGTACTTTCTAGGTGTGCAATCTTATGCATGTTTCGACAGAAAAAAGTCCTACTACTCCCACCATTCCCCAGCGAGCATAGCTTTTCCATCTAAAAGAAATTGCACCCTAAATAATCTAAGTTAGGGAATCTTAAAAAGGAATCTCAAACTTCCTTACAATGAGCAGGGATCGCCCATGATCATAGAATCATAGAGTAGAGTTGGAAGGGGCCTACAAGGCCATCGAGTCCAACCCCCTGCTCAGTACAGGAATCAAAGTCAGAGTATCCCTGACAGATGGCTGTCCAGCCTCGTCTTGAATGCCTCCAGTGTGGGAGAGCCCACCACCTCCCTAGGTCATTGGTTCCATTGTCATGTTGCTCTAACAGTCAGGATGTTTTTCCTGATGTTCAGCCAGAATCTGGCTTCCTGTAACTTGAGCTCATTATTCCGTGTCCTTGCCACTGGGATGATTGAGAAGAGATCCTGGCCTCCCTCTCTGTGACAACCTTTCAAGTACTTGAAGAGCGCTATCATATCTCCCCTCAGTCTTCTCTTCTCAAGGCTAAACATGCCCAGTTCTTTCAGTCTCTCCTCATAGGGCTTTGTTTCCAGTCCCCTGATCATCTTTGTTGCCCTCCTCTGAACCCTCTCCAGTTTGTCTGCATCCTTCTTAAAGTGTGGTGCCCAGAACTGGACACAGTACTCCAGATGAGGCCTAACCAGTGCTGAGTAGAGGGGAACTAGTACTTCCTGGAATTTGGAAGCTATGCTTCTCTTAATGCAGCTCAAAATAGCATTTGCCTTTTTGCAGCCACATCACATTGTTGGCTCATATTCAGCTTGTGATCGACAACAATTCCAAGATCCTTCTCGCTTGTAGTGTTGATGAGCCATGAATCCCCCATCTTGTAACTGTGCATTTGGTTTCTTTTCCCTAGGTGCAGAACTCGGCATTTATCCCTATTAAATATCATTCTGTTGTTTTCTGCCTAGTGCTCCAGTCTATCGAGATCACTTTGAATTTTGTTTCTGTGTTCCAAAGTATTGGCTATCCCGCCCAATTTTGTGTCATCTGCAGATCTGATCAGCATTCCTTGTACCTTCTCCTTCAAGTCATTAATAAAAATGTTGAAGAGCACTGGGCCCAGGACTGAGCCCTGCAATACCCCACTCATTACGTCTCCCCAGTTTGAGAAGGTCCCATTGATTAGCACCCTTTGAGTCCGATTCTGTAGCCAACTGTGGATCCACCAGATCATTGTTTCATCTAGCCCCTTTTGAGCTGGTTTGCTCATCAGGATATCATGGGGCACTTTCGAAAGCTTTGCTGAAGTCGACGTATATGATGTCTACAGCATTCTCACGGTCCACAAGGGAGGTTACCTGATCAAAAAATGAGATCAGATTCGTTAGGGATGGCGGAGAATTCTGCCACAGATTTCAGTGCAACCCCCTGAAACCTGTGGCGGAATGGCCTCCCACTTTCCGCCACCTCACGGAATAGCCCCAGAACGAAACTTACCTGGGGATCCGGCGGTGGTGGCGGCTCTGGCAGCAGCTGGTCTTTCAACCGGTTGCTGCGGCCGTCATTTGCATCCTGCTCTTTGCCGTGATAGGCTACGAAAGTATTTACGTAGCCTAACATGACAAGCAAAAAAACCCCTAAACAGCATACACAAATGGCGACGGCTATGGCGGCTGCCATTTGCGTTCCCTTTTTTCCGCCATTTTAGCCTACGTAAATATTTACGTAGGCTATTAGGACGAAAAAAAGGGAACGTAAATAGCGTAATGGGCACCATTTGCATTCCTTTTTTTCTGCCGTTTTAGCCTACGTAAATATTTACATAAGCTATTACAGCAGAAAAAAGGAACGCAAATAGCGCCCACTATGCTATTTGCATTCCCCTTTAGTTTGCCGTAATAGCCTACATAAATATTTATGTAGGCTAAAATAGCGAAAAATAGGGAACGGAAATGGCGGCCGCTGTAGCCACCACCATTTGCGTATGCTGTTTTTGTTTGTTTGTTTGTTTGGCCTGCCATGATAGGCTACGTAAATACTTACATAGCCTATCACGGCAAAGAGCAGGACACAAATGCCAGCCCTACGGCGGCCGCCACTTGCGTCCGCAGCAGCCCGTCCACAGCCAGAACTCCGGCTGCGGACAGCCCTGGCCGGCAGCTCCATGGAGCTGCCACAGAGCAGAGCCAGCCCAGGGAGGATTCTGGGGGGAGGGACGGAGCGCCTCCCCCCCACCGCGAATCCAAGCTGTGAAAAGGTAAGTGACTTTCGTACATCCCTAAGATTCGTCTGGCAGGATTTGTTCTTGACAAATCCATGTTGGCTTCGAATAATCACTGCATTGTTTTCAAGGTGCTTAACAGATGGATTGCTTTATCATCTGCTCCAGAATTTTCCCAGGGATTAATGTCAGACTGACTGGTCTGTAGTTCCCAGGTTCTTCCTTTTTACCCTTTTTGAAGATAGGGACAACATTAGCCCTCCTCCAGTCATCCGGCACTTCACCCATCCTCCATGATTTCTCAAAGAGAATAGACAGCGGTTCTGAGAGTTCTTTTGCCAGTTTCTTTATTACTCTAGCATTAGGGATGTACGAAAGTTCTGCCACGGATCTCGGGGAGGCCGAATGCCAGCGCATTCGGCCCCCCAAAATCAGTGGTGGAATGGCCCGCCACCCCCCCCACCCCTGGGACTGGACTTACCTTGGGCGGATCTTCCTGGCGGTGATGGCTCCGGTGGCGGCTCCGGCAGCGGTTCAGCAGCAGCGGCTGTGGCGGCCAGTCTTCCGACCGGCTGCCACCGCCACCATTTCCAAGTTTTAAAAAAAAACACCGTGATAGGCTACGTAAATGTTTACGCAGCCTATCACAGCTGATTTTTTTTAAAAAAAACATGCGCGTACGCAAATGGCGGCGCCCATGGGCACCGCCATTTGCATTCCTTATTTTGGCACGTCTTAGTCTACGTAAACATTTACGTAAACTAAGATGGCGAAAGTAAGGGGAACACAAATAGCGTAGCATCTACTCTATTTGCGTTCCCCTTATTTTCACTGTCTTAGTCTACGTAAATGTTTATGTAGGCTAAGACATGCCAAAATAAGGAATGCAAATGGTGGCGCCCATGGGCGCCGCCATTTGCGTACGCGCGTTGTTGTTTTTTTAAAAAAAATCAGCCGTGATAGGCTACGTAAACATTTACGTAGCCTATCACGGCTGAGTGCAGGGATGCAAACGGCGGTGGCTATGGCCGCCGCCATTTCCGTCCCTGTTAGCCAGCGGCTGGATGTCCTGCTGGCAGAGCTGCTGGATGACTGCTGGCAGAGCTGGCCGGCAGCTCCACAGAATTGCTTCGGAGCGGAGCCGGCCGGCCAGGATTCCAGGGGGGAGGAACGGAGCGCCTCCCCCCTGGCCAGGATTCCGAGGGGAGGAACGCCTCCCCCCCCAACATCAACATAATCCGCGGAAAGGTAAGTCACTTTCGTTCATCCCTATCTAGAATGCATTTCATCTGGCCCTGGAGATTTGAACTCATTCAAAGTAATGAGGTGTTCCTTGACCATATGCCTATTGATCTCAAGCTGCAATCCTGCCCCTTCAGCCTGTACTTCACCTTTGCCAGGGGGGCCATAGACCCTCTTTTGGGAGAAGATTGAGCCAAAGTAGGAATTGAGCACCTCTGGCTTTTCATTGTCAATGATCACTAGATGATAATTTTCAGAGGGAATAATCCCCATTCTAAGTCTCCATGTGGGCTTGGCCACACCTCTAGGGGCAGAGGTTTGACACTTGGAACATGGCATGTCCAACACATACACACACCTAGATGGGACATTGGCATCTTTCAGTATGTCAGTATTGCCAGTCTATTTCTGGTAAATATTTCCTATCGATTCCTCCATGCATGGAGGATGGTTGAATTGTGAGCTTTCTAGTATGCTAGCCCATTGTGCCAGTTGAATTGAAGAGTCAGGCATTGTATCCATGTCCAGTACTTGTATCCCTGCTTTGTTTATTTTCAATTTATTTATTTTTAATACAGACTATAAATGTTCTAGACAGGAACAATGCTGAGTCTTATGCTGATTCAGGCCACTGGCTACCTATTCAAAAAATGGCTCCTCTGATGAGCAGCAGCTCTCAGTTTATTCAGGCACAAGTCTTTGCCAGCTCCCATTAGCTCTGTTTTTAACTGAAGATGTGGGGAATGGAATTTGGAAACTTTTGCACACAAAGGATGCCCACTGACACTGAGCTATAGCCTTCAACTAAGTAAAAATAACAAATGTATTCCTTATGTCTCGCTTAAGTACTATTTTGACTACCTTATTTATTGGAATTTCTGATTTGTCTTGCATTCTTCATACATTATAAAGAAAGCAAAGTGCACAGTTCAGCTTTTAAAATTGTGTATTATTGCATTGCATCTGGCAGATTATACAGTTATACTGTCGAGATATCGTAGTCTTCCAATCACCTGCTACACAAACTGTTACTTCAGAGTCAGACTAGGCTTACTGAAAATAAAAAGAATATTCTAAAATATATTTTAGCTTCCCCCACTCCACCCAATAATGGTGAAAAAGTGAGTCCAGTTCTTTTTCTAATAAATTGTTGACACACTCTTGTAGTGCAAAAATACAGAAGAGGTATATCAAAGAAGGAGGTGGTGGGCAGAACCCAATGCTGTATCATAGTATAAGGAGTTTGATTTTTTAAAAAACTAATTAGTGGGCACCCAGCTGTGGTTACTAAACAATAATTAATTACACACATGAGACTTGCTGTAGGAGAAAAAGTTGATGAATCTAGAATGTAAATGCTGTATAATTACAGTTCACATATTCTTTAGGATTATTTAAAGGTAGATACTTAGTAATATGGGACATGTACTAAATTGCCTGGTATTATAGTTCATAATATGCTGACATCGTATCCATTATGGATTGTTAAATGAGCTCTTATATTCCATTAAGAGCTCATTTAACAATAATCCTCCTCAGTTGAATTTTAATTTTTTTTTCTTGATTTATTTGTAGAATTCATAGAAGTTTGTACTGGAAGAATGAAAATGAAAACAAAAATGCAACAAATATAACAAATATGTAAAATATTACATCTACATTGCATATATATTTGCTGGCATAAATAAGGTTGAAAGAGAACAAACAGCCAAATATTTTGCTGCAGCTATTACAGTGCGATCACAATGAATTAGTAGCTACAGTAACTGTTACTGAGAGATAAATGGTATTGGTACAGTTTATAATGTAAACAGTTAGTTGCTACTGATTTTATGATAGATGGATGTATGTTTATTTTTTAATTACTCTCTTTATCCTTAGTTCTATTATATACCAGGTTCTGTTTATTTTACATATTTTAATTTATCTTCATTTTACAGTTTGTTTTAATAATTGTTTTATGTCCCAATAAATAGAAATGTCTATGGACTAAATAATAACTTTTGGTTGGCTGGTAAAACTAAAGATAAACATTTGTTTTAAATAATATAAATTCAAGTCATAAGTATGTGCGTAATTTTAATTTTGAGTGTTAAAATAATTCATCTTTAAAGGGCATATGCAGTTAAAATACACAAGCAGCACAGCATTATTACATGTAGCACATACATCCAAACCTCGATGCATATTGTCTGTTATTCTTCATGCAGCAAACATGTACAGCCAGTGCAAGCAATCTATGTGCAGAAAATGCTTCCATGGGTATTTTGGTTGTGCTGTGTTGAGACTCTTTCATAACTGAAATTTGTATCAAATGTCATTCAGCTTAAAGCTTAAAGCTTAAACAGAACAAATGTGAATCAGTGTTATAATGGACAATCAGTTCTCTAAGCTTGCATTTGCCAGAGAGATGCATGTTTTTATTTGTGTACATAGGTTAAAGTAGATTTTCATTCTAACCACACATGCTTGGAAGAAAGACCAGCTGGGATCAGTGCTTCTAAGTATTTGTCCTCCTCCTCCTCCTTCGTTATCGTTATCATCATCATCATCATCATCATGCCTTTTTCCCAATACTGGGACTCAAGATGGCCTTACAACATTAAAACTTATACAATTAAAACCTATAAACAGAAATATAAATGCAAGTGTACAGAAGTTAAAAATATAATTAAATCATCAGTATTAAAATTTAAAAAATATTAAAACATTAAAAGACAACAAGAAAAATAGTGAACATCCATCATATTTTCACAGGTCCAGACTCGTTATCCCCAAAGGTCTGTTGGAACAAAAAAGTTTTTACATGCCTACAAAAGCATATCAAGGAGCATATCACTATCGCCTCCCTGGGAAGGGAGTGGCAGAGCCACCGAGAAGGCCCTCTCCCATGTTCCCACCAGGTGTGCCTGCGATGGTGGTGGGATGGCAAGAAGGGTTTCCCCTGAAGATCTCAGGGCATAAACAGGCTCATAGGGGAGAATAGGTCTTTCAGATAACCTGGACCCGAGCCATATAGGGCTTTCAGATAACCTGGACCCGAGCCATATAGGGCTTTATAGGACATGACCAGCACTTTGAATTGTGCCCAGAAACAGACTGGGAGCCAGTGAAGCTGTTTTATGCTCCCTGTAACCAGCCCCAGTCAGCAGTCTGGCAGCAGCTCTTTGAACCAGCTGAAGTTTCCGAACATTCTTCTGAGGCAGCCCCATGTAGAGTGTGTTACAGTAATCCAAACAGGATGTAACTAAGGCATGTGTTTAGGGATGGGCGGATCACTTACCCCGTTACAGCTGGGGGGATCCACAGGGAGGGAGGCGATATGTCCCTCCCCCTGGAATCCATCCAGGCCAGCTCTGCTCCACAGTGATCCTGTGGAGCCTGCCACCAGCTCCACAATGCTGGCAATACAGCCGGCCGCCATTGCTGTACCGTATTGCTGTGCTAAGTCCGGATGCAAATGGCATCAACTACATCATTTGCATCCCTGTTTTCACGTGATAGGCTACAAAAATTGTATTTATGTAGATATTTGCGTAGCTAGCCTATCACGTGAAAACAGGGACACAAATGGCATAGTGGATGCCATTTGCGTCCGGACTTAGCACAGCGATATGTCATGGCAATGGCGGCCAGCCGTTATCACCAGCGCTGCAGAGCCATCAGCCAGCTCCACAGGATCACTGCATGGAGGAGCCAGCCTGGACAGATTCTGGAGGGGCACGGAGGTGAGTGCTCCGTTCCACCACGGACCCCAATGGGGCCAGATTTTTGGAATCCAGCCTCATTGGGGTCCGTGGCGGAATTCTCCAACATCCCTACATGTGTTACTGTGCCCAAGTCAGACATCTCAAGGAACAGGCACAGCTGGCACACTAGCTTTAACTGTGCAAATGCGCTCCTGGCCACTGCTGAAACCTGGGCATCCAGGCTCAGTAGGGATGGACGAAAGTCCCTTACCTTTTCTCAAAGCTTGCTTCGCGGTGGGGGGGAGGCGCTTCGGTTCTCCCCCCGAAGTTCAGGCAAGGGGGGGGAGGTGCCCTGCCTCGCCCAACCAAAATTCAGGCTGGGGGGGAGGCGCCCCATCCCTCGCTGGCGAAATTCAGGCCAGGTAGGAGCGCCCCGTCTACCCAGCCACGAAAAAAAAGTAAAAAAACAAACAAACCACACACACCCGTGATAGGCTATGTAACGATTTACGTAGCCTATCATGGCTAGATTTCCAAAGTCAGCCATGACAGGCTACGTAAATCGTCACATAGCCTATCACGGGTGACTTTGAAAAAAAAAAAAAGCGCGTATGCAAATGGCAGCTCCCATGGAGACCGCCATTTGCGTTCCTTATTTTGACACGTCTAGTCTACGTAAAGATTTACGTAGACTATGGTGAAAATAAGGGCAACACAAATAGCATACTGGTGACACCGAACCCCAAAACTCTGGACAACCTCTCCCAGTGGTTTCAGGTATATGTCAGATTACATGGGGGACAAAACAGAACCCTGAGGGACTCCACAAGACAATGGCCAGGGAGTCGAACAGAAGTCCCCCAGCACCACCTTCTGGGTCTGCCCCTCCAAGAAGGAATGGAGCCACTGAAAAACAGTGCCTCCTAGTCCCATCCCAGCAAGGCGGACCAGAAGGATACCATGGTCGATGGTATTGAAAGCCGCTGAGAGGTCCAGCAGAACCAACAGGGACACACTCCCCCTGTCTAGTTCCCAGCATAGTGGGCGCCATTTGCATTCCTTTTTTTCCCCACCATAATAGCTTACATAAATACTTACGTAGGCTAAAACAGTGGGAAAAAAAGGAACGCAAATGGCGCCTACTACACTATTTGCATTCCCCTTTTTTTTTGCCGAAATAGCTTATGTAAATATTTACGTAGGCTAAAACAGTGAAAAAAAGGGAATGCAAATGGCGGCCGCCGTAGCCGCCGCCATTTGCGTACACTGTTGTTGTTGTTTTGCCTGCAGGCTGCCCAGAGGCCGGATTTCCGGCTGCGGGCGGCCCCGGCCAGCGGCTCTGCAGAATCTCTGCGGAGTGGAGCTGGCCAGGTTAGGATTTCGTGGGGAGGTGCGGAGCGCCTCCCCCCCACTGCGAATCACCCCATCGAAAAGGTAAGTTACTTTCGTACATCCCTATAAACATGTGAATGAATTAAGATACTACCAATCACTCTACGAGATGAAATAAATAAATAAATAAGATTTTTTACTTCTCTCTGTACAGAAAATAAATAAAATTATACATGGAAATAATGTTAGGTATTGACATTTTACAAGTTACTAATATTCTTTTCATTTTTCTCCAATACCGGTATATTGTCTTCAAAGAGGCTATTTTGTATGAAATGTTTTCTGCTTGCCAGAAAGAAAAAGTGCAATAGTGTTGCTGTATGTCTTTTGTTATCTGTATTTGCTAGTCTATGGAGATGAGTAAAGGTAATACATTAAATCCATATCCATTTATTACCAGTTTAATTCACTTTATGTGTCTCCAGCGATCTTCCAGTAAGAAAATGTATGTGTGCGGTAAATGCTTCAGAGAGGTAAACATGTCAATGTTATAATTCTGTAGGATTATTTTTCAGACTAAATATTACATAATCCATATGATAAAATTAAAAAGCTAATATAGCCCTTGATTTATCCCTTTGCTAGGCAGTTTTAATGTGCTAGGTTATAATCATTTTTAATGCGGATGTACTCCTGTCATTCAGTAGTAAAGTGTGTCATTAACTGAACATTTCTTGTGATTATTTAAATTGTTTACATTACCATAATTAAAGCTATAGTGCTCTTCATCCCCTTCATCCCTGCACTAAAATTAAGTAGAATAGAATGATCACCTTTTAAATAACACAAAATTAACTGCCATTAATGAGAGCTGAATTACCATGTTTCACATTAGACAGAATTAGTTAGCTAATGATCTATAAATTTATATCAAACACAACTTAACTATATTACTTGCATAATAAAAACTCTAATCTGAAAGTCTAAAAAGTCATTAAGATGTCACTTTGTAAGCTGCATTTCATTGTCCGTTATAACAATAATTGATGATAAAGTAAAAGATAGAAGGAACTCTGTATCAGACAGCCTGCTTCATTGTCCTTTGTGCAAACTACAGCCCACCTTGAACTGGTTGAATGTCCCATTTCTACTAATACTTGAAAGTCCAAAAGCAAAAAAGGATTTCTCGCTTTCTCCCCAGTAACCTTGAATTCACCATTTTCTAGGGTAGAACCAGATTTATGGTGGATCAACTGTGCTGACAGAAGTGGACCTTTGTTTCCCTCCTTTCTACAGCAGCCCCTCCAGCCCCCTGAAAACGCTATATAGAGAGTCAGGAGACCCTGCTGAATGGGGTGAGCCATGGTGTGGGGAATCCCCCAAAACTTGACAGAAGGTCCTTTCCTCTCATGGAAGGAAGATCCTGGATCCAGTCCTCTGTCTCCAATATTCCATTCTTGGTCAAGCAAGGTGCTGGATTCTCAGCTCCAGGTATTTCTTGATGAGGCAGGTTATTTAGATCCATTTCAGTCTGGCTTCAGGCCCAGTTATGGAATAGAGGCTGCTTTGGTCACCTTGGTGGATGATATATGCTGAGTGAGAATTGGACAGGGGGAGTGCCTCCCTGTTGGTTCTGTTGGACTTCTCAGTGGATTTCAATACCATTGACTATGGTATCCTTCTGCGGTGTCTGTCTGAGATGGGACTGGAGGCACTGTTATATGGTGGTTCTGGTCCTTCTTGGAGGGGCAATTTCAGAAGATGGTGCTGGGAAATTCCTGTTCGATGCTGTGGCTAGGGATGGATGGGCTCACTGGAGTCCGTGCTCAGTGGGCACTTGAGCAGCTGCTGCTGCCACTTGCTCCCGTGATCCAGGCTGTGTGACCCCTGGAGGGCTCGGGGAGCTGTCTGGGAGCACACCACAGCTGCCCACTTTTATGCAAGATGGGGCTCTATGTTTTCGTATTTTTATTGTTGCGCACAATGGTGGCCATAAAAGGCCATTTCCACAATATTAGAGGCCTCTTGTGTAAAATATGATGGCTTGAAAGGAGAACAGGCAGCTGCGGACAGATCCGGCTGCTTGTGCGGCTTGGCAGGCAGGGGCAGCAGCTTGCCAAGCTGGAATTGGGGGGGGGGAACAGGGGAGTCTGACAGACTCCCAGACCTAGTTGGTCACCCACACCATCCCTAGCTATGGCCATTGGCCTGTGGTGTTTCTTAGAGTTCCAACTTATGCCTCATGCTATTTAACAAATACATGAAATCATTGGGAGAGGTTGTCTAGAGTTTGGGGGTTCAGTCCCACCAATATGCTGATGACACCCAGCTCTATATATCCTTTCCATCTTAGGGATGTACGAATCCCATACCTTGCTCCTCTCAGGGGCATCCACGATGGGGGGAGGCAATCCGTCCCTCCCCCCCGGAATCCTGCCTGGCCAGCTCTGCTCCACGGCAAGGCCACGGAGCTGACAGCTGGGGCCGGCTGCAGCCGGACTTCTGGCCGCTGCTGGGCTGCGGCTGCAAATGGCAGCCGCTACGCCAGCTGCCATTTGCGTCCCTGCCTTTTGCCGTGATAGGATACGTAGATACTTATGTAGCCTATCACAGCTTGGCAGGGATGCAAATGGCAGCTGGCATAGTGGCCGCCATTTGTGGCTGCAGCCCGGCAGTGGCCGGAAGATGACCCGGAGCCACCGCCGCAGCCGCTGCCACTGCCAGGTAGGGTCCATCCCGGGGGGATTCCGCAGGGTGGCGGGGGGGTTGCTCCGTTCCGCCACGGACTCCAGGGGGCTGGATTCTAAAGAATCCAGCCTCACTGGAGTCTGTGGCAGAATTCTCCAACATCCCTATTCCATCTAAAGCCAAGGAAGCTGTTTTAGTTCTGAATCAGTGTCTGGTATCTGTAACAGACTGGATGGGTGAACAAGTTGAAGTTTACTCCAGACAAGACAGAAGTGCTATTGTTTAGGAGAAAAGCATATCAGGGAGTAGGGAGTTGGGAGTCAGCCTGTTCTGGATGGGGTTACACTCCCTCTGAAGGCTCAGGCTTGCAGTTGGATGTACTCCTGGACTCTGCCCTGAACCTGGATGTCTCAGCCTTGGCTGTGTCCAGGAGTGCATTTGCACAGCTTAGGCTAGTGTGCTAGCTGTGCCCATTCCTAGAAATGTCTGATCTGGCCACGGTCACATATGCGTTTGTTACACCTGTTTGGATTATTATGCTGTATGTGAAGTTGCCTTTAAAACTGTTCAAAAACTTCACCTGGTCCAGGATGCCGTAGCCAGACTGTTGACCAGAGCCAGTTACATGGAACACATGACTCCTAGGGATGGATGGATGGATGCCCCTCTGTCCGGTCCTCCAGGTGCCCACCAAGTCTCTGCCCCCACTCAAGTGCCCCTGGACCCACTAGCGTGCCCCCCGCACTTGCCGAGTTGCTCTCACCTACCCTGAGCCATCCTCGAGCACCCGTCATTCCAGCAGTTGCCATTTTGCAGTGGGAAAATGGCACCTTGGAAACTTCAGTAAATCTAATATTGCATATATAGTGGCCATAAAGGCCCCACGTATGCAATATTACAGGCGTAAATGGATGGTGCTTGAGGCTAGCCTATTGCGTGAAAAACCAGAGATGCAAATGGCGTCCACTATGCCATTTGTGACTGTAAAGACATTTACGGCCACATTTAGCTTAATCTAATTGCTTTCCGGCCGCAAATGGCATCTGCTATGCATTTGCATCCGGAGTCAGTCAGCCCAGCCAGAGATACAGCAATGGCGGCCATATCGCTGGTGCTCCGGAGCTGGCCAGTGGCTCTGCGGAATCACCAAGAGTGGAGCCAGCCACGGAGGATTCCAGGGGGAGGGATGGATTGCCTCCCCCCATGGGCAGATTCCCAAGTGGAGGAACAGGTAGGGAATCTGGCCATCCCTACTTGCTAGGGTACAGTTGTGCATTCCTGTCTACAATGGTACTATGAAAGAGGTCAGTGTGGGTATGGAACCACTTTTTTAGTATTAAGTATTAACTTATACTTAATAAGTGGTTCTATACTTATACTTGTGGAATATGCATGAGGCTGCTTTATGTAAGTGGACCATTGGTCCCACTAGCTCAGTACACTGACTGGCAGCAGCTCTCTACAGGTTTCACCTGGGAATCTTTTCTAGCCAGGGAACCTTGAATCTTCTGAGTCAAAGCATCTGCTTTACTGAGCTATATTCGAATGATTCCTTTTATTGATGGTGGTGACTAGAGCCATAATCCAGCAATCCTAATGCATACAGACAACACTGGATATGGAGGCTCTTTCCTGTTGTCTAATACGAATTCATGAATGTTTTCTGTGTGCATTTGTGAGATTTTGAATCATGTCACAGTTGCTACAATTATATATATATATATATATATATATATATATACACACACACACACACACACATCTACACATACATACATATACACACACACACACACACACACACACATATATACATATACACATACATACACACACACACACACACACACATTCAGATTATAGTTTTCCTAGACAGCTTTTTTCAGACAATAATTTGGGGTGAGTGAATGCATGTTGGAAGGGAACAGGATCACAGTGACAGGCCTTGCCTTTAAGCTCTGCATGTTCTTTTTGGAATGAGGCCTGCAGATACAATTGTACCGGTATACATATGAATCACAGAGTTGGAGGGGGTCTTGTAGTTTATCTAATCCAACACCCATTGCTCAGTGCAGGAAATTAAGATAGCTACTCTGCTTGAAGACTTCCTGTGAGTGTGAGTTTCCTACCCATTGTCAAGTTGTTCCTACCATCAAGATGTTTCTCCTAGGGGTGTACAAAAGTCACTTACCTGGTCTCGCAGCTTGCTTCATGGTGGGGGGGGAGGCGCTTCGGTTCTCCCCCCGAAGTTCAGGCTATTTGCGTTTCCCTTATTTTCGCCGTAGTCTACATAAATCTTTATGTAGACTACCCGGGCCCAAATAAGGAACGCAAATGGCGGCGCCCATGGGCGCCGCCATTTGCGTACGTTCTTTTTTTTTTTTTTCAAAGTCACCTGTGATAGGCTATGTAACGATTTACGTAACCTATCATGGCTGACTTTGGAAATCTAGCCGTGATAGGCTACGTAAATCGTTACGTAGCCTATCACGTGTGTGTGTGTTTTTTTACATTCACTTTGTAATGGCAGCGGTGGCAGCCGGTTGGAAGACCAGCCGCCGCCCCCGCCCCCGCCGAACCGCCGCCGAACCGTTGCCGGGACCCACCGCCGAGAGGGACATTCGAGGGAGGTAAGTCCCATCGGGGGGGGCGGGGGGGGCGGAGAATTTCACCGCCAATTTCGGGGGGCCGAATGCGTTGGCATTCAGCCTCCCCGAGATTCGTGGAGAAATTCTCCGCCATCCCTAGTTTCTCCTAATGTTCAACTGAAATCTACCGCCCTGTAACTTTACCTCGTTAGATCTAGTCCTGCTCTATAGGGCAGCAGAGAACATGTTTTTGCCCTCTTCTGTGTGACAGTCTATCAGGTATTTGAACAATGCTATCAGGTCCTCCCTCAGTAACCTTTCCTCATAGGACTGCTTTTCATATTCCTGTCTATCTTCAATGTCCTCCTCTGAACCAAAGGTCTCCATATACTGTTGGACTGTCATTCCCATCATCCCTGGCTACTGGTCATGCTAGCTAGGGATGATGTGAATTGTAATTAAACAACATCTAGTTTGTCCTGGAACTAGTTCACATTGCAGCTTGATACGTTGAGTTTAAGGTGTGGGAGCAAGTCTTGGGCTTGTGCACAGCCCCACATCACATGTAACTGTCTTTCTGCCCTGCCCATTATTGACCATTATTGACTGATTACATTCAGCTTTATGAATGTAATCTTTAGACCTTTGTCCCATGGTGCCTCCCAATCTGGAACATGGCCTCCTCCACACACACCCATGCCACCTCTCACAGCAAATAGGGTTTTTAAAAGCCTCTATTGGTGCCAAATTGAGTCTTAAAAAAAACACCGAATTGCCTTGCAGGGTGCATTTTCAGGGGGGATGTCAGCTGCGGAGGACAGAGATAACCTCCCTGAGTGCTGCAATCCCCCTCCCTCAAACACCCCCCCCCCTTTGCACCACAATTAAGCTTTAGAAAAGCCTCCATTGGTCTCAATGGAAACTATTTAAAAAGCCTGATTGGCATGTGGGGGGCACTGGTGTGTGTATTGTTGTTTGTCAAAATGAATGAATGAATGAGTGTGTTATGTGTAAAAAGGCATGTGATGTGGTGTGTGTGTGTGTGCACGTGAGCACATGAAGGAGTGTGGGGTGGCTCCACCCATTTTAGGTATAACTCTGCCCACTTTTCTGTGGGGCATCTACCTCTCACCTCTGGAAAGCTCCCGAAAAGGGAATGTGGCCTTTGGGCAGAAAAAGGTTCCCCACCCCTGCTTTAGGCCATAAAAAATTCACCCTCCAGATCCTTGACTTGCTAGTTATAGCTTCTGAATTATAGCCCAATGTTTTCAGGACAATGTTTTCCTTGGCACTAAGCACCTACTTAGTGTTACAGGGACTGCTGCAGGTAATACTGCTGTGATAAACAACATTTTAGCAAGATGGAACTCTTGGAGCATAATTACCTGTCCTGCATGAGGATCTCTTGGTTTACATGGACACACATCCCTAGTTCAGATATGCATATCTCAGTGAGCCTTGTGCCCACACAAGGTCCATGTTCATGCCACCCCTTTCCTCCTCCATTCTTAGCATGCCATGATCCAACCCTCCCTGAGTCAAATAACCACAGTTTCTTATCTTGACTGAACTATGAAACAATGGTTACTATGATCAGGACAAGCCAGGATCTTAAACCAATTTCAAATTCTGATTGAAGATCCTGGCTTGTTCTGATTATGGTATCCATAGTTTCTCAGTTCCGATGTAGAGGAATGCTATGGTTAATTAACCCGGGGAGGGTTGAATCACGGCATGCCAAGGTGGAAGTCGTGCAGGCACAAGGCCCATGAAGAACTTGACTTAAGCCAAAATATGTACGTCCAAATCGGGCGACACATGCTCACGTACACAACTTCTCATTCTCTCTTTTGTCACACCAGGTGGCTTGGCCGGCTCCAGGTGGCTGTGAAACACTGTGAAAGCATTCTTACAGCCTGACTCCAGCCTTAGACTTTGTCCAGAGGTCATTGTCTATGTATTAACATGTTTGTTCACAATCAGTAGACATATTCCTTGTTCTTTATTTTCCATTGTTTTCCATATCTTGGGGGTTTTTTTAAGTGACATTTTTTGCTATGATCTTCCTTGTGTGAATTAATGTACTACAAGCAGCCACATAATATAGTTCAGATCTAACAACAAACAATTGCCTTGCGTATTTCTATGATGATAGCCTGTGTTGTTGTTTTTCTCTCAAACTCATCTCTCTAATACCCATAGAAAAATATATGTATTTGCCAGGCATAAAACTTTCTATGGTTAGTGGATTTTTCATAGCTTTAAAAATGTCTTTCTGATGAACTTAGAAAATCATGTGGGTTGCAAATGACAGTGAGTTGATTTTATGAGTGTCATATGCATGGCAGCTGGGTTGAATGCAACAATGAAAATGCTTTAGTGAATTCTCTAAAGGGAAAAACGCACTTGCTTTAATTGTGTCAGAGAGCAAAGCGTGTTATCTTAAGATGAAAATTGATGGTGATTGCAAAACAATAAAGCTTCAGTTAAACAATGAAGAACTAGAATTTGCTCTGAGTTACTTTACTGTGAGTGTAAATGGAGAAAGCATAGACTCACTCATCGAGAGTGGACCTTCATGCCATATATTTAGAAAGAATTATGCTGCGGCACACAAGCCGCATGAACATTTATTTTTTTTAAAGCAGAAAGGACTCTTTGTACCTCAGGCATATAGCTCTAAGTGTAGGTCTGCTTGGTTCAGACATAGCAGGAAACCTGTTTTCCGCTATTGTAAACAAGCCTGCCCTGAACAAGCCTCGAGTTCACACACTCACTCCTCTCCTCCTCTTTCACACATTAGAGGAGGAGATCAGAAGCACCGCTTTTAAATAAGGCACAATTCCCTGTGATGTTCAAACACGGGGGAAAGTGATTTGTTTAAACTATAGTTTCAGGACAGGACAGGATTTCGCTAACCATTGTTTGGGCATCATAGGGAACCATGGTTTAACATTGTAAGTGGATGCTGCCAATTTCCTTTTCTGGCATGGGAAAGAAGAAGAGAGAGGAGAGAGAAGTATATAATACTGAGGCTCTCTGCAGCTCATTCACGTAGCAGGAAACCGTGGGTTGCATCCAATGTTAGTCTAACTTAAGTCTCATCCATTTCAATGGATCTACTCTATGTAGGACTATCACTGAATACAAACCCTATGGTTTCTCATTAGATCTGAACCAGGCCATAATGTAGTTTGTCAGTGACAGACTACCAGTAAAATGTATGTCTTTGTCATGTGCATATTTTATGTGTACGTGTAAAATATTAACAAGTACACATTTAAAATCTAATATGAGAAATGGCTCTTAAAAGTAGGGCCTAAGATGGGAAAGGCAATCCACTTTTACTACCTATAGAAAAGGTTAATTAAAAGTTTCCCCAGTTTATCTAATTATGCACTATAGCAGATTTTAAATAGCATTTAAGTTAGAGTTACTATTGAAAGTCACTAAACATTTTTTCCTAAGGGATTAGAAGAAGAGTTTTAAGTTTAGATGAGATCAGTTTTTGCAGTTCCCAGAAACAGTGTGTTCCCCTGCCCCAGGATGCAAATCATTCCTTTGATTCTGACTATGTGTTTCTCCATGAAAGTGAAGAAAGAGATAAATATCTTCACCAAATGCAAAGAAAATTACATTCAGATAAACACCTCTTATTAAACCTTCTTTTTCTTGAAAAAACATGGAAGTGCTATGAACATCCATTTTATGTGGCTCTCAAGGAACAGTTTTCATAAAAGTAAAATGAGAAACAGTAAATTATAGAGAAGTTTAGCAATAAGAACAAAGAAAGCATATAGTTTGCCAGGAGATAAACAAGGAAGGGTAGGATTTTGTCCTTTAATCTCAAAGCTCATTTTACTAGATTTGCTATTTTCCCTAGTGTTTAGGAATAAGAGTACTTCACATAGGAGGGAAGCAGAATTTCAAGAAGCTCCACAGTACAAGTGTATTCATCATCTTTAAAAGGTGGTCTTGACTGTGCAAAGCATAAATATCCTATTCAGTCACATACGTCCCTCTGGATTAATTTCCAAACTCTAGTGTTTCAATACTTTGGTCCTTCACCTTCATGCTAGTGACCTAATGCTGGGTATAATGGTACTTTGTGAGCAAAGCACACACGAATTGTATTCTCCCAGGGATCCATGAAATATATGGGCCTCACTGCACCCATCATAATGATGGGCATTTTGTTAGGACCTGAAGTGGACTTTCCCACTGATATGTGTTCTGATTAACGTTCTGTGTTATGCCCCCATTAGGAGGCCGAAGGCTGTTTGGCACAGAGGAAATGTTTGCAGTAGAGGTCTATACATTCTACTGAATATTTCAGCTGACAAAAAGAAATCTGAGCTCGATGGTAAGGATTAAAAACTGAACACCTTTGACATGTTTGAGTAGAGGGAATAATGAGATATTTAAATAAAAACTTTAAAAAAAAATCTGCTAGGGCAGGGATGTAATGAGAATATTATTTCACTCTCTAGCAGCTGGTACCTGCTAGTAAACACCCTTTCTTCTTCATGGTCTCTGTGCATCACACATATGGGCTCTGCACCTGCGCAGAGACTCGTTTGGGAAATTTCCAAACTGCATAGTTTTTTGGCGGGAACCCCTCCTCCACCGTCTCTGGCATACATAACATGGGTTTCCGCCTTCCCCTTGGTTCCTTTTTGACCACCTTAGCGTTACTCCATGGGGAACTTCTTTCGACATTCTGTTACACTGTATTTTTATCTTATCTTATCTAAACCCCATTTCTTCCTTTATCTTATTCTTCTTCTTTATCTTCAAAAATAAACAGAAAGAGAAAGAGAGAGAGAGAGAGAGCACGGTGGAGAGAGGTGGAGATAGTTGGTGGTATTGTGGAGTTTCATTCGCCTCAGTGGTGATTTGTTTTTTTCCTCCTCAGCCTATGGCCCCAAAGCCTCCATTTAGAAGGTGCACAGCCTGTGGCAGCGAGGTGCCCTCTTCAGATGGCCTCTCTTTATTTCTTTGCTTGGGGGAATCCCACAAAGTTGAAACTTGCTACCACAGCCAATCCCTATCAAAGCAGGCTTGCAAAAACAGGTCTGATCGACTGAAAGCGATCCTGTGAAAACAGGCCCTTCAGGCAGTTGACATGCCTAAGGCACAAACACCCAGGGACCAGCCCTCCATGGCCCCTTCTACAAGTACAGAAGTGGTCACTGTAACCCAATCTTCCCCCCTGCTCACCACTGAGCTGGTCCAAGTAGACCCACCTACTCAGGGAAGGAGCTTGGCCATTTCAGCAGCAAAAAAGCTCTCAAAATGGGCAAAATGCCCTAAACTGACGGTGGATGAACCTGAAAAGAAGAGGAAAAAGAAATCCTCCAAACAACAAGAAAAGGAGCAGAACCTCCCACCTGCTCCTCCTTTACTGGATTCTCCTATTCGTGTCATGCCCACCACGCACAAGACTACTCTGGAACTGGCCTCCACTGTCTCGGAGGTGAGTTGAGGGATACACCAACCCCACCACCCCGTCCAACTCAGACAGCCACGGGATGGAGATCCAGATCCCCATCACCATGTAATGACATCCAGTCACCTCGGTATCAACCCGCGCTTTCCCCTCAACAGCCTTCTCGATACCAATCTCCAGATCGATACCATCGGGATCATTGGATGTTACAATATGACCGTGATCACTCACATTCTCCATCCCGAGATTGGGACTGTTTTTCAGCCTTGCCGTCTCCACCCTACTGACAGCATTTTGATGCAGATTGGAGACTCCGCAGGAACCGTGATCTCTTCCTCGATTGCTCCCACTTCTTGGGAGCTACTTCACCATCGCATGCTCCCTTTCAGTCTGGACAATGCTCCAGCTTCAATACCCAGGACATCTTCTGCCCTCCTCCTCCAGTACTGAGATGCTCTACGTCCTCAGCGATACACCAAACTAGTCGAGGCCATCAAGCCCCACCACCTCCTGTTCCACCTCATGCCTCTGCCATGGCTCAATGACCTACTCAATCATAGGAGTCTGGAGAGGACGACCAGTCTGACTCCTCCTCATATTCCTCGGTCCCTCCATCTATCTAATCACTGGACGATGTCACTGGGGCATGAGATAGAGCCTCGCCTTCTGAAGACATGGGCCACTTCTCTGAACAATGCTGAGAATGGCGCAATCATTGGGCGTTGAGGTGCAACAACCTCCCCAACAAATCCAGTATTCGATGCCATTGCAACGGACCTCTCCACATCAGTGGCCATCCCTTTTCTTCCAGCCCTGCTGAGTGCAGTCCAGCAGATGTGGAAAACAGCTTCATCCTTAACCCTGATGTCCAAGAGGCTGGAATTGATGTACAGGGTTCAAGAGAGGGATGCATCTTTTTTTGCATCCGAAACTGAACTCCATAATTGTTGAGTCTGCCCAAGGTCGCTCACAGAAGACACATGCCTCACCTGTGGATAAGGATGGTCACAAACTCAATATCGTTGGACGTCGTCTCTACTCTTCAGTGGCATTGGGGCTTAGAATTTCCAACTACCAGATGATGATGGCCAGGTATCTAATCTTCCTCTGGGAGAAAATGGACTCCCTCATCTCATACTTCCCTGAGGATCAACGCAACTTAGCTAGGATGTTTCATGCAGAGGCATCCAAGCTCTCTCATCAGCAGATCAACACTGCCCATCATCAAGTGGACTACAGCGCCAAGAGCATGATGGGATCCATTGCACTAAGGCTGCATGCCTGGCACTCTGTGGGCCTAACTCCTGAAGCCCACTCAGAGATAGGAAATCTAAACTTCGATGGCAAGGGTTTATTCAACGCCCACACAGACGAGCAGATGGATTCTGTGCTGAAAGCCAGAATGACTGCTTGTAAGATGGGCATCAGTCAAGCCCAGCAACAAAAGCAGCAGCATGCTCTGTACTATCAACGTCTCTGGTATCGACACCAGACATCAGCAATCTTGGGACTGGACACTCAGGTTCCCACAGCAGCAGCAGCAGAGAAAAAGCTACTCCTTCCCCAGATTCCAACAAAAGGTGAAGGGTGAGGGATTCTCTAAACATTGTCTTTGACTTCAACTCCTTTCCCCTTCATATCGACAATTACAGCCCATCCTTCGGGGACCTCCTAAGCCGATATTACTCGGCCTGGACAAGAGTGACTTCAGACAAGCGGGTGCTAGCTATTGTCCATCGTGGCTACAATAGGGATGTCAGAGAATTCTTTCACAGACTCCAATGAGTTCTAAAGAATCATAGCGGCTGCCATTTGCATGCCTGCATTAGGCCGTGATAGGCTATGTAAATACTTACGTAGCCTATCACGGCAAAGAGCAGGGGCGCAAATGGCAGCCGCTGCACCATTTGCGTCCTTGCAGTAAGCCATGATAGACTACATAAGTATTTACATAGCCTATCATGGCAAAAGGCAGCCATGCAAATGGCGTAGTGGCCGTCATTTGCGTGGCTGCCTTTTGCCGTGATAGGGTACATAAATACTTACATCGCCTATCACAACTTACTGCAAGGATGCAAATGCGGCCACTACAACGGCCGCTATTTGCAGCTGCAAGAGCCCAGCAGCGGCCAGAACTCTGGCTGCGGCCGGCCCTGGGGAGAATTCCGGGGGGAGGGACAGAACACCTCCCCCCCACCGCAGATTGACCGGCACGAAGCCAGGTAGGGATTTCATACATCCCTATTACAGAATAGAATTCACCACATTCCCACCTCTGGGCCCAGTCCAGGTTACTCTGTCTTCGGAGGTCCTCCACAAGGAAACTCAGTCTCTCTTGCAAATGGGCACCATTCAATGCATTCACGCAAACCCAGGTACAGAGGGGTTCTTCTCCAGGTACTTCACGGTACCGAAACAGGATGGAGGCCTTCATGCCATTCACAGCCTTTGTGACCTGAACAAGTTTGTCACGCCCAAGAAGTTCAGGATGACAACCCTAGCCACAATTCTCCCACTCCTACAGAAGGGCTCTTGGTTCACCAAAACTGATCTCGAAGATGCATACTTCCACATAGCCATAGAATGCTCACACAGAAAGTTCCTCCATTTTGCAATTGGGACAGAACTGTTCCAGTTCAGTGTCTTGCCATTCGGCCTCTCAACAGCCTCATGCATATTCACCAAGTGCATACCTGTGGTCTGCGCTTACTTCCATCTCCAGGGAGTGAAGATCTACCTGTATCTAGATAATTGGCTACTAGTGGCCTCCTCCCAAGAAGCTCTATTGCGTGATATTGTGATCGTCTTGGATCTTCTTCGGGCATTGGGACTATGAATCAACAAGGAGAAGTCTCACTTGACCCCCACACAAATAGTTCAATTCATAGGGGCTGCCCTCGATTCCAAATCATGTCGGGCATACCTCCCGATGACTTGTGTCACAACCCTTGTCGCACAAGCCACATTGTTATTCTCTGCCCACCATGCCAGAGCACACAACTTCCAGTGCCTCCTTGGTCACATGGCAGCCACAGTTTCGGTTGTGGAATGGGCTCGGCTATGGATGAGGCCACTTCAACACTGGTTCATCTAGAATTTCAACTTGACCCACAACCCTCTCTTTGTCACACTCTCAGTACCAGAGGCCGTTGCTCTCAGCCTGAACTGGTGGATGGATTCCAGACATCTGACCCTAGGAATGACATTCCTTCCCACCCCTCCATCCAGGGTTCTCACCACAGATGCTTCCCCCTAGGTTGGAGAGTACATTGCGGCCTCCTTCAAGCACATGGTCTCTGGTCCTCCAAGGAAACACGGTACTATATCAACTTTTTGGAGCTGTTGGCGGTTTGGAAAGCTCTCCGCACCTTCGAACCGTGTGTCCGACATCGACACATCCAGGTCCTCACATACAATACTACAGTTGTCCCTGCGGAGTGTCCCTGCGGAGGCCATGATAGGCTATGTAAATATATATGTAGCCTATCACGGCAATAGGAAGGAAAACAAATGGTGGCTGCCGTAGCCGCCACCATTTGCGTCCGTGTCTTTAGCCGTGATAGGCTACATATATATTTACGTAGCCTATCACAGCTAAAGACACGGACGCAAATGGCGGCAGCTACAGCGGCCGCCATTTGCATCCCTGTGCAGCCCAGTGGCCAGATGTCCAGCTGCGGGCTCTGCAGAGTCGCCGCAGAGTGGAGCTGGCCAGGGAGGATTCCAGGGGGAGGGATGGAGTGCCTCCCCCCCACCGTGGATTGCCCAGCGCGGAGCCAGGTAAGAGTTTTGTACATCCCTAAGTCCTAAACAAACAAGGTGGAACACACTCTTCCTGCCTCCTTTCTCTCACTCTACACCTTTACAACTGGATCGTTGCCAGGGACATTTGCCTGACCGCTCTACATATTGCAGGACAGGACAACCTGTTAGGAGACTCCCTCAGCCACTTTCTCCAGTACTCTCACAAACGGCAACTGGCCAGGACAGGCATACAGCTAATTTTCAACCACTGGGGCCAACCACAGATCGACCTCTTTGTAGGGATGTCAGAGAATTCCGCCATGGATCTCGGGGAAGCTGAATGCCAGTGCATTCAGCCCCCCGAAATCGGTGGCGGAATGGCCTGCCACCCCCCTGCCCCCCCTGGGATGAGACTTAACAGGGGCGGATCTTCCAGGCGGCAGCTCCAGCGGCGGGGCGGCTGTGGCAGCTGCGGTGGCCGGTCTTCCGACCAGCTGCTGCCGCCGCCATTTCCAATTAAAAAAAAAGACATGATAGGCTACGTAAAGATTTACGTAGTCTATCACGGCTAGGTTAAAAAAAAATGTGATAGGCTACGTAAATGTTTACGTAGACTATCACGTCTGACTTTTTTTTAAAAAAAAAACTCACGCGTACGCAAATGGCGGAGGCTATGGCCACCGCTATTTGTGTTCCTTATTTTGGCACGTCTTAGTCTACGTCAAGATTTACGTAGAGTAAGACGGCGAAAATAAGGGGAACGCAAATAGCGTAGCGTCCGCTACGCTATTTGCGTTCTCCTTATTTTCGCCATCTTAGTCTACGTAAATCTTGACGTAGACTAAGACGTGCCAAAATAAGGAACGCAAATGGCGGCGGCCGTGGCTGCCCCATTTGCGTACGCGTGTTGTTGTTTTTTAAGTCAGACGTGATAGGCTACGTCAACATTTACATAGCCTATCACGGCTGACTGCAGGGACGCAAACAGCGGAGGCTACGACCGCCGCCATTTGTGTCCCTGCTAGCCAGCGGCCAGATGTCCGGCCGCTGGCGGAGCCGGCCGGCGGCTCCGCAGAATACCTGCGGAGTGGAGCCGGCCGGCCAGGATTCCGGGAGGGAGGCGCAGAGCGCCTCCCCCCCCGGCAAAGCTTCTGGGGGGAGGGACAGAACGCCTCCCCCCCAAAATCAACATAATCCGCGAACAGGTAAGTGACTTTCGTACATCCCTACCTCTTTGTGACTCCAGCAAATATCTTTTGCAGACAATTCTGCTCCAGAGCTGGGATTGGAGAAGGATCGCTAGGTGATGCCTTTTTCCTAGAATGGAAGGAGCACCTGTTCTACCCTTTCCCTCCATTCCCACTCCTCATGAGGGTGATCTCCAAAATCAGACAGGATGCCTCGAACTGTATCCTGATTGCCCCTTGGTGGCCCAGACAATCCTGGTTCACGATGCTGTTGAACCTAGCGCATGGACGCTTTCGACCGCTCCCATGGATAGACAACTTGATTTCCCAAGACCGGGCAGGGTGCTTCACCCGAAGTTCATCTCCACACTTGGAACCTCACGGAGTGGAGGATCCAAGCACCCAGCACATTCCCCCACTGATTCCACTGACAGTGCAGGCTGTACTTGATATGGCGAGGCAACCATCCACACGCCGCTCGTACTCAGCGAAATGGGCTTCGTTTGTTCGGTTCGTGAACGACAACAACTGTAACCCTAATGACTGTTGTCTAGTGGACATATTGTTTTTCCTTCAACATCTTTTCAGCAAAGGCCTGAAGTACTCCTCCATCAGGGTGTATGCTTCACCGATTACAGCAATGCGGGGCAACGTTGACAGGTGCTCCATATTCAAGCACCCCTTACGCAAGCAATTTCTGTGAGGACTCAGAAACTTAGCCCTTCCTGTGAGAGACTTCGTTCCTCAGTGGGACCTAACCCTGGTGCTCAACACCCTCACATCAGTAACATTCAAACTGCTCTCTACCGTGGACTTGAGGCTGCTGTCTTGGAAGGTCACTTTTCTGATAGCCATTATGACATCAAGGAGAGCGAGTGAACTCTCCGTGTTGCGAATACACTCACCTTACACTGTATTTCACAAGGAAAAGGTGGTCCTGCAGCTGTACTTAGCATTCCTCCCAAAAGTGGTAACAGACTTCCATCTTAATCAACCAATCGTGCTCCCTGCCTTCTTTCTATCCCCAACTTCTGATTTGGAATGACGGCTACACACTCTAGATGTCCAGAGAGCACTGGCCACCTGTAGGTCACAGACCAAGCCTTTCTGCAACTCTCAGCGGTTCTTCCTATGCTATGGGGGACCCAATAAGGGCTCTCCAGTCTCCTCTCAGAGGCTGGCATCCTGGATCCTACACACTGTTCGACTGGTGTATGAGGTCTCTAGGAAAACCCCTACCAACTGGAGTCTGAGCACACTCGACAAGGAGAGTGTCAACTTCCATTGCCTTTGCAAGAGGGGTTCCCATCGTAGATTTATGTAAGGCAGCTACCTGGTCTAAGCCTTCTATCTTCATTAAGCACTACCAACTGGACATTCATGCTCAAGTGGACTGTGCCTTTGGCAGGGCTGTGCTTTCGTCGGTACTACGTTGAGACACCAACCCACCTCCAGTAAGTTAGCTTGTTACTCACCTATATGTGTGATGCACAGAGACCACGAAGAAGAAAGTCAGGTTGCTTACCTGTAACTGTAGTTCTTCAAGTGGTCATCTGTGCATTCACACAGCCCCCCCACCATCCCCACTTTGGTGTCAACAGCCTGTTGGTACCGAGGTGTTCTTCTCCTCGGTCCAGGACTCTTGTAGTCTCAAGGAACTGAGGGGAAAGCAGGAACCCAAGCTATATATGCCAGAGATGGGGGGGAGGGGTTCCCACCAAAAAACTATGCCACTTGGAAGTTTCCCGAATGAGTCTCTGTGCAGGCACAGAGCCCATATGTGTGATGCACAGATGACGACTTGAAGAACTACAGTTATAGGTAAGCAACCTGACTTTCTTCAAACAGTAGATGAAAAGTATACAGGATGTAGGATTATGCTGGGTAATGTCTATTTTCATGTATACTTTGCAATGTAAAACTATAAAAACTGCTTAGGCATTTTCATTATCATATTTATTTAGGGAATGGAAAACTTCTGTTGCAGACAATTACAAGCAGATTTTTCATGACTAAAAATAGTGACAGTGCAGAACAAATTTAACTGATCTCCAGTAATTTGGACACATCAATAGAATGGTTGCAAAGCTATAGGCAGTCTCTGATTTTCAGTGATCACTTTGATGGTAGTGTTAGAGTTGCATCTGCAGCAGTTGTGTAGGACAGCAGTCATTTAGAGAAGACCACCTATATAAGTCTTTCTGCTGTAGTTAGGGATGTTAGAGAATTCCGCCACAGATCCCAGGGAGGCTGAATTCCAGTGAATTCGGGCCCCCGGAATCCGTGGCAGAATGGAGCAACCCACCCCACCACCCTGCGAAAGCCCTGCAAAACAGAGCCTACCTGGTTGCGGCAGCTCCGGCGGTGGCGGCAGCAGTGGCAGCAGCGGCTCTGGCCGCTGCCAGGCTGCTGCAGCTAGGGATATACGAAAGTCACTTACCTTTTCGTGGATCTGCTTCACGGTGGGGGGGGAGGCACTCTGTCCCTCCCCCCGGAATCCTCGATGGGGGGGAGGCGCTCCGTCCCTCCCCTCAGAGTCCTGCCCGGCCGGCTCCGCTCCGCGGGGATTCCGCAAATCCACCAGCCAGCTCCGCCAGCAGCCGGACATCCGGCCGCTGGGTAGCAGGGATGCAAACGGCGGCTGCCATAGCCACTGCCGTTTGCATCCCTGTATTCAAATATGATAGGCTACGTAAAGTCTTACATAGCCTATCACGTCTGGGTAAAAAAAAAACACGCATGCAAATGGCGGCGGCTACTGCTGCCACCATTTGCATTCCTTATTTTTCACCGTCTTAGTCTACGTAAATATTTACCTAGACTATTACGGCGAAAATAAAGGGGAGCGCAAATAGTGTAGTGGGCGCTATTTGCATTCCTTTTTGAGTCGCTGTTTTAGCCTACGTAAATATTTACATAGGCTAAAACGGCAAATAGCACCTGCTACACTATTTGCGTTCCCCTTTATTTTTGCCGTAATAGTCTACGTAAATATTTATGTAGGCTAAGATGGCGAAAAATAAGGAACGCAAATGGTGGCGGCTGTAGCCGCCGCCATTTGCATAAGCTTTTTTTTTCTTAACCCAGACGTGATAGGCTACGTAAGTCTTTACGTAGCCTATCACGTCTATGTAAAAAAACCCACACACACACAAACGACCAGACTGCAAATGGCGGCGGCGGCAGCCGGCAGCCAGTCGTAAGACCAGCCACTGCTGCCACCAGAGCTGCCGCCGTCCAGAACATCCGCCCCAGGTAAGTCTCATCCCGGGGGGGATCTGTGGGGGGGCGGGGGCAGGCCGTTCTGCCACGGATTTCGGGGGGCCAAATGCACTGGCATTCAGGCTCACCGAGATCCGTGGTGGAATTCTCTGACATCCCTAGCTTTGGCTGTAAATGACGGCCATTGTAGTGGCCACAATTTGCATCCCTATGCTGGCCCGTGATAGGCTACGTATATATTTACGTAGCCTATCACTGCTAAAGCAGGAATGCAAATGGCATAGGGAATGCCATTTGCATCCCTGCTTTAGCCATGATAGGATACGTAAATATATACGTAGCCTATCATGGGCTGGCGTAGGGACGCAAATGGCATCCCCTATGCAGGATGCCATTTGCGCCTGCAGACTGGCCAAGGAGTGGAGCCGGCCGGGCAGTTTTCTGGGGGGGTGGAACGGTTTGCCTCCGCCCCATTGAGAATTCCGAGGGGAGGAATGGATCGCCTCCCCCCACCTGCGGACCCCAGTGGAGCCAGGTAAGCGGGGTTTTGTACACCCCTAGCTGTAGTTAACTTGTCATTCTATGGTTATTAAAGCCATCATTGGTTTGTGGCAATTGTTAAAAGGGGGGGGGATCATTTTTTTGAAAAATATACCACATATGCAGATCTGGGAGCATAATGAACTACTTTGTTTTGGATCTCAGTTATCTTGATGGTAGAGCATAATTACATTTAAATCTTGCACTGACTTGTTTTCAGTGAGCAATCAAGGCAAGGCAAATCTTCTGAAAGGTTGGCTAATTCTTGTGTGACCTTTGCTCTTATCTTTTTGTCCCATGGAGGAAGGAAGTAGCAGCTTGGGGGGGGGGGCGACAATTGCAATAGAGAATCTGTGTGAGGAGAAGGGGTTTAGAAGCCTCTTCCACCCCTGTGGGTTTTCCAAGGCAGATTGCCATAATCACCGGTGCATATATTGTAGGTAAAAAAGAAAAAGAAAGAAAGAAAGAAACCCTCAGGGAAAAAAAAGTACACATGACTCAGTGGGAAATGTATTGATAAGGTATTTGCCATGATTAATATGTATGGGCCTAATAATGACTCTCCAGTTAGGTTTCATGAATGTTTCAGTAAATTTATTGATAATGCTTATGATTATTTGATTGTGGGTGGGGACTTTAATGAGATGTTAGATCTATTGCTGGGTAAGAGTATGCCTGCTCGTAAGAGGCAAACTGTGGTGAGATCTACTCTTCAGGCCTATTAGGGATGAACTTGGTTTAACTGACACTTGGCAAATTTTGCATCCCAGCGAGAGAGACTACACCTTTATTTCACCTGTCCATCATAACTCCTTAAGGTTAATTATTTTGGGGTTTCTACATTTTTGTTACATCGAATAAATGCTTGTAAGACTGATTCACTGGTAGTTTTAGACTATGCACCAATTTGCTTACATTTGCAGTTTTCAGATTTGCCCAAGCCCAATCATCTCTGGTGCTTTACTGTTTCTCTTCTTAATGATGAGGTGTTTAAATCACAGGTTTCTGCTGAGTTACTCAAGTATTTTGAAATACTTGAGTATATTTTGAAATACTTGAGTAGTATTAAAAGTATTTAAAGAGGGTACAGTTGCTCTTGTGCCATTGAGTGGGAGGCATGTAAAGTTTTTATGCAGGGTCGAATTATTGCCTATGCATCTCACAAGGAAAAAATCAAAACAATGCAACATTAATCTCTGAATAATAAGTTGAAACATCTTCTAACCCAGTGTGCCACTTTCTCAACTCAGCAATTTAATCAGGATTTGCAAAACATTATACACGAGTTAGATAATATTCTTTCACAGCTGGTGGAATTTTCATTAACCTGTTTATGACAGGTACAGTGGGAAAATGGCAAGCATCTGGGTAATATTCTGGCATATTGTCTTAAACAGCAAAAGCACAGGAATTTTATTTCAGCTATTAAAGATGAGAGTAATACAATATACACCTACACCCCTGGATATAAATTTTCAATTTTTAAAGTTTTATTCCGACTTGTATACTACAGGTAGTGAAATATCAGAGCAGGACATGGAGAAGGATGGTGTGGCCACCCATCTGGGTCTGGAAGTCCATTAGATTCCCCCCTGCTCCCCCCCCAATCCAGCTCGGCAAGCTGCTGCCCCTGCCTGCTGAGCCAGATGAGCAGCCGGGACTTACTGGACCTGTCTGCTCATGCCCGGCGACAGCCCATCCTCCTTTCAAGCCACCATCGTTTACACAAGTTGAGGCTCTATATTTTCATATATTTACTGTTGCACACAACGGCAGCTGTAAAGGGCCATTTCCACAACATTAGAGGCCTCTAATATTGTGGAAATGGCCCTTTATGGCCACCATTGTGTGCAACAGTAAACATACAAAAATATAGAGCCCCATCTTGTGTAAAAGATGGCAGCTTGCATGAGGAGTGGGCAGCTGTGGCATGCCCCCAGGCAGATCTCCGAGTCCTCCAAGGGCTCGCAGAGCCTGGCTCACGTGAGCAAGTCGCTACGGCAGCTGCTGGAGAGCTTGTCGAGCATGAACTCCAGTGAGTCCGTGCATCCCTAGACATGGATGCTGTTGTTGTTTTCCTCATGTTGATCTTGCATGTCTAGACTCTTCACAATGGCAGTTTTTTTTCAACTCCTTTGTGCATAGAGGTAATTACAAAAGCAATTAGAAGTATTAGTATCAGGAAATCACTTGGTCTGGATGGTCTTCCAATTGAGTGGTATAAAACCTTTTCCAACTGTTACTTCCAAAACCTCATCATTTTTATAACCATCTTTGAATCAGGCTCCCCTCCTTCATTAAATGATGTTTGCATTACTGTGCAGAGATCATACTTATTCCACTAACTTTCAGCCTATCTCATTAATGAATGTAGATATTAAAATATTAACTGCTAATTTGGCTGATAGACTGTCAGACGTTATTACAACAATGGTTCAAGCAGATCAGATGAGATTTATTAAACATAAACAGGGGACTGGTCACCTTAGATTAGTCATTGCTCTGGCACTGGGGCTGCCATTGTTTCCTTGGATGCTGAAAAGGCCTTTGATAAAATTCATTGGAAATTTATTTTTGCTACACTGCATGGATTTGGTTTTTCCTGTAGAATTTTTGAAATGGGTCAGAACTTTATTCTCAACCCCAACAGTTATGACTAATTGTCTTTTTTCAGCTTTCTTTTCACTTAGGAAAGGTACCAGATAGCCATGTCCACTTTCTCCTTTGATATTTGATTCATGTTTAGAACCTCTGGCCTGTGCCATTAGACAGAAATAATAGAATTCATGGCTTTGTGCATGGTAATTTAGAATGTAAACTTATTCTTTACACCAATGGCCTTTTATTGTTTATCTTGGAACTCCAGTTGCATGTTCCGGCTTTGATGCAGTTGATTAACACTTTGGGTAATTTGTCTGGCTGTTCAGTCAGCTGATGCTGACTGGAGATACTATATGTCATAGTGTATTATCTGGATGTTATTACCAATTTTGGAATAATTATTCCCAGACACATATCTACAATGATCAAGCTTAATCTGAATAAACTTATTAATGAGATCTCTCAGGATTTAGATTGATGAGCATCTTTCAAACTGAGTTTGTGGGGCAAGGTAAATACACCCAAAATGAATACGATACCTAAGATTGTTTGTTATATGTGGGATTCCTCTATCTATACTGGGCAAATATTTTCAAGAAATACGTGCTTTGTTTCATAAATTTGGGCAGGGGGTTTCCTCTCCACCAGGCTTATCTTTGAAAAAGATGCAACTCCCAGTTAAAGAAGGGGAGTTCAGTTTTCCAGATCTTGCTTTATATCATCAGGTTTATTTGTTGACTTGTACTAAATTTTGGTCATTTCCATTTAGATCAGATTTTCCACCTTGGTCAGTTTAGTAATCTTCTTGTCTGGACCCTCTCTCTAAATGAATGGCATTAAGTTCTAGACATAATGGATAAGAGTTCCTCCCACAGTTACAGCTGTTAGAGATGTGTGGTGTATAATGTCACATCAATTACATTTTGATTTATTTTCTCATGCTAAATTGATGCTATGGGGAAATCCAGATTTGTGGCAGATGTGGACAGATAAGATTTTTACCTTGGATCAACTAGTGGGTGATGATGATGAGTTTTAGGCATTCTCTATTTTACAGGCTAAATATGATTTGCCAGCTATGGCTGCATGGCAATACTTGTAATTGCAACATTTCTTACTATCTAAGTTTGGCCCTGCTCCTTTTGCAGCTTCAGAGTTTCCCTCACAATTGGAAGAATTTATTGAGGCCTATCAGGCAAATCGACCTACAATTGATCTTTAGAAATATTATTAGTGAATAAATATGATATACTGGTTGTTAAACAGGAATGGAATAGGGAACTAGACTGTCCCATTTTGCCTAATCAATGGATTGCACCCTGGCATCTGTATCTGATGGATCTCAGGTTGCATTTTATTCAGCAAAATGTTTGCTTTGTGTCATTAGATGCTGCAACATCTCTTTAATAAGGTTTTGTCTAAGTTGACTAATGGTTGGAGGTGTAACACAGCTAATGCTTCTTTTAAGCATATCTTTTGGCAATGTCCAGTAGTTGCCCCTTTTTGAGGTCATTATATGGATACGTTTTGTATTGGAACGTTCCTTAATATCTATTGATGTACATTCTCTTTTAAATTATACACCTGCTTCCTGAAAGTTAATGCATGGTCAGTGCAAATGGTTTCTCTGTGTCCTTCTGCGAGCTAAAAGACTGAGATTATAACACTGGAAGATAAACACTCACCTCCTATAATGCAGTGGATTGAAGACCTTACAACACTTTCAACATTTGAACTGGTGTGTATACAGACCACTTGCAAATGGATATTTATTTGGATATTTGGTCTGATTTTGTTGAAGTTTATGTATTGTTCTTAGAAACCTGTATTTTCATTCACACACACACAGAGACACACACATACCACACATACACATTTCATATGTATGCTTTGAAATTGATATTTTCAAATATATTTAGGGCGCAATCTAGGGATGTTAGAGAATTCTGCCATGGATCCCAGGGAGGCCGAATTCCAGTGAATTTGGCCCCCAGGAATCCGTGGCGGAACAGAGCAACCCGCCCCACCACCCCGCGAAACCCCGCGAAACGGAGCCTACCTGGCTGCGGCTCCTGTGGTGGTGCCGGCGGCAGTGGCAGCTCTAGCCACTGCCAGGCTGCGGCCACCATTTGCATCCCTGGCAAGCTGTGATAGGCTACGTAAGTATCTACATAGCCTATCACGGCTCAGGGCAGGGACGCAAATGGTGTAGCTGCCACCATTTGCGTCCGTGTCTTTAGCCGTGATAGGCTACGTATATATTTACGTAGCCTATCACAGCAAAAGACAGGGGCGCAAATGGCGTAGCGGCCACCCTTTGCACCCCTGTCTTTTGCCGTGATAGGCTATGTAAATATATACATAGCCTATCACAGCAATAGGAAGGAACGCAAATGGCGGCCGCTGTAGCCGCCGTCATTTGCGTGTGTGTCTTTAGCCGTGATAGGCTACGTAAATATATACATAGCCTATCGTGGCTAAAGACATGGACGCAAATGGTGGTGGCTACAGCGGCCGCCATTTGCATCCCTGTGCAGCCCAGCGGCTGGATGTCCAGCTGTGGGCGGCCCCAGCCAGCAGCTCTACGGAGTCATCATGGAGCAGAGCCAGCCGGGGAGGATTCCGAGGGGAGGGACAGAGCACCTCCTCCCCACTGTGGATTGCCCGGTGCAGAGCCAGGTAGGTGTTTCGTACATCCCTAGTGCAATCCTATGGCCACTAGTCAGTAGCTAGATAGCCATAGGATTTGTTGGTTCCCAGGAACCAACCTCGGAGCCCGTGCTCCGAGGTCAGTTCCTGGAGAACCAACCTCCACCCCCTCCCGTGCTGCCTCATAGGCAACGCAGACTGGTCCCGCGTTCTGTGCTTGGAAGAGCAGTGCAGAGTGGGGAAAACAGGGCATTCCTAGGGGCAGGGCAGGGGGTTCAGAAGTGCCGGTACAACACTTCCTATTTGTCATCCGGCCACCCCTTCTTGTGCTCTGAGGCCCTGTGACTAGACAGCCAAAATTGGCTGTCTAGCCATGAAAGCAGGATGGCAGGAGCAGGGAGGAGATCCACTCCTCACCACTCCTCTAGCCCTGCACTGGATAGGTGGTCACCCCTGGGTTCGGAACGGACCGACCTGGTGGCGGATGTGGTGGCAGATGTGGCGGCGGCTCCGGCTCATCTTCCAGCCACTACCGAGCTGCTGTGGCCATAAATGGTGGTTGTAGTGGCCGCCATTTGCATGCCTGCATAGGCTGCATTAGGCCACGATAGGATACGTAAATACTTACGTAGCCTATCACGGCAAAGAGCAGGGGTGCAAATGGCGGCCGCTATGCCATTTGCGCCCCCGCTCTTTGCTGTAATAGGCTACGTAAATATTTATATAGCCTATCATGGCAAAAGGCAGGAACGCAAATGGTGTAGCAGCCGCCATTTGCGTCCCTGCCTATGCCATGATAGGCTACGTAAATACTTATGTAAATACTTACATAGCCTATCATGGCTTAATGCAAGGACGCAAATGGCGGCCACTACGATGGCTGCCATTTGCAGCCGCAGCAACCCAGCAGTGTCTGGAAGTCCAACTGTGGCCGGCCCTGACCAGCGGCTCTGCGGCCTTGCCATGGAGTAGAGCAGAGTCGGCTGGGGAAGATTCCGGGGGAAGGTATGGATTGCCTCCCCCCCAAACTGCCAAAGCCCCAGACCGGAACCAGGTAAGGAATTCATACATCCCTACCCTGAGCCACATTTTTCCTTTCTTTTTTGATGATAGCCCCACTACACCAGCAGCAGAATGCTGTATATGCTGCCACCATGACAAATATGCGAGCAGAACACTCCACCAATGTATCTGTTCCTGCCAGCAAAGATACAGCGGCAGAATGGTTAAATCTGGGTGGAGGTGTGGGTGGGATCAGGAGGGTTATGCCATAGTTATATGCCATAGCTTATACCCTTCCATAACATGGCCATGGCCCTGTCTGTGGCAGAACTTTACACCAGCCTTGGACCTGAATCCAAGGGAGGGTTGTTTGTTTTTAATAGCCATCTCTGAATGCTCCAGCCATGTTGCTCCACACATGTTGCCACAGGAGAGCATATGATATAGTGTAACTCAGCACCCAATCACAATATACCACCACCAGATTTAAACACCACATACGGATAACATATCTCTGTGATTTTTGTTTTGGTAAAGTTGACAAAAGTAGTTTTCTAATACCCTTTTTTAACAGCCTCTACATACATTAATTTCATATTTAAACATATTTTTAAAGAAAGTAGGATATATAGATAGAAGAAAATGAGGTACTTCCTGTAGTTTGGTTTCATTGGGTTTCTTGTTAATGTAACATGACCTGTAGTTCTCCCAGATCCAATTGGCCTTTCATGGCATAAATACATAAGGTTGGTTATTTAGCCAACATCTGTACACTTGCTAGTGGCTCTTGAGCAGAGGTCCACAACCTTTCTGGGCTTGTGGATCCATTTGGAATTTTTAGAAAGTGTCCTGTGTGCCCAACAGTCCCCCCTCCCCATCTTATTCCATAGAGAGATGACAAAGAGAAAGCACCAGTCTTTCTTTTCCATGGGGTCTGGGTAAAAGCTGGATCCAGTAGAATTTAAACAGATCCTTTTGAATTTCCATAAGTCCCTCCACCACACACAAAGTCACCATCAAATTTAAATGAACATTGGTGTCTAAAGACAGTAAAAATCATGAATCTGGAATTTGTCCATGCCACCATGGTATAAAAACATGGATCTAAAGCATGGCTTGTCATGGATCTTTATTTTTATTTTTTTACACAGGATGCTAATAAAACCATCATCAAATCACAGAATGTATGTGTGGACAGAGATGGCCTAAGATTTGATGATGGTTCTGGAGAGGATGCCTTGTTTAATGTTATAAAGATCCTTAAGGATCCATGCCTTTGATCCATGTTTTGTGTCATGGTTGTGGCTGTGCTGGCAAGAGCCAAATCTGTGAATTTTTTACCTCCCTTTACACCGTTACTTGAGCATCCAGTTCACATCCTCATGAAGAGGTGACTATCTTAGAATCCCTCAAATGAGTTGCCTGGTGTCTTCATTGAACAATGTATTTTAGGGATTCTAAAATGGCCACCACATCATAAAGATGGTGTCAAGAAGTCCATTTCCCCTTCTGTGTTTTAGCAGCCTGTTCAGTTCCATTCTGTATGGCTGAGCCTGCATGTCTCCTTAGGTCACCTGGGGGTATTATCTCATGCTGTACCAGGCTTCAAAAGCCACTGTAAAATTTCCACTAATTAGATTGAATGAGTTCAGCTGAGGGTTGGTGGGAACTTTCTGCCCTCCCCCCTGCCCCCACAAAGGTCTTGGGCAGATTGTTCTCAGCTAGCTCATGATCGCTTAACAGATGTGCTAAAGGCTTTTGGCTATAAAACCAAGGGAGAGAAAAGATGCCTTGGTCTTAGTCTGGTTTTGTCCTGTCCAAGGTTTGCTTTGGGAGGGTTTGTGTCCTGAGGTCCTGTTCTATTGAAGGCCTATGCTGCTAGTACATACAGACTGGGTTTACCTAGTTTCATTGTTTGGCCTTGTAAGTATTATTTCCAAATGTTGCTCTGTCTCTTTTGTATGTTATACCTAGGGATGTTACGGGAGTCTGGGAAGAGGGTGGGGTCAGCGGAGATCCCCCCGCTCAGCCTCCTGGACTCCAGTCTGCAGACCCCTCTGGTTGCCTGACTTGGACCATTTACCTCGGTAATTTTGCATGAATGGCTGGTTTACAGCCACCATTTGTGCACATGGGCATTTTCAAAAAAGGCCGAGCCACCATTTTTATGTAAAATGGCAGCTCAGCAAGGGATCAGGCGGCCGTTTGCTGGGTGCCCCCACAAAGGTCTTGGGCAGATTGTTCTCAGCTAGCTCATGATCGCTTAACAGATGTGCTAAAGGCTTTTGGCTATAAAACCAAGGGAGGGAAAAGATGCCTTGGTCTTAGTCTGGTTTGGTTTTGTCCTGTCCAAGGTTTGCTTTGGGAGGGTTTGTGTCCTGAGGTCCTGTTCTATTGAAGGCCTATGCTGCTAGTACATACAGACTGGGTTTACCTAGTTTCATTGTTTGGCCTTGTAAGTATTATTTCCAAATGTTGCTCTGTCTCTTTTGTATGTTATACCTAGGGATGTTACGGGAGTCTGGGAAGAGGGTGGGGTCAGCGGAGATCCCCCCGCTCAGCCTCCTGGACTCCAGTCCGCAGACCCCTCTGCTTGCCTGACTTGGACCATTTACCTCGGTAATTTTGCATGAATGGCTGGTTTACAGCCACCATTTGTGCACATGGGCATTTTCGAAAAAGGCCGAGCCACCATTTTTATGCAAAATGGCAGCTCAGCAAGGGATCAGGCGGCCGTTTGCTGGGTGCCCGCAGACTGCCCTGCAGCTTGCTGCATGTAGTGAGCAGGGGCAGCCACCCAGTGGGTGTCTGACAAGAAGCACGTGACTCAGACTAGGGTGAGTTTGCCCATCCCTAGTTATCCCCTTTCCCTTTTCCCTCTTGTAAATAAACTTATCACCTATCTCGATTGGAGGTGTGTGCTTCGTTCCAATTAAGCTTAATTCCAAGACTTTTGTTTTCCTCTTAGTTATTGCTGCTGATTAAGGTTTCCGGCCTAGAGCTTTGAACTCAAGCGCACCAGCTTAGGCCCTTGTTTCATAAGCCTTAGGGGTGTCCTGTAAGTTCTGGCGTATCGCCAGTGCTGTGGAGCCGGCCGCTGGCTCCACAGGATCACCGCAGAGTGGAGCTGGCCTGGACAGTTTCCAGGGGGAGGGGTGGATCTCCTCCCCGCCACGGACCCCCCCAACCCAAACAGGGTAAGTGATCTGCCCATCCCTACCATTAGTATGGGTCTTTCCCTTCAAATTGCAGCTGCCTTGGCTGTATTTTGAACAAATAACCTTGTTGGAGAAAGTGCATGTAATTCTCTGTCACGTGAATTTTGGCTGTTAAGACTCTGACCCTGTGAACTGTGCATGTGCTGGTGAACCATGGCAGATGCTGCTTTTGTACTAGAGAACAACATCGAGGAGGGGGGGAAGGGCATAGTATTGGACAAAATCTTCAGTTTATAAGGCAGTATTACATTTAAAAACTCATTTTTAGAAATTATGTTGCATTTTCTTTCCTTTTTTTCATATATAGCATGGTAATTGTGGCACCAAATATTTCTGCTTTACTTTCCATAATAAACTATTTATGTAAATATTCATATTTATGCATATTGTGACCTTTTCCTTCTTTTGTCCCTAATGCCCAGCTGTGATTTAAGCCCTTCAGTGATGATATTAGCATTTCATGATGTACACTGAAGACAATAGGGCACTGTTGATGGCTTATGATTTTTGGGGGGAAGAGAATTATTTTATTCTCCCTTGAATGAATGTGTTAAGGGCTACCTAGTTAGGGCAGATCAAGTGGAAGTACTTTCTCCTACATCCTATTTTATGCCAGTTTGTCTTAACTTCAGCTGGGTGTTTAAACTTTTTTGCCTCAACAAAAGTAATTTCAGCTGCAATCCTATATATGCTTACTTGATAGGAAGTCAAACTCTGTGGGGCTTACTTCTGAGGGGCTTACTTCTATAAGAGTGCACTGCACATCTCTCTTTTTTTAACATTGGTAGACTTTTCGTTAGACTCTTCGAATCACAGAAAAACACTCATGTTAACTATCATGTTAATAAAGTGTCATGTTTATGCTTTGCATTAGGCTTAGCAAATCATACAGGAACCACAGCTAGCAGACAAGTAAATAAATAGGCTAGATTGTCTTTGTGAGCTAGAATACCTTATTTTTGAGCAACATAAACATTTCATTTGATGTTCCCCCTCTACATCCTATTTTTAAATTCTATCCTGTGTGATGTACGAAGATGGAAATTGGAGAATGCAGGGCAGGGCAGGGCAGGCTTGGTAGTGAGTCCATGCCATAGCCAAAAATTACTGGGGGTTAAAATTACCCCCCTTTTCCCCCTGATCATCAAAACTGCAGCAGCTAAAGAACACTTTCTTCATGCCACATGTGTTCCCAGCAACTCAGGGAAGTATGACTCCAGGATGTAAGTGAAAATTGTGAAAGTGTTTTGTTTTTTGTTTTTAATCTGCACACACATTCAAATTTATATTCACCTTCATTTTAATACCAGTTCAAGTCTTCCTGCAATCATGCTAATATAGCCCAAACCACATGACCCACACACAAGAGGAAAGTATCAGCACACTTGGTGTAACCCCACGGTTTTCAGTTGGACAGAAATTAGGAATAAGCCAAACAGTCTTTAACTAACATTTTCTGCACATTCAAGGGGCTGTTGGGAGGGGCAAAAAGGAAGCTGTCAAGAATGACGGCCTGCTTTCTGCCATAAAATTGGGTCAGGCTGTCACATCGGATGTAACCACCTGGGATTGTGTGTTGTCCAGAGGCTCCTCGGCCCCTTCGCTCAAGGCCGGGTGCAGTCCTGCTAACTGGGAAGTGAGAACAGCTGGAGTTGGTGGGGAGTTCCAGCCTCTCAGAGGCAAGGGCGGCCAGTGATGGGTGAAGCAAAATCTGCCCCGGGTTGCCATGGCTGGTCTTTAAAAGAAGGCTGAGGGCAAGGCATGGTGTCTCCCTTCATCCTGGTGGTCCTGGAACTGCAGACGGCTGGTTGCTATTCAGGGAGATCCATACTTAGGTATGCAAGGATAGGCCAGGTAGATTTATTATTTTGCTTGGGTATGCATTCATGAAGCTCTCTGTATACAGTTAAGTTATTTGCTTTGTACCCTCTTGTGTAACTTTCTACTTCCATTCTTCCCTTTCCCTCTACCCCTTTATGTGATTTTCATAAACCTTTATCCAACCTTTAGCTGGTGTGATCTCTCTCCATAACCTCAGTGCTAATTTCAGTGCCTCTTGGCTTAAGAGGGTGGCTACTGGGTATTTTGCAGGACTGAAAGGCTGGGTTTGGCCAGTCCTGTTTTAGGGAAGGGGATCCTGGGATCGGGTCCTGAGTGGTCCTCCCTCTCAGGGAGGTTGGGGCCGGCTTGGCGGGATCTTTCCTTCACAGAAGCGATAAAGCTGAAGAAAGGAACTGAAGAAATTCTTAAGATTTTAGGGAAGAATGGCCACATATTACACTTGGCATTATACCTCTAAGGACACACAAGGAAACTGAAGGAGTAGGGCCATGAGGAAATACATAGAATACTTTTTAAAAAGCTGTCAACAGCAAGCCAGTTGTTGACATGGCAACTAACAGACTTTCATTCTCTTTCTGCCCATCCCCACAGTTATATGTGTTTGAAGAAAAAAAGAAAGCAAGTTTAAAAGTAAAGAGAAGCTGACCTCCCCCACCCCACATGAAAGTGCACCAAGAACAAAAGGGTTTGACTGGCACATCCTCTTTCTCTCCTTTTAAACAGTAATTAATGTATGTCTCTGGTACCCATTTTTTTGTGGAGCAGGCAGCCATGTTTTCCTTTTATAATGCACCTCTAAATGTGCCAAAATGCATTTGAAGAATGAAAGCGTATTCTTCAAGCAGCCCTACAAAAAATCTTAAGAAAAAAACACTAAGGGTGAAGTCCCCCATCCACCAATACAAAACAGTCCAGTGATAACTCATTGGTACAGAATGCTGATAAACTGAAATATATATATATATATATATATATATATATATATATATATATATATTAAACTAACAACTGAATGGAAGGGAGAATAGAACAGAGATGTTGGGTGGGTTGGGGGGAATTAAAACTTGGTAGGAAGAGGAATGGAATGGAGTGGCTGGACAAGCAGGCGGGAGGAAGACTCACATAGAGATGAACAGAGCAGACAGAATAATCTAATTGTCAGGATAGGTGATTTCCTGGTTCACACTGAGGAGATATTTTAAAATGTCACCAGGGTTGGAATTGAGAGCTGCTGCCTATAAACATCAATAGAGGAATCCAAGATTTTAATGTAGCTGGGACTGTGCACATCCAGGAACCACCACCACCACCCCAATGGAGGATGGAACCAAAACAGAAAAATAACAGCACTGGATATTGACTGCAACTTTGAACAGAAGCCCTCTGCAAAGACACATTTTGTTGCAGGGCCCCACTGTTTAAAATGACATCATATTTAGTAACATAGTTTTAAACATATTGTCTCTCAAATTATGCATTTCAAACATTATGTTGATCCCTTTTTCTTTTTTTTTTGTTGAGCCGACAACTGTGTCAGAATATTTGGGAAATGGAAAACCAGTAGTTAACTATGTTCCAGTCCACACATTAGTCCAGGAGCTGCAGATCAAGTCAGTTCATATCAGAATTCACATAGCTTGAATTCCTCAAGCATCACTACTTATGCAATGTTTCTTCTACTTATGTTTCCATAGATGTAGGAAGTGTTGTTTGCATTATATTGCATGTACTTTTCTCCTGTGTCTCTCACTTGCCAGGGACTAAGGGCCAAACTAAACGTTCTCCAGCAGTGCGTGATTGATTCCCCTATTTTTCTGCACGTGTGCCTGGCGCCAATTCGGATTGGGGGCATGGTGCTTCAGGAGAGGATGGTTTATGCTTCCTCTCTACCCTCTCTGTGGAACTCCCTCCCTAGGGAACTCCGTCATGCCCCCTCTTTAAAGAGCTTCCGTCGTGCATTAAAAACGTGGTTGTTCAGGCAGGCATTTGGGGTGGGTTAGAGTATTTTAGAAAATGTTTTTATTGTAGAATTTTATTGTTTTAAACTGTTTTATTGTATGTTGTACATCGCCCAGAGTGGCTGGGTGACCAGCCAGATGGGCGATTAATAAATGTAATTATTATTATTATTATTATTATTATTATTTTCATCTCAAATTCCACACTCCCCCATTTGGGGGGGGGCTTAAAAAATGAGAAAAAGACTCCATTGACTCCAATTGAAAAGGTTTTTTTAACATCCTCCCGCCCCACCTGCATGATTAGGATAATGTTTAGTTTGGCCCTTAGTCTCTGGCATAGGAGAAAAGTACATGCAACATACTGCCAGCAAAGTGTCCTGAATAGGGCTGTGCAGGGACCCCCCAATCCAACTCAGAAGCTGCTTTGCAGCTTTGGAGGCAGGCCCAATTCAGCTCTGGCAGATTCGGGGGAGGGGTGACCTGGCTTGGCCCCAAACCCGCTTCGGGTCCCCCACCAATGCCCCCATGCAAAACCCTTGCCTTGTCGCCACCTTCTCCGTTGCCGCCCTTGCCGCCGCCAACTGCTGAGGCCTGGACGTGTGTGGCAACTTTTACTGCATTTTTTTAAAATGGCAACCTCCTGGAATGTCCCCTCCTCCTTGTTCCTTTGTATTTTTCTTGAAGGGAAGAAAATTCACCTCTCTAGGGACAGTGTCTCCTCCTATTATTTATTTGTTTGTTTGTTAGTTAGTTACTTTATTTATCCATCTCTTTAATCCATTTTTTAATACAAATGCTACAGGCAATGTTCAACAACAACAACAACAACAACAACAACAAATATGGGGCTTTACAAGAATGACACCTTTGTTTGCAATAGCTACCTTCCATAGTTGTTACAGCTTGAGTAGCAGCTTAAGGTAGGTGAGGGGAACTTGTGAAACCCTGGAGGTTTATGAATGCCAACTCCCATCAGCCCCAGTTAGCATAACTAATGGTCAGCCATGATGAGAGTTGTACTCCAGCAACATCTGGAGGGCCATAGCTTCCCACCCCTGGCTTAAGTATACATGAATATGTGCTGTTTTCATGCTGCGGTCTTTAAGCTGACAGGTTGTTCTCTCTTCCTGTGCCCTCACTTCTGATCAAGATGATCCTTAAGTGGGCATGTGGTGGCAACTGGGGAAGGGAAGGGCAAGCTCAGCTGATATATACTGGGCATGGTGGGTAGATCACCATACTGTTGTCTTTCCTCCTCTTGAGGCAAGACAATACTTCGGTAGACTGGCATTCAGAGTTTTTAACTGTTTCAAACACAGCCTTTCCACATGAGGCTTTTATTGTGTGCTCTCATGCTCCCTCACTCATGGTGGTTTGCAGGTCCTTTACACAGCATCGTCATCCTCCAGACCCTCTCCCATGCTTTGCAACCATTATCGTGTTTTTTTTCCTAACAGGAAAACAGTCTAGTATTTTTTCCCAGTGGTGTTATAGAATCTTCCTGTAATTGCACAGTTCTTCTATACCACAGCGCCAGCTAGTGGTTGTCTAATAGAATATATAGAAAGGCAGAGAGAGAGAGAGAGAGAAACCATGTAAAGGAGCTGATTTTAATACTGTAAAGAATCCGGAAGCAAAGCCTCAGTAAAGATGTGGGTTAAAAGCCTCATATAGAAAAGCACACAGTTTCTATGGGAGACCTTTGTACATAAGCAACATCTGGAACTCTCTCTCTCTCTCTCTCTCTCATCTACTTTATTTCTGGTGTTTTTGATTACTTTTTTAAAGTAACATTTTTCTGTATAGCTGGGGCATGTTCTAGGGTACACACTAAGTTCACGTAAGGCATTGGTGGGTCTCGCCATTGCCCACTGTAAATTGTGTGACTATGCCCTAGGAAGCATCCAGCATTTCCCTGTGACTGGGTATCACCGAGCAAGATCAGTAATTATGAGCAAACTGTCTCTGGGAAAGCTGATCTGCGGCTACTGGTCTTCTCAATGAGGTACCTCCTGATAAGCTACCAAATAACACAGACTTGCCACAAAGACAATATGGCATGTCAAGTTTGATGGTTGGAATGCAGTAGTATTTAATAGTTCATAATATGTCCAATGTTATTTAGTATTTGGCAGCTAACCATTTATGTAGTTTTGTATTTGAAGCCTGCTAAAATCAAGGTGATCAAGAAATACCAGCAGGAAGTCAAATTTTAAGGCTAAAAACTTCCCTAAGTGCAAATTCAAATTCTGAATTCAAAATTTTTCATTCACAGTCTGAATGGTGAACTTGGGGGGGGGGGGATGGGGCATTTCAAATATTAGGGTCTTAGGTCATGTTGTGATGACAACTCTATGTCAGTATCACTCTTGCAGCTGGATATGCTATACTGATACTACACAACTGCACCCATTTGCATGTAGACACCACACTGCAGGTCATGGAAATTGCACGCTGGTTAGGTGCGTATTAGGTAAACAGTTTTCTGATATCTGATAGGTTTATAGAAACTGCCTTTAGTTTGTGGATGTTACTAAATGTAACGGTCACAATTCAGCCAGTACTAAGCATAGTTAAAACTCATTGATTTAAATGTTTAATTCTGCCTTTGAAATCAATGGGACTTAATAGTGTTTAATAGTAACTGGATCATGCCCCATGGATTCTGTTAATATATTTAAATGTGATGCTTGTGTTTTCATGTACATATTTTGCACTTTTCTTCCTTTTCATAGATCACATCATTTGAGGTACCTAAGTAGTAACACAGGCTTATTGCACAGTTGTCACATTTTTATCATGTTACGTCTTTCTGAGTGGTGGATCTAGTAGCTGCTGGTAAACCACTTTTTTTCTGATCGAAATTCCTCTTAAAAAAAACACCAAGTAAAGAGATGTCTAAGGATTTGTTCGTGAATGTCTCCCTAAAACTTATAGCCTACATTTTTGCTGTTTTATCTCAGCTAATAATAGTTGTAGAGGGACTCTGGAACTTGGATCAGCCCACTTGATGAACAAGCTTGTTTAAAACCACATTCTCCAATTATTCAGGCTTTTGATCTTATATGAGATAGAGAGAATATAATGGATTTTGAAGAGCCTTTATGAGCACTACAACATGGGGGGGGGGATCCTAAAACTTAAATAACCCTCAGCATGGAATATTAAATTCTAACACAGTGCTCATCACAAACCGATTCACAACTTGAACTCCACAGGCAGATGCTGTCATTTCCCCCCCTGCTACATTTTCAGATGCTTATATTTACTGAAGGGGAAGGGGGGAAAGGGAGGGAGACAGAGATACTGATTGGGGTCACATGACATGATAAGCCATGGTGGGTTCTGAGCCTTCTTTGTATCAGTGTGGAATGTATGATGTCTGAACCCAGTGCAGACCATTCAGCATGATTTGTTAAACATGCGCAAACCACCCTGAGAACCCATGGCTTGTTGCTGGGCTGTTGAGGGTGGCGTGTTGTGACATGTGAACCCAGCACAATGGCTTGTCCCAAGAAGCTACAGAGCTGCCTGGCAAGAGTAGCAAAAAAAAGCCTGGCCACTCCTCTCATTCTTGCCGGCACTGCCTCTAGCTTCCCTTCACCCTCGTCAGTGATGTTCACCCCTCCACTGATACAGAAATGACACTTGGGAATGTCCCAAACACGTTCACCACCTTTTTTTAAAAATTCATTGCTACAAAAGTATGCAAATGTGTTCTTAATTTAAAAAAAAATCCCTGTCCTTCGCAAGTGCGCAGATTTGCCTGACCACCATGTGCAGTCTGCAGTAGTACAAGCGCCTTGTCAATTTCTTTGTAAATTACCTACTACTCTTCCGTACTTCCATTGACAGTTTTGAGTTTTGGAGTTCATTGTCAATGGATTAGTGGAAAGGCAGAACCAGAGGGAAGGCAGATACAGTAAGTTAGGGCTATCAATCTTCACCAGTTTATCCAGCATAGTGCATACATCTGGGCAGCTTCTGCTTCTTAGGATGACAGATATAGGACACCACTGTTCTCACACAGTCAGGTGAGAGGGAGAAAGAGGACATACCTGTTTGCTTGGGGCTCATATGTCCAGACATCCAAGAATGCAGCAGGTGCTTTTTTAAAAAGGGGGGTGGGCAACAGAACAATCAGCATCCAACTACCCCCAGTGTTATCAAGAGCCAGCCTACTCCACCACCTATTCCATTCACATTCCTTTCACACAATAGTGCAGATATCACCACTCAGATATGTTTGTAAGTATCTTTTTATTTTATTTATAGTAATATTTTACCCTACCTTCCTGTGACATACACATTCAAGGCAGTTTAAAAGCAAAATATACATCATATGTTAAAATACAATCTTAACCACAAAAAGGTAACACAAACACAATAGCAGCAGAATTAAAGCATCCAAGTCTGCAGTTATAGATCATGGGATCTAAATAAAATGGTTGAGAGCCTATTTAAAAATAGGTAAAATATAGTTGGGGCAAAGAGTGAGTAAATTCTGTGAACCTGTTTTGAGCATCTTTACCATAGTAGTTCAGGCAGAAATTAGGCCGGTGAACTATGAACAAGAAAAAATTATTTCAGAAATAGGGGACCGAAACAGTAATTAATCAGAGATGGCACCTTTAACAACTGTGTGACAGGTGAAAACATTTGTTTGTTTAATTTCTTTCTGTCACACAGCTATTAAAGGCAAGGGATACCTGTGATGACAATTGCTCCTACCCTGTACCTAGGGATGCTAGTGAAGTTCTTATGGGCTAGGCTTGGAAATAAATGTCAGGGGAGAATAAAAGGCAAAATTTAAGGCCCTCAAATTGTTCCCATGTACAGAGTAAAATTTCCCCTCCCAGCACCCCCAAAGCCCTCCCAGCCAGTTCCCTCTCCAAAACAAATGCACTCCCGCTTTCCTTACCATTCAAGGAGTGGCACATAAGAGGAATACAGGGCATTTTCATAAAGGGTCAGTGCACAAAGTCATAAGGGTCATAAAGGGTCAGTGCACAAAGCCCAAGCAATCATGGGAGATGTAGCTCTCCCTAGGACTGCTGCAGTTGCAGTTCCCATGAGCCCTTAGGCTTTGCATCCTGACACTCTTACCCAGAGTGTCAAGGCAACAGAGGGCTAGGCAAGTGTAGGGATGTTGGAGAAATACATTTGTGGGGTGGAGCGCGGTGGGTTTTCACTGGCTTGGCCCCCCAGACTCTGGCTCAATAATCTGCGAGTTGGCCGAACTCAGCGTGCATCAAGTTGCATCAACTCATGGATTTTTCAATGGGGAAGGTTGTGCAAATTGCGATTTGCACAAAATTGCAGCCATAAATAGTGCAAAAGTGCAGCTGTAAAAGGTCTAACTTGCACAAATTAGACCATTTATGACAGCAATTTTATGTAAAACACAATTTGCACAACCCTCCCCTCCCCCCTGAAAAGTCCATGAGTTGATGTAAATCCATGAGCCCCAAAAGGGCTGGATTTCCCCACGGCGAACAACCCTAGGCAAGGGTAAAGAAAAGATCCTCCTTACAATCCTCACTTTGCATGCTGCCACTCCAGCCACTTCTGCCAAAATGGGTTCAGTGTCTTGGATGGCTCCTTCCATCCTGAGTTCTGACTGGCTCTGACTGAAACCTAGGATGAATCCACAGCCCCATCAAAATTGGAGCCACCAGCCTCCACTGCATTTAAGGAAAGGAAAGGAAAGGAAAGGAAAGGAAAGGGCAAAAGGAATGCGTTTTGGTGGATGGGGAACTGGCTGCAACAAGGTCTTAGGGGGACCAGAGGACTGGCAGAAATGGGGATCACTTTCTAAGTTCCCAACATTTTTTAAAGATCTTGGATCATTTCTGAGTTAATCCAAGGTGAGCTCAGGACAGCTCACCTGTATCTATCTGTATCCTTGAATTTATGATATTTATCTTTCCATATTTCATCTCCCTGTAGATTTTTCATCTAAAATCTGTAGTCATCTTTTCACAACTTGATCTGTTCATGAACAAACTTGTCTGACAACAGAGGTAGCACCAAGAAGCAGACCATGAAACATTGATTGACTGATGAGTTAATATTTGGGCCTCCAATCCCTGAAATTATTTTCTGACTTGTTTGCAGGAGTCAAACATCAAGTGAATAATTTACTCTAAGGTAACCAGCTCATGAACATTCCCTCAGTGGTCATGGTAGGTGTTCAGACCCTTTTTAAAAAGCTATTAAAAAGGAATTAACATGAGTCTTCTCAAGGGGGTGATATGCATTAAACTTATGCAAGGCTTCCTGGAGCAATTGTTATGTGCTGATTGCTTAGCCTGAAATGTGTTCACATTCAGTGTGTTATTACTTTGCAAAGCAATTGCTCTTGTAAATTTTTACATCTAGATCCTACTAAATGTATGACATGAATAGAATAAGAAGATTGCACACACGTGCGTGTGTGCGTGCATGCGCACACACACACACACACACAAATATTTTTTGGAGGGCAACACTGATTTAGCAAGGAACACCAGAGCAAATGAAGTATTGACTCAAATAACTTTCTTGGTAGGATTGAGGAATGGGCCTTTTTTGACACACATCACAGCTTTAGATTTAAAGAATAAATGGGTGCCAAACCTTCACTTGATAAGGGGGTTAAATGTCCATGTATGTTCAGAAACAAGCAATGTTATTTTGTTCTAATGATTAAATGAGATGGGTGGCATGCTCCTTTTTTTGTAGAACAGGTCAACTGCTCTAATCAGTTTCAATATTTTGATGAATTGTTTAAGCATGATTAAAATTCATAATTGCATTTGGGCAAGCCACAGTGGTTTGGCAGACCTTCAGGGAGGTACAATACAGCACGGAATTAAGCATGATAAAAGCACATTAGGAAGGCTCACAAGAAAAAAAAATAACTTAAGGGTTTGGCATAAAGAAGCTTCTGGCCTTGGGCTTAAGGGAGCTGTGCAGTACTTGAGCTACCAAATGCATTTTGAGGGTCTATGCAAGTTTTAAAATGTATGGACTTCAACTACAGATTGTGTTCAAAGCCATGTTTGGGTTTAGGATGAGTGAATTGGATACGTTTTGGTGAAAAATGAATTTTTCATACATCCCTAGCCTTTGCTTGGGAGATGCATGCCTTTTTCTGGTTACTTGCACACTAATTTTTGTCTCTTTCCTAGCCAAAGGCTTACCTGTTCATCCACCTACCGTTTTATTGGTGCTGTGCCAAAACCCCACCTGCCCTTTTGCAGCCTCTTTGTTTGAAAGAGGCAGTCATTTTTCTGCCTCTTTCGTTGAGTTGCTGAGAATTTCAGAGACATTTCTCAGAATACAGAGCTTCAGTGCTTACCTTCCTGTAAGAAGGTGGCTGAGGGGTGTGTGTGTGTTTTTTTCTTTTACCATTTTCCTCCATTCTGTCCTTGCAACCTCTCTGGCTGCTTGAGCTTCTTGGAAAGCCTCCTGGAGGACTTTCTAGTGCAGCTGCCTGCTGAGTGCCTGAAAGCTGAGCAAGGAATTATTGTTGTTGTTGTTGTTGTTAAAAGGATTTTTAATACCAACAAAGCAAAACCAAAAATGCCTCTCTCAGCTTATTCAGGCAGCAGGACAGGGAAGCCCCAAGGGAGGAAGAAACCCTAAGTCATCCAGGAGGTTTTCCAAGAAGCTGAAGCAGCTGGAGAGGCTGTAAGGATGGGGGAAATGGTAAAAGAAAGAGCACCCCCACTCCTCTCAACCACCTTCTTACAGGAAGGTAAGCACTGAAGCCCTGCACCCTGAGAAAATTTTTCCAAAATTCTCACCCCTTCCCACAAATTTTCATGTGCAATGTCTTTTTGTCCCTTCCCCCCAATGAATGGTCAGAAATAAGCAGATAGAAAAGAGTTCTGTTTGTTGCATTTCTCTCTATCCAAGCCTGCTTTATTAGTTGAGAGGGACAGGAAGATAATGTAAAAAGCTCCCTATCCTTTTGCAGATTTAGGGTTTTAATTGTTATTGTTTTGCTTTCCTGGAGTTTTGTAGCTTCAGTTGTTGATATCTGTGCAATCATAGATATCAACAATACAAACCTTTCTGAAACAGGATAGGCAACAGTCATGATGGTCTGGTTCTGGGATTCAGCCTCTGCAGTTGGAGCAAATTTAAATCACACCCTCATTATTACATGAGAGTAATAACAGGTTGAAAATTCCCTTCAATAGGATGATAAGATTAACTGGCTACTATCATATTATGATCAACTAGCTAAATGTAATCTCTGGGATGTGATTAAGAAAAAACAACAACAGCATTTCTCATTTAGCTCTCTGATAAGGAAGGACTCTTTTCTGTTTCTTACCTACTCAGGAACTGAGTGGTTAGACACTGCTCCCATTGTTTAATATCTATAGTGCCTGGGCTAAGGTAGAAGGTAAACAAAACCTTCTTATCTAAAATGTCTCTCCTAAGGTCTACACTGACATGTTCTTATGTGTGTGACTACACAGGGGACCATTTGAAAAAGAACAACTGCATAAGCAGTTTAAAGCAAGTCATGAACCGTACCACTCCTTTTTCTTATGATTTGCATATCCATGCATCTGGAGAAGGGTGTCAAATTGTTGTACTTGATGGAAAATATCCACAATATCCAACATAGTCTTTTTAAATCTGAAGATGAATTTGTTTGTATCATTTTAAAAGCTGGCATAGTAACAAGACAAATTGTGTGTGTGTGTGTGTGTGTGTGTGTGTGTGTAAGGCAGGGGGATTACCACTCAAGTTACTGCATTGTTCATTGTATACTCATTACCTTGTAGTGTAATTTGTACCACTTGTCTCCTGGTATTTGGTTTGCTTTCTTAGCAAACTCTATACTGACAATCAATCTTACCTAAAGATTTTTTTTCTTTTAAACTTGGAGCACTTGGAAGAGCTATGCCATTCCTTATTTTAGAAGACTAAGCAATAGCAATTTGACAAACATAGCAACAGTTCTTTACTTCTGAAAGGCCAAACTTTAGCAAACACATTTTTCAAAAGAGACAAAAGAGGGCAGAACAATCCAAAGATTGAAAGAAAACAAAAAACTCACTGACACTTATGATCAGTACTCATGCTCAGATCTTATGTATAAGTGTTTTTCAAATATTCTTTTTTTAAAAATCTGCATAGATGTGGACATATTCCTGACTTGTATATTGTAATCCCCTCTCCAGACTTCAATAATAGTGATAGACTTCACACCCTGGCTGACTGATAAAGTGGTGCTGAGGCTCAATCCTATCTAAAAGCCCTACACTCTAATTCCAGAAGTTCAGGAGTTGAGTCGTAGCATTTTCAGGGATTGGAACCATGTCTCAAATTAAGACCTGCCTTTAGTATGTGAGCTGTTATAGATCAAACAAAGATTGATTCAGAAACTTTTAATTTCTGCAATATGTAATAATATGATCAAATTAAAATGAATATTGCTATAAGATGGTCACCTACATATACAATACAATAGTTCTATGTCTGACAAGTAATGGTCTTTTACCCAAGTTTTTGTTTAGTTGATATGTAAAGATGCTTTCCCAATGGATAGCTATCTGGACGAAACTTGCTTAAATTAGCATTGATGGCCAATTATGGTATTTGCCTACTAGGTACTGGACAACTTGCCTGTTCCTGAAGGGAAGAAGATAAGTAAGGATGTTATCTATTCCCAAGTTTTCTGTTTAGTTGAGAGGTAAAGATGCTTCCTTGGTGGGTGTAGCTATTTAGAAAATACCTGCTTAAATTAGCACTGATAACCAGTGATGACATTTCAGTACTAGCTACTGACACCTTGCCTTTTTGGGACCTCTAACATATTCAGTGGACATATGTTCAGGTATTTGGAATGTACCCACTAGCTACAACTTTCTAAAGCTGACAGGCCCACTGGTGACAGCTTAGCAGCTGTGCCTTTAGTTGAGAAAGGGGCCCTACAAGCATAGGGCTCCTCTATTTGATCAGGAATCCTGACTCCTCTATTTGGTCAGGAATTCAAGGTTGTATATATGTAGTGTCACTTTCTCACTAATGCTGAACATGCAGCTATCGGGTCATGCATGACCAACTGTACATTCCTGCTCTCTCCTCACATATTCATTGAACACATGAGGGTGCTTACTTGAACACCCCTGATCGGTTTTGCAGCTGGAATGCAGCCAGCAAATGAAACACAAGTCTAAATCTTCTGCAGCTTCTGCCTGGCAAGGAGCAGTGGGCGGGGGGAGGGAGAGAGAGAGAGAGAGAGAGAGAGCTCCAAGGACATGCTGTTTGCTTTGGAGAGACCTGATGCTTTTAAAAATTAGTGCTGCCTGCCAGTGTGTTTGCCTGCTCTCCCATCCTCAACTAGCAATAACAAGGGAGTGCAAAGGCTGCCCCTGTTCATTGCACAAAGCAGTGCCAGAACCCCACTCCACTCTTCTCTTCCTATAAGCATGTCGAATAACAGAATGGAGTTGAAGTCTAAGGCCTAAATTGTACATTCCAACAGAAGCACAACAGAAACACATTTACAGAGTGACCCATAGCCACAACTATGCTTACACAGACGTTACTTCCCTTCAGCGCCCACCCAGGCAGCCGAGCCTTGGCAGATTCTAGGCATACAGATTCCCTGTGACTGTCATGTCATACCATGCAAAATGTATTAAGGCTTCTGAGACTAGTCAGAACATTCAGAGCAGCTGCTAACTATGCTCATATTTGCTCATGAGAGTACATTATGGTCTTGCAGCTTCCAGCTTGGATCTTTTTGAACCAGCCAAAGGTGCACTGGGAATTGTTGCACAGGATTTTAGATATAGGAACTGATAGGACAGGCAAAGGCATGTTTATTCAAGCAGGCCTCTGGCTGTAAGCAGGACTGTTGGGTTCAGTGCTGTTTTTATTATGTTATTGTTGTGTTTTAATTGTTCTTTTAGGGCGCAATCCTATCCAGATAGGCGTCCACCTTCGAACTCAGAGGTGACCACCTATCCAAAGCAGGACAGGAGAAGCATGGAGGGGATTGTTCTCTCTGCGCTCCTCCTGCCCTGCATTTTCGGCTAGACAGCTAATTGCAGCTGCCTAGCTGCAGGAGGGTTGAGCGGGGGAGGAGGCTGTCATGTCATACCATGCAAATTGGATGTGTCGTACATAGGGATGGGGGAGAATTCCGCCATGGACCCCAATGATGCCAGATTCCAAGAATCCGGCCCCCTTGGGGCCTGTGGCGGAACAGAGCACTCCCCTCCCCCTCCCCCCAGAATCCATCCAGGTCAGATCCATCTGCGTCGATCCTGCGGAGCTGGCTGCCTGCTCCGCATCTCTGGCAAATGTCGATATGGCCGGCAGCCATTGGCATGGCATATCGCTGTGCTAAGTAAGTCTCCGGACACAAATGGCATAGTGGGTGCCATTTGCAGCCATAAAGCTGGTAGATTAGCACAAATGCAGCCATTTACGGCTGCATTTAGGTTAATCTACCAGCTTTACGGCTGCAAATGGCATCCACTATGCCATTTGCATCCCAGTTTTTTGACGTGATAGGCTAAGGAGCCTGGGGAAGGAGGACCAGCCAGCAGCTGCACCGGGTGGATCCTGAGCCTGCTTCTGCCCCCGCCCACAGGTACTTAAGGCGGGGCTGCCAGAGGCTGCTCGGGAAGGAGCCTGGGGAAGGAGGACCAGCCAGCAGCTGCACCGGGTGGATCCTGAGCCTGAGCCTGCCTCTGCCCCCGCCCACAGGTACTTAAGGCGGGGCTGCCAGAGGCAGTGCCTCGGCGTCGCGCCAAGTGCGACGCTAAGTACACACTTAGCGTTGCACTTGGAGTTGCATAGGATCTGAAGACATACCCACCGGCCTCTACAGAGACACCAGCAGCCACAATACCAGCAGCAAATAGCAGCAGCAAAAAAGAGGGCAACAGCTTTAAAGACAAGGGGAAAGGGGCATATGTGGACTTTATCTGCTCCTTCTTAGCTGCTGTTCTCTTTTATCTCTTATCTTTTATATTTTTTTAAACTGTTGTGCATTTTATACCCTAATATTTTAATATGTGCCTGGGAGGACTATTGGGCAACTCAGGGGGTCGGGGAGGTGCCACCATAACTGTGGTCACGGGCAGGGGGAGGTATGGCATTGGGGGATTAACAGGCCAGCTGAAGAGAAGAGGGGCTAGATACCTTACAGCTGTCCCCTCTTCTGGTTCTTCCCCCAACCTGATGGTTCCTGGCAGCCTTACCAGTCTGCCCTCGGGTCTGGTGGTGCTGCTGCTGAATGCCAGGACAGCCCAAAATAAAATCTCCCTCATCCATGATCTGATTGTGGATGAGGGGGCTGACCTGGCATGTATTACTGAGACCTGGGTGGGGGAACTGGGAGGGGTCACTCTCTCCCAGCTGTGCCCTCCTGGGTACTCGGTGCAGCACCAACACCGACTTGAGGGTCGGGGAGGGGGGGTTGCCGTGGTCTATAAGAATTCAATCTCCCTCTCCAGGCTTCCTGCTCATTCAAGTGCAGATCTTAAGAGTTTGTACCTTGTGTTGGGTACCCGGGACAGATTAGGGATTCTGTTGGTGTACCGCCCACCCCGCTGCCCATCAGACTCCCTGCCTGAGCTGACGGAGGTGGTCTCGGACTTGGTGTTGAGGACCGCCAGGATGATGGTCCTGGGGGATCTCAACTTCCATGCCGAGGCCGCTGTATCCGGGGCGGCTCAGGACTTCATGGCCGCCATGACAACCATGGGGCTGTCCCAACATGTCATCGGCCCAACGCATATAAAAGGACACACGCTTGATCTGGTTTTCTCGACTGGGCAGGAGGATGATGATCTGAAAGTGGAGGAATTAACATCTGTCCCTTTGTCATGGTCAGATCACTTCCTGCTGAGGTTTAGACTTCTGGCGGCCTTTCCCCTCTGCAAGGGTGGGGGACCTATTAAAATGGTCCGCCCCTGGAGATTAATGGATTCCAGAGGGCTCTGGGGAATTCTCCTGCTGGTATGGCTGGTGCTCCTGTCGAAGCCCAGGTCGCTCTGTGGAATGCAGAGATGACTCGGGCGGTTGACACGATCGCGCCCAAGCGCCCTCTCCCTCTGAGCAGAGCCCGGCCAGCTCCTTGGTATACACCTGAGCTGAGGGCAATGAAGCAAGAGGGGAGACGGATAGAACGCAGGTGGAGGAAAACTAGGGTTGGCGGAGAATTTCTCCCCAAAACTTCGGGGGGCCGAGTGCCAACGTGGTCGGCCCCCTGAACAAGTTTCAGGGAGAAATTCTCCGCACCCCCCTGCACCCTGCACCCCCCCCGGGACGGGACTTACCTTTGGCGAATGTCCCTCCCGGCGGCGGGTCCGGCCGGTGGTTCGGCGGGTCTTCGTCCGGGGCGGGAGTGGCAGCCGGTCTTTTGACCGGCTGCTGCCGCTGCCATACAAATAAAAGGAAAAAAAACGCCCCCGTGATAGGCTACGTGACGATTAACGTAGCCTATCACGGCTAGATTTGCAAAGACAGTCGTGATAGGCTACGTAAATCGTCACATAGCCTATCACGGGTGACTTAAAAAAAAAAAAAAGCGTGTATGGATAATGGCGGCCCCCATAGGGATCCGCCATTCCCGTTCCTTATTTGGTCGCTGTAGTCTACGTAAATCTTTACGCAGACTACGGCAAAAATAAGGGCAATGCTATTTGCGTTGCCCTTATTTTCGCCGTAGTCTACGTAAAGATTTACATAGACTACAGTGACCAAATAAGGAACGCGAATGGTGGCTCCCTATGGGGGCCGCCATTTGCGTACGTGCTTTTTTTTTTTTTTAAGTCACCCGTGATAGGCTACGTGACGATTTACGTAGCCTTTCACGGCTGACTTTGCAGATCTAGCTGTGATAGGCTATGTTAATCATCACGTAGCCTATCATGGGGGCGTTTTTTGTTTTTTTTTTACTTTTTAGTTCGTGGCCGGGCGAGGCGAGGCGCCTCCTCCCTGGCCTGAATTTCGGCCGGGCAAGGCGGGAAGCCTCCCCCCCGGCCTGAATTTTGGCTGGGCGAGGCGGGAAGCCTCCCCCCCTGCCTGAACTTCGCGGGGAGAGCAGCAAAGCACCTCCCCCCCACTGCGAAAAGCTTCGAGGACAGGCAAGTGACTTTCATCCATCCCTAAGGAAAGGGATGAGTCTGACCGAATGCAGGTAAGAGCCCACTATCGAGCCTACTCTCTGGCGGTGAGGGTGGCAAACAGACAGTTCTTTTCCACCAGCATTGCATCTTCTCAGTGTCGTCCAGCGGAGCTTTTCCAAGTGGTTCGCAGCCTGTTACATTCTGGGCCAGGGAGAGAGACGGTGGAACCCTCGGTAGCACGCTGTGACAAGTTTGCATGGCACTTTGAGGATAAAGTCGCTCAGATTCGTCATGAATTGGACACCACCATTAATGCAGTTCCATTGGTAGAGGCGTTCAGAGCACCGTCTGGTCCAGTTTTATTGGATGAGTTTCAGTTACTGAGGCCTGAGGATGCGGACAAGGTGCTTGGCCAAGTCCGATAGACCACTTGTGTGCTTGACCCTTGCCCTTCATGGCTTATTAAATCAAACAAGGAGGGGTTGTCCGGCTGGGTCCAGGAGGTTGTAAATTCCTCCTTGAGAGAGGGAGTGGTGCCTGCTGCTTTGGAAGAGGCAGTAATTAGACCACTCCTGAAAAAGCCTAACCTGAACCCAGAGGATGTTAACAGTTATAGGCCAGTGGCCAACATCCCCTTCCTGGGCAAGGTGCTTGAGCGGGTGGTTGTAGGACAGCTCCAGGCACTCTTGAATGAAACGGATTATCTAGATCCATTTCAATCGGGCTTCAGGCCTGGTTTTGGAACGGAAACTGCCTTGGTCGCCCTGTGGGATGACCTCTGCCGGGAGAGGGACAGGGGGAGTGCGACCCTGTTGATTCTCCTGGACCTCTAAGCGGCTTTCAATACCATCGACCATGGTATCTTTCTGGATAGGTTGTCTGGGTTAGGAGTTGGAGGCACTGCACTACAGTGGTTCTGCTCCTACTTGGATGGCCGATTCCAGAAGGTGGTGCTGGGGGATTATTGCTCTGTGCCATGGCAATTGTGCCATGGGGTTCCACAGGGCTCTATTTTATCCCCCATGCTGTTTAACATCTACATGAAACCGCTGGGGGAGGTTATCCGGAGGTGTGGGCTGAGGTGCCATCAATATGCGGATGACACCCAGCTCTACCTCTCTTTCTCATCAAACCCAGGTGAGGCAGTGGCTGTTCTGAATCAGTGCCTGGGCACGGTAATGGACTGGATGAGGGCCAACGTAGCCTATCACGGCTAGATCTGCAAAGTCAGCTGTGATAGGCTATGTTAATCATCACGTAGCCTATCACGGGTGACTTAAAAAAAAAAAAAAGCGTGTACGCTAATGGCGACCCCCATAGGGAGCCGCCATTCGCGTTCCTTATTTGGTCGCTGTAGTCTACGTAAAGATTTACGTAGACTACAGTGACCAAATAAGGAACGGGAATGGCGGCTCTCTATGGGGGCCACCATTATCCGTACGCGCTTTTTTTTTTTTTTTAAAGTCACCCGTGATAGGCTACGTGACGATTTACGTAGCCTATCACGGCTGACTTTGCAAATCTAGCCGTGATAGTCTACGTTAATCGTCACGTAGCCTATCACGGGGGCGTTTGTTTGTTTTTTTCTTTTCTTGGAATGGCGGCGGCAGCAGCCGGTCGAAAGACCGGCTGCCGCTCCCGCCCCGCACGAACAGCCGCCGAACCGCCGGCTGGACCCGCCGCCGGGAGGGACATTCGGCGAAGGTAAGTCCCGTCCCGGGGGGGTGTGCGGGGGGCGGGGGGGTGCGGAGGATTTCTCCCCGAAACTTGTTCGGGGGGCCGAACACGTTGGTGCTCAGCCCCCCGAAGTTTCGGGGAGAAATTCTCCGCCATCCCTAGCTTTTTCTGCTGTGGCACCCCGGCTCTGGAATGAGCTCCCTAGTGAGGTTCGCCTGGCGCCTACATTGTATTCCTTTCGGAGCCAGGTGAATATCTTTTTATTTTCCCAGGCATTTAACTTTCTAAATTTTTATCTTTGCTGTTTTAAATCTGTATTTTAAACTCCTGCACTGCTGCTAGATTTTATTGTGGTTGTATTGTTATATTGTGGTTTTAATGTTCTATATATTTTAAATTGTTTTATTGTGTGTTTGGTTTTAATTTTTGTGAACTGCCCAGAGAGCTTTGGCTATTGGGCGGTATAGAAATTAAATAAATAAAAAATAATAATAAAAAAATAATAGGCTACACAAATATTTACATAGCCTATCACGTGAACAGGGACACAAATGGCATAGTGGACTCCAGGATCAACGTGGAGCAGAGCCGGCCTGGATGGATTCCTGGGGGAGGGATGGATTGCCTCCCCCTGTGGGCGGATTCCCCCCCAGAACAACAGGTAGGGAATGCACCCATCCCTAGTTGTACAGGCATTTCTGCCCTCCCTTCCCTGGAATGTCCCCAGACATGCCCCTTTTTGGCCTTTCTGTGCTCCTCTTGTGAGCGCAGAGGACAGGGCTGTTCCACAGTGCCTCCAAGGCAGCGTAGAAGTGCAGGGAGGTCGGTTTTCTGGGAACCGACCTCGGAATGCGGGCTCCGAGGTCAGTTCCCAGAAAACAGGATATCCTATGGCTGTCTAGCCACTGTCTAGAAGCCATAGGATTGTTCTCTTAATGTATTTGTTATATTATTATTTTAACAGTTTTTATTTATCCATAATTGTAAGCTGGCTTGAGCACCATATTCTTGGTAGAAAGATGGAGTATGACTGAAATAAATAAACATGGGAAACTGACCGGCAACCAAATACATCTTCCTCCTCATTTAGGTTGCCAATTATGGGTGCTAGATTAGTTTCTGAATACTGCTACTAAGTTGAGACTTTCTTCAGCTGGTCAGTTAGTATGAAGTTCTGAGAAACTGATTGAATATAAAACACTAGTAAAGTTGAAGATATCAGAGGGGAGAACTTAAAATTAGGTCTACATATCTTTAATTTTTTTTAGCATCTATATATGGTGAAGAGCCAATTTGTGTTTTGAGGCCATAGTTTGATGAGAGTGTTGTGATGTCATGTGAATGTCTTACAATACACCCACCCCACAATTTATCCTGCATGTTGTTCATTGAGTGTGGCTTGTTACTCTGACCCAGAGTGAAGTGGTGATCATATTGTAAAGCAAGCAACTAACTATGTAGATACACCCAACCCTTTTCAGGGAGCTACAGCCTATCCCAGCTCCTTGGAAAAAGTACTTGTATAGCACAGGCATTTAAACAGATGGTGTTGGCATTCATATATTATTACATCCTTACATCTTTCTTCACACGGTTCATAGTTAAACTATGGAATTCGACACCACAAGATGTAGTGATGGTCACCAATTTGGATGGCTTTAAAGGGGGGTTAGACAAATTCCTGTAGGAGAAGGCTATCAATGGCTACTAGTCTTGATGGCTATGTGCCACCTCCAGTATCAGATGCAGTATGCCTATGTACACCAGTTGCTGGAACATGGGTGGGAGGGTGCTCTTGCACTCGTGTCCTGCTTGTGGTTTCCTGGTCGACAGCTGGTTGGCCACAGTGTGAACAAAATGCTGGACTAGATGGACCCTTGGTCTGATCCAGCATGGCTTTTTTAATGTTCTTATATTCTTCTTTCATGAACACATACAAATATTTTCAGCATGCACTTTAAAATGCTCTTAGATAGGTAGTGTTGTATTTTCCCACATGGAATGAATGCAAGATCAAATGAGCTCTTCTGGCAGTTTACAATTAACTAAGATCATATCCTGGAAGATTGGAAGGAAGACAAATTGTGTACTTTATTTCACTCGCTGAGGAAGATACTGTCAAAGAAGTCAAAATGCACTGTGTAAATTAATATAGAAAGTTACTCAAATGGCCTTCAGCACTATTGATCAGCACAGTAAATGGTAAACTTCATTTTTCAACTTTATAATGATGAATTTTATTGGCAAAAGTTGAATCAGGTACTACTTGCACTTATAGAATTAATAAATTTTCACCAACCAGTTCACAAAGACAGTACAAACTGTTCCTATGAGAATGCATAGTAGTTAATAATACTTCTATTGTCCAGACAAATGCACAATTAATTTTTCAAATGGAATAAAATCAAGTTGGCACTTACTGAAGCACAATAGTAACAAGATTTGTAGATGATAATGTTACAGTACATCAGAGTTCATCCTTGAGAGGTCTTTATCCAAAGCCCACTGAAGGCCATGTGGGGTTTCCATTGATAAATTCCAATTGACTTTTTATCTTGCCCTCAGATTTTGCTTAAATTCACCATAGAAGTTGTCTTCATTCAGTGTCATATTGATCCAAGTCTATGCTGTATTAACATTGGCATCAACTTATCAAAATATATGTCACTCCACAAATGTACATAAGCAATTTAAAAATCAATTGTACAAGCTTCTCAAGTCAGACTTATTTGCTATGTGAAAATATAGGACTGTGTACAACACCTTCCTTTCCACTGTCCCTTGAAGTGTGTAAATATATGTTATTGCTTAATGTATTAAAACATTAGAACTAAGTACTTGTAAGACGTGTGCCTTAAGCACCTGGGGCTAAATGCCTTTGAATTCCCTCACATGGCCCGAATCAATCTCTGGACCTAGGCTTTAATTTTTCATCCTTAGTTTAAGCACTGTCATTGTTTTAAATCCTGTTACATAGAGAGGATTCATTTTGCTGCCTTTCCCACCACAACATGGGTTTGATGTTGCATATCCCTCCTGTCTGTTATTTTCTGTATGATCTATGGAATGGGAAGACAATGCCAGCTCCTGCCAACAGAGGGCAAGGAATCATGGTGTGCATTGCCTCCTTTAAAGTAGCAACCTCAGATGGTACATAGAGCAGAGCCTCATAAGACAATCTAAACAAACAGACAGGTTCATATAGGCCACCCTTATGGTAAGTTGGTCCATAGTACAGAGCTTTAAAGGCCTAGAGTATCTTTTTGAATTGTATCCAAGTGGAAACCACTTGGGAGACAATAGTGTTTCTTAAGCACAACACATTCAGAATATAGGAAGCTGCCTTAGATGACGTCAGGTCAAGCATTTATCTACCGTAGTATTGTCTATACTGACTGGCTTTGACTCCCTAGGGTTTCAGACAAGGGTATTTCCGAGCCCTACCAGGAAAGATGCCAGGGAGATTGTACCTTTCACATGCAAAGGATATGCTCTGTCACTAAGCTATAACTTTTCCCTGTTCTGTATACTCATTATCCCTTCATGAGCTTACCTCTGCACTCTGGACCAATGGCAGTTTCCAAACACTTTGCCAAGGCAGCCATAAGTAGAGTATATTACAGTAATGTAAACTGGAAGTTCCCATGATGGATAAATGGTGACAAGGTCATCACTTGTCAATACAGGGAGCATATGGCATACTAGCTGAAACTGTCTGATAATTTATCAAGCAGTTTCAGACTACCTGAGTCCAAGGACTATTTCACCACCACCATCACCACCACAACCTCTTTCAAGGCAGCAGGGACCATTCATTCCCACATGGAAGTATCTCATGCCTCTCAGACTCAGTGATGCAGGCCTCCTCATCCAGATGTACTCAAGCACAGAGATCCCAGGAAGCGACTGTGACCGGGAATATGGAAGACATCTCCCCGGTTACTACGCTGGCTCCCAGTCCATTTCAGGGTAAAATTCAAAATGCAGCTTTCAACCTTTAAAGCCATATGCAGCTTGGCACCTATATATCTTAAGGACAATGTTTGCCCACATAGATCTGCATGCACATTATTATCACCTTAGAGTCTCTTCTCTGAAGGAGAGGAGATCAGAAGGTGAGGTAGGTGGTGAGATGGGCTATTCAGCAGCCGAGCACAACTTTGGAATGCCGCTTGCAGGGATGCCTAGTTGGCACTGAACCTGATGTCTTTCCAGCATCAGATGAATACTCTGTTATGTGCCTGGGCCTTTTAGGTTTTCTATCTTAAGACTGTGTTTTTAATCTCCATGACACAAATTTGTTTAAAATGGTATTGTATGTTGCTCTGCTGTTTTGATTTCACATGTTCTGATACGTAGTTCTAATGCTTTAAAACTTATTGTGAGTTATTCTGAGAATCCTTATCTGAAGGGCAGGTTAAAAATGTGATAGATGATAGATGGATGGATGGATGGATGGATGTAATAGACACAGGACTAAACATAGCAGGCAGAAAGTAATATAGGGCAGCATCCAACAGTGTCATTTCTCAAACTCAAATACCACTAGAGGAAGTCTGGCAAATCTTTCCATTGTGCAAACGGTTGCACAAGTGTAATAAGCCACCAGTTGCACAACCAGTTGTGCAAGCATAATGCACAACTGGTTGTGTAACCGCATTTGCAGAAACATAACATTCTCCTTTTGCACATAGTTCGGAACCTAGTTTCCACTAGCGCAATGTCATTTGCACTAGTGGAGTGACACAGTTGGATACTGCCCATAACCATCATTTCTAATGTGAAAATACTATTAAAATCCTGTGTGTCTTATGAAAATGTGGGATTCAATCGAATCCTAATAATCTAGGTCCATAGGGGAAACAAATATGCTTACAAAAGACATCTGGGTTTTCAGAAGATATTTATATGTTAAACACAAAATACTTTATATATATTATATATATCTGATTTGAAAAGATATTTGTGGAAGTATTGCCTGTTCAAAAGCACCCCACACATTTATATCTCTGTACATGTACACATAGGGAAAAACAAACACATTAGGCAACATTAAGATCTGTAGAAGTGGGTTTGATGTGCTTTCAGAGAAGTGAGCCTCACCTGTATTCCAAACACAGAGAGATTTTGTTGTTCAAATTATTGTTCGGTATTCTGATCTTTCCCTATTTTAATTGCTCACTTTATAGCTTGTAATGAAGCCACACAGTTGTAAAATGCCCAGATTTATTGCAACAAGAGAAATATTTATCTGAACAGGTACATTACTATTACTGTAAAGAATGGTTCTGTTATACTTTATCAGCAATGGAAGGGGAAGGTTAATGGCTATGATGTATCTTTTATGTAGCTGTGAAATGTGGAGTGTTCTGCACTGTTAAGATTTACAATAGGAGCAACAAAGCATATGTTATCCCAGGCATTTCTTTAACAATGGATGGCAAACTTAAGGAGGAACTTCACTTACAAAAAAATATGCTACAGTAATAGGAGTGCGGAATCTGTCCTCTTTTTCATTTATCATGTTCATCTTCAAAAGCAATAATGGCCCTTAAAACTTTGCCAGCTGTTACACACACATCCTGGGTTGTATCCAATGGTGATTTTGACTTAGACTTAGACTTTTGGCCTACAACTCCCAGAATTGCTGACCATTGGTCATCCTAGCAAGGCATATGGGTGTATGGAATTGAAATCCAAAACATCTGGAGGGCACCAGGTTGGGGAAGGTTGCCTTAGCAGAGTGTTCAGCTGTTCACTTGTTGGCGCACAGTTTTCACCAATCCCTCCCTCCCTATTGTATCCCCCTTATGTTTCAAATCCCAGTCTGTCCTAGAGGTTTGCCTCTAGAGGGTTGTTCTACAGAAGCAGGGGGCATAAGTGGGTAGGGGGATCATGGAAAGTTGGGTGCCCTGACTTTAGTGAGCAGAAGCACTTTCTGCTAAGACAAAGACAGCAGTAGACAACTTTTCAAAGACAAGCCTTGAAAAACTAGATACCTATTCCTCACTCAAGGAACTTCCCAGATGGTTATAGTTGACAAACTGTAATTAAAAAGACACTGTGGTCATTATGAAGCAAAACTGTGAAAGTGCTATGTTGTGATCATTGAGGAACAATAAAGTATTTTGTTCTAGATATGTGACCATCTGCAACAGTCTTTTAGGAAGGACTAGCCTACTCCAGTCCATTTCCCCTTGCCCAACATTCGCTCAGCTTTCCATGTCATGAGGATGCTCAGTACCCATTGGGTTGTTTGGATGGTGGTTCCCACCTTAGCTTTTTTTCTAAAGATGCTTTGTCTATCTGTTAACTAGTGCTGTGCTGAAAATTTTTATTCTCCAGTTTTCACCATTTCAGGGGGCAGGGACAAAAACTCTGGCGAAAGAGGCTGGGAGAGGTGAGAATTTTCTCCTTGGGGAGGGGGTCAGGGTTTCCACATAACTTCTTAAGTGTAGGCAATTCTTGAGGGGTCTTTTTTCTATTTTTTTAAACACCCCTGCACTTCCAGGGGCCCAGGACTCTTCTCCAGCCTGGCAGTTTTCTTTCTGAACTCCAAGGAGATCATGTGATCTCTCCCTCTCCAATAGGCATTCAGGAAGAACTCCCAGCTGGAGAAGAGTCCTGGGCTCATGCAAGTGCAGGGGGTGTTTTGTTAATAACGACAACAACACAAAAAGAAGACCCCTCAAGAATCACCTACACTTGAAAAGGGTATGTGGAAGCCTTATCCCCCTCCCCAAGGATAAAATTCTCCAAAATTCTCCCCCTCCCTGCAAAAGAGGCAGAAAAAAACAATGCCTCTCTTATAGGAAGAGAAAAAGTTCCCCAAAATAGGGTCCAGGATTCTGCACAGCACTACTGTAAACCAGGTGCCCTTCAAGCCTGCTGATACATCCCTCTTGGGCAGGGGTAGTGCCAGTTGGCTATATGAATAATGGCATTTACAGCCTGAACATATAGAGGGAATGAAGTCAGAGCTTCAGTAAAAATTACTTGGTACAAAAATCGTTTTCTTATTCCAATGGATCCCCCTGCCCTTGCTGCAATTATATTTGGAAGTACTTATCATATGGATTGAGACCATATTAGCTGTACAGTCATTCCACACTCTAAGGTTCCCACATCTTGATATCAGCATGCTCATAAATGCCGCTCAGTCGATCTATGATTTGTTTAGTGTGACAGATGAACCTGGATCCTTAGCTTGTCTCTCTGCCAGCGACAACAAACCATAGGTTATTGCAAACCATGAGAAACCCAACAATAAGCCATGGGTTATTTCTCTGGCTTGTGTGGGAAGTTACGACCCAGAGGTCTGGGCTTGCATGCCATGCTAAACAAACCATGCCCTGAAGTGGGAGAGACTGGGCACAGGATAAAGCCAGGGTGCTTATCATGACAAACTGGGTCAGACTAAAAGCAGGAGTGGGTCTGCAGACTTACAGGTCCAGATGTTGTGGCACAGAGATATCAGTTATCATTGTGAGTCCATTTTCAGTGGCAGAACAATGTCAAAAGTGATGTGTGTTCCAGAGCCCTTGTATGTGAGCAATCAGAGAATTCTACAGTTTACAGTCACATACTGCATGAATGTCTGCAACCCCTCCTCCTCTAAGACCCTGACAATGCCAACATCCTGCCTACAATATCTAGTCAGCCTTCCCCTCCTCCCTTTTCATCCCACCAACCTGCTTGTTGTAACATCTTGCCTGATGAAGAGATCTGGAGATCACTTGGTTGAAAGCACATCACTCTCACATCTAAAGCTCTGTTTTTTAGCCTGCCATGCTAGGTGTTTCCAATTTGTTGGTTTGGCACATGCAGGAAGGCAATGGATAGTATCCTATTGTACCCATGCCCTTGCAAGACCCCCCACTTATACAACAGAGCTCTGGCATTTCTAAAAAATACCCTCAAATGAGTGGAAATACAAGTTTCCAGAACAGGGCAGGTCAGTGGAGCTCCCAGAAGGATGCTGCACTTACTTATTCCAACCTGGAAAGAAATGTTTCTGCTTATTTCTGCAGTAATTTTTAAAATGGCCAAAGACCCATTGCACAACCAGTGGATCCTGCAGGTGCAACAGAACAATGGAGGCAGAGCAGCCACATTGGATCCTGGCCACAAATATGTGGGATGCTTTCAAAGCAGCAATTATCCATGTGCATTCTAAACGTGGTCCATAAAGTCTCATGAAAACTGTACTATGGCCGGGGGGAAAGCTCAGTGGTAGAACACTTTGCTTTGCATGAAAAGGTCCCTGGTTCAGTCTCTGCCATCTCCAGATAAGTCTGGAAAAGACCTCTGCCTGAAATCCCAGGGAGACACCACCTGTCAGTGCAGACAATACCGAGATCAATGAACCAGTGGTCTGATCTCCATATAAGGCACCTTCCTCTGGATCTGCTCTATGGTTTGAACTGGCTATTAAAGCCAAGCCAGTGCAGAATGTTACTGTATGCTGAGAAAGAACTGGGAAGGGAGATGGCACTAACTGTACTGAAATAATCATTAAAAGTGGTGTTCATTGTTTTTTTTTTTTTTAAATGTAATTTATCTACTATGGATGAGCAAAACTGATTTTTGTGACCTTTGGGTTGGCCCAATAAAGATATTGCTCTAATCAGGATTTTAGTCTTTTAATGTTTTAATTTTGACCTTAATTTTGAATAAGACCAATGGAATATATTTGGCTTTTGATCACATTTTTTGGTAGTGCTATATAATAACCAAGTATCATGCTAGTGACTTTGCAGTACCAAAGAAGTGTAACTTCAGACTAATGCCAGCTAATTTCCTATTGCATTACCATGTTTATTGTACTGGTAACTTTGTAGGAAGAGCACATACGGACAGATATTTAAGCATCCTTCCAGTGAATTCTAAGTAGAATGCTCTAAGGTGAAAAAAGTCCCTGTTGTTCTCTTTCTTTTTAAAGTTCTGTAGCCTTGCAAGCTAAGGGAAAGCTTAATTAAAATCAATAGAAAAATCTCCAAGAAAACAAATTAAGGGCTATAAAATGCTGTTCTTTTTGTGAGGTAATAACAAAGTCCCTTGTTTTATTTCCCTCTCAGGTTAACACTAAGCAATACAAACAGAAATATCTGTCCTCTACGATAAAAAGAAACATTGGCGGCATTTTGGGTTCTCTGATTTTCTAAAGCTGATGACAAATAGAGCTAAGTAATGTGAGGTTTTGAAAGTGCATCTAACTGAAGGAGCATTGTTCACCAGAATGTGAATTCTTAAAAAACATAGTTCTATAGTTACCTACAACTACAAGTCATTGACTCATTGGATGCTAATTCTGGTGCCCTTTGTGATCTGTATTATGTTCACAAGCAGTACTGCATCTATAAACTTGTTCTTCTAGGAATAATGACATCTAAAGTAAGATTTGTTCAAGGCAAACTTTAGATTTCAAAGCTGGGTTCTCAAAGAACACTAGCCTATTTATTCCTAGTTAAAAGAAAGACAGAGTTCATATGGCATCCATTTCAGGCCAGAGAGGGTTCTTTGGCCTCTCTATCTTAGATTATGCAAGGCAAATGCACCAACATCTTTGAAGAACCAGTTAAGATTTATTATGAAGACCAAACCTAAGGCTATATTAAAGAGAAAGAGGCATTCACTCTATTTTCTGTGTTTTTTGTTAGATTTAAAACATATCTATACCACCTTTAAATTCAAAACTTCTTAGAACGTTATAATAACTAATACAAACACAATACATTCATGCATGCACACACACACACACACAATCACAGCAGGAAAAAAATACATCAGAGCTTGAAAGCTGAGAAAAAAAGTCTTTGCCTGGCACCAAAAACATACTAGTGTAGTTATCAGGTGAGCCTTCTGGGGGGGAAGAGTTCCACAAGCAAGTTGCCATAGCTAAAAAGGTCTTCTCCTCCACACTCACCACCTCAGTTCAGATGGCAGGGCCTCCAGAGGAGGGCCTCTGAGGAAGATATCAGCATACAGGCAGTTTGATATTGGACAAGGCAATCCCTCAAGTAATGTCCCAAGCCATTTAGGGCTTTAAAAATTAAGCACCAGCACTTTGAATTGTGCTCAGAAATAGACTGGAAGCTCTTTAAGCACTGGCAAGATATGTTCCCAATGCCTGGTCCCAGTTAGTAGTCTAATAGCTGTGTTTTTGAACTAACTGCACTTCTGGACAGTCTGCAAAGGCAGCCCCATCTACAACCTGGAGATTACCAGAGTCTCGATAACTGAAGTCAGGCTATCTCTATCTAGAAAGGGACTCAGTTGGCACACCAGCCTTAATTCTGGTGATAGGTCTTATAACTTGTGATAGGTCTTAGTGCCACTGATGTCAAAGTTGGATCAGTTAGAACGCCTAGACTGTGAACCTGATCATTCAGCAGGAGTCAAACCTCTACCAGAACCTCTTTCAGTTACCCACCTTCTCTCTTCCTCTGAAATGCCTCTAGGCTCCACTGGAGCACAGAAGTATTCTTAGAAAATGAAGTGGCGGGCAGCTGGAGACTCATCTGAATCACACCCAGGAAAAAAAGAATAAGAGAATTAGGGACCCCAATACCACAGCCTGATAAGCTTCTGGGGTTGGGGGAGGGCAGCGAGGAGCAATGGGAGAGCCTGAGGGGTGACTGGAGCTGGGGGGAGGAGCAGAAAAATGTAGGTTCAATGGCGTGTTCTTGGGTTTGGAGGCTCAGGCCCCACCTCTGACTTGTATTCAGGTTCTTGGTTGAGCAACTTCCCTTTCCAGTTTGCCATCTGTAAAATGGGGTTCTCATGTTCTGTGACTCGTCATGCCCATCACAGCAGCCATTTTGTAAATAGGCAATCCCTCCCATGGCAACCATTTTGTGACAGCCTCTATGACACTTTCTCAAAATTCCAAATGTGCCTACCAACCCAAAAAGATTGGGAGCCCCTGAATAGTGTACATGGGGGGAAAACCCCATATAGTCCAGCTACCTGAAGCATGAGACACTCTGAATTGTCCTGCCTATCTGAGATTTAGAATAAAACAGTAACATAGCTTCTAAAAGTAAAAAATAGAAGTTATAAATGGGAAAAACCTGTTTTAAAGAAATGGAGAGAGATAGGAACAGGTTTCATAAGCTAGCATTGTACACAGTGGGAAGAGTGGTTAGAATGGATAATCATGGTTTTTTATGTTTCAGTAAGAAGACTGGAGGTCTAACCCTTCCATTATTACAGAGTATGAAAAGTGTAGGGGGGGGAAAGTCCTGTGAATTTAAACTAATAATGCTATACTTGGGGATGGGGTGTCTGCAGTGCAGGATATTTTTCCCCTGAAAAGAGATTTGGGGATAGGTGTTTTTTTTTTTTTTTTGTCCCATTCACTGATAAGACCTATCAAGTTTTACACAAAAGAAAAGAGATACAAGCAGAAACTTTATCTTCAAATAGATATTCATTCATCCTTCAAAAGTACAGCCAAGATTATTCAATGGCTACTGTTACCTCTGAGAGCGATTCTTTCGTGTTTAGAAAGTCACAGTGCCTATTATAGACTTTCATTGTTGGAAAAAGAAATAAAAGCTACTTTCTTATAAGGGAAAAATACCTTAAAATATAAATGGATTATTTTTGCCTTTCCAGATCTGTCAGATAATAGGAAAGAAAGCAGTGGTTGTTTCTTTCCATCTTTCTTCTTTTCTTTTTTAAATAAAGACAGCCCTTTTTTTAAAAAAAATGTCAGTGAATCTTTTTTCTCCCATCACGTCACATCATTTGCTCTAATATTCTTATAAAAGTGAGCAACTTGAAAAAATGATTTTCAATTAAATATTGATAGTGAAGATAATTTGTATACTAAGGGCCACAAATTCATCAAACAGTTTTAGGCACCTAGAAGGGCTTATGCAGTACTCCCCTTTCCAGTATCATTGCCATTCACACTGCATGGCAAATTTCCATGGCCTTGAGATTGAAAAGGGGCTTTCAGTACTGCTGCATGCTGAAGAGAAGATGAAAGCAACACTGAGAAAACACAGCTAATTTCTTGCGTTAATCATGTTGAGGAGGAAGATGCCATTTGTATAAAGTACTCATACTTCTTGCATAGGTGTCGCAGTGTAATACAACACTGGTAAAAAAAAACAGATTTAAGTATTGAGGGTTTTCAGAGCCCTGTATTCAGCTCACTGATGGGTGATTTTAGGAGTCCTTGATCGTCTTTCCTCTCCATTGTCCCACTTCTAGATAACTTACAGAAACATCTTCGTGTTAACAACATAATGGTCTGCTTTAGATGTAACACAAAACTATGGTTTAGCATTGCATACACATGCCTGGGGCTCTTGTGTCCCCACCACCACCACCACCACCACCACTACCACCACTACCACTCCCTGCTCTTCTAATGGTGTGGCTGTGAGAATGGGATCAGAAGCTTTCATTTCCATGTTCAATTAACCAAGGTTTATCATTATGTCCAAACCCTGAACTGTGGTTCAGTTTAAGTATAGTTTCTAGAAACAAGTCAACTGCATAAACCACAGGTTGAAGTTGGCTTGTTCAGTAATCCATTGTTAAGATTAACCACAGTTTGTACACATTCAACCATAATACTGAACTGTGGTTCATTAAAAATAGTAGCAAAAGCTGCCAATCTCTTCTTCACAGGCCATGTTTCCACGACAATGGAAGGAGAACCTAATGAAGGAGTACCAGATTTTTTTAAAGGAATCAGCTTTGCTGTGAGCAGGGTTGCATGAGCAGATTCTCCACAGCAGTAAAATTGCTTCATAGAACATACTTCCTGGTGGGGTTGGGGGTTTGAGTGAATGTCATCTGACTGGCATTGGCTGCTCAACCAATAAGAGAGGCTTCTCCCTTCTCCCCCCTCCCACCTTTCTCCTTTCCCCTGAAAGTCCAGATGCACCTGCATTTCAAGAGCAGGCCTCATTGAACACCATGGGAGTTACTTCCGAGAGAACACACATATGCTTGTGCTGGGAAAGGGGGTGGGGGGACACAAAGATGGAAACCAGCCCCCATTTTAACCCGCAGGACCTCATTGACCACAGTGGGAGTTACTCCTGAGGAGACACTAATGTGTTTGTTGTGGGAAAGAAAGCAGTAAATACAAAGACAGAAACCAGCCCCTATTGTAACCCACAGGATATCTATAACCAAGCTGTGAAGAACACACTTCCTAAGCAATGAATGGGAGCCTCGAGATTGTGCTTAATCACACTTAAGGAATTGGGCTTTAACGTGTGCCATTTCATTTGAGGAGGAATTTCTGTAAGTTCTGATGTGGACATTCAAAGCCAAGCCTCATTAAGCACAATAGGAGTTACTTCTGAGGAGACTCCAACGGGTTTGTTATGGGAAGGAGATGGAAACCAACCCCCCTTTTAATGCTCAGGATATCTATTAAGGAGGTGTGATGTAGTTACTTCCTAAGGCAATGAATTGGAGCCTTGAGATTGCGCTTCATCGCACGTATGGAATTGGGATTTGACATGTGCTGTGTCAATTGAGGGGCTTCTCTGTTATGTATGTGGTCATTGAGAGGGCAAGCCTCATTCAGCACAGTAGGAAGAAACGCCCCTTGACCAGGGTCACGGTGAAAGGCACACCCCTGGACAGGGCTAGCATACCCGAGCTAAATGTGAGGGTTGGGGCACACAGCAACTGTACTGGTGGGACCCCACTTAAGGAAAAGAATTGGACTTTAAGCAGTCTCAGGAAATCTGGTTTTTCTGCGATAAGTTCTGGGGCAGCTGCTGGATGGCCACAACATCATGTATCCCTAATGACTTCAACACATAGCCGGCTCAGAGTAAATCGCTGATGGAAACACCTCCACAGACACACCGGAGAAGAAGTGTGGAGTGCATGAGCTTGAGGTTCATTCATGTAATGCCAAACCAAAGTTTAGTGTTATATCAAAGCATTCCAAAAGGCATTTTTAGACCAACACATTTATTTAGGCATGAGCTTTCATAAGCAAAAGCCTTTTAATCAGATATATTAACTAGATCTGAGGAAGAGATAGGGTGGGGTATAATATAACACATGTCATGTACATACATGTTTTACAAATAAAGTTACTACACTGTGCTTTAATTGAAATAAAGAGCACATTTTAATTGGAGCAATGAACATTGGGGGACTGAATCAGATTTATTTTTTTTTAATGAATAACAAACAGCTTGGCATGTTTAATTAGCCTAATTAATTAATCAAGATAATTTCATAAAGTTCTGGGACAATTCTGTGAAAAGGCACTTCCAAAGGTTATGTAAGCTTTTAGCATGCTTTATGCTAGGAAAAAAAATTGACAGCACTGCCTACCTCTTTAATCATTATGTCAACATGTATTATATGACCCTGCCAATATTAAGAGGTAAAACATTATCACAAAACTGCAAATGATCAAAGAAGGATGCATTCAAATACCCAGTGCTTAACTGAAATGATGTTTCCTTGCTCTATTTATCTGTTTATGGTTTGGTGTGTGAAATATGCAGTTATAATAATATAATGACCCCAAGAATGAAATATGTTCCAACATGGGCTTTGTGCTCTTTCCCTTTGTCAGCGAATGCAGAATTTGCTGGATATACTGAGGAGTAGGTGCAGTTTACCAGTGAAGTTATGCTGAGGCAGCACAGATTAGACTAAATGAGAACACAAGAGCTATAAATTTAACAAAGTGTTCATTTTCTAAAGTGACTGCTTTATGCAGCTGCAAATGGAAGGAAACAGCATCTAGCTCTGATTTTTTTTCCTACACAAATAAAAACTGTAGTGGTGAAAGGCTTCATTTAGTGCCTTTGAGCTCTTAGTCTGGTTTGAGCTCTTAGCTCAAATCCATTATGCAAAAGTTGGGTGAGTATATTTTTAAGGATGTAGCACTTTGAGTACAAATGATCTATTAACTTTTTAAGCCCATATATCCTTTTGTACGGACCCAGTCTTGAAACTGGTTGGATTAGCCTATCGTGTATGTCTGCATTAATGATTGAGCGTGCTCAAAAATAATATAAAGCTTTAGTACTGTCTGAGTTTTTGATTGTTTTTAAACCTTATTTGTTAGTGCTGGCTTGAATGCTGTTTTCAGGTCATGATATCTATATAGAATCTGGTGATAAAAAAAAGAGTCTAAAGCACATTGCTTATTCATTATTTTGTTGCTGATTCATTTGTGTACCATAATGGACAGATATTACTACGAATGTTAAATTCTTGCCTTTTTTAGAAATAACTCAAATTAACAAAACATAGATGTTACTAAAATGAATTTCATTGCTTAAATAAGGATAATTTGATTAATATTGCCATTTAGTTTTTCTATTTTGTTTTTGCTTTAAGGAAATTTAGCATTTGTACTGAAAGCATAATGTGAGTGCTATGAACTAGAGCATCACAGTAACCATTCTGCAAGCATCTCTAACATGGTTCTCTTCCTTAGATGTAAAAGTATAGTATAAGATGGTCACATCTATCATCTATGGCCAATTTCTCTCCACAAACATTTTCTTAATGCAAGTAGGAAAAATAACATGTTCACACACATGGGATATATGTTTGCCACAGATTTGGATTGGTTTAAGAGTCATTCCATGATCTTCCCACAGAATCCTTGGCATTGTAGGTGTCCTAGGGATCTCTAGCTGAGTTCTACGCTCCTTCACTAAACAAAAATTACCAAGATACTGTAGGGGAAGCCATGAAATTTAAACTAGTGAAGTGTATAAAACTGATATAAATGTATCAGTGGCAAAACCTATGATGGTTCATGAGTTATGGTTGAACCGAACATACAAAACTGGGAAATCTTTTTTCCAACCATAATGCCAGCCCCCTTTCAAGCCACAACATGCCTTGGGCAAAGGGACCAGCACATGTGTGGTAAGTGATGAAGGGCAGGAGCCCATTGGGATGCACATGTGACAGGGCTCAGGGACCTATCAGTCAACAGCCTGACTGTTGGAGCAGGGGCAGTTGGAGGGGCAGTTTGGTGGGGTTCGTACCTAGGACTCTGCAGGGGAGACTCGTGGCCAATCTAACTGGTGGGACAGAAAGGGGTGGTCACTGGAGGTGGAGCCAAAAGGGTCACTGGAGGTGGGCCCAACAGCATTTATTTTGTTCACAGAATAGTTCACAGAATCAACAGAGAGCAGGCTTTAAAAAAAGTGGCTTTAAAAAAAAACACCACAATGTATTCAGAGTATGTCACAACACAGAGAAAGGCATTTTGTAGACAAGCCCACTTCTCCAAGATTTAAATTAAAGGGAGATCCAGAAACCCATTTCACACACAGGGAAACTGAGGTAGCAGGCAATTAAGAGTCAATAACTGTGAGTGAGAGAGTTTGGGTTACATAGTTCTGGGGAGGGTGGTTAAATGTGGCCCAGCAAACATTAAACAGGAGGAATTTAGCCAGGAATGTATATTAATTTGCACCACCAAAAGGAAAGGATTTTTAAAACCACATGTTCACAATGCGACTCAGGTGCATTATATAGCAAAACAAAATGGATTCCAGGCCCAAATTTACAAACAGTTCAACCCACCAACCTGTCCCCTCCCCCTCAAATGTATCCAGAGTAACAGCACAGATAAAGCAATTTCTAGCAGAACTGGCTTTTCCAACACTTAGGGATCTACAAACTCCATGGCTTCTGGTCCAGGGGGGGTCTGCAGCAGGGAAATCTGGGTTGCTTGGGGCCCCACAGATTTCCCCGGAGCCTTACCAAATCCACTGGATTTCACTGGGTGGCTCTCATCCATTTTAAATAGCACAATCAGCTAAAGGAAGCCACCATTAGCCAATCACAGGAAAAATATGGCTGCCCATAAAGCAATTCCTTCTATGTAAATTGTGGCAGTTTACACCACAACTTACATAAAAGAAAGTGCTTTATGGCTGCAAATGCTGTAAACTATGCAATCTGTGGCTGTATTTTTCCTACAATTGGTTAATGATGGCCCCCATTAGCCGATTGTGCCATTTAGAATGGAGGCGAGCCACCCCATGGGAAATCTGATAGACCCAGAGGTGAGTGGAGTTGGTCCACTGAGGACTTTGCAGGTCGGATTCTTGAGAATCCAGCCTTATTTGAATCCACAGCAGATTTCTCCTCCATCCCTACCAGCACTTGAAAGCAAAAGGCGGGGGAACCCATTTCTCACACACATCCACATGCTTACATGAGAGTAAGTCCCACAGAATTCAGTGAGATGTACTTCTGACCTACATAGGATTGCTGTATATATATTCCATCATTTAAAAGCACTGGGCAGACACAAGCAAATAATGCCAATTTGTGTTCTATCACAACAACAATAACAACAACAACATGTCATCTTAAGTTGCAGCACCATAATTCAACCATAAATTGAAAAGGATTTATATTAAGGACAGAATCCACCCACACCAAGCACTATATACAAACACACACACACATAAGAACTTATCAGTTTGTCTATCCCTCCCACACACACACACACACACACACACACCAAGCCCAAATGCATTTTTACACAATGTGGCAGCACAGACTTAATTGCATTCCCCTAGCTATTTATTCAGTCACAACGCCATGGAAACAAAAATGCAAATCAACCACCCTTCTTCAGGGACAGGGCACAGCCCCTGTGATTCCCTCCCTTTGCCTTGATTGATTGACCTGGACCAAGCTGCTCTGCCATGGGATCCAGAGGGCCCCTTTAAATCCACACACACACCCCGGCCGCATGCCACAGCTCAGTGCAAACATTCTGAAGGCTCCAACCAACTTCCCTCAATGCAAACAAATGGGTTTGGGGGGGGGAGGTCATATCTCCCCCAATCCTTGACCGATCTTGTGGGATTTTGAACTCACTACTACTTAGCCCATTCTCTCCCAGACTGGCAAATTCGACAGCTTTCCATCCATATTTTGTGTGACAGGTGGTTGGTCATGCCTTTTCACTTTTTTTGTCTTGAATTTTCACACTAAAAAAAATGTCTACTATAGCCTATGCACTAGAAGAACTCCGTATGGACCTATATCTCAAAGGGCAATGCTAACTTCTGTCCGTGAGGCCCTACATGAGGGGTGAATCCTTTTCCCCTAATAAACTGTGTTATGCTTATCCCATAATAAGATTTGTTATGCCCCAAACCTAACTAATCTTCTAGAAAATTACATAGCTATCTACATGCAAAATTTGGGGCAGATTGGACAAGGGGGAGCTTAGCTTTGCCCCCAGAACTGACTTTTTGCCCTGTGGGAAAAACACACAGAATGGTGTTCCCAACCATAACCGACCAGATCACCCACAATAGCATAGATAAGTAACTCTACTTAAATCAATGGAATGTAGTGTTCCTTCTAATGTTGCTTTTCCATACTGAAAATGCATGTAGGGAAGCAGACTTCCAGTGGAATGCATATGTCACGGCAGCATGACAGTGGCCTATAGCAGGTCTGAATTATTTGCCCTGCTCTTTGGGAGGACTGTGTGTGTGAGGGGGGAGAATAAAGGGCAAGTGAAGGCTTGCCTTGCTTTCAGCATGGGGGTGAAATCCTAGTAATATTTATGGGAGTGAAGGGCTTACTGTTACAGCCAGGCAGCAAAGAGTCCGTCCTTCCTTCCTTCCTAAAAAACTTTGCCACTGCTTCAAGAGATGCAGTGAGCATCTCATTGGTGTTATTCATATAGCTAATGGGCTAGAAGCAGAGAAAAACCACCATGTGAGTGGGTCAGCATATAAACTGTGTTCCTTCCACCAGAGGGAGATGTCCAGGAGAAAAGTATGTTTTTTTTTTTTCTTTTCTTTTATTCATTCATGGTGTTTAGAGATGTGTAAACACTTTTTGACATACTGTTTGCAATTCAGGCCCTAAGTGCACACAGATGGATTACTGGAAAGGGAGGGTGAGGAATAGCTGAAAAGCAATAGTCAGCTACTCTTTTCAGGTCAATAACATTTTTCCATCCTTACCTATTAATGGTAGGGATTTATCTGAATATGAGAGAAGTTAAAAGCTTTGGGAGAGTACTAAGAAACTGGGCTGGGTGGATACTCTAGGGATCTTCTCGATGTTACCTTGTCACAAAGTAGTTGAATAAGAAGTGGGATGTTAGCATACTGAAGAAGGGAGCCTTATCCAAAGAGTATATGGTTCTTTGTGGCAGGGTGGAATCTAGTGGTAGGCATAATTCACAAAAGCCTGATATGAAATAGTAACAAATTATAACTGAGATTTAGGTAGAAGAAGCACTGTGGAAGGCCTTGAAATGACAAGAATGACTTGAAACACAATACAGAATGAGACAGGGAGCTTTTGGGTTGAGTTGAGACAAGGACTGACATGATCAGAGTGGCACAGGTAAGGAAGAGTGCTTCCAATGAAGCTCATTAAATAGGCAGGGATCAGAGGGTTATAGTAATCCATGGAAATGCTAATGGACCTATTTTTGCAGACAGGAACAGAAAAAAAGGACACCTTTGGGAAAAAAGAGAGATGGAGAAGAGAAAGTGGCAGACAGGGTTTTGGTGAGAACATAGATAAGTTTAAAATGATCCCATAGTTAGAATTTTGAGGACCTGTGAGATGGTACAGAAGTCATTCAAAAACTGAAAATATGAAAAATATGCTAAGCTTCGGCAGCATCCATCTAGCTAAAGGGCACGGCATGATGGCCAGAGGGTTTATAGCACAATATTCCTGGGTGAATATTGATTTTTCAGGTCAACTGTACCTGACTGTAAACTGCCTCAAGGCCTTCTCTCCCCTAATTAGGTTATTTGGCTCACTGAGTAAATTGGGGATTGTTGGATGTGGCTAGGATATACATGACCTACACACTAGCATAATGAGGGAGAAAAAGAAGCCTAAAACAATACAAAATGCTGTTACAATAGAAGACAGTTCTAGCAGATGTGAAATAATGAATTATTATTATTATTATTATTATTATTATTATTATTATTATTATTATTTCCTTCTAAACAAGTCATGAATATAGAGGCCAAAGTGGATGGGCATCTTTATCCAGCACCTAGTACTGATTTCCCAAAGCCTGCCAAGTCTGGTGGTCATAACTAAATATGGAATCTATGCATATCATCGGCTTATGCTAGGGATGTCAGAGAATTCCACCATGGACTGAAATGGGATCGAATTCCCTTCAGTCCATGCCACGGAATCCTCTGCGGAACAGCACCATGAGGTCCTGCGGAGCCAGCAGTCATGCAGCTTTTTTTTCATCATCCGCAAAGAGTCACAACATTTTCATAAATAAAAACGCAGTGTAGTATATTCCGATAATAAATACGTACGTTTTTAAAAAAAATGAATTGTGCTCACCGCCTTGTTTGTGGTTGATCTTTTTAAATTGATATCCTCTGTCTCTGTTTACTTTCAGCCAAAACATTTCCTCTTCCTAGTGGCTTCCCAAAAGACGGCTATCTTAGGTGTGCCGGAGCGATGAACTCTTTGTTTAAAGCAACGCTTTTTTAAAGAAAGAAAAAACCTTTTAAAATGTATTTCTTTAAAACAGCATTGCTTTAAACAAATAGTTTATCTCTCAGGCACACCTAAAACAGCCTTCTTTTGGGAAGCCCCTAGGAAGAGGAAGTGTTTTGTCTGAAAGTAAACAGAGACAGAGGATTTCAATTAAAAAAAACAAATATAAATATTTACGAAAAATAGTGATTCTTACAGAAGTTATGCAGACTCACAGAGATGGCTGGGCACCAGAATTACAGTTGTTGGTATGGATTTATCTTTGTAATTTTCGGAATGGAAAAAAAAAGAGGAGAATTCCAGGGGCTTGTGAATGGCGGAACAGAGCACTGGCCACAAACTGTGGAAGTCAAGTGGTATGGAAGGTACACAATTCATACATCCCTAGTTTATGCCCAATTGGACCATAGGTGTCCCTAAGAATATATTGAAATGCTCCTCTTTTCTTGTTCCTCACAACTATTATCTGTATTAACCCCATTTAAAATAAATATACCATATTTTTGCCTTCCATTTGCTCCTCTTACAAATAACCATCTTACTCCAGATACTGCCATGAGGAAAAGCAAAGAATCACGAATGCTGTCATGGCTTGACATATCGGCAATGTAATTTCTTTATTTCTTTCATTATTAAACTGCCAGTGTCATAACGCCTTTCAACAAAGTTGAATGGTAGGAGATTCAGGATAGATACAAGGAAGTACTTCTTCACGCATCGCATAGTTAAACTATGGAATTCACTACCACCAGATGTGCTGTTGGGTGCCAATTGGGATGGCTTTAAAAGGGAATTGGAAAAATTACTGGAGGATAAGGCTATCAATGGCTACTAGTCATGAGGGCTATATGTTACCAACAGTATCAGAGACAGTATGTCTCTCAATATCCGTTGCTGGGGAATATAAAAAGGAGGGTTCTATTGCACTCATGTCTTTCTAGTGGACTTCCCATAGACATTGGTTAATCAGTGTAGGAACAGAACGCTCGAACGGGTAGCCCACTGGTCTGATCCAGCCCAGCTCTTCTTATGTTCTTATGAGCTTGTGCTTCTCAAACAGGTATACATAGATAGAGCTTATCCTGGCTCAACTGGGGCAAGCTCATCCCTGGCTGTAATGAGAACACTTTCATCCGAGGATATAAAAACAGAATAAAATAAAAACAGAATATAATTCAATAAAATATAACACATAAACAATGTCACAATAAAACAAATCAAAGCTATGAACACGTCAGAGCAAACTACACAAGTCAGCACAGCACTTTCAAAGTGCCTGGGCACATAAGTACTCTACAGCTAGCCGATCTGCCCATGCTATGGCTGAGTGGCAAATACTGTTCAGTTTAAACACTTCAAACAGGCAACAAGAGGGCCAGACTAAACATTCTCCAAATCACACATTTCTGTGACTGGATTATTTACTTCCACATAAATGCTTGTGGCTTCTATTTGAACTGGGACCATGGTGCTCCAAGAGGGGTGGAATTAAGCTTTCCCCCCTCCTATTTTCTTCCCCAGATTTTGAGCACACACACACATCTGTGGGATAAAGTTTTTCTTTTCCCTTCCCTTCCCTTCCCTTCCCTTCCCTTCCCTCATTCTTTCTTCTTTTTTTAACCTCCTTGTCGAGGACCTGGGGGTGGGGTGGAATTTTGCACTGCTATGCATTATTTAAAGTAAGTGTAGTTTGGCCCAGGGTCTCTAGATGTAGCGTGTTAAGAGTGTTACAACAGTTTTGTTTTCAAACAGAACCAATATAGGCAGTCCAAGGGTCAAGGGGGTCCCAAAATACTCAAGCAGTTTCCATTTTTGTCACTGTGATGGACAGAGTTGGTGCCCGTCCTTTCCTGGGTCAACCAATTGCAGCTCCTGGAATGTTGTGAAGGAGGAGAGAGAGAGAGAGAGACTGTTTTGGAAGTTGCGAGAGAGAGGGAGAGAGAGCTGTAGAAGTTCAGGGAAAAGGTAAAAAACTGATACAAATGTAATGAAGTTAGCTGGGAATGTGTGGCCATCTGTTCTTGTTGTGTTAAAGGGAAGCCTGTAAATGAAATGATTTTTCCTTGTTCATGTTTACCTTTTGCCTGAGCCTAATCTGTCAGGGAGCTTGTTGGGTCCCAGCCACACACCATCATAGACTTAAAGACACACCCGCTTGTCCATTTTTAGTAAGCCCCTTATTCCCTTTTTTAAGGCCCCAGGCCTGAACCAAGCTATTAGTAGATTTAGAGGGGCTTAGATGCTCTCTGACTTTGGTCAGTTGGCTGCTGTTTTCCCTAACAGGCCTCTTGACTTACCAGGATGAGTCAAAGAGTGATAGGGCAGCCTCAAGCACATTCCATACTAACAAGTGGAGTGTCTTATCAAGATGTGCCTGGGAAGTGAGGCTTGTTTGGCTCAAAGCTGCAGGTGTCTGTAGTGGGAAAGCTCTGACTGTTTCCCTTCTGACTAAGCACTGTTATGCCTATGCTGGGAATGAATGCTAATGAATGCTTGCTGTTGTCATGCTGCCTCACTGCTAACATGTATGGTATAAAACCCATTTTACCCCATGGCTCTGGGTACAGAGAAGCTGTCTGATCCAACCATTGGGTATGCCTGTGTGCTGATTGTACTCAATGAAGTATCTCCCTGTAAGTAAACCTGGATCTGATTTATCAGTACCTTGGCACCGCTAGTTGAGAGTTTGAAGCCTACTGCAGGGGCAATACACCTTTATAGAAAGCCCTGGGAGTGGGTTAAGTAGAAGGGTTAAGGTGGGTGACAGGTGTATTAGGGTACTGAGATGTAATCCAGGAGAAGGCTCTGTCACAGTCACAACTGATTTTTTTTTTTTAATCACTTTGTGTGAACAGAGATATTACAGATCTGAATGTGGTGTACTTAAAGTTCACCTATGGATTCTTATCTCACTTTAACATGTGTCTTTTAAAAAAATGTTACATTTTTAATACAATTACTTTGGCTCATAGACATTCTAAATTCCTGTCTTTCAGCACTGGTATTACTAGGCTGTGGCACAGTGGTAGAGCACCTACTTTGCATGCAGAAGATCCCAAGTTCAATTCCCAGCATCTCCAGGTAGGGCTGGACAAATTCTTGCCTGAAACCCTGGAGAGCTGCTGCCAATAATCCTGGGCTAGATGGACCAAGGGCCATGCCTCAGTATAAGGCAGCTTCCTATGTTCCTATCATAAACCATTATTTCATTAATAAAAAAATATTTCAAGTGCATCTGCATTCAGTTGATAAAGCCATTGTATGTGTGGGTTTCTCTCTCTCTGAGAGAGGTTACATATAAAGAATGACTAGGAAAAAGGCTGGGCTAGGCTTTCCATCCTTTCACACCCCTAACAAGAGGCCAGCAGGATAGAATGGGGTGAGACAGTGCTATGGAATCTCCAAGGGAGCAACTCGCTCCAGTGAAGACTAGGGCTGAACTGAAGCCTGCTATGACTCCAGAGTCTGATCATCCTTTCCGGGTCCTTGAGGAATGGAACAACTTAAAGGGACAGGTAGGGATGTACGAAAATTCCGCCACGGATCTTGAGGAGGCTGAATGCCAGCGCATTCGGCCTAGGGATGTACAAAAGTCACTTACCTTTTCAAAGGGGTGCTTTGCGGTGGGGGGGAGGCGCTTCGCTTCTCCCCCCAAAGTTCAGGCGAGGGGGGGGAGGCATCCCGCCTCACCCGGCCGAAATTCAGGCCGGGGGGGAGGCGTCCCGCCTCGCCTGGCCGAAATTCAGGCCGGGGGGGGAGGCGCCCCGCCTCGCACAGCCGAAATTCAGGCCGGGGAGAAGCGCCCCATCTCCCCGGCCGTGAAACAAAAAATGTAAAAAACAACAACAACCCTGTGATAGGCTACATAATGATTAACGTAGCCTATCACGGCTAGATTTCCAAAGTCAGCCGTGATAGGCTACATAAATCGTACATAGCCTATCACGGGTGACTTTGAAAAAAAAAAAAGCACGTACGCAAATGGCGGTGCCCTATGGGCGCCGCCATTTGCGTTCCTTATTTGGTACCAGTAGTCTATGTAATGATTTACCAAATAAGGACCAAATAAGGAACGCAAATGGCGGCGCCCATAGGGCGCCACCATTTGCATACGCGCTTTTTTTTTTTTTGAAGTCACCCGTGATAGGCTGCATAACAATTTACGTAACCTATCACGGCTGACTTTGGAAATCTAGCCGTGATAGGCTACGTTAATCGTTACATAGCCTATCATGGGGTTTTGTGTTTTTTTACACTTTACTTTGTAATGGCGGCAGCAGCAGCCGGTCAGAAGACCAGCTGCTGCCCCCGACGAAAGGCCGACGAACCGCTGCCGGGACCCGCTGCCGGGACGGACATTCGCCAAAGGTAAGTCCCATCTGGGGGGGGGCGGGGGGCGGAGAATTTCACTGCCGATTTCAGGTGGCCAAATGCATTGGCGCTCAGCCCCCCGAAGAATCAGGGAGAAATTCTCCGCCATCCCTAATTCGGCCCCCCAAAATCGGTGGCGGAACGGCCGGCCACCCCCCTGCCACCCCTGGGACGAGACTTACCTTGGGCGGATCTTCCTGGCGGCGGCGGAGGCAGCCGCCATTTCCAGTTTAAAAAAAAAAAACGTGATAGGCTGCGTAAAGATTTACGTAGCCTATCACGGCTACGTTTTTAAAAAAAACCCGTGATAGGCTACGTAAATCTTTACATAGCCTATCATGGCTGACTTAAAAACAACAACAACAACAATGTGCGTACGCAGATGGCGGCAGCCATGGCCGCCGCCATTTGCGTTCCTTATTTTGGCACGTCTTAGTCTACGTAAACATTTACGTAGACTAAGACGGCGAAAATAAGGGGAATGTAAATAGCGTAGTGGACGCTACGCTATTTGCGTTCCCCTTATTTTCGCCGTCTTAGTCTATGTAAATCTTGACGTAGACTAGGACGTGCCAAAATAATAGGAGTGCATGAAAGCCACTTACCTGGTCTCGCAGCTTGCTTCGCGGTGGGGGGGAGGCGCTTTGCTGCTCCCCCCGAAGTTCAGGCCGGGGGGAGGCTTCCTGCCTCACCCGGCCGAAATTCAGGCCGGGGAGGAGGCGCCTCGCCTCGCCCGGCTGCGAAATAAAAAGTTAAAAAAAAAACGCCCCCGTGATAGGCTACGTGACGATTTACATAGCCTATCAAGGCTACGTGACGATTTACATAGCCTATCACAGCTGACTTTGCAAATCTAGCCATGATAGGCTACGTTAATCATCACGTAGCCTATCACGGGGGCATTGTTTTTTTTTTTACTTTTATTGGAATGGCGGCGGCGGCAGCCGGTCGAAAGACCAGCTGCCGCCTCTGCCCCTGTTGAAGACCTGCCAAACCGCCGCCGGGACCCACCGCTGGGAGGGACATTTGGAAAAGGTAAGTCCCATCCTGGGGGAGGCGGGGAGCGGGGGGGGCGGAGAATTTCTCCCCGGAACTACTTCAGGGGGACGAACACGTTGGCACTCGGCCCCCCGAAGTTTCAGGGAGAAATTCTCCCCCATCCCTACAAAATAAGGAATGCCGCCATTTGCGTACGTGCGTTGTTGTTGTTGTTTTTAAGTCAGCCGTGATAGGGTACGTAAACATTTACGTAGCCTATCACGTTTTTTTTTTTTAACTTAGCCGTGATAGGCTACGTAAATCTTTATGTAGCCTATCACTTCTTTTTTTTTTAACTGGAAATGGCGGTGGTGGCAGCCGGTCGGAAGACCGGCTGCCGCCGCCACCAAACCGCCGCCGCCGCCGCCAGGAAGATCCGCCCCAGGTAAGTCTCGTCCCGGGGGGGCGGGGGGGCAGACCGTTCCGCCACCGATTTCGGGGGCTGAATGCACTGGCATTCAGCCTCCCCGAGATCCGTGGTGGAATTCTCTGACATTTCTAGCAACTTCGCAGGGTGGCGGAGGTGGGCGGTCCATTCCTCCATGGACTACGAGGGGCTGGATTCTTTAGAATCCGGCCTCATTGGTGTCTGTGGCGGAATTCTCCGCTATCCCTAGATGTTTATGCTGGTGGGACCTGGGCCTGTTTTCAGTACAATCTGTCTCTCGTGCCATTGGATCAGGCCAGCCCCTTCTCTGAGTCAGAGTCAGAAACCAGGCTGCTGTTCAGAAGGGGAGATCCTTCTGAAACACTTAGTTACATAATTTAAAACTAAAAACTGAGGGATTACAGTAAGATATCATCTTAAATGTTCATATAATGGCCAGTGTTACTAATTAATGTGTTTTGATATATGCTCCAGCATGACTTGCATTTGTGGCAAAAACTAATGTTACTGATCTATGTAGTGTTACACTACAAAGATCTCACATTGTCAAGGAATGTTACAAATTAAAAATGTGTTCGCTGGAGTGGAGAGAAAAAAAATAGACATGTATATGGGAGAGGGATGTATGGAAATTCATTTCGGTTTGTGTTTTCTGAGTTCGCACCTCCTGGAACTGAGCACATAGCCAAATGCCGTCTGTGGTCACAGTCTGTACATTTCTGAGCCTACAATGAAATTCACAGAACAAATGCACATGAAAAAGTGTACTTTTGAAAAATGTGTACAAACACACTTTAATCAATGGAAGAAAAATGTGCATGTTTCAGAAAATGTGCACAATTGATGCATGCATTTGGAAAAATACACACAATGAACAAACTTTTGTGCAAAAAGAAAAGAAAAGAAAGCTTGCAATCTGATATGAATATGTGTTGGAAAGAGCTTCAAGGTGGAATTTGGAGAACTCTGATAAACTTGCCTTTTGCTGAGTCACAGAACCTTAATATGGGACCATTTTGAGCTTTTTTACATGAGGCTGTTAATTGGCTGTTAAACTGCTGTATCTACTTTTGGTTTCATTGCAGATTTGAGATGTGAACACTACATGAGGAGCATTTCCTTTCCTGCTTTTCTGCTACATAAGCTCTAGGTGGCACTGTGGGATAGCAGAATAGTGCAAATACACAAGAGGAAATGGCATGTTCTTTCTCTTTCACAATTAAATGCCACAGTTTTCTTGCTCTACAGAAACTCGGCGAAAGTACTGGTTAGACACAGAAGCAAAACTGGAGGGTCATGACATTGTCTAAAGGACTGGTTCTAGAGTACTTAATTATTCATTAATTGCATCTGTTTCAATGGTGGATTAAGTGGATCTCTTTAACCATAGTTCTCAAACTGTGTCCAGGAAATCCCTGAGATTCTTAGAAGCTTATCAGGGGTTCCTCAAATTAGGGATGGTGGACAAGCAACCCTGAAAGATAATTTGCTTACCACTATCAGTGTTCTTCTCCAATGTGCAAATGTAGAAGCTTATTAGTTGTTCTAAGCCAGCATTCCCTGACCCCAACCTGCTGGATTCCAGATGTGTTAGACTACATCTTCCACTCCATTATATTGTTGTTATTGTTTGAAATGCATCATAATTTATATTAGATTTGGAAATATAAGAGGAAAGATAAGCCCTGCTGCATTGGAACGTGCGCCCCCCTTAGTCCAGCATTCTGCTTCCATTGTGACAAAACAGATCTATGTAGGAAGCCCACAAGGAGGATTTAAAACAATGGTGTGGAACATGTGGCCCTCCAGATGTTGTTGGACTACATCAACTCTAGCCAGCATAGCCAATGGTGAGGGATGATGGGACTTACAGTCCAGTAACATCTGGGGAGCTACATGTTGTCTATTTTAAAGAGAACTAGAGGCAATAACCCCTGACACTGCTGTCACAGTTCTCCTTCAGTTATATTTATGAGTGAGATACAATTGTTGGTGGAAATAGATTATTCAAGAAAATGACAAGAAAATACCTTCTTTGATTACACTACTTTGTTTCAGAGACAAAAATATTAAGTACTGTGATTACATTCAATAAACTCACTAATTTCAAATGTGTCTTGAACTAGAAAGCCTCTAATTCATGACATACCAATTACCAGAATTAGGGATGTGTGAGAAATTCGCTCCATCGAGGTGGGTTTGTTTGTTTGTTTTACAGATTTACCCAATTTGCACCTCCCAGGCCTGAATGCTGATCTAAACAGAACTTGCAGTTGGAAATCCATACGTTTCTGAAGTTGTGATGCATTCTACAAAACAAATCTGTTCGACATGTGCACATTTGAAAATTTTCTCCAAGAACATTAAAGATATGTACAAAGATGTGCACAAAAATATGTGCATTAATGCATTCATTACAAAAATGATTTTCAAAATGGATTTCAATAAATAAATAACAAAGAAAGAACAAAAGAATGAAAGAACGAAAGAATGAAACAAAGAAAGAATCACAAGCTCATGAGGAAATGGGACTTGACCACAAAATCCCTGAAAATCTCAGCAAGACTGAGATTGACAGATCCACCCATCCCTGAACATAATACAGTTCAACAATTAAGTGCAGTGTGGGACAACCTATTCGGAGTACCTTCAGGAACTACTCTGGACAATAGAGGAACCACACAGCCTTTTAATGTGTGGTAGCTCCTTAAAACCTAACAGTGTGGGAAGGATAACTGTGTGGAGTGAACTTCACCAGGTTCCTACCACCATTCTAAAATCTGGTGAAATGAAGTACTTTGTTAAGGGTGGATTGCCACATGGTCAGAGGCTACAGACAACAGATTCTCCATGCTGCTAGTTGTGTTTGTCGTAGTCACTAGATGGTTAAAAATATGTTGTTCCTGATGATATTATGATGCATATTACTGTATATAGTAATATGCTGTATAGTTTTGTGCTTATCTCCTGTCAAAGACTAAAAAATACCCTAAGCCTTTACAGCTGTGGCTTGCGTGGTGGTGGTTCCACATGGGTGAAATCTATGCTATTTGTAGAAAAAATCCTCCAATATGTCATTTCTCTACTCTTCCAGCCAGCTGATCAAAGAGGCCTAGAGTTGCTATGTAATCTCCAAAAGAAAAAGCATCCTGACTTAGATCACTTCATGAATGTAAATAATAGCAAAGGTCTATTCAACACTGTGGAGCTGTTGTATTGTAGATATTAGTGATAATTAATGCAGTATATAGGGCATCAACATTTTAATTTGCAAGAAAAAAAATATTGGCACCCTACACAGAAAATCATTGCTACTACTTCCCTGGGAACTAGGTGGTTGGAATAAGCTTATTGACATCTAAGAAATATATTAATAAGCAGGTTCTTATATCAACTAGAAGCATTAAATCTCATTCATTTAGATTTATTTCTATAGCTTCGGTAAATGAGAAATAAATTTTCCATAAAGTTGTACTGGGTAATCTGCTCTAGTCATCAGTTTACTGAGTTACCAGACAACATTAATCATGTGTGTCAGCATCTTTATATTATGTCTAAAGTTGTCAATTTATAGTGCCTCTTAGATCTACTGAGAAATTTACTCCTTTAACAGAGGATTAGCTTGCATGATGTAACTACTAAAAGTGGTAACAACAGCAGGTTATGATGTGGACCAAGTTTGCATCAGTAGCTTACATCTTTCACGGCACAATCCTATGGCCACTAGACAGTGGCTATACAGCCATAGGATTTTTCATTTTCTGGGAACCAAGCTCAGAGCCAGCACTCTGAGCTCGGTTCTCAGAAACCCAACTCCCCCTGCCCTGCTGCCTCATAGGTGGCGCAGTTCATCCCTGGCTCTGTGCTCATAAAAGCAGCATGCAGCAGGTGAAAAGGGGGTCGGTCCTGGGGGCAGAGAGGGGAGGGGATGGTGGAAGCACCATTACTAAGCTTCCTATGTGGCCTCCCCCCTCCTGCTCCAAGGCACCCAACTAGACAGCTGAAATTGGCTGTCTAGCTGCAAATGCAGGGCAACTGGAGCACGGAGGGGAAGATGATCCCCATCTGTGCCCACACTGCATTGAATAGTCAGTCACTTCTGAGTTTGGAGGAGGCCAACTATTCCTATAGGATTGCACTCTCAGTCCTTAAGGGCCTAAAGTATTCCCAAAGTTAAGCATCTGAATGTTTTGAGAATGAGTCCGTTACTCATAAGAATGTGCTTAATTAAGGCCATGATCCAGCCAAATTTCAGCCATTTTAAGTCTCACTTTGAGAGAGGGACATTTTTCTCCCTCTCTCAAAATACTAGAACCTGGGGTCATCCTATGAAGCTGATTGGTGGGAGATTCGGGACAGATAAAAGGAAGTACTTCTTCACACAGCGCATAGTTAAACTATGGAATTTGCTACCACAGGATGTAGTGATGGCTACCAATTTGGATGGCTTTAAAAGGGGGTTGGCCAAATTCCTGGAGGAAAAGGCTATCAACGGCTACTAGTCCTGATGGCTATGTGCTACCTCCAGTACCAGAGGCAATGAGCCTATGTACACTAGTTGCTGGGGAACATGGGTGGGAGGGTGCTGTTGCACTCATGCCCTGCTTGTGTGTCCCTGGTTGACAGCTGGTTGGCCACTGTGTGAACAGAATGCTGAACTAGGTAGACCCTTGGTCTGAATCTGATCCAGCATGGCTCTTATGTTCTTATATTCACTGATTTCAGTCAGTTAGTTAAGCATGTGCTTAGTGGTCTACTGAGATCAGTGGGACTTAAACTGGTCAAATCTTGTTGGATTTTCCTTAATCAAACATACTGCAATGCATAACAGACTTATTCTCTGATCTACTTCATGCTGAAATAATCATTAGCTATTTTTTACGCTAGTATTCCATTCAATTGTACATCAAGGATTTACATAGGGATGTGAGAATCAGCAAAACTTGAGCTGACTGAAATTCTCCAAATTCCATCTTGAAGCTCTCTCCAAACTGAGTTTGTATTAAATTGGGAGCTCCTTTTTTTTTTTTACATGAAAATCTGTTCATATTTTTGTGCATATTTTTCCAAATGTATGTATCAGTTGTGTGCATCTCTGAAATATACATATTCTTCTCCCATTGATTAAAGCATATTTGTACACATTTTCCAAAAGGATAGATTTTTTCATGCACATTTTTCAAATGCATGCATGCTGCTGATTGCATTTGGGGGGGGGGGATCTGTGAATAACAAGTTTAAAAATGTACAGACTTCCACTGCAGATGGCATCTGAGTCCATGTTTGGTTTGAAAGGTGTGATGAAATAACATTTATCAGGATGATAAATCCTGATGAGAAATGAACTGAGACGAATTTCTCCAACATCCTTAGATTCACATGAATATGGCTAAAATATAACTTTTATATGCTCCCATCTAATTTTGTATACAAAATACATTAACACTCTCTTTCTAGCAAAATGGCCTAGTTCCATGAGCAGCTTCATGGAGGCATCAGCTTACAGGGTCTGGCATAAGGTTCCTAGCAAAAGGAAACAACTAATTTTATCTTTCTCATGCTAAGACCAGACTAGTGGCCTGTGTATATTTTCCTGTAGCTCCTGTGCATCGTGGCTGTGGCACATTTTGATTTGAATAAGCACTGACCTTATTCTATAGTGCTATGTGAACACTCCAACAGAACACATCACAAGAATTCTGTGACATGCCCCACCAGATGCAGAAATATAAATTTACACATTGTGCAAATTGCTACTAGTGTAATCAGGCACAGAGGTTATTCATAAAACCCATCCCCAGATATGTTTTATTAACTTAAAGATCTCTGATACAGGAGACTGTAGAACTTCCATAGTCCATATTCTATGTGGCTAATAGTTTTTCATAAATTCATCAACTTTAAAAACAAAACAAAAAAAACTGACAGTGGACAAACAAAAGATTCTAGTTTTCCTAAATGGAATGTCCACAGATTTTTCCAGACTATATTTGTCACAAAGAATTAATTACAGGGCAACCTTATGTATGTCTACTGAGAAGTAAGTCAATGGGACTTACTCCTGGGTAATTGTGTATAACAGAGGTGGTCAACTGGTGGTCTTCCAGATGTTTTGGCCTTCAACTCACATCATCTTTCACCATTTACTATGCTGGATAGGGCTGATGGGAGTTGTAGACCAAAACATCTGGATAGCCACAACTTGCCCACCCCTGGTATATAGGATTGCAGCCTTAAAGAGGAAACTTATGGTCCTTAATGCTTTTATATTACGTTGTCTCTTGTGAACCATAACAGTGATCTGCAGACAATGAACACTGTATCCTGAGTCTTTCACAGCCTGCTGTTCTTCTTGTATGAGGGGAAATTGTGTCACATCACAGGAATGCATTTTTTTCTTCAAAAGCCAATGAAAAGATTAATTTAGAAAAGTTGATTTCTGTCCAGCCATTATGGCCATTATTATTATGCCATTTAATCATCAATGCATGTATTGATGTAAATGGAGCTATTTGTGCACAAATGGTTGTAAGTCTGCAGCATGTGTAGGTTGTACATTACTTAAAGTAGTAAGAAGGAGTTTACTTGCTGAGATAGCATGTACTTAATATGCACAGTGGAGAAACCTGAGTAGAATAATTCAAAGGACTTCTAAACATCAGTAGATTTTCATCTTTATTGTCATAGCAACACTAAAAGAGAATGTGACATGCTTAGATTTTACATCTTTAAATCGTTGACATAGCAGACTTAGCATATATTTGTTCACCTGAAGAAATGTATCAAAACTTCTAATTTGCCAAGGTTTTGAAATTTGCAAGATTTTTTGAATGGCTATTTGCATAACGTTGCTGTTTTGAAGATGATGTTTAAGACTTGGTCCATATTGGAAAAAGAATGCCAGTTCTCCCTTAAATGTTTTAGTGACAATGTCTTATATCCTAACTTCCTTTCCCCACCTCCCCACTTCCTCTGCAAACCCCTGCACCCTCAGGAAATCTACCTCTGAGTTCTGGGGTACACTCTTTAACAGGACAACATGTGGTGCAGGTGGATGCCACAGGAACGAGGATCAGTAAAAATGGGGTACGGGATTGCATGAGTGGTAGTTCTTCATCCTGTGCAAGACCATCTTCAGATCCAAGCTGCTGAATATTAGCAAGTTGCTTTGATGCAAGCGGAAACTTCCCACAGGTGAATGTGCATACATGCTTGCATAAAGTCATGCACATACAGTCTGCCGTATGTGATATTCTGTGAGTTGGTGTACTGATTGCAACAATGGAATTGGGAGAGAAATACATAAGGATATCTTAATTCCTTCCTAAAACCCTGCACAAAGCAAAATGTCATAAGAAGAAAATGGCAGCTCTTTCTGAGCCTTGTCCCATCTTCCCAAATCATGTTGGATTAATCGGGCAGTAGGTACTGTTAAGAAGTAGGGGTGTACGGATTCCCCACCATCTGGGAATGGGTCTGGTGGGGAATCCATGGGGGGGGGAGGTGATCTGTTCCTCCCCGCCCCCCAGAATCCTCCAGAGCAGCTCCGTTCCATGAGGATTCCATGGAGCCGCACCAGCTATAGGGCCCCTTACCTTGCCAGCCAGAGACGTTTGCGTCTTCCACATCGATCGCCATTTCTTAAAAAAAAGAAAAAGACAATCGGCAGGATGTGCCCATAGACCTATACGTAAATAGAGCCATGAATCTTGCATATAAGTCTCTGTGTCCATAGACTTATATGCAAGAGACACGGCTCTATTTTGCTCATAAGTCTATGGGCACATCCTGCCGATCGCCATTTTTTAAAATTGGCAGGATGTGCCCATAGACTTATATGCAAAACAGAGCTGTGAATCTTGTGTATAAGCCTATGGACACATAGACTTATATACAAGATTTACGGCTCTATTTTGTGTATAAGTCTATGGGCACATCCTGCTGATTGCTTTTTTTTTTTTTAAGAAATGGCGATCAGCAGGGAGGAGGCGAACGGCTCCAGTGGAAGAAGCAGCTGAGTGCCGTTCTTCCTCAAATCCTCCTGGAGTGTGCCGATCCACCATGGATTCCTGAGGCCGGATGCCAAAGAATCCGGCCTCATTTGAATCCGTGGCAGATTTCTCTAATGTCCCTATTAAGAAGCCTGCTCAAAACACATGCTTTGAATGCACATCTGAACCTACTTTCATGTAGGGATGTACGAATTGTGTAACTTCCATGCCGCTTGACTTCCACAGTTTGCGTCCAGTGCTCCGTTCCACTGTTCACAAGCCCCCGGAATTCTCCTCTTTTTTTCCCGCTCCAAAAATTATGAAGATAAATCCGCAAAGACAAATGTAATTCCTGTGCCCAGCCGTCTCTGTGAGTCTGCATAACCTCGATAAGAATTGCTATTTTTCGTAAATATGTACATATTTTTTTCCCCTGCCCTGATGTGCAGTAATTACTTTCAGCCAAAACACTTCCTCTTTCTTGTAGGGGCTTCCCAAACGAAGGCTGTCTTAGGTGTGCCTGAAAGATAAACTATTTGTTTAAAGCAACACTGTTTTAAAGAAAGACTAAACAGTTCAAATGACCATGCTGGCCCTGGAGCTTAGCAGGGAGAATAATACATTGTGTTTCAGGCACACCTAAGACAGCCTTCTTTTGGGAAGCCCCTAGGAAGAGGAAGTGTTTTGGCTGAAAGTAAACTCCCCAATGGAGAAGGAGGATTTCAATTTAAAAAGAACACCCACAAACAAGGCGGTAAGCACAATTCATTTTAAAATAAACCTTACATATTTATTATTGTAATATTACTATACTGCATTTTTATTTATGAAAATTCCATGACTCCTTATGAATGATAACAGAAAAGCCACATGATTGCTGGCTCCGCAAGACCTGATGGTGCCATTCCACAGAAGATTCTGTGGCAAGGACTGAAGGGAATTCGATTCCATTTCAGTCTGTGGCAGAATTCTCTGACATCCCTACTTTCATGTTTGGGGACAAAGCACCTCAAGAACAACATAAGATTGGGAATTACTGTTGTGCTAGGGGAAGCTCTTCCTTCAGCAGGCCCTGCCTCTCTTCCTGCTGGAGGTCAATGAATGGAGAATCTCTACTCAGTGGTAGATTAGTTCCAAATGTAGGGATGGGTGAATCTGTTAGTTTCAATTTCTCCCACATTTGAATTTTTTAAAATCTCAAGTTCTTCCTCTCCTGAATACGAGGAGCTTTGCAAATTTTAGTAAATCATTATCAGCAATTCTCAGCATCTGCACTAGCCAAATTAAACAGGTACAGCTATTTCCAGCAAGGCCGAGGACCATATTGTACCTGCCTGCTATATAGCTGTTAAAGATTAGAAGCCTGTCAGAACAAAAGGTGGCAACCCTAATTCAGCACACAAAGATCCAAACCAGAATTTTAACGGCTAACTACTCAAGGCACTGGGCCTGGATGGATGAATCTGACAGTTTTGGTTTCTCCCACATTCAGTGTTTCCTAATTAGGGCTGGAAAGGTGCCCCTACCCCCATCCAGGTCCTCTGGGTGCCCACCCTGCCCATGCCCCCGCTCGTGCACCCCCAGACCTGTGCTAGAGCTCCCCGCCATATGCTGAGCCATCTGCACTCACCTGGGACCTGTCTTCAAGCGTCGCAATCAGCATTTTGTGAAAAGGGGCAATTGCAATATGTGCACATGTAATTGTATGCAAAATGGTGATGTGAATGGCCCATTTATGCCTGTATCCTTGTGTATATCAGCCATTCACAGGGCCATTTTGCAGAAGAGCAAAGGTGTGCATATCTGCACCCACCATTTTTTCACAAAATGATGGGTGCAGAGATTGCCTAGTTGAGTGCAGGCAGCTCAGTGACCAGGGGTGTGTTTGTCAGGCACAGGTCTGGGCTCTGGGGGCATGTGAGTGGGGCAGGGGATGGGCAGGTGCCCAGAGAACCCATACAGGGGGCACCCATCCATCCCTATCGCCAGGTGCCTCCTCTGAGGGAGGCTGGGAAGGCAGCAACAAGGGAGAGGGCCTTCTCGGTGGTGGCAGACCAATTATGGAACAATCTCCCTAACAAGGCCCACCTGGTGCTGTTGCACTCAAGTCCTGCTTGTGGCTTTCCCATCAGCAGCTGGTTGGCTCCTGTGTGAACAGAATGCTGGACTAGAGGGACCCAGCATGGCTTTCATGTTCTTACTTGCCAACATGGTTATCTTTTTGGCATCTGGTTAAGACTTTCCTCTTCTCTCAGGCATTGAGCAACATATGATGAGGTCCTGGATTTTTCTTATTGTTGATTGCTTAAAAATGTGTAGATATGTATGTGTGTGGGTGTGGGTGTGCAGTCTGTTTATACGTTTGTATGTAAATGTTTTTATGCTATGTATAATGCATTTGTAAGGGTTTTAATCTTTGTAAACCACACAGAGAGGTTTGGCTGTTTGGTGGTATAGAAATGGAGTGGATGGGTGGATGAATTAATGAAAAATAGCAGGGGAAATTGGTTTAGCATATCATTAACTGGTGATGGCCATTCAGATGTTAGAATACTCTGCTTGCCATTTCAATAGTAAAGCCCTGCCACACTTGGCAGCTATACAGAGACAAAATGGAGATAAAGATGGCAAACTGGTATAGCCATCACCACAAATCTAGTGCAAATCCACATGGGTCTTTTGCCAGGGGGCATTCAGTCCAGCCAGGTCTTGGATCACTGGAATAGTTATTGGCACCTTTTTAAGATTCCTCCCTGCTCAACAGATGGCAAACTCCTGGCTAACTCTGAGACTAAGCTCACTTTTTTTCTTTCCACTTCTTTTCCTTGCTTCCATTTCTGTTGATTCTTTCTTAACGTGAATCTGTGATCAAACTACACCAGATGAGCTGCTGAGGGTGACGTCAGGTCACTGTGGGTTTATTTTTGTGTGCTGATGTGTGCTAAGAGGAGACCTTAGAATACAGTAATAAATAAATAAACGTGTAATTAGTAGCTTAGCCAGAACACATACAGTATCTGTAGTTATGTTCAGTGTGCATTTATGTATTTCAGTCATTCTAGATCTGAACAACCTGTGCCCCACCAAGTTGAATGTAGCTCATTAGCCACATATGCCAGTCCACTGGGGCTTGAGGGACCTCCTGTTCTTGATGTCTGCCTACAACGTCAAAAACATTTAGATTCTGGAATCCAATGGTACATGGCTGTTATTATGTTCACCTTGTTGGGTCACATTATGCAAGCCTACTTTAAATTTTATTTATTATTAAGACCTATAGCAACTTATTTACTTTGTATAATCCATTAATGCTGTGTGTTTTTATTAAAAAATAAATCACTAACAGTTTTCTAATTAGCATTATGAATTTGTATTTATATGCTTGTTACATTTTACAGCTCACTTCATTTGCATGAAGTAATGAATATCATTAAAATATTTTTGAGATAGAATTACATTATACTTCAAGTAGAGGAGGGCAGGAATGTGAAGAAAGATAACGGAGCACTGAGTGGATTTGAATGTATATTATGTTGCGGTGACTAGTTTTGTTACTTTTTATGATCAGACTTCAAGATATTTTCTCGATCAAGTTGAAAAATCCCACATGCTACTTTATGTTAAATTGTGTATTTTGACTTGAAGGATGTCAGTCATCTTTCTGCCTGGCTTATGCTATTCAGTTCTAATGTCTGCGTAATTTTCTCTTTGTATTAACACTTACAGACCATAATTAATACAATTGAAAGTACAGATGCAAATCAAGTATCCTCAAAATTCCATGGAATTTCATCTACTAATTTTTATGTGAACCAAATTACCTATGCAGTAAAGTACTTGATTTAACTGATGCACATAGCGAGATATTTACTGATTCAAATTAACTAATTTCCTTAAAAAAAAAAAATCAGCTTCAAGCTGCAATTATGTTTGACTGTAAGTAAAATATCATGCGATTTATGTGTGTCTGTGAAGGCCAATCCATATGTTACCTTAACAGTGTGCTTGCCATTTCCATATGGCTGCTTCCCATATTGCTCCAGTAAGAGACCATGACAATGGGCATATAATATGGTTGCTCCCCATTCCAATACTGCAGCCTTGCTGGGAAATACTCATCTCATAGGCCCCTTCCTTGTGTTCTCTCAACTTCAGTCATTATGAAGAGGTGTGGAATAAGACCACATACAATTAGCTATCATACTGCTCAGGTTATGTAAGAATATGAGTAAATGTGAGTAATGAAAACATATGGAGAGTAATCCAGCATTTTATAGTGAAGCTTATAAGGTAAAGCAATTTGTCCATTTTCTTTTTTCACACACACACACACACACAGAGAGAGAGAGAGACTAAATTCATGAGTATAGGTTGTAGTAGTTTGGAAAGCAGTTTCTGCTTCTTCCCAGTTGGTTGGGAGAGGGTCCTGCTCCTACCTATATCTATTATTCACTAGGGCTGTGCACAGACCCCCTTATCTGCTTTGGATGCCACTTCTGACTCTCCTATCAGCCCTGCTTCAACTCGGATCGATTCAGACCCCCTCCACTTCGACTCGGTTCCGGATCTGATGAGATTCGGAAATCCAGACCCCTTGGTTTGGGCGTTTTCCCATTGACTTGCATGGGAAAACACAATGCCCATAACTTTCTCCATTTTCAGGATAAATACATGAAACCTGGGGCCCTCTCTGCTGATATGAAGGGAATCCTACCTGCCGAACTTTGGACAGTTTGGCCCAGTAATCTTTGTGCTAGGTACAGCTGAACTTTGAGTTTTTCCACAAAAACTCTCAGAGCAAAGAGCTATACGTCTCAGTGCTGCACTGCCACTGCCTCCTGCCTGCTCAGCTGTCTATGGCCGTGTTTCCATGACAACTGAAGGAGAAGCTAGTGGAGGAGTACTGGATTTTAATTTAAAAGGAATCAACCTTGCTGCAATGTGGTCCATGCAGGGCTCCACAAGCAGGTTCTCTGCACCAGTAAAAATTGCTTCACATAACAGAACAGACATCCTGGTGAGGGTGGGGGTTGGAGTGAACATTATCTGACTGGCAGGAGCTGCTCAACCACTAAGAGAGGCTTCCCCATTGCTCCCCCTCCCTTTTCTCCTTTCCCCTGAAAGTCCAGATGCACCAGCCTTTCAGGAGCATGCCTCATTGAGCACAATGGGAGTTACTTCTGAGCAGACAGACATATGCTTGTGCTGAGAAAGAGAGCAGTAAACACAAAGGGAGCTGGATAAAATGAGGATCCAGAAATAAAAAAGGGATCGTCCTGATTTCAGATGATTTTTAAAGGGGAGACCCACAAAACCACCATCCAACCACACAAAGCACATCTGCCTCCATGGACTGAAGCAGAAAAATCATGGATCCAGCACCCGTGGGTGCAGCCACAATGGGAAAAAAATTGGATTTGAGGAAGGGATCCTTAGGGATCCTCATGATTTTTACAAGAAAGATACCCCCCAAGAGCATCATGTCACAGAGCACATCTATGACAAAATGACTGGAGTGACAAAAAACATAGATTTGGGGGCTTCACTATTTTGGGCTGCATTAGTAGAAGCGTAGCTTCCAAATCCTGGGAAGTACTAGTGCCCCTCTACTCAGCACTGGTTAGGCCTCATTTGGAGTACTGTGTCCAGTTCTGGACACTACATTTTAAGAAGGATGCAGACAAACTGGAGAGGGTTCAGAGGAAGGCAACAAAGATAATCAGGGGACTGGAAACAAAGCCCTATGAAGAGAGACTGAAAGAACTGGGCTTGTTTAGCCTTGAGAAGAGATGTCTGAGGGGAGATATGATAGCCCTCTTCAAGTACTTGAAAGGTTGTCACAGAGAGGAAGGCCAGGATCTCTTCTTGATCATCCCAGAGTGCAAGACACGGAATAATGGGCTCAAGTTACAGGAAGCCAGATTCCAGCTGAACATCAGGAAAAACTTCCTGACTGTTAGAGCAATACCACAATGGAACCAATGTCCTAGGGAGGTAGTGGGCTCTCCCACACAGGAGGCATTCAAGACGAGGCTGGACAGCCATCTGTCAGGGATGCTCTGACTTAGATTCCTGCATTGAGCAGGGGGTTGGACTCAATGGCCTTGTAGGCCCCTTCCAACCCTACTATTCTATGATTCTATGATTCTGTGTTATAAAGCCATGGATAAGATGCCCGATTCAGTATGGATCCTCTGAATTTTTACACTGGGTTCCCCCTGCCCACCCAACCCCCAATCAAAGTACAGAACTCATCTTTGTCCAAGTATGCACACTAAGAATCCCAGATCTGCTCCTTCCAGCAGACCCCAGATCAAGAGGACCCTGCCTCAGATCCCTGTTTTTGCACCATGGCTGTGCCCACAACTGGTGGATCCATGATTTTTCTGCTTCAGTCGGCGGAGGCAGATATGCTCTGTATTTGTTGCATGCGCTCATCCGATCTCCTGGTGAACACAATAAGCTATGATTATGAGATGTGTCCATAAACATAGTAGCATTTTGTGGACATGTTTCTCATGTTCTTCATGTCCACTGCATGTTTCCAACTAGTCTTCCCTTCACTAGGGATATGTGGATTTTGCTTAATCTGTTCCATCTGTTTGTCTGGTGTCTTTGATTGCATTGTTTGGTCATTGGAATAAGATTTTTCCCCCTTTTGGAAAAGTCCACAAAACAGTCCACCACAGTTTTGCTAGCATGTAATATTTTGGGTATTTTTCTTAGTTCAGCTTATAATCAATGAGCAAATCTCACCCCAAAAAGAGAGATACACAGCAAAGGCTAAAGAGAGATCAGAGATGTATAGAATGCTGTGCTTTAAAAAAAAAAAAAGAGAGAGAGAGAGAAGAAGAAGAAGAAGAAGAAGAAGAAGAAGAAGAAGAAGAAGCAGCAGCAGCATATATGTTAGCATATTTTCTGGTAACATTTGTACTCTTGTATGAATAAATCTGCATACAATTCGAGAAGTTAAAAAAATGGTTTTCAAGACCATGGAATCAGTCCAACATGGAAGGCAGAGGTCCTCTGTGGAATCCATGGGTTGAGCTCTTCCCTTACCCCTGAGGGCTGTATCCAGTGTCAGATTGGAGGCTGGGGGCCACAGATGTGCACACAGGCATAGCACATACATACACACTCTTCCCTACACCACACACACACACCACTCCCTTCTCCTTCTTCACAGACACACACACATGCATATCCCCCACATCCCAGACACACATTCTTTCCTCTTCCACACTCGGACACAACTTTCTCTTGCCAGGTCTAGCACTACCAAGGAAATTCTTCCTTTACTTCCTTATCTCTGATTAGAGATCTTAGAGATGAGGGAAGGGCTTCCCTTGCTAGTCCTAACACTGGCCCTTATTTCCTTATCTCTATTTCAAGATAAGGGGAACTGCTGGCTCTCTCTGAGTAGCACTAACAAGATAAACCCTGCCTTGCTCTCCAATCTCTGGACAGGATCCCCATGGCTTTGCAGGCCATGCTGGAAGTGTCTGAGGGCCAAATGTGACCCATGGGCCATGGGTTGTGCACTCCTGGTCTAAGGCTAATTCAAATGAATCTGATCTTTCAACAAAAGCAAATTCAGCAAGAGAACTGATTGGATCATACCTCAAAATAATTGTCTGAACTCGTCTTTCAAGCAAGTACCAAAGAAATACATCCGTTCTACCAGAGAGCAATAAAATCTTGACTGAATATCCAGTGAACAGCTGGATCTATTTTAACTTTTGCTTAATGATTATATATTAGCTATACCAGCTATACTAGTAGAGCATCTCTGGGTGAATATAGGCCCAATGGCCTCTTTACCATTGTACTTTTGGTGTTTAAATATTTAGTTGTGGAAGAAAATGATTTATAGCAAACATAACTCAGAAGAATATTAACATTTATCTTTGGGGTACTGCAGGTGTTTCAGGCTGCCCCATTTATTTGAGCATTTTGTATTTATCTCCTGAGTGTCTTCATTCAAAAGGGATTTCTGCTGAATATGTGCATCATATCCAGCATCAATCACTTTGATTAGGGTCTCACTCAACAAACCCAGCCGCTTTTCTTCCATGGCAGCTCCATATGTTTAGTACAGCTGTTCTTGCTTTTAGGTAGAATGTGATTGCTCTCTGCTCATAGTTTGTGTCCCTGTCAGAATCCAGCACATTAGTCCTTCATGCCTAGATTTGCCTAGAAAGCGAATGACTAAATGCTGCTTCCATCTAGCTGAGAACTAGCCTCAGTGGCATGAATGAAATTGCATCTGGGTAGCTTTTGATAACTAAGAGATTAGGAAAGAGCACTGTCACTGCAAAATAAAAATAAAAAGGTTGAAGAGCCTTTTTATTTAAATAAAAAGGTCAATAAGAGAGCAGATGGAAAAAGATTACTCCAGGGAAATGTTGATGTCGTGAACCCAATGAGAACTATGATGTTGGTCAACTATTTGTTAATGGCAAAAAAATGAAGTTATACATAAAGGCTTCATAGTTTTACTTTGCGCAAATCCATTGTTTTCTAGTAAATATATTGTACTAACACATTTGGATGGGTGAAACTCAAGTCAGTTAGGGTTCTCTGATTTCCACCTCGGAGCTCATTCTGCCATGCTTCCATATATATTTGAGCTTTTTTTTCCACACAAAAAGCGTGCATATCTTCATGCACATTTTATTTATTTATTTATTTATTCATTCATTCATTCATTCATTTCTATACCACCCAATAGCCAAAGCTTTCTGGGTGGTTCACAGAAATTAAAACCATGTAGTTTAACATAAAACAATATAATACATGAAAGCTTAAAACTACAATATAAAAGTACAAACAGAATAAAACCTAGCAGCAATGCAGAGTTTTAAAGTACAGATTTAAAACAGCAGAGCTAAAAGACTAGAGTGCTAAAATGCTGGGAAAACAAAAAGATCTTCACTTGAAGCCAAAAGGTACACAACATAGGTGCCAGGCAAACCTCTCTAGAGAGCTCATTCCACAGCCAGGGTGCCACAGCAGAAAAGGCACTCTTCCTAGTAGCCACCCACCTCCTTTGGCAGGGGCTCCCGGAGAAGGCTCTCCTGAAGATGATCTTAAGGTCTGGGCAGGTACATTTGGGAGGAGATGATCCTTCAGTAATCTGACCCCAAGCCATTTAGGGCCATTTAGGGCTTTGCATGTTAATTGGACCTGGACATGGACTGGCAGCCAGTGCAGCTGGAAAAGTAATGTGATCTTGCTGACCAGTCCCCGTTAACAATCTTGCTGCCCTATTTTGGACCAGCTGAAGTTTCCAGATCATTTCTCAAATGTGAACATCAATTGTGTGCATTTTTGAAATGAACTGATTTTTCTGCCATTGACTAAAGCATATTTATGCACATATTTCAAATGTACACATTTTTCATGCGCATTTTTTCAGATGTACACATTTATCAAACACACCACACGTCTTTTTTTCTTGTGTACATTCAATTGCAACCTTTGGGCATGTATGGACCTCAGACCATAGACTGTGTCTGGGTCTGTGTTCAGTTCCAGCAGGTGAGAACTGGGTAAATTGTGGTTAAAAAAAAAATGAACTGAAACAAATTTCTACCCCATCCTTACTGACACATCATGTAAAGAAGGGATGCCGAACCCCTTTCAGCCTGAAGGATGAATTCCAGAGATGGGTGAGGCTGAAGGCAAGAGGTGAGTCTGAAGCCAAAATGCTTCGTGCCAGCCTATTTGAGCTTGAAGCTTTTCCTGCCAGTAACTAAGCCTTAGGAGGGGCATTTCAGCCTTTTAGAATAGGGAAAAAAATGCACAAAAATCACCAAACGATTGACAGTTGTGGGAGATGGGGTGGGGCCAGGGGAAGGGGCATGGCTTCTGTGAACTCCAGAGGGGCAGATTGGGACCCCTGGGAAGCTTTATTTTGCCAGAGGTTCTCCAAACCTGTTGTAAAAAAAATGCATGATAAAATTTTGGTTTCAGGAAAAGTCTTCTGCATTGTCTATTTCCATCAATCATTAAAAAAAAAAAAATTAAAGGGCATTTCAGCTTAGTGTTTGACCATGCATAAGCTTCTTGTTTTTAATCATGAACATTAATTTAGTATTTTTAGGCATAATGATGGAGGGAGCATGCCTATGGCCCCCCAGACAGCATCTGGGGGCGGCATAGGATAGTTCGGATTTCTGGATCCGAGGTCAGCGCCAGCACTCAAATGTCATAGCCAGGAATCTGAGCTCCTCACCCCTCCCCCTCCTCCTTGCAGCTGACGTGGAGAGAACCACACAGGCTGTTTCTCAGAGGTCACAAAAACGGCCTTGGAGAGGATTGAACGGGGCATGACAGTGGGTGGGGAGGGGACTGGGGAGGCCAGCATACACTGTATCTCCAGGCCTCCCCAGGCTTCTTCCTCCTGCTCCGCAGAGCCCCAGCTAGAAGAGTGAAAAAGCCTGTCTAGCCAAAATACAGAGTTGGAGGAGCACAGAGGTGAAGATCATGTCTGCCACTCCTCCTGCTCTGCATTAGATGCCCCTAAGCCTCTGATTTCAGAGGCTTACAGCCATCCCAGTAGGATTGCACCCTAAGTATGTTTAAAAATGCAATTCTTAGAAATTACTAGGGATGTACGAAAGTCACTTACCTTTTACGAAATTTGATTTGCGGTTGGGGGGAGGTGCTCCGTCCCTCACCCCAAAATTCTGGCCGGGGGGGAGGCGCCCTGTCCCTCTTCCCCGAAATTCTGGCCGGGGGGGAGGCACCCCATCCCTCCCCCCCAAAATTCTGGCCGGGGGGGGGAGGCGCCCCATCCCTCCCGCTGCGAATCCTGGCTGGCCAGGTCTGCAAATGGCGGCAGCCATAGCCGCTGCCATTTGCGTCCCTGCAGTCAGCCATGATAGGCTATGTAAATGCTTACGTAGCCTATCACAGCTGAGTTTAAAAAACAAACAAACCGTGCGTATGCAAATGGCGGCGCCCATGGGCGCCGCCATTTGCATTCCTTATTTTGGCACGTCTAGTCTATGTAAACATTTACGTAGACTACGGCAAAAATAAGGGGAACGCAAATAGCGTAGACATTATAATAGCGTAAAAAAGGGGAACGCAAATAGCGTAGCGTAGCTGCCGCCGCTGAACCACCACCAAACTGCCGCTGGAGCCACCGCCGCCAGGGATATTTGCCCAAGGTAAGTCCTGTCCTGGGGGGGCAGGGGGGACAGACCGTTTTGCCACTGATTTCAGGAGGCCAAATGCGCTGGCATTCGGCCTCCCCAAGATTCATGGCGAAATTCTCTGACATTCCTAGGAATTACCATTTTCTATGGCATAGTTGGAACACTCTGATAGCTGATGAATTATTGGTCATTCTTGTTTACTGTTTAGAGCTATTCCTCACACAGTGGGTTTAGATGTCAATAGGGCGCATGAGAAATCAAAGCATCCTACTGGAACATTTATTGTATTTTTATTTATTAGATTTATTAGATTTATTAGCTGCCCATCTGGTCGGCTACCCGGCCACTCTAGGCAGCGTACAATATGAATATCAACACAAAATACAACATAATCAACTGAACAAAACAACGTTGCTCTGTAAAATAAACCCTAACTCACCCCAAATGCCTGCCTGAACAGCCAGGTTTTCAAAGCCCAGTGGAAGTTCATCAAAGAGGGGGCATAGTGGAGGTCACTGGGGAGATAATTCCACAGAAAAGGGGCAACCGCAGAAAAGGCCCTCTCCCTAGTCCTCACCAGCCTAGCTGTCCTGTCTGATTGGACAGACAGAAGCCCATCTGAGGCTGATCTCGTTGAGCGGCATCCCTGATGTCACTGGAGGCACTCCTTAAGATAGACTGGGCTGGAACCATACAGGGTTTTAAAGGTCAATACCAACACCTTGAATTGGGCCCAGAAAACAACTGGTAACCAGTGCAACTCCTTCAACACTGGAGTGATGTGATCACGCCGGTCTTTAATCATAAAGGCTGCCACATTCTGCACCAGCTGCAACTAGGGATGTTGAAGAATTACGCCACAGATTTCAGTGAGGCCAAATGCCAGTGCATTCAGACCCCTGAAATCCATGGCGGAACAAAGACCCTGCCCACCACCCCGTGAAAGGCACACGAAACAGAGCACTTACCTGGTGCCATTTGCGCTGCTTTGCAAATGGCGGCCTCGTCTGCAGCCGCCATTCGCTTCTTCACTATTGCCATGATAGACTACGTAAATACTTACGTTACATAGCCTATCACGGCTAAAGCAGGGACGCCATTTGCGCCCCTGTCTTTTGCCATGGTAGGCTACATAAATATTTACGTAGCCTATCATGGCAAAAAAACCAGGAACGCAAATGGCAGCCTCAGTAGCCACCGCCATCATTTGCGTTCCCTTTTTTTTTTTGCCATGATAGGCTACGTAAATATTTACGTAGCCTACCACAGAAAGACAGGGGTGCAAATGGCAGCCACTACATCATTTGAGCCCTTGTATTCCGCCGTGATAGGCTACGTACATATTTACATAGCCTATCATGGCAAAAAAACAGGAACGCAAATGACAGCCGCCGTAGCCACCGCGATTTGCATTCCCTTTTTTTTTTTTTTTTGCTGTGATAGGCTACGTAAATATATATGTAGCCTATCACGGCAGAATACAGGGATGCAAATGCTGGCGGCTATGGCGGCTGCCATTTCCGTCCCTGCACAGCCCAGTGGCCGGATGTCTGGCTGCAGGCGGCCCCGGCTAGTCGCAGCTAGGGGTGGACGAAAGTCACTTACCTGTCCTCGAAGGACGTTCGCGGTGGGGGGGAGGCGCTTCGCTGCTCCCCCCGCAAAGTTCAGGCCGGGGGGGGAGGCTTCCCGCCTCACCCTGGCCAAAATTCAGGCCGGGGGGGAGGCTTCCCGCCTCACCCCGGATGAAATTCAGGCTGGGGAGGAGGCTTCCCGCCTCGCCCGGCCGCGAACGCGAAAGTTAAAAAAAAAAAAAGAAAAACGCCCCCTGATAGGCTACGTGACGATTCACGTAGCCTATCACGGCTAGATCTGCAAAGTCAGCCGTGATAGGCTACGTCAATCGCCACGTAGCCTATCACGGGTGACTTAAAAAAAAAAAAAGCGCATACGCTAATGGCGGCCCCCATAGGGAGCCGCCATTCGCGTTCCTTATTTAGTCGCTGTAGTCTACGTAAATGTTTACGTAGACTACAGTGAAAATAAGGGCAACGCAAATAGCGTTGCCCTTATTTTCGCCGTAGTCTACGTAAATCTTTACGTAGACTACAGCGACCAAATAAGGAACGGGAATGGTGGCTCCCTATGGGGGCCGCCATTATCCGTACACACTTTTTTTTTTTTTAAAGTCACCCGTGATAGGCTACGTGACGATTCACGTAGCCTATCACGGCTGACTTTGCAAATCTAGCCGTGATAGGATACGTGAATCGTCACGTAGCCTATCAGGGGGCGGCGGCAGCCGGTCGAAAGACCGGCTGCCGCTCCCGCCCCGCTCGAACACCCGCCGAACCGCCGGCCGGACCCGCCGCCGGGAGGGACATTCGGTGAAGGTAAGTCCCGTCCTGGGGGGGGGGTGTGGGGGGCGGGGGGGTTCGGAGGATTTCTCCCCGAAACTTGTTCGGGGGGCCGAACACGTTGGCGCTCGGCCCCCTGAAGTTTCGGGGAGAAATTCTCCGCCAACCCTAGTCGCAGCGGAGCGGAGCCAGCTGGGGAGAATTTCGGGGGGAGGGGAAACCACTACCAGGTAAGTGTTTCATACATCCCTAGCTGCAACTTCTGAACTGTCTTCCAGGGTAACCCCACATAGAGCGCATTACAGTAGTCTAGGTAAGAGGAGACAACGGTATGAACTACTGAGGGGAGCAGATGGTTAGGGAGGTAGAGGCACAGCCGCCATATCAGATGAAGTTGATCCAGTGCTGCCTGGCTCACGGCTGACACCTGAGCCTCCATGGACACCTGGGAGTCTAAAATGACCACCAGGCTGTGGACCTTGTCCTTCAGGGGCAGCCGCACCCCATTCAACACCCCATTATTGACAGAAGATGGCTGAGAAGATTCTATAGTATGTGGAAACAGCTGGATGAGAATACAGAGTGATTGCAGAAACAGAAATACTAATGGAATGTGCTCCCAGCAACCCACACCCTTCATAACATGAGCTACAACACTGTGCACCTGTGGAAGCTTTTGTACAGTCATCAAGAGCAGGCAAAACAGTCCACTCTCAAGTTTGTGAAAACAATTATAATGGTTGCAAACTGTGGGCAGATATGACAAAAAGGACTGTAGGCTTCTCACCAAGTCAAGTGAAACAGCACTCCCAAGCAATGACCCTAAATATGTTGCATGGTAGGGCAGCAAAATGAATCCACCATGTACAGATGGAATGTATTCCTGAATACCAGGTACTGGGGATAAAAACAGGATGACTTTTACTTTCATATACTGCTTGTAAGTTGTACGCTTCCAGAGGCATTTGGCTGGTCACTATTGGAAACTGAATGCGGGACTAGATGGACTTTGTTGAAGCAATTCTTATGTTCCTTTCCTGAATGTTGAACATTTTAGTTTTCTACACACTGTACTATTTTGCAAGCACTTAAAGAATTTGTCAGTGATTTTTCTGATCTTTATTTATTATTTATTTATTAAATTTATTAATTGCCCATCTGGCTGGTCACCCAGCCACTCTGGGCGATGTACAACATATAATAAAACAGTTTAAAACAATAAAATTCTACAATAAAAACATTTTCTAAAATACCCTAACCCACCCCAAATGCCTGCCTGAACAACCACATTTTTAATGCATGGTGGAAGCTCATTAAAGATCTTGAATAGTGATGGGTGAACTTACCCCGGGTGAATATGTTATTTCCTTGGATAATAACGAACTCACCCATGCAAGCCTGGAAAGAGTTTTCCCTTAAAACAAATTCTCATTCTGTGTAAATGAGCTTTTATATATACACAATATCAAAGTGCATCTTGGGAACTGTAGTCTGGAAATGCATAGTGTGTCATGATGACATCATGTGTCACCACAATGCTCCACCACCCTTCATGATTCATTGTTCTCTCATGGCCCCTCTCAGAAATACTCCACGCACCAGCAGAAGTAAGTAAAGCACATATTTACTTACTGAACAAAATAAAACAAAGTACTGTATGAACAACAATGACCCAAATCCAATCCAATGAGAGTAAATAGAGGGTAAAGTGACATTATCACAGTTCACCATAATTTGTTTTTGTTATTTATTTCATTTATAGCCTACTTTTTTCCTCTTGCAAGGAACCCAAAGCATCTTACATAATCCTCTTCTTCCTCCATTTTATCCTCACAACAGCTCTGTGAGGTAGGTTAGGCTGAGAGTCTGTGACTGGCACAAGGTCATCCAGTGAGCTTCATGGCCGAATGGGGACTAGAAGCCAGATTTCCTGAATCCCAGTCCAACACTCTAACCACTACACCGCAAGAATAGGGTTCATCCAACCAATTCAGCACATGCTCAGAAACAGAGTTGTTTAGATGTGGACTGCACATGCTCAGAAACTCATAATCAAGTCTGAACTTAATAATGGATTTGTAAAATACCAGTCCAGGCTTGTTAAAAAGGTGAGCATTATGAACAGACAAAGTTCAGCCAGCAAACTGACTAATTACAAAATTCAGTGGCATCACTAATCTTGACCTGCTTAAATGTATTGTTGGATCAGAGCATAATAAATTCCTCCAATCGAAAATCTTTGTTTAAATTAGAATAAGCTGAAACTAGTTTTACAGTGCAATCCTTTACATGACTATTCTGCAGCATGTGTTCCATTGAATTCAATGAGACTTGTAGATTTGCAGCCTTACAGAGCAATCCTATGCATGTTTACTCAGTAGTCCAGCTTATTCTCAGCTGCATAGGATTGCAGCCTTAATCAGTATCTGCAGCAGCTTCATAAAAATAAAAATCACGAACTGTTTGCCCAGCACCAGTATCTATCCCATCACCATATTTTAAGATACAATATGTGTTTGTTTATTTATTGAGGGAGTTTGGATCTGTAGAGGTAGATCACAGCATAGTGAAGCTAAAAGTAAATCAGGCCACTCAGAAAGTAAAGAAAGGCAGAGAAGTGTGTACTGATTAAATATGATATGGTCTTCAAGCTCCAAATGGCTTGAATCCTAGGCAGAAACTTTCTTCCATTCACTGCAGCTTAGCCATCTGTTGGACATAATGTGAAGAGCTAATATAATTTTCGGATCCCAGGGGAAGATAAATGCTTGGAGGGATATTAATTGATAGGCCTGTTCAGTGTTCCAGTGCAGGCATCCAAATTCCAGTGCAGCTGAATTTCATGATGCATCAGGGAGCCAAGTAACACTAAAATATCATATTTCAGTGGTTAACTTAGGTTATGCTAACTGAATATTACATTACAGAGCCAACCATTTGCCCAAAGCAAGTTGAATGGAACTGTGGAAGCAAAGAAAGAAGGCTGTGCCTCTGAATGTTTCATAAGAATGGCTTCTTATTGCAAGTATTCTGTCTAATGCCTTTTCTGTTTTTAGGTACATTTTTTATTCTGTTTCATAGGAATATTTTTTATTATTTTCACAGAAATTTTTGTATACTACTTCGAAGCAGCACAATGGTGGAATTTCCAATAGATGAATTTAGCTGGATGTGCTCATTAGATATGTCATAGTAGCAGCCATGTATTTAATGTGTGCTTATAAACTACAAAACAGAACTGTTCCTGGTTTGCCATAGCACTGTGGTATTAGTTGGAAGAGGAGAAGAAATTGTCCAAATTTTAGAGAATTTGGATGAAATTTGGGCAAGCTATAGCAGTTTAAAAACTGAATGGTCTTACACACCCACAGTTTCCCTTGGTCTTTCAGCTCTAACCCAATTTCTCTGCAGACTGGTCACAACCCTGAAAACAAGGGCAGTGAGGGTGCAATCCTATCCAGATGCCCATCACATATTAAAATGCAGTGGGCCCCATTTTAAAAATGCAATTCAGAGGAATGCCTATTTATGTCAGCAGTGTGGAGTGGGTGGCAGGCTTGGGAGCAATAATTATGCACAGGCTGGAGTGGACTTGGGGTGGAGGCAGTCAGAAAATAGTGACAGATGGAGCCACAGCATTATCACCTGCAATTACTGATATATTTTTATGTGTATATCTAATCCCTCTTCAGAAATTGCTAAATTTTTTGCCACAGTGATTCCCTTGTAGCAGGGAGTTCAGCTTTCCTCCAGTGAAGTACAGACATTGGCGCTTGAGGTATCATGACTCACCCTCCTCATTTCAGGCAGAAGGTTCTCATTCAGCAGCTCTAAGTGGAGGAATTTATATTTTATATCATTTTCTTCCCCCCCACCCACACATGTATTTCAAAGTTTTCTTACTCGGCTCTAGTCATTTTTCCTCCACTTCTCTTCGCTTGTGCCCTATCCTCAACTGCCAGTTTCTTTCATTTCTCCCTCATGCTGCTTTTATATTCACTTCCTTCCTCCTATAACAGCTTTCCTCTCTTATCCCTTTCATCTTTATTCCCAGTTTTGTTTTGTTTTTTAAATTGTTATTATTAAAATACTAGCCTTCTGTCAGGGGTGCCTCTGAGCATAGACAATGGCAGAGTACCTCAGATTCCGAAGAGGAACCACAAAATGTGGGGGAGGAATTGCACTCTGTGCACCACCTCTTACAGGACTACATCGAACAGGCTAAAGCAGCGTATAAAGAAGCTGCGGACCGATGTCACCAGCCTGGTCCACCCCTGCAAGTTGTTGGGGACTGGGTCTGGTTGTCCACCCGATACCTCCCCTCTCACCTCCCCACTAAGAAGCTCACAGCCCACAGATGGATCCCTTCCAAATTGTGGCCCAGATTAACCCTGTCACTTTTCGACTGACACTCCCCACCTCCATGAAGGTGCATCCTGTTTTTCATCACTCCTTGCTTTCCCCACTAGTCTCTGGCAATCCCCATCACACCGACTGCTCCCCCCCCCGCCTTCAGTGTTGCAGGGGGAGGAGTTTGAAGTCACTGACATCCTGGACTCATGCCTTTCCCGAGGGCGCCTGCAATACTTGGTGGACTGGAAGGGGTATGGCCCGGACGAACATTCCTGGGAACTGGCCGAACATTTGCATGCCGCTTTGCTGCTACTCTGTTTCCACCGTCAGTAACCCCACAAGCCTGGGGCCCTGGGGGTGGGAGCAAGAGGGGGTCTCATGGGAGCAGGGATGATGTCAGGGGTGCCTCTGAGCATAGGCAGTGGCAGAGTAGCTCAGATTCCAAAGAGGAACTGCAAAACGTGGGCGAGGTACTTTCCCAGACCCTTCCAGACAGGGAGAGACAGATTCCTTAGGTTTCAATAGTCCAGCTGGATGGAGAGGGCTTCTCTTCACACACCTCTGTGAGAGATAGTGAACAGGGAGAGGTGGGGTGTGGAGAGCCTGAATTCTTAGATGCCAGGTGCAGACGCAGAGCCAAGAGAGAGATGGCAGGGGCGGAGCTGAGGCAATCTGCCCGATTGGCCCAGTGGGAACAGCTACATGTGGAGACCTCACGAGATAGAGGGAGATCCCCACCCCACCCCTTAAGTTTGGATAGCCTGCCCACCTTTTCTCAAATGGTGGGCGACTTTCAACCTGGGTAGTTTCCTCTTGAATTCCCTGAAAGCTTTTCCTTTGTAGACTGTGAGTTACTGACAATTTGCATCTGTATGACCCATGGAAGTAAAGGATTAAAGAGTTGTGGATAGAAGCCTCTTGTCTGTGTTTTCGATTTAGCTTTTGAAGTTCAGCAGGGACAAAAGGGAATCCTGACACCTTCCTCTCTAACCAACTCCTTCTGCCACACCTGTGTATGTAGCACCTGATGGTCTTCAGCAGTGAGACCCACCTGAAGGTTGGCTGAGACTCATTGGTAGATCCTGGCCTACAGTTTGAGAAACCCTGGTCTAAGGAGTTGACTTCATAGAACCTCTGCATGCAGGACCGCACACATGTAGTCAGTGTCAACACTGACATTTGCCTTGATCTGACTTGAAGTGAAGTGGAAATGGCACATTCCCTACCCAGTCCCTGCTGCTAGGGCCAGCATTTAAAAAAGTCTTGCTGCACCATCCAACAAGAATTCTTGTCTTCATCTCTTCTTCCTTCTGGTGCCACCTGAACTTGGTTGCTGCATTCTGCTACATGGGAGGGCTGTCAGGAGCGCCCTAGCTGCCTCTTGCAGTCCCCACCAATAGCCAAATCAGGACACAGACGACGAGGAATTCTTTCCAAGACTTTATTCCTTTATGACTCTTTCAGATACTAATCACTAGCGACAAAGCAAGGAACAGCACTGGAGAAAGATAGCAGAGTAGCCTAAGCTCCAGGTAAGGCAGTTGGTCCCCATTTGAAGGGGAACCATGGGAAGATCCTCCCTTTTTCCCTTGGGTCCTCGGGATGCGACCGTTGCTTGCGCACCAAGCGAGCGCTACGCCTCCTTTCTGTGTCCTCCATCTGTCGTCGCTCCCTCCGTCTGCACCGAGCATCCAGAAAGCCCCCCTCCAGCGCTCTCTCACTTCCAGGGTCACTATCTCTCCCAGGAATGCTGGCAGGAGGAATCTCTGCCAGCTGCTGTGCTTGTGAGAGATGAGCGGGCTCCTCTTCCACGGATTGCTGTTCCTCCTCAGAATCAGAACTGCTCTGGGGCTGTAGGGGCTCAGTTTCCACCCTGACAAGGGCTAACCCTGCTCTTAGGCCTACTCAAGTGCCTTTCTGAATTCAGATATGCTAGTGCTGACTGCTGTAATGCTATAATAAATTACTTCACTGCAAGGCAGGAAGAAATATGATAGTTTGATTTTGAATACAAAAAATCAATCCCCTAAGTTTTAGAGTAACTTGCAAAAAGAGAGAAAATATTGTTAAAGGGAGGGGGAATCACCCTCTGCCAAGAGGACAAATACTAGAGAAACTGTATTTTGAAAGTGGTTCTCCCCCGCCCCCAGTCCCAGTCTCCCCCTCCCTTTATACCTTTGATAACACCACCAACTTAATTTGATATTTTTCTCCATCAGCTGTGTACCTTGCCCTGATGAGTAAATTATTATTTGTTTTAGGTTTTTATTCACTATCATTCCTAGGTTCAATATTTAATTAGGACTCCTTTTTTAAACCTGAGGACAATGCTGATGATAAAATATACAGAAAATAATTCATAGTTCCTAAAAGAAGCAGGAGGTTTTGCCTTTTTTCCCAGCATCTAGTTATAGTAGCAATATTTCATTGACATGCTGAATTGCACTGGAAGTGAGGGTGTCCATTCTCTGTCTGCTGCAGTTCTTCTTGCTATGTATTCTTATGATGGATCAAAGTGCAGCTTTTTACTGTCAGTTGCAGCAGCATCCAAACTGGGACTCTCCCTCAACATATCCCTCTTCTTGAGGTAAATCCCCATTCACAACCTTGTTTACGTAATCTATACTGTAAAACTATATCACATTTGTGATTTATCTATCTCAAAAGCCAGTCTTCTTAGACTACCTGTCCAGCTGTCCATTCTATATCAATCAATTTTTATTGTATATAGCAAAATAGATCGTTTATATCTAAACAGAAAAAATCCATACTGTTTCAGTATTTGATGGAACAGTCCAATGCTCTGTGTCTGCAGGGGTTTTCTGTCCTTGCAGGGGTTTCTAGATAGGAATCATACTAGTCTCATCTAATGTTCTCATTCATTGCCACTGGTATATCCCTTAATGTACACCCGTAACTCATCACCCAGAACTTCCCCTCATCCTTTCTGTTCTTGGCCTTGTTTACGTAATACAATCTTTCTGGTGAGGAATTATATCATGCACATGCCCTCAGCAGCATGTCATATGCTGACACCATAGCCATACTTTATGATGATTGGATAATCTGTTGCTGACTTTACTATTATGTTCTGTGAAGTTAAACATAACATGCATTTTTGTAAAAGAGCAACATGGGGCAGGGAGTGGGGTGGAAGCATTCATATCAGTTTCATTTTGCAAGCATGCTATCTCTGATTCTACATGTTAATATAACAAAGGGTAGTGTTGCTCCAACCAGAACAATCATAGCTTTATGTAATTGCTTATTCTATCCTTTATAAGGTGTGGCAAGAATAACTAAGACAACAAACATCATAGCAACTTCAAAAATTTTCAAAATATCAAAACTTCCTATTTTATTAATACTGACCATGAAAGTAGCTTAGGCAAATTATATTCTAGCCAACCCAGAAAGTGTTCCACACAACATCCTCAAGACATAGCAAGGAAATATTTAAAGGGGTAAATGCCCTTTTGCACTAAGAGTACAGTTGTTTGACATAACATAATCTTGATATGACCAATGCTGGAAAATAACTACAAAACAAAATACTGGATAACTCATTGAATCAGATTTTGCAGCCAGTTGTTCACCAATATTGATTTTTTTTTAAAATCATCATAGAAATCTTCATTAAATTGCTTGTATTCACAGGATATGTCCAGCTGCCTTGCTCAGAGGAGAGCCTCTTTAATTGCCATTGTGACAGGTTACAACACACCATCCATTGATTTTTTAAAAAACAAATAAAAAACAAAATAACAATGAGATCACTGGTATTGATACAACTGATAATGGATAGTACCTGTGCTGAAGAGTTTTGTTAGGAAGCAATAGTCTGGAAAGCATCCTTTCAACAAATTAATGGACTTCTGCAATGTGTTAATTTTTGCCAGTCCTCTAACTATTTATGAAATACAGGGCAGTATTCTATTGTTATACGTACAAGTATTGTTAACAAGTATAATATAACAAGTATTGTTGTTATACGTAAAAGGCCTTCTAGGCAAACGGTAGCCATAAAGTGGCCATTTACACAAGATTAGAGGCATAAATGGACCATTAAATATTAAATAGACCATTAAATGGTCACTTGCCACTTGCTGGGAACCCACGTGCTGCTCACTGGGTACCCATGGACCACCCAGCAGCCTTTCCAGCCAGCTGAACAGGGCGAGTAAGAGGTGGCAGTCCAGTGAGTGCTGCGCGAGGCTGGCATGGGGTGGTTTGTCCATCCCTACTCTGAAACACTTGGCCAGCAGGTGGTACTTTATTAAATATTTATTACTTTTCTATACCACCCAACAGCCAAAGTTCTCTGGGTGGTTCACAACATATGAAACCATAAACAACAGGATAAAATACAATATAAAAGTTTAAAAGTTTCAAACCACTATAAAAAAATAAAAATAATAGGGATGGCAGAGAATTTCTCCACGAATCTCTGGGAGGCCGAATGCCAACGCATTCGGCCCCCAAAATTGGTGGTGAAATTCTCCGCCCCCCCCCCCGGGATGGGACTTACCTCCTTCGAATGTCCCTCTTGGCGGTGGGTCCCGGCGGCGTTTTGGCGGGGGCGGGGGCAGCGGCCGGTCTTCCGACCGGCTGCCGCCGCCGCCATTACAAAGTAAAGTAAAAAAAACAAACAAACACGTGATAGGCTATGTAACGATTTACGTAGCCTATCACGGCTAGTTTTTCAAAGTCAGCCATGATAGGCTATGTAAATTTTTATGTAGCCTATCACGGCTGACTTTGGGGAAAAAAAAAAGCGCGTACGCAAATGGCGGTGCCCATGGGCGCCGCCATTTGCGTTCCTTATTTGGGCAGGGGTAGTCTACGTAAAGATTTACGTAGACTACAGCGAAAATAAGGGCAACATTGCCCTTATTTTTGCTGTAGTCTGTGTAAATCTTTACGTAGACTACCCCTGCCCAAACAAGGAACGCAAATGGCGGTGCCCATGGGCGCTGCCATTTGTGTATGCGCTTTTTTTTTTCCAAAGTCAGCCGTGATAGGCTACATAAAAATTTACGTAGCCTATCATGGCTGACTTTGAAAAACTAGCCGTGATAGGCTACATAAATCGTTATGTAGCCTATCACGTTTTTTTTTTCAATTTACTTTTTTTATTTCGCGGCCGGGGAGACGGGGCGCTCCCCCCCCGGCCTGAATTTCGGCGGCGAGGGATGGGGCGCCTCCCCCCCAGCCTGAATTTCGGCCGGGAGGGGCGGGGCACCTCCCCCCCGCCAAGAACTTTGGGGGGAGAAACGGAGCGTCTCCCCCCCAACGCGAAGCAAGCTGCGGGACCAGGTAAGGGACTTTCGTCCATCCTTAAAAAATAATAACCAAATAAAACCTAGCACCAGTGCAAACGGTAACAGATTGAAAACAACAGAATCTGAAATACTAAATTACGTGGGAAAATAAGGTCTTCACCTGACACTGAAAGATATCACAATGTAGGTGCCAGGCAAGCCTGTCTGGGGAGCTCATTCCAGAACTAGGGGAGGTTTGGGAAGATTTGCACATATCTCCTGTTTGATCGCTGCTTGATATGTGCAAATCTCCCATTCATGCAGAGCGAGCTGCGGTTGTAAATGCAAACGGGAATCAGGCATGAGATGAGTGGCGAGTTGATGTTCAGAGAATCTTAGGAATCTGGAACATTGCTCATTCACCCATCCCCATGTCCCACCAAGTCTACCTGTGCCTCTAGTGACAATACTGGATCCACAAGCACCCCCAAACTATGAACCTGATCCTTTAGGGGTTGTGCAACCTCCTCCAGATCAGGTTGAACATGACTCAGCCAGACATCACTTTGCAAAACTAAGTAGGAAAAGTATGGCAGGTTGAAAATAGTGAATGTGGGCCTACCTTTGAAGAGGGTCCTGAAGCTTCATTTGGTACAATATGCAGCAACTAGGCTGCTTACCAGTACATGGTATCAGGATCACATCAATACTGAAAGGTTTGCACTGATTGCCAGCTGTGTTCTGGATTCAGTTCAAGGTATTGGTTTTAATCTTCAAGGACACAATCCTATGCATGTTTAGACATAAAAATGCCCTACAACTACCAGCATGCCCCAGCTAGCATGGATGGCTGGAGGCATGCTGGGAGTTGTAGGACTTTTTTCTGTCCAAATATGCATAGGCTTGTGCCTTAAAATGCTTAGTGCTTGCTATCTGTGGGACCACCTATCTCAGTATGTATATGTTCAGCTACTAAGGAGAGGGCCTCTTGAAGACACCTCATTTACAGAGGCCTGCTTGTCAGGCATGTGGGAATCGCCTGTCTCTTGTGTTGCTCTCAAACTCTAGAACTTAACCCTTTTAGACTTGCAACTGTTTTTCACTCTTTCTGCATTCAAGAAGGGGATCAAGAGACAGCTTTGAAATTTGGCTTTTTAAATTGTCGGAATGGCTTTTAAGGTTGTTTTTTAACATTTTACTATGTCCTTATTTTATAATTTTTGTAAACTGCCTTAGTTCATTCCATAACGGAGGTATAAAAAATGTAATACAATAAATAAATAAATTAGGGCGCAACTCTATGGCTGCTAGTCAGCAGCTAGACAGCCATAGGATAAGTTGGTTCCCGAGAACTGACCTTCACTCCCTTTTGTGCTGCCTCATTGGCAGTGTGGAATGGCCCCGTGCTCCGCACTCAGAAGAGGAATGCAGAGCAGCGAAAACAGAGTGTTCCTGGGAGCGTGCTGGGGTGGGGAAGTCGGAAATCCAACGACACATCCAACGTGTCATCCAGCCACTGCTTCCCATGCTCAGACTTCCCACGGCTGGACAGCCGAAATTGGCTGTCTAGCTGCAAATGCAGGGCAGCTGAAGAAGAGAGGGGATTATCCTGCCCTGCATTGGATAGGCGGTTGCCTCCGAGTGTGGAGGCGGCCGCCTATCCCAGTAGGATTGCTCCCTTAATTAACAAATGTGAACCAAAGATGAGCAGTCTTCCCTTCCTCTTTGTTAAGAAAGAAAGAAAATTCCATATAGGTATAAAGCACTAGCTCAAAACGCTTACAGGATTCACACAGTTATTATGTAATGTTGCATATACAGTAGCTGCTTAATGCAATGTTATGTACTGTGGAACTACGTGACCTTTTATCTTTCTTTTAAGCTTATGAATGTTAATGTGACAATTTATGGTCAATGAACACTACTATTAACCAAAGAACATTTCTCATATTATTTTCAACAAAATAGTCAAAACTGTTAGGAGAAATGAATTGTTGCTTTACTGGTATCATTTAGTTGCTAATGAAAGTAGAGCAGTAGCATAAAATGACCATTTTATGGTACTTTGTCATTATCGTTCTCAAAACACATATGTTCTTATTTGAAATAAGGGTGGGAGGTGAAAAAAGCAGCTTTGGCTTTCCGATTAAGATGATGTTGTCAGACAGCCACTTCAGACAGTGTTCTGAAGAAGGACTGCACACATCTGTGAAAGTGTTGTCCTGTTCCACCATTCTGTAAGAATGGAAGCATGCTACTACTAGGGTGAACTCCCTGCTTGCATTCTTAGAAACAACCAACATTACATTGGGCCTGTCAGGACAGTATTGGATGGTGCCTTCCAAAATTGGATTTAGGGGCATGTTTGACCTGGGAGTCAAATTCTTGATTCTTCTGCAACCTGGAATGTACAGGAAGTGGCATACATAGTGGCAGTTAGTGCAGGTGAGCATGGCATTTTATCAGTTTATTATGGTGTTAGTTGATCAGGTAGAAAAGCATAGATTCTGTCAAAACCCACTTTATTCACTTAACTCTAGTTATGTACTGCAGCAAGTGTATATTACTTTGTCCCCATGATCTTCTAGAGTTTATTGCAGCAGAAGTCTCTGGCTTCTTTCATTTCTTGAAAGTGACCTCATGATATATAACGGTTAGGTTGATTATTATTTCAAAAGAGTTCATGACCTGATAAGTATCAAGTCTTAAGTAGATCAAGGGTTGCCTTAAGGAGCATGGAAGTCATTTTTCTCCATGTCTGCCATAAGCAAAGTAAAACAAAATCAAATACTCAAAAATGCAGCCAAGCTTTAGGATGGAGTTTTAGAAAAAGATTTCAAGATGCTGGGGGAGAAGTCTTTTTTCCCCCCACTCTTTCTTTTTTGAGCAGCTTGAACAAAACTGTAGTTGGAATTCTTTAAAGGTAGATTTTGATTAACAGATTTGATTCAACCAGGCTTTCTGTATTCAGATTTTCTATTAAACCACCCTTACAATAAAGGATGTTGTTGCCGCGTTATTGTAACTGTTGTCCAGTTACAATAAACAGCTGGATGTCAGCCTGTTATGGTAACTCCCAGCCTAATATTCAAGAATCACTGGAGATGTGTGCGGACAATGAGTTTTCCAACAAAGATTCTTCTGGCAAAAGGCTGAATGATGAGGATCCCAAAATACTTCTATTTCAAAAAAATTATATATGCTAAGGAGATCTTGGTCTCTGCTTTTGGGACAAACTCAAAACTAGAAAACAACAAATGTTGTTCACAATACAATCAAAACTACAAGATCAAATAAAATTTGTGGGCTGGGTGTGACTCTTAACTTGTTAATAAAAGCAAATGAATGTTAATTTTCTAAAAACTTGCATACTGCTGTGTGAACATAACATCCTTTCAGCTGACTCCTTTTGCTTTGGAGATATATGTACACTAAACCTTGATTATTCTATATACTTAGGTCGTTGTCATAATAAGAACAAACTCATTTTCTGAGCATGGCATGCTAGCTGATGTGGTTTAGTTGTAGAAGGTGGTGTGTGTATGAGTGTATGAGCACACATGCAGGCTTATGAAAGTTAAGGTGGAGGTCCAGTTTTGTAAGTTACTGCAACTGTAGATATTAATGATATGATCATGCATCTTCCATGGCCACCCATGGGAGATGCATTATCTCCCTGCTTGGGAACAACTCATATTCTGGACATCAGTGACATGTTACTGGAATCATGATTCAACCAGGCTTTCTGTATTCAAACTTTCTATTAAGCCACCCTTACAATAAACAGTTTAAGGTCTATTCTGCCCCTCTGATCTGTGTGGAACTATACCTGTAGTGAACGTCAGAGAAATCCATAATGGAACCAAATGAGTCCAGATTTTTTATGAATCCGACCTGTGGATTCTACAGTGGACCAGCTTTTCCCTGTCAGGCAGATTCTGCAGATTTGCAGACCTTTTTTTTAATTCTCCAGAATTTTACACACATTTTGTCATAGAAAAATATGCAAAAATTAAAAAATCAGCCAAAAATGCACATTTGCCCCATAAGCTAAAGCATGAAACTGTGCATTTAAGGAGAATTTGTGCATTTGGGGGAGATTTGCACATTTTTGCACATGTAAATTTGCACAGATTCAGAAACTAAAAAAAAAAAATCTGATTCCATCAGTGGACAGATGATGGAACAAAAGGCACTTGGCAATCTATAAAACACTGACGGAATGGATTTCTAACAAGCCGTACATCCATATATACCTGTTACAGGAGTGTACACAGATTAACATTTGCATCCAGTACATCTGAGAGAATGTTTCAAATTCCTTTGTATTCCTTTGAATTTGAGCCAGTGTGGCGTAGTGGCAAGAGTGTTGGACTAGGAGCTGGGAGATCCGGGTTCTAGTCCCCACTCGGCCATGGAAGCTCACTGGGTGACTTTGGCCAGTCACAGACTCTCAGCCCAACCCACCTCACAGGGTTGTTGTTGTGAGGATAAAATGGAGAGGAAGAGGATTATGTACGCCGCCTTGGGTTCCTTGCAAGGGAAAAAAGGCGGGGTATAAATGCAATAAATAATAAATAATAATAATTCCTTATTGGATTTGTGGGTGGGAGAAAGGTTGCCTGCCCTGGTGGTGATAATATGAACTGCTGGTATAAGGATCCTTATGAAGCAACAAAGAGGTACTGTTTTCTCCACCTTCTGAAATCTCTCCAGCTTAGTGAATTTAGTGAATAACTGTTCAGGATGTGTAGGCACTGTAACAGTGTTGGGCATTACCCATGAAAAGATTTGTGACCAAAGCTAACCTACAAAGACTTATCAGGAATGCAGGGCTCCTACTTACAGCACTCTTTTCATCAGTGCATCAGGCAGGGATCTGTTTCCTAGCAACAGAACTACTGTGCTGTGACACATTCATGTCTTTATAAAAAAAAAAGAAAAAAAGATGAATTCTAAGCCTGTTGTGAGACAGAGACATCTGATAACATTCATGTGCAGTTGTTTTGCAAATGAGAAGTTTACGTCTGATATTCTTTTCAGTATCAATACAATTGGAGCTGCTGTGGATAGGGTTGATCTAATTATACTTGTAGATAAAGGTTGAAAAGTAGATATTGGGTTTGTTTGTTTTCATTACACACACACACACCATTACAAGCAGCTAGAAATTTTGTTACCATTTACTTTGATTCATGTCACTGAATTGAGCTATGAACTATTTGTTTACTGGAGGTAAGACTTCAAAAAAAAAATAGTGGTTATAAAGTTTATGACTTTCAGGTCCGGTTACAAAAGTTTCATATTATAAACTGAAGGTTTGCCAAGAAATGTTATTTTTTGTTTATCTGTTTTTAAAGAATTAAGGCAACAAAAAGAACTTACATAATACGAAACAAATTAATTAATTAATTAATTATAATTCTTATTCTATCACTGAAGCTAAAGCTTTTTTCTCATAAAATGTACCAAGCAACAGTTGGAGAAAAGTATGTGAAATAATCTGCCATAAATTTCAGTTAATTTTCATTTCAACATCTACAAACCTATTGATTTCACATAACTAGACCACATTATAATTATCAAGTAAAAATTATATACATTTGTCAAGTATTGATGAGAAAATTATATTGTTCATCTCTGGGGAGGGGACAATTTGCCATTCTATTTGCAGGTGGCAAATGGGGGTGGTGGTGAGCATTTCAATTCTGTTTTGGAGATCACATTTATTTATTTATTTCATTTATATCCCACCTTTTTTCCTCCTTAAGGAACCCAAGGTAGCATACATAATCCTCCCCTTCTCCATTTTTATCCTGACAACAACAACCCTGTGAGGTGGCTTACTGGCCCAGAGTCACCCAGTGAGCTTCCATGGCCAAGTGGGGACTAGAACCTGGGTCTCCTGACTCCCAATCAGCATTCTAGCCACTACGCCACACTGGCACCTGAAACAATTTGACACCTGAAACAATTTGAATGGAGAGGAGGCTTACAGTTGCAGTGGAGATTACCTTTAATTACTTTCCATTTCTTTTCTCTCCTTTTTAACACCTTGATGGCATAGCAGACTAGCAGTAGCTGAATGGGCTCAAGTTACAGGAAGCCAGATTCCAGCTGAACATCAGGAGAAACTTCCTGACTGTTAGAGCAATACGACAATGGAACCAATGACCTAGGGAGGTAGTGGGCTCTCCCACACTGGAGGCATTTAAGACAAGGCTGGACCGCCATCTGTCAGGGATGCTTTGACTTGGATTCCTGCATTGAGTAGGGGGTTGGACTTGATGGCCTTGTAGGCCCCTTCCAACCCTACTACTCTATGATTCTATGATTCTATGAATGTTGGCTACCACCACCTTTCCTCTATCACAGAGTGCAGAATAGCTCTGGCAGCCTGTACTCTGCTGCTGCTGCTGCTGCCACACCAAAGCTGGACCACTGGGAAGAGGAAGTGGGGCTGGCAAAGCTGGTGGAACTGAGCCAGGGGCTGGAGGTGCACTCCTCCAGCTGCCAACACAGTCCTGGCTGCTTCACTTGTGCAGCAGCTTAGGGATGCCACCACGTGGGCAAAGCATCCGGGACCGAGCCTATGGCTTCAGCCATGCAGTGTCTTCCCTGAGTTGCCTACCCACCCACTGTTCTCTCTAATCTGTGATAATCAGAGATAACAGCGGGGATTCCCCAGTGGAGATTCCAGGGGCAAAGCTTTAAGGCCAAGGCTTGTCCTCTTGAGTAATCCAAGAATGCTGCACAGGCCAGATGGACAACTTCCATGGACCACATTAGGCTTGGATACCAGAGGTTGCCCTCCCCTGATCTATATGGTGTCTGCCCTCCCAGTGAGGGTCATCTTTTATACATGAGAGTTGGCAGATGAAATAAAAGGACTTGTAAATAGTTCATGATGTAGCTTTACCATTGTGGGTGGGGATTTCACATATCTTAGGAATATATCTGCTTTGTTATTTGCAAGAACTTTTTATTTCACTTAGGAAATAAAATAATAAGGATTAATCAGTGATGGAGGGCACAATCCTATTGGAATAGGTGGCCACCTCTGTACTCGGAGGCAACTGCCTATCCAGTGCAGGGCAGGAGCAACGCAGTGGGGATCATCCCCTCCATGCTTCAGCAGCAGCTGCCCTGCATTTGCAGCTAGACAGCCGATTTCAGCTGTCTAGCCACAGGAAGTTGGAGCAGGGGGGCGGTCACCAGACAACGCATAGGAATCATCGGGATGGCACTTTCTCCCTCCCCACCCAGCACCCACCCCAGGAATGCCCCATTTTTGCCACTCCACAGTCCTCTTCCAAGTGTGGAGGGCAGGGCTGTTCCATACTGCCTACGAGGCAGCATGGGAGGGGGTGGAGGTCAGTTCTCAGGGAACCAACCTCAGATCGTGGGCTCAGAGTTTGGTTCCTGCAAACTGACCTATCCTATGGCCATCTAGCCACTGACTAGCAGCCATAGGATTGCACCCTAAATCCACTATCTGCAGCTTGCAGTAGTAGAGCCGAGGAAGAAGCTTGTCTAGAAAGTCTCTAGCCCTAATCTGGCATTTGCCTGAATGTGTGAGAGTTGAGTTGGTAGAGGGATAGAGCCATGCATGCTGCCTCCTGTCAGGGTTGGATCAGAGCCCAGAGAGCCCCAAAGCAGTTCTAATTCTGAGGAAGAGATAGAGACTGTGGGAGAGGAACCCACGCGTTGTCCAGAGGCACAGCTGGAGGGAGAGCTCCTCCCTCCTCACATTCTTGAGAGTGCCAGTGACTCTGGCAGGGAGAGGGAGGGACAACAGCAGTTTCTGGATGTGAGGCGCTGGTGCTGGGCCAAGCGGGAGATGGCAGGCGCCGACAGGAGGTGCTCAGCCCGCTTGGCGTGATGGCAACAGCTGCGCCCCGATGCCCCACGGGAAAGGGGTGGACACTCTCCTCCTAGCCCATAAGTTCAGAGGTTTCCCACCCATTCCCTCCAAATGGAGACCAACTGATTCACTAAGACTGGAACCCACGTGGTAGGCAGCTCTCTTAAGTCTTCCCCTTAGGCTCAGGCAATTAGCATCTGTAAGCGTCATTAGGTTGAATGGAAATAAAGCCTTGGAAAAGAGCCCTATTGTCTGCGTGTTGATTCTGGCTACCTGAGGATTTCAGAAGGCAGCAAAGGCGCTCCTGACACCTCCCCCCCCCATGTCTCAGACCTTGCTGGCTCCACTGCCCGCAGTTTAGGCCTTGCCATGTTGAATTGGCAAGTTCTGAAAGGAATCTCTACTTGTGTTCGCTTGAACATGAATAGCCCTCTCCACATGATCACAGATCCTGCCTTATCGGGTTTCCTAACCACAGGAAGAGCTCTGTTCATATTCAAGTAGGGATATCAGAGAAATCTACGTTGGGGGGTGGAGCTCAATGAACTTCCATTAGGGAAGTTCACTTACCTTTTCGACGAGGCAATTCGCGGTGGGGGGAATTCGCTCCGCACCTCCCCCCGAAATCCTTCTCTGGCTGGCTCCACTCCATGAAGATTCCGTGGACCTGCCGGCCGGGGCTGCCCACACCTGGAAATCTGGCCGCTGGGCAACTTCCTTCCAGAAGGAAAAAAAATGGCGTACGCAAATGGCGGCTACGGCGGCCGCCATTTTCGTTCCCTATTTTTCGCCGATTTATCTTACGTAAATATTTACGTAAGATAAATCGGTGAAAAATAGGGAACGCAAATGGCGGCCGCCGTAGCCGCCATTTGCGTATGCCTTTTTTTTATTATTATTGGCTCACTGTGGTAGGCTACGTAAATACTTACATAGCCTATCACGGCAAAGACTAGGACGACAATGGCAGCCGCAGCAGCTGGTCGAAAAACCAGCCACCGCCGCCGCCGGACCCACCGCTGTCCGGAACATCTGCCCCAGGTAAGCCTCATCCCGGGGGGAATCCGCAGGGGGGAATCCGCAGGGGGGTGGGGGGGTGGGCCGTTCCTAACTTCCATTGTTAGGAAGTTAGGAACTTCCGCCATCCCTAACTTCCATTGGTTCAGCCCTTTGGACTTCAGTCCAGTTTTTGCTACATACCCCAGACTCGGCCCGCAATGGATCAAGCCATTTAGTGGATTTTCCATGTTTTTAAATTTGCGCAAATTATGGCTGAATTTTGTGCAAAGTGTAGCCACAATAGGCTCAAATATGCAAATTTGCACAAATTACAGTCACAATTTGTGCAAATTGCAATGAAAAAAGAATTCCAAAAAGTCCCGAAGTTCAGGGAAAACTTGCAGCTCAGCTCGCAAAATCAGTAGGGATGTACGAATTGTGTACCTCCCGTGCTGCTTGACTTCCACTGTTTGCGGCCAATATTCCGTTCTACCATGCACAAGCCCCCAGAATTCTCCTCATTTTTCTGCTCTGAAAATTATGAAGATAAATCCGTACTGACAACCGTAATTCCAGTGCCCAGCTGTCTCCTTGAGTTTGCATAACTTCAGTAAGAATCGCTATTTTTCATAAATATTTCCGTGGGGTTTTTTTAATTGAAATCCTCCATCTCCATTTACTTTCAGCCAAAACACTTCCTCTTCCTAGGGGTTTCTAAAAAGAAGGCTGTCTTAGGTGTGCCTGAGCGATAAACTCTTTGTTTAAAGCAATGCTGTTTCAAAGAAAGAAAAAACCTTTTGAAATTACCATGCTGGTCCTGGAGTGATGGACATCCTATGTTTAAGTGAACATGAGTAGAACTTCCTCTCAGATCTTGTTGAGTCCACATGACAAAGCCTGGAGTGAGAGGTGTGGGGCCAGTGCATCCAGAGACATAGGGGATAGGGCCAGCATGCACGGCCCCATCCCTCTGCCCACTTCAAGCCCTTATGTGTTCAGGCAAAGCCTGAGGAGTGCTTTTGAATCAATAGAAATGTGTTATTTAAATACATATTTCTCAGCTCCATCTCCACTGCGCCAGAATAATGCTCACAGGCCCATGAATTTTATATCTACCCTACATCTGACATCTTCAGCAAATCATTGGCTACCCTTCCCAGCAAAAGCTTAAAAAAAAAAAAAAACAACCTCACAAATGTGAATAACAGTTAAATAATGTCAGAGGGCTTATAGTCAGAAGTGTGAAAAGAAAACTAGGAAAGGTCAAAGTTTTAATTATTGAGTAGGGATGTCAGAGAATTCCGCCACGGATCTCAGTGAGGCCGAATGCCAGTGCATTTGGCCCTCCGAACTCCGTGGCAGAATGGCCTGCCACCCTCCCCCCCCGCCATTTGCGTCCTTCCAGGCTGCCGTGATAGGCTATGTAAGTATTTACATAGCCTATCACAGCAAAGAGCAGGGACGCAAACAGTGGCCGCTGCGCCATTTGCGCCCCTGCTCTTTGCCGTGATAGGCTATGTAAGTATTTATGTAGCCTATAACGATAAAAGTAGCCACACAAATGGCACAGCGGTCGCCATTTGCTTGGCTGCCTTTACTGTGATAGACTACGTAAATACTTACATAGCCTATCACGGCAAAGAGCAGGGACGCAAATGGTGTAGTGGCTGCTGTTTGCGTCCCTGCTCTTTGCCATAATAGGCTATGTAAATACTTATGTAGCCTATCACAGCAGCCTGGAAGGAGGCAAATGGCGGCCACTACGATGACCGCCATTTGTGGCCACAGCAGCCGAGCCACAGCTGGAACTCCAGCTGCGGTGGGCCCCGGCCGGCGGCTCCGTGGACCTGTCGCGGAGCGGAGCTGGCCAGGGAGGATTCTTGGAGGAGGGACAGAGCTCCTCCCCCCCACCGCAGATGCCCCAGCGCAGAACCAGGTAAGTGTTTCGCACATCCCTATCTCCCTCCTATAAATAACCAAGTATTATAAAAGTGACATTATTAACTGCTACCATTTTGCTAATGTGTCTGGATCCAATTCTCCATTTGTTTTAAGGCACAGTTACTCTATTGATCTCAATCATACTGATTAAGATTATGTGTTTTTTGGAGCCATTTCAAAAATGTCAATGAGAAAAATAGACCTAAAACTAATAGCAGCATATATTTAAAAGGCAGTTTTTTGTTAGGGATAAGCAAATCCGTCAATTTCACTTTCTTCTGCATTTGAATATTTAAAGTCTCAAGTTATCAAAAACAAACGGAAACAAAATTCCTACCCATCTGCACCAGCCAAATACAAAAGGTGCAGCTGTTCCCAGGATTGAGAGGACCATGTTATACCTGCCTACCATATAGCTGTTAAAGATGAGGAGCCTGTCAAAAAAGGGGGGGTGGTGTCACAACCCTAATTAAGCACTAACTTGGTTGAACACATGTGGATTCAAACCCACTTTTAAGATCTAAGCACTCAAAGCCCTGGGCCTGGATGGATGAATCTCTCAGTTTCCATTTCTCCCACATTCAACTTTTTTAAATCTCAAATTTCTTTTTGTCCTGAATGTGGAGAATTTTGTGAATTTTGGGATATCCTTATCAAAACCAAACTGAGACAAAGTTCTCACCCATCCCTTTTAAAATAAATAAATAAACAAACAAACAAACAAACAAACATGACAATGCAGACCACTTTACACATGTTTATGCTTTTTATATTTTAGGATTAACATGCATAGGATTGTGCATCAAACACTGAGTCTCTTCTCCTTTCCCCCTTTCCCCCCACACCACTTCAGACAGGCTGTCTGCTTTTGGCCTCTTCCTTTTCCAAAGAATGCTAGCAAGCCTAAGTATCTAAACAAAATAAGGTGCTGAACAAATGTTTGAAGAACAATAAGTCTTTTTTTAATACTGTGCTGGGAGTGTAAGTATAAAATGTGATGTCACGAGCCCCCAGCCAATCAGAGTTGTGCAAAACCACTTCTACCTCTCTTTGTGTAGACTTATTCCTGTCTGCTTTCTCTCCATTGTTATAGTCTTAGTATATATTGTCTTGGAAAGTAAGGACCTGTCTACATGGCACCACTTTCACCCTTCACTCTGTCTCAACTTTGCAGCATTTCAGCTTCGAATTAGTTTCTGCTGGGAGTAGGGATGTACGGACTATGTAAAATCCACTCCATCTGTGTTTTGCGGATTGTCAGGCTCCTTTCATTCCATCATCTGCCTGCAGACAGATGTGAATATTTTGTTTTCATCATGCAGAAAAATACAGAAATATTATGTAAATATTTACTTAAGTATTTACATAATTATTTACATAATTTACCTCAGTACGTAACTTTTAGTGTATTGTCCCCCATTCCATTCAACGTTTCCTCAGCAGAAACATACGTATTTTTCTATGGATTTATATGCTTAAATTTTGGGAAAGTAAAAAAATCATCGAAAGTCCATGGATTCCACATGGCCTGAGCAGGGTGCTCTGCAGTAGATTCTGCAGGTTGGATTCTTAGAAATATGAGCTCATTTTAATCCATCTCAAATTTCTCCAGCATCCCTAGCTGGGATGCACTTTTGATTTATTGTGAGCTTCCCTAACAGACTCCGCCTTGCCTTTTTTCCCCATTATACTTTAATGTGCAGCTGTGCAGTCCCGTGAGCGTGGGGGTGTGACACTTCAGTGGTTGTTTTGTATTTTAGGGGTTCTGTTGTGTCTTTCTGTCCCTCGTTATGTAAAAAGTGGGTGTTCTGTGCTCCTTCATTTCCACACCATGTGTTTGTCAGTTCCCCAGCCTGAGAGTCTCACAATGGTTTGCACTCACAAGCGTGAGCAGTACATGCCTACTCAAATGGTGGCCAGAGCAAAGTTGGTCATCCCCCAAGACTCCCCCAGCCCTTGGGCACTGAGTCCAAAAATAACCATTGTGAAGATACAAAGCTGCAAAAATGTGTGAAAGTGTGATTAAATAAATGAAAACACCTCTCTGTACTTCTGTAACTGCACAGCTGTGAAGGGATGGGGAGAGTAAAGGGGCATCACTATGCACACCTACAATACACCCACTGCAAAATGCAAAGTCGGTTTTGGGAAGGGACAGACGGCTCGCAACCACGGGGAAACCCACAGCAAACAAAAAATACCCCAGAAAAATGCCTCCTTTTAAATCCGCATTTTCTGGGAGAAAACCACAGACGGCTGTGAAGTGGCAACTGTGTTGCATGTCCCGAGGGATCTCGACTTGCAGCTGCCCTGGAGTAAAAGGCTCGTGTAGATAGGGCCTAAGTAATCCTTTCAAGAATAGTTTATGTTACCTTATATACAGACCAGTTCCATCCAGTGTAAGCCAGCAGAACTAGTACTAGGTCCAGATGGGTTAAGGCATTCTGTTATACCCTACTGTGTATACAACTAGTTTACTCTATACGGTATTTCTAGAAATCAGTCTGGCATCATAACATAACATGATATGAAAAGTATGGTGCCAAAGAAAGTTTGATTCAAATTTCAGAAAGAGAATGCTGTGAACAGAGGAAGCTGCAGAGAATACATTTAGAGCATCAGAACACCAAAAGCTCAAAGTTATGCAAAATTTTGGAAAAGATTCTAGCAAAGTTGTGACATAAAATGGAGCCAATAAGTTAGGATGAGAAAGAAGATAAACAGAAAGTACCTATCTTCCCAAGTCACAGGGCTAGCTATAACTGTTTTGTATATCAAAGAAAAGTGTAACTTCTGAGATGTAAGTTTCAGGACTATCACAGGGAGGTCATCTGAAGATTTTTTAACACATCTGGAGCTGATGAGCCAAGCCTAAATCTATGACTTATTATTTTATCATAAGAGATCAGTTTGTGATTGGCAATAGAGATTAAAAATTGCAAAACATTTTTAGGAGGTTTGGATCGCAGTTTATACAAAGAAGTCAGAAGCTGGAGATAGACCGCAATTCAAAGTGTAATGGAAGTGGTTTCGGGAACACACATTCACTCCCCTAAAACATATTCCTGAGAATGTACTAGTGACTATGTGTTTAAAGTAGTGATGTCATCAGTCTGTGTATTTACCTATCTTGCAATACAGGTTGCAATGTTCAGCTGTATTTAGGAATGCTGGAGAAATTCAAGATGGACTAAAATGAGCTCGAATTTCTAAGAATCCAACCTGTGGAATCCACTGGGGAGCAACCCCCTCAGGCTGCGCAAAGTACATGGACTTTTGGATGTCTTTAAACTTTCCCAAAATTTACGCATATTTATTCATTGGAAAATGCACACATTTCTGCTGAGGAAAGAATTGTATAGAATAGGGGGCAATATGATAAATGTTAGGTACTAAGGTAAATTATGTAAATTCTTATGAAACCTCTTATGAAATTATTTGTGTATTTTTGCGATCACCATTTTATTTTTTGAAAAATGGTGACTGCGGAGCTCAAGAATTCTGCCAGAGCGAGTGTGGGCCACTCGCCAAGCATGGGCAGGGGGCAAGCATGGGCAGGGGCTCGACGAGCAGGGCTCAGGGGTGCGGGCGGGGGGGGTTCCACCGGATTCCCAGATGAAATCGGGTGCCTGCGCCAATCCCACCTGTTGTGCTTCGAGTTATACCATCAGGAGTCCACCCCTTCTCTAATTCAAACCATTTCCACCGCACTTTAGAATTTCTGTCTGACTTCAACGTGAATTCCTCAGGCCAGAAACAATACAGAGAGATCCCGATACTGTTACTTTGTTAACAAGTACCTTTGTTAGGGTGACAAGAAAGCAAAAAGACAGCAGGGAAGCAAAAAGGAGCAAGGCAAGATAATTTGAAATGAATGAGGAAACAATTAAGGAGATGCAAATGGTGTGACCATTGCCCAGAATTGTACAATGTTTAGCACTGGGTGAATGCTTCAATTTGTGTAAGGACTACAAATATTTTGCTGGAGTAACAAGAGCAAGATAGAAGAATGTGCAAGCTAAAGAGGTTTGTGAAGATACCTATTGAGACAATAGCAGTGGAAAGAAATTATGAGGGTAGAATGTCTGAAGAAACTGAGAAGAATCCAAACACAGGGCTATGCATATATGCATATATTTCTGAATGAATCAGGAATCTGATACATGTGAGCCCTTTTCAGGCATTCCCCCCCCCCAATCTTCAATAAATCCAACAGATTCTACCCTGATGCATATGTGTTCATTGTATGGTATGAACCCCCCACCCCCTCAGGCATATATGTAGCTGTATGCACTAAGAGCTCATGATGTGGGCACCCTGGAAAAGAAAGAATTCCTGAACATGCATACAGCTGTACTTCTGGAGGTATTTTCAAACAGTGCAATGAAAGCATGTACATCATTGGGGCAGAGCCTTGTGCTCCCTCTATGGCTTTCCATTGTACACATGGTAAAAACACCTGAACAGGGCTGGAATGTCTTTCCATTCTGCAGTGAAAAACGACAATATTCAAGGCCCGTTTAAATGTTACAGTATACACACTTTGCCAGGCATGGTGCTTAGTATGTGAGAGTTAAAACTGGTATGCAAGTACTCACATTATTTTATGCTGAATATTCTCTTTTCCTTAGTGGAAATTAATCTTATCCGGGCTGATGCTTCATTTAATGACAAAGCATTTTATTCCTCCACTTATCCAGAAAGATGAGCTAATCACTGCGATCAAAGCCAAAATATATTTAGGAGGGTGAACAGGAAATGATGTCTTTAGTTAACACACATCTACTATAAGTTCATATTAATACAAATGTGTTAATATTTTTGCTCCTTGCTTCAATTTCTCCCTTTTGCAGCACATTCTATATACTTTTTCAATTAATAGTAAAAACCACATTGAACTGTGAGTGGTTCTGAATTGTTCCCCTGATTAGAATACAGTGAAGATGGTGGTTTTTGTTTTGTTTTTCCTTTGATGGATTTGCTTTTTAAGAAATGCAAATTTGCTATCACTGTCTTGTGGTTATATACATTTTAAAAGAATAATGTGTTGCTGTACTTTGGGCATCTGCGGTAAAAAGCGAATACAGCTTGGGTATCCCCATTTCATCTCTCCAGAGAAAAAAACTATTCCTATGCTTAGCATCGGGTCTCCCTCTCAGCATCTTCCCAACACACATACACACAGAGACAGTGGAGGCTGGTGGCTCTGATTTTGGTGGGGCTGAAAATGCATTCCTGGTTTCAGTCAGAACCAGCCAGAACTCTAAGTGCACAATCCTAAGTAGACAGGCAGCCACCTCTGACCTTGGAGGCAACCGCCTATCCAAAGCAAGGCACGAGAGGCATGGGAGGATGTGTCATACGTGCAGCTCCTCTCTCCCCACCCTGGAACACACACCCCAACCCCACCCCTTTTCAGTCGCTCTGCGCTCATCTTCTGAGCATGGAGGACAGGGCTTCTCCATGCTGTCTCAGAGGCAGTGTGGATGAGGAGGGAGGTCGGATTTCCAGGAACTGACCTCGGAGCATGGCTTCTGAGGTCACTTCCTAGAATAGAGCATATCCTATGGCCCTCCAGACAGTGTCTATTGGCCATAGGATTGCTCCCTAAAGGAGCTATCGAAGATCCTGAACCTATTTTGTGGGCAGGGTTCAGAACTTTGGATAGCCCCTTTATAATTCTGACTGGTTCTGACTGAAACCCTGAATGGATTCACAGCCCCACTGAAATTGGAGCCACCAGTCTCCACTTCCATGCTTTTCCCTAGAGGCTGCCAGACATCTAGCACAGCTGTGAAGCCATTTGCTGGGGACACCATTCTCATCTAGGTCTACCTAGTGCTGGCCATATTTGTCAGGTCCACTTTCCAGCTCCAAGTCCATTCCATGCCAGGTCCATGGAGATTTTTAATTTTATTTTTAATGGAGAATATCAGTACAGTTTTTTTGCATGTACTTTTTTAAAATGTGTGCATTTTTGTGCACATTTTTCAAATTGTACACATTTTTGTATGCATCCACCCATTGACAAAAGCATGTTTGTATGTATTTTTTAAAATGTCTGCATTTTTCATTGCCCACTTTTCAAATGAACACATTTTATTGGACACACTTTTCCTGTTCTGTGGAACATGTCACAAGCCTGGAAATGTATGGATTTCTAACTGCAAAATGTGTCAAGTCCGCATCTGTTTTTGGGTGATGCAGATTTAAGAAAACTGAAAAAAAAAAATCAGAATTACAAAATCCAATAGAGCATATTTTTCACATCTCTAGGTATGCTTCTTTTTCTACCAGGAGCTGCTATGTGTTCTCCTCAGTCCTGAAAATGTGCAAAGAAACAAACATCCTGATTTTGGCTCAAGTTCTAGACAAAAGCTATTTTTTCAAGCTCAGCTTCCCAATATTTTGAAGACTTTATTGCAGCTTGTCTTTTTCTATCACACATCTGATCAAGCCTTCCAGGTGTGCTATCTGTAGCAATTGTAGGACATTTTCTGCTCAGCACGACTCCCATTGTCTCCATTTAATTATACTAACAGCTGAACGAGAACTATATCCAATATTTCCATCTCCCATTTCATGATATATCTCAGATTACTAAACAAGTGACTGAGTCTGATCCCAGATTAGTGCTGCTAATGTTATATTTGTGGATTAGTTCAAACTCTTCTTCATAAAAAGAAAAACAACCTGCTAATCTTCTAGACAAACGCAGCTCACTTAGAGGTTATTGAACATTTAAAGGACTCTGATGTTGGGGTGGGCAGAAGTTAGATCTGGATCTGCTGGTAGATCTCTGGGATATTTGCAGTCGATTGGCAAAGATCCCTGACTCCCAATTGTTTAACAATAGCAACAACATAATGACCCCTCCCCGCACCTTAAATTATAATGCTGGAATGATGAAAGCTTGGTGTAAATTCGGTTTTGGTGTAATGGTGATATCTGTGGAGCAGCATGGCTCTGTTTCCCTGTCTTTGGAAGTGGCTTGGTTTCCAAGCCAATGCACCAATGTAAATTCAGTCTTGTTTAACTTCAGAATGTACACACCAAACGGGTTCAAAACACTCCAGTGGCTAACTAAGCCAAGTCTAAACAGGCAAACATCACTACAGACCAAACTGTAGATTGAAATGTATATAGTGCTTTATCTTAGAAAATTACTTTTCTAAATTACTCTTCTAAATTATTTTAGAAAATTATTTTAGAAAATGAAAACACTTTCTCTGTGAGTATAGGGAAAGAGAATGTAACAAACATATGAGATTAATTAAAAGAATTGCTATTGACAATGCTGGCACTACAAATATACAAATGCGGAGAGGCAGAGAAAGAGTGACATGAGCTGCAGCCCTGTGCTTTTATACACTTGTTCTGGTCAAAGGTGGGAGCCCCAATGAGTGGTGAGACAACTATCTTTTAATCAAAATGAGGTGTGCGGAGCACCCATTCACCAATTAGAAGCAAGGTGTCTAACTACCCTCTCCCATAACATGACATTTTATGTTCACGTGGTTTGGCAATATTTTAGGCACTGTATCAATGGGTTAATAAGAGATCTGGGCATGTTGTCTTGATCGTATCTCTCCCATACATCTTTCTTGAGCTCACATTCATCTTTGATCATTCTTGGTCGTATCTTCCCCAACACCTCCATTCATGCTTTTGTTATGTTTTAACCAATAGGCCTTGAGCGTCAGCATTTCTTATCAGCATGTGTACAACTTGAGTTGTTGAACAGTACTTTTCCTCCTCCTAGTGAGTGTCTGAACATGCTCAGTTCTTCTTCTCTTCTTACACTCATACACTGACATCAACATTATCTGCTTTTCTGACTTTAAGCTTGCTCTCTGAAGCTGCTTGTAAAGACAGCTGCATTTGTTCCTCTTCTTCAAAGCCAGTCCTGCTAAGTCTTAGAAGTATTACAATGCCATAACATCCATTAGCATAGAATAGGGATGACGCAGGTGCCTGTTTCAGTCTGGGAGTCCAGCAGACCGCCCGCATCTGTAGTCCCCAAGCTGTTCCCACTGAGCCCCTGCTCCCACTTGCCCCCCCCCCATGTTTGCTGAGCCAGCTGCACGCACCTGGGCCCTGTCCGCCTGCACCGTGATCACTACATTGCAAAAAACATAGTAATAGCAAAAATGTGCATATGTATTTATATGCAAAATGGCACCGTGAATTGTCCATATACACAAGATTACAGGTGTAAATAGCCCATTTACACCTGTAATCTTGTGTATATGGGCAATTCATGGTGCCATTTTGCGTATAGGTCTATGTTTGCATTTTTGCGATCACCATTTTTTTTGCAACATGACGATCACGCCGCAGGAGGACAGGGCCCAGCTGAGTGTGGGTGGCTCAGCAAGTGGACATGGGGCTCGACCATGGGACCAGGAACACACGAGCGGGGGCAGGGGCTGGGCAGGTGCCTGGTGAACCCAGATGGAGGGGACACCCATCTATCCCTAGCATAGAATCAGAACTTCAAGTCTTCTTGCCCATGGGTCAGGGATCTGACTGAATATAAGTATGGGGTCATCTTAAATATGAGTCTGGAGTCTTTTAGAGGGTCTCTTGTAGGTCTCCCCAAAAACCTCATTCAAATAATTCAACCATTCCAGATCAAATAAGCAATCTTCAGTTTGAAGTATCCTCTTCTGTCTTTTGTTGGAAAATTATGTAAGCCTTTTAGTACCAGATTAACACTTGGGGTAACCAGGAGCAGATTTTGTGTGGAAGAACCATGAGTGGTGAGAAATTCAGTTCAGATCATCTTTGGCCAGAAATTATCCAATCTGTACCTGTCAGGACTGAATTCAGACCTGAACACAATCTGCAGTCTGAAGTCCATACATTTCAAAGCTTGCAATGTGTACTCGCACAAGAAAAAATGTGTTCAAAAATGCATACATTTTATAAATGTACGCAAACTAGGGATGTTGCAACTGTCCAACTGGCTCTAGGAGTCCATTGTACTCCCCTTGCTCACCTCTCCCAAACCCAGCTCGGTGAGCCACAGCCCCTGCCCACCAAGCTGAGCGAGCACGGTCAGGTCTTACCAGAACCAACTGCTCTTGCCCAGGAGCTGCCCATCCTCCATGCAAGCCACCATTTTAATGCAAGATAGAGGCTCTAGTTTTTCATATATCTAATGTTGCTCACAATGGTGGCTGTAAAGGGATATTTCCACAACATTAGAGGTCTCCTGAAGCACCTGCCAACCATGGACTCAGGTGAGTCCGTCCATCCCTAATAGAAATGCACATTAGTTAATGGGAGAAAAATATGTACATTTCAAAAGTGTGCACAACTGATGTGTACATTTGGAAAATGTGACCAGATCTGATTGCTTCTATACAGCATGCTTTATCTCTCATGTGAAATTATCCCTGGGTTCCTAAACTGGCATCATCTCAGATGTTCTGGAAAGACACTTTAGGATAAAATAAAACAAAACCAACAATGGACATTGTGATGGTGAAAATGCTACATTTGATGTATTATTTGCACTCAGTAATCTTTCCTTTTGTTTGTTATTATTTTTGTAACTCTTATAAAACTATAGTATATATACATTAAGGAAAAAAGTATATCCAATATTAATTACTAACAGAAATGAGCTTCAGCTCAGAACCAGAGGCACAGGAATTAGTTGCACATTGAATACATGACATCATAGCTTAGAGTTTATACTGCAGCAGGGAAGCTAGAGAGCAACCTCAGTCCACTAAGGTGACATAATGCTGCTGTTATATGCACAGGGGAAAGGACATTGTCAGCCAAGTCTTCCTCTATCAGACTGTTCATTTCTCATGAGTTTTACATTACCTTCCAGGCCCTTTGCCCTATTTCTGCCACATTGTAGTGACAGTTCTGTGTCGGAGCACCTGCTTGGCATGCAGAAGGTCCCAGGTTCGATCCCTGGCATGTCCAATTAAAAGGATCAGGGAGCAGGTGATGAGAAAGACATTGGCCTGAACCCCTGGAGAACTGCCGCCAAAGATGATAATACTAGATGAACCAATAGTCTGGCCTGATATAAGGCAGCTTCTTACATTCCTATTATTCCAGGATACACAAAACTTGTTAAAAACAACAACGAGTCTTGTGTTACCTTAAAGACTAACACATACAAATGGATAATGGTGTATGTTTTCATGGACTAGTGGCCTCTTTATCAGATACATAGAGTGTTGGGCGAAGATGGTAGGGAGGTAGGGAGGTAGGGAGGTAGACCCACTGACACACACACATGGGGGTGAGGAGGTTGGTAAATGATGTCAGGGTTGGATTGGAGCCCAGAGAGCCCCAAAGCAGTTCTGATTCTGAGGAAGAGATAGAAACCGTGGGAGAGGAACCCGCACGCTGTTCAGAGGCGCAGCCGGAGGGAGACCCCCTCCCTGCTCACATTCCTGAGAGTGACAGTGACCCTGGCAGGGAAAGGGAGGGACAACTGGAGCTTCTGGATGTGAGGCGCTGGTGCAGGGACAAGCGGGAGATGGCAGGCTCCGAGAGGAGGCACTCAGCCCGCTTGGCGCAATGACAACAGCTGCGCCCCGATGCCCCATGGGAAAGGGGTGGACTCTCTCCTCCTAGCACTTAAGTTCAGAGGCTACCCACTCTTTCCCTCCAAATGGAGACCAACTGATTCCCTAAGGCTAGAAGCCCCTGGTAGGCAGCTCTCTTAAGTTTCCCTCTTAGGCTCAGGCAATTAAGCATCATTAGGTTGATGGAAATAAAACCTTGGGAAAAAAAGCCCTATTGTCTGCATGTTGATTCTTGCTACTTGAGGATTTCAGAAGGCAGCAAGGGACTTCTGACAGATGAAGTCAGAGGGAAATAAAATTCAGAGAGTAGAGACAGTGATAATTAAATGTGGCCATTCACAAACACTTGTTGAATGTCAGATATCCTTGAGCTGATTAACACATGTAGTATGACGGAAGGAAAAACCTTTGTCACTGTTCAAGCCACAGCAGATATAACTGAACCTCTTGATAAATTGTAGTTCAGCTATTTTGCACTGGAATAGATCAAGGATCCTCAAACCATGTTATAGCGAATGTTTTTAGGGCTAGGATAAATGGTTATGTGGATAAGGTTACTTTTATCTACTTTGGACCAGTTAAAACAGTATGCTAATGACTAGGACCCAGAGTCTCTAGACATATTCATGATTCTCAAGGGAATTAATTTTTCATGGGTTGGATCCAGGATCTGCCTTCTGCAAGTGGAAGGGACTTTCTTCAAGAAAAAGGGCTCTGGTCATAGATGGCTCCTCTGCCAGATTTTTAGGGATTCTTCCTCCCCCACACACTACAGCCTCCCCATTCAGAAGGATCTCCTGACTTTCAGTGTGCCTTTTCAGGGGCTGAAGGTGCTACTGTGGGGAAGGGGTGGGGAAGTCCATTTTCATTATCTCAATTGATCTGGATCCAACCCCATATGTATAATTCCTGCATTATAGGTAAATTAGGCAATACAATGACAACTTTTAAGGCACAGTCCTATGCATATTTAGAGACAGAAGAGTCCTACAAGTCCCAGCATTCCCCAGCCAGCATGGCAGCTGGGGAATGCTGGGAGTTGTAACACTTTTTTCTGTCTAAGCATGCATAGGATTACATCCTTAATGACTTTATAAGAATAGAAAAACTTACCAGATGAAGAGCCACTTTCTCACCAGTTACTTATCAAGCACATATCATCTGCTTGGAAAATACTTTAGTAACTGTACAAAGCAGGACAACCAGCTTATTTCTGCTGTGTGATCTCTAACTTTATCTATGCATTTAATGGTACTAGTTCATTGTGTGATTATTTCTATATATTTTATCAATATCATTTCTTAGCATTTATCATTTAAACATTTATTTTTATATTTTTTTATCAATATCATTTCTTAGCATTCATCATTTAAACTGCAAAGTGCTTTAAACTCTTGTTAATTGAAATAATGTTGAAAATATGTGGATATTAGTTGTAATTCTTGTGCCTGCTCACAGTGACCATCACAATTTGTTTCTTACTAGGGTTTTTGTGTATGAGATAAAATTGTCTCAGTAACTAGTAAGAAAATTCATGAGCAGTCAAGGTTTAAGATGCAGAGATTTCTTCCCTCTTCTGTGTAGGTAGACAAGTTGTTGTGTGTCAGTGGTGGGACTTAAAAGAAGGGGGGGAAAGGCTGTTGCGGGGGGTTATTGCAATACTAATATTTAATGTAGAACATTGGTAGTCCTCAAGGTGAAGGAAGAAGAGTGTAAGAGTGTGGGTGGAAGAACCTTCTTCTGTTGATGCTCACCTGAATAGTTGTGTATGTCTCTAATTTACACCACATGATTCCCATGGAAGTGGGAGAGGTGATTCCTATGAATGATCCCTATCAGCAGATACACTGCCAAATGGGCTGACTGAGTAGTTTTCACAGACGCTTTGCTTACTGGTAACTGTACCTCTCCAGATTTCATTTTTAGTTTACAGGATTCTTAAGGAATCTATTCACATGCAATATTTTTTAGGTGTTTTCAGTGATGAAAATAGCAGTAGAAGTTAATTGACTGGATCCAGTGAAGTTAGCCATGACTAACTTAAGTCCCACTGATTTCAATTAGTCTACTTGAAGTATGACTCCATCTGGATCCAGCCCATTGCATATGTGAGAATCGTCCTACGCTACAGCAATTAATTGGTGTTCAGTGGTAAACAATGACCCAGTTCGTGCATCACAACAACCCAGGGATCTTTAAAACCCCGGGTTGTTGAGAATGGATTGTGTGTCAGTTCTCGCAGCCCAATCACATGTGCTTCAGCCAGGTGGAGCTAAACAAACCGGAGATGGAGTTATTGATCATGACATGTGAACTGGGTATTCTGGGTTGTTGGGGGAGAGACAACCTAGAGTTGTAACATACGTTGTTGTGACATGCGAAACAGGCCAGTAATATTGATTACAACTAGTATCTTTTTGACCAGGATTCTCTTTTTTGCCAATTTATTTCAGTAAATTTCCCTAATGTGGGGGAGAGTAATCCTATGGCCCCATAGCATCTGGGACACCATAGGAAGCTGAAGATCACCTTGTCCATGCTTGTAGACAGAGCTACGAGCACAGAGAAGGTTGTTGATCTTCCCTCCCCCATGGAAAGCTTCTCTAATGACGTTGCAACTGTGACCACATAAGAGGAGTCAGAGGGGGAGAAAAAGAGGCATGCTCGTGGGCAGGGAGAGGAGAGGAGAGGAAAGGCCACAATACACAATATCCTATGGGCTTTCCAGTTCTCTCCACTGAAATGTAAGTCAGCTAGATGGGCTCAGAGGTCCATCTAGCTGCTTTTTGTATTTTAAATGGATGAACGGACATGAAATCACCTCCACTTGCCCTGCCTGGCTCTTGCCAGCAGGGCATAGGATAGGCAGAGGGCTCTGAACTCGGAGCACTCTGTGTCTGGAGACCACAGCCCATAAGACTGTGCCCTAGAACACTTTTTATAAAATGTGGATTTGTGCTGTGTGTAGTGCATTTGGTGTAATTGAACCAATGACTAAATGTTCCTCATTCTTATTTGATTAAGTCCTGAAGAACAGAACAATTTATTTTTAAAAAATAATGCCATTTCTTCCCTTTGTTTTCAGCAGCATTATTGCTTTGGGCACATGTCATTGAATAATTTAATCACATACTATAAAAAGTGCACACTTAATTAACAAGAAGTTCAACATTATAAGAGTGAGAGAGAAAGGGCACACCACAAAAGTCCAAAGTAATGATTAAACATGAGCATAACCAAAGATTGCATTATGCAGTTGTTGTTGGTCTTAGACTGTAAATACCATGTGCTGTTGAAATGGCAGCAGCAAAGCAGAACTCCAGTGGCCACAGGAGCACAAGGGCCAGTCTACCATCATTAATTTCGAAGTATTGCTCTTTCCCTGCCAGCAAACTGATCAGCAGAGATTTGTACTTTGACAGGAAGAGCTTCTGAAAGCATTTAGGCTTTGTCTTCTCATTCAACTCTCATCATTATATGCCTGTGAAATGTTAGGAACAAAATTGTTGTAATACATTTCAATATCTCATGGATTCCATTCAGACACCACAAGGCATGCAGATCTAGATTTTTTTGAAGTTTTATATCTGAAGCTTGCCTGCCTGCCTGCCTGCCTGCCTGCCTGCCTGCCTGCCTGCCTGCCTTCCTTTATTTCTGTATATGGAGTGTTTATATTGAACAATAAATATAGTTGTACCATCATCTTCTGTTTTCTTACACTGTGTTGTTGTTTTTTCTGCGTTCATTGGCAGTGCAATTTTGTCGTCTTGTCTAATCAGTTTAAAATAGCACTGATCAAGCTGTTCAAAGAGGTGATCAATATCAAAAACACTTCCTGAATGGTACCAATTCTGTCCAACTTCAGTGCTTCAAAAGGAAATAAACGTTCTTATTTTATGTTGACTTACAGCTAGGGATGTTGTGAGAATCGGGGGGAGGGAGTCCAATGGATTCTCCCTTACCCACCATCTTGGACCCTGCTCACCGAACCACAGACCTGCTCACAGACCAGACCGGCCAGCACCCCATGGCTCAGCAAGCGCCCGGCAGCAGCTGCCTGTCCTTCCTAGCGAGCCGCCGTTGTGCGATCAGGCACTTCCGGGTAGGTAATGTTGTGTACTTGGTGGCTATTAAGGGCTCATTTACACAACATTACGGGCATGAATGGAGCATTCACACCTGTAAGGTTGCGTATGGGGGCCTTTACCACCATTGTTGCACACAATGGCAGCTCACTAGGGAGGGCAGGCCCCCCAGCTTTGCTGGGCACTCACCATGAGCAGGGGCAGGCAGCAGCAGCAGCTCAGCAAGCATCAGATGAAGCAGGGCACAGTTGAGGTCATCTATCCCTTACAGCACTCCTTTTTATTTATCTATTTGACTTGTAGCCTTCTCTTCTACCAAAAATGGCACACATGTTGGCTTACAATCCCTAATAAAACTTGATAAAAACAATAATAAATACTTGACACACAATTAAACATAATTGAAAATACAGCAGTGATGGAGTAAAAACAGCCTCCAACCTGAGAGGCCTTACACACAAAAGGCCCACTTGAATAAAGTGGTCTTTATAATAAATTAAGGACAACAGAGAGGGAGCAAAGCTAGCCTCCCTCAGCAGGGAGTTCTACAGCCATGGAGCAGCCATTGAAAAGGACCCTTTTTGCATTGCCACCAAATGCTCCTCTGAAGGTAGTGGTCTTTTCAATTGCTTGTCACAGGGCATTTAAAAATAAATGTAAGTCCTATTTACTTGGTGTCCTCAAGACATTTACATATGGAGGGAGGAGCATACTGGCTTCACCCCAAATGTGCCCTGCCCCTGAAAACTTCATGTTTAAGAGAATATATGAAATGGGAAACCAAAGCACATAGGCTCTCTGTATGCACATAGGCTTTACATGACTAGAAGCCCTGTATGATTGGGGTCACATGAAAGCCTATATGCTTAGAGGTCTGTGCACTTTGGGCCCCCTTTACACATGTTCTGCTGAACACATGGACATCACAGCATAGCACAGCATTTCTAAGAATCCGGCCCCCTGGAGTGTGCGGCGGAACGAAAGACTCACTTCTGCCACCCGGGGGAATCCGCACTGGGCCGGATCCTACCTGCTACCTAGGAATGGAAGAATCCCTTACCTGGCTCCGTGCAGGGGCATCCGCGGTGCGAGGGAGGCACTCCATCCCTCCCCCGGGAATCCTCCTTTGCCGGCTCCACTCCATGGTGGCTCCATGGAGCCACTGGCCAGGGCCGGCCACAGCTGGAGTTCTGGACGTGGCCGGGCTGCTGCGGCCGCAAATGGTGGCCATCGTAGCGGACGCCATTTGAGTCCTTGCAAGCAGCCGTGGTAGGCCACATTAGCCATTTGCGTGGCTGCCTTTACTGTGATAGGCTATGTAAATACTTATATAGCCTGTCATGGCAAAGAGCTAGAGTGCAAATGGCGTAGCAGCCACCATTTGCGTCCCTGCTCTTTGCCGTGATAGGTTAGGTAAATACTTACATAGCCTATCATGGCTGCAAGGCCGCAAATGGCGGCTGCAGCAGCCCGGCCGCAGCAGGCCAGGAGACCAGCCGCCGCCGCTGCCAGAGCTGCCTCTGCCACCACATCCATCCCACGTAAGTTCCGTCATGGGGGGATTTCGCTGGGGGGCGGGAGGCCGTTCCACCACAGATTCCGGGGGGCTGGATTCTAAAGAATCCGGCCTCACTGGAATCCATGGTGGAATTCTCTGACATCCCTACTGCTTCTGGCTGGCCGCTGCCACCTGTCCCGCGTGATCCTGCCTGTCTTCAGACGCAAATGGCGTCCGGTGTAGCGGATGCCATTTGCATCCCTGGATAGATGCATTTTGTTTGTGCCTAGTGTCTAACTGATCACTGTATATGTGTCATTGTAAAAGTGTTTTTCTGTGAGTTTGCCTGAAGTGACTCTTGGAGGTGAGGGAGAGATGTTCATTTGCAGAACTTGGCTTGGCTCATTTTATGAATCATCTGAACCTCTTTTCCATGTCAGTACTGTACTGTACTGTACTTGCTCACTGCTTGTTTAGTAGTTTAGGCCATAATCCTATACATGTTGAGAGAGAGAAAAGTACTTGCCAGCATTCCTGAGCTAGCATGGCTGGCTGAGGAATGCTGGGACTTGTAGGACTTTTTTCTCCCTAAACATGCAGACGGTTGTGCCCTTAATTGTTTAAAGTAGACAGGAGGCTGGGATGATGCAGGATCCTATCTTGTAGCATGGTTTTGAATTAGATGACCTTCAAATAAAACTTGTAAAGGTGAAACATTTGCAAAACTAAAATTAATTTCTAGTTCCTATACATCAAAATCATAATATCACAGGGAAATCCAAATCTTGGGATTAAATGCCATTGAATATGCATTCAGATTCAGGGCGCAATCCTATGGGGATAGTTGGCCGCCTCCGAACTTGGAGGTGACTGACTTTCCAATGCAGGGCGGGTGGAGCACGGAGGGGATCTTCTCCTCCACGCTCTGGCCACCTTGCATTTGTAGCTTGACAGCCGATGTTGGCTGTCTAGCCAGAGTGGCTCAGAGCAGGCAGGGGGAGGCCAGCCACTGCATAGGAAGAGTCATAATGGTACTTCCACCATCCCCCCACCCAGGAATGCCACCCTTTCCCCTTCTGAGGAAATGCTGCTCTTCTGAATGCTGAAGAGCATTCTGGATGCGAGCTCTTGTGAGCTCGGAACCAGGGACAAATCGCATCTCCTACGAAGCAGCAGGGGAGGGGGCAGCGAGAGAGTTTCCGAAAACTGAAAAATCCTATAGCCATCTAGCTGCTGTTTGCACCCTCAGTGATTTAAATTACCATTTCAAATATGGATGGTCTTAACTTTAAACAAAAACACATCTTTCTCTCCTTTTTCAGTATTCTTGTTCTGAAGAATTATTGCACTGGAACAGTGAGCCTTTTAAAAGTCCAGTTGTTGGTTGGTTAATTATAAATGCATTTTTCAATATTAGTGAGTGAATGATTGACAGTTCTAACTTAAAATTATAATCTGAGAAATTAAATGTTTGGTCTCTAAGGTTTTCAAGATATCTATATCAATTACACATAGCAAGAAGATTACATGTGACAAGAAGTAGCTGCTTGTACTCATTCCCCTACTGTCACAGCATGCTGTCACATCCAAAACAGAAAATGCGTGCTTGATCTCAGTGCCCTATGGCAGGGATGTGGAAGTTCCCTTTTCAAATATGACATGTGGTTAACCCCTCACCCCAAAACAGAAGCTTCTAGACATCTAGTTCCCAGCACAGGTTGTATCATGGGATTACCCAAACAGAACACTTACAAATTTATTTGGGCCCAGGGTAAAGTAACAAAGAGAATATGTGCTGGACAGGTGACATAAATGTCTTGATCAAAAACAGTTCATTACACATTACAGAATCCAACAATATGGGAAACCTCACAAAGCATGGAAAGAAGCAGTGGGGTAAGCAAAAGATGTGTTTATTCACACACACACACACACACACACACGCACAAACAGTTCCAACACATTTTGGACCACATGTAGGTCCTTCTTCAGGGAAATCTATAGAACAATGTACAAAATTTATATTATAGGCTTTAAATAATCCCCTGTATTTAAAAAAAATAAGTATACTCAACGTCATTGCAACAATAGTAATGGGATTATTTATCAAAACTAAAAAAATGTGATGAAGGTGAGACTCAAAGTTCCAAACTCTGCATAACCGTAACATAAATTAAATGAGAATGTATCTCAGGAATAAACACATTTAGGGAGCAATCCTATGGCCACTAGTCAGTGACTAGACAGTCATAGGATATGTGGTTTTCTGGGAACTGACCTTGGAGCCCATGCTCCAAGGTTGGTTCCTAGAGAAATGACCTTCCCCCCTGCCTTCTGCACTGCCTGCGCCTCCCCCCCATTCTGCGCTACGCTGCCTACTGAGTTTGACCAAATTAGATCATGCTTGCTCTTCCAGTTCCAGTATAGTGGACAAGGGAGAAGCCAAGCTGATGTAAGCAAATTCTGATTGTAAACATCTAAATTTTAGAGCAGCATTGCAAGGTTGAAAGACTCATTGAGGCCAAAGGGAATAATTGTATTTAAGCTGAAATTCTACCTGGCTTCCATTTTCCAAAAGAATCTTGTCTGTCTGTTTATAACTCATCCCTTTTGTCCAGAAAGAAATATCTCTTATTGTATGGAATTGATCTTCCCAATGTTGTACTAATATTGCTCCGAGCTTTTCGTGTTTAATATTATTAATAGGTTCTCCAGTTCTGATGTTGAGATTTCTTGTAGTTTTACCTATATACAATTTGTTGCAAGGACAAAGTATAGCTTATACTACAAATTATTCTATAAATTTTCTTGAAGAAGGGCCTACATGTAGTCCAAAATGCATTGACATTAGGGGATATGGGAATAAAACACCTCTTTTGCATACCCCATTGCTTTTCAATTTTGGCATCCATTACACATAACAGAGACAATTAATTCCTTTTTATGGGTATTTTTCCTATTTCTGTTTCTGCCATGAGAGCTGGATTTGCAATTATACATTATTTGCATTGCTATGAAATAGATTGACTCTATATTTGTGCAAATTATTGCTCTTCACACACACACACACACACACAGAAGTCCCTGGAGTTTGGGAAAAACCTGTGGCTTGGCCCACAAAGGCAAACCAAGTTGGGCATACCATGGAACTCCATCAAGCAAAAAGAGAAATGGATTTCCCAATGATGGACATCCCTAGTTCTGGCCACAGAACACTCCAGAGGTAGAGGGCTTGTGTAAAGTCCCCAAACAGGCTATTTTGAGGGGCAGGGGCAGGCGGCTTTGGATTCATTGCTCCTCTGATCCCATGAGAGGCCTTAGGGTCGGATATGCCAGCCTGGAGCTGCTGCAGAAAAATTCCCAACAACTAAAAAGCAGGGATGGGAAAATGAGTGATATAACTGAGGCTTGTCAAAGTTCTCCACTTTCTAGCTCAATGCTCGTTTTGCCTCATTCTCACTCCTGAATGTGAGCATCTTTTTCTTTTCTTTTCTTTTTCAAACAGGAGAAGGGTACATTTTTCCAAGTGTGCACCCAAATGGGCACTTCACTCCCCCCATTGATGAAAGCATGAAAATTTATCATTTTTGAAAAATGCACATTTTAAACACAAGCTCAAGAATGTGAGAGCTTTTCTTGAAAAATGCATTCATGTTCGGGCTTGCAAGAGAGGCATTTCCATCTGTTTTTCCAACAGCAATGACATTCTGAAACACACCCACTAAAATGTGCTGAAGGGCTGTCTCCTGTGTTGCCCCCCAAATAGGGAATGCTCTCCCTCAAGAACTACGCTTGGCCTCCACTATCTTGGCCTTTAGAAGGCATGTGAGGTCTCATCTTTTCAGTTGGGCCTTTCAAAATGTGTAGCTTTAATGTTTAATGTTTTCACTGTATTGATGCTTTGCTTTTTCATTATTTAAGGTTTTATTGTTGTATGCAACCTCAATGGCTTTTTAGCAGGTGGCAATGTCAATAATAAAATAAATACATACATAGTGCAGAACTGATATAGTTAAACCAGTACACTCTAATGTTTATGCACAAGTCATATACACAAGCATGCATGTGTGTGTGTGTATCAGTCATAGATGTGTGTATATATATATTTTACAATCATATGTAACTAACATGGAATGAAATCCGAATATACAATGTCTGAAGGCTAATGTCTTGCCTGTCCAGGCGAGACAGAGCTGATCATTGAGAAGGGTCCTAATTCAGGTACTGGGGTATGTCAACCAGTTCTGGATGGGGTTGCACTCCCCCTGAAGAAGCAAGTTTGTAGCTTGGGGGTGCTTCTTGACCCAACCCTGCTCCTGGCACTCCAGGTGGAGGCAACAGTGAGACGTGCCTGTTATCAACTTCGGCTGACACGCCCATTCCTGGAACATGTGGACTTGGTAACGGCGGTGCACGTGCTCGTAACCTCTAGGCTTGATTTGTGTAATGCGCTGTACTTGGGGCTGCCTTTATATTTAGTTCGGAAACTTCAACTGGTACAAAATATGGCAGCCAGGTTGCTCTCTGGGACATCCCGTAGAGACCATATTACACCGGTTTTAAAATCTTTACACTGGCTGCCAATTAATTTCCGAGCAAAATATAAAGTGCTGGTTCTTACCTTTAAGGCCTTACATGGTCTAGGTCCAAGGTACCTTAGGGAGCGCCTTCTCCCCTATGTCCCAGTCCGCCACCTAAGGTCCTCTGAGGGCTCTCTGCTGTCAATCAATCTAATGTCAGATTGGCAGCCACTCTCAAGAGGACCTTTTCCTTGGCCGCCCCTCAGTTGTGGAATGACCTGCCAGTTGAAATGTGCCTGCTGACCTCGTTGAAGGGTTTTAAGCAGGCATTAAAGACACTATTATTCTGGCAGGCCTTCCCTTTTTAGAATTCTTGATCCTTTTGCTGACTTTTTATACTGTTTTAAGCAGTGTTGTTTTAAGCTGTGTTTTATTGTTGGGGTATTTTTTAAAAAAATGATTTTAGTTCAAAGTTGTTTTTAGCTTTATGTTGTATATATATATTGTCCATATGCTTTTATGTAAATGGTTTTGAACTTTGTATACTGTATTTTAATGTTGTAACTTTTGTAAACCGCCCAGAGAGCTTCGGCTATGGGGTGGTATAAAAATGTAATAAATTAATTACATTAACAGTAAGAATAACAATAACAGACAGGCAACCCCAACAAGAGATTCAAGAACTGAAGAATGCATGTATGATGTTGGAATAGATGCATACAGTATTTTTAAGGACATACCCCATTGACACAGAAAACAGAACCAAGTTCTGGAGGGAAGGTGTAAATTTTCCTTCTCAGCCACAACTCTGTGAAAATCAGAGTCCCTGTGCAGCAGTTAACAATTTTTTTAAAAAAAAATTACATACAGTACCAAGGCATTGCTTTGAAGAGTCACATAGAACAAGCAACTGCATTCTTCATTCATTGCCGGAGAAGTGAAGGCTGTCAGGAATCCACAGTTCCATTCACTGTAATTTCTGTGTGGGAGATAATGAATCTTGATTTATGATGCACTAGTGGAGCACTTATTGATGGGGGCTGCTGATTAGCAAGAGATACTGAAAAAGGATACTGGAGAAAGAATAGTTTGAGAAATTGACACAATTAACTATAACAGCTCCTTGGAGCTATTGTGGTATGTGTCAGTCTATAATTAGAGGATTTAAAAAATACATTATTCATTCCAGTCTCTAATGATTCTGTCATGAGCAAGGCCCCTGCAAAATGTCTCTTAAGTTAAAATTGTAGAAGAGCTTCTTTCTGATAAAATATACCAACAAAATATTATTAGTACATAATTTAAGCCCGCCTTTACTTGGCAATCTTGTGGGGTAGTGTAAAATGAATTCATTGAAATAGGTATCATGTGCTAAAGAACAGTTTTCCAAACTCTTCCACAGGGGCATCTGGGGCTCTCCAGAAGGTGTTGTACTGCAATTTCCATCACCGCTTACCACTGGCTAGGGCTGAAGGGAGTTGCAGTCCAACAGTTTCTTGAGGTCCACAAGTTGCCCACCCCTGCTCTACCACTTCTTCTTTCCTACTCCTACATTGGGAATAAAGAGACTTCCTAATGTAGAGGTTGATCCCTTCCCATCAGAATCAAAGTACCACCTCCAGCTAGATGAAGATGATCGTGTGCAGGGATGGCGGAGAATTTCTCCACGAATCTTCGGGAGGCTGAGTGCTGACGCATTTGGCCCCCCAAAAGTGTTGGGGAAATTCTCCGCTGGCCCCCCGCCCCCCCCCCCGGGATGGGACTTACCTTCGGCGAATGTCCCTCTCGGCGGCGGGTCCCGGCGGCGTTTCGGCAGGGGCAGGGACGGCGGCCGGTCTCCCGACCGGCTGCCGCTGCCGCCATTACAAAATAAAAAAGTACAGTAAACACACACACACACACACACACACACATGATAGGCTATGTGACGATTTACGTAGCCTATCATGGCTAGATTTCCAAAGTCAGCCGTGATAGACTACGTAAATCGTCACGTAGCCTATCACGGGTGACTTTGGAAACAAAACAAAAAAAAGCGTGTACACAAATGGCGGCGCCCCATGGGCGCCGCCATTTGTGTTCCTTATTTGGACAGGGGTAGTCTACGTAAAGATTTACGTAGACTACGGCGAAAATAAGGGAACGCTATTTGTGTTGCCCTTATTTTCGCCGTAGTCTACATAAATCTTTACGTAGACTAGACGTGCCAAAATAAGGAACTCAAATGGCAGCGCCCATGGGGCGCCGCCATTTGCGTACGCGCTTTCCCCCCCCCAAAGTCACCCATGATAGGCTACGTGACAATTTACATAGCCTATCACGGCTGACTTTGGAAATCTAGCCGTGATAGGCTACGCAAATCGTTACGTAGCCTATCACGGGTGTGTGTGTTGTTGTTTTTACTTTTTTTTTCGCGGCCAGGGAGACGGGGCGCTCCTCCCCAGCCTGAATTTCGCAGGCAAGGGATGGGGCGCCTCCCCCCCGGCCTGAATTTCGGCCGGGCGAGGCAGGGCGCCTCCCCCCTCGCCTGAACTTCGGGGGGAGAACCGAAGCGCCTCCCCGCCACCGCGAAGCAAGCTGCAGGACAAGGTAAGTCCCTTTCGTCCATGTCATCTTCACAAATGCAAATGAGGAATCAGCTTTAAAAGCTGCATTTCATTTCTTTCCTGTCAGCCACTAGAATCTTTTTCAGAGCCCATGGTCAGTACTAACAGAGCCTTGCATTTCATGCCTTAACTGGGATATTTATTTATTTCCTTGGCATTTGAAAGGTAAAAGAGGAGAATTATTCTGCTATATGCGAAGAATTACTCTTCAATATTATTCATCACATATTTGCTTTCTGCAGACAAACACTCTTGGTTAAAGTGTGTGGCTTCCAAACACCTTTGAAGCTGTAGAAGGGAGAAGAAATTCCCAGATGAATAGTCAGCACAACCAGATATTGATACTGTCCACTGGATCTATCTAGCACATTTCAATAATGAGATCTTAAAATAGAAATCAATGATTCTGTGGTTTCTTCTGCATGTGTGTGGAGTAGGGATGTTGCAGGCACCCGACTGGGTCTGGGAGTCCATCAGGCCCCCTCCACCCACAACCCCCAGACAGTGCCCACTAAGGCACTGCCCTCGCTTACCCCCCGCTCATGCCCACTCGTGCCCGCTCATGCCCCGAGACTCACCATGATCCCATGTGGTGATCACCTGCCATTTTCCCACCTTTGTTTTCTGTGTAAAAAAGGAAGTTAAAAATGCACATATTTAAATATGTGCAGTTTGGGGACAGGAAAGCTTGATATGTGCAATATTAGAGGTATAATGCCTCTAATATTGTGCATATTAAGCTTTCCCAGCCCCAAACTGTGCATATTTAAATATGCACATTTTTAAATGTCCTTTTTTAACACAGAAAACAAAGGTGGGAAAATTGCGGGCACTCACCAACCTTGTGGGCAGCCCAAGGGCAGGTCTGGGGGGGAGGGTCAAATGGAGACGGCACTTCAGCGGGCACCCAGAGAACCTGAGCTGGGGTGGGTTCTCACATCCTTAGTGTGGAGTCATTCTCTGGTTTTTGTTTTTGTTTTCCTTAATAATTCTATATTAGTTTTTAATTTCATATCACAAAATAACAATGAATCAACAGTGATTGTTAGTCCGTGTCTTTGTACTAATTAAACATGAATAAACATTCCCAAATCCAGCACGTATGCTAACCCCGTAATTTCCCTTTCTCACCTCCTCCCCATACGCTGTATGGACTGAGAGATCTAGGCAGTTGTTTCTTGTTGTGTCTAGCACACCTCAATGGTTTTGGGCCAATTGGATTGTAATTATTTTTCTATCTATCTATCTATCTATCTATCTATCTATCTATCTATCTATTATCATCATCATCATCATCTGTCTACTAGGGATGTATGAATCCCTTACCTGGCTCCGCGTCGGGGCATCTGTGGTGGTGGGGAGGCACTCCATCCCTCCCCCCGGAATTCTCCCTGGCCAGCTCCACTCCATGGCAGCTCTGCAGAGCCGCTGGCCAGGGCCAGCCGCAGCCGGAGTTCCGGCCACGGCCAGGCTGCTGCAGCCACAAATGGCGGCCACAAATTTGCGCCCCTGCTCTTTGCCGTGATAGGCTATGTAAGTATTTAAGTATTTACGTAGCCTATCAGGGTAAAGGCAGCCATGCAAATGGCAGCTGCTACTCCATTTGTGTGGCTGCCTTTACCATGATAGGCTAGGTAAATACTTAAGTAGCCTATCACGGCAAAGAGCAGGGGCACAAATGGCTTAGCGGCCGCCATTTGCGCCCCTGCTCTTTGCCGTGATAGGCTATGTAAATACTTACATAGCCTCTCATGACTGCAAGGATGCAAATGGCAGCTGCAGCAGCCCAGCCGGGAGACCAGCCGGAGCCGCCACCACCACCACCGTCGAAGCTGCCGCCGCTGCTGCCACATCTTCCCCAGGTAAGTTCTGTCCAGGGGGGATTCTGCAGAGTGGCAGGGGGCAGGAGGCCATTCCACCACGGATTCCAGGGGGCCAGATTCTAAAGAATCCGGCCTCACTGGAATCCATGGCAGAATTCTCTGACATCCCTACTGTCTACACCATTGAAGTGCAGGGCATTTTACACAGTAAGATAGCCCCAATAAGACAGGAACTGCCCCAAGGAAGCCTAGATTCAAATTTTCACAGTGTGTGTTGTGGGGGGGGAGCACCAATAGTGGGAAAAGACAGGAAATTATTATTATTATTATTATTATTATTATTATTATATTTATACCCTGCCTTTTTCCCAATACTGGCACACAAGGCGGCTTACAAAAATTAAAACATATACAATTAAAACATATGAAAATATACAAAAGTTAAAATATAAATTAAACAACAATATAATTAAAATTATATTAAAACAGCATTTTAAAACAGCATTTTAGTAGCTTTCCCTCAGGTTCCAACTATGTCCCAAAGGCCTGCTGGAGCAAGAATAGTTTAGTGTGCCCCTGGAAACACATCAAGGAGGAAGCCATCCTAGCCTCCCTCGGAAGGGTGTTCCGCAGCTGTGGGGCAGCCACCGAGAAGGCCTTCTCCCAGGTTCTCACCAAATGTACCAGTGACAGTGGTGGGACTGAGAGAATGGCCTCCCCAGAAGATCTCAGAACACGGGCAGATTCATAAGGGAGGATACAGTCTTTCAGATAACCTGGACCAGAGCCATATAGGGCTTTATACGTCATAGCCAGCACTTTGAATTGTGCCCGGAAACAGACTGGAAGCCAGTGATGCTGTTTTAACAAGGGACCAGCCCCAGTCAACAGTCTGGCAGAAGCTCTTTGAACCAGCTGTAGTTTCTGAACACTCTTCATAGGCAGCCCCATGTAGAGCACATTGCAGTAATCCAAATGGGATGTAACTAAGGCATGTGTCACCATGGCCAGATCAGACATCTCCAGGAACGGGCACAGTTGGCGCACTAGTTCTAACTGTGCAAAAGCATTCCTGGCCACTGCTGAAACCTGAGCATCCAGGCTTAGGGCTGAATCCAGGAGTGCCCCCAAACTGCAAACCTGAGTCTTCAGGGGCAGTGTAACCCCATCCAACAGAGGCTGAATCCCTATTCCCTGATCTGCCTTTTGACTGACCTCTGTTTCGTCTGGATAAGTTTCAATTTGTTCTCCCTCATCCAGTCCATTACTGATGCCAAACACCGGTTAAGGACAGAAACAGCTTTCTTGGAATCTGGTGGAAAGGAGTAGTAGAGCTGGATGTCATCAGCATATTGGTGGCACTGAACTCCAAAACTCCAGACAACCTCTCCCAGTGGTTTCATGTAGATATTAAATAGCATGGGGGACAGAACAGAAACCTGAGGGACCCCGCAAGCTAACAGCCACAGAGTTGAACAGGCGTCCCCCAACACCACCTTCTGAGTTCACCCCGCTAGGAAGGAATGGAGCCACTGTAAAACAGTACCCCCAAGTCCCATCCCAGCGAGGCATCCCAGAAGAATACCATGGTGTCGAATGCCACTGAGAGGTCCAGCAGAACTATTTTTTTATTATTATTATTTCATTTCTCTACCGGCCAATAGCCGAAGCTCTCTAACAGGGGCACACTCCCCCTGTCCAGTTCTCAGCGTAGGTAATCCACCAAGGCAACCAAAACTGTCTCCATCCCTTACCCAGGCCTGAAACCAGATGGAAAATTGGAAATGGATCAAGATAATCCATTTCATCCAGGAACCCCTGGAGCTGGGAGGTCACCACACACTCTAATACCTTGCCCCAAAATGGTACGTTAGAGACTGGGCGATAGTTATCTAGTATGGTGGAATTCAGGGAAGGCTTCTTCAACAGAGGTCTCACAACTGCCTCTTTTAAGCATAATGGAACAGTACCTTGTTCCAAAGAGGCATTAACCACTCCCGTTATCCACTCAGGCAGTCCTCCTCTGGCCTCTTTAATAAGCCAGGAGGGGAAAGGATCCAGCATAAATGTGATGGCTCTCACCGCTCCAAGAGTCCTGTCCATATTAGGGATGTTGGAGAAATCTGCCGCAGATTCAAATGGGGCCAGATTCTTTTGAATTTATTTATTTATTTATTTATTTATTTCATTTCTATACTGCCCAATAGCCGAAGCTCTCTGGGCGGTTCACAAAAATTAAAACCAAACAACACACAATAAAACAATTTAAAATATATAGAACATTAAAACCACAATATAACAATACAACCACAATAAAACCGGCCTCAGGAATCCACAGCAGATCGGCACCACTTATCTCCGCTCCAGGAGGATTGGAGGCAGAACGGCACTCGGCTGCTTCTTGCTGGCCAGAGCCGTTCACCTCCTCCTTGTTGATTGCCATTTTTTTCTTTTTCTTTTTTAAGGGCAATTGGCAGGATGTGCCCATAGACTTATATGCAAATAGAGCCATGAATCTTGTGTCCATAGACTTATATGCAAGATTCATGGCTCTGTTTGCATATACGTCTATGGGCACATCCCAATCGCCTTAAAAAAAAAAAAAAGGCAATCAGCAGGGAGGAGGTGAAAAGCTCTGGCTGGCAGGCAGCAAGGTAAGTGGCCCCCAAGCTGGGCTCTCCCCCCAGAATCCTCGTGTAGTGGAGCCTCTCCAGAGGATTCCAGGGGGGAGGAACGGATCACTGCCCCCCCACGGATTCCCCAGCAGGACGGACAGTGGGGAATAGGGGTGCACGAAATTCCCTTACCTGTCCTCAAAGCTTTTCGCGGTGGGGGGGAGGCACTTCGCTGTTCCCCCCGCGAAGTTCAGGCCGGGGGGGGAGGCTTCCCGCCTCGCCCGGCCGAAATTCAGGCCGGGGAGGAGGTGCCTCGCCTCGCCCGGCCGCGAACTAAAAAGTTTTTTAAAAAAAACGCCGCCGTGATAGGCTACGTGACGATTAACGTAGTCTATCACGGCTAGATCTGCAAAGTCAGCTGTGATAGGCTACGTAAATCGTCACGTAGCCTATCACGGGTGACTTAAAAAAAAAAAGCGCGTACACAAATGGCGGCCCCCATAGGGAGCCGCCATTCGCGTTCCTTATTTGGTCGCTGTAGTCTACGTAAATGTTTATGTAGACTACAGCGACTAAATAAGGAACAGGAATGGCGGCTCCCTATGGGGGCTGCCATTATCCGTACGCGCTTTTTTTTTTTTTAAGTCACCCATGATAGGCTACGTGACGATTTACGTAGCCTATCACGGCTCACTTTGCAAATCTAGCCATGATAGGCTACGTTAATCGTCACATAGCCTATCACGGGGGCGTGTTTTTTTTTTCTTTTATTGGAATGGCGGCGGCAGCAGCTGGTCGAAAGACTGGCTGCCGCTCCCGCCCCGGACGAACAGCCGCCGAACTGCCGGCCGGACCCGCCGCCGGGAGGGACATTCGCCAAAGGTAAGTCCCGTCCCGGGGGGGGGGTGCGGGGGGTGGGGGGGTGCGGAGAATTTCTCCCCAAAACTTGTTCGGGGGGCCGAACACATTGGTGCTCGGCCCCCCGAAGTTTCGGGGAGAAATTCTCCGCCAACCCTAGTGGGGAATCCGTATATCTCTAGTCCACATCCTCAGGCTGCACAAATTGAAAAGAATCAATCAACACTGAACAAGCAGGAGCCAAAGTGACATCCACAAGATCTGCATCAACTACCGCATCCAAGTCAAAATGGATCCGAACTATTTTATCTGCAAAGTGCTGAGCATAGTGAGGATGAACATACACACGCGCGCATGCACGCACACACACGGGTGAATCTATTTGTCTTGGCTTTTACAACTTTTGAGCTTATTGAAGTTCATTCTATTCCCTTTCTGCATGAGTTCATGATTATTTGGGGAAAAGGTTACACTAAAAAGTGCTTCTTTTCAAGAAGCTCAAAAATACACACTTCTGTATGCATTTCCCGGTTGTATGCATTGTTGCATGCATTCTCCCCCACTGTATGCATTTTTTGTATGCATGTGTTTTCCCATTGTATCATTAGGAGAAATACATACAAAAATGCATACATTAGGCAGGCACTACATAGGTGTTCAGCAGAATGCAAAATCCAGGTCAATTTGTTTTTTAATCTGTCATTTTTCACATCCTATTTTTCCATAGTCATTTATCTATAGAACAAATATGTCAGAAAAAATACTAAAGAAAAAATTGTATTCACCCATTTTCAAAGGGGACAAATGCAAAGATTAATTACATTGAGAAGCATGACTGCAAAATCACAAGTAACTTTGAGTGGTTTTGGCTGTTTCTTTAAAAAGTCTATTTTGTATTATAGGTTTTTGCAGTTTTCTGGACGAGCAAAAGAACAAATCATCTTGTTCTTACATAGAACTGTTCTCTTATAATATATGAGGTGTCTTAACAGCATGTCTGTAAAGCATCCATATCAAAGTGTAAAGCACTGCAAAATTATAATTCCTAGTGTGCCAAATCAAGAGAGAGATAAATATCACTTTTTATTAAGGATCATTACATGAAACACATTTGTCATGTTAGGAATAATTTAGATTTTAAGAAAGAAAGAAAGAAAGAAAGAGCAGAGTCCTTAGTTATACAACATTTGACAGTTCCTGGTGTCTTTTGCAAGATCAACAGACATGACAATATGCAGCAAAGAAACTACTTGGCAAGCCACCAAACAGAATCTTGTTGAAAGGAACAGAAACATCACAAAGATAATCTCTGATTTAGATTTTGACAGGTTGGCATATCAGCATTCTCCACTGTAGGAGCTTTTATTTTGCTGACTTCAGCATAGGAGCACTGGAAATTGGGGCATGTATAGACATTGCAACATGGTGTCCTTTCCAGGATCTTAGAACAATAACTCAGTAAGTATGATGCTCTGTCCGTCTTTTCTAAGGCTTTATGCTAGAAGAGGCTAGCTAATATAGCAAGGACATGTCTTGTACAATCAGATTGGCTTTGTAGCATTAAATAGGTTGTGGAATTGGTGAAAATACTATAAGCAGCTGAAGGGAAGGAAGATTTAGCAGTACAACAAGTTTGCTAGTGACTCAATTAGGGATGTATAAGAATTTCATTTTTGCTCACAAATCTTGTCAGTTCAAAGCCTTGAGCTTCGAGTGCGAGCACAAGCCTGGAGAAAATGTTCGCAAATAGCTGGGCATGTCCTCACATTTGATTTGTGCAACTTTCCCAGTTTGATTTTGCACAAATTTCCTAATTTGCACAAATTTCCTGTATAGACCGAATCAGCCCCACTTTAGTCTATGGAGGAAAGTTGCGCAGATTAGGACATTTGCAAAATTTGGGGGAATTTGTGCAAATTTCATGGTTGGTTCCTGCTCCATTGTGGAATTCCCCCATTCATTCACAGCAAGCAGTGATCATAAATGCAAACAGAAATTGGGCATGAGATGATGAGCAGCAAGACAATGTTCAAGGAATCCTCAAACATCGCTTGTTGTCTATCCCTAGATTCAATCACATTCAGAATGCAAGGCTTACTCATCTAACCCCATAAACTTCTCGGAACAACACTGGGACCCTCTATTGAGGAATTCCATAAATGTGTTCCATGAACGCATGAGGGGTGAGGACTAGCATGCCCGATCCACCACCACCTTCTCCGTCCTGGTGGCCCTCTTTGGAGGATCTCCTGAAAAACAGGGTTCTACATTGTGCTGGGAGCCAACACAGATGCAGAAGGCTCTCCACTGCAGAAGTTCACCCTCAGCATGTGGAGGGTGATGAGGACAGCAGTGAAGAGGATGAAGCAATCATGCTCATCCCCACTCTATCCTGCACAGAATGCTGGAATAGGATTAGGATTATTCCTTATCTGAAAAGGGTACTGATCCTTTCATATCTGTGTGAGAAGGGGTGTTTTCTGGTTGGTGAAACATTTCTGCTTACATGGCTGTAATGATGGGAGAGGCCATACTTTGTAGGAAATCACCATAGAGCAGGAGTTGTCAAATGCCACACACTGTTGGATGTCAGAATGCATAAATAGAGCCACTACAACTAGGGATGTCACAAGCACCCAGGCAGGTCTAGAAGCCTGGCAGACTCCCCTCTATTCTCCCATCTGGGCTCTGCTCTCCGAGCCCTGGGGCACTGATGAACCCAGTCGCCAAGTGTCCTTGGGCTCGACGAGAGTCTAGGAGCAGCCTGCCCTCACTGAGAGCTGCTGCCTGTCTCAAGCTTTTATGGGCTCCTTGCAAGGAAGAAACCCATGAAGGCTTGACACAGGGAAGGCAGGACTCACCCTCCAACCATGCACCCTCCCCTCCTTGCAAGGAAGGGAGAAAGTGCAGTTGGTGGGTGACTCCTGCCCTTGTGCCCGTCAGGCCTACATGGTCTCCTTCCATGCAAGGAAGGAGGCTGTGTGGGCTTGAGAGATGGCTGGTGCCTCTCGGCAATCACTCGTTCTTCCCTCCTTACAAGGAGGGCAGAATGGCCAGTTGGCGGGCAACAACAGGGACTCCAGCTGGCTCGCTATGAAGGTGGGCAGCCACGCAGCTTTGTGGGGTGCTCTTCGAGCCATCTAGAAGCTCATGTGGTGCCGCGAGCTGGGGAGGGCAGTGACAGCAGCTCAATGAGCACCTCGGGACATTGGGCATGGGTGAGTTTGTCCATCCCTAACTACATCTAAAGAAATATGTTGGCCGATATGGTGTCAATCTTATCCAGGCTTTTGCTGATTTAAAATATTTGGAGTAATGACCATGAGACAAATTCTTATGCTTGAAAAAGAAATAAGAAGTTTGCTCCTTCATGTACATTCTACCTATTTTATTTTAACTCCAGCCAGGACAGTACCAATTGAATTTTTTTAAGTGGACTTAACAGTCTTAAGGCGTGAATTTATGTCCACTTTTCTTCTAGAGTGATCAAATATAAGATGCTTGAAATGAAATGAAGAACTTGGGGATTTTGTACATTCTTGTACATTGTTACATAACAGTTCACAATGAACCTGAACAAGATATCGTACTTTATCCCTTGCTGAGTATATATTCAAGAGAAAGAAGAAAATGTTAGGATGTACCTTGATTGCTGTGAGAGACAAACTGCTCATTTTAGACTGAAACCAGAAGACTTAATAAGTTTCAATTTTATTTTCTAAATGCTTCATTAATGTTATTCACTCAAGCACCATGATGATTTTGTAAATGATGCATAAATAATAGCCCAGGAAGTCATTCTTGAAGCCAAGAAAAGATTGTGACATATTTTTGTACAGGAATTGCCTCCAAATGTTATTTGGTCATATTCTATGGCCCTTAAAATATTATTGATGACTGCTGGGAAATGTTCTTTTAGGGTCAGCGTTATGTCATGCTTCACTATACAAGCCTCTGCTAATAAATACAAACTTTTCTGCATTAAGTTCTAACATATTGGCTGTGTCTCATGTTATTTCATATTGCAGGCGTTTGCATCTTTTACCCAATCACAAGGTATGCAAAAATTGAGTGAATGTATTGGTCCCATGTTATCAAATATTGTATCCAATATTTTCTTCTTTACTAGAAGAAAAGGGTCATAATTTGTATCTGTTTGTTAAAAACTAAACAAGATAGATTTCACAATTACAGCCTCATCCTGTGGCCAAACTATGATCGATGATGTGGTGCTTCTGCTTGTAACTGCACAAGGTAGTCAGCATCCTATGCTTAAGAAGCAGCTAATGTTGTACACCTACAACATTAAATAAAGCATTAGTCGTAGGGTCTGAGACATATCCACTATTGAGTTTTTGCTGTGCAAGGTGTCATGGAAGAGCTCTAAGCTGGATGTCAAAGCTTTGAGGACAGATGTCCCCAGGAAACAGGTTACCTCTGAGGACCCCAGAACTACCCAAGATGGACCTGGGCCCTCAGGGGTGAGACCTTCATATATTGCACCTTAAGAGGCAGAGAGGGATGCCAAGCCACCACCTAGCCCCCAAGAACATGAGTGCTTTAAGATTCAGGCTAGGATGGTAGCCAGGTGAGGAAGTGCCCACTTGCTGAACAGGATTTATGAGGAGGGCTGCTTACACAAGCCTTTCATGTAGTACAGCTGTGTCCTGGGTGGGGCTCTGGAAGCTCCAGCATATAAACTTTCAGTGAAGGGTTACTGACTGCTGGAACCACATCTTGCTTCAACTTCTAGTGCCTTGGATCTTTATTTTTATGGCCTGGCTTCATGGCTGGTTCTCTGTGCTACTGACTATTGGGCTCTTGCTTGACTCTGCTTGGATCTCTTCCTCTTGCCTGGTAATACTGTGTTTGACCATTGCCTGTTTACTGACTAGTCCTGCCTTGAACTGCTCTCTTGCTGGATTGTTACCACTTCTCTGGACCTTTTTAGCTGTTTACTGACTTGCTGTTGGATTTTCCCCTTAATTTGCCTTATTGCTGAGTCTGATCCAGCTGGATGCTGGGTGCCTTAAGTTCTTACGAAGAAAAGTGAGCTAAAATGGTTTAAACAAACTGCAGTTAGGCAACCCTTCTGACAGTCTCAGTGCTGTGCACAGAATAGCAATATCAAAGTTGTGTTTGAATCTCAGTATTGAAGTTATGTTGCTTGCAAGCCTAATCTTGCTCCCTCCTTCCTATCAAAGTGGTGATGACTAGATGGGCCACACCGCTATGTTTTCAATTCTGACTATACCACATACTGGCAGAGTACTGCAACATACTGTTGAATTTTCAATGGTTTCAGAAGGTGGTTCCATTTCATCTTCTCATTTCAAATCTCTATCCATATTTAAAACATTAATTACAGTTCAGAACTGACGTAGATTTAATAGGCCTAATGCTGTCAAAATAACAGTTCTTAATTCAAAAATTCAAGTCTAAAGACAAAGGTTAGATAACAATCTTTAAGAGACAGGTCAAAGCCAGCCTCTTGATATAAGGCTATAGAGCGGCAGCATAGAATGCTGCATCTGGAATTGGGATTTCCCACACCTGCTCCTCCCATGGACAGCTCCATGGTGGCTCCCTCTCCCAAGGTTGGTGTTATGACTTTGGAAGGGGAGGAAATTAGCATTTTGGGATGGTAGTTCAGGCAGGAGGTTGATCCACAAGCCTCTTAGTTCCCATCCCTGCTTATAGCCAGGTAAGTGAACTAGATGGGCTCTAGAGGCCTGCCTAGCATGATAGAAAAGTAGGGGACAGAAGTGTAAAATGCAAAACCCCCTGCTGCTGCTCCCAACCTACCTGGAACTTGTGAGCAGAGATTAGGATAGATGGAGGACCCTGAGATTGGAGCCCTCCATCTAGCAAATGTCAGTCCTGTAGAATTGTGCCCTGATGACTTCAGAAGGGGACAGTCAAGTAACCAAGCTGTGTAGCGAAGTAGGCTATGGGGAGGCTATAGCAAAATATAGACCGAAATATCTGGAGGGACCCAACTCCTGTTTTCCCTGACCATTGGAAACGCTGGCTGGGCTGATGAAAATTGTAGCCCAAAACATCTGAAGGGCCCTCGTTGGGGAAGGCTGCTATATCACATGGGAAATCGTGCAAAATTATGTGCAATTTATTTTAGGTAGTGAAAATTGTGAAGCAATGCTTGCCAATTCTGTTTCCTTCCTCCATGTGACCATGCCATTTCCTGTGCTGTTCCAGAAGTGTCCCCCAGCCCCTCTCCAGAACAGATGTTCAGGGGAAGCAAAATGCTCTTTCCAATAATGGAACATTCATGGGAGCTTTGGATCCCATCCTTTTCCTTCTGTTTTTATTTCCCTTTCCCTTGTTTTCCTCTCTGCTAATATAGCCAGTGCAGCAACTCTGCTAAATGAAATTCTCTAGACTTGTTATTAGTAGTTGGTCCCCATGCATGGGTCAGTTCAGCTGTCTGGCTATGCCATGTAAATGATGGATATCTCCCCAACTCACAATATATTGAACAGTCACTCCAGGTTCAGGAGGCTGAAGCTCATCAGACTCTCATAAATTGGTTTCTTCAATGGCCTGCAAATTCCTGCCATGCCTTAATGTGTGAAGTAGCCCTAAGTGTGGCTTTACACCTTTATAATAAAGACCTAGGCAATTTGAAGCAATTGCATTCTGATATTGCAGCCGTGTTAAAAAGGCGAAAATTTACACTGTTACCTCAGCAAAATTACTAATGGCACTGAATACAATATTTCTTTGTGTCAGCCAAAGTCAATGTCATAATAACAAAATGAACCTGAGGCATTATGAATGTGTGAAGACAGGGAGTGCTCCAGTCATACCCCCCTGCCTGCCCCAGTCAACACATTTGTGGAGGGTGACTGTCTGAAGAGGAGAGCCTCCTGTATCTGTGGAAGCTCTTCATGTGAGCCAAGATGCTGGAAAATCTACATTCTGGCTCATGTGGAGCATGTAGCTGAGGCTTGTATGCATCATGCATGCTCATGTATGAGCGTAGCTCAATTTTGATTGGGACCATGGCTCTTTGGGAGAATAGACTTAACCCTTTCTCCCCCACTACCCATTCCCCCTCTCAAAAAAAAATATTTCCACACATGCTGGGAAGATTTTAAAAGAACTAGAGTTTCCATTGGAGTCAATGGAGGCTCTCTTTTTTCTTTTCTTTTTTTTAGAAAAGAGCCCCACCCCACCTGCATGTGGGGGTAGGGGATTTCAGAAAAAAATAGGTGAGGAAAGGTTTAACCCTCCCCTTCTGGAGCACCATTGTCCCAATCTATTTGGGGCATCATGCACTTACACAACAGTAAAAAGCAGGACAAGCTTCAGCTGTCTGCTATGTGGTTGGTGTAATGTGTAGTTCAGCCCTCCCTTAAAGTGCAATTGGATGTGTGTTTAGAAAGGAAAAAGTCCTACAATTCCTAGTAGTCCCCTGGCTGGGGAATGCTGGGAGTTGTAAGACTTCTTTCTGTTTAAGGGTGCAATCCTATGCATGTTTAATATTGCTTACAAATACAATTATGTGTTAATATTTATATGAATCAGAACATTTAAGTACAAGGGTATAATAAATCAGTCAGCTTTGTAATCCTGGGATAGGTTTCTGGTTTTGATTATGTATTCTATATATTAAAAGGTCCTGAATTACATTTGGATATAAATTAGGGGTATAAATCTTTGATGTTATTTGCTTGTTCTGGTTTCCCTCAAGACATCTTCCAGAAGTGCATAGTTAACATGATTAACTCTTATTTTTTGAATTTTGTTGCATTTTTGAATAAGTAAGCATTCCAGCTTTCAAGAATGTGCCATCACCTGCAGTTTCTGCCTTGTTAGCCCTAAACAGTTTCACCCTCTGCATAGATCCCTGCTGCTAACATGATTAATAATAAAAAGTTTAGTAAGGTGAGGCTTGAAAGGCCATGTTATAGCATGGCAGGCTAGCAATTTCTTCCAAACAAACAAATACAAATGTATTTACCACAGTTCTCATTCAGAAGTGTAGGTTTAACTTTAAAGGCAACAATTGTAATCTAAATGTTGATGTCATGTTGGGAGAGAGGAATCAGAGAAGAGGTGTTTAATCTTCTCCTGAATGATGCACTTATCAGTGGCTTTTCTGAGGCAGTTCAAACTGGTAGCAGCAACTATTTTTGTGTGGTATAAATATTAACCCAAAGATTTCTGCCTTATACTGTGCTATGATAGCAAATGTAAGGAGGTTTCAAATGTTAAAGGCTCAAGTTGACATTTTATCTGTACATTTCTTTTATATACAAGCTTCTCTTCCCTTCCCTTCTCAGTGTGATGTTGCCTTGTGATTATGAGATATATGTCTTGTTTTACTGAAAAACCCTGAGGAACAGCCGTAAAATAAACCTTTTAGAGTGACACTTCAGAGCAATAAGAACAATCAATATGCATTATGAGGAAGGAGAATGAAACTATACGGTTAAGACTCATAGGGGCACATGCACTTCTCAGGAGCATGCTTGGGAATGTTGCATCAAATAAAGATTGCATGTTCACTTGAGTTCTTGAAAATCTTGTTTGTTTTTCATTCAATGTCTTCATTCCAATGCATTCTAGTATATTAACTGCAGTTATTACAATAGGCAGTTCTGTTGTAGCTATATGTTTTTATCCAAGGACCTTCTGTTGGAGTGAAATCAATCATTATCTAGAAGGCTAGCATTTTATTTACCTGTAAATAATAAAAAGTCCAGGTTGTGTGAAAGAAGCAGGTATGAAATAACAGTAGAATCATTCCCAGATTGGCTCTCGGCAAGTGTCTGACCTGTGATCAATAACTGACTGAAAAAGAGTTTCAGGAAAATGGTGTTTAAATGTAATAGAAAAGAAAAGAACTATAGCTATAGTCCTAAATCTGCTCTGTGATGAGACTTGCAATGGCTGTTGGTTCTGTGTCAATCTGTCCTTGTATCTTATACCTTTGGGATTTCTCTAGGGCACTACCTGATTAGGCAGTGCCCTTAACTTGTTGGAAAGGCAATTGACTTTGTTCATAGGAGCAATGGGGAGGAATTGCTCACTCTAGATCCAATTGGTATTGGACCTGTTCTTGTTTTGGATTTTTTTTTTTTAACTTCTGGTGTGTGTTCTAACTTCCTTGCAAAGGTTCTTCTCAAGAAATGTGGCTATAATATTAACAGAACCACTCTGTTTCTGGTGTGCCCACTCACAGTCCTGACACTGAAAAGAAGTAATGAAATACACATGATCTTAGATTTGACTACCATTCCTTTGAGTTGTTGTTTTCTGTATAAACCAATGCCAGGATTTGGCATGTCCTTTAGTTCCACCCCCCCACCCACCCCATCTGACCCTGAGATAAAACCCTTGCTTGTTAAAACTGTATATGTATTCAGTGGGCTGCATGTGACTACACATATCCTACATTTAATGAGGTGAAGTTCCAGTAAAGCTGCAAAATATTATATTATATGGTAACGGTTTAGAAAATATTCACAATGTATCTCAAGTGTTTCCATCTAAAGATGCACAGAAGCTAATTGAGTGTAAGAGAACAAACAAAACATTTGATATGATTTGAAAGAAAACAAAACTAAGTGTAAGAGCACCATCTATTGGCCTGTAAAGCATGGCATCTGAAGTGGCCAATCACAGCCAAAGCTGAACATCTGGGAAAGGAAAGGTGACCAAGTTGGAAAGGGGATATAAAACATGGTTTAGTTTGTTTGTTTTTTAAGTGCAGGCTGTCTGGTTATATTTCTTACACACATTCATGCTGGGAGAACAAATGTATTATCTTGCACAACCCAGTAGACAGAGTTCAAGATCAATGTATTCAAAATACAAAGAAGTAAAAGTTATTTTCCAAGTCACTGAATATTCTGGTGGTGATGGTTGTTTTTAATCATAAATAAACTGATTGGAAAATGAAGAGAAATAATAACACACACACAATTATTTGTTACAAGTTATTCACATGATTTGGGGTGGTGTAATGCTTGGTTTCATGTCACTGATATTGCCTAACTAAAACTCAAATCACAAGTCAAATATTTTGGACTAGGTTCAGGCATATGAATAGGGACTACCAAGAGATCTTCATCACAGGTTTTTGCAAGCCCAACCTAAATTATAAATAATTGAACACATCAATATTTATGTGTGCGTGTCTGTGGGCACATGACAGAGAGGGAATGAATTCCACATCTTTTCCTCTCCTGTAGTTAGATCTGATATTAACATGTCAATGAGCCTGTTTTTATAGGTCCCTCCTGCACCCAGATAATATAAAAGCACTTGTCACCACATGGGTGATACATGAAGACGTATATATCACACAGTAATGAAAAGTAATGTGTGAAGTAGGCCTGGGATCCATCTCTTTCCACTGCATGTTGAGTATCTTATCAAAAGGTTTCCAGTACCTTTTATGAGTAATACATTCTCTACCAAAAATTCCTGAGTGGTACCTGCTGCAGGAAAAAACAACAACAAAGAATCTAGTGACCCCATAAAGACTATTTATTGGGCAACCCACCACTGCTAAACATGTATGACTGCTAGTGCAACAGGAAACTAGCAGTTGCTGGTGCAACCCAGGAAACTACCCCAAACGACTACTCCCTTTTGTGAACTCAGCTCATTTGTCCCATTCCAGAAGCGGTAGTTTCAGCTAATTTCTGTTGCAGTAGCCAGCACTAACTTCCTGTTATGCTAGCAACTGTTCCTGCTAGTATAGTGACAGTGTTGGATCCTGCCCAATGGGGTGTGAGTTTTCCTTCAGGTACATGATGTTTTTTTTTCTTATCCTTACACACAGATATATAGGGGAAATGCACATGTTTATTGAGGGGGAAATGTTTGCATGGCCAACTGCATGCAATGCAATAGGTTTACATAACACCCATAGATAAGGGAGGGGAGTTAAATGTTGCATTATGAAGCAGTGCATTGCTCATTATTCTTTTCCTTGGGAAGAATAAACAAGATCAGGAACTCTTCCTGGAAAAGATAAATGGCTTACATAAAGCATTTTCTTCTCTCCCTTTTTTTAAAAATGAAGAATAATACAGTACTAAGTTCTCTGCAGCTTTTAAGAACATTTGGAAGGAGGAGGCGGTGGCGGCCATGGGCTTCACCCTTTACATTTTTTGGTTTCACAGAAGTGACATTGCTATAGGACAAAGAGGGAAAGGAACAAACTGCCCCATCAAATCATATAATTGTGGCTCCATTAAGCCATGCTATTAGTGGCCTGGGAATTGTTTCCCTATGGGAAAGTCCCCGCATTGCTTGGTAAGCACCTAAATACAGAAACCGAGGGCAAAACTAGCCATGTAACCAAATATACAGTAAAAATGACCCCATGGGTCATGAGCTGCATTGAAAATATTTAATTAACTTAGGGGCAATCTACATTACAACTTTGAACTGGTTACAGATCGGTTTATCTAAAGGGATCCTGCAGTTTCATGAGGGTACTGAGAATTTTTTGCTAGGGACCCCTGTCCCCTGCCCAAGTGGCCCCTCTTCCTAGAGCTACAATTCTCAGAATTCCTGTATCTGATAGCCATAATCACTAAAAACAGGTTGGAAACCAGTTTAAAGTTGTAATGTAGATTGCCCCTTATTCAAGCATCATTGAAAGAAAACTGCTAAATGCAATTGTCTTTAAGAAGGAAGCAGAAGCAAACCCTCAAATGAAACACTGATTTAACCCCCCCCCCAAAAAAAGCCCATAGGAAAAACATCTTGGACAATTTGAATCCTTAAAAATCTTGAAATTCTCAGTAAGAAAAGCATTTCATATTCTAACTAGGGATGGGGGAGAATTTCTCCCTGAAACTTTGGGGGGGCAAGTGCCAACGCATTCGGTCCTCCAAAGGTTGTTCGGGGAGAAATTCTCCACCCCCCTGCCCCCCCCGGGATGGGACTTACCTTTGCCGAATGTCCTCCCGGCGGCGGGTCCCGGCAGCGGTTCGGCAGGTCTTGGTTAGGGGCGGGGGTGGCAGCCGCCGCCACCATTACAAGAAAAGTAAAAACAAAACAAAAACGCCCCTGTGATAGGCTACGTTAATCGTTACGTAGCCTATCACAGCTGACTTTGCAGATCTAGCCGTGATAGGCTACGTTAATCGTTACGTAGCCTATCACAGGGGCGTTTTTTTTTTCTTTTGAAGTTCGCAGCCGGGGAGATGGGGCGCTTCTCCCCGGCCTGAATTTCGGCCGGGCGAGGTGGGAACCCTCCCCCCTGGCCTGAATTTCGGCCGAGCGAGGAGGGAAGCCTCGCCCCCGGCCTGAACTTCGGGGGGAGCAGCGAAGCGCCTCCCCCCACCGCGAAGCAAGCTGCGAGACCAGGTAAGTGACTTTCGTGCTTCCCTAATCCTAACCTAATACTTGAGTTCTCTGTTGAACAAGCATGGAATTACAATGGAACATTGTATAGGTCCAAGAGGTTGCCAGCATGGTTAACAAGGAGTGTTAAAAGAGCTATTAGAGAAGAGAGCTTCTTTGAGAAAATGGAGGTCTTGCCCAAGTGAGGAAAACAAAAGGGAGCACAAGCTTGCACAAAGGCGATGCAAGCAGACAATAAGAGATGCAAAGAAGCATTTTGAAGAGCATAACACTAACAATATCAAAGGCAACAATAAAAAATTCTTTAAATATATCAGAAGCAGAGAACCAGCTAGGGAGGCAGTTGGACCATTGGATGACAATGGGGTTAAAGGAGTCCTGAAGAAGGACACGGAGATTGCAGAGAAGCTGAATGAATTCTTTGCATCTGTCTTCACTGCAGAAGATATAGGACAGATACCTGTGCCCAGACTGATGTTTCCACGAAGGGAGTCTGAGGAACTGAGGCAAATAGTGGTGACACTGACAAAAGATGATGTTCTCAATCTTATTAATAAATTGAAAGCAAATAAATTACCGGGCCCAGATGGTATCTATCCTAGAGTTCTCAAAGAACTCAAATGTGAAATTGCTGATCTTCTAACCAAAACATGCAACATGTCCCTAAGAGCAGCCTCTACACCAGAGGACTGGAAGATGGCCAATGTAACACCAATTTTCAAAAAGGAATCCAGGGGGGATCTGGGAAATTACAGGACGGTTAGCTTAACATCTGTTCTGGGTAAATTGGTTGAAGGCATTATTAAATATAAAATTAGTAAGCACATAGAAGGAGAAGCCCTGCTGAAAAAGAATCGACACAGCTTCCACAAAGGTAAGTCCTGTCTCACTAACCTTTTAGAGTTCTTTGAGAGTGTCAATAAACATGTGGATAGGGATGATCTGGTAGACATTGTTTGCTTGGACTTCCAAAAGGCTTTTGACAAAGTGCCTCACCAAAGACTCCTGAGAACTTGGTAATCATGGAATCAGAAGACAGGCCCTCTTATGGATCAGTAACTGGTTAAAGAACAAAAAGCAGAGAGTATGTAAATTCTCCCAATACAGGGAAGTAAATAGTGGGGTCCCACAGGGATCAGTATTAGGACCAATGCTTTTCAACGTGTTCATAAATGATCTGGAATTAGGAGTGAGCAGTGAAGTGGCCAGGTTTGCAGGTTTGCAGTGGCCAAAGTATTTTGGGTGATTAAAACAAAAAGGGATTGTGAAGAGCTTCAAAAGGATCTCTCCAAACTGGGAGAATGGGCATCTCAATGGCAATTGTGGTTCAATGTAAGCAAGTGTAAAGTGATGCATGTTGGGGCAAAAACCCCAACTCCAAGTATATCCTGATGGGATCTGAGCTAGAAGTGACTGACCAGGAAAGAGATCTTGCCTTGGGGTTGTGGTGGACAGCTCAATGAAGATGTCAACCCAGTGTGCAGCTGCTGTAAAAAAGGCAAACTTCATGTTAGGCATAATTAGAAAAGGGATTGAGAATAAAACTGCCAACGTCATACTGCTGTATATATACCCTATACAAATCTATGGCATGACCACACTTGGAATACTGTGTACAGTTCTGGTCACCGCACCTAAAAAAAAGATATTGTAGAGCTGGAAAAGTTGCAGAAAAGGGCAACTAATGATCAAGGGGCTGGAGCATCTCCCCTCTGAGAGAAGGTTACAACAGCTGGGATTGTTTAGCTCAGAAAAAAAGGAGGATAACGTGAGACATGGTAAAGGTGTACAAAATTATGCATGGTGTGGAGAGGGAGACATTTTTCTCCCTCTCTCAAAATACTAGAACCCGGGGTCATCCCATGAAGCTGATTGATGGGAGATTCAGGACAGATAAAAGGAAGTACTTCATCACACAGGACATAATTAAACTATGGACTTCACTACCATAGGAAGTAGTGATGGCCACCAGTTTAGATGGCTTTAAAAGGGGGTTAGACAAATTCCTGCACAAAAAGGCTATCAATGGCTACTAGTCATGATGGCTATATGCTAGGGCTGTGCACCGGCTCAGCCCGAACCCTGAGTTGAAGTGGGCTGCTTTGGGTCACTTTGAGCTAGGGATGTACGAAAGGTACTTACCTTTTGGGGATTATGCTGATGGTGCGGGGGGAGGCGTTCCATCCCTCCCCCCGGAATCCTCGGTTGGGGGGAGGCGCTCCGTTCCTCCCCCCCCCCGGAATCCTGGCCGGACGGCTGTGCTCCACAGCGATTCTGCGGAGCCGCCGGCCGGCTCCACCAGCAGCTGGACATCCGGCTGCTGGCTAGCAGGGATGCAAATGGTGGCAGCCGTAGCCGCCGCCGTTTGCATCCCTGCAGTCAGCTGTGATAGGCTATGTCGTAAATCTTTACGTAGCCTATCACGGCTGATTAAAAAACAAACAAACACACGCATATGCAAATGGTGGCACCCCTGGCCACCGCCATTTGCGTTCCTTATTTTGGCACGTCTTAGTCTACGTAAACATTTACGTAGATTAAGACGGCGAAAATAAGGGGAACGCAATTAGCGTCGCGTCTACGCTATTTGCGTTCCCCTTATTTTTGCCGTTTGTTTGTTTTTAACACGTTTGTTTGTTTTACGTAGCCTATCACGGTGCTTTTTAAAAATCTAGCCGTGATAGGCTACATAGGCTACGTAAAGATTTATCACGTTTTTTTTTTTTAAACCTGGAAATGGCGGTGGTGGCAGCCAGTCGGAAGACCAGCTGCCACAGCCGCCGCCGCCGGAGCCGCCGGAGCCGCCGCTGCCAGGAAGATCCGCCCCAGGTAAGTCCCGTCCCGGGGGGGTGGCGGGCCATTCTGCCACCAATTTTGGGGGGCTGAATGCGCTGGCATTTGGCCTCCCGAGATCTGTGGCGGAACTTTCGTACATCCCTACTTTGAGCCCCTTCCAAGGTGAAGTGGGCACAAAGTGACCCGGAGACGGCTGGGGGCTCTCTGAAGCACTCAGTCTGCTTTGGACCTTGGGCACCCCTGGTCCAGCCACGCCAGGTCCTTACCTGAGCCTCCTCCTCCCCCACCACCGCCCTTGCTGCCACCTCCTGAGGCCTGGATGCACGCGCCAATTCTTACTGCAAGGAGTCACCATTTTAAAAAGAGTTAGAGTCGACGTGTGCATCCAGGCCTCAGGAGCTGGCGGCGGCAAGGATGGCGGTGGGGTCGAGGATGGCAGCGGAGGTGGTGGCAAGGTAAAGGGGTTTGTGTGGGGGCATCGGGGGGGACCTAAAGCGGGATTCAACATCCAAATCCTACTTCGGGGTCAGGGTCAGGTCGGGGTCCCCTGAATCTGCCCGAGCCAGATTGGGCCCACCTCCGAAGCCATGAAGCAGCTTCCGAGTCAGATTGGGGGGTTCCCTGCACAGCCTTAGTTCTTATGTTAACATGTCAGTATCCATCTCTGGAAGCTGCTACTTGCATTTCACAGGAAGTCTCTATTGGTGCCATTGATGGCTTCCCTTGAAATGAAAATAGCAACTTTGGAGAGGTGTTTTGGGGAGGGGGGACTATAGAAGGGAGAATATTAAACCCCCTTCACCATCACCCATGATCCTGAGGGTGCTCAGGCTTCCCCACAGCTGCTATTTATGTAACACACAAAAAAAATTCAATTGCATGTATTCAATGACATACCTAGTTTGGCCATGAATGGGTCTGTCTTTTATAATTGTCCAGAATCAAGCTCTACTCATATGGGCCTATGTTCAGAATGTTTGTAGACAGCATGGGGCAGGCCGTACTAGGAAGGAGCTGGAAAAGTTCTAATATTAGAACTCAAAATTAGAACAAGAATTAGAAATGCTTTGCTTAAAGAGAATTTCAAGTGTTCTAAGCCTTCAATTTTTCTAAGCTCTCTCCTTTCCGTTTGTTTGTTTGTTTTGCCCAAGCAAGGAAATAATTATTTTTAATCAGTCTTTTGTTAAAGAGTTTTCTTCTACTTTTCTAAAGAAAAGAATTATATTTTGGTCGTTTTCTTCCACTGGTGTTCGTAAATTAATGATGTATTTTCAATTTACCTCTTGAACCATATTGTTATTTTTACTCTATATTCAATTACATATACAGAGTTTTTGTTTTCAATAGACTAGTTCTTCTTTAAAAAAAACCTTTCCATTAAATAAAGCTAAGTTCTAATTTATATGCTTGAGAACAAAACTGATCACGCTCAAAATGAATGAACAGTGTGAAGTGAAAGCTTATTTTATTCAGGTGGATGGCAACGTTCATAACCAAGGTACTTGAGACAAGCGTAGTCCTCATTTACTAATTCAAAGTATTTGAAGTGTGTGCCACTACCAGTGAACAAATCCATCTGGGATTTATAAGAAAAGAACCATATGGCAAAGGCTGGCAATAATTTGGCTTTCGTAACTATTTTACTTTTTTGGTAAATGTTGATCTTTGTGTTTTCTAAGATAGCAGTATTCTATTCCCCTCCCCCACCCCTTAGACTTAAATAGTAATTAACAGATATGCCATCTTATTTCATCCTTTTGTAACATTAGAGAAATATTCAAAATACTACAAGATAAATTGCTTTCCATGAGACACTATACATACTAGATTGCAGATGATGACATTATACTTATAATCATGATGCTCTTTTAATTAAATTTGTCCTAGTTTTTGTTCGCCTTCACCCTATTTACATCTGGATGCTTCTCCCGTATTGTATAATGTAGATGGAACGTGCTTCTCTTACTTTTAAAATGTGTGGCCCTTAGTTGTTCCTTATTCATTTTATATATGTTGAATGCTTTCCAGTATCTGTTCTACAGATTTTCCTCTGTAAAATGAGGCTCGTTACATTTCTTCTGATGTTCTGCCAGCAGGTGGTCTGTGTCAATTTTTTTTTTTGCTTCAGTGTAATGGATGCTGTTACATATTCAGTTGACTTCTATTACTGAACGTTGTATTATTTTCTGATATTCTTTTCTCTGAATAAGCCAAAAGTGACAGGAATTATATTAGCTGGTGTCATGCTATCCGGGCATTTCTATATCACTCCTCTGGAACTTTTCTGCATGGCCAGAAAACACAGATTTCTAGACACTTATGCTGACTTCTTGCACTGGTCTTAAGTGTTTCTTTGTTGGATTTTGATGATCAGATTTCCTACATTTTAGAATGTGTCACAGTCGCCAACAGCAATGTAGTCCTGGCAGGTTTCACCGGGTCATAGGGTCCCAGGGACGAAGGAATCCTGCATCCTAGGATGGGACCGTTGAAGTCATTCAGTGGGGGTGGAGGTGGCAGAAGTTGTTGGGGAATGCCTGCGTGTTGAGGGTCATGCTGCTCTTATTCATTCATTCATTCATTCATTCATTCATTTCATTTCTATACTGCCCAATAGCTGAAGCTCTCTGGGTGGTTCACAAAAATTAAAACCAAATGGCACACAATAAAACAATTTAAAATATATAGAACATTAAAACCACAATATAACAATACAACCACAATAAAACCTAGCAGCAGTGCAGGAATTTAAAATACAGATTTAAAACAGCAAAGCTAAAAGTCTAGGAAGCTGCTCTTCTCTCCTGCCCCCTCCCCGGCTGACCCGGAAGCTGGTGCCACCAACGGCTTGCCTTGGGTGGGCTCACTCGCTGCCTATTTTGCTCAACCCCTCAACAGTGGTTGCAGCTAGCATAGTATGAGAGCAAGGGTGCTTGGCACGCAAACTTGGAGTGGAGAAGGAGCAAAAAGGGTGGAGGGCATGAAGGGATTTCCCATGACAAAGGGAAAGGCAAGGCAGTTCCCTCCATGTGGTGCCGTCCCCGTCACCTCACAATGGTGGGTAAACAGGTGCATGTTCTGCCAACCCCATCTTCTTGTGGAGACTCAGAGCTATGATCATTGGTTTTTTTTATCATAGCTCTGGGGCTCCAGGGTTCTGTCTGGGGCTCCAGGGTACCTGGAAGCTCTACCCACTGAATATGGCAGCCCCCTTGACCCCTACACTCTGCTGCATGAGGTTCTTATGTTGGGAGTCTTTTGCTCCCTTTTCTTCAGGTGCTTGATGCTGGAAATAAGAGGTGCCGGGGCTGAGCTCTGGGGGTCTTGAAGCCCCTCTGCTCCCCTCCCCCACCCCACTGTCCTCTTCCTCCACTCCCATGTGGAGTCTCACCATTATCGTTACACACCAATTTGCCCATTCCCCACCTCAGAGTAAGAAGCAGGAGGATCAGGAGGTGCTGATAAGCCATGCTGATAGGCTCCTTCTGTCTGCCATGGGGAGATTAAAAGGGACTGGTAATCATTGTGCAACGGAGAAGAGAGATAAAATGAAATGTAAGAAGAGCAGGAGAATTCAGTCCAGGTGTTTTTATTTGCGGGAGGAGGGTAGGGGTGGACGAAAGTCACTTACCTGTCCTTGAAGCTTTTCGCGGTTGGGGGGAGGCGCTTCGCTACTCCCCCGCGAAGTTCAGGCCAGGGGGGAGGCTTCCCGCCTCACCCGGCCGAAATTCAGGCCGGGGAGGAGGCGCCTCACCTCACCTGGCTGCGAACTCAAAAGTTTTTTTTTTAAAAAAAAAACGCCCCCGTGATAGGCTACGTGACGATTAACGTAGCCTATCACGGCTAGATCTGCAAAGTCAGCCGTGATAGGCTACGTGACGATTAACTGCTGCTGCCACCATTGCAATAAAAGAAAAAAAAAACAACCCCCCCCCCCCCGGTGTTAGGCTACGTAAGCTAGATTTGCAAAGTCAGCCGTGATAAGCTACGTAAATTGTCACGTAGCCTATCACGGGTGACTTAAAAAAAAAAAAAAAAAAAGCACGTACGCAAATAAGCACTTACCAAATAAAAAAAAGCACGTACCAAATAAGGGCAACGCAAATAGCGTTGCCCTTATTTTCGCTGTAGTCTACGTAAATCTTTACGTAGACTACAGCGACCAAATAAGGAACGGGAATGGTGGCTCCCTATGGGGGCTGCCACTCCCGCCCTGGACAAACACCCGCCGAACCACCGCCCAGACCCGCCGCCGGGAGGGACATTCGCCAAAGGTAAGTCCCGTCCCGGGGGGGGTGCGGGGTGTGGGGGGGTGTAGAGAATTTCTCCCCGAAACTTGTTCGGGGGGCCGAACACTTTGGCGCTCGGTCCCCCGAATTTTTGGGGAGAAATTCTCCGCCATCCCTAGAGGAGGGGGGGTGTTAAATGTAGTGGTAAATGTAGCGTAGAACAAATGTTACTTCAATTTGTTCATTTATTTAAGGTTATAACTGGCTAGTTGTGGGCAAATAATTCAGATATTCAGATATGTAGGTGCCACAATCAGCATTTGAGTGAAAATGCACATTTTTGGAAATGCACATATTTGCATTTGTGCAAAAATGCACATTTTCACGCATATGCAAATATGCACATTTCTGTGTTCACCCTTTTATTTTTCAAAAACGTGCGACAGCAGAGCTTGATGATGCTGCCAGGGTGAGTGCAGGCCTCTCACCGAGTGGGGGCAGAGGGCTAGAGGGGGCAGGGGCTTGGTAGAGGGGGCAGGGGCTTGGCTAGTGCGGCTCAGGTGTGCAAGCAGAGGGGGTTCTGCCAGATTCCCAGATGGAATCAGGCACCCATGCTATCCCTAGTTCTCAGAATAACACTCTGACTCCAACCCCATGTGTACAACTGGTTCAATTCGGTTTCAGTAGGGTGCTCTGGATTCTTTACAAATGAGAGGATCTCACAGTCACAATATACATAAAGGGAATAGACTTTCAGCCAAGGTTTCTCATTATAATTTCTTATTAAAATAAAGATGTTGTGACGCGTGTTGGGTGGACTATGAGATGCAATTGGCTCATTTCCTTAAATGTCATAATCCTGTCCTAGGATAATTGTCCAACAGTTAGACGCTCTGATATTCATGCTTATGTTGCCTTATAATAGTCCATCACTTGTGTGTGTCAATTCTGTCATTTCCTTTTATGAATTTGGTTTACCGTGAGGGCCACTTCACATATTACATATTTCAGTGAATACCTAAAAACAAACTGTGACAACTACTATACATTTTTGCAAGTACATGTCATACAGGGTATTCTTGACAGGAAGCCATGATGGGTTGGATTTGCGAGCAGAGATGGGTTAAAGAAGACGCAGACAACAAGCTTGGGTTGAAAATTGAGCCACATTTATTAAATACTTGCAAAGGGGTAACTAGGACGGGCATCTAACTGTGTCAGCAGCTAGCTGGCACTTCTTGGGCGAAAACATACCCAACCTGAGGGGTGGCGGTGATCTCGCCATCCCTCGGGACTGCCCCTTCTGGGGGAGGTAGACCTTCTGGTGTCACCCCCAACCCAGTGCCGCACAACACCTGGGTGAGTGAGTAGGGTTGGTCTCCCAAGCAACCCTTATCCCCCCACCGAGCCGCACAACCCGTTCGGAGGGCCTCAGGCGTCACCTGTCACCATAAGGTGCCTCTGCATGCACACCATCCCTACTTTCCTGTTTTTGCCCGTCCTAGCCGCCACAGGAGTCACAAGCCTAGAGCTTGTGAAACTCCCCCCACCTGCGCAGAAGAACTTCCCGCAGGCCCCTTTGCCAATCAGACAGACATATGTTATTCACTAAATGAGACAGGCGGACACCATCCCACCTGTAACGCTCCCTCCATGTCCACAGAATTCCCTGGTGGGTGGTGAATCCAACACCTCATTCACTTGGCCATAAGCCAATTCTCTGTGCACTTTCAGATGTGCCCTGCTACTGGCAACGTCATTCCATTCCTTCCCATTGATCCATGGGAGCAGTGAGGGCTGCGATAGGCTACTTCCGGCCAGGTATGCCGGACCACCTGCATCTCAACCAAGGCCTGTTCCATCAGGTCCTTGCCTGGCTTACAGCCAAAGTCATTCCCTCCAATGTGCAGCACCTGGACCTGCGGAGGAAGACTGACAAACTTTGGTGGGACAGAGTGAGGAGGGGACTCCCACCGTATGCCACATCTATGGAGCCACTGGATCTTAATGTGACGGGGTGACAGAAGCTGAAGTCTGAAGACGACATACACACCCTTCATGCAGCTCCAGACATCATAACGTGCCCATGTAAGAGCACCCATAGTGGTGTACAACGAGTCTGCTGGTCTAAAGAATAAGCACATTAGGGCCAGCAAAGCAAAAATTGCGTCAGGAAGAAGCGGACAACTCGCGAATGCAGGCCGAAATGCTGAGAAGCCCCATTTAAAATGTCGTAACATGCCTGAGAGAGAAACCTCCAGAGGCTGCCATGGAGACTGCTTCCATGTAACAACAGTGGGTTCTGAACTGCAAATTACCTAGGCCTAGCGGGGTAAAGCTAATGCAGGAACTGCCCAATTGCCCTTCAGTCAACAGTAAACCGTTGAATTGATAAAAAACGGGGGGCCCTCCTCAGACCCGTGGCGTTCCATAAAACCCGTAAGGTGCCACCAGAGCATAATCCGTTGACTTGCGTTTGGCCGTGGGCCACTGCCGTGCCCTTGCCATACCGATCAGTTTGCTCGCAAATATGTAAATGGGTTTCATTGGGCCAGACCTGTACCTTGAAGCAAATCGAGGCCCTCCGGGATGAGTCGGCCTTGTGAGCCCAGACCAACCCTGCATTCTGTTAAGGCTGCTACGTGGAACAGGGAAAGGCTTATTGGAAAGCTCAAATGGAGGGCCATTACCCCCGGAGTCCGAAAGGGGTATCCGGAGAGAGAGGGTGATTAATTTACTAATGCAGGCAAACATCTGTGCCCAACACTATCTTGCACGCCGAAACCTAAAATCTGACATGGAATCAGTGAAACCCACCTTTGTGGGCCGAAGGCTAATTGGCCAGCTTGCGACTTATGGTCCCAAATATTCTGTTGTTCCTTAAGGAGACGTGAAATTGTGGCCAATGATCTATAGATAATGACCATGAATCCTATCACTGAGGTTTTGCCTAATGTGTGGCACACCCCATCTGCTCTGTCACAGGCGGCTTCTGTACAGAGAGCCATGGAATGCTGGCTGGCATGCCTGGCTTCAGTATCCCGGTCTCCCATAGTATTGCAAGGATGGGATCTGGGAATGGAGCACCCACGGGGCTAAGGCCTGGGAGATGTTGACCTAATTGCATGACAAGGCATAGACAATTGGGTTTGCCTAACCCGGCACATGGTGGAGCCAGAACCAGATGTTGTAACACTGACTCTGGAGCGTGAACACACTGACACATGACATGACCCTTCAATTTCGGGAGGATGGAGAATGAATAATGTGGTCATGTTGTCATACCGAACGGGGGGGGGGTGTTACTGACTTGGCTATAAGGTCATCCCACAATGTGCTTGGCAGGGGCAGCAGTCTCCACTCTACAGGCCGCTATCCACAGCATGATCGGACCTGCCCTAAGAATCTGAAACCCCATGGGGTAGCAGCGGAACCATGTGAGTCCGCAGTCCGGCTTTGAGGAGAGGCTCATGCTTCCAGAAGGAAGTGCTATTAAAGCCCTACTAAGTTGAAGCCATGCCTGATGTATAACTGCTTGGAGCTGTGCCTAAAAGACCTGAAAGTTGTCCTGAGGGAAGTGAGAATAACACCTAAGTGTATCGGATAGGCTTCACCGAATGTTGCCGTGGAAGACAGACCATCAGCCTTTGTGAGCGAAGGGGCACCGAAGAAACAGTAAAGGGGAGCAATACTTGCAAAAGGTCAGAACATTGACCACCGTCTTTGGACTCCATGTAGCACATGCCCCTCAGGGACCCATGGACAGGATCCCAGACCAAGACAACTGCCTCATGAAGAGGTGTGTCACATTGAGCAGAGATGATCAGGGATCTTGTGATTAACTGACTGGCCCTCAGGGAAGAGAGGTTACGAATCAGGATAACTCCCTAGAGGATTTCCTGGGTACCATTTCGAGAAGGGAGATCCCTAGAGTAGCTAACGGGGTGTGGAGAAAAAAAGGGGGGGCTAAAACCCTTCTGCAAGTATTGCCTTGTTAACCACTTAAAACCTAGCATAAAGCGAGTTCCAAGTTAAGATGCGTTCCCCCAGTTGGGGTAGTGTCTTAAAGCCGGAGTAACGGCGCCAACCTAACTAGGCATGGGCCATCCAGAGCTTCCTACTGTCTCGGCTTTTCCAAGGGGGACCTCCCTATCCCCGGGCATTGGAGAAGAGGTGCATGAGTACTCGGGATGGAGGAGAATTTCTCCCCGAAACTTCGGGGGGCCGAGCGCCAACGTGTTCGGCCCCCCAAAGAAGTTTCGGGGAGAAATTCTCCGCACCCCCCCACCCCCCGCGCCCCCCCGGGACGGGACTTACCTTTCCTGAATGTCCCTCCCGGCGGCGGGTCCGGCTGGCGGTTCGTTGGGTCTTCGTCAGGGGCGGGAGCGGCAGCCGGTCTTTTGACCGGCTGCCGCTGCCGCCATTCTAATAAAAGAAAAAAAAACGCCCCCGTGATAGGCTACGTGACGATTAACGTAGCCTATCACAGCTGACTTTGCAGATCTAGCCATGATAGGCTACGTTAATCGTCACGTAGCCTATCACGGGGGCGTGTTTTTTTTTACTTTTTATTTCGCGGCCGGGCGAGGCGAGGCGCCTCCTCCCCGGCCTGAATTTCGGCCAGGAGAGGTGGGAAGCCCCCCCCCGGCCTGAACTTCGCGGGGAGAGCAGCGAAGCACCTCCCCCCCACCGCGAAAAGCTGCGAGACCAGGTAAGTGACTTTCGTGCACCCCTAATGAGTACTGACTGCTACAAGGTAGCATTCATGACGGAAACTGCACATGTCCTGGGAGTATGTGCCCTTGTGGCTTTATTCCCTGCACAGATAGCAGTGCTGAAGCAGCGGACCCGCCATAGGCCGAGGACCAGTGCACGAGACCACCTGGTGAATGTGGCCACTGCCAGATCTGTTGCCAATCCCGACCGGGAAGGAGTCAACACTTGGAGCGAAAGGTCCTGGTCCAACAGATCCTTACGCAGAGCAGGGCAATGGCGGCCCTCCTACGAGAGGCCTCAACAAGCCATTCAGACACCTCCTCAGGTGAAAGACATTACGAGAAGGAGTAGCCCTGGTGACAAAACAACTCACCAGATTAGCATAGGGATCTGATATGTCCCTTAAGTGGATGCCTGAACAGGCGGGGGCAGGCGAGGGATCCTAAATTAATCCAGCCAAAACCCAGTAAGATGCTGCATTAAGCAGCTGGGGTTACTGGGGTGTGACTGGCGGAGCTACAAGTGGCCCAGGCGTCCTATAGGTAGATGACATTGGGAGGGACAGCAGCCCCAGGGAGGTAACCTAAGGCGGCAACACCATGGCCCTGAAGGTCACCCGACTGGACAACTGGGGTGAGGTGCCGTCATCTCACCCATATCCAGGGCAGCCGTGTCTGGGTCCCCGAGAGCAAGGGAGGCGATGCCACTTGTAGTGCTCCTGATGGAGATGCCCCATGAGGGCGGACCACCTCCAGCTGTGGTGTGTCGCCTGGCCTGGGCAAAACCCCAAGGAGGAGGATGTTGCTTGGATCGCTGCTGACGGAGATGCCACAGGAAGCTGGACTGCCTACAGCGGTGAAATGCTGCCATGGTGAACCTGCGAAGGCGAGATGGAGGCCTCAATGGCGTATGGGTGCACTGAACCCAGAGACGAGCTGAAATAGAAATAAGTAGCGAGCGTTGGGTCTGCTGTCGCGTTCACTTAGGCTGGACCAACAGGATCCCTGAAGAATGCTGAGCAAGAATTGCCACCCAAACCGGGTCCGTTTCATCATCAAACTCAGAATCGGGCCTTGGTAGCTGACTGTTGGGGATGGGAGGCAGGGCCCTACTCTTCCGGGGCCCAACCTTTCTCGATCTTTCAACCTTGGCCCTTCTAGGGGGGGCATGATGTAGAACGTGAGGTAAGCTTGGTATGACATTGGCAAGAAGAAACAAGGGCCCGTGTGCCCGGACCAGTCCAACACATCAACCACCACCCCAAGAAGTAAATGCGGCAAGGGTCAAAGCACATAGCAGGAGGTTCCAGTGGGCTAGTCACAGGGCACCCCGGGCAACAGGCGACTGTGCCGCCATTACCGCCAGATGGGGGGGACACCCTCAGTGTCTGGCAGTGGCTAGAGAGGTGAGCTCAAAAACATAGACCCTCTCTCTGTATGTGTCTATGTGTTCACGGTTAAGACACTGTGTGTCTAGCCATTAACTTTATTTGCTTATAGGGCAGGGGTGGAGAATTTGTGGCTCACTCAATGGCTCTGCCCCCTTCATGGATCACTGCCTTGTTGTGGCGAAGGGGCTTGCGTAACTCAGTGAAGCCATAAGCTATGCCGTGCAGGGCCACCCAAGACGGACAGGTCATGGCGGAGAGTTCTGACAAAATGTGGTCCACTGGAGAAGGAAATGGCAACCCACTCCAGTATTCTTGCCAAGAAAACCCCATGGAACATATCACAAGGCTAAAAGAGATGACGCCGGAAGATGAGCCCCTCTGGTCGGAAGGGGTCCAATATGCTACTGGGGAAGAGCAGAGGGTATTTCCAAGTAGCGCCAGAAAGAGTGAAGCGGCTGGGCCAAACCTGAAAGGACACTCAGCTGTGGATGTGTCTGGTGGTGAAAAGAAAATCCGATGCTGTAAAGAACAATATTGTTTAGGAACCTGGAATGTCAGATCAATGAATCAAGGTAAGCTGGAGGTGGTCAAACATGAGATGGCAAGATTGAACATCGACATCTTGGGAATCAGCGAACTAAAATGGACAGGCATGGGCGAATTTAATTCAGGTGACCATCATATCTACTATTGTGGGCAAGTATCCCTTAGAAGAAATGGAGTAGCACTCATAGTCAACAAAAGGGTGGGAAAAGCAGTATTGGGGTACAATCTTAAAAATGATAGAATGATCTCAGTACGAATCCAAGGCAAACCATTCAACATCACAGTAATTCAAGTCTATGCCCCAACCACTGAGGCCGAAGAAGCTGAGGTTGATCGGTTCTATGAAGACCTACAACACCTTCTAGAACTAACACCAAAAAAAGATGTCCTCTTCATCATAGGGGATTGGAATGCTAAAGTAGGAAGTCAAGAAATCACCGGGATAACAGGCAGGCATGGCCTTGGTGTACAAAATGAAGCAGGACAAAAGCTAATAGAGTTTTGCCAAGAGAACATGCTGATCATAGCAAACACTCTTTTCCAACAGCACAAGAGGCGACTCTACACATGGACGTCACCAGATGGTCAATATCGAAATCAGATTGATTATGTCCTTTGCAGCCAAAGATGGAGAAGCTCCATACAGTCAGTCAAAACAAGACCTGGAGCTGACTGTGGCTCAGATCATGAGCTGCTTCTTGCAAAATTTTGGCTTAAATTGAAGAACGTCGGGAAAACCACTAAACCGTTCAGGTATGACCTAAATCATATCCCTGATGAATATACAGTGGAGGTGAGGAATAGATTTCAGGGATTAGACCTGATAGACAGAGTGCCTGAGGAACTATGGACGGAGGTCCGTAACATTGTTCAGGAGGCAGCAACTCAATCCATCCCAAAGAAAAAGAAATGCAAGAAAGCCAAGTGGCTGTCTGATGAGGCTTTACAAGTAGCTCACGAAAGAAGGGAAGCGAAAAGCAAGGGAGAAAGGGGAAGATATACCCAACTGAATGCAGAGTTCCAGAGAATAGCAAGGAGAGACAAGAAGGCCTTCTTAAATGAACAATGCAAAGAAATCGAGGAAAACAACAGAATGGGAAAGACTAGAGATCTCTTCAAGAAAATTGGAGATCTCAAGGGAACGTTTTGTGCAAAGACGGGCATGATAAAGGACAAAGAAGGCAGGGACCTAACAGAAGCAGATGAGATTAAGAAGAGGTGGAAAGAATACACAGAAGAACTATACAGGAAAGATCTGAATGTCCCTGATAGCCATGATAGTGCGGTCACTGAACTTGAGCCGGACATCCTAGAGAGTGAAGTCAAGTGGGCCTTAGGAAGCATTAGTAACAACAAAGCTAGCGGAGATGACAGTATTCCAGCCGAGCTATTTAAAATCCTAAAAGATGATGCTGTTAAAGTGCTGCATTCAATATGCCAACAAATCTGGAACACTCAACAGTGGCCACAAGACTGGAAAAGGTCAGTTTACATTCCAATTCCAAAGAAGGGCAATGCCAAAGAGTGTTCAAACTACCGCACAATTGCGCTCATTTCACATGCCAGCAAGGTGATGCTCAAAATCCTACAAGCTAGGCTTCAGCAGTATGCGAACCGAGAACTACCGGAAGTACAAGCTGGGTTTCGAAGAGGCAGAGGAACTAGAGATCAAATCGCCAACATTCGCTGCATCATGGAGAAAGCAAGAGAATTCCAGAAAAACGTCTATTTCTGCTTCATTGACTACGCTAAAGCCTTTGATTGTGTGGATCACAACAAACTGTGGCAAATTCTTAAAGTGATGGGAGTACCAGACCACCTTACCTGTCTCCTGAGAAACCTGTACGAGGGTCAAGAAGCAACAGTCAGAACCAGACATGGAACAACCGATTGGTTCAAAATTGGGAAAGGAGTACGACAAGGCTGCATATTGTCACCCTGCTTATTTAACTTATATGCAGAGTACATCATGAGAAATGCTGGGTTGGATGAATCAGAGGTCGGAATTAAGATTGCTGGGAGAATGATCAACAACCTCCGATATGCAGACGATACCACCCTAATGGCAGAAAGCGAAGAGGATCTCAAGAGCCTCTTGTTGAGGGTGAAAGAGGAGAGTGCAAAAGCTGGTTTGAAACTCAACATTAAAAAAACGAAGATCATGGCATCTGGCCCCATCACTTCCTGGCATATAGAAGGGGAAGAAATGGAAGCAGTGACAGATTTTACTTTCTTGGGCTCCAAGATCACCGCAGACAGTGACTGTAGCCATGAAATTAAAAGACGCTTGCTCCTTGGGAGGAAAGCTATGGCAAACCTAGACAGCATAGTAAGAAGCAGAGACATCACCTTGCCGACAAAGGTCCATCTAATCAAAGCTATGGTTTTCCCAGTAGTAATGTATGGCTGTGAGAGCTGGACTATAAGGAAGGCTGAGCGCCGAAGAATTGATGCTTTCGAACTGTGGTGCTGGAGAAGACTCTTACGATTCCCCTGGACTGCAAGGAGGTCAAATCAGTCCATCCTAAAGGAAATCAACCCTGAGTGCTCATTGGAAGGACAGATAATGAAGCTGAAGCTCCAATATTTTGGCCACCTAATGCGAAGAGAAAACTCCCTGGAAAAGACCCTGATGCTGGGAAAGACTTGAAGGCAAAAGGAGAAGGGGACAGCAGAGGATGAGATGGCTAGATAGCATCACGGATGCAATGAATATGAACTTGAGCACGCTCCGGGAGAGAGCGCAGGACAGGAAGGCCTGGCGTGCTATGGTCCATGGGGTCACGAAGAGTCGGACACGACTGAACGACTGAACAACAACAACAACAACAACAATGGCTCTGCAGGGGTTCAGATAGAGTTTTTCTAGCTCTATCAGGAAATGTCGGGACTGGACCTGGGACCTCCTGCATGCCCAGCAGGGGCTCAGCCTTAAACGATTCCCCTGGAAAGGAGTCTAGAACCTGGGACTCTCAAGTCTAGGGATGTACGAAAGTCACTTACCTGGTCTCGCAGCTTGCTTCGCGGTGGGGGGGAGGCGCTTCGCTGCTCCCCCCAAAGTTCAGGCTGGGGGGGGGAGGCTTCCCGCCTCACCCGGCCGAAATTCAGGTTGGGGGGGAGGCTTCCCGCCTCGCCCAGCCGAAATTCAGGCCGGGGAGAAGTGCCCCGTCTCCCCGGCCGCGAACTTCAAAAGAAAAGTAAAAAAAAAAAAAAAAGCCCCTGTGATAGGCTACGTAACGATTTATGTAGCCTATCACGGCTAGATCTGCAAAGTCAGCCATGATAGGCTACGTTAATCATCACATAGCCTATCACTGGTGACTTTGAAAAAAAAAAAACGCGTACTCAAATGGCGGCCCCCATAGGGAGCCGCCATTCGCGTTCCTTATTTGGTCCCTGTAGTCTACGTAAAGATTTACGTAGACTACAGCGAAAATAAGGGCAACGCATTGTCCTGCCTGGAGGTGCCGGGGATCAAACCCGGGACCCCTGGTTTGTCAAGCAGGCGGTGTGGGGGGTGGGCGCCTGGCCGCAGTTTCTTTCTTTCTTTATTTATTTGGGGGGGGCGGACGAGTGCTCGCGAGAAAGGAAGCTGGGCGAGCACGCCGTCGCTCTAAGCGCTGGCACCCCCCGCAAGGCTGGAAAGTGCCAGCAGCCACCAGCGCTGCGCGCACGCTCATGCTGCGCGGCACTCACACTGGCCCCACAACTGCAGCCAGGCGGGGCGGCGCACATTGACGCACGCCCTGCCGAGAGGGCCGGGGACTCGGGGCCACGGTAAGGAGGGGGGGCACCGAGCAGGCGCAATCACCGGCGCCACGCCGGGGAACGGGCCAACCAGCGTCGCACCCGAGCACACCCCGGCACCACCGCCCGCACTCCTGCCGGGGCGGCAAGCGCCGGCTGAGGGGGGGAGGCGCCCACACACGAGCGACCCGCCGCGAGGGCCAGCAAACCTGGGGCCGCGGCGGCACAGGCACGCTGCAGCTTTTGAGGGAGGGGCGGGCGCTCGGCCTCCGCGACTGCTAGCGCCCCAACAGGGGAGAAAGATGGCGCAGCAACCGGGCACGTGCCTGCACAATCGCCTGCACGCCCGCCCAGGCGGCAAGTGCCGATTGAGGGGGGGCGGCACCTACACACAACCGCCTTGCCGGGAAGGGCCTGCAACCTTGGGGCCGTGGCGGCACAGGCACGCCGCAGCCGGGGAGAGGGAGGGGCGGGCTAATGACGGTGGGGCACCTGGGCGCACGTGGGAGGGGAAGCGCCGGCCATGATGGAGCCGTGCCAGAGGACGCGTGTCCCGCCGCGAAGTACTAGTTCTCCTCTACTCAGCACTGGTTAGGCCTCAACATCAGCGAGGCTTTGGGTGTGCAGATTGCATGCCGAGTTCACGTGGCTGGGAAGACGACGAAGCCGGTCTCCAGCAGGCAGGTGTCCTTCATTGTTTCTCGGCGAACTTGTAGTTCTCTCTAGCTGCGTCGAGCCAGAGAGCTGAGATTGGGAGGAGGGCTGAGTTTAAGGCAACTCAGCCTGCCCCTCCTAGCATGGTGGTGCCACTGGGGTGCACCAATCAGAGGCCCCTATGTCTTGTCACCCCACCCGCCCGCAATGCCCCCCCCCTTTTGGCCAGACAAGCTGGCGCCGGGGTGAGGGCATTTCTCTTTGGACCTTACACTCTGTTGGGAATCTGGGCTGGCTTTTGCATGATGTGTGAAATGGGCCTAAGGCCTAGTTTAACAGGCTGAATAATTATTTGTTAACAGGCTGAATAATTATTTGTTAATCTATAGAAGTATATTTTATACATTCTAACACAGAAACCTACAATTCAAATCACTCCGAGGGCTGCTTCTATAATTTTTTTTATTAGATCAACAGGTTCAAATGTTTATATTAACTTCAGTAATGCATTTTTCTACAATTTTAATTGGAGTGTGTGTGTGTGTGTGTGTGTGTGTGAGAGAGAGAGAGACAGAGAGAGAGAGAGAGAGAGAGAGAGAGAGTGAAATCCATTATTTGTTTACCTCCTGGGCCCACACTATCTGTGGGCTTCTCTTCACAGAGGTTTTTATCTCACAACTTTACCCAGGGCTTCTGCTTCCAGATTCTTTATGGGATTGAGATTGGCCCTTTCCATGCACCTCCACTTCCCCCCTGCTCCAGGTAGTTCTTTTATTTTCAAGTTATTTTCCCATCAATTCAGCAAACCTGAGGGAATCACCAGATACAGGTGGGCAGAGCAGCATGGCTGGCTGGCTACAACAGGATGAAAAACCTGCTGTCATGAGCTCCATTTTGTACCTCTGATTCTAGGAAGAGAAGAAGCAAAGCAGACACTGTAACAGGTGTTCTCTCATCTGTAGCCCCACTTTTGGTGGGCCTAACTGGTAAAGTGCTACTAAAATGGGGGTTGGAATTCCCACAAGCGGTCCCAGGAAGACCTGCCTTCAGACTATAGGCCTGATGTAATAAAATCCATGTTATTGAACCTATATATTGGTGCCAGATTTGTTGGTGCTCCAGAGAATTGAACCACAATAGATGTTCATTAAGATCCAAGACTGCATATAGTCTGGAAGCTTCTGTAAGGCTTTCTTGTTCAGGTTGGCTTTAAATTAAAATTTAAAGCCAAATTAAATTAAATTAAAAAGGGTTAAAGGGGTAATTTGAGAGAGAGAGACCTTGGTGAACATACAACCCCCCCCCCCCGTACATGTGTATGTTTACATGTATTTTGTTTTGGTTTTATGGTACTATATATTTTAACACTGTTGCCCTGTCTGTGCATAAGAGTTCATCTCTGGTAAGACATACAAAATATTATGGTCTTGACAGGCACCCCACAATTGCTTTTGAGTATTCATATGCATGTTGCTGGGAATGAATCATTCAGACATGGATGGGTGTTATGGGGCACCAAATGTTGGGAAAACCCTGAATCCTGTTTGTTAAAATATGTTCAAATTCACCCTAGGGCTCTGATTATATTTGCCCATTATATATCTGTTAAGTGTTTCTGTTAATGTCAGAAAATATCCCCGAAGGCCCAGGGCACAGTCTTGGCCCCTGGGTAGGGTCTCGGGTGTGTCTGTCTACAGAGGTCTAATCCCTGATGCCTGGCATGGTCAATGTTGTAACTGGTTTTTTGTGGATACATAGGAGACTTGTAAGTGCTGTCAATCTCAAATATTTCACAAGAAATAAAATAATTTGGAATGAGGGCATTGATTTTTAACTAACCTGGTGCTTTATGTGGTGCTATCAGGACCAGCTGAATTAATCTTGCATTCAACACTTTTACAAACAATATAACACTGTGAAATGGAAGTGGATATAAAAGGGTTCAAAATGAAAGTGTCTGAAGCCCTTTTTAAGCTCTTGCCTGGGAGTCACTGGTCTTCCTTTAATAAGTTATCAATACGCTGTAGCATGAATAACACCAGAATAATAGCCATTCCTGAACCATTCACAGCAGTTTGCTTATAGACAAGTAGGCACGAAGCTGCTATCTGCTCCTCTAGTGCCTATGTATGTACTACTCAGAGTGGCTTCCCAAAATTTAAAATCACAATATCATGTAAAACAATGCATTCAATAAAAATACAATAAATGTACAACAGAAATAGACCTCCAGATAAAACATAACTTTTAAATAATGCCAAAGGTAAACGTAAGAATACATTTTAAGAAAATTTCAAGGATTGTATGCTGCTATAGATGGAGTGAAAGAAACAGGTAGTGGTCCTGTATACAGCCAATGATAGTATGTTTCATAATATAACTGAGGGCAGTCTTGTCACAAAAGCTACTGTGGCATGCTTATCAACAGCATACTATTTTTTTCTTGGGTGTGGGGGATATTAACATTTATAAAGACTTCAGGTAATCACAGTACAAAGTTTCTTTTATCTATATTAAGAAAAGCTGTTATTAGCCCTCTTCAGGGGTTCTAAAAATGGGTCATCTCCACACACACACAAGGAGGCTGTCGTTACACCAAAAACAAATCACAAAATACTTTTTAAGAATCCATTTTTTAATCTTCCACTTTGTCCTGGCATTAATTTCCTCTAGTCTAAAAGTGCACTTTATCATATTCTGTCCCCTGATTATTAGTCTTCTTGTTAAACCCTGTGACTTTCATGGCAATCATTGTCCTACTTTCATTGTCTGATTTTCAGAGATTTTCCCTTCTTAAAACATCAGGCTGATTTTTGTGTAAGCTAACGTATTCACTGGAAACACTTCACTCATTTTTGTTGTTGCACTGTATTTGTTAATTTCATTTTCAACAGCGGGGGCAGAGGTGGCCGAGCTTTTCCTGGACTTACTAGCAGCTTCGCAGTCCACAGTGTCTCCCTCCTTCTCTCACCCCCTTTGGATAAGGAATCAACAACTTTGGTGTGCATGGATGTAGGGCAAATGCACATATTTAAATGTGCCAGTACAATTCCAACCCTCAAAAGATGTAAGGCACACAGCCTAATTACTGTCTAAGGTGGTGGTGGTTGATGATGATTCGATTTTCATTGAACACCTCAGGAAACTTGGAGAAAGTGGTGGTTTGTTTGTTTTGTATTTTATTCAAACAGCTTAGCATTAGCTAAATAAGTCAAGGAGACTTAGTTATAGCTAGCAGGCTCTCCAACAGACTTTGTTTGCGAGTGAAGATAGGTTAAAGAAGACGCAGACAAGAAGCTTGGGTTGAAAATTGGGCCACATTTATTGAAATAGCTGCAAAGGGGTAACTAGGACGGGCATCTAACTGTGTCAGCGGCTAGCTGGCACTTCTTGGGCGAAAACACACCCAGCCTGAGGGGTGCCGGTGATCTCGCCATCCCTCTGGACTGCCCCTTCTGGGGGAGGTAGACCTTCTGGTGTCACCCCCAACCCGGTGCCGCACAACACCTGGGTGAGTGAGTAGGGTTGGTCTCCCAGGCAACCCTTATCCCCCCGCCGAGCCGCACAACCCATTCAGGGGGCCTCAGGCATCACCTGTCACCATAAGGTGCCTCTGCATGCACGCCATCCCTACTTTCCTGTTTTTGCCCATCCTAGCCGCCACAGGAGTCACAAGCCTAGAGCTTGTGAAACTCCCCCCACCTGCGCAGAAGAACTTCCCACAGGCCCCTTTGCAGATCAGACAGAAATATGTTATACACTACATGAGACAGGCGGACACTGTCCATCCTGTAACGCTCCCTCCATGTCCACAGAATTCCCTGGCGGGTGGTGCATCCATCACCTCATTCGCATAGGCCATAAGCCATTTCTCTGTGCATTTTCCGACGTGCCCTGCCACTGGCAACGTCATTCCATTCCTTCCCAATGATCTATGGGAGCAGTGAGGGCTGCCATAGGCTACTTCCGGCCAGGTATGTCAGACCACCTGCCTCTCAACCAAGGCCTGTTCAATCAGGTCCTCGCCTGGCTTACAGCCGAAGTCCTTCCTCTCAATGTGCAGCACCTGGACCTGCAGAGGAAGACTGACGAACTCTGGTGGAACAGAGTGAGGAGGGGACTCCCACCACATGCCTTGTGTGGGAAGCCACTGGATCTTAATGTGATGGTGTGACAGAAGCTGAAGTCCGAAATCGATGTACAAGCCCTTCATGCAGCTCCAGACGTCATAACATGCCCATGTAAGGGCTCCCGTTCCGGCGTACGACAACTCTGCTGGTCTAGGGAATCAACACATTGGGGCAAGCAAAGCGAGAGTTGTGTCAGGAAGAAGCAGACAACTCGCGAACGCAGGCCGGAGCGCTGTGAAGCCCCCTTTAAACTGCCCTAATGTGCCTGAGAGAGAAACCTCCAGCTATCATGGAGACTGCTTCAATGTAATGACTGTGGGTTCTAAACTGCAGAATTACCTAGGCCTAGCGGGGTAGAGCTAATGTAGAAACTGCCCAAATTGCCCTTATGTCAACAGTAAGCCGTTGAATCGATACAACGGAGGCCCTTCCTCTGACCCACGGCATTCCATAGAACCCTAAGGTCCCGACGGGGCACTGACCATTGACTTGCGTTTGGCCATGGGCCACTACCGTGCCCTTGCCATACCAATCAATTAGATCACCAAATGCATAAGTGGGTTACATTGGGCCAGACATGCACCTTGAACTGTATCAAGGCCCTGCCAGGACAAGTCATATTTGGAAGCCCAGACCAACCCTGAATTCCTAAGGGGGGGTTGATGAAGGCCATTAAGGCTGCTGCATGGAACAGGGAAAGTGGAGGAATTAACATCTGTCCCTTTGTCATGCTCAGATCACTTCCTGCTGAGGTTTAGACTTCTGGCGGCCTTTCCCCTCCGCAAGGGTGGGGGACCTATTAAAATGGTGTGCCCCCAGAGATTAATGGATTCCGATGGATTCCAGAGGGCTCTGGGGGATTTTCCTGCTGGTATGGCTGGTGCTCCTGTCGAAGCCCAGGTCGCTCTGTGGAATGCAGAGATGACTCGGGCGGTTGACACGATCGCGCCCAAGCGCCCTCTCCCTCTGAGCAAAGCCTGGCCAGCTCCTTGGTATACACCTGAGCTGAGGGCAATGAAGCAAGAGGGGAGACGGCTAGAACGCAGGTGGAGGAAAACTCGTGCTGAGTCTGACCGAACACAGGTAAGAACCCACTATCGAGCCTACTCTGTGGCGGTGAGGGTGGCAAAGAGGCAGTTCTTTTCCACCAGCATTGCATCTTCTCAGTGTCGTCCAGCAGAGCTTTTCCGAGTGGTTCGCGGCCTGTTACATTCTGGGCCAGGGAGAGAGACGGTGGAACCCTCGGTAGCACGCTGTGACAAGTTTGCGCGGCACTTTGAGGATAAAGTCGCTCAGATTCGTCATGAATTGGACACTACCATTAATGCAGTTCCATTGGTAGAGGCGTTCAGAGCACCGTCTGGTCCAGTTTTATTGGATGAGTTTCAGTTACTGAGGCCTGAGGATGCGGACAAGGTGCTTGGCCAAGTCCGATCGACCACTTGTGTGCTTGACCCTTGCCCTTCATGGCTTATTAAATCAAACAAGGAGGGGTTGTCTGGCTGGGTCCAGGAGGTTGTAAATTCCTCCTTGAGAGAGGGAGAGGTGCCTGCTGCTTTAAAAGAGGCAGTAATTAGACCACTCCTGAAAAAGCCTAACCTGGACCCAGAGGATGTTAACAATTATAGGCCAGTGGCCAACATCCCCTTCCTGGGCAAGGTGCTTGAGCGGGTGGTTGTAGGACAGCTCCAGGCACTCTTGAATGAAACGGATTATCTAGATCCATTTCAATCGGGCTTCAGGCCTGGTTTTGGAATGGAAACTGCCTTGGTCGCCCTGTGGGGTGACCTCTGCCGGGAGAGGGACAGGGGGAGTGCGACCCTGTTGATTCTCCTGGACCTCTCAGCGGCTTTCGATACCATCGACCATGGTATCCTTCTGGATAGGTTGTCTGGGTTGGGAGTTGGAGGCACTGCACTACAGTGGTTCCGCTCCTACTTGGATGGCCGATTCCAGAAGGTGGTGCTGGGGGATTATTGCTCTGTGCCATGGCAATTGTGCCATGGGGTTCCACAGGGCTCTATTTTATCCCCCATGCTGTTTAACATCTACATGAAACTGCTGGGGGAGGTTATCCGGAGGTGTGGGCTGAGGTGCCATCAATATGCGGATGACACCCAGCTCTACCTCTCTTTCTCATCAAACCCAGGTGAGGCAGTGGCTGTTCTGAACCAGTGCCTGGGCACGGTAATGGACTGGATGAGGGCTAATAAACTGAAACCCAATCCAGACAAGACGGAGGTACTATTAGTGGGTGGTTCGTCTGCCCGGCTAGGTGATATTCAAACTGTTCTGGAGGGGGTTGCACTCCCCCTAAAGGATCAGGTTCGTAGTTTGGGGGTGCTCTTGGATCCAGAACTGTCACTTGAGGCACAGGTGAACTCAGTGTCACAGAGCACTTTTGATCAGCTTAGGCTGGTATACCAACTACGCCCTTATCTGGACAGAGATAGCCTAGCTACAGTTATCCATGCTCTGATAACTTCTCGTCTGGATTACTGCAATGCGTTATACGTGGGGTAGGGGTGGACGAAAGTCCCTTACCTGTCCTCGAAGGATGTTCGCGGTGGGGGGGAGGTGCTTCGCTGCTCCCCCCGCGAAGTTCAGGCCGGGGGGGGAGGCTTCCCGCCTCGCCCCAGCCAAAATTCAGGCCGGGGAGGAGGCTTCCTGCCTCGCCCGGCCGCGAACACGAAAGTTAAAAAAAAAAAACCCTGATAGGCTACGTGACGATCATCGTAGCCTATCACGGCTAGATCTGCAAAGTCAGCCGTGATAGGCTACGTCAATCGTCACATAGCCTATCACGGGTGACTTTAAAAAAAAAAAGCGCGTACGCTAATGGCTGCCCCCGTAGGGAGCCGCCATTCGCGTTCCTTATTTGGTCGCTGTAGTCTACGTAAATCTTTACGTAGACTACAGCGACCAAATAAGGAACGGGAATGGCGGCTCCCTATGGGGGCCGCCATTATCCATACGCGCTTTTTTTTTTTTTTAAGTCACCCGTGATAGGCTACGTGACGATTGACGTAGCCTATCATGGCTGACTTTGCAAATCTAGCCGTGATAGGCTACGTTAATCATCACGTAGCCTATCAGGGGGCTTTTTTTTTTCTTTTATTGCAATGGCGGCGGCGGCAGCCGGTCAAAAGACCGGCTGCCGCTCCCGCCCCGCTCGAACACCCGCCAAACCGCTGGCTGGACCCGCCGCCGGGAGGGACATTCGGCGAAGGTAAGTCCTGTCCCGGGGGGGTGCGGGGGGCAGGGGGGTTCGGAGGATTTCTCCCCGAAACTTGTTCGGGGGGCCGAACACGTTGGCACTCAGCCCCCCGAAGTTTCGGGGAGAAATTCTCCGCCATCCCTAAAGTGGGGCTGCCTTTGAAAATGGTCTGGAAACTTCAGCTGGTCCAAAATAGGGCAGCAAGATTGTTAACAGGGACTGGCCTGCGAGCTCATATTACGCCAGTACTTTTCCAGCTGCACTGGCTGCCAGTCCATTTCCGGGCCTGATTCAAAGTGCTGGTGTTAACATTTAAAGCCCTTAACGGCTTGGGGCCAGGTTACCTGAAGGATCGCCTCCTCCCATATGTGCCTGCCTGGACCTTAAGATCATCATCAGCGGCCCTTCTCTGTGAGCCCCTGCCAAAGGAAGTGAGGTGGGTGGCTACTAGGAGGAGGGCTTTTTCTGCTGTGGCACCCCGACTCTGGAATGAGCTCCCTAGTGAGGTTCGCCTGGCGCCTACATTGTACTCCTTTCGGCTCCAGGTGAAGACCTTTTTATTTTCCCAGGCATTTTAGCATTTTAGCATTCTAAATTTTTATCTTTGCTGTTTTAAATCTGTATTTTAAACTCCTGTACTGCTGCTAGGTTTTATTGTGGTTGTATTGTTATATTGTGGTTTTGATGTTCTATATATTTTAAATTGTTTTACTGTGTGTTGTTTGGTTTTAATTTTTGTGAACCGACCAGAGAGCTTCGGCTATTGGGCGGTATAGAAATGAAATAAATAAATAAATAAATAAATAATAGGGAAACGTCTTTCTGGAAAGCGCAAATGGAGTGCCATTACCCCCGGAATCCAAAAGGGGTAACTGGGGAGACAGGGTGGCTGAATTTACTAAAAGCAGGCCACATCGCGTTGCCCTTATTTTCGCCGTAGTCTACGTAAATCTTTACGTAGACTACAGGGACCAAATAAGGAACGCGAATGGCGGCTCCCTATGGGGGCCGCCATTTGTGTATGCGCTTTTTTTTTTTAAAGTCACCCGTGATAGGCTACGTGACGATTAACATAGCCTATCACGGCTGACTTTGCAAATCTAGCCATGATAGGCTACGTTAATCGTTACGTAGCCTATCACAGGGGCGTTTTTTTTTTTCTTTTGAAGTTCGCGGCCAGGGAGGCTCCCTCCCAGCCTGAATTTCGGCCGGGCGAGGAGGAAAGCCTCCCCCCCCCTGGCCTGAACTTCGGGGGGAGCAGCGAAGCGCCTCCCCCCCACCGCGAAGCAAGCTGTGAGACCAGGTAAGTGACTTTCGTGCTTCCCTACACAGACCCTACATTGCCCAAACTGGGCCAGCGCGAGAAGGCACAGTCAGGAGCCGCTACCCTAACTGTGAAAAGAAGATGCCCTACAATATCTCTTATGGCCCCCCCAAAGGAAAACCCTAGGAAGATGTATAACTGCTTGAAGCTGTGCTCAAAGGACTGGAAAGTTGTCCTGAGGGAGGCTAGTATAACGCCTAGGGGTATCAGATTGGCTTTACTGAATGTTGATGTGAGCAACCGGCCCTGAGCCTTTGTGAGCTAAGGGACACCGAGGTAACAGGAAAGGGAAGCAATACTCACGTTAGGTCAGAACATTGACCACCGTCTTTGGATTCATTTAGCATATGCCCACCAGGGACCCGTGGACGGTATCCTGAACCAAGACAACTGCCACGTCGACTAGGTGTGTCGCACAGAACACAGATGATCAGGAATCTCGTAATTAACAGGCTGGCCCTCAGGGAAGAGCGGTTACAAATCAGGATAAACTCCCTAGATGATTTCCTGGGTACCATTTCCAGAAGGGAGATCCATAGAGTAGATAATGGGGTGTGGAAAAAGGGGGGGGCTATAATCCTTCTGCCAGTACTGCCTTGTTAACCTGTCAGGAACCTGTCGACGCCTGGTGAGGAGCAATGTTGCTCTCGAGGTAAGGATGGCGTGTGTTGACCTAGAAAAGGGGTGATGTCCTATAACCTAGCATAAAACCATGTTCCAAGTTAAAACGTGTTCCCCCTGTTGGGGTAGCATCTTAAAGTCGAAGTAGTGGCACCAACTTAACCGGGCATGGGCCCAAGAGAGCTTCCTACTGCCTCGGCCTTTCGAAGGGGGGGACTCTACCATCCCCAGGCAATGGACAAGGGGAGGACAAGTACTGACTGCTACAAGGGAGCACTCATGACGGAAAAGGCACGGGTTCTGGGAGTATGCACCCTTGGGGCTGTATTCCCAGCACAGACAGCGGTGCTGAAGCAGCGGACCCACCATAGGCGAAGGGCCATTGCGGGAGACAGCCTGGTGAATGTGGCCACTGCCAGATCTGTCACGGGACAGGCCGGGAAGGAGTCAAAAGTGGCGCGAAAGGTCCTTGTCCAACAGGTTCCTGCGCAGAGAAGGGTCAATGGCGGCCCTCCTGTGAAAGGCCTCGACGTAAGCCAGGCACACACCTCAGGTGAAAGCCATTAGGAGAAGGAGTAGCCCTGGTGGCATCCCAACTTGCCAGATTAGCGTAGGGATCTGATATGCCACCTACGTGGATGCCCAAGCGGGCGGGGGCAGGGCGAGGGATCGTAAGTTAATCCAGCAGAACCCTGTAAGATGCTGAGTTGAACGGCTGGGGCTACCGTGGGGTGGGACTGACAAAGTTGCTGGTGACCTTGGGAGGGCCAGCCACCCCAGGGAGGTAAGCTAAGGCGGCAACCCCACAGCCTTGCAGGTCGCCCATCTGGACAAGTGGGGCAAGGTGCAGTCATCTCACCCATATCCAAGGCAGCCGCATCTGGGACCCCGGGAGCAAGGAAGACAATGCCGCCTGCAATGCTCCTGATGGAGATGCCCCAGGAGGGCGGACCGCCGCAGCTGTGGTGTGTCGCATGGGCGAAACCACAAGGAAGGAGATGGAGGCTTCAACAGCATCCAGACAAGCTGCACCCATTGTGGCCGTGCTCTGATCCTTGACTGGAAGCTTAGATGTTGATGCTTGGGCACTCGGGGAAGAGGAGGTTGCAGAAGGGAGGAGGTCAACCATGGGCGGTGAGCCATCCGGAAGAGCTAATGAAGAAGTGGAGGCTTCAAGAGCATCCAGACGAGCTGAAAGAAAAAGTAGTAGCGAGCGTTGGGTCTGCTGTCGTGTTCGCTTGGGCTGGACAGCCGGGAACTTCTAAGGCCTGACCAGGGGAGGGGGAGAGATCCCCGAGGAACACTCATCGGCTTCCAAATGAGCAAGAGTTGATGCCAGTACCGGGTCTGCCTCCTCATTAGACTCAGAATCGGGCCTTGGCAGCGGTCTCTTGGGGAGGGGAGGCGGGGCCCTACCCTTCCCTTTCTTTCTACCTTGGCCTTTCTTGGGGGGCAAGATGTATAAGGTGGGTTAAGCTTGGCACGATGTTGGTGAGAAAGAAGCAATAGCCTGGGTGCCAGACCCAGTCCAACACTCCAACCAGCACCCCTAGTAGTAAATGCAGCAGGAGGCTACACACTGGGCTTCGAGGGCAACAGACAACACCCCACAGGTCTCGAGATCTGCAGACCCGAGATCAAGCTAAGGCGGAGAGTCCTGGGATGGGAAGTGGGGCGCGCCTCTAGATAGGAGGGCCACACTCCGCGGCCGATAACGACTAAAGAGGTGAGTGGCACGGAGGGAGGGGGCAATTGTCTCCCGTTGCAAAAACTGGAGACAATTTTTGGGCACGGGAAAGGCCCATGGCCACGGGAGCCGGGCCTGAACGTGGGGCACTGCTTTGCCCCCCCTTCTTTTTTTTCTTTTTTTCCCCTCTTTTTTTTCCTTTTCTTCCCCCAATTGTTTTTTAATTTTTTATTATTATTATTATTATTACTACTGTTGTTATTATTATTATTATTGGTTTTGTTTTGTTTGGTGTGTGTGTGTGTTTGCTTTGTCTTGGGGGGGTGCACACGCTGCCGCCGCGAGCGCGCTGGGCTCCCTGAGTGGCACCGAGAGCTGGCTAATCGGGGGGGGGGGTGGGCACGCTGCGGGCGCAAGTGCTGGCGTTCTCGCAAGCCGGCAAGTGCCGGCAGCAACCAGCGCCGCACCCAAACGCGCACCGCCACTGAAAAGGTAGGCACTCCCGCTGGCGCGGCAAACCGCAGCCGGGAGGGGCGGCGCAGAAGCACGCGCGCCCTGAGGGAGGCAATCCCGGGGCCCGTGGCAGTGCAGGAGGAAGAAGGTGTGACGGCTGGGGGGTGCGCGGCCACCGACAGCACCGGCGCCCCTGCAGGGAAGCGAGGCACAGGCGCCGCCCCCTGATGCCAGCCACCGGTGCCAACACAGGCGCCACCACCGGCGCGGCAAGGCACACGAGGAGGGAGCGGCGCCCAAGCTCGTGCGCCCCGCCGCAAGCGGCGGCGCCCCAGGGGCGCGGCGGCATTCGCACAACACAACCCCTGGGAGGAGGCAGAACAAGGGAGCAGGTGTGTCGCCGCCGTCAATGCCGCTGGCCCCACAGGGGAGTGGGACACAGGCGCGACCGCCTAAGGAGGAGAAGCCAAGGGAGGGGGCGGGTGCGCCGCAGCCGCAAGAGCCGGCGCCCCTGTATGGGAGCAGGATAATGGGTGACGCACCCGGGCGCATGCCGCTGACGCAGCCACCGGGCCACCCGCCGACCCCACAAGAGCAGGCCGAGGAGGGGGCGGCGCCCAGGCCCGAGCGCCCCAGCTGCACGCGCCACCAAACCCGGGGCTGGGTAAGCACGCCGAGCAAAGGCGAGAAGAAGGAAGAGGCGGGGGGGCCACCGCCGCAAGTGCCGGGGCCTGCGGGGCCGCAACCGCCCGCCGCGACAGGCGCCACTCCCCAGCGCCTACCACCACCAACGCCAGCCCAACTGCCAACAGGGCAGGCGCCGGGCCCAAGGCAGTCACGCCGGAGCGTGAGCACCCCGCCGCGAGCATCGGCAACGCTGGAGTTGAGGCAAGCATCGACGTGGAGTGGTTTAGGCGCGCTGATTGCATGCGGAGTCCGGGAGGTTGGAATGACGATGAAGCTGATCTCCAGCAGGCAGGTGTCCTTCATTCATTTTCAGGCGGAGCTGTAACTCTCTCTAGCTGCATCGAGCCAGAGAGCTGAGATTGGGAGCTCAGCCTGCCCCTCCCTGCATGGTGGTGCCACTGGGGTGCACCAATCAAAGGCCCCTACGTCTTGTCACCCCACCCGCCCGCAGTGCCCCCCCCTTTTCAGCCAGACAAGCTGGCGCCGGGGTGAGGGCATTTCTGTCTTACGCTAGGTTAAAATGTTTCCCTAGACCTTGGTTACATATATTCTGGGGCTGCGCATTTTCTTTCTCCCAAGGATTGGGAGCATCACTGGGCTTGCCCACCATTCCATAAAGTCTTAAAAATACCAAAGGTGTTCACATTGTTTTGTGTGAGTAGCTATTGGTGTCCAGGACTGGGACTAAAATACATGACATTTTAGACAGTAGTAAGGCGAAGAGTCTTTTTTAATTGCTATTGAAATGGGAATCCTTTTCATTATCTGTCTGAAACGTCTACAACTACAATGTCTGAAATTTTATGCCAGTTGGATGGAAAACACAGAGGTTACAGGGAGCCGAAGAAAAGTAGCTCGCTTTCCTATTGAGAGCAATGCAAAACAAAAATGATGAATGTGATTTGTTAAACCAATGTATAATGAAATGAGGTAATAGCAAAAGGTATGGAATAACAAAACAAGAAGAATATTGCACACTCCCATACTATGTTAGAACGAACCATGGGTGATGGTAAGGAGTTTTCGTAATTTCTTCTACCAATATATGAAGCTTCCTTACATCAAGTCAAGGCGCTGTTACATCTGGCACATTCAGTATCAGTGACAGGCAGTGGCTCTTCATGGCAGAAACATTCACATCACCTGCTACCAGCCCTGTAGCCAGGGTGGGGCAAATGGGTGCACTGCCCCCCCAAGCTGTGCTTTGTCCCCCCCTCCCCTGGATTGGGGGGGCATTGTAATTTTAATTTGTGACATGACAGACAATGACAGCCTTAATTTAAAGAATGACAGCTTGTTTTAAGAACAGAAGCAATTTAGGAATAGGACCCTCTGAAAAATTCAGTGAATAAGACAGGGTGAGTGCACAACAAAAGCCTCATCTGGAAGAGCCCTCAAAAGTCTGCTCTCTCAAGACTTTCCCTGACTAAATAAGGGTTGATTTTTCATGATCACGAACAGCATACAATTACTGAAGTGAAGCTGAAAAAATAGCCTGTATAGCAACATGACCTTGAAGAGTTCAATATGGAGACTTGTATTATGGGCTAGAGTTAGACTCCACCTGTTGGACTTGCCTTCACTTTGCTTTTCAGTTACCATTGTGTTCTCTACCTAGCCAGCTATAAAGAAGCATGTTTGCCTGCCTGAAGTAAGAACTAAGAGGGTTTTTTTTAAAAAAATTAAAATCTGCAATTATGAGTAGAGCAGGATTGGGTGCTTATTGCTAAAGGGTGAAATAAATATAGAGAACTTAAAGTGATCTGAAAAAAATATCTACCCTGTTCTAAAGTATGATTTTTAGGTGCTATGCATTTTTTATTTATTTTTTTGCGCTGAAAAGACGTATTGTGAAACTACCATTCAGGAAGCTTTCTTGCATGTTTATTAAGTATTTTTATAAGTTTACAAAAGGAAGTAATTATGCAGTAAATATTTTACAAAGTGAAGGACTCCATCTCATTGACTTCAGCAAGAATGTTATGCATATTGTTCTCAGCACCACTCTCCCTAAATGCTTGACTATTATGCTCTTACTCTGTTTCTTCTAAACCTTTTTCTTTCTTTTTTTTGGTCTTGGTGTTGTCATAAGATTAAAACTGAATCTTTGAGAAAACAAGCTCCATACTGGTTTTTAATTTCTTAGTCTATGCTATAATTACCTTGTTTTACACCTTTTGGTATCCCTTTGTTCACTGTATCCTTAACCATTTATCTTATGAAACAAAAATATGCCAGTCAATTAATTGTGAGTAGAGATGGGTAATAAAGAGACGGACATGTGTGCTTGGATACAAATTGGGCCACATTTATTGGAATATCTGCAAAGGGGAAACCCTGGACAGGCACTAAACTGTGTCAGCTGCCAGCTGACTCTGCAATGGGCGAAAACATTCACAGACTGTGGAGTGGAGTGGAGTGTCAACATCACCACCCCACAGGGCTACCCCTTAGGGGGAGGTAGATCTTCCCCTATCACTGCCCCCCGGGCCACAAAACACTGGGTAGGTGAGGTGAGTTGGCCTCACAAGTAACCCTTATTCCCCAATGGGCTGCGAAACCCAGAGCAGAGGGCTCAGGCATCACCTGTCACCAGAACAGTGCTTCTGAATGCTCACCATCCCTATTCTCATCCCCATTGCCCATCCTAACCGCCACCGGGAGTGACAAGCCTATTGCTTGTCCAAGTCCCCTCACTAGGGATGTCAGAGAATTCTGCCATGGAATGCCAGTGCATTCGGCCACCTGAAATCCGTGGCAGAATGAAGCCCCCCACCCCCCTGCCCCACGAAAGACACGTGAAATGGGACGCCTACCTGCTGCCGTTCGCGCTGCTTTGCAAATGGTGGCCACGTCCGCGGCCGCCATTCCCGTCTTTATTATAGCGGTGATAGGCTGTCTGCGTAAGTATTTACGTAGCCTATCGTGGCAAAAAAAAAAAAAAGGGAAAGCAAATGGCGGCAGCTATGGTGGCTGCCATTTGCATTCCCCTTATTTTTTTTTTGGCCATGATAGCCTATTTTTGGCCATGATAGCCTAAATATTTACGTAGCCTATTACTGCAAAAGAGAGGGGCGCAAATGGCGTAGTGGCCGCCATTTGCGCCCATTTGCGTTCGCTGTTTTTGTTTCGTTTTGTCATGATAGGCTATGTAAATATTTACATAGCCTATCACGGCAAAATACAGGGACGCAAATGGCGGCGGCTACAGCAGCCACCATTTGCTTCCCTGTGCAGGCTGCCCAGCAGCCAGATGTCCGGCTATGGGCGGTCCCGGCCGGTGGCTCTGCAGAATCGCCGCAGAGTAAAGCTGGACGGAGAGAATTTCAGTGGGAGGGATGGAGCGCATCCACCCACCACGAATGTCACCCTTCAAAAAGGTAAGTGACTTTCGTACATCCCTACTTCTCGCAGGCTCCTTTGCAGATCCAACAAAAATATGTCATTGCCAAATCGGACAGGTGCACGCCAAGGGATGTACGAAAGTCACTTAACTTTTCATGGAATTGATTTGTGGGGGGGGGGAGGTGCTCCGTCCCTCCCCCTGGAATCCTCAACAGGGGGGGAGGTGATCCGGTCCTCCCGCTGGAATGCTGCCCGGCTGGCTTTGCTCCACAGCGGCTCCGCAGAGCAGTCGGCCAGGCTTGTCCGCAGCCGGAGTTCCGGCCATGGATGGGCTGCTGCAGACGCAAATGGCGGCTGCCGTAGGGGCCGCCATTTGCATCCAGCCAGGCTGCCATGATAGGCTATGTAAGTATTTACGTAGCCTATCACAGCTGGGGGGAAAAAAAACAGTGTACACAAATGGCAGTGGCTACTGCAGCCGCCATTTGCGTTCCCTATTTTTCACCACTTTAGCTTACGTAAATATTTACGTAGGCTATTACAGCTGGAAAAAAAAGGGGAAATGCAAATAGCATAGTGGGCGCTATTTGTGTTCCTTATTTTTTTTTTGGCCGTAATAGCTTACATAAATATTTATGTAGGCTAAAACGGTGGGAAAAAAGGAACACAAATAGCGCCCACTATGCTATTTGCGTTCCCCTTTTTTCGCCATAAAAGCCTACGTTAAGGATGTACGAAAGTCACTTACCATTTCGTGGATTCATTCGTGGCGGGGAGGGAGGTACTCCCCGAAATCTATCACAGAACAAGCCCCTGCCTCCCCCAACCCACGAAAGTCATGCGAAACAGAGCACTTACCTGCTTCTGTTGATGCCGACTTGCGACCACCGAACTCCGTGGCGGAACGGCCTGCCCCCCTGCCCCCCCGTGGATCCCCCCCCAGGACGAGACTCATCTGGGGCGGATCTTCCAGGCGGCAGTGGCTCCGGTGGCGGCTCCGGCAGCGGCCGGTCTTCTGACCGGCTGCCACCACCGCCATTTCCAGGCTTGTGTAAAAAAAAAAAAAAAGATTTACGTAGCCTATCATGGCTAGGTTAAAAAAAAAAAGACAAAAAAGACGTGATAGGCTACGTAAATCTCTACATAGCCTATCATGGTTGAGTGGATTTTAAAAAAAAAACCGTGTATGCAAATGGCGGTGGCTACGGCCGCCGCCATTTGCGTTCCTTCTTTTTACCATCTTAATCTACATAAATATTTACGTAGACTATGATGGTGAAAATAAAGGGGAACACAAATAGCGTAGCGGGCGCTATTTGCATTCCCCTTTATTTTCGCCATCATAGTCTACGTAAATCTTTACATAGTTTAAGACGGCCAAAAAGAAGGAACGCAAATGGCGGCAGCCGTAGCCGCCGCCATTTGCGTACACGTTTTTTTTTTACCCAGAGCCCTCCACGGCCAGAAATCCGGCTGCAGACGTCTCTGGCCTGGCCGGGCCGGACCTTGCCGGCTGCTCCGCGGAGCTGCCGCGGAGCACAGCCGGCCGTTCGAGGATTCCGGGGGGAGGAACGGAGCGCCTCCCCCCTGGCCAGGATTCCGGAGGGAGGGACGGAACGCCTCCCCCCCCACCATCAACATAATCTGCGAAAGGTAAGTCACTTTCGTACATCCCTACGTTTTAGCCTAGGTAAATATTTACATAGGCTATTACGGCGAAATAAAGGTGAACACAAATGACGTAGTGGGCGCCATTTACATTCCCCTATTTTTGGCCATAATAGCCAACGTAAATATTTACGTAGGCTAAAACGGCGAAAAATACAGAATGCAAATGGCGGCCGCCATAGCCACCGCCATTTGCGTACGTGTTTTTTTTAAGCCTGCCGTGATAGGCTACATAAATACTTATGTAGCCTATCACAGCCTCCGCAGGGACGCAAAAGGCATCCACAAATGCACGTAAGTGCCCTGTTTCGCACGACTTTCATGGGTTGCGGGGGCGGGGGCTTCATCCCACCCGACTTTCGTGGGTTGGGGAAGGCATGGACTTGTTGTGCGATGGATTTTGGGGGGCCAAATGCACTTGCATTCAGCCTCACCGAGATCAGTTGCAGAATTCTCTGACATCCCTAGCCTACGTAAATATTTATGTAGACTAAAACAGCGAAAAATAGGGAACGCAAATGGCGGCCGCGGTAGCCGCCGCCATTTGCGTATGCCTTTTTTTTTTTTTGCTTGGCTTGCCGTGATAGGCGACATAAATACTTATGTCGCCTATCACGGCAAAGACCAGGATACAAATGGCGGCCGCGGCAGCCGGTCGAAAGACCAGCCGCCGGAGCCACCGCCGTCGTCTGGAACATCTGCCCCAGGTAAGCCTCGTCCCGGGGGGAATCCATGGGTGGGGGGGCAGGCCATTCCACCACGGATTTCGGGGGGCCGAATGCCACTGCATTCGGCCTCACTGAAATCTGTGGAGGAATTCTCCGCCGTCCCTATGCACGCCGTCCTGCCTTTAAAGCTCCCCCCATGTCCTATAATTTCTGGATGAGATGATCCCATTGCCCTTCAGATATAGCCCTAAGGCTATGTCCCAGTTCACTTCTGATGGGCCCTTTCCATGGCCCTCTGGTTACAAACATTCTTCCACTTAATTTGAGGAAGCAAAGAAGACCAAAAGATCATTATCCCTGGCCAACTGTACTGGATAACCTGGAAATTGGCCAAGGCCCGCGGGGTGAGGTCCTTGTCTTTCATAACTGACATCGTTCCCTCCTAGATCAGGATGAGGGATACACACATCCCCATGCAGAGATAGCCCCACAGCTATTTCCCAGTTGGCCTTCCTGCAGGGCCCACTCCAAGGCTTGCTGGCCGCAGCCATCCCTCCATTTTGCCCTGGGAAGCAAACTGAGCCAAAGGCTCTTCCACCACAAGCTGTGTGAGCCCAGCACATGACTGTTGGCAAACCAGGAAAGTCCAAGCTGGCACCACCGCTTGACCTGGGAACCTTCTGTCTGGCCCCACTGCACATCCCCCCAACAACTGAATGTTGGCACCCTCTGCGTCCATGATGGCTCTTCAGCTCAACCTTGAAGCCCTCTGTCTGGCCCATTTCACTCCTGTCGTGTCGAACAATGGAATGTTGGCACACTGGCTGAGTCAAAGCTGGCTCCACAGCTTGAAGTGGAAATGCCCTGTCTGGCCCAAATGTAGTGCAGTGCCCACATGTGAGCACATGCACTGGTTCCCAACAATCTAATGATATTATCATCATCATCATTATTATTATTATATTTATTTATATCCCACCTTTTCCCCAATACTGGGAAAGGGAAGAAAACCAACAGGTGAGCTTGAGCCCTCAACGTAGCATCTTTATTGCCCCGGGAGTGACTGTATGTATAAATTGAAAGGCCTTGGACCTGTCCCCACCTGAACTTTGTCCTGTAAACTAGGAGAGATGGCCAAGGAGATGGTCCAGGTACAAAAGCAATGCAAAGGCTCCAAGGTCTCCCACCTCGCAGGTCACCCCCATGATACCAAATGAATACTTTAGTTAAGGGGGGAACCAACTTGAAGAAAAAAAGGGGGGGTTCTCCACCCCATAACACAAATGGAAGCCACCACAGCCTCCACTGAGCCCAGTTCCGTAACCTGTATGGAAAATAAGGACACTCTTACACCTGTACCCCACAGGTTGGTCCTGGGCCGACAGAGCTGGGTATGTATGACCTGTTGAGAGAATTGAATATCCCAACTAGAAGGCCAATTTGTACACATTTGCATCTGTGCCATTTGCGTCTCTGGTTTTTCCCGTGATCTGCTAGCTGCTGAGATAGGCTTTCCTGCGATAGGTAGAGCATGCTGTTTGCAGCCATAAAGCCCTTAGTTTAAGCTAAATGCAGCCATTTACAGCTGCATTTAACTTAATCTAAGAGCTTGGGGTGGAGAGTTCTGAAAAATCCAGGGCCCTCCTAGTGACCATAAGATTGCAGCCTAAATCTCCTTTCCCATGTAACTGATACCAGATGAGAATACTAAAAAAATGAAAACACTTGGAATATAATTTTAAATATGAGGCTGAAGGCTACTTAACAGTATTGCATTATTATTATTTTCTTCTAAGGAAGAAGGATTTAGTGTTCCAGGTTGCTTGAATCTGCTATTGAAATTAGAGGGTTTTTTTTTAAAAAAAAAAACTACAGGGTTCTATATGAATAGAAAGGGAAAATAATACAAATCCAGATTAAAATGTATGGGGGAGGGGGGTTGGATGTTTTGGTACAGAAATCAGGCATATTTTGCTGTTGATGACTAAAAATCCAAATGATTCTATAGTGGGTATTTCTGTTGGCCTATAATCCTACATTCAGCATTGTACTGAGGTCTGTTAAACATTGATAAGCTGTTTGTTATGCAGCAGACCCCCTGAGACCATTGTGCTTAAATGCCATAAAGACCTGGTTTAGGTTCATGCATTGTCAAGACACATCTTAGTATTGTCAGTATTTCTTGCAAAGGTACCAGACCGGCTTGGATGTGTATTAGTATCACTATGATTGTAATGCTTAGCTTGTTGGAATCTTGATACTTAACATGCAGTTTAAATAGCAGTATTGAAATCTTGACCTTTCAAACAGATTTGCCAGCAACAGAAATAGAGCAGTGATGAAGCATACTGAGGTATTCTTATGTTTTACTTACCTCTGAAATGCTGAATCTTTATATGGAACTGGAGTTACTTATGCTTTTGCAGACTTTTGAATGAGCTTTATTCTATAGTAGATTTCCCGTGAATTTGAAATCTGGCTGCACACATCTATACTACAGGCTGTGTCCAAAGCAATGCTAGCCTAAAATGTACAAGAGATAGTGTGGTTCTGCTAGTTCAGTCTTCCCCAACATGAGTCCCTCCAGTTGTTGTGGACTACAACTACCATCAGCCCTAGTCAGCATGGCTAATGATCAACGATTATGGGAATGAAAACCTGGTTTCTGCCAGCAGTAGAAGCTTTGTGCTAGGGAAATGACAGTCATTAGATACACTCCTAAATCAAAGCCAGAATGCATGTTTGCTGTGTACATCTGGGCCCATGACTAGAGCAACAGTGGAATCCAATCAGACACAGGTTACAGCCTTTATTGGTACCTATTCCATAGTAGTGAGAGCAGCAAAGAAGTCTTTATTCTAGGGATGGCAGAGAAATCCGCCACAGACTCCAATGAGTCTGTGGATTCTTTAGAATCCAGCCCCAGGAGTCCATGGCAGAATGGACTACCCCTCCACCACCCCCCAAAATCCCGCAGGGATGGACCCTACCTGGCTGTGGTTGGTCCAGCTCTGTTGTCTTCGTTCTGCAGCCATTCGCTACATAAATATTTATGTATTTATCATGGCAAAGGGCAGGGACGCAAATAGTGTCCCCTACACTGGACGCCATTTGTGGCTGCGGCCCGTCAGCGGACGGCAGTCTGGCTGTGGGCGGCCCTGGCTGGTGGCTCCGTGGACTTGCCACAGAGCGGAAACAGCCAGGGAGGATTCCGGGTGGAGAAACGGATTGCCTCCCCCCACAGTGGACCCCAGAGTGGAACAGTAAGTTGGGTTCGTACACCCCTACTTTCTTCTCTGCATCCTTTGCATCAGCACAGTGTTGTCCAGTGGAGTTACTGTGATTGGTTAAGGGGCTATCACATTCTTCCCCCCAGGGTGGTGATAAGAAACCATTTGAAGCCTGCTATGACATGTTCAGAAATACTTTTTGCTGATAAAATTGCCCACATATGCTTCGACTCAGACTCCACAGTGAATATAGATTCTGATAAGATGGTTGAGGCAGCAATTCTGTCCATTTTTAAAGGTTGTTTCACTTTGTTCCGCCTGAGAAGATGGACAAGTTCCTTGGATGGGTGAGGCCCTTTAGAGCTGTGTCTGTCCTGACTTATAAGAGCTGCCAGAAGAGGGCTGGCTGATAGGGTGGTGACGGTTGTTGTTGCTGTTTTAGAGTGCCATGTTCTGGCTTCTCTAAGGAGGCTGTGTTAAGGCCTTTACTGAAGAAACCTTCATTAGCTCTTACTACCCTTGATAATTATCAGCCTGTTTCTAATTGCCCTTTTTTTGAACAAAGCCTTAAGCAGAAGGTGGCCCCACAACTTCAGGTTTTCTTCAATAAAACTGATTATCTGGATCATTTTCAATCTGGGTTCAGGAGCTGGCTTGGGGACAAAAAACAATCTTGCTCACCTTGGTAGGTGATCTACACAGAGCAAATGTGTCCCTGTTGATTCTGCTGGACTATCAACCATGGTACCATTTTGGGATGCTTGGCAGATATGGGACTCGGAGGCACTGTGTTGTGGGGGTTCCAGTCCTATTTGGCTGAACATTTCCAAAGATGGTGCTGTGGGACTATTGCTTGGCCAATTGGGCTCTATTTTGTCCCTTGTTCTGTTTATCATTTACATTAAGCTAGTGGGAGATGTCATCCAGAGTTTGAGGGTTGGGGATGATCACCATGCTGATGATACCCAGCTCTAGCCCTCCTTCTCAACATTCTCCTTTTCAAGACTTCCACAGCCAAAGAGGCTGTGGAAGTCCTGAACCATTGTCTGGGCACAGTGAGGGACTAGGTATGGGTGTACAAACTGAGGCTCAATCCAGATAAGGCGAAGGCCCTGTTGGTCAGTAGGCAGGCCAACCTAGAATGTTCTGGATGTAGTAGTACTTCCTTTAAAAGACCAGGTATACAGCTTGGAGGTGCTCCTGGATCCAGCACTGCTGATGGTTGGTCAGGTGGCAGCTGTGGCCAGGAGTGCCTTGCCCAGTGTCAGCTGGTGAACCAGTTCCGTCCTTCCTGGGGATAACAGAACTGGCTACAGTGATCTGTACCTTAATCCTCCCACATTTAGATTACTGTTATGTGCTCTATATGTAAGGCTGTCTTTGAAGAGTGTCTGGAAACTTCAGGTAATGCAAAAGTGGTGGTTGGATTTGAGGCAGATCAAGCAAATCTTTCATATTTGCATAATCTTAAACCTGCTGTTCAATTAGGAAATTCTATAATTAAATGCCTCCAAGAGAATTCTGGGATTAAAAATGGGATCCCAATGTTTAATATCACCCAGTATCAGCTTCTGACCCAAGAGTAATTAAAACGTCTTAGCTCTGCGTTTTGCAAGTTGTACCAGGCAATTAGAAATGGATCCTTTTATTGTTTAGAAAAGAATCCAGAAACGGAGGTGTCAATGTTAAATTGAGGTTTATGACTTTCAGTTAGTTGAGTCTCGTAAAGTCATCAGGTCAGAATAGGCCATCAGATAAGTGACCAAGAGGCCTCACTGGAGACTGCAAATATGTAAGAAAAACAAGCTCACAAGACAGGATGATATCAAGAGAAGAGATTTGTGTCAAAAACATACCAGTAACATGTCAAAGAAAGTTAAGATGTTTGGATAAGTATGTTGGTATGCACATTAATCTCAATAAGCAACTTCAAAATTCGATACTCTTATTTAGACATATGAAGATTTAGGGTAAAAAGGTTATCTTTGGAATTCTTGGATAAGAAATATAAGCCATAGTAAAAATAGTTTAGAGATATTTTATGGCATCCAAAAAGTATATAAGGGAGACCCAGAACATGCAACAGTGGAAGCTATCCTTTAGGATCAGCTTTCCCCAATGTGTTGTCTGCAGAATCAACCTGTAAGCTTGATAATGATTATCATTGAGAACTGGCAAATGTACTTGACTCTGCTTAGAAGCCCTGTTTAAGAATGCTGTTAGATATTTTCATGTGTTTAAATTTATGCGTGCATAAACTCTTGTATTTAGCACTGATATGCTCATACGCTGGAGTAAAAGACAAAGGACAAAATCTTGTCTGAGTGTTTCTTAAGAACTAGAATTCTGTATTACCTATATCAGAGTGAAGTATTGAACTGGTTCTAGATGGTATCTGGTTATAAGAGAGATCTGATTGTATACACAGTAGACAGGTGATCAGTGGTTACCAACATACTGACAACATAATTTGAGAGAATGTCTGAACCAGGGTATATGCCACAGATGGTTATCTAGTGTATGTTTTACAGACCATATAATGTGGATCTTGAAACAGCTGCACTGGCCTCTAGTTTGTTTCTGAGCCTAATTTCAAGGTTCTTACCTATAAAGCCCTAAACAACTTGAAGTCATGGTATTTGAAAAAGCGCTTGCTCCCATATGAGCCTGCTTGAAAGTTGTGTTTATCAGCTGATGCCATGTTATGTATCCCACCTCCTAGAGATACGATGTTGGTGGGTGGTCAAGGAGAGGCCTTTTGTATAGCAGCACCCTGGTGTGGAACTCCCTCCCCAATGAGGTTAAGCTAGCCCAGGGTTTTTGCTCCCTGATATTACCCCCTCTTTTTTGGGCCACCCCACATCCCTGCTATTACCTCAGATCAGATATAGCAATGAGGGGGGAGGCAGCAGGATTCACCTGTGCTGGGAAGAGTAGCCACTCTTTCCAGTGCAGGTGAGTCCTCCTGCACTGCAAGACCAGTGGAATTCAATGGAAACTTTTTCCTCTCTCTTTTTTTACCTCCCCCCTGCGATGGGGTGGAATTTGTGGGTGGAAATGGGGGGAGGAGTTTTAACCCTCTCCTCCCACAGCACCGTGGCCCTCATCTGCATTGGGACCACACATGCTTACACTAAAGTAAAGAACAATAGCATCTGATACACTGTCACAGATTAGTATTAGTATGACACCCAGCTCTACCTCTCTTTCTCATCAAAACCAGGTGAGGCAGTGGCTGTTCTGAACCAGTGCCTGGGCATGGTAATGGACTGGATGAGGGCCAATAAACTGAAACTCAGTCCAGACAAGACGGAGGTACTGTTAGTGGGTGGTTCGTCTGCCCGGCTAGGTGACATTCAACCTGTTCTGGAGGGGGTTGCACTCCCCCTAAAGGATCAGGTTTGTAGTTTGGGGGTGCTCTTGGATCCAGAACTGTCACTTGAGGCACAGGTGAACTCAGTGGCATGGAGCACTTTTTATCAGCTTAGGCTGGTATACCAACTGTACAGAGATAGCCTAGCTACAGTTATCCATGCTCTGATAACTTCTCGTCTGGATTACTGCAATGCATTATACGTGGGGCTGCCTTTGAAAACGGTCTGGAAACTTCAGCTGGTCCAAAATAGGGCAGCAAGATTGTTAACAGGGACTGGCCTGCGAGCTCATATAACGCCAGTACTTTTCCAGCCGCACTGGCTGCCAGTCCATTTCCGGGCCCGATTCAAAGTGCTGGTGTTAACATTCAAAGCCCTTAATGGCTTGGGGCCAGGTTACCTGAAGGATCGCCTCCTCATATGTGCCTGCCCAGACCTTAAGATCATCGTCAGCAGCCCTTCTCCGTGAGCCCCTGCCAAAGAAAGTGAGGCAGGTGGCTACTAGGAGGAGGGCTTTTTCTGCTGTGACACCCCGGCTCTGGAATGAGCTCCCTAGTGAGGTTCGCCTGGCACCTACATTGTATTCCTTTTGGTGCCAGGTGAAGACCTTTTTATTTTCCCAGGCATTTTAGCATTTTAGCTTTCTAAATTTTTAGCTTTGCTGTTTTAAATCTGTATTTTAAACTCCTGCACTGCTGCTAGGTTTTATTGTGATTGTATTGTTATATTGTGGTTTTAATGTTCTATATATTTTAAATTGTTTTATTGTGTGTTGTTTGGTTTTAATTTTTGTGAACCGCCCAGAGAGCTTTGGCTATTGGGCAGTATAGAAATGAAATGAAATAAATAGATAGATGATAGATAGATAGATAGATAGATAGATAGATAGATAGATAGATAGAAGAACCTGTAATCTGGCCCTATGGTAATCTGTCCTAAGCTGTTTAGGGTTTTAAAGGCTAGAACCAGCACATTGAATTGACCTGGGAGTAAATAAGAAACCAAGGGAGCTGATAAAGAACTGGAATTACATTCTTCGGCCCCTGAGCATCAGGCAAATGACTGTCACCCGTCGAACCAAGTGAAGCTCCTATGACTTGAGATCCCTTAAGGGTGCAATCCTATGCATGTTTAGATAGAAAAAAAGTCCTGCAACTCCCAGCATTCCCCAGCTGGTCATCTGACACTGGTTGAAATTGAAAGTGGTACATGTGCAAAATAAGACATGTGCTGTACCAATGGCATTACTTGGGGTATTTCAGTCTGCATTACTTGATTTGCACAGCTGAACTTATATTTCATTAATAATTCTGAAAGATATGCTCATTAACGAATTAATGAAGAAACTGCAGTTTTTAGTGTTATACAAATATTGATATATATTGGTAATATCTGGGATGTTTTGTTCACATAGGATCAGTTATTAATATGTTAGAATGGTTTGATATCAGAACTGGAAATTAATATAAAAAGTAATTGTTAAATACCTATAACTGGGAATTGCCAAGAAAAAGTTAGATTTTGAAGATTTGTTGTATGCTGAAAGATCATTAGAATATGTGACTGAAGCCACATACTTTATACTCTTATCTGGTTACATATTATAGAAGAAGGTAACATACCCCCCACCATTATTACCTGTAGCACTACAGAGTGTTACAAAGGTTAATTTTAGCTTGTTTGCAAGCTAAATTTAAAGCTTGTGGTGCTACGGAGTGCTGTGGAGCAGTTTGCTGGCAATTACTTTTTAATTAGGTGTTCCCATAGGGAGGTATCCAGAGTGCAGTATGCAGGGTTGTCCAGGGAGCAAAAATGGTCCCCAGACCTCCCACAATTGCCCACCCCTGTTCTAGAGTCTATCACCTGGCTTTGAGGGCTAATCTTATCTTAATTGGCTTTTTACCAATTGCAACATGGACCAAACATGCAACTGAACTTGTAGATTGGGTCCCAGCCAGTCAGGTATACACTCTTGAGATCTGCCATCCTGCTTGATATGATCTGGGATATTATGCCAATGGAGAAATATGTAACCTTGTGTTTGCTTTGTTGCTTTATTTAGAACCAGTAGAAAAACACACTGGCACATTTTAACATATTTTCTATATTTACTTAATTTAAACCATGAATGCTGGAACAATACCTCACTCTTGCTTATTATTTATTGGTGTCCAGTTCAGAAATTTAAACAGTTAAGCTGGTGCTGGGCTCATCAGCCATAGGATTCTATGGCTGGCCTGCCCAGTTCTGCTTGACCTGAAAGTGGGCCATCCAGAGGCCTCCTCCCTGGTCCATGACTAACCTCTAAATAGGGGCCTGATCCAGGCTAACGCCCAGCATCCTTTGCTTCACCCACTCTTCAACCTTTGTCTGTGTTGGGGCTATAAGTCTTCTTTTTGGTAGAAGTTGATTGGGTGCCACTTGATGGGGCTGGGGAGAAACTTTATCTGGCTTCTTGATTGTCTGGAGGGAGCTTGGGCTGTTGCCTCTAACAAGTACACAATGGTAACTGCGGGAGTTTGCCTTTTGGTTGTGATAGTCAATAAGTCAAACCAGGTACATGGGTATCAGGCAACAACCACAGTTGGAGAGCAAGTATTTATTTTATTTTATTTGTATTTGTAGTACGTATATACTGCTGAATATAATAAAATCTCTCAGCGGTTCACAATAGGGGTGGGCTCTCGCCAAAAACTAAAATAAAAAACTAAAATAAAAAACTAAAATAAAAAAGTAAGTACATTGGACATACTTAAGGAACCTTGAGAGTTTGGGCTTACTGACCAAGTGCATCATGGGAACTAGCAATGGCCTACACCCTCATGTTAATGCTACTAACACTGGGCCAGTTTGCATGCCACAGCAACAGCCTGTCAAGTGTTAGTTTACCCTCAAGGAGCTGCGATGTGCCCCAGCCATCATTATAAATATGCAATCCCCAACTGAAGGTTGCTGTGTTGTGTGAACCAGGATGGCAGGAGTTATTTGAGAGTTAAACAACCCTCATATAACCCTACAACAGATGGTGGGTTATGCGGGGGTTGTTTAATTCTCAAATAACCCCTGCCAGGCAGGCTTGCATGACACAACAACACTCCAGTTTGGGTCTGCTGGCACGTGCCACAGCCTTTGAGGGTAAATTAGCCATGTCATGCAAGCCAGGTCACTGTTCGTTGTCTTAAGCCACTTTCACCTTCAGGCACCCAGCTGGTGGGCTGAGCATTTTCAGTGGCAGAAGTTGGGCCTCTACTCATGTTATGCTAAACATTAATGAAAGCTACAAGAAATAAAGTTGTGGCCACAATCAATTCAGTTGTCTATATATTCCTCAACCTCTTGCTTTCCACACCACTGTGGCCCCCACAATGGTCTTACTGGTTTCTTATGTAGGGATGTCAGAGAATTCTGCCATGGATCTCAGTGAGGCAGAATGCCAGTGCATTTGGCCTCCCGAAATCCATGGCAGAACGAAGCCCCCGCCCCCCTGCCCCACAAAAGGTGCGCGAAATGGAGCACTTACCTGTTGCCATCCACGCTGACTTGTAAATGGCGGCCGCGCTGCGGCCACCATTCGCTTCCTCATCATAGCTGTGATAGGCTACGTAAATAATTACGTAGCCTATCACGGCTAATGCAGGGATGCCATTTGCGTCCCTGCGGAGGCCGTGATAGGCTACGTAAGTATTTATGTAGCCTATCATGGCAAGCTAAAAAAAAAAGCCGCCATTTTCGTTCCCTTTTTTTCGCTGTTTTAGCCTACGTAAATATTTACATAGGCTAAAATGGCAAAAATAAAAAGGAATGCAAATAGCGCCCACTACGCTATTTGCGTTCCCCTTTTTTTCGCCGTAATAGCTTACATAAATATTTACGTAAGCTAAAACAGTGAAAAAAAGGGAATGCAAATGGCAGCCGCAGTAGCCGCCACCATTTGCGTACGGTGTTTTTTTTTTCCCTGCAGGCTGCCCAGCGGCTGGATGTCTGGCTGCGGGCGGCCCCAGCTGGTGGCTCCACGGAATCTCCGTGGAGTGGAGCCGACCGGATTAGGATTTTGGGGGGAAGTGCAGAGCGCCTCCCCCCCACTGTGAATCATGCTGTCGAAAAGGTAAGTGACTTCCGTACATCCCTATTCTTATGTAGTCATATCAATACATTTTAAATAGATTAGCCTAGGGGTGTATAAAACCCCGCTTACCTGGCTCCGCCGGATTCCGCAGGTGGGGGGAGGCGATCCATTCCTCCCCTCAGAATCCTCGAGGGGGGGGAGGCGATCCATTCCCCCCCCCCAGAATCCTGCCCGGCTGGCTCCGCTCCACAGCCAGGCCATGGAGCCGCCAGCCAGGCCAACCCGCAGCAGGGCCTCCAGCTGCTGCTGGGCTGCTGCAGACGCAAATGGCATCCTGCATAGGGGACACCATTTGCATCCCTACGCAAGCCCATGATAGGCTACGCAAATCTTTACGTAGCCTATCACAGCTAAAGTAGGGATGTACGAAAGTCACTTACTTGGTCTTGCAGCTTGTTTCGCGGTGGGGGGGAGGTGCTTCGCTGCTCCCACCGAAGTTCAGGCGGGGGGGGAGGCTTCCCGCCTCGCCCAGCCGAAATTCAGGCCAGGGGGGCGGTTTCCCACCTCGCCCGGCCAAAATTCAGGCTGGGGAGAAGCGCCCCGTCTCCCCGGCCGCGAACTTCAAAAGAAAAGTAAAAAAAAAAAAACCCTGTGATAGGCTACGTAACGATTTACGTAGCCTATCACGGCTAGATCTGCAAAGTCAGCCGCAATAGGCTATGTTAATCGTCACGTAGCCTATCACGGGTGACTTTAAAAAAAAAAAGCGCGTACGCAAATGGCGGCCCCCATAGGGAGCCGCCATTCGCATTCCTTATTTGGTCCCTGTAGTCTACGTAAAGATTTATGTAGACTACGGAGAAAATGAGGGCAACACTATTTGCGTTGCCCTTATTTTCGCCATAGTCTATGTAAATCTTTACGTAGACTACAGGGACCAAATAAGGAACGCGAATGGCGGCTCCCTATGGGGGCCGCCATTAGCCGTATGCGCTTTTTTTTTTTTTTTTTAAGTCACCCGTGATAGGCTACGTGACGATTAATGTAGCCTATCACGGCTGACTTTGCAAATCTAGCCGTGATAGGCTACGTTAATCGTTACGTAGCCTATCACAGGGTTTTTTGTTTTTTTTTACTTTTCTTGTAGTGGCGGCGGCGGCAGCTGGTCGAAAGACAGACTGCCGCCCCCGCCCCTGACAAAGACCTGCCGAACCGCCGCCGGGACCCGCCGCCAGGAGGGACATTCGTGAAAGGTAAGTCCCATCCCGGGGGGGGGGGCGGAGGATTTCTCCCCGAACAACCTTCGGAGGACCGAATGCATTGGCACTCGGCCCCCCGAAGTTTCAGGGAGAAATTCTCCCCCATCCCTAGGCTAAAGCAGGGATGCAAATGGCATCCCCTACGCCATTTGTGTCCCTGCTTTAGCCGTGATAGGCTACATAAATATATACGTAGGCTATCATGGGCCAGCGTAGGGACGCAAATGGCGTAGGGGACTATGACGGCCACCATTTGTGGCTGTAGTAGCCTGGCAGCGGCCGCCGCCACAGCCAGGTAGGCTCCGTTTCGCGCGTGTTTCACAGGGTGGGCTTCGTTCTGACACGGATTCCGGGGGGCCAAATGCGCTGGCATTCGGCCTCACTGGGATCCGTGCTGGAATTCTCCACCATCCCTAGATTAGCCACATGTTAAAAACCTAATCAACCTTGATATCATTCTTGCTTTTCAAACTAAATATGAAATTGGCTTTGATGAGAAAGCATGCCTCCTAAGGAAAAGGAACCATACCTCTGAGAAGTTGCATCTAATTCCTCAGACTGGTCTTTCAGCTAACCTTCACCCCAAAGTGGTTTAAATTCAGTACACACCTATATTTGGACTATGCATTGTCATTCTGTGTATCCAGAAATAATTTTTATTTTGTACTTCTGCAGCCATAGCAGGATGCAATCGGATATGTTTCTACACACCATTACAAACCAATACATTTTTTCTTCTTACAGAAGCATAGGGCAGAAGCTAAGAAACTGTTTCTTTGTTTGTCACTCTACAAGTTTATGATCAGAATAAACATGTGGCTATTTTCATTCATTTGAACAACTTCTATCAGTCTCCAGCGGGTTTATCCTTTCTTGTTAGAACTGCTAAATAGGCCAGTCTCTTGGAACAAAGTAAAAGGAAAAACATTCAGTTTATCAGCTGGCAGCACTGAAAAACATATGGACCAAACACACTGGATGCTGGGAGATAAACTCAGACCTGTTACCACTTGAAACTGTCTATCTGTTCTCTTTTTGTCTGATGTTCTGCTTTTCATAGTGTGCATGTTATATATAGGTGTGTTCCTACAAGTCTTTCTTAAATCACCAAAGTCACCAACTTTTAATTAAGGTAAAATTCTGGGTCAAATTTGAATATCGCTGTTTATGGTTTTTATAAGACATGTGAAATTTTGAGGGCAGGGAAAAAAGGCCTGAATTTCACCTAACCCATAATTTTAAAGTAAATGTTGGGAGTCCTGCTTTGGGGAAACATCTCAGAAAGTTCAAGAGAAGCCAAAAACCTTTGATAGGACAACATTTTGAAGGGTAGAGAGCCAAGGATGTTCTTCATCCTAGACACTGCTACCACCTTGCAAATCATACTCAGTGCGGTCAGATATCATATAATAAATGTTGCAACATTCTCCATTTGAAACTTATACCAATTATCATGCAATAAATAGAGATGAGTAGATGTGCCCCTGGTCTAGGGTTTGGGGGGTTGCTCTGCATGACATTCCATTCTGCCTTTGCCTTCCAGTTTGACCTGGACATTTTCTAAATTTTCTAAAATTTATTATGGAATTAGCCCATGAGCAGTTCATTGCTATTGTCAGTTCATGTACTTTTCCTTTACTGGTTTTGGAGTTTCAGGAAGACATTTATGTACTGATTAAACACTCTGCAGAAAGGAATCTTCTTCATGCAGTTACTTCAGGAATCCTTTGTGCACTTTGATTTAATTAATGTGTAGGTGTGCATTGATTAAATCACAGCCCAAATAGGAACTGAGATGTGATTGCTTCAAGATTTCTTTTTACACTTTCTTGAATCAATACACATATGCATTCCTGCACATTGGTAAGAGGGAGGATAGAAATGAACTGCAGAAAAGGTTGCATGCTCAACAATTAGGGATGTTGCAGGAGTCTGAGAGGGGGGTATAGTCCAGCAGACTCTCCCCTCCCCACATGGCCTTCCAGACCCTGCTTGCCAAGCCACCCTTTGCTTACTGGCCTGTTCGCCATGCAGTCTGCAAGCACCTGGCAGCCTCCTGTTCCCTCACCAGGCCACCATTGTACGAAAAAAAAAGATGGCACAGGTTTTTCTGTAAAAGTAATGTTGGATAAATGGCAGCCATAAAGGGCCCATTTACGCAACATTCAAGGTGTAAATGGTCCATTTACACTTGTAATGTTGCATAAATGGCCCCTTTACAGCTGCCATTAATACAATATTACTTTTACAGAAAAACCCGAGCTGCCATTTTTATGCAAAATGGTCACTTGCTGAGGGGACAGATGGCTGCTTGGGTGCTCATCAGGGTGGCAGTGGTTTGGCGAGCACCCAGTGAGGATGGACTGAGATGAGTCCATCCATCCCTATCAGCAACCCAAACAAAGTCCAGAAATAAAATGTGGAGAATATCACTAATGCACCAGGACTACTTCCCAAATGAGATCATGTAATTTGTAGGGATGTACGAAACACCTACCTGGCTCCGTGCTGAGCAATCCATGGTGGGGGGGAGGCGCTCTGTCCCTCCCCCCAGAATCCTCAATGGGGGGGAGGCGATCCGGTCCTCCCCCCTGGAATCCTGCCCAGCCGGCTCCGCTCCGGGGCTGAGCCAGACATCTGGCCACTGGGCAGCCCTGCAGGGACGCAAATGGCAGCTGTTCAGGCCGGGGGGTTCAGTTCAGGCCGGGGGGGAGTTCCCACGAAGTTCAGGCCGGGGGGGAGGCTTCCTGCCTCGCCCGGCCGAAATTCAGGCCGGGGGGGAGGCTTCCCGCCTCGCCCGGCCAAAATTCAGGCCGGGGAGGAGGCGCCTCGCCTCGCCCGGCCGCGAACTAAAATGTTTTTTTTTTAAAAAAAAAACGCCCCTGTGATAGGCTACGTGACGATTAACATAGCCTATCATGGCTAGATCTGCAAAGTCAGCTGTGATAGGCTACGTTAATCGTCACGTAGCCTATCAAAGTGAGCCGTGATAGGCTACGTTAATCGTCACGTAGCCTATCACGGGTGACTTAAAAAAAAAAAAAAGCGCGTACGCAAATGGCGGCCCCCATAGGGAGCCGCCATTCACGTTCCTTATTAGGTCCCTGTAGTCTAGGTAAAGTTTTACGTAGACTACGGCAAAAATAAGGGCAACGCAAATAGTGTTGCCCTTATTTTCGCCGTAGTCTACGTAAATCTTTATGTAGACTACAGTGACCAAATAAGGAACGGGAATGGCGGCTCCCTATGGGGGCTGCCATTATCCGTACGCGCTTTTTTTTTTTTTTAAGTCACCCGTGATAGGCTACGTGACGATTTATATAGCCTATCACGGCTCACTTTGCAAATCTAGCCGTGATAGGCTACGTTAATCGTCACGTAGCCTATCACGGGGGCGTTGTTTTTTTTTTCTTTGATTGGAATGGCGGCGGCGGCGGCCGGTCAAAAGACCGGCTGCCGCTCCCGCCCCGGACGAAGACCCGACGAACCGCTGGCCGGACCCGCCGCCAGGAGGGACATTCGCCAAAGGTAAGTCCCGTCCCGGGGGGGGTGCAGGGAGTGGGGGGGTGCGGAGAATTTCTCCCCGAAACTTGTTCGGGGGGCCGAACACATTGGCGCTCGGCCCCCCAAAGTTTCGGGGAGAAATTCTCCGCCAACCCTAGTAATTTGTTAACTCACAATCAAGTAGGGATGTTGGAGAATTCTGCCAGAGATTCCAGGGAGGCTGAATGCGCTGGCATTTGTCCCCCCGTAATCCATGGTGGAACGAAGCCACCCTCCCATCTGCGGCCGCCATTCGCCTCTTTTGAAAGGCCTATCATGGCACGTAGCCTATCATGGCAACAGGAAGGAATGCAACCGGTGGCCGCCGTAGCTGCCGCCATTTGCATCTGCATCTTTAGCCGTGATAGGCTATGTTAATATATACGTAGCCTATCAGGGCAATAGGAAGGAACGCAAATGGCGGCCACCGTAGCCGCCATTTGCATCCCTGTGCAGCCCAGCGGCCAGATGTCCGGCTGCGGGCGGCCCCGGCTGGCAGCTCCATGGAGTTGCCGCAGAGCGGAGCTGGCCAGGGAGGATTCCGGGGGGAGGGACGGAGCGCCTCCCCTTCACCACGGGTTGCCTAGCACGGAGCCAGGTAAGAGTTTCATACATGCCTACAATCAAGGGAGAAGTTTGTATTGAGAAAATGTCATAAGTATCTCTAGTAAGGAACTGAATACTCTGCTTAGAGAGAACGTTTTTGTGCTAATTTACACATATGCACAATAACAACTGCCATCCCAATGGAAATTTTCCCACCCGGTGAAAGTCAGAGCCACTGTGTTGTAAGTTTCCCCTCATGACAATTATGTTCCAACTCTGGTGGTGCATTCTAACAAAAGATACAACTAGGCTGGTAGGAAATTTGCCAGGGGAATGCCTGTTCTGGGGAAAATGTAAGTAGTGATTAGCATGTATTTCTAACTGGCAATCTTTCATGCAGGATTAGAGGCTCCTGACCAACTCTCCTAGGGTTCAAGCTTCATGGAAACAAATATACACTGGAATGCATAAGTAGAGCTTCTAGGCAAGGAGACTGCAAACAGAGGTGAAATGTCTATGAGAACAAGAGCTTATTGAGTAATGTTATCATAGAGGAATGAGAAATGCAAGTGATAGTCCCAAACTAATCATATCTGGCTGGGCTACCATGCATTGACTTGATTAGAGTTAGTGTTTCTTTTTTCAGCATGTGACCAACAGGGGCCTCATAGGCATTTTGTACTATTTATACAAATAAGCTAAGTCTTCTGTCTCCGTGACCCAAAAACATGTTGTTCTAGGGAATCACACGGGCAAGTCCCATTTTTCTATGGCTGGACCAAACATTCTGAAGTGAAAACTTCCACTTTGAAACTCAGAGAAGGGGGAAATCAAGGAGTATGAAACTAGATTGAAATTTTGAAGGGAGGGCAGCAATTTTTCCCATAAGGTCTGGGAGGCTTACCATGGCCGCCACTGAGAGAGGCAATAAAATATTTTTTGTAAAAAGACCTACATTCATGCCACAGCCAACTGAATGCTATAAGGGTCTTGTTAGAAAGGTCACTGCTCCTAAGAAATAGTTGAAATGCTCTCCTTTTGCATGCTGTAAATGGGGCTGTGAAACTGGAGAGGTTTCAGGCCAGTCCACATAAGCCCTCTTTGGGCATTCTGACCATGTAATTAAGAATTATGTGGAGGAGGAGAGGAGATACATGCCAGCAGGCCATCCCCCACTGCCACAGTCCCCCTGCCCCCCTGCCCCCCTTCACAGAGGAGGAACATCTGTAGAGGGGAGGATGTGCTATGCATATAAGTTTCTGCTGTGATATGGAATCCTGATTGCAGAGGGTTACACATCGTAGGTGGAGACTATGTGTGTAGAGCAGTGTCCCCTCTACAAGTTTTCTGACCAATGCATAGACAATCTGTTTGCATGCTGTGGCCCTGTTTTTCCCCCTCACATGATTGTGAATCACATGAGAGAAACACAAGAAATTGGGCTATAGTTGTGTACGCAACTCATAATTAAGTGATTTTTTTTTAGTATTCATTATGAAATAGTGTTTTTATTGCAAGCAGATAAAGATGGGTAATAAAGAGATGGATGCAAGTGCTTGGATTGAAAGTGGGCTGCATTTATTGGAATATCTGCAGAGGGGGGAAAGCCTAGGATGGGCACTTAACTGTGCCAGCTGCTAACTGGCACAATAATGGGCAAAAACATAGCCTGAGAGGTGGTGTGACAGCATTGCCATCCCTCCGGACTGACCCTTATGGGGGAGGTAGACCTTCCCCTGTCACCCCTTCCCAGGCCACAAAGGTCCTGAGTGAGTGAGGTGAGTCAGTCTCACAGGCAACCCTTATCCCCCTGCCGAGCTGCAAAACCCATTCGGGAGGCCTCAGGCGTCACCTGACACCATAACAGTGACTCTGAATGCTCACCATCCCTAAACTCATTCCACCTTGCCTGTCCTAGCCACCACCGGGAGTGACAAGTGACTCCACCCACCTGCGTTGAAGAACTTCCCACAGGCCCCTTTGCAGATCTGACAAAAATGTGTCATTTCCAGCATCAGACAAGTGAACACTATCCTGTCTGTAAAGCTCCCTCCTTGTCCAGGTGATTTCCTGGTGAATGATGATCCCATTACCGTGCTTGTATAGCCCCAAGGCTATTTTCCTACTGACTTTCTGCCGTGCCATATCTATAGCTCCCTTATTCTCAGCATTTCAATTAAGGCTTGGAAGCAAGCAAGACCAGATAATGGTTATCCTGGGCCAACTGTGCCGGATAACTTGAAAATCGGCCAAGGCCTGCACAATGAGGTCCTTGCCTTTCTGAACACCCAAGTCATCCCCCCCCCCAGGTGCAATACCAAAACCTGCAAGGGGGGGACGACAGACCAAACCTCAATGGAATAATGGGGGAAGGAGGTGCTCCCACCGTATGCCGTGTCTACCAAGCCACTGAACACAGCCCCGCTGGGATCCGCAGCTCAATGTGGAAGCCCTCTGACCAGCCCAAAATATCATGCTGTGCCCACATATGAGCACATGCACTGGTTTGCGTCCACTCCATCCATCTAAGGAAACAAGAAGAATGGTAAGAACAAGAGAGGTGCCGTATCACAAATTGGCAGACAAACCCCACATGTAAGTCTGGAAGGCCCTGGAGCGCCATCTACCCACTGGCTTCACTTGATCATGGGAAAAACCCAGAGATGCAGCTGTCAAAGCAGCTCCAATCCAGAAGGAATGTGTCCCAAATCTAGGGATGGCGGAGAATTCCTCCACGGACCCGAGTGAGGCCGGATTCAAAAGAATCCAGCCTCCAGAGTCCGTGGAGGAATGGATTGTTTACCTCCGCCTCCCTGAGGAATCCTCCCTGGTTGGATCCTCCCCACCAGCTGGATCCAGAGCACCAGTGATATGGCTGCCATTGCAGTATCACTGGCTGGGGTGACTGACTCCGGACACAAATGGCATAGCAGACTCCATGTGCGGTCGGGAAGCAATTAGATTAAGCTAAATGCAGCCTTAAATGGCTGTGTTTAGCTTAAACTAAGGGCTTTACGGCTGCAAATGGTGTAGTGGATGCCATTTGCGTCTCTGGTTTTTCATGTGATAGGCTAGCCTATCATGTGAAAAACGAGAGACGCAAATGGTGTCCACTACGCCATTTGCAGCCGTACAGCCCTTAGTTTAAGCTAAATGCAGCCATTTACGGCTGCTTTTAACTTAATCTAATAGCTTTCCAGCCACAAATGGTGTCTGCTACGCCATTTGCGTCTGGAGTCAGTCAGCCCATCCAGCGATATGGCAATGGCGGCCATATCGCTGGTGCTCTGGAGCCGGCCGGTGGCTCTGTGGAATCGCCACGGAGTGGAGCCGGCCAGGGAAGATTCCGGGGGTAGGGACAGATTGCCTCCCCTCGTGGGCAGATTCCCAAGTGGAGGAACAGGTAGGGAATCCACCCATCCCTACCCAAATCAGAACTTACCTAGTTCAAGAGCACTCTGTGCTAATTTGGTAACAGCCCAAAATTGATATTTCGTCAATGGAGAACCATCAGAATGACAAAATAATGGGCCGTCTACTGACGCCCTGAATGAATTCCAAGAAAAATGCTAATGCTCTGACAGGGCATAGCTCTTCCATTTGAGCAGGACAGAGGGACACTATCACACCCTTGCCCAGCTGGTCGGTCCTTGGATCTCCTCCTCTTCAGGCTGGAGAGCGCGTGCTAGCCACGCTTCCTCCAGCCACACAAACAAGAGGCTGTTGGGAGGGGGGTGCGGAGATTAAAAGCACCTCTCTGTCCCCTCCCCACCCCAGTGGCACCATGGAGGTTGCTCCAATGGCAACCCGCCACGTCTTCTCACTCCACCCACCCACAACGCCCCCCCCAACAGCCAGGCAACCTGGACGTGGGGGTAGGGCACATCTCTTAAAAAAAACATTCAGAGCTGTAAACTGCATCATACTCAAATTTCAGATTCTGCCATCTTTTCCCAGATATAATGTCTGGACTGGTCCTTGTTCTCTAGGTCTGAGATATAGAAAAGTCTCTTGTATTTTTCTATGATTATAGATATAAAATTTTCACTCCAATTGACATTCATGTTGATCCTTTCTTTGAAACAAGACTGCAAATAAGGTAGTTGAGCTTTGATGTCTAGGTGAACAGCAACAGTGATGAGTTACAAGACCAGACATGTAAGGTCCCCTTGAATGTGTGACATTTTTTGTGTCTTGCATGCTTTTAAGTTACTGACATAGGTTTTTGTTAAAAATTTAGGCATATAAGGCTTAGCATCCCATCTGAAGTTCCTGCAGCCATTATTTATCTATAGCTAGTGTATCTTACAGAGCCATACTGAAGAAATTTAAGGAGATTGTCCTACGTGCCTGTACTCTCTGTTCACTTAGAAAGTGCCAGTGTTCAGATGATGCTTAGATCTCCAGAAGCAGCTTTGTCCACAGTGACTGTTTTCTGTATCTCAGCACTGCAGTTGTTCAGGTAATCTCACTTGCATGATAAATATATTTGTTGTTGACATCTCTAAGGGGCTTACATGAAACTAGGGTGCGGGCTTGGGAGATTCTTTGTTTTTATTTTTTGTCTCTCAGCTCTTTGGCTATGTTACATGAGAATGTACTTCCAGAAATGCCCTCACCCCGGTGCCAGCTTGTCTGGCTGAAAGGGGGGGGGGCATTGCGGGCGGGTGGGGTGACAAGACGTAGGGGCCTCTGATTGGTGCACCACAGTGGCACCACCATGCAAGGAGGGGCAAACTGAGCTGCTTTAAAACTCAGCTCACCCTCCCAATCTCAGCTTTCTGGCTTGACGCAGCTAGAGAGAGTTACAGCTCCGCCTGAAAATGAATGAAGGACACCTGCCTGCTGGAGATCGGCTTCGTCGTCATTCCAACCTCCTGGACTCCGCGTGCAATCAATGTGCCTAAACCACTCCACGTCGACGCTTGCCTCAACTCCAGCGTTGCCGGTGCTCGCGGCAGGGCGCTCGCGCTCCGGCGTGGCTTCCTCGGGCCAGCCGCCTGCCCTGTTGGTGGGAAGTGCTGGCATTGGTGGCGGTTGGCGCTGGGGCACAGCGCCTGTCGCCACAGGCGGTTGCAGTCCCCGCGGGCCCTGGCGCTTGCGGCAGTGGCCCGCCCCCCTTCCTTCTTCCCGCCTTTTGCTCGGCGCGCCTACCCGGCCCTGGGTTTGTTGGCGCGCGCGGCTGGTGTGCTCGGGCCCGGGTGCCGCCCGCTCCTTGGCTGGCTCTTACGGGGTCGGCGGGTGGTCCGACAGCTGCCCCTGCGGCGTGTACGCAGGACCAGCACCCATTGTCCTCCCATATGGGGGCGCCGGCTCTTGTGGCTGCAGCTGCGGTGCTCCCGCCCTCCCTTGTCTTCTTTGAGGCTGCGCCCCTGGGGTTGTTGTCGCTCCCGGGTGCAGCGCCTGTGTCCTGGTTCCCTGCGGGGGGTCGGTATTGATGGCGGCGGCACAACTGCCTCCTCCCCGGGGTCGCGGCATGCAAATGCCACCGCGCCCCTGGGGTGCCGCCGCTCGCGGCGGGGCACGCAAGCTTGGGCGCTGCTCCCTCCCCACATGTCTGGCCTCACCGGTGGGTGCGCCTCTGTCGTCACCGGCGGCAGGCATCAGGGAGCGACGCCTGTGTCTCGTTCCCCTGAGGGGGGGACGCCAGTCCTTTCGGCAGTGGCGCATTCCCACCCCCGTTGCACCTCCTGTCTCCAGCGGTCATGTTGTGCCTGCGCTGCCGCAGGCCCCGGAATTGTCTCGCTCAGGGCGAGCGTGTCTCGGCGCCGCCTCTCCGGGCCGTGGATTGCCGCACTGGCGGCAGCGTCGGCCTTCTAGTGGCGGCACGCGTTCAGGTCCAGCGCTGGTGGCTGCTGACATTTACCTCCACGCGGGACCGCCGGCGCTTGCATCTGCAGCTCCCGCCTGCCCCCCCGCCCCCGATTCGCCGGCTCTTGTGCCGCCTGGGGAGCGCAGAGCGCTTGCAGCGGCGGCGCGTTCACCCCCCCCAAGTCAAGCAAACACACACACACCCCAAACCAAACCAAACCAAATAATAATAACAGTAATAATAATAATAATGATAACAATAACAATAATAATAATAACTACAAAGTAAAAACAATGAGGGAAGAAGGGGGGGAAGGGAAAAAAAAGGGAAGGGAAAGGAAAGAAAAAGAAAAGAAAGGAAAGGAAAGGAAAGAGAAAGAAGGGGGTGCAAGGCAATGCCCGCGTTCTGGCCCGGCTCCCATGGCCATGGGCCCTTCCCGCGCCTTTGGGCACCAGTTTCTTCCAACGGGCGACAATCGCCCCCTCCCTCCGCTCCACTTACATTTTTAGTCATTATTGGCCATGGAGTATGGCCCTCCTATCTGGAGGCGCTCCCCACTTCCATCCCAGGACTCTCCGCCTTAGCTTGATCTCGGGTCTGCAGATCTCGAGGCCTGTTGGGTGTTGTCTGTTGCCCTCAAAGCCCAGTGTGTAGCCTCCTGCTGCATTTACTTCTAGGGGTGCTTGTTGGAGTGTTGGATTGGTCTGGCATCTGGGCTATTGCTTCTTTCTGCCAACCAGCAGAAGGCTTGAGGTGCCAGCCATTGTCTGATCTGGGAAGTTAAGCGGGGTCAGCCTTGGTCAGAATTTTCGCCAACATCGTGCCAAGCTTAACCCACCTTATATATTTTGCCCCCCAAGAAAGGCCAGAGTGGAAATAAAAGGTAGGGTACGGCCCCGCCTCCCCCCCCCCAAGAAACTGCTGCCAAGGCCCGATTTTGAGTCTAATGAGGAGGCAGACCCGGTGCTGGCATTAACTCTTGCTCGTTTAGAAACCGATGAGAGTTCCTTGTGGATCTCTCCCCCCTGGTCAGGCCTTAGAAGCCCTCGGCTGTCCTGCCCAAGAGAACACGACAGCAGACCCAACGCTCGCTACTAATTTTTCTTTCAGCTCGTCTGGATGCTCTTGAAGCCTCCACTTCTTCTTCATTAGCTCTTCCGGTTGGCTCACCGCCCATGGTTGAGCTCCTCCCTTCAGCAGCCTCCTCTTTCCCGAGTGCCCAAGCATCAACTTCTAAGTTTCCAGTCAAGGTTCAGAGCACGGTCACAAGGGGTGCAGCTCGTCTGGATGCTGTTGAAGCCTCCATCTCCTTCCTTGCGGTTTCGTCCAGGCGACACACCATAGCTGGGGCGGTCTGCCCTCCTGGGGCATCTCCGTCACGAGCACTCCAGGCGGCATCGTCTTCCTAGCTCCCAGGGACCCGGATGCGGCTGCCTTGGATATGGGTGAGATGACGGCACCTTGCCCCACTTGTCCAGGCGGGCGACCTGCAAGGCCGTGGGGTTGCCGCCTTAGCTTACCTCCCTGGGGTAGCTGGCCCTCCCAATGTCACCGGCAACTCGGTCAGTCACACCCCACGGTTGCCCCAGCCGCTCAACTCAGCATCTTACAGGGTTTTGCTGGATTAACTTACGATCCCTCGCCCTGCCCCCGCCCACTTGGCATCCACGTAGGTGGCATATCAGATCCCTACGCTAATCTGGCAAGTTGGGATGCCACCAGGGCTGCTACTCCTCCTAATGGCTTTCACCTGAGGAGGTATGTGCCCGGCTTACGTTGAGGCCTTTCACAGGAGGGCCGCCATTGACCCTTCTCTGCACAGGAACCATTGGACCAGGACCTTTCGCGCCTCTCTTGACTCCTTCCCGGCCTGTCCCGTGACAGATCTGGCAATGGCCACATTCACCAGGCTGTCTCCCGCAATGGCCTTTCACCTATGGTGGATCCACTGCTTCAGCACCGCTGTTTGTGCTGGGAATACAGCCCCAAGGGTGCATACTCCCAGAACCTGTGCCTTTTCTGTCATGAGTGCTCCCAAGTAGCAGTCAGTACTCGTCCTCCCCTTGTCCAATGCCTGGGGATGGTAGAGTCCCCCCCTTGGAAAGGCCGAGGCAGTAGGAAGCTCTCATGGGCCCATGCCCGGTTAGGATGGTGCCGCTACTCCGACACCCCAACGGGGGGAACACGTTTTAACTGGGAACACAGTTTTATGTTAGGTTCTTGGACCTCGCCCCTTTTTCTAGGTCAACATACGCTATCCTTACCTCGTAAGCAACATTGCTTCTCGCCAGGCATCGACTGGTTCCTGACAGGTTAACAAGGCAGTACTGGCAGAAGGATTATAGCCCCCCTCCTTTTTTCACACCCCGTTATCTACTCTATGGATCTCCCTTCTGGAAATAGTGCCCAGGAAATCATCTAGGGAGTTTATCCTGATTCATAACCTCTCCTCCCTGAGGGCCAGCCTGTTAATCAAGAGATTCCTGTTCATTTGTGTTCAGTGCGACACACCTAGTCGACGGGGCAGTTGTCTTGGTTCAGGATCCCGTCCACGGGTCCCTGGTGGGCATATACTACATGGAGTCCGATGACGGTGGTCTGACCTAACGCGAGCATTGCTTCCCTTTCCTGTTACTTCGGTGCCCCTTAGCTCACAAAGGCTCAGGGCCTGTTGCCCACATCAACATTTGGTAAAGCCAATCTGATACCCTTAGGCATTATTCTAGCCTCCCTCAGGACAACTTTTAGGTCCCTTGGGCACAGCTTCAAGCAGTTATACATCTTCTGAGGGTTTTCCTTTGGGGGGCCATGCGAGATATGGTAGGGCATCTTCTTTTCACAGTTAGGGTAGCTGCCCCTGACTGTGCCTTTTCGCACCAGCCCAGTCAGGGCAATGTAGGGTCTGCGGCTTCCGCACCATCAAGCCAGGGTTACTTCTGCTGTGCACAAGTATCCATAGGCATGGGTTCTACTAGGTAGGGCTTTAATGGCACCTCCTTGCGGAGGCGTGAGCCACGCCTCAAAGCTGGACTGCGGATTCACTTGGTTCCGCTGCCGCCCAAGGTGGTTTCGGGCTCTTAGGGCAGGTCCGATCGTGCTGAGGGTAGTGGCCTGTAGAGTGGTGGCCGCAGTCTCTGAGCACATCTTTAATGACCTTATAGACAAGTCAGTAACCCCACCCCCTTCGGTATGACAACGTGACCACGTGATTCGTTCTCCGTCCTCCTGAAATTGGAGGGTCATGTCATGTGTCAATGTGCCCGCACTCCAGTGTCGGTGTTACAACATTTGGTTCTGGGTCTACCATGTGCCGGGTTAGACAAACCCAATGGTCGACACTTTGTCATGAAATTAAGTAAGTGATTTCCGGGCTTTAGCCCTGCGGGTGCTCCATTCCCAGATCACATCCTTGCAGAGACTGGGAGATTGAAGCCAGGCATGCCATCCTGCATTCCAGGGCTCTCCGTACAGGAGCCACCTGCGACAGAGCAGGTAGGGTGTGCCGCGCATTAGGCAAAGCTTCAGTGCTACGATTCATGACCTTACCTATAGATCATCAGCTGCAATTTTGCGCCTCCTTAGGAACAACAGACTATATGGGACTATAAGTCTCATGCTGGCCACTTAGCCTTCCAGCCCACAATGGTGGGATTCTCTGACTTCAAGTCAGATTTAAGGTTAGGCAGGCAATATAGGATTGGGCATAGATGTTGCCTGCTTTTAGTAAATTTAGTCACCCTCTCTCCCCAGATACCCCCTTTTGGGTTCCGGGGATAATGGCTCTCCATTTGCACTGTCCAGAAAGACATTTCCCTGTCCACGCAGCAGCCTTAACAGCCTTCATCAACCCCCCCCCCCACACACACACCATTAGGAATTCAGGTTGGGTCTGGGCTCCCAAGTACGACTTGTCCCGGAGGGCCTTGATACAGTTCAAGGTGCATGTCTGGCCCACTTATGCATTTGGTGATCAAATTGATCGGTATGGCAAGGGCACAGCAGTGGCCCATGGCCAAACGCAAGTCAATGGGTGGTGCCCCGTCGGGACCTTAGGGTTCTATGGAATGCCGTGGGTCTGAGGAAGGGCCTCCGTTGTATCAATCCAACGGCTTACTGTTGAAATAAGGGCAATTTGGGCAGTATTTACATTAAGCTCTACCCCGCTAGGCCTAGGTAATTCTGCAGTTTAGAACCCACAGTCGCTACATTGAAGCAGTCACCATGATAGTTGATGGAGGTTTCTCTCTCAGGCACATTATGGCAGTTTAAAAAGGGGCTTTACAGTGCTCCGGCCTGTGCTAGCGAGTCGTCTGCTTCTTCCTGACACAACTCTCGCTTTGCTTGCCCCAATGTCTTTATGCCCTAGACCAGCAGAGTTGTCATATGCCGGAACGGGAGCCCTTGCATGGGCATGTTATGACGTCTGGAGCAGCACAAAGGGCTTGTACATCAATTTCAGACTTCAGCTTCTGTCACACTGTCACAGTAAGATCCAGTGGCTTCCCAGACAAGGCATGCTGTTGGAGTCCCCTCCTCACTCTGTTCCACCAAAGTTCGTCAGTCTTCCTCTGCAGGTCCAGGTGCTACACATCGAGAGGAAGGACTTCGGCTGTAAGCCAGGCAAGGACCTGATTGAACAGGCCTTGGTTGAGATGCAGGTGGTCCGGCATACCTGGCCGGAAGTAGCCTATGGCAGCCCTCACTGCTCCCATGGATCAATGGGAAGGAATGGAATGACGTTGCCAGTGGCAGGGCACGTCCGAAAGTGCACAGAGAAATGGCTTATGGCCTATGTGAATGAGAGGATGGATGCACCACCCACCAGGGAATGCTGTGGACATGGAGGGAGCGTTGCAGGATGGACAGTGTCCGCCTGTCTCATCTAGTGTATAACATATTTCTGTCGGTTATGCAAAGGGGCCTGCGGGAAGTTCTTCTGCGCAGGTGGGGGGAGTTTCACAAGCTTTAGGCTTGTGACTCCTGTGGCGGCTAGGACGGGCAAAAACAGGAAAGTAGGGATGGTGTGCATGCAGAGGCACCTTATGGTGACAGGTGACGCCTGAGGCCCCCCGAATGGGTTGTGCGGCTCGGCGGGGGGATAAGGGTTGCCTGGGAGACCAACCCTACTCACTCACCCAGGTGTTGTGCGGCACCGGGTTGGGGGTGACACCGGAAGGTCTACCTCCCCCAGAAGGGGCAGTCCCGAGGGATGGCGAGATCACCGCCACCCATCGGGCTGGGTGTGTTTTCACCCAAGAAGTGCCAGCTAGCCGCTGACACAGTTAGATGCCCATCCTAGTTACCCCTTTGCAGCTATTTCAATAAATGTGGCCCAATTTTCAACCCAAGCTTCTTGTCTGCATCTTCTTTAACCCATCTCCGCTTGCAAATGCCCTCACCCCGGTGCCAGCTTGTCTGGCTGAAAGGGGGGGGGCCATTGCAGGCGGGTGGGGTGACAAGACATAGGGTCCTCTGATTGGTGCACCACAGTGGCACCACCATGCAAGGAGGGGCAAACTGAGCTGCTTTAAAACTCAGCTCACTCTCCCAATCTCAGCTTTCTGGCTCGACGCAGCTCCCTCCCACCCTCCCCTAAGCAGTGTGGGTTTCTTACCAGTTGCCCCTTTTGGGAGCCATGTAGGAATTTTTTGGCTCACAGTTCGATTGGCCTATTACTGTGCGTCTTTTTTGCCTATGTCACACTGTTTTGTGGGTCAAGAGTGTCCTGTAAGGAAATATGGTCTTTATATTTTATATATAGTCACATTCCAGTTGGCGGCTAGGATGGGCAAAAACAGGAAAGTAGGGATGGTGTGCATGCAGAGGCACCTTATGGTGACAGGTGTCGCCTGAGGCCCCCCGAATGGGTTGTGTGGCTCAGCGGGGGGATAAGGGTTGCCTGGGAGACCAACCGTACTCACTCACCCAGGTGTTGTGCGGCACTGGGTTGGGGGTGACACCGGAAGGTCTACCTCCCCCAGAAGGGGCAGTCCGGAGGGATGGCGAGATCACCTCCACCCATCGGGCTGGGTGTGTTTTCGCCCAAGAAGTGCCAGCTAGCCGCTGACACAGTTAGATGCCCATCCTAGTTACCCCTTTGCAGCTATTTCAATAAATGTGTCCCAATTTTCAACCCAAGCTTCTTTTCTGTGTCTTCTTTAATCCATCACCACTCGCAACTGTGCATACCAATTATTCCTTCTTTTTTAATAAGCATTGCAGCGAGGTGTTGCTGTATATATGAAGTGAATTCTTTAATGCAGTAGTGGAAAATTCATTTGTCAACTTACTTGAATGGAAGACATCTTCAGAAATATGTGTTTACTGGATCCTATCAAAGATTTATTTAGCTACATGTAGCTGGAGATGTGGAGTCTTGGGGAGTGGGGGGGGAAAAAATTAGTGGGAGAACATCTTCCATCTGTATTTTTTTCTCCATAGACTTTTTTTTTCTTAAAAATGGAAAAATCAAACCATTTTGGATTATGATTTTTTTTAGAATATTGAATAAAACATTTAGGACAAAGTGTTCATATATTGCTACCCAGGCTCTACTATCCTGAAATAATTATGTAATTTGAAGACTTTTCTAGGAAGCTCAGAGATGTAAAATATCTGGTAATTTTGAAGACATGGGAGAATTTTTTTTTTTAATCCTATCTGTAAGATTCCCAGACTAGTTATTTCTTTCATTCCTTATTAAAATTATTGCTCAAACTATCTTTGATTGATAGATATTTAGGGATGCTCCAAGTCATTGTCTATTTCCTAACATGTAACTAGAGCAGTGGGCAACTTCTGGGGTTTAAAAGGGGGGAATGTAGTGGGGTGGACTGAAGTTGATTGCTGTGGCAGCACTTGGGAAGAAGGGGTGGTTAATGACTTTCCCACCTTGGGGGTGGGGGAGAATCAGGGCTCTTGTGGGGTGGGTGGATTTTGATTGCAAAGGGAAAGTGTTGATGGCTCCTCCTTCTCCAGTGCAGCTTCTGCAATCAACATCACAGCCTACTGCTTGGACTTCCCTAAATTAAGAACACCTTAAAACAGCTGAATGTAGCTTGAGCCTCAGTTAAACAGTGCTTTAAAATGCTGCAGTAGTTGTCTGCACTGCACCCCTTTCCCATGGATAGATAGATGGACAGACAGGCTGGTTCACCTAGCCCTTGCTCCTGGCAGGCAGAGTAGAGGGAAGGGGGCTTGGCCTGGCCTGACTTGGAGACTACCGTAAGCCTATCATGGACCTACCAGGAGCAGGAAGTGAGCGTCAGTGAGCAAAATTCTCCGCATGCTTATTTTCTTCTGAATTAGTGCTGTCAAATTCCCAACCCTGTGAATTTCCTCCCACTCGGTGTCCACTTCCAAATGTCATGAAATGTGACCCTAAGAAACAAATTATGTGCACGCACAAGGAAAATGCACAGATATGTTATAGTAGCATATACTACTTGCATGAATGAAGATTACATTTGACTGCAAAGTTCTACATTTTTCTTAGGAAAACCCTTGGACTCTGTGTGTGTATATGCAGGTATTGTGTGTGAATTTAATATTTGGCATGTACTGTGGCCCCTTACTGCAGCCTGCTAGCTCACAGCCCATCATGGTCTTGACCTGGTCCTGAGTCCATGTGGACAAACCTGCATCTTGGAGACTGAAAGCCAGCCCTTACGTGTCTTTGTAACAAACTACCGTAGCTACGAAGCCAAATTACTTCCCCAGTCTGAGTAGCAAGGGCACCAGAGGACATTGCTAGCAGGATGCTCATATCATTTCAGAAAAAAGAATGATGCAGCATCAGTATATTTGTGTTATGAATTGCATGCAAATGTTAGTGCTGTGAGGTTACAGAGAGCTCTGAATTACCATTGACAAAAATGCATTTATAGATTCATCGAAAGTTAGCACAGAGGATAGATAAAGAAGTATGTAATGTGTTTGTAATGTGACATTAGTCACAAGTGAACAGAGAAAAATCAAATTGATAAATTTGCAAATACCCCGCCATTCTTGGATGAAAGAAGTGACACTCAGCCTGTAAGTGCTAGAAAGCCATTTTGCTTCTGAGTGGAGCCACAGAATGCCAGCAAATAATCACACAGAGAGACTATTAAGTTGTCATGTTTATGCTGTGACACTGTAGCTTCATAACTCATTGTCATCCCATATTGATGCTGTGGCCTGTCTACAAACATTGAAACTCAGTGTCATGAGTGGCAGAACTCTGCAGTTATTCTCTGGTATTCTCTGACTTAAGGCAATGTACTTCTTTCTCACTCTTTCTCTAGCTACTGAAAGGGAGGAGGGGAGTAGGAGGTTTCCTCTCATCTGTCTTTGTCTCTTTCCTCCTCCCTGGATACTTCTTGTCTGTCTGCAGGGCTATGAAGGGGTGTAGAGGAAAGAGCTTGAACAAAGTGAGGCAACCTTAAGTGTCAATCTGTACTTTAAAAGCAGTGCACAGTAGCAGCACATCTTTAATGTGACATGGGGCTTTTTCAGAAGTCTGGGTAAAGGTCAACTACTTTGTAAACCTGGCTTTGCTGAAAGTCTAGGCATATGGATGGACACCTGTAAACTCTTTACTTTAGAATGGTGTTTACATATTACAGTTCACAGCAAATTGCCTAAAAAGCCATCAGAAATATCCAGAGAAATAAAAACTAACCTGGTTTGAAATTTAGCTGCAGTTGACAACTCATGGAAGTAAACTTAGCTAACCTGTGTGTCTGTTATATGTATTTTGACACTATGATCATTATAAACAACCATCTGTGGCCCACTAAGGTTGCTGTTCATTCTTGGAATTATATAAACTTAATATATCCCCTGGCTGTATAACCCTGTGCTGCCACCTTGAGATGTGGGCTATGAGAAATAAGGGCAATCTTTTTCAAGGGAAAAACTCCAATTGTCCAGATATGGCACATGGGCTTTTGGTTTACCCTTGGCTTGTGAAGTACTGCAGTTGTTTCCTTATTGCTATTGTTTGGAAAGATGCATGGTCTAATCTCTCTGTGACAACACCTGTACTGATGTCCCAAAGACTTGTGGACAGGGATGTATGGACTGTGTAAAATCTGCTCCGTCTGTGTTTTGCGGATTATCTGGTGCCTTTCGTTCTGTCGTCCACTCACAAACAGATGTGAATTTTTTTTGTCATGTGGAAAAATACACAAATAATTGCGTAAGTATTTGCATAACTATTTACATAATTTGCCTTAGTATGTAACATTTAGCATATTGTCCCCCCATTCCATTTAATGTTTCCTCAGCAGAAATTTCTGTATTTTTCTATGAATGTATATGCATAAATTTGGGGAAAGTGAAAAAAATCATCTGAAAGCCCATGGACTCCGTGCGGCCTGACGGGGTCGCTCTGCAGCAGATTCCGCAGGTCAGGCTCTTAGAAATCCGAGTTCATTTTAGTCTGTCTCAGATGTCTCCAGTATCCCTACCCATGGATTCATCTGAATGAATGGTCGTGCCTGGTCTTAGCACTTCGTAACTTCATTTTGTGGTACCTGTCCACTGCACATATTAAGCTTAACTCTGTGTCAGATTGCAGCCATTTACCATGGTCTGGTCATACTTAAAGAAAATTTTTGTGTTAATCCTTACTTTTTTAATGGAAACTGAAGTGTAATGTTGCTGTGATATTTGTTAATTGTTACTCATCTTTACACTAAGTGCCTTTATCAAATTTTCTTTTGAAAATTGCCTTATTTTCTTGCCAAAAATAAAAAGCCCAGCAGATACATTTACTTAGACTATCATTTTAATTGATTTTTATTAAGTTTATATCATTCCAAGAATGAACAGCAAGTCCCATGTTCTCGTGCCTTGCAATCTCCTAACAAATAAAGCAACTCATGAGGGAGGTAAAGAGAAAAAAGCAGAGATGGAAGGAGGGGTGAAAGGGGACATAGATGCATGCCCATATTGTTTTATTTTACAAAACATTGTAATCTTTGTGTTAATCCCTGAATAACTGTCAAGTTTGTTTTCTTTCAAAGGCAATTAAACCATGGCTTAAAGCTCCCAAACAATCACAGGTTAAATGAGGGATTTTCTTATTGGGATAGTTGAACAGCTTTGAGATAAGTGCTCCTTGCTGGTCACCTTGTTCTGTGTCCAAAGTAACAAGAAGGGAGAAGAGGAAAAATGCCCGAATATAAATTAACTATTGGAGGAGGGAAGTATCTGTAACCTGTATTGCTAAATGTCAGTGCAAAGCCTGTTCATTCTGTTGTATTTGAGTACAGCAGTTAAGTGCAGACTTCATTTGTATGTGTTTTAGCATAATTATTTTGTTTTTAATCAAAGTAAAATGTGTGAGTGAAATAAAATAGTTCTAGCTGACTTCAATGGATTACCGAATCAGCAAAAAATGCAGAAGAGTGTTTGGAAGTTTATCACTATTTTTCTTTCTTTCTGATGAATGATATTTGGATCTTATCATAATGGGGACAGAGACAAAACTGTAGTGGTTGCAATATGTCAGTTTTGTGATGCTCCCAATAGAGTCATAGGAAAAAAAAATGGATGTAGCACACTCAGTTTGGATAGTTTCAGGATGTAGGCGTTACACAGCAGCACACAGACAGAAAGCAGGGGAGTAATAGCAGCATCTATGTTACTATAGCAACAGAAATGTTGTTGCTGTCCCCCCTGTATTTGATGGATCATGCACCTATACTGATTGCTCTCATAATGGAAATACAAAACTCCACTGTGCCAGTAATCTCAAACCTGCCTTAATAGGATGTCGCATACTTTATTTGATCAGCTTCTGATGGAGTAAATAACATTCCTCTTCAACCCCCTCAGTACTTGCGCAGTGTAGCTTGTCTGCTGAATCACTAGCTGAATTATATTTTCAATTGTTATCTCATTTGAGCCTCCGTTCCATTGTCCTGTTGTCCATTGTATTTCAAGGAACAGATGTTGTAGATTATTCTCTCCCAGGTAACTGCTGATAGAAAAGGAAATACTGGTCCAGTAATAATTCACAGCTTTATAGCACATGTCTGCACCCACTAAGAAAACTTGATTTAGTGAGCTGTGTTTATTCCTCAGGGATATATTGTAAGGTTTTTTTTGTCAAGGTTAGGGTGATATCGCCAAGTTGACCAGAGATATGACGCAATTCTGTTGACAAGAAAAATGATTGTACTTTGTCTGCCAGATAAAATATTTTGACTGATATGTCACTCTCAACAATATTTGGCATTGTTTATTCCTCTATATTCTGTGGAAATTATTCAGTATTGTTTATCCTATAAATCATTAGAAACTTTGGTTTCAGAACCTTGGAGAAGCCAAACACTGACACATTCAGAAATCAATGCTATGCAATCCTCTTAGAAAACATATACATTTTGCATATCTTACTAAGGGTCTCTTCATTAAACATAGAAATAATGTGCCCAAAATGCATTAAGGACACTGACATGTGATATTTCAAAAGAATATTTAAAAAAAAATGAAGTATCAGTCCTGAACTTTGATTTGTTTTCAGTGGAAGGCAGCTGTGATAATCTAATCTAGGCAGTATTGCAACTGGTTTTACACACACATACACACACTTTTAAACATGTATTGAATTTCAGAAAGATATGAAATTATAGATCAGCCCCAAAACGAGAAGAGAGTAATTTTACCACCTTGATAGTGGTAAAAGATAAGGGAAATGAGGCCAATAGGAAGGAGAACAACAAAAGAATATGCATAGCTGCAAGGTGTTAGAGATGATACAGTGCATCCTGATGGATCATTGATTTTGCAACACAAGGAATGGAATTATGGTGGACTGGCTGCGGTTTGTTCTCTCTCTCTCTCTCTCTCTCTCTGTGTGTGTGTGTGTGTGTGTGTGTGTGTGTCACAATCTCACTCCTTTCAAAGGAATGACTTGAAAGAGCCAGGAAAGGGCATGATTTATCAAAGCTAGAACAACAGAATATGCAACAGATTATTTTACTGTATTTCTTTTTATTGCATCGTCAGAGGGCTTTCTCAAATGCTCCCACCAAATGAGGTGAGGTGGGTGGCTGCTAAGGAGAGGGCCTTTCCTTAGTGGCAGTCCAGCTGTGGAATGACCTCCCCAAACAGGCTCACCTGGCACCTACACTATGAACTTAGTGTCAGGTGAAGAGCTTTTTATTTTTCAAGGCTTTTATCCCTTCAGTTTTAAAAATTGTGTTAGTGTACTTTTAGATCTTTGCACTGCTGCTGGCTATTTATCTTGAGTGCTACTTTGGTTTTGTTGTGGTTCATTCTAGTTTTATATTATGCTTTATTGTGTTATTGTATTTTATAGCTTTAGGTTTTGTTTTCTAAACTGCCTGGAGAGCTTTGGCTAATGGGTAGTACAGAAGTGTAATAAATAAATAATTCACTTCTCAACTAAAACATCCTGGAGTAGCATAGAGTCCAGCTGATACATTTCCCCAGCAGCATGGTTTCCACTTCTCTGTGGCAGCATTCTATTCACGTAAAAATGCAAAAGTCATGTTGGAGAGAAGGATCACTCCTGGGGCCCAGCACCACTGGCCTAAAGATTCCGAAGTGTTCCATCAGGATTTCACTATTTCATGAGTTCCTGGGGTGGTGTGGGATACACACATGGGGTAGTACCATGCTGCTTTGTGATAACATATTTATTTGAATTTAATCCCATAGCATAAATCTGAAGTCATATCCTACTCCACGGATGGGGCAGATTATACTGGACTACAGATTCCAATTGCAATGGAATAATTTCTGCAATGGTGCTGTGATACCATACAAACGAATGTCTCCACATTGCACCTCGCCTCACCTCTTTAACAGATGACAAAATAGTTTATTTTTTTCAGCCACCTCAGCTTTCTTAATTTTCTGTGCAGTTCCCTGTACTGTGGCAACAAATAAAACAGTGAATGTGCTGAACGTCATATAATGTGCCCTGCTAAAAAATACCAAGCATAGAGTAATGAAAAGAATGTCTCTTTCTGCTTTATTTAACCACAAATTTCTGAATTCATTGTAGGATCTAAGAATAGCCACAGCAATGCACTGTTTTATCGATTATTTATTCATATTATTTTGTTTATATCTCACCCTTCCTCTGAGGAACTCAGAAAAGCATTTCAGCCTTATTTATTGTATTAATTTATTGCATTTCTATACTGCCCAACAGCCAAGGCCCCCTGGGCAGTTCACAACAATTAAAACCATAGACTGCAACATGATAAAACATAACATAAGACTTTAAAAGTAGCCCAAAGAAGAACCCAAAGGAAGTTACAGCCCAGGGAAAGCCTGGGTGGAAAGGTGAATTTTTAGGAGGCGTTTGAAACATGCCACATTTTCTGCCACCAAACTGCATGTGGAAGCCTTGCATCAAATCTGTGAGATTCTTTCATAAACCTGAGAAATAGCAACTTGCATACAGCTATTCAGTGAGCACAGTTAAACCTCTGTGTGTGTGTGTGTGTGTGTGTGTGTGTGTGTCCCGATCCTGCAAATCCTGCTTTTGGCTCTGTTTTCAATAGTTCAGAGGTACTTTTACTTCTTGCCTACGTTGTTATCAACAAGGCCACTCTGGGTTGTGCTTGGTTTCCCGTGGCTTCACAGAGACTCAACTGAGTTCCTAGTCTGTGTCATCCCTGCCATCTCCTGCCTTGCATCCCACCATTTGCCTTTCCATTCTGCTTCCCAGTCTTTACTCTTAACTATAAAAGCAGGGAATAATATTAACATAATTAATGTTATTCCATGGCTAGCACCTGCTAGAAAATCCCATCATTTCCCTTGGAGGCTTACAAGAAAAAGAATGGATGGACATTGATTGGAATGGGAGCACTGGAAGCTTAGATTATTCAATATCTTACCAGTTCTGTCTGTGATCAAACAGCAAGAAACAAACATGTTACTGGTCTGTCCATTCCAGAACTCAATGGCTGAGACTGGCAATAATATAGTCTCAATACAAGGATCCAGTCTAGAACCCAATAACCACCATCAATGGGGTAGGGAGGTACCCAGTGTTTCTTTGCAGCAGATGTAGATGGCAATGCAGCAGCCAAAGATTGGAGAGAGCAATTTGAGCATCAGCAATTTGCTGGTTGTGGCACAGAGAATATCCAGCATGCAGAACTAAAGGATCACCAGGTGATGGATACAAAGTTTGATATTGTTCCTGATTCAGAAGCTCAGCAGCATGACTGAATCAGATGATTGATGATCATACTAATGGTACCACACCTGATTTGGATAAATCTTTGACATTATTCCCCGACCTGCAAACAGATAATTCCCAATCTGCCTTCCCAGATGCTAAAATTGATGATGAGAATAACACCTACACAGCATTTGGTAAGTTACTGATATTACAGTTGCCTGCTGCATAATTACACTTGCAGCTTAAGCTATTTGTGAACAATGAAATGGCTAGTTAAACGTTGCTTGAAACTAGATAAGCAGCGTGTGAGTATGAATGTGGATTAGGATTACTCATTATCCAAACGAATGAGGAATATAGGAAGCTACCTTACCAAGTCAGGATACTTGTCTATCAAGCCCAGTAAAGTCTGCTCTGAGTGGCAATGCCTTAAACAACCATCTTTACACAGTCTGCTACCTGATTCAGTTTTAAGCTGAACCTGGGTCCTTCTATATGCCGAAGATGTGCTCTACCACTGAACATGCTGAAACAGCAGGCATAGTTAATAATATTGTGCACTTAAAACAGAAGGTGTACTTATTAGGAATTGCTTTTGAGCATGTGTTCAGTACCTTTTACTTGTGACATAAAGGATTTCTCTGCGATAGGATGAAGGGTCATCAAAATTTGAGTTAAAAACTTAGTTAAATGCTGCATGAAATATATTAAAAGGAAAATCAAGTTAAAATGTAATACATAAATGATATGTCATAAGTTACATACACCAAAAACATGTTTGTAGCACTATAAACACCATAAGCAGTATCCATCGCATTAACCCTTTCTTCTTCCCTTCTGAAGCAATATATGCAGTGCATCTTGTAGACCAACCACTGTCTCCAATTCCACAGCCACTGTCAGATGCACAAAAAAGTCTGGATTTTGGCCAGACCACCTACCAGTTTCACCTTCTGGAACCACTGCTGGAGGTGAAAAGAAGGGGCAACCAAATCTGTGCAGAGGGCAGGAGTGATTGGTGCAGCAGACTGTCAAAACTATTGATATAATGAGAGAATTATCTTAGGCATAAGAAGAAAGTAAGCATTGTGTTAGATTTAGGGATGTCACAAGAGTCTGTGAGGGGGATGGGGTTCAATGGACTCCCCCTCTCCTGCCTGCCCAGCCCCCATTTGCTGAATTGCAGGCCGCTTGCAGAGCCTCTCAGTGAGCACCCCATGGCTTGGGTGAGCGCCTGGAAGCTGCCCATCCACCCTAGTGAGTGTTGTGTGCATCTGGGCAAAGCCGGGCACAGGTGACTCCATCCCTTGTTAGATTAGACCTCAACTATTAGATCCTCTTACCAGAGTCCTTTGGATATGATACTCTATCTCCTAGTAGATATGGATAAATATGTGATGTGTAGCTCTGTGGCGTGTAGCTAGTGATGTATGAATGTTATGAAATCCATTCCATTTATTTTTCGTAGCTTGTTAGGGATCTTTTGTTCCATCATCTGCAGTCAGTGATTTGAGAAGGTGTATTGAATCTGTCCGTGTTTTCTAGTTCGCCGTTTGCAAACTCTGGAGGTTTGCCTGTGTCTGCCTCTTTTCAAGAAGGGAGGGAAATCCCATTGAAAGCAAATTGCCTTCTGATTTGGAGGTTACAGGCACTGCTTTCCCACCTAAAGCAACTGCTTTAAGAAAATATCTTAAGTTGCCAAGCTCTGTGTGTCTGTCAGATGAATTGCATGGCACAATCCTATGCATGTTTTAAAAGTCCTACAACTCCCAGCACTCCACTCCCCAGCCAGCATGGCTGGGGAATGCTAGGAGTTGTAGGACTTTTTTCTGTCTAAACATACATAGGGTTGTGCCCTAAACAGCCAGTGAAATCCAAACATTGAAGGCTTTCTCCTGCTTGGCTGAAAAAGAAGACTCCTCCATTCACCAAGGGAGCCAATGTGTTGGGAGATACTGAGTAAAACAAGGGTACATAAAATCAAAAAAGGGATCCTAATAATTTCATATGAGTTTTAAAGGGGAGACCCACAAAGCCAGTATCCAATTGCAGAGCACATCTCCCTCCCTCCACTGACTGAAGTAAAAAAAATATGCATCTGCCATCAGCCTACAATCCTGCATTTAAAATGGGGTTTTCTGCTTCCATTTTAAATGCAGGATCACAACTAACTGCCTTTACACAAGCTCCCTCCCCAACCTCCCCTCCCCACTTCTCTGGCCTTGTAGCTCAACTTCTGATGTAGCCATTTTCTCGCAGCCCCAATCCTGGGACTTACTTACTTGGGAGTAAGCCACATTGAACTCAATGGGACTTACTTCTGAGTAGACATAAGATCACCCTGTAAGTCTGCAACCCTCAAGTAAGCCCCTTGGACTTAATAGGGTGCTCTGAAACAACAGAAGATGTTTCTTCTGAGGTGGGGTGGGGGATCAGATGTGTCTCCTTTCATTGCAGGGAGGCATTTTACCCTCTTCTCCCTCTGATTGAGAAATGCAGGGGCAGGAGATGCAATCAGCAGGCATTTGTCTGTATTCATCCCAGCGATAAGCTAATGGCAGCTGCCATTAGCATATCGCCTTCCAGAGAGCCACTCCGCACAAAATCCTCCAGAGCTGGAGGTAAGCAATGCCGTTCCACTGCGGAATCCGGAGGTCGGATTCTCTGGAATCTGGCCTCATTTGAGTCCGCAACAGAATTCTCTGACATCCCTACATATATCTCTCTTTGCCATTGCTGCCAAGAAGATCAGAAAGAAATATATAGCAGAGATAGCCATCAACTGCAAAGGAGATCATTTATGGAGCAATAACAGAATTATATTTATAACTTTAAATGTTATTATGTGTTAAATGTATTATGTAACCCTGGTATTTTTTGGTTTTCTCTCTTGGTGTGCGTATTTATACCATATTAGTTATGGACCAGTGGCAGCCTATTTTTATAGTCTTAAATATTGTACATTATATTCTCTATATATTTAACCTTGGTATTTTTTGCTTTGTTCTCAGCATGTGTGTATATCTTATCCAAAGGCCATTGGCCAAAAGCAATAAAATTTGATTGGATTGATTGGATAGACGTCAATAGGGATGTACGAAAACCACTTACCTGTTCGCGGATTATGCTGATGGTGGGGGAGAGGTGCTCCATCCCTCCCCCTGGAATCCTGGATGGGGGGGGAGGCGCTCCATTCCTCCCCCCCTCAAATCCTCCTTGGCCGGCTCAGCAGCCAGCCAGGGCCAGCCAGGCCAGAGCCGTCTGCAGCCGGATTTCCGGCTGCGGAGGGCTCTGGGGGGGGGGGGAACCGCGTATGCAAATGGCGGCTATGGCCACCACCATTTGTGTTCCTTATTTTTGATGTCTTAATCTACGTAAATATTTACGTAGACTAAGACGGCAAAAATAAGGGGAACGCAAATAGCGTAGTGGACGCTATTTGCGTTCCCCTTATTTTCGCCGTCTTAGTGTACGTAATTATTTATGTAGACTAAGACGGCCCAAAATAAGGAACGCAAATGGCGGCGGCCATAGCCGCCGCCATATGCGTACGCCTTTTCTTTTCTTTTTTTAACCCAGTCATTTTAGGCTCCATAAAAACTTACGTAGCCTATCACGTGGGTGTAAAAAAAATCAACCTGCAAATGGCGGTGGCAGCAGCCGGTCGGAAGACCAGCCGCCGCAGCCACCGCATCTGCCGCCACCTGGAAGATCCGCCGCAGGTAAATCTCATCCTGGGGGGATCCGCAGGGGGGCGGGGGGGTGGCAGGCTGTTCCGCCACAGATTTCGGGGGGCTGAATGCACTGGCATTTGGACTCCCCGAGATCCGTGGCGGAATTCTCTGCCATCCCTAGACCTCAAGCCTACCTAATCTAGTGTTCTGTTTCCCATGTGGCCAACCAAATGCCCCTGGGAACCCACAAGTAGAACATGGGAGTGAAAGCCTACTCCCAGTGTGGTTCACCAAAAACTGGTGTTCAGAGCATGCTACCACTGTTTAGGGATATCGGAGGAATCCGGTTGAGGGGTGGAGCTCAATGAGCTTTTGGTGGCTCATCCCCCTGGACTCTATTCTGACTTCTGCCAGCTGGCCTGACTTGGTGTGCAATAAGTTGGGCCAGCTGGTGGAATTTCCATAATTCATTTGTGCAAATTATGCAAATTTGTGCAATTTACAGCTGAGACAAAAAATGTATTAACACCCTTCCCCCCCCAACCCGGGGAAATTGGGTGTCTCTCAGCTTGCAAAAGCAAGCCAAGTTAGGCTCACCACAGAAGTCCAGTGAGCCCCCAAAGGGCCAGATTTCCCAGGGACAGACATCCCTACCTCTGATACTGGAGGCAGCATATAGCCGCCATGCCATCATTAGTAGCCATTGATAGCTTTATCTTCCATGAATTTGTCTAACACTCTTTTAAAGCCATCTAAGTTGTTGTCCAAGTAGCACATCTTGTGGCAACAAATTCAATCAGATACCCACATGGCACTCCATGATTCAGATACAGGCCACACAAGTGTCATTCATGCCTCTAGCACCTGCTGAAACAGTTGTACTGAAGTTATTGGACAGTGCAGTGAAATACCCAGTCATGAACATTGCTGTGGGGAAGGCAAAAATCTCATGTAGCTAAGCCAGTTGTGAAATTCCTTCTGGGTGAAATTCCTTCTCAGCCCCATCGAGCTAACATTTGTCCATATGAATGTCATGAGCACTGCAAAATGGGGGAAGGCAAGAGGGAAGTCAGCAATGACAGTGGCTCAAGCCTGGACCACATACAGCATTCTTAGCCCAGGCATGGACCAGAAGGGAAAGCGTCTCCCTCTGGTCCACACCAAGGGCTGGCCCCCAGGAAACCAACCGGCATAAGCAATTGGCTCCAGGGTGCCTGCCCAGCCATTAGGCACAAGCTCTCCAGGACTTTGTCCAACCTGCAAAACAGGCACAATGGGGAGGCCCTGCTAAGCATGGCCCATTGGTGTTGGGTAGTCAAAAACACACCCCATGTACAGTGTACACTGTACAAAGTACAGTGGTTATATCAGAATAGTGAGCACTTGTGTTGTACATATTTATAATGTCATTTTCCCAGTGTACTACTACCTTCTGTCATTTATTTGACAATTGCACCATCTCAAAATAAAACAAGTTAAACATGAAAGCTGGCAGGTGCCACTATAGTTCTCCATGCAAGATAAAAGAAAAGGTTGAAGCAGTAACATTAGTATAGATATTCCTTACAGTCCAGGTATTAAAGTAAACAAAAGGGCTTAGCTTCATCTGTGCACAGGTTACTTATCTGTACTAATGAATTTGTCAGCAATGCAAAGAAAGAATAATTCATGCAGTACAAATAAAGACTGGGGGGGAAAGTTTCACAAATGATCCTGTGGTTTTTCACATGGAAAGAAGTCTGGTGGTGTTCAGTAGTGATTAGTTACTGGCAAGAATGCATAGCAATGTTTTCATTCATCTCTCGTCTAGCAAGGAGAAGAAGTTCTTTTTTGGGAATGGGAATTTTGAATAGAAAAACATTTGGGAGGGAGAGACACGTATGCATCATCGTTGCTCCTCCATTTTAATACTTCTGAAGCTGCATTTGAGCCAGCAGTGCAAATTGGGAACAGGGAAGGATAGAGGGTAGCACAGCTAGACACAGTCAGATAGGGATGTGCAAATCAGCAAAACTTGAGCTCACAAAAGTTCTCCAAAATCTGTCTCGAAGCTCGTTCCAACTTGAGTCCATATCAGATTGTGAGTTTTATTTTTTTCTTTTCACATGAAAATCTGTGCATATTTTTCCAAATATACACATTAATTGTGTGCATCTTTGCAAAGTATGCATTCTTCTTCCATTGATTAAAGTGTATTTGTGTGCATCTTTCAAAACTACACATTTTTCATGCACATTTTTCAAATGTATGCATGCTGTCGAACGCAATTATTTTGCTCTGCAAATCCCATTGCAAGCTCAGAAATATATAGACTTTGCCCACAGTTTGTGTCTGAGACCATGTTCAGTCAGGAAGTTGCAAAGTAGGTAAATCCTGATTAAAAATAAACTTAAACAAATTTTGCATACATCCCTAAAGACAGACAGGAGTTGGTTACCAATTGCCTCAGTGGCTACTGGTTACAGCTTACAGCATTTGGCATGGCATAGGGGCAACAATCCAATTAGGCAGCCCATTGATACCCCTCAGACCATGTAATGTTGGGAGTGGCAGGAGTCTCAGGCCCACCATGGTGTGGACCAATAACATAGGCCTGTTCAGGAATCTGGGTGTGTGGCAGCTCCCTTGTGTGGATGCCCCTTTCTGTGGAGCACAGTCTCCAAACCCCACTTACCTCCCTGAAGAGGATCTGGCCCAGCACCTCCTGCACTGCAACAAAGAAGTTGTGACATGGAAAACAGAGCATGTAAAAATGGAGAACAACAGTATGCGGAAGGACCCCCCCCCCCAAATGCACAGCCCAAGCACACAGGCAGGTAAAATTCCTTCCCAGCCCACCAATCGGTGGCTAAACTCTGCCCATAACAGTGAAATAACACTGACATCAGAGAGGGAACAGAAGTTGGTGAAAGCACTGGCTGAAGCCATGCAGGGTGTTCCTATATGTGTCCCAGGAGTGGAACAGAGATGGGATTCTGCCTTCCAGCTCTATCCTTCCCAGGCTCTGCCCTTCAATAACCTGACTGGCCCCTGGTGGCATCCCTGGCCTACAGTAACAAGAAGAGCACTCTGGCCATGCTGTTGTAAACAGTGTCCCTAGTAAGGGGGTGTCAGGGTTCTCCTTATGACCTGGACACCCTGAGCAACTCCTTAAAGATCTTTTGCCTCCTTAAGAGTCCCACCTTCCCTTTTCCAATAACGTGGGGTTTAGGCTGTAGTCACGGGGTGTGATTGACACTCTAGACACAGGGTTTAACCACAACAGTTTACTGGTAAATTTAAAGCTATCAAATCGCAACTAAGGGTATTTATACAATAGAGCTGAGTGATACAAAAGGCATTAAGAGAAAATAAAAGTTGCAAAATGCAAGTTCCTTTACCCTAGTTGTACTGCTCCAATCTGCTTCTACCTACTCCCTCTTCAGGCTCTGGTCTCCCTAACTCTGCTCTTACTTGCTCTCTCGCTCTCTTTATATACCCTTCTCCCTCAAAACTGAAAGTACTATTTCAAACCTGGGGAAATGAAACTGAAACTTAACCGAGGAAATGAAACAACTACTCTCAGGGATTACCCCTTCCCAACAAAAAATTCCAGGCCTTTAAACTTGACCTTTTTTCTTTTTGCTTCTGTAGTCCTCAAACCTTCACAGAGGGAGGCCAAGGTTTATTAAATAAAATAACTTGGGGCTTTAGTAGTTTGCCAGTAAAACCATGATGATATACATGTATTTACTTTCATTTAGGTACTACTGCTCAGATATTACATGATAATGTCAGGAGAGAAACATTGGTAAATAAACAGATCCAAGTTGAGCAGGCTAGTATTCCTTATATGCCCCTTATTTTCATCTAGCCAGTAGGAGATGGTTAGGACATATTATGAAACATTGCACTTTGAATGAGAAAACTAGGCATAGTAAGAGTGTGTGAGATATTATCTGGGAACTTGGTGAAAACAGCATAGATAAACAGGCAGACACCATTATGATGAATATCCTGTGTCCTTTAATACTCCCCGCACCATCACTTCTTGTTACAAATTCCATGAACAAGAGAAAGGAAAATTGCAGACTGAAAGTATGCAAGAAAAGAAAGTTTAAAGTCAGTGCAATGATTTGAACATAGGTATAGCTTTTGCAACACTGGATCCCATACAATTTTGGAGTACGCTCGAGTGGTTACTTCTTAATTGGCTTTTTTTTTCCTTGTGCATTTTGGGTTTCACTATAGACACAGATGAATCTGTCAGTTTCTAACAGTTCTGACTTTTTCCAGTCTTAGGTTATTCCATCTTCTTTCAGTTATTTTTATTTGTAAAAACACCACATAAAAATTCGCATGCGTTTTTGTGTGCATTTCTCCTAATATATGCATTATTGTATGCAATGTAACATATTTTATATATTATATTTCTGTAGTGTACTCATTTTTGTGTGCATTTTTTGTTTGGAGAACTGCATCACAAATTTTGGAGAAGGGCAAATAGTAGGGATGTACGAAAGGGACTTACCTTGTCCCGCAGCTTTTTTTGCGGTGGGGGGGAGGCGCTTCGCTTCTCCCCCCGAAGTTCATGTGAGCGGGGGGTGTCTTCCCGCCTCGCCTGGCTGAAATTCAGGCTGGGGAGAAGTTCCCCTTCTCCCTGGCCGCGAACTTCAACAGAAAAGTAAAAAAAGAAAACGCCCCGTGATAGGCTACGTAACGATTTACGTAAGCTATCACGGCTAGATCTGCAAAGTCAGCCATGATAGGCTACGTTAATCATCACGTAACCTATCACGGGTGACTTTTAAAAAAAAAGCGCGTATGCAAATGGCAGCCCCCATAGGGAGCCGCCATTCGCGTTCCTTATTTGGTCGCTGTAGTCTACGTAAAGATTTACGTAGACTACGGCGACCAAATAAGGAACGCGAATAGCGGGTCCCTATGGGGGCCGCCATTAGCCGTATGCGCTTTTTTTTTTTAAAGTCACCCGTGATAGGCTACATGACGATTTACGTAGCCTATCACGGCTGACTTTGCAAATCTAGCCGTGATAGGCTACGTTAATCGTCTTGTAGCCTATCATGGGGGCGTTGTTGTTTTTTTACTTTTCTTGGAATGGCGGCGGCGGCAGCTGGTCGAAAGACCGGCTGCCGCCCCCGCCCCTGTCAAAGCCCTACCGAACCGCCGCTGCGACCCGCCACTGGGAGCGACATTCGGGAAAGGTAAGTCCCATCCCGGGGGGGGGGCGGGGGGGAGAATTTCTCCCCGAAACTACTTCGGGGGGCCGAATACGTTGGCACTCGGCCCCCCAAAGTTTCGGCGAGAAATTCTCTGACACCCCTAGCAAATAGTGAAGGATAACTGCACTGCAATTCACATATTGGTTTGCGAAGCAGGAATAAGGTAGATTTGCATTCAGATGTGAACTAAACATTTTTCCCATCCCTCATAAAACAACATTGTGGATGTAAAAAATCTAAACATTGCACCCTTATGGAAATTATTTCTTAAAGTATTTTGAATAGATACATCTCTTAAAAGGGAATGCTGGAATTTATTATGTACTTCTCTATCAAGAGAAAGGGATAACTCCAAAACAAAGTTAAGAATAGGTATTGTTGTTTTATTTCGAGACAGAACCATCTGTTTGGAAAAAGGGATATTTTATGTTCAAGTTATATTACAAGTCTGTTCCCAGTGTTCAACAGTGAAGGCCTGCCCAGCAGACTCGCTGATACGTACACCCGGATCCCTTGCCTAGCCTCTTCCACCTGGAACCTGAGTCTCTCCAAGTTGGTTCCAGTCACAATGGCAGAATTAATTTCTGATTCACCACAACCCAAAAAGGGCTTTACTAGGGATGGATGAAAGTCCCTTACCTGATCCCGAAGCTTGCCTCGCGGTGGAGGGGAGGCGCTCCGTCCCTCCTCCCGAAATTCTAGCTGGGGGGGAGGCGCCCCATCCCTCTGGCCGCGAAACCTCATCACCTGCCGGGACGGAAATGGCGGTGGCCTTAGCCGCCGCCGTTTGCGTCCCTGCAATCAGCCTTGATAGGCTACGTAAATGTTTATGTAGCCTATCATGGCTGACTTAAAAAAAAAAGCGCATACAAAAATGGCGGCGCCCATGGGCGCCGCCATTTGCGTTCCTTATTTTGGCACGTGTAGTCTACGTAAACATTTACGTAGACTACAGCGAAAATAAGGGCAACGCTATTTGCGTTGCCCTTATTTTCGCCATAGTCTATGTAAATGTTTACGTAGACTACACGTGCCAAAATAAGGAATGCAAATGGCGGCGCCCATGGGTGCTGCCATTTACGTACGTGCTTTTTTTTTTTTTCAAAGTCAGCCATGATAGGCTACGTAAACATTTACGTAGCCTATCACGTTTGTTTGTTTGTTTGTTTGTTTTACTTGGAAATGGTGGCGGCGGCGGCAGCCAGTCAGAAGACCGGCCACCGCCGAACCGCTGCTGGAGCCGCCGCCGCCAGGGACATTCGAGCAAGGTAAGTCCCATCCTGGGGGGGGGCAGACCATTTCTCCACCAATTTTGGGGGGCTGAATGCACTGGCATTCGGCCTCCCCGAGATTCGTGGAGAAATTCTCTGACATCCCTAGGCTTTACACATGCAGAAGGAGGCCTCAGTGGGTGCAGGCAATACACATCTGGATATGGATCTGCACCTGCATTACAAAGCTCACTGGGCTCCATCAAATCAGCTGGAGATGGGGATCTTCATCTGAAACTGCTAGTTTCTTGTGACTTGATCAGAAAGAGTCAGTTATTTGCTGTTATAACTTGTATCACCTTAAACTATGTAGTAGAGCACTCTCGGTTAAATATTGGAAGGTTAATTAGCTGTGTTTATATCATAATATGAGAAGAATAACTGAAGGAAAACTGAAATAGAAATTCTGTTCAATTATAAAAGGTAATCAACAGTATCATAATTGCTTCCCCCATGAACAAATGAGGATACAAATGCTACAAATATCTACAGCTGTTGATTATGTCAGATCTATCTGCCACATATACCATACACAAGTGGTGTTTCAGTTTGAAGGAGCTCCATAATAAATTCTTATTGGACTTAAAATGTGATAAATAACATGTGTGTTGCCCTCGGCTAGAGAAAGCACAGACGGAGGACAGCCATAGTCACTGGTTTAATATAGACCAAGGTTTGATTAGAATATTAATCATCTTTCATTAGGCATATTTGACAAATCTGTCCCACTGACAACCCAGCTGAGTCTCAAGGGAGCAATGGACATCTCACATCAATCAACATTATCCATTACATTACTCAAGTCAAAATAGACTTCAAAGGTTACCTTGAAAGGGTTCAGAAAACAGGATGGACCTGGGGGTTTACTTGTAGATGTAAATGGACGTGTGAAAAAGCTCCAGGTTTCCAATGCCTCGAAGAGAATCAGTTCTAGCAGCTGTTAGCCAATAAAAGGTTGTTTGAATGACATTCAGCCACACAAGTCATTTTTACTGATACTGCAGTTCTGCTCATAAATTGGTGATAATCACTTATTTAGCAATAGTTACACATATTAATCACATGGATTTGTTTTTAATTGATCCTGTGTGGCAAAAGTGGAAACTTTTTCATAATCAAAAAGAGCCACTTTCATTGAAACCAATTGAAGAGATCTGATACCCCGACAAATCTTCTCATGTAAGTTAACCAGCCCTATATCCTTTTCCAGGGATTATTCTTACTTTGGGATCTGATAAAATCTAGGGATAGGTAGATCTGCCAAGTCTGATTCCATGGAGTTCTCACCTCCAATCTGTTCCACGCTGGCTCTGTGCAGATGTGTGGGGTGTTCTCCCCCCACCTCCATAAATTGGAAATGTACCGATTTACTAAGTTGGAAATGTATGCAAAGTGGGTCTGGTTATGCTTCTGTTTTTGGCTGGTGTGGATTGGGAAATTCCATTTGAAGAACTCAACAGGATGGATTCTTCACACAACCCCAATAAAATCATGACAAAGTAATTTTATTCGATGAATCTAGCAAAGTGAAAAGTTGTTCTGAAGCATTTTTGTGTGGTGAGGATGGATATATGCCATGCTGGAATGTCAGTGGAATGACTTCATGGGATTTCACCCATGCACTTCAAGTGTTCCTTTGTTTTCAAGGAAAGAATCATAAAAAGCAAAGTACAATACTGCAGTTGCATTTTTTTAGACCCTCGGTAGTCATCAGTAGTTAGCACAAGCTATTGTTTACTCATAGTTTCAAAGCATTGTAATGGGGTTTGCAATAATCTAATAAGATTTTAAACACAGATGCATGAGTGCACAAAATCTTGCCCGATCACATGTGTGATGAGTGGCTTCTGATGAAGTGTACACAACATGCCACCTTTTAATATCCACATGGTGTTGCTCCATTTCCTAACTCTGTAAGTTATTGTTATAATGGGCTGATGTACACAGACAGTGATTCAGAGGCATTTATCTCAGAATGATTAGTCTGTCATTCAAACATCACTGTGTTTCCCTTAAAAAAAACAAACCATTTGCAATTCACCCAATTTTATATAGATAATACAGCTGATAGACCAGCTAATTAATCCCAAAATAAGTGATAATAGAAAGAGGCAAATAAAAAATAGGGCTGTGCAAAACCATTTCTCTCATTTCTGGGATCTTTCCATCTTACCAAAAAGTAGATTAACATTTCTGGGGGAGCCTACCTTCAAAACTAGGTATGTAACTTTCACAAGGCTAGGATTTTCTGAATAGCTACTTCACATCATAGTTTCCATCCTAGCTAGCATTATTGTGCATGTCTCTCCTCATTTAATGTGACTTTAGTTATAGAAGTGACTCATAAGTGGTACCTACTTCCATGAATGAAAACTGTATTGCAGGAAGCAGTCTTATGAATGAAGATAATTCAGGAAAGTACATAGAATCAGATGGAGTCAGATGAGTGAGGCTTATCTGCATCCCACAGAAAGAGAGAACTTCATGCAAAACTGGCACCTTCTGAAAGCTACAAATGCTACCAAAAGCAACACATCTTAGTGAACTATAATTTCCCTCTGTTTTACAAATGACATTCGTATTCATTTTACCCATAAATTACTCATTACATGAGCATCCAGCATTCAATGTAGTATCATTCATTGGTTTCTTTGCAATATTAGTTCATCACAAAAGAGCTGCAACTAGATGTCTCCATTTCAGAGAACTCTAAAGCAGCTACTATGAGACTCCTGGAGAGCAATCGTATGGTCCCTTGGAAAGCATCCTAGAGACCACAGGGTTTTTCGTATTCCTTCATGCAACTCTGGGCAGGTGAAAAGGGGGGTGTTCCAGTGGGAGAGGAGGGGAGATGCCAGTCTCCAGTGGCCTCTTCAGCCCTGGTCTTGCCCATAGCAGTGTAACCTCTAGACAGGCTCAGACTCCTGTCTATAAGAAAACAACAATGGCAATGGAGAGGCAAAAATCACCTCCGTCACTCCTGCTCTGCTGGGCACCTGTCAGTAGATCTAGGAATCTGTCCAGGGGGTGAAGTTTGCCAAGCTTTTGTGAGCTCAGCCCCCCAGACTTCAGCTCGCTTTCCTGTGAGCTGTCCCAACTCTATCTGCAGTGAGTAAGGTCAGCTTGTGGATTTCCGTCTTTTAAAAATTATTATTTGTGTAAAGTAATTTGCACACATCACGGTCTCAATTTGCAAAAATTATGCAAATTGTGGGTGCAATTTGTGCAAACGGCTTTTTACACCACAAAAAGCACACACACAAAAAAAAGGTTTCTGGATTTCTGGAACAAACCCGAGTCTTGCAAATACAAGCCGAGTTGGGGACAATGCAGGAATCAATTAGGCCCCAAAGAGGCCAGATTTCCAGGCGACAGACATCCCTAGGTAGAACATTGGATATTCAGAGTGATCCAACATCAGGGTGCTCCTTCACAGGGCATAGGATTGCACCCTTATTGACTGAGGATTAGTATGCTGCTTTATGAAGATGCCTCATGTTTATTGCATTGAGTTTTAAATGTCTATGAATAATGATATGCAGGGCCTACCCAAGACATTTTGCTGCCAAAGGCAAAGGACAAGATGCTTCTCCACTCTACATACAGAAGGTATATGAACTGGCCCTTGAATCTTACTCTGAGGTTGGTAACAGGTCAGCATCCTCCACTGTACCAAAGGAAGCAGTCTAACTTTGGGGGTGCAAGGCAGGCTGCATGGCACACCCAGTTCTGTCCTCCCATACTTTGACACTGCTTTGTGTCTCCCAGAAGCAGCTGCCTGAGGCAGCTGCCTCACTCTGCCTAATGGTAGGGCTGGCCCCAAGGATATGTGAAACAGGTCTATTGACTAGCATCCTATTGTGCATGTTGTTTTGAAGGTCTTCTGGACATTACGTTGAGGCACTGTTATGCATGTTAAAGAACCTTGTCTCCACAGCTGCCTTTCACCATAGGAAGAGCACTGAGGAGTATTTGAGTTATTTCTGCAGGTTTAGTGTTCTTCTCTGAATGTACTTTGGACTTGTTATTTGTTCCCTTGCCTGCTTTGGAGCTACAATATCATGTTGATTACTTTTGCTCTTACTTAGGATATGCATTATTGTGTTATAGGATACAGCACTATTATAGATATTGTTTTTGTGCTGTCACGATAGATGTTTCTTGTTTAACTTTATTGATGGTTTCTATGATTAACAGTATTTTGCATCAGAATTGTGAAGGTCTTTATAATCACTAGAGTTTGTTTGTGAGAGCTCCATGTTTCTTCTCTTGTTTGGCCACAAAGAAAAAACAAGTCGCAGCTCTAGTGTATACAAAAACAGCTTTTAGGTACAAGTCATTTCTTCTTTATTTTTATCATCACAGGAAGACTCTGGCATAAATAAGCCTGTGGTGAATTGTCAACTTTAAGAGAACTAGCACCTAGCTGTTATCAGGCAAAACACATTCAGCTAAGTTGGATCTTACCTACGTGTTCTTAAAAATGTTAGTCTATGCTTCTCACAAATGAAAATTATCCTAAATAGGATTCACATTACTTCACTCTTAAAAGATTCCTTTTTAGTGAGTAGTGGGCAAATGGCATAGGAGCTTTTAAATTAAAATGTTTAATACAATCCATTTTTCTTATAGCAGATTTTCATAACTTCCTTCTTTCTGGAATGGGGCAATATTTTTCAGTGTTCAAAAATGTGTAAGGACATCAAAGACTCAAATTTCAATGACAAATGAATCAACATGCCTGAGAAGAAAAGACTTTAAAGATTTCTTTTGTTATATATTGACACATTTTACTTTCTTTCACTTTACTCTGTTTGCCCCATAATGCCAAAAGGAGGATGTACTGTTATCTGTCTCATTAATCATCTTTGACATTGTTAAAGGCTTTATCCATGGCAATCTTTCTTTAGTGTTCTATAGTTGGTTCTATCTCACTTTGGAAAAGGGACGCACTGTGGCTGAAGTGAACACTGTGATCTGAAGATATAGGTTGGTTGAACTCCTTTTGATCCTTCAGTGTGCTTTATGTGAGGCCCCCTATTATATTTTACCTTGCCAAACCTTGCTCTTCAAGCATGACAAGTTTACAACACAACAACCTTCAATCTGATAGACAAAAAAGGCCTTCATCTTGCAGTGGCATATGAATGATTGATGTTATGATCACCTCCGTCATTCTGTCATCATTTTAATTGCAAGGACTTCAGTCACTCTTCAAAGTGATTGTATTGGAATTGAGCTTGATGATTTAAAGGTCAAAAACTCACTGTTTCAGTCTGACCCTGTTTTAATCCTTCTGACCAAAGTTAGGTCTGACATATAGTAGATAGGTAATTAGAGCTAGAAATCAAGACCAGGCCCACTTCTGCTTTGGATTTTTGTTTCTTGAATAGCAAGTAATATACCCCCAACCCAAATACCCAAATACTTTTTAAAATGGAATCACTTGAATTCATGGCCTAGCCAAAAGTAGTCCTTTGAATGCTAGCTGGATATTAGCTGGGCCTGGAGCTTGGAAGGGACTTTTACACATGGGCTAGTAGGGGATATTACCTACAGTTTTACTTAAGCTTCAGCTCTTTTAGTGAGAATCAATTTCCTATGCTCAAACGAGCTTGGTAATTACAGTTCTTTGAGCTGTGTTCTCCACAGACACCATTAGCAGAATGGATCCTCCTTCCCTTGTAGCCCCCTGTGCACCCTCAAAATCTCTCTGGAGGTTTGGGGTACCCTCTGGAGAAGATCTTGGGTAGGCACTTGGACAATGTTGGATGCTGAATGAAATGCAACATAATCTACAATTTAGCACTCTTCAACGTATAAGGCAGTTGAATGTTAAAGGCTCAAGAGTGTGTTTGTGGGCAGGAGATTGCAGCCAAAATGGGCCATAGGGCCTTTTAATACCCACATCTCATCTAAAGCTGTGAATAACAGAGAACATAATTTAAATCCACCATCACAGTATCTTACTTGAAAGTTTTTTACACTGATTTTGGCTTCTCATCAATCCTTTCCTCAGATTTGGCTTTCCTAGAAGTCAATAGTACATCTGTAAAACACTTCCCGTCTTTGACATGGAGTTGAGAAGGCAAGATGGTCCAAATGTTTCAAATTGACAGAATATACGCAAATATTTGATTTTCTGTAGAACAGAGTTTTGATAGCATATCAAAACAGTGCCACTGTTATCTATGTCCCCTCAAACCAAAGCAAATGAAGTTTTTGGTTAACACAAATATCAGAAGTGAACATGACATAGGATAAGACAAAATTTATCAGATGTTGCTATATACTTTGAAATATGCACCCTTTTAAACTACTGTTCATGCCAAATTGTCATAGGCATAGCAGACACAAGGAATGCTATAGTAGATACAGAGCTTTTCTAGATGAAGCTGTTTAACCCACAGTATCTACTTCTGGATTCATTGCAGAATTGGATCTCTGCATTAAGGGAGCAAACCTATGACCACTAGACACTGTCTAGAGAGCCATAGGATTTTTTTGGTTTCTGGGAACTGAGGTCAGACACACACACCCCTCCCATGACCCTCATAGCCAGCACGGTTCTCTACATGTCAGCTATGTCTCCCTGCTCAAAAATGGAGCATGGAGACAGGAAAAAAGGTAGCAGTCCCAGGGGTGGGAATGGGAGGAGGCCATGGAAGCCACATGGCCTCTTTCCCTCCCCCTCCCCCAAGCCATGGCTAGACAGTGAAAATCACCTGTCAAGCCAAAAATGCAGGGCTGTCAGAGGACAGAGGTGAGGATTGCCTCTGTGCTACAGCTGCCCTTCACTGGATACTAGGCAGGCTCCAACTTTAGAGGCTGCCAACTATCTCGATAGCATTGCACCTTGATTGCACCTTATTTTCTTTTCCTGTACTTCTTGTACTTTCCACTACATATTCTCTAGTAGGTATGTTAGGGAATTCTGCCATGGATCCCAAGGGGGCCAAATTCCAGTGAATCCGGCCCCCCAGAATCCATGGCGGAACGGAGCCCCCTGCCCCTCCACCCGGCAAAAGCCCCGCGAAACGGAGCCTACCCGGCTGCGGCTCCGGCAGTGGCGACGGCAGCTCCGGCTGCTGCCGGGCAGGTGCGGACGCAAATGGCATCCTGAGTAGGGGACGCCATTTGCGTCCCTATGGTAGCCCATGATAGGCTATGAAAATATTTACGTAGCCTATCATGGCTAAAGCAGAGACGCAAATGTCATCCCCTATGCCATTTGCATTCCCGTTTTAGCCATGATAGGCTACATAAATATTTACATAGCCTATCACGGGCTACCATAGGGTCGCAAATGGCATCCCCTACTCAGGATGCCATTTGCGTCCGCACCAGCCTGGCAGCGTCTGGAGGCCCCGCTGCGGGTTGGCCCGGCCAGTGGTTCCATGGCCTGGCCGCGGAGCGGAACCGGCCAGGCAGGATTTCGGGGGGGAGGAACGGATCATCTCCCCCCCATCATTGATTCCAGGGGGAGGAACAGATTGCCTCTCCCCACCTGTGGAACCCGGCAGAGCCAGGTTAGCAGGGTTTCGTACACCCCACATCTCTAGGTGGCACTGTGGTATAGTGGAATAATGCAATTTACATGGGTTAAAATGTTTCACCATGCCAAAAAATACCAGATTTTCCCACTCCCCCAACCCCTGTGAAAGTGCTTTTAAAACACAGGAGTGAAACTGGAGGGTGATAAAGTCATCTAAAGCACCAATAAACAACCATGAGTGAAGCATGGTGAGCACACAATAAAAGCCTCATCTAGGAAAGCTCAAAGAATTATTAAAGTTCTATATCTTGAAAAATGAGAAATCAATCATCATCTGGAAAAGATAGATTTTTTTTCTTGAATCAACACACTGACTTCATTTTTATTGAAATCAAGGTTAAAGCTTAAAAAATCTCACAATTCATACTGAAACTGACCAAGTCAAAAAGTATTGAGTAAATCATTGCACAATAAAGTAGGTCATAGCCTTTAAAGCCACAGATAGACCAGTCAAGTTATAAACAATAGGGTTATTTTTTCTTTTTAAATTACCATAACCACAAAGCAACTTGTACAACCTTTATGGTTAGCCATGGCTCTAATACATGCACTGCGTGTGCAACTTAAGCCAATGTTGTTGCAAAATTTTCAGAAAAGTAATTCTACAGCAGCATTGGTAATACAGTCAGGGCCAGAAATATTGGAACAAGGATAACTGGTTTGGCAGTTGGCCCCTACACCACCACATCGAAGTTGAAAGGAAACACACCCAGATGGGAGCGAAGTCAGGACTTCCAGTTGTAATTCAAGGGGTTTGACAAAAGTGGGGCACTAACCATTCAGAAAGTACAGCCAGTGGCATACACACACACCCATTGTTGGTGGCTCATAAGTAGTGGAACAAACCAACATCATTTCAAACTTAAGGATCGCCTTTAATACCTCGATGAAAAGCCTTTGCACTCAATGACTGCCTGAAGTCTGGAACCCATGGACATGACCAAATGCTGAGTTTCTTCCCTCAAGATGCTTTGCCAGGCCTTTACTGCAGCTGCCTTCAGCTGCTGCTTGTTTGTGGGTCTTTCTGCCTTCAGTCTTGTCTTCAGTAAGTGAAAAGCATGCTCTATTGGCTGGAGATCAGGTGACTGACTTAGCCATTGAAGGACATCCCACTTCTTTGCCTTGAGAAACTCTTGGGTAGCTTTTGCTGTATGTTTTGGTCATTATCCATCCGCAATATGAAGCGGCGTCCTATCAGTTTGGCGGCATTCAGCTGAATCTGAGCAGAAAGTAAGCCCTATACACTTCAGAATTCATCCTGCTGCTTTTATCAGCAGTCAGGTCATCAATAAACACCAGTGACCCGGTTCCATTGGCAGCTATACATGCCCATGCCATAACACTGCCTCCACCATGTTTGACAGATGATATGGTATGCTTTGGATCATAAGCTGTCCCTTTCCTTCTCCATACTTTTCTCTTCCCATCATTCTGGTACAAGTTAATCTTGGTTTCATCAGTCCAAAGAATCTTATTCCAGAAGTGAGCAGGCTTTTTTAGGTGTTTGCTGGCAAAGGCTAATCTGGCCTTTCGGTTCTTGAGCGTTACCAGTGGTTTGCACCTTGTTGTGAAGCCTCTGTAATTACATTCATAAAGCCATCTCTTGACTGTAGATGTTGACAATGACATGCCTACCTCCTTAAGAGCGTTCTTGACCTGGCTATATGTTGTGAAAGGGTTCCTCTTCACCATGAGCAGAATTCTGCGGTCATCCATTTTAGTTGTCTTCCATGGTCTTCCAAGCCTTTTGCTGTTGCTGAGCTTGCCAGTTAATTCCTTCTTTTTCAGGATGTTCCAAACTGTTGTATTGGCCACTCCCACTGTTTTTGCTATCTCTCTGATGGGTTTATTTTGTTTCCTCAGCCTAATGATGGCCTCCTTCATTCGCATGGACACCTCTTTGGACCTCATGTTGGGAGTTCCAGTGAACAGCTACCAAATGCAAATGTAACACTCAGAACCACCTCCAGGCCTTTTATCTGCTTGATTGGTCATGGGGTACCCAGGAAAGAGGTCACACCTGGCCATGCAGCTGCTTGTCAGCCATTCGTTCCGTTACTTATGAGCCACCAACGATGAGTGTGTGTGTGTATGCCACTGGCTGTACTTCCTGAATGGTTAGTGCCCCACTTTTGTCAAACCCCTTGAATTACAGCTGGAAGTCCTGACTTTGCTCCCATCTGGATGTGTTTCCTTTCAACTTCAATGTGGTGGTGTACAGAGGCCAATAGCCAAACCAGTTATCCTTGTTCCAATATTTCTGGCCCTGACTGTATATCCTCACTAAGGAAAAAGAAACACCACTTCTCATAAAATTCTGCCTAGTTATGGGACATATCAGAAAGTCATTAAATTGCTGCAAGGAGAGGCAATGTAAGTAGAAGATACTGCAGCCCAGAAGCATTAGACTTGGCGTCCTTATGGAAATGAATGATTAAATAAGTGAAGAATCTGAATACTGATATTTTATCAAAAACCCATCTCACACTAAAGCCTTACGTAAGGCATTGAACAGAAGATACATTCTTCATAACTCAGCAGCTAAATCATTTTCTAAGTTGTTTTCACTTCCCAGTTTAACATAAGTCTAGCTGAACTGAGGACACAGATTTCAGAGCTATGCATCATTTCAGAAATATGCAGCCATTTCAAAAAGTGATGACCCCCAGCATATTAAATCATGAACATTTTGATCTTTGGCCCCTTAAATAAAGCCACTTTTATGCAGTGCTTTTGGACATAAATAGTACACTTTGACATCAGGGGACAGACTCCTGATTTCGAGAAAAAAGGAGACCTTTTAAAATGTGAATTGTCAAGTAAAGTACACAGCAGAAGAGAAGGTCAGAGTGTAAACTGCAAAACATAAAGACAATGATAAAAGTTTCTGTAGCCCAAAACAACATCCTGAATTTAAAAAATATTAGCATGATGTTTACCACACCTAAAAAGATCTTGCTAATGATGGTATTCAGTTCATATCCAATGTGTGCTACTGAACTGATTATAGTTTAAGATTCATTAGTCTATTACATTTCGAGAGGGACCCTAGTTCAGTGGTAGAATACATATTTTCCAAGCAGGAGGTCCCAGGTTCAGTCCCCAGCATCGCTAAGTAGGGATAGAAAAGAATCCTGCCTAAAACCCCAGACAGCCGCTGTCAGTCAATGTCTGCAATACTGGGCTGGATGGACCAACGGTCTGACTTGGTATAAGGCCGCTTCCTAGATTAGTTCATTATGTGCAAAATGAATCTAACTATATCTAGTATTTATTTATTTATATTTAACAGCCCCAGTAACAAAAGTCTGGATAGGTGAACAAGCAATGTTCACGTTCAACCAGATTCTCTGAACATCAACTTGATGTTCGTCCCTCCTCAGCTATTGCGTTCATTTGTGATCTCTGTTTGTTTTGTGCGAATGTGATGATTTTGCAAAACAAACAGGGAAAAATATTCAAAAATGTGTGTATTTTCCAAAAGCGTGCACTTGTCCCCATAGACTACAGCATGACAATGCACATTTTAAAAAATGTGCACTTTTGAAAATGCATATTTTTTTTTAAACGTGCGCCTTTCGAGTGTGAATGCATGTTTAACTATTTGCAAACATTTTCCGAGAACATGTTCTCCTGTTTGCATCCATGTCTGCATTATTTGCGAACATAAACACCTTCTCATACATCCCTAAACAAATGTTCTCTGGGCGGATTACAAAAGCTAAGAATAAAATACAATACAAAAGCTAAAAGAATAAAACAGGATATTATGCAAAACAACACAGCACATAACTAAAAATTTATAAAGGCGATCATAAAATCTAAAAAAACCCACAACCCTCTAAAATGCTTGGAATAAAGGAAAAGTATATGTCTGGTGCCACAAAGATAACAATACCAGGTGACTCTAACTGTACCAGGTAACTCTTCAAGTGGAGGGCATTCCATGAATAGGGTGCCACAGAAAGCCCTGAAAACTACATTGTGACCCTAAAGTGACATAGTGGAAACTCTTTCTCTCCCCCACCCATTCACTTGCAAATAATTAGTATTGCTTTAAGAAGAAGTCACTTAAAGCACATAATGTACACATGAATAGGGACATAGCCATCTCAGAGCAAAGAAGGCCAGAAATACACTTCTACATTGTCTGGACACTCCAGTGTAGTTCCAAGGGGCATAATAGTAAACATTCCATATTACAGGCTTTGTTGAAATGTTAGAGACCTTACACTTGGCAACAACCAGAGGGGCCTGACAGTGGAAGTCAGGGCAAAAGCCCACATTACTCTAAAGACATAGGTAGCAGCTATGTCATTTTTCTTTTTTACTTTCGAGTTAGTACAAGCCCCTCAATCTGAATTGGGATCCTTACATGCAGGGGTGGCACTTTATCCTTCTCAGCCACCATTGCAGTCCTAATTTGGATTGGGACCCCTATGCCTGCAATATATATTGCCAAATTGTGACCCATTTATAATAATAATGATAATGATAATAAGCTTTGTCTTTAAGGTAATGTGCTTTTGGTCTATGAGAAAGGTAAGAGGAGGAATCTCTAACATCAAATGGCACCATTTTTATATGTAGCACTGGTAGAGTGAGAGATCCCAAGGCTACAGTCCTAAACCCACTTACTAGGGAGTACGCCCCACAGAATGTGTTGAGAGACTTGCCTTTGAGTAAATATACTGCATGCCCATAATACTGAAATATTTCTCAAATATGCTTACATTCTAGAAGTAGTGGGTGCAGGAGCAGTACCTTTAAGCATACTACTATCACTATAGGCCACATCACCACTGTATTAAATTATCTATGCATCAGTCTTTTGCATTTATTTTACAAGTTGTTTAAAATGTATAGATGATCATGATACTTCAATGTGACTTTTAGAGACTAAATGAAGTGTTATGTTGGGGGTGGGGAGGTATATGTCACTGGTGCAATAGATGCTGTCTTCCAAAGCACATTGATGTTTTCATGCAATCTTAGCATTTGCAATCTGGAAGATATTGTTATCATTTCAGTTTGAATATCTGAGAAGTGAACATGATTGCACTCATTTTCCTTAGTTGCAGGAGCTCGTTGTCTAAATCGGTGTAGCTTTCCTTACAGTTAAATAACATTACATAATATTGTTTGTCTCCACCCTGATATCTCAGCCCATGTTGTATCCAGTCTGAATCCATTTGAACAAAAAGTTTAAGAATGCTATTTAATCCTCTCTGAGTATCAGCATGAAAATACACGATGATGAGCAACTATCAATGAACCTCAACACTCCACATAATTATTACGACAGTTTTGCCTTGTTCTTAGAAGAAATAATTCTTAAAGTCAGTGGAGCTCCTATGCGGTAGGCCTTGGGCTCACTGATGTTAGTGGGGATTTATGGCAATTCACACCACTGGACAAAGAATCTCATCCAATGCATTTTTTCTCTTCATGTCGACACAAGCCAAGTGAAACCAAAATTTAAGTTAATGGATGTTTTCGAAGTGATGCATTATAGATCAAAAAGCAGGAGGTGTTCTAGTTCCTAGTAATAAGCACATCAATTTTGGTTATTTGGGGAATGCAGAAGACTGAAAGGCAAGGACAATGTTAAATTTTCCAGTTCCAGTAGGCCCATGTGGACCAATCAAGTCAACAATATTGCTCCTTGGCAGCTGTACAACCTAATGAGCTGCTTCAAGCTTGTGATAAAAACTGGGTCTGTTCTGACAAATAGCTGTTGGATCACATAATACCATTCTGGAAGTCCTCTGATTTTTGCCTTCATCAGAGGTGCAAACACTTTCTGCAGCTGTAATTTTTTATGTGAGCAGATTGGTGTAATTGATAAGCAGAGTGGCTCCGGGCAGTGATTCAAAATGAGTTTGATAAAAGGCCAGGAGCCTTTCCATTTCAGGTTTCTGAGAATGACTCAGCATTTTATTCTTAGGAACTGGGTTTAATGATCTTGACAGTTACTGACATATTAGTCTGCTCAGCATCCTTTCTTCCTTTTATAATTAAATTGAAGTTTGGCACAAAGGAAAGTGGTGCTCTATCAGGTGGTATAGATTTGCTTTGCTTAGAAAAGGAGGACTTCCCAGTCACGCATTGTTCTGCTTCAATTTATACCGGGGGAGACTGAGAATAGGCATATATTCTGACCAGCAGATCTAGTTAATTACAAATTAACTTGAATACAATTAATGAAGATGGAGCTTTTTTTTAATGTCTGAGGACTCTGTTTTCTATGAGCTGTTATATTTAACTGTATTTGTTTTTAATCACATCATGGCTTTGTGACATTCTTTCACTTCAGAAAGGGACATATTGACAGTGTGCCATTGGCTATAAATTGAAATTTCCTTTCCTTATTTTGTAGTTGTTGACAGGCTTAATTTATCTGCAATTTATCCAAGTGCCTTTTCTTTTTAATTTCTAGGGGCTGTGTATATCCATGTGCTACCTAGCATAGAAAGAGATATGCACCCATTTTTTGCACCTTTGCCATTGGTTATGGGCTCCTGGTGTTTGTGTCCCCCACCTCCACCCCCACCCCTCCTTCTCTCTCTCTCTCTCAGCTTTGTATTTTATTGAATGCAGATTAATTAGAGATAAGTTCATGCAATAAGCAAGAGACTGTGTAAGCAGAACAAGAATATGTGCAAAGGCTGTTGAAATGTATTTAAAAATGAAAACATTAAAAGGAAAAATAGTGGGAAATGTTCTATTGAGAGCAGACCTTCAGTTTTTAGATTTCTCTATGTATGCAAGCCCTAGGGGGACCAGAAATATATTTTGGAGATGAAGATAAAAGTCTGTAGCAACCCTAGTAGGAGAGATAATTTTGGAAACAGTCAGATGTTTGTTCTGAAGGATCACTGAATCCATGTTTTTGAATTTCAGGAGTGCAAAGGCAATGCTGTTCTTTCTTCTGTGCAATGCCAAATTAATTTTTGCCTTGTCACAAGGCTCAAACAACACTGTAGAGTAGAATGTGTTCTGGAGGAACATACAGATAACTTTTACAGGTCATGGGTTTATACTAACATAAGTTCAGGTTTCTAAACTTTCCTTCTCAAACATTAATTCTGGACATACTTAGCTTGTAAGGAAAAGCTAACCATGTCAAGTGTAATAAGTTAGAATTACTCATATAGTAGAGTATAAATATAAACATTCTAACATATATTCTACACTAACTGCACTCTGTTCATATAGTTTTCTTTAAGGGGTCACATCTTTCTTTCATATTGCTTGAATCAATGCTGATTTAGAGCATTTATCTTGTATTTCTTTGTCTGGCTAAGAAAGGGTAGCTAGTACCACTTCTCTCTGTTGCTAACAAACTGGGGGGAGAGGGTGCAGGAGGTACTCTTCACCCAGTCTGAGTACTTTTCTCAACCACCTGCCAGGTAGGTGGACAAATGAAACAGATTCAAATGGGATAGCTTGGTCAATAACTATTAGTTATGATAGCTAGGAATGAAAGGGCTCTGATCGGAGGCAGTCTAAATGCTTGAGAAAAAGAACAGAAGATGGCTAACTCCAGTTCGCTATACTTGTGAACACTGTGGTCCATGCATTGGTAACTTCAAAATCGGTTTACTGCAATGTGCTGCCCTTACGTTTTGATGCTGCCCTTAAGTTTTGTCAGAAGCTGCAGCTGGTACAGACTGCCCCAGCCAGATTGGTAACGTTATTACACCCATGCTAGGCAAACTGCACTGGCTGCCAAAATGCTGCAAAGGCCAGGTTTAAGGTCTTGGTACTTGTTTACAAAGCTCTGAAATACTCAGGGTGAGCAGACTTAACAGATTTTCTGCCCCCCTACTGGCTTGCTTGGCTGCTGCACTCATCAGGAGATACCCTCCTGGTGGTACCTAAGATTTCAGAGGTCTGGGCCCTCATGCTTTGGGATAGGACCTTTAGTGCTATAGTGTCCACACTTTGGAACTCCCTTCTACAGATCAGGCAGGCACCAATCACTCTGGGGGAATCTGCAGTATCCTATGGCCCCTGGAACCCTCCCAGGGACCATAGCATTGTTCTGTTTGTGTGCCCCAGTATCTAAAGCTAAAAGGTAAAGAAAAATAATAAGAGAATAGCAATGCCTGTGTGTGTGTGTGTGTGTGTGTGTGTGTGTTCAAAAACACAATCCTCTCATGATTTATAACTAAAACAACATTAAAGGTCAAGGAGTCAGTTCAAAAAGCTTGGACTATAAGGATTAAAACTCATACTTAATTTTTTTCTGTGAAGAAGGTGTAAGGTGAGATGGTTAACTGCCTGTTACACATTGATTGCAGACAATTTTATATCCCCCACCCCCCAGTATTACCCAATTTCACCTAACATACAATTTAGTGTATATTTGTAGATCGTGTAAAATATGTAGAAATTGTGAAGAAAGCAAAAAAAAAAAAGAGAGAGAGAGTAGGATTTCTCAGAGGCATTTCTCATATTCCTATTTTTTTTAAACTATTATTCTTTCGTAATGGCACTCAGCATCATAGGACTTCCATGTTACATTGCAATTTGTGCCTTATCTTTTTCTTTCTTTTTTGTTTTAAATAAAGGAAGATGCATTTTACAAAAAAAAAAAAAAAAAAAAGATTCCCACCTTAGAACTATGTCCCCAGCAAACGTAAATTGGATGAAGGATTCTACAGAAAAATTTTGTTCTGATTTAGATATTTAACAAGGTGGAGGGAGAGGGAGAGAAGAATACATAGACACCCCTATACACAAACATATCACTGAGTGTGTGTGTTGGGGCAAGTCAATCTTTCTCCCTGTAAAGTCTGTTTCAAGGCATACACATTGCCCTAAGGGCACAAGCCTATCTTGTTAGTCGGTAGCCTCTGAAGTCAGAGGCTGCTGACTATCCTATGCAGGGCATCCAGAGCCCACAGGCGATCCTAGCCTCCATACTCAGGCTGCCCTGCATTTCCCTAGATGGGCAATTTCATCTGTCTAGGCATGGCTTCAAGGAGGGGGAGAGAAGGTTGAGATGTGCATAGGAAGCTGTGTAAAGCAGTTTCTCTGGTCTCCCCCCTCCCCTTCCCCAGGACCACCCCCTTTTCACCATCCCTGCACTCCGTTTCTGAGCACCAAGTCCTAGCTGGCATGAAGGGAACCATGCTGGCTATGAGGGGGAGGGATGGGGAGCGTGGTTTCTGGGCAAGCTCCGAACTCGGATACCAGAAACCAAAATATCCTATGTCCCCCAGATGCTCTCTAGGTGACATAGAATTGTGCTCTAAGTTGGTTTCCCCTGACAGTGATAACACATTGCAGTTTTTCTTATCATCCTTTGTATTTCTAGTTTTGCTGCTTATATTTCAGTAAAAAAAAGCACTCAGAAATCTCTCATGGCAAACAAATAATTGTTTTTGTTCTCCAGGAGTTGACTTAGTCTCAACTATGGGTGTACGAAACCCCGCTTACCTGGCTCCGCCGGGTTCCGCAGGTGGGGGGAGGCGATCCATTCCTCTCCCCCCCCCCCGGAATCCTGCCCAGCTGGCTTTGCTCCATGGCCAGGCTGCGGAGCTGCCGGCCAGGCCAACCCACAGCGGGGCCTCCAGCTGCTGCTGGGCTGCTGCATATGCAAATGGCGTCCTGTGTAGGGGATGCCATTTGCGTCCCTACGCCGGCCCGTGATAGGCTAAGTAAATATTTACGTAGCCTATCACGGCAAAAAAAAAGGGGAACGCAAATGGTGGAGGCTACAGTGGCCGCCATTTGCATTCCCTTTCTTAGCTGTGATAAATGATCACGGTGAAATGATAAATGATCACGGTGAAAAAGGGAATGCAAATGGCGGCCGCCGTAGCAGCCGCCATTTGCGTTCCCTTTTTTTTGCCGTGATAGGCTACGTAAATATTTATGTAGCCTATCACAGCCTCTGCAGGGACGCAAATGGCGTCCCTGCGTTAGCCATGATAGGCTAAGTATTTACGTAGCCTATCACGGCAATTCCAATGGCAGCTGCAGACGTGGCCGCCATTCGAGGAGCACCGGAACAGCCAACAAAGGTAGGCTCCGTTCCGGGCCCTTTTGGGGGGGGGGGCTTCGTTCCGCCATGGATTTGGGGGGGCCGAATGTGCTGGCATTTGGCCTCACCGAGATCCATGGCGGAATTCTCTGCCATGCCTAGTCTGAACCAGTCTATCTAGGTTGCACTTCAACAAGCAGTTTTCTTGCCAGCCTCGTGCTGAGAACTGGCTCTGGTACATTTCTTTTAAAGCTATTATCTACTCTGAACATTCAGATTTTCTTTTATTTACAACCATGCTAAATCTAACTTTGGCTTCTATTAAATAAGCACCTATTAAATAGGACAAAAGAGAACAGTGTCTCTTTCTCAATATTTACTAAATAATCTCCTCATGTGGACCAAGCTTCCAGGCAGTCATGGGGCCTATTTCAAGTCTTCTTTTCTATTTAAGCATTCTTTAAAAACAATAGTAGTCACTGCTGCCTCTAACAACTGAAAAAAATAGTTCTTTAGATATAAAAGGTCAAGGTCTACATTTAAAGAAACATTTATAAAAGGTTTTATTTCATCCACCATTTGAGAAAGAAAAACAGCAGGATCAGGCCCAGCCATGGGAAGCCAGGAGCCTGAGGACTCAGTACCAGGCCTCTCATTGGCTTGTCAGCCAGGAGCAGATTCAGGACGTGATACGGCCTATCTGTCTCCACAGCCAGGAGACCTGACTTCGATAGACGCCCCTGCATCTCAACTAGGTGAGCCTTCCATGGGAGCAGGGCAGCAGCAGGAGAAGGTCTCTCCAGTAGAGGGTGGTTCAGTGGTGTCTCCTTTACTGCGTTGTCAGTTAAAGGGGGTGCCATGAGATGCAGCAATTGCCTAAGAGGCAGGTTTCTCTGCCAGAATCGAATGTCCAATACTGATCTTTAGTGGCCATTCCCCTTTAGCAGTACTAGACTTTAGCAGCAGACTTTGCTAGAAACAATGCTTGGATAACCTGCAAAGCTTCCCCACTTTGTCTTAACCCCCCTGAACTCATTGGGATTCATTCTGCCAGCTTGATCCAGGGCTGCCTGGAGTTATGTTTGGTGCTCATGAACTGAACCTGGTCTAACTTCTAAGTCTTATGTTGTGAACTGTTATCTGTGGATTTTTATTGGGACTGTAAAGGCATAAATGTAGCCTAGACAAACTTCTAAGATGTCTTAAGTAGTAATTGTATTAAGAAAATCTCCAGAAATTTTATCGATCTCTTCAATTAATTGTTCTCAAGCTTCGAAAAGAAAATATGGCTGCAAATGCCTGAATTGGAATTATATTACTCATGCAGGTTCTCTTCATTACCATTAAGTTTGTGAGTTCTGGCAAGTGTCCAAAGGACTTTTGAAAATTTAAATAGTGAAAAAAGCTGAATTACTGATTATAAGTTGAGAGGGATAAAGTATTTGACCCAGGTGGCTTTGGAAATATTGTATTTAAATCAAGTTCACAGATTTAGTTAAGTGTAGGAATAATGGAGAAATCGATCTTACAAGTTTGCCTAAAAGGTCTAGACGTGAACATTTTTTTCTCAAATGCCTCAAGTGTATTTCCCTTTTGTTAAGGCTCCCTATCTCAACTTACAAGGCAACTTACAAATAAAAAAATATGAATTGCAACAAAGACTGGAACAATTCTAAAATAACATAAAATAACCAGCTGTTAAAATATGTCTGAAGCTACATGTAACAGTTATACCATTAGGGGTGTACAAAACCCCCCTTACCTGGCTCCGCTGGGTTCCACTGGGGGGGGAGGTGCTCTGTCCCTCCCCCCGGAATCCTCACCAGGGGGGGAGGCGCTCTGCACCTCCCCCCGGAATCCTGGCCAGCCAGCTCCGCTCCACGGGGATTCCGTGGAGCCGCTGGCCAGCTCCGCCAGCAGCCAGACATCCGGCTGCAGGCTAGCAGGGACGCAAATGGCGGCAGCCATAGCCACCGCCATTTGCGTTCTTGAATTCAGCCCTGATAGGCTACATAAAGACTTACATAGCCTATCACGTCTGGGTTAAAAAAAAAAAACGCTTACGCAAATGGCAGCGGCTATGGCTGCCTCCATTTGCGTTCCTTATTTTTGGCCGTCTTAGTCTACGTAAATATTTACGTAGACTAAGACGAAGACAAGAAAGGGGAACGCAAATAGCGTAGCGGACGCTATTTGCATTCCCCTTTATTTTCACCATCTTACTCTGGGTAAATATTTACGTAGACTAAGACGGCGAAAATAAGGGGGAACGCAAATAGTGTCCGCTACACTATTTGCGTTCCCCCTTATTTTTGCCGTCTTAGTCTACGTAAATATTTACGTAGACTAAGACGGCCAAAAATAAGGAACGCAAATGGTGGTGGCCATAGCTGCTGCCATTTGCGTACGTGTTTTTTTTTTTTTTAACTCAGACATGATAGGCTACGTAAGTCTTTACGTAGCCTATCATGAATGCGGAGGGGAAAAAGACTGCAAATGGTGGCGGCAGCCAGTTGGAATACCAGCCGCCGCCACCATCCGGAACATCTGCCCCAGGTAAATCTCATCCCGGAGGGGATCCATGGAGTTCAGGGGGCCGAATGCACTGGCATTCGGCCTCACCAAGATCCATGGCAGAATTCTCTGACATCCCTATATACCATTATCATAACTATTGGTACACATGGCACCAGTGGGCACCAATAGTTATGATAACGGTATGATAATGGTATAACTGCTATGTGTACCAGATATGGATGTGGATCCAGATGTAGATCTGATTGGACACCCCATTGAAAATAATGCAATGGGAATGGATGAAATCTGTATCTGGATTACCATCCAGACATTCTACATCTGCACTGGATGGATTGCTTTCAGTGGTATATGGAATCAAAAGTATATGTGAATACATATCTCCATCCATCCATATACATTCTGGCCAGATTGAAGCAGTGGATCATTGGCTTCATTGTCCATCAACAGGGACACCTTTCCTCTTTCCTTCAAGCCTGTTCCTTATGAATAGTGTTTCATTCTTTTGCAGAAGTGCGCGGAAAATCGCCAAAAAGGAGTTTAAAATCTATATTCTTTTTAGGAATGACATTTTTGTTTGTTATAAATGAATTCAGTTGTTTTGTGATCTAATTACATGTTTTAATGTGATTAAAGTGGATTTTGAAATGTGTTGCTTTTTTGGTTCCTTCTTATGCACCACATACAGTCAAGGCCAGAAATATTGGAACAAGGATAACTGTTTTGCAGTTGGCCTCTCTATACCACCACATTGAAGATGAAAGGAAACACACCCAGATGGGAGCAAAGTCAGGACTTCCAGCTGTAATTCAAGGGGTTTGACAAAAGTGGGGCACTAACCATTCAGGAAGTACAACCAGTGGCATACACCCACACATCGTTGGTGGCTCATAAGTAATGGAATGAATGACAAGCAGCTGCATGGCCAGGGGTGGCCTGTTTCCTGGGCACCCCATGACCAATCAAGCAGATAAAAGGCCTGGAGGTGGCTCTGAGTGTTACATTTGCATTTGGTAGCTGTTCACTGGAACTCCCAACATGAGGTCCAAATAGGGGTGTCAGAGAATTTCTCGCCGAAACTTCGGGGGGGCGAGTGCCAACGTATTCGGCCCCCCAAAGTAGTCTCGGGGAGAAATTGTCCGCAACCCCCCACCCCCCACACACACCCCCGGGATGGGACTTACCTTTCCCGAATGTCGCTCCCGGTGGCGGGTCGCAGTGGCGGTTCGGCAGGGCTTCGACAGGGGCGATTTGCGTTGCCCTTATTTTCGCCATAGTCTACGTAAATCTTTACGTAGACTACAGCGACCAAATAAGGAACGCGAATGGCGGCTCCCTATGGGGGCCGCCATTAGCCGTACGCAGTTTTTTTTTTTTTTAAGTCACCCGTGATAGGCTGCGTGAAGATTTACGTAGCCTATCACGGATGACTTTGCAGATCTAGCCGTGATAGGCTACGTTAATCGTCACGTAGACAGGAAGCCTCCCCCCCTGGTCTGAACTTCGGGGGGAGAAGCGAAGCGCCTCCCCCCCACCGCGAAGCAAGCTGCGAGACCAGGTAAGTGACTTTCGTACATCCCTAGGTCCAAAGAGGTGTCCATGTAAATGAAGGAGGCCATCATTAGGCTGAGGAAACAAAATAAACCCATCAGAGAGATAGCAAAAACATTGGGAGTGTCCAATACAACAGTTTGGAACATCCTGAAAAAGAAGGAATTACCTGGCAAGCTCAGCAACAGCAAAAGGCCTGGCAGACCACGGAAGGCAACTAAAGTGGATGACCGCAGAATTCTGCTCATGGTGAAGAGGAACCCTTTCACAACATCTAGCCAGGTCAAGAACACTCTTGTGGAGGTAGGCATGTCATTGTCAACATCTACAGTCAAGAGACAGCTTTATGAATGTAAATGCAGAGGCTTCACAACAAGGTGCAAACCACTAGTAACGCTCAAGAACCGAAAGGCCAGATTAGCCTTTGCCAGCAAACACCTAAAAAAGCCTGCCCAGTTCTGGAATAAGATTCTTTGGACTGATGAAACCAAGATTAACTTGAACCAGAATGATGGGAAGAGAAAAGTAGGAAGAAGGAAAGGAACAGCTCATGATCCAAAGCATACCACATCATCTGTCGAACATGGTGGAGGCAGTGTTATGGCATGGGCATGTATGGCTGCCAATGGAATCAGGTCACTGGGGTTTATTGATGACCTGACTGCTGATAAAAGCAGCAGGATGAATTCTGATGTGTATAGGGCTATACTTCTCAGATTCAGCCAAATGCTGCCAAACTGATAGGACACCACTTCATATTGCAGATGGATACTGACCCAAAACATACAACAAAATCTTCCCAAGAGTTTCTCAAGGCAAAGAAGTGGGATGTTCTTCACTGGCCATGTCAGTCACCTGATCTCCACCCAATAGAGCATGCTTTTCACTTACTGAAGACAAGACTGAAGGCAGAAAGACCCACAAACAAGCAGCAGCTGAAAGCAGCTGCAGTAAAGGCCTGGCAAAGCTTCTTGATGGAAGAAATGCAAATTTGGTCATGTCCATGGGTTCCAGACTTCAGGCAGTCATTGACTGCAAAGGATTTTTATCCAGGTATTGAAGGCAATCCTTAAGTTTGAAATGATGTTGATTTGTTCCATTACTTATGAGCCACCAACGATGGGTGTGTGTGGATGCCACTGGCTGTCCTTCCTGAATGGTTAGTGCCCCACTTTTGTCAAACCCCTTGAATTATAGTTGAAGGTCCTGACTTCGCTCCCATCTGGATGTGTTTCCTTTCAACTTCAATGTGGTGGTGTACAGAGGCCAACTGCCAAAACATTTATCCTTGTTCCAATACTTCTGGCCTTGACTGTATAGGCAATGTTCATTATCATGATACATTCAGGCACCCTAAAGGACACAGAGATTTTCTGTGGTCATTAACAAGTAACATGCTTAAGTAATGAGTACTGTATATGCAAATTACATGCAATTGCCAAGATTGCAATTTTAATTTTCATCCTTTATCAGTAAGATTTATTGTTAGTTCAATTTGCATTAAGGCATTTTAATCTGCTGACTTTGCCTGTAGTTAGATTCTATTATAGATTATGCTTTCCTGATGTTTTTAGAGGTATGTACAATAATTTACATTCTCCCTACCATTAAGAGTTGGGCACAGTTAATTCTTATGAGACTACAAAATATATATGACAAATCAGATAACATTTCAGTGAATATAAAAATGTAATTGAAGGACATTGTAAGAGCCTGAAAGGCATTTGCTCATATGACGTATTGTAAATACACTATTTGCCTACTGAAGTACTTATTTCCATGAGAATGCAGCTACTTTCATAGAGCAATTTTTACAATGTGAAGGAACAGGAAGTGCAAGCAACTCACACTTCCTGCTTTCTATATCTCTTTGCAATATCTGAAGCATATGTATTTCCCCTCAGTGGTGGTATCCATAATAGCTCACGTATCTCATCACTGTATAAAATGCACATGTTGTGCTTCAGATGCTAAAAAGAATCATGGAGAATAAGAAATTTCCTCATTCTCAAAGATGGTTAAATGGTGTTGAATGGGGTACGGCTACCCTTGAAAGATCAGGTCCACAGCCTGGGATCATTTTAGACTCCAGCTGTCCATGGAGGCTCAGGTGTCAGCTGTGAGCCGGACAGTGCTGTATCAACTCCATCTGATATGGCGGCTGCACCCCTACCTTCCCGACCATCTGCTCCCATTTGTAGTACATGCCTTGGTCTCCTCTTGTCTAGACTACTGTAATGCGTTCTACGTGGGGTTACTCTTGAAGACAGTTTGGAAGCTGCAGCTGGTACAGAACGTGGTGGCTCGCCTGATTAAAGGCAGCTGCTGGTGTTGTCACATCACTCCAGTGCTGAAGGAGTTGCATGGGTTACCAGCTGTTTTCTGGGCCAAATTCAAGGTGTTAGTTTTGACCTTTAAAACCCTATATGGTTCCAGCTCGGCCTATCTCAAGGAGCACCTCCAGCAACAGCAGACAACAAGATCAGCCTAGGGATGTCAGAGAATTCCGCCACGGATCTCGGGGAGGCCGAATGCCAGTGCATTTGGCCCCCCGAACAACGTGGTGGAATGGCCTGCCACCCCCCGCCCCCCCGCGGATCCCCCTCAGGACAAGACTCACCTGGGGTGGATCTTCCAGGCAGCGGCGGCTAGGGTTGGCGGAGAATTTCTCCATGAATCTTTGGGAGGCCGAGCGCCGTCGCATTCGGCCCCCCAAAAGTGTTGGGGAAATTCTCCGCCGGCCCCCCGCCCCCCCCCCCGGGATGAGACTTACTGTCGGCGAATGTCCCTCTTGGCGGCGGGTCCCGGCGGAGGTTCGGCGGCGGTTCGGCGGGGGCAGGGGCGGTGGCCAGTCTCCTGACTGGCTGCCGCCGCCGCCATTGCAAAAAAAAAAAGTAAAGTAAAAAAAACACACACACACCCGTGATAGGCTTAGGGGTGGACGCTATTTGCGTCCCTAATCAAAAAGGGACGCAAATAGCACCCGCTATGCTATTTGCATTCCCCTTTATTTTCGCCATCATAGTCTACGTAAATATTTACGTAGACTAAGACAGCCAAAAATAAGGAACGCAAATGGTGGTGGCCGTAGCCGCCGCCATTTGCGTATGCAGTTTGTTTTTGTTTTTTTAAAACCCAGCCATGATAGGCTATGTAAATCTTTACGTAGCCTATCACGTCGGGTTTGTTTGTTCGTTTTTTACAAGACAAGACTGCAAATGGCAGCGGCTGCAGCTGGTCAGAAGACCAGGCGCTGGCGCCGCCGCCTGGAAGATCTGCCCCAGGTAAGTCTCATCCCGGGGGGGATCCACGGGGGGGCGGGGGGCAGGCCGTTCCGCCATGGAGTTCGGGGGGCCGAATGCACTGGCATTCGGCCTCACCAAGATCCGTGGCGGAATTCTCTGCCATCCCTAGCTGTGCCCTCTTAGGTACTTTGTGCAGCACAAGCATAGGTCAAAGGGTTGTGTGTGTGTGTGTGTGTGGGGGGTCATCCCTAGAAATTCTGTCTGTCTCACCAAGAAACCAATCCATCTTGGGTCCAGTTGTGAGAGTAGGTACCTGGTGTTCATCTATAGAAACAGAACAGGGACCATGTTGGTGTACAGATTTAATAATTAGTCCTCTATAAGAAAAAAGTGGTTCCCCCCCTTTAAAAACAAATAGGAGTTAAGTGACTGCTTGCTGCAGAGAAAGAAATATAACTGCTGGTTAGTTATCAAATTTATTATGCTGTATTCTCCCTTTCACACCTTACTTTGTAATAGTCTAGCTAATGTTCAAACATAAAAATCTATACCCAGTCACAGGGCAGAATCCAATGGTGTGTCATTCTGCAAACTAAAAGTGCTATTTATTTATTTTATTTATTTCATTTCATTTCTATACCGCCCAATAGCCGAAGCTCTCTGAGCGGTTCACAAAAAACCACCCAGAGTGCTAGCAGAGCTCTGCCAAATCTTTCTGTTGTGCAAAAGCTTGTGCATTACACTAGCATGACCCACTGTGCAACGGTTTGCACAGCAAGCTGCTCAAGTGTAAGGCACAATGGGTTGCCCAACTGCAATGCACAACTGGTTGTATAATGGATTGTCCAAGTGCAATGCGGAACTGGTTGCACAAAGGCTGTGCAAGTGAAATGCACAACCACTTGCGGAACCATGCTTGTGCTAGGGGTGGCAGAGAATTTCTCCCTGAAACTTCGGGGGGCCAAGCGCCAACGTGTTCGGCCCCCCGAACAAGTTTCGGGGAGAAATCCTCCACCCCCCCGCCCCCCGCCCCTCCCCGGGACGGGACTTACCTTCCCTGAATGTCCCTCCCGGCGGCGGGTCCAGCTGGCGGTTCGTCGGGTGTTCGAGTGGGGCGGGAGCGGCAGCTGGTCTTTCGACTGGCTGCCGCCGCCGCCATTGCAAGAAAAGAAAAAAAAAAAAAAACGTCCCCTGATAGGCTACGTGACGATTCATGTAGCCTATCACAGCTAGATTTGCAAAGTCAGCCGTGATAGGCTACGTGAATCGTCACGTAGCCTATCACGGGTGACTTTAAAAAAAAAAAAAGTGTGTACGGATAATGGCGGCCCCCATAGGGAGCCGCCATTCCCCTTCCTTATTTGGTCGCTGTAGTCTACGTAAATGTTTACGTAGACTACGGCGAAAATAAGGGCAACGCTATTTGCGTTGCCCTTATTTTCGCCCTAGTCTACGTAAACATTTACGTAGACTACAGCAACTAAATAAGGAACGCGAATGGCGGCTCCCTATGGGGGCCGCCATTCGCGTACGCGCTTTTTTTTTTTAAAGTCAGCCGTGATAGGCTACGTGACGATTCACGTAGCCTATCACGGCTGACTTTGCAGATCTAGCCATGATAGGCTACGGGAATCGTCACGTAGCCTATCAGGGGACTTTTTTTTTTTTTTTTTTACTTTCGTGTTCGCGGCCAGGCGAGGCGGGAAGCCTCCTCCCCGGCCTGAATTTCAGCCGAGCGAGGCGGGAAGCCTCCCCCCCGGCCTGAATTTCGGCCGGGCGAGGCAGGAAGCCTCCCCCCCCCCGGCCTGAACTTCGCGGGGGGAGCAACGAAGCACTCCCCCCCACCGCGAACAAGCTGCGAGAAAAGGTAAGTGACTTTCGTCCATCCCTAGCTTGTGCAAACAGCTTTAGTTGGATTCTCCTCTTGTGCATAGTTTGGAACCTTGTTTCCACTAGTACAATGCCATTTGTATCAGCAGAATGGCAGAGTTGGATACTGCCCACAAACAGTGGCAGCTGTAGTAGAATACTGATTCCTTTCTAGAATTAGAACTGAAAAACTAGGAATGGAGACATTTGCAAGTAGAGACAATGTTCTGTAGCCAGGGCGTTCCTTTTCCTTTCCCCCTAATGTACAGGGAGCTCAGGATTTGATATGTGTAGACAGCTAGGAGCATTAGTGATGTTTTTGTTGTGTGTGTTGTTTAGCCATGTTTTACAGACCCTGAGGTCTCCAAGTAACAGTTTACATCTGTCTCCAAGAAAATAAGAAGCTCAGGAGACATTGTGGCAGTATTAGGCCATTATCAGATTAGGCAAAGCCACATTGACAACACTATTAATGGAACATTATTAATAGAGCTATTTTTGCTCTAAAAGTCTCAGTGCCATGGCATAAGCCTGGTTGCCATCAACAACAAAACACCTTTCATTGGAAACAATGGTTGCATCTGAAAACCCATTTTAGGACCAAAGATGTGAGATTTAAGGCACAATTCTATGCATGTTTAGACAGAAAAAATTCCTACAACTCCCAGTATGCCCCAGCCAGCTATGATAGCAGAGGCGTGCTGGGTTGTTGGACTTTTTATGTCTAAATTTGAATAGGATTTCAATTTCTGTTTAAATTTGAAAGTCCTTACAGTGTGCTTCTGTGTATGTATTTAAACGGATGATGTCTATCTATATTGTGCTTTGCAAAGAACAACTATTATATAAAATAAACATTCTAAATATCCTCTAAATTATATTTTGGTAAAAATCTGTGTGAAAGTTGTTAGGGAGGGGCACATCAAATCCACCTTGATCGATGAGTATCATAAAACAGAGAAGCCAAGAACATTTTCTACCAAATTCTTTTTATTTCAATTCCAGCTCTAGTTATAGCACTGGCTTGGCTATTTTAAGGGTCTGTCTTGTTCCCTTTGTAACTTATTTTAAGGCACAGAACCCCATTCAGACTTTGAAATAAGCATGGACCGTTTCCTCCCCCTCAAGCTTCAAGACATGATCTAATATCCTGGCTTGTTCTGAAGCTGGTAACAATAGTTTTCCAGTTCAGATTAAATGGGAAACAATGGTTAATTGGAGACTTCTGCATTAAATTCAGGTGCATTGCGAAGGGAGGAGAGAAGGGGCTGCACACATGTGCAAAAAAACTCATATTTTGACTTATTAAGATATATGATCATCTGAACTCAGCCAACAGCAAACTATGGTTTGAGCAAAACAGGAAGTAATTAATGAAGCCACACATGCAAGGGACAAGAGAAGGGGAGGGAAGAGGAGGGAAAAGGAAGAGGAGGGAAGAGGAAGTGTGCAAGCATAGAGTTGCTTCCTAATCCTCTGAACCAGAACCAGATGATTGCAGCCTATGAAACAGCCCTAAGACAGCCATCTCTTCTAAGAATGAACTAGTGTCTGATAAGCAATACTTCATCAGATAAAAAAGGTTTCCCATAGCATGTGAAGAAATCCAACTGTGGTTATGGTTTAGCAATGTTTTATTGATTTTCTCTGCTTCTAAACACAAGTCTTGCCAGGATATACCTTTCCTAAGACAGTAAGACTGTGCATATTCCACCTAAACTGACTAAAAAAGCCAACTCTGGATGGAACATTTTTGAATTGGACAGGGCAATCCTATGATACTTAACTGAAATCAAGTCCCATTTAATTCAGCGGTGCTTTGAATCAAGACTGTGTTGTAAGTCTTATGTTTTCCATGCAGAGCTAGCACCAGTAAACATTTTATCCAGGAAACCTTTATCTGAGTTTCCACAAGTTCCTAGTGTGAAACAGTACAAAGCCAAATGCCAGAGTGAAGCTTTCAAAATCAGCATACTAATTCTGATTACAAATTTACTGTAGTTACCATTCTAGAGAAATAACCCAAAAGGGAATTTTAAGGCTCCAAGAAATATTTATTTATAAAACATACTGTGACATTTCAGAAGTCCTCTACAAGAGGGGAAGTAGAAGGTAGATCAGTGCCCACTGTACTGGTAGATCTCTGGGCAATTTGCAATAGATTACCAAGGGTTTGTAATGCAATTATTTCACCACATCATCAACAAAGACTCTTCCCTTCACCTTCTAAATTAGACTGCTGAGATGGAAGAAAGCTGGATCTGGAGGACCAGGACTGGATTTTTATATGTCAAAGGACTGTCAATTCAGTTCTCATACTGAAAACAAATTCCTGGGGTGAGCATGTGCTCAGAGGTACTTTCCTTAATTGTAAGGGTATATTTCTTTCCACCCCAACTCCCACCCAGGCACCGCTATTTTGTACCTAGTTCTAGTTGGTGGACCAAAGGTTTTTAGTAAAGAAAAACAAAGTAGATCCTGCAAGCCTGAAGTTTGCCAGTACCTTCCAAGCAGGGCCCTGGCCCTAGAGGTCATTGGGTAAGTCACTCAGCTGGCCTACTGAGTCCAGACTCCCCTAAACCCTAACCAAAATAAGGTGCTGCTACCACCTGTGGAGTTACAGAGAGAATTAGGACCCCCCCCCAATACATTTCACTGTATATATCAAAGATAAATGACATATGTTATTCCTGCAATCTACTCAGACCAGAACACAGTAGCGTTCCATACTAGTAAGGCAGCCACAACTGTTTTATGCCCAATACAAATGAACAGAGCCAGGTTTCTGACCCACTTGGTTGCATTATAACCACATTATAACCTCAGTCACAGGTTACTCACAGTATATAAACAGTAGAAAAAACATAAGGAAAGGAAAAGTTCCTCCTGTGCAAGCACCAAGTCATTGCTGACTCCTAGAGGGACGCCGCTTGCGCTGGCATTTTCATGGCAGACTATAGCAGGGTGGTTTGCCATTGCCTTTCCCAGTCGTGGCTACCTTTCCCCCAGCAAGCTGGGTACTCATTTTACCGACCTCGAAGGATGGAAGGCTGAGTCAACCTGAGCCGGCTACCTGGGACCCAGCTTTCGCTGGGATCGAACTCAGGTCGCGGGGAGAGTTTCGGTTGCAATACTGCCACCTACCATTCTGCACCACACGAGGCTGTGAGAAAAAACATAAACAAGCAGATAATTTCTTCACACATAGTTGGATCTTATTCACTTAATAGGAATAACAATAACTTGAGATATGCAAGAACTAGAATCACTTACGGAATGTGATTATGTTCTTAAGAACACAAGAAGACCCCTGCTGGATCATACCAAAGACCTATCTAGCCCAGCATCCTGTTTCCCACAGTGGCCCTTGGCCAAACAGATACCTCTGTGAAGTCCACAAGCAGGGCATGGGGACAATAGCCCCTTTCCGCTGTTGTTCCCCAGAGATTAGTATTTAGAGGCACGTTGCCTTAGATCTTGCAGGTATTATATAGCCATCATGACTACTATCCACTAATAGCTTTATCTTCTATGAATTCACTTAATCCCCTTTTAAAGCCATCTAGGTTGGCAGCCTTCACTACATCTTTAAGATATAAATTCTATAGTAAATATGAGCTGTAAGAAGTACTTCTTTTTGTTAGTCTTGAACCTTCCAACATTCAGCTTCATTGGATGACCTCAAGCTCTAGTATGGTTGAGAGAGGGAGAAAAATATACATGTCCAGTTTCTCCTCACCATGCATAATTTTATACACCTCTATTATGTACCCCTCACTCACCTATTCAGAGTTTAGCTACATTTCATAATGCCCCAGAGTGATGCTACATCACAGCACTGGTTAATATGGCAAGTAGACTCAGTGCTTCTCTGAGGGCTGGGATGGATTTTTTATTTTAGTGGAGTGGTGGGGAGGTTTCAGAATTGGGCTCTGCTGGGCAAGGCCAGCCCTACCATTAGGCAGGGTGAGGCAGTCACCTCAGGTGGCAGATGCTGGGAGGCAGCAGAAAAGTGTTCACGGAGAGATTTGTGTGCCGTGCAGCCTATTCTGAGCCCCCTGACTTAGCCTGCTGCCTTCAGCTTCAATGGGGAATGTTGTCCCAACATTAGTGTTGAAGAGAGATTCATCTGCCCATCCAGACAGCTTTTATATACGGAATGGGAGGGGGCACCATCTTGTCCATCTCAGGCAGCAAATGGCTTGAGCCGGCCCTGCTGCTGAGGCCCCAGCTGCCCCGGTGCTGATGATGGACTTGGCCAAGTCAATGAACAAAGCTGAATTAATTTAAAGATATGTGAATAAAGTTAGTAAAGAAACTCTCAAAACTGGTGCCTGAAGTAATATAATGCACATTGTCTATATTTAAAAATGGAAGCAGTGACAGATTTTACTTTCTTGGGCTCCAAGATCACCGCAGACGGTGACTGTAGCCATGAAATTAAAAGACGCTTGCTCCTTGGGAGGAAAGCTATGGCAAACCTAGACAGCATAGTAAGAAGCAGAGACATCACCTTGCCGACAAAGGTCCGTCTAATCAAAGCTATGGTTTTCCCAGTAGTAATGTATGGCTGTGAGAGCTGGACTATAAGGAAGGCTGAGCATCGAAGAATTGATGCTTTCGAACTGTGGTGCTGGAGAAGACTCTTACGAGTGCCCTGGACTGCAAGGAGGTCAAATCAGTCCATCCTAAAGGAAATCAACCCTGAGTGCTCATTGGAAGGACAGATACTGAAAGTGAAGCTCAAATATTTTGGCCACCTAATGCGAAGAGAAAACTCTCTGGAAAAGACCCTGATGCTGGGAAAGACTGAAGGCAAAAGGAGAAGGGGACGGCAGAGGATGAGATGGCTAGATAGCATCACGGATGCAATGAATATGAACTTGAGCACGCTCCGGGAGAGAGCGCAGGACAGGAAGGCCTGGCGTGCTATGGTCCATGGGGTCACGAAGAGTCGTACACGACTGAACGACTGAACAACAACATATTTAAAGGAGAGCCAAAGTAGAGATGGGGGAACCAGAGATGTTCAAGCTCACTGAGATTCTCTGAATTCCATTTTGAAGCTTGGTTTTCGTTTGTGACCTGATTTGCTTTTCATTTGAACAGGAAAAGTGTGCGTTTTGAATGGGAAAAGTGAGGATTTCCATGCACATTTTTCAAAAATGCACTTTTTTCTGACTAAAAGATGAAAATGTGTATTTTTGGAAAATATGCATTTTAACCTGTGCATTTTTAAAACAAACTTATTTTTCAAATGCCATCACAAGTTCAGGAATTTGTGACTTTTTTTTTTTAAGCACTGCTGTTCACATTCAGGATTGCAAATGAGGCAAATTCTTATAATTTGTAAACAGAAATGAAATTCTCACACATCCCTAAGCACCTTATAAATCTGGCTGTCTCAGAAAAATTCAGTTATTCTTTTGATGAGTGGCCAGCAGTAGAGATAGGATATGGAAATGAATTTATTTTCATATAGCTAAGGAGGGCCTATGAACGTAGCATCTTTAATATAATACAACAGCTGAGCATTTATATCTTTTAAAAAACAATCAAAGTAGAAAGGCATTTTAAACTTTTCAGGTTAAGTGTTTTCAAATTTGTTTTTTTCATTTTATTTATGGTACCTTCACTGAGCTAGGTGAAATGCTCTATTGGGAAGATTAGTTTTATTTAGCATCAGTAGATCTTTCAGGATGAATGTGAATTATCAAGAGGCTGAGTAATCGTTGATCCCATACTCCCTCAATTTTCCATGCTTCAGTGTGCTCTTTATGGTCACAGGCTATCTCCATTTTATCTCCATAAGCACACAGTATAAGTCTCTGTCTGATTCACAAATCGGAATTCCTTTGGAATTATTTGCAGTTCTACAAATGTGTAGTTACAACATCTTCCATGATCTGTGGCCTCCTCATACATGACTCTTTTTTTTCTTCTACATGGATACAATGTTTGTTTTTCAGTACACTATTGTGTATGAATATTGTGTGTGTCTAGTTTGCCCTGTGTGTATGTGCATGTAAGCTGTAGCAGTTTTCAAATGTACATGTGGAAAACTAAACATACAGTTTTTACATGTTTGCTTACGCTCCCCACCCCCAAAAGCCCATGTACAGAAAATGTCATAAGTGAAGCCTGTGATGTTTGAGGGTAGTACAATGCAATTAATACAATGAGGATTTCTGTCTCTCATATATATATTTTTATATATATATATATATATATATATATATATATATATATTCTTTAAAAGTAGGCTTAAGATAAAAAAAAATCAGATCATTTTGCAAATATTCATGGGTTGGATCCTTTTCTTCTCATCCTGAATATAAATCAAGGCATGTTGCCTGCATGAACATTAGCCAGGTTAGGATTTCCAGTCTCAAAATATTTGTACAGCTGTGTAATGCTCTGAACAACCTACTGCATATTTCATCTACAATTAAACCAAGATCTGACATTTAGAATGTTCGTGTTTCCTCAGTCAATTCCCAGCTCTCTCTGCAATAGACACCATGCATCCATAGTTGCTAATAAGATGCACATTGCTTTCCCTTATAGGTGAGGAAGGAAATAAGGGACCGCAGTCTTTGGCCTGAGGTGGTATTGTGTATGTAATTCCCTGTAGTGTTGCTTTAAGCCAAGGACAACATTATGACCCAGACCCAGTGCACATGATCACCACAGCCCATTGTGGCTTGTTTAAGTCACAGTGGGCTCCAGCAAGTGCTGGGCGTTTTTGTAATATTCAAGCCACAGCTTGCCATGTCATCTGAACTGGGATGGCATGGGCTATTTGAGGGTTTCCCAACCCTTGCCTAAACCTAGAAAAGGCCATGGGGTTAGGCAAGGGTTGCTTAAACTTTACACAACCCCTGCTATAAAGTTCAGATGACATGACAAGCCGCGGCAATGGCTTGAATGTTTATAATGGCTGCCCATATGCACTGGCAAACGCCGCAGCCCAATGTGGCTTAAATAAGCCATGGTGGCTTATTTGCTCATGTGAACCAACCCATCATCTTACTGTCTGCACTGATTTCCAGAAGGGAGGGGTATTACAAAGTGGGGCTTCCAATGAAAACATGAAAATCTATACGTTCAGTGAATATATTTATATTTGCATGTGGTGTAACATTAAGTGTGTGTGTGTGTGTGAGAGAGAGAGAGAGAGAGAGAGGGAGGGAGGGAGGGAGGGAGGGGGAGAGAGACTGTAATTTTTATAGTGTTTAGGTTTTATCATACTATACTGTTGTACCACAAGTGGTATGCTGACTATAATTCAGTGGCTCCAGTTTAATTTTATGCATTTTGGAAATCAGGTGTTTAAATACTCTTTCTCACATGGTAACTCTACAGTGAGTTATTATCACTCCGTTCTTGCATGCCCCCTTACGTATTTGACAAGAAGCACAAATTACCTAGATATTTCAGACTTAGCCCTGATGTGAAAGGGGAATATTCTTAATAACTGCATCCTCAGTGAAACATATCTCAAGTTCTCCCACTATTGTTCTGTAGTTCTGCATGTCAGGACATTCAATTAATAAGGACAATGTGATGGGGCATGTGTCTATTTTTAATTTTGCTAAACGGAGGCTACATTACAGTCACAAAAAAAATTTTTTTCAAAAAAGTTAAATGGAAAAGGAATAACATTTAAAAGTGAAAGTTCCCTGTCAATCTACTACTTTAACATTTATGCACTTGGTGAAAGAAAGAAAGAAAGAAAGAAAGAAAGAAAGAAAGAAAGAAAGAAAAGAGTCTTTTATGAATTACCCTATTTGGCAGTGTCTATTTATTTTTAAACTTCTGTTCCATGTTTCAAAGAAGTTTAAAATGAATTACATTGAATCTTACTTATGTGGATTCTTGTCACCACCTTCCTTGTCTGAGACATTGTAATAATTGCCTGAAAGGGAGCTGTGAAGGAAAATGCAGAAGAATGGGTACATTTCAAAGATACGTGCAATTCATGAATACATCTCGAAAAATCCACACAAAAATCTGCACCATTTTTCTGATGATTATTATTACATATATCCCACCTTTTTTCCTCTTGCAGGAAATCCAAGGCAGTGTAGACAGTCCTCTTCCTCTCCATTTTTCTCCTCACAAGAACCTTGTGACATAGGTTAGACTAAGAGTGACTGGCCCAAGTTACCCAGGAGCTTCAGGGCCAAATGAGGACTAGAACCCCCATCTCCTGAGTCCTAGTCCAACACTCGAATCACTATAACACAACAAGCTATAGGGATGCTGCGAGTGCCCGAGAGAGAGATGGAGTTCGATGGACTTTCCCCCTACTCGGCCCCCTGGACTCACCAAGCCACTGCCCCCACCCTCTGAGTGAGCCCCCACAACTTACTGGACTCGTCTGGGAGCACCTGGCAGCCGTCCATGTCTTCAGCGAGTTGCCATTTTATGTGAAAATGACAACTCGTGGTTTTTTTTCATAAATGTAAACTGGTGGAAATGGTGGCCGTAAATAGGCCTTTTCCTCAATATTACAGGCAGTGGCGGGGCAGGATGATGATGAAAGGGAAGCCCCCCTTGCCTTCCTTCTGCCCTGCTGCTGCCGCCACGGTAAACAGGACAGGATGGAGGTGGAGAAGGGAGAGCTTCCCTCTTCCCCCATCCTGGCTGGTTCGGTGGCAGCAGTGCTGGTGGGGCAGGAGGAGGGCGAGAGGTGTTTGCCTTCTCCTCCTCCCATCCCAGCTACCACTTCCTTCTCCTTGGAATGGTGAGGGTGGATTTTGCCCCACCCCCGATTTTCACAGGGGGCACTTTGAAAATCTCATGCAACACAATGGAGCTTGTTGCTTCATTCACTTATATTAGATTTTCAAAGTGCTCCTCAAGACAATTGGGGGGTAGGGGAGGTGAAATCCACCCCCACACACACACCAAGTACTGTGGAGGCAAGCTAGTCCTTGGTGGGGAGATGGATTCCCCTCACCACCAAGCATTTTCACTGTGCCTGGCTGAAAGGTCCCTCTTGCTGCTTGTGTTTTAAAAGGCAAGCAGCTAGGAGGATCTTCTGCCCAGCTGGGTGGAAATGCTTTTTGGGCGGAGAAGTCAGTGTGGGGGGGCAGAGGATGCCCCAGTGTTGGGGAAGCCATTTGGATCCCCCAGCCCAGCCTGGCATGATGTGTGATCCTGCTCAGAACTGGGTCTTTCAAAGTGAGGTGGAGTTAAGATCCTGTGTGCTTTCCACCGCCCCACTTTGAAAGACCAGGTTCCCAGCAAAGTGCCACATTGTGCTGTGAACTGTGGTTGGGGGTAGGGATGGCGCAGGTACCCGATTCCATCTGGGAATTGGGCAGAACACCCACCACCACCACCACCTGCCTGTGCTCACTAAGCCACCTGCACTTACCTGGGCAGCTTCATCAAGCTCTGTGATTGTCATTTTTTGAAAAATAAAATGGCAATTGTGAAAATGCACGTATTGCATATGCATGAATATGCACCATTTTGAAAATGCGCATATTCCCACATACGCAACTATATGCATTCTGCAAAAATGCACATATTCGTGCATATGCAAATATGCACATTTTCACGATCACCATTTTTTTCAAGAAATGGTGATCGCGGAGCTCAATGAGGCCACCCAGGTGAGTGTTGGCGGATTGGCGAGCAGCAGGAAATTCAAGCACGGGTCTGGGTGCACACAAGTGGGGTCAGGGGCTGGGCGGGTGCCCAGAGAACCCAACTGGGGGGTACCCACCCATCCTTAGTTGGGGGACACCCAGATGGGTTCCCGAACACTGGGACATGCTTCCCCCTGCCATAACCACCTTGTCCCTGCAAAAAGGCATTTTTACCCTGCCCGGCTGAAATACACCTTTTCATGGATTGAGTGTTAAAAAGTAAGCTGTGCAAGGGATCTTTCATCCAGGCAGTGGGAAAATTTCATTTTTGGGAAGAAGATGGTGTGTGTCAGTGGGAGGAGAGGATTCCCCAGTGGTAGGGACCCCTTTTGTGTGTCCACCAAGCCCACTCCACCACAGCAGCCCCCTGCTTTCCATATTTTTAATGCGTTCATTCCATTTTTGCGCAAGAATGGAACAAAGACATTAAAAAATTTCTGTGACCCATTTCTTCTGAGGAAGTGAGGGTGTCAGGCATGGGGAGGGGGTGCCAAGCACCCCTTCCCTCCCCACCCCCATGCCTGGCACCCTCACTTCCTCAGAAGAAACAGGGCACTTCCCCAGCTCCCTGTATGGATCCCTCTCTCTGCCTTGCTTTTGAGAGCTGCTGTCAGCTTTGACAGTTCTCAAGAGCAATGCGGAGACAGCATGGGCCAGGTCAGGACCAACATGCAGGAGTGCAAGGGGGCAAGCCTGTATCTCTCACTTTCCCAGTGCAGAGCTCCATCACTGCTTTCGGAATCCAAAGGGGGGGGGGGAGGATCTAATACAAATGAATGGAGCAACGAGCTCCATTAGCTTGCATTTTTCAAAGTGCCTGTTGTGAAAATTGTGGGTGGGTGAGAAATCCACCCCCCTCCTGCCATGGGTCCTATTGCCCCAAGGTCCCATGGGGGTGAGATTCTGCCCCCCCCCCCGATATTTGCTAGAGGGACTTTATAAATCTAATGCAAGTCAGTGGACCTCGTTGTTCCATTCATTTCCATTCGGTTTCCAAATTCCCTTCTCCTCCTCCCATCCTGGCTATCACAGTGGCAGGGGCACCACTGTCAAGGCAGGAGGAGGATGGGAGGGAAGCCCCTCTTGTCCTCCTCTGCCTTGCCAGTGCGTGTAATGTTGCCAAAATGGCCCCTTTGTGTCTGCCATTTCCACAAGTTAACATTTATGAAAAATGGTGACTCGCTGAGGCAGCAGATGGCTGCCGGACCCACTCGTTGTGTGTGGGGCTGCTCAGCGAGCAGGTCAGGGTCCAGGGAGAGTGGGGAGGTTCATCAAGCGCATCCAGGGATGCGCAAACAGGGGCAGCAGCTCCAAGAGTGCCCAAGGAAGCTGGGCACGGGTGAATCCACTCTTCCCTAGCTCTGCAGAATTTTCATTCAAAAGAAAAAAAATCAAAGCTCTGATTTGGACATGAGATGGAATGATCATTAGGGGAGAATTTGAAGAACTTTTACAGACTTAGATTTTGCTTTTAGGCACATCTCCAGGTACCATGCATTTATGTTAGGGAAACCAGCATGTTAGGAGATACATTAAGTCTTCCCTCTCATGCAGAAGGGAAAAAAAATCTTTTAAAATGGAGCCTGCTGTGGCATGTGAATGTATCTCCTCTGAAAGCAGTGATAGAAATAGAATCATTCTTTTCTTCAGAGCCAGCAAGACCTCTCCTGAAATCACCTAGAATTCAGGAGAGTTGAGGTGTAATAATGGGCACCCCTTTTGGGAGCTCATGAGCCAGCCTGAGTTTCTGTCAACAAGGTCTCTTTCCTGGAAGAATGTGGTTTGCCCAATTCAGGGAGTTGGAGTTACAGTGAGGCAGCTAGGAATGAACCTTGGGGCTGAAATCTAGAAACTTGTACCACAAAGGACTCCCAAAAGACCACCTGGAGAGTGGCAGGTGATGGAAGCAATGACAAATAGGCCCAGGCTCAGCACCGTGGTCATTCCAGGGCCCAGTGAGGCTGATGCTGCTCACCACAGTACCCAATCTCCTTCTTTAAACAACATTTTACAGTCAAGGGGTGGCCAGCTTGGCATGTACAGGGTTACACTGTATTATTTTCACTTTAGAATATATTACCCCTTTCTAAAACAAAATGGTGCTTATTCCAAAGTAAATGCATTTAGCATGAGGGCAGCAAAAGCAAACTCCATTTAATTCCTGTAGTCCCGATAGCGCTATGATTTAAGTGAGTTTAAAATGCAAAAACCCTCCATGCTCAGAATATTATTGTATCATGAATACAGAAGCCATTGTAAAGCACGACATGTTCATGACAGAGAAGAGATGTGATCGTTGTGTCCTTCACAACACATGGTCAGCTAAAGGAGGGCAGATGTAAGACCACAGAGTCTAGGGTCTAAAATTACCTAGCTACACCTAGCAGTTATAGCCTTTGATTACAAAGACTCACAAAAGAGTAGAGTGGTCACACAGAAGGGCAATTCCCAGGTGCACAAAAGAAGCCAGTTGCCTTGTTTTTGCAAAACAGAAGAGGGGAATTTAGGCTTTAGCTAGAGTTTAAGTTATGTCTTGTGAAGGACACTTGAAATTAGGGACGATCATCACTGGCAAATCCGTCTCTCTTTCCACATGACAGAGTTCCACAGTGTGTCCAGCTCATCTTGTAGCAGGCTGAGCTGTGGGTTTTCCCCTAACTCCGGGAACTTTTCGCATGAGAAGGGGTGTGTAATTGGCAAAATTTGCAGAAATTGCAGCCAAAATTTTCCCAAATCTCTATTTGTGAAAATTATGGCTTGCCACAAAAAAATACACCCAAATCCGCAAACTGGCCCAACTCGATGCAGATCAGGTTGGCTTCTGCAGTGGAAAACAGACTGAAGCCTGGGGGCCCAACCAAGGGAAGCTTCTTGAGCTTCACCCCTCAAACAGATTCCTCTGACATCCTTTCTTGAAATCTCAGGGCTCTGTATAGCCAATCAATAGGCGATTCTGCATTGGTTTGATTAGAACAGGAAGGGAGGAAGATTGAGTATTAACGATTTCAGGAGGTCTCATGTCAGTGTACAGAGTGTGGAGACATCCCCTTGTCCATTTCGATGAAAGTTTACATCTGCAACCTTCTAAGTGCATTTTGTCATAGCTTGCTAGAAGCATCCAGTCTTCCTTTCAAAGATATGCATAACTGATGAGGACCTTTGGAAAAATCTGCACAAACCTGCTGGAGGGTGGGGGTGCACAAAATGGTATAGAATAGTTCTCTCAGGCAATGTTAAGGCTAAACTGGAAGTAATTTAGAACATCTTGAAGATAGTGGATTTGTATAGACACCAGCACTCATTCTATTGTTATGACCATTTGCCACACAAGTTTAGAAAACAGTGTATGATGGCTTGAGAGATTTTGTGTGCTGAATTTAGTCTCATCGTACTCTCACCCTATGAGAGTTTTCCATAGTTCAAGGTACTTGGAGGTAGAGCAGAAATGCAGATAGGGATTCCTTTCACTGATTATGTGTGTTGCTTAGTTTTATTTTGGTTTTCTTCATTGTGTTCCTTCTTTTTGTCAGACTGCAGTCATTGAGAAATATATGTGGTAGTATTCTTGCAATAATAAAAGCCTGGGTAGTGTGCGACAAACCGATATCAAATAGTTCGCTGTCCCTAGTACTTTGGGGTAATCATAGCATGGAATTTACATGATCAGTAATGTTTATGTAAACAGTGGATATCACACAAGAAAACCCTTGTATCAGTTCATTTAATATTTTCATTTAAATGTAAGCAAAAGGATGGTATTAGTTGTGAGAAATGAGGTGCTTGATAAAGCTGAAGTGATCTGAAGCAAAGTAAAATAAATGATCAAGTCACTGACTTGCATGTTCCTATTTATTTTGAAACTAACCTTTAAAAGTAAATAATAGTTTATAACTAGGCAACATGCCAAATACTTCCCTGTCAAAGGACTTCACGAGTACTATATTATTCTTACATAGGGAGAAAAATGATCATGGAACCTGGCAAGCCTATTACAGGGTGCACAGAAAATTTATTACAGCATTAGGCTTTATCCTTGGGTTGCAAGAAAAAGTGGAAATGCAGGGAATTGTATTCTATCTCAGGCTATTGCAACTCAGCTATTTACTGAGGTGTGTTGGTCAAAAGTTTACAGCCTTGGTGATTTAGTATTTCTCCTGGAAATGGAGTGAGTATGAAAGGAGTTTCAACTATCAGCAAAGTGGAGATTTTAGGATAGTATATTTTGTGCCAGGCTGAGATCTCGGTAATGCATACAAGGCAAAGGTGACAGAACAGGATGAGATTTTGTAATGAAAACATTGTGAGTAGAGCAGCGTTGAAGTATCTGGATATGGATAGTATGCTGTGGGTGGAAGAACAAGAAAATACAAAGGGTGCTTCCAGATGAAGCTTTGATTGTGCCACCACCCTGCCTACTGGGGTTCCAGACTACATCAGCTTCCTCTAGTAACCCTCCCATGTTTTTCCACTGCTTCTTCTATCTTATTTCTTACCATGGAGAATCCATTAAGTTGCACATTGATTTCTGATAGCACTAAAAACTCTCCATCTGGTAGGTCCCCAAGAGGAAAATCTAGAAGGGTATTTGACAGATTGGCAGCTTACATATTTAGCTGAAGAGAAGTCTCTTGGAATTCAAGTGGACTCATGGCTGAAGTACACATTGCATGTATGCGCAGGCGCGTGCACAACACACACACACACACACATGTTGGCAGTAATAACCTTCCCCCAGCAGTCTTACTACTTTACCTTTGGGAAGGTAGCTAAGTGGTGGAGCACAAGTTTACATGCACAAGGTCTCAGGTTTAATCCCTGGTAACTCCAGGTAGTGCCTGCCTCAGGCAGGCATTTGGGGTGGGGTGGGGTATTTATAGATGATGTTTTAATGTGTAATTTTACTATTTTAAATTGTATTGTTGTATGTCGCCCAAAGTGGCCGGGTGACTGGCCAGATGGGCGATTAAGAAATTTAATGAACAAACAAACACTGGACAGCCACTGCCAGTCACTGAAGACAACACTGACCTAGTTGACCCAGCAGTCTAACTTGGTGTAAGGCAACTGCTCCTTACTTAGTTTAAAGCAGTGCTCCTTGTAGGGATGTCACGAGTGTCCATTTGGGGACTCGAGCTCAGTGGGTTCCTGCCAGTTCAGCCCCCCCACCCGCCCCGGATGCCAGTCTGCAACCCCCTGCTCTTGCCCGACTCGGCACATGCCGAGTCGGGCAAGCAGTATCCCCCACTCCTTGCCTGAGTGTTGCTCTCGGCAGTGGGGGTGGCAGGATGGGAACCAAGATTCCTCTTGGTTCTGAACCTGGTGCCTCTGCTTCTGCTGACTATGCACATCTCTCTCAGTTCCCATCCTGCTGCCTCCAGTGCTGCCACCAAGAGCAACTGTGGCCCTCTCTGCTGGTCCTTGGCAGAGAGGGATGCAGTTGCTCTTGGCAGCAGCAGTGACAGCACTAACTGGGCTCCTGAGAACCACCAGCTGGCTCGTGTCCCATCACTTAGCAGAGGCAAGCAGTGGGCGGGGATCTGGCAAGTGGGGCACGGGGTGGACTCAAGGCAGCGCGGAAGTGAGGGAAGGTTCTTTCTCTAGGAACCGACCTCAGAGCATGGGCTCCGAGGTTGGTTCCCAGAAAACCAGATATCCTATGGCTGTCTAGCCGCTGTCTAGCAGCCATAGGATTGCTCCCTAACACTACTTTATGAATGGTCACTGTAATTGTTTTACATGTGTTTAAGCTTTAACATAATTTTCTTGTATTTCGTTCCCCTCTGACCTTACTGCTAAGATTGTTTTTCTTTTCCCTATACTCGTGTGTGTGTGTGTGTGTGTGTGTGTGTATCTCCTAAGGTGGCAGATAAAGCTTGACATTTTAAATGTAATATAATCTAGTTTTAAATGTAATATAATCTAAAGATGACATGAGAAAAGAAACATTTCTTTTGTATTCAGATATGCACTTTGCAGCTGGCCTATTAGTTAACAACATTATTAACAACAGCAACAACAACTGTCATTTATCAATACATTAGAAACTGCTGGACTGATTAATACTCTGTTAGTTACTGGTGATGGGCAGAGGAATGGGGAATTACTGTTTTGTAAATGGAGTCATTTACAGTGTGCCAGTAATTCATGTCATAGGACAAACACCTTGCTGTACATTGTATGTTGTATTGATATAAAGCAGGTTTGTAAGAACCTTATGCGTTATTTAAGCCAGAGGTTTCTACAGGAACGTAACCAAAGCCAATACATTCAGGAGGAAGAAAAATCCATGCACAGTAAAGAAACATCTAGGGGAGCCACTTACCTGATATCGTTTCCCAGTGGCCCAATTAACACCATAGTGTGGCACATGGGTTCTTTCCCCCATGAATACAGACATTGATGTATTCTGAATAATGCAATGACCTTGTTTATCAAAATCTCCAAAACAGGATAATAATTCCCTGTCATCCAGTTACCATAAATAGTTTAAATAGAAAGCCATCATCGAACAAATATGACAATAACTTCTAAGTAACCCATTTGATATGCATGCTATAAAAAAGTAGCTTAATACTTTTTTTTCATTTTGATCAACTTTTGTGCTTTTAGGAATTGTCATAGTCACATAGATGGTAAACATGAGTGCAAATGTGAGATCCTCTTGTTCTGTGTATTTGTATTTCAAGAAATCAAGAATTCCTGACATATTTTAAAATCTCTCTCTCTCTCTCTCTCTCTCTCTCTCTCTCTCTCTCTCTCTCAACCCCTATGTGCATGTGTGTGTGTGTGTGGGTGGGTGCTTGGTTATTTTCCACCAGGCCTCATTCCCAAGGGACTCAATTGATCTAGATTTTCACTCACTGAAGTCTGTCTGGCACAGTTCAGTAATTGAGACATGCACCCTTTGTGTTGTTTTGTCTTTTAAAGAACAAAGCCTCCTAAACTAATTGGCCGGAGTCAGAATTGGGGGAAATGAGCCATGGTTATAAAAGTAAGGCAGGCTTGTGAAGGAAGCAGGTCTAGGAGTGTGAGGGGGAGCCCCAACTGACAAAGTGTCTCAGCCTCAGTAACAAACCATAAAGGTAATAACAAGTTAAGCTAACAGGCATGTTAAGCACTCGTGCACATTTTAACAACAGAGCAAGGTGGCCAGGGAAGTCACACTCCCCCTCCCCTCAGACAGTAAATAACCTAGCTTCCCAGTTAAACAAATCCAATAAAGAAAAGCAGCTATGAAGGCAGAAAGTCAGCAGGGCTGGGGGGCTCTCTTGTGTATTGCACAGAGTGTCATATGTAGAACTATGTGCCTTCTGGACAAAAGTCATAGGTGTTTGCTCAGTGCAACGAGCTCCTGGATCTCAAAGAACGTGTTATTAGGGATGTTGGAGGAATCATTTTTGGGGGTGGAGCTCAGCAAACTTTCACCGGCTCACCCCGCCCCCCTGCCCCAGACTCTGACTGAAGATTATCAGTGCTTTTGGAATGGATTTTATTTGCCTGGCATTGACAGTGAGATCTCACATGATACTTTGGTGCCTTACAAATGCATTATATGGTTAAAATATAACTTTCTATACTTAAAATATTTCAAAGCTATATACAGATAAATATATTTCTGTGGACAACCACTTCACTGGTCATGTATATTGTGCTGTAAGCCTGAATTAGAGTTATTGGAGGGGCCTAGTTCAGTAGCAAGGCACGTATTCTGATGCAAAAGGTCCTGGGTTCAGTCCCTGACATTTCCAGTTAAAAGAGCAAGACATAGCAGGACAAGCAAAGCACTCCGCCAGGAAAAGAACAGCTGCCAGTCAGCACAGACAATGGGCATCTCTACACCAACCTAAAATCCTGCATTTAAACTGGGGCTTTCTGCTTCCGTTTTAAATGCAGGATCACAATAGACTCCCTTTACGCATGTTTCCTTTCCCCCCTCGCCTTCCCCTCTCCTTCTCCCCATATCTGAGGCTTCCATTATCTGTCATTGCTCTTGCTCCTCTTCTTTAGGGATGTACGAAAGTTCCGCCACGGATCTCAGGGAGGCTGAATGCCAGCGCATTCGGCCCCCCGAAATTGGTGGTGGAACGGCCCGCCACCCCCCTGCCACCCCCCTGGGACAGGACTTACCTGGGGCGGATCTTCCTGGCGGTGGCTCCGGAGGCAGTTCGGTGGCAGCGGCGGCCAGTCTTCTGACCAGCTGCCGCCGCCGCCATTTCCAGGTTTTAAAAAACAAAAAAAAACCAAAAAACGTGATAGGCTACGTAAATCTTTATGGCTAAATTTTAAAAAAACACAGTGATAGGCTACGTAAATGTTTACGTAGCCTATCACGGCTAAATTTTAAAAAAACACAGTGATAGGCTACGTAAATGTTTACGTAGACTATCACGGCTGATTAAAAAACAACAACAACGCGCGTATGCAAATGGCAGCGCCCATGGGCGCCGCCATTTGCGTTCCTTATTTTGGCACGTCTTAGTCTACGTAAACATTTACATAGACTAAGATGGCGAAAATACAGGGAACACAAATAGCGTAGACGCTACGCGCGTTTTTGTATGTGTGTGTGTTTTTGCGTACGTGCGTTTTTTGTGTGTTTTTTTTAATCAGCCTTGATAGGCTACATAAACATTTACGTAGCCTATCATGGCTGACTGCAGGGATGCAAACGGCGGCAGCTACGGCTGCCGCCATTTGCGTCCCTGCTAGCCAGCGGCCGGATGTCCGGCTGCTGGCGGAACCGGCCGGCGGCTCTGCAGAATTGCAGAATCTGGCCGGCCAGGATTCCGGGGGGGGGGGGAGGAATGAAGCGCCTGCCCCCCCGGCGAGGATTCCGGGGGGAGGGACGGAACGCCTCCCCCCGCACCATCAGCATAATCCCCGAAAGGTAAGTGATTTTCGTACATCCCTACTCTTCTTGATGCTTTAGCTCTTTTCATGGAGGAAACTGAAGCGGAACACAACGGGGTGATTTGATAGCTCATTATCTGCAATCTATTTAAAAATGAACCAAAGGGCATTTAGTGCAGGAGGGTCACGGCACGGTCACTATGTCATGTAAAGAGCCCGCAAACTTCTGTGAAGGAGCAATCTCAATCGCAGGATAAAAGCTCAGTGTGAAGAAGACCAATACACTGTACCTGATGGATCTGACTCAGTAGAAGAAAACTTGATATGTTTAGTAAGAATCACCTAATATAACAAATACAGAGGACTCTGGGTACAATTCAGCCCCCCACCCCCGTTGTACTGTATGACAAAGTTCCTATTGAAATGAACTGAGTAGAATGCTTCTTAAAACTATCAATTGCTAATTATTCTGTTCATTTGTTTAGCTTAATGGTTAATATTTATTTATTTATAATAAAATGCTATCATATATAGCATTGTTATCCTACCTTTTAGCCAAAAAGGCTCCCAAGATGGTTTACAAAGATATTTCTTAAGGCAGCTCCCAAGATGGTTTACAAAGATATTTCTTAAGGCAGTCCACAGGCTTACAGTCTAAAAAACAGTAAAACACACACAAGGAATAGGAATTAGGAGAGCAGAGTGAAAAAAAAAAAAGTTCAGGCACTAGATTCTTCACTGCAAAAGTTAGCAGGGTCTTGCTTGGACAATGTAACCAAATGCCTATCTTTATTTTATTTTATTTTATTTAACATATTTTAATAGTGCCTTTCAAGGCAAAGCATTCCCAAGGCAATATACAAAGTAGAACCCCAAGTGGTTTATAAAGGAATAGGAATATTCCCAGGGTGTAGTGTGAAGGCCCATGAGGCAGCCACCTTGCTAGTTGCTACAGCTAAGCAGGTTTGAGTCTGGTCAGTGCTTTGAGGGGAGACCGGGAACTACAAAGCCACCTTGAGTTCCATGATGGAAGAAAGGTGGGATATAAATTAAATAAATAAGTAAGTAATATAAATAAAATGAATGAAAATAGCATAAATATTCCATTTCAATACAAAATTAAAAATATCAGCAACAATTAAAAACTACAACCTATAAATGTAGACCAGTGTCAATATTCAAATTCAGCTAAAAGCAGACTGAAACATTTAGGGTCCATTTAACAATAGTCAGAGAGGGGGCCAGATGTACCTTCCATGGAAAGATATTGCAGAAGGATGGGGTCACCACAGAAAAGAAGCTGTCTCTTTTGCCTACCAACCTGAAACATCTTACTGGCAGGCCCTTGAGCAGAGTCTCCACAGATAATCGTGAAGCCTGGACAGGTTCATATAGCTGTAGACAGTCCTTCCAATAAATAGAATTCAATTATTTATCAATGCTACAATGTCAGCAAAGCACAAGACTGTAGCACTTTCCAGATGACAAATCTGTGTTCACTGAATGCATGTGGGAGGGAGGGGACAAGATTATGGTGGCAGGTCTTGCACCCAAAATTCATCTTAAGGTCTACATAGAGCCTGTGCACATACAACTCTGCATATCCACATATGTATATGCATAAGGCTCTATACATAAAATTGGGAATCCTCCAAAAAAAAAAAAGCAGGGTTTCTGATTGTGTGTGAGGAGCACAGATGTCTGCTTCTGGGATCCATGCAGAACTTCAAATAAACACACTCAGGGCAGTAAAAATCCATTCCTTCCCTCATACCGTGGGTTTTTGGAAGACTCCAACATCAGAGTGCTCCTTTGGAGAGCATAGGGTTGCTCTGCCCTTGTCATTTTTTGCTGGTGGTGAAAATATCTGATGTGGAATGCAAGCTCTGAAATAATGAGACTTAATGCTTTCATTACACCCACATAGTTAACACATACGTAGTAAAACAAGATAGATTCTAATCTATAGGGTCAAATAATCTTAAAACAGAAGGTAACTTAATTGATACTTGACTAATTTTGTTTGGGAAAAGGATCAGAAGCACTGACAAATGTTTCCCTACTTGTATTGAAATTTCAATGCAACACATCTTCCACCATTGCCTTGCCATTAATATATCCCAAAAATAGTAGAGAAAGAATTACTACCCAGCAATATAATAGTGTATTACTTTATCTCATTTTTATCTCATTACCACTGACAGCTCTACATATTATTGTACCCCCCCCCCCTTCCTTACAGCAAAACACCAGTTATGGTGCAATTTTCTAATTATTAGGAATTTTATGAAGCTTCTTCACCTTCAGTTAGGATTAAACCATTTATTACCTCATGGCAATTATAAGGTGCAGCAGAGGAGGCATAAAAGCAAGATGTAATTTTCTCTTGCTATTACTTTTACACAGCTTGGAATGAAAAGAATTTATGGCAATGTTGATGGAATTATACAGAAAAATTACAGCCAAATCACTCACCTGGATCTGTTGTTTTCAGATTCCTAACCAAATGTCTAAAAAATTAGATCATGATTCTTAATTGTTTATATTAAGAATATAATTAATTTTAACAAATCAGAAAGGTTTTAATAATTTTTTTAAAGGATTCAGTATAGAACTAAAGAGACATGAAAAGCTTTTGCTACTTAGAGCGCAATCCAATCGTACCCTTGCCATGCCTCCATTGGTTGGAGCTTGTACATCAGAGCCTCTGATCTATCCAAAGCCCTTCTAGACTCTTGCCAGCAGGGTGGAAGGAATGGTGGGGCGGGGCGTCTGTTTTCACTTTTCTGCAGTGTTGTTTTTGAGTTCAAGACAATAGTTCCTCAGAGATGGTCTAAATCCCCTCCTTGTCAAGGATGTGGCTGGGGGCTGAGAGATCTCTGGATCCTTCAGATCTATGGCTGCTCCCTTCCCACCCACCACCAGACCCCCAACATGCCCCTTTCTCCCACCCCAAGGTCAGAGTTCCGACCTTGGGAAAGAAGCCACCACAGAGGTGTTCCTCTTGAAGGATCAGCTCTGGGCTGTGGCAAAATCTCGAGTAATTTGAAATGAACTAGGACAAGAATATAAAATTGAGTAGAGGCCTGTTGTTGTTCAGTCATTCAGTCGTGTCCGACTCTTCGTGACCCCATGGACCATAGCACGGCAGGCCTTCCTGTCCTGCGCTGTCTCCCGGAGCGTGCTCAAGTCCATATTCATTGCAGCAGTGATGCTATCTAGCCATCTCATCCTCTGCCGTCCCCTTCTCCTTTTGCCTTCAGTCTTTCCCAGCATCAGGGTCTTTTCCAGAGAGTTTTCTCTTCACATTAGGTGGCCAAAATATTTGAGCTTCAGCTTCAGTATCTGTCCTTCCAATGAGCAATGAGTAGAAGCCTACATTGGCATATAACAATTTCCACCACCTTCCTTTCCATTTCTAAGTTTTGTAATGTGTTGTTCTTAGACTGTGGGTCTTTCTAGATGATCATTTGTAACACAGTACATGGACGGTAGTTAGTAAGTGCAAGGAATCCAGATGTTTTTCCCAAGGAAGGTGAAGTAGATGTGTGTATGACTGTCACCTTAGATAACCTACATATGAATGCCAACCTGCAGTAGGGAATACATAACTTTGAAAAGGCTCTGCTAGAGCCGGGATGAATATCTTAGAAAAGAATATTCTGAGGTTTTTTCCTGACAATTTTCTGTTTTGGTCTGTCCTCGAACTGTTGGAGTCTTTTTTGTATTTCCCCACAAAATAGTTGGTGGAATGCCCCTCCCTCAATTTCACCACCAGTAAACAGGGAGGAGAATTTCATACGCAGATGAAGCCAATATGTTCTAATGCTGTTGGAAGGAAGCAATGGGCTTGGCCACTACTTCCAGTCCTATTCTTTTGCTTCCTTCACCCACAAATATGAACAACAACAAAATTCATTATTAAGGGATGGGTGAATGAGCAATGTTCAAGTTCGTCAAGGTCCTCCTTTTTCCACCTCAGTGGTCTTTTCACCTCATTTTCATTCCCAAGTTCTTTTTTTTCTTTTCTTTTTGAATAGGAAAAGCATGCATTTTTGAACGGAAAAATGTTCAAAATCCAAATGCACACTTCTTCCATTGATTAAAGTATGAAAATGCATCCTTTTGGGGGGGAAAAAACCTGACATTTCAAAGTGTGCATTTTTCAAAAAGAACACACTTTGTGAACATGAGCAGAAGCTTTTTTTGGGGGGGGGGGGTTGTGAGTGCGGTATTTTCATGAAAGTCTCATACATCCCTATTAACTGAGATGAAATTTCTCTGAAGACACTTCCCTTTTTTGTGCCTCTCCCCAACAAACGATTAGAGAATTCTATGTCTGGAGAATATTTGAAGAATATAGGCCAAACTGGGAGGTTATTTTTGTACACCCCTAACTTACAATCAAGGCTTCTTTGGCATCAGGACTTCCACACACACCACTCCATATTGCATCTTTAATTCATGCTGTAGTTAGTCCAGCCTAACTACTGCAATTTTCCCTTTTCCAAGCTTCTGTTATCACATTCTGGCCCTTTATCCTGTATCCAGAACTTTACAACCAAATGTTTCAAGTTGCTCACATGATTTGATGCCTTATTGGCTTCCTGACCCTTTCCAGATCTAGCACAAACTCCTCATCTTTACCTTCAAGGTCTCTCTTTACTCTCCTACCCTAAGTCATTCCTGCACCATGACTTTGTCTGTCTAGCTGCAGCAGTTTAAGTTCCCCCTGCCTCTTTAAACAAGTCTTCTCTTTCTCTCTTGCTGTACCTTATACCTGGAATTGTCTTCCTTCATCTACAGTTTTGCTTCTGTGTCTAACCAGCTCTTTCAGTGAGTTTTTTTTTTAGAGCAGGGAAAAGGCAGCATTTAAATGTGAAAGCAAAAGAAAGCACAATTTCCTCTTATGTATTTGCATTATTCTGCTAACTTACAGCACCACCTAGAGGTTATGTAGAGGAAAAGCAGGGAAGGAAATGCTCCTTCTGTAGTGTTTGGACCTCATTTCTGTGAGGAAACCTAAAGTAGATGCACTGGATTAACAGCCTCATGTAAAAAAACCCTTGAGCAGGCTGAAAGCCTGTACAGGGGGTAGCATTCTCTCTCTCTCTCTCTCTCTCTTTTCCTTGAAATCCCTCCTTAAAAGTGACCTTTTTTTATGAAAACCTTTTTCCGTTTTCCCTACTAAAACTATGGTTAATAAGAACCAAGGCAGATATTACTTTAAAGACATAGCTAGCAGCTACATCTTTTCTTTCTTTTTCATATTTACACTAAGTAGGCACAGGGTCCCCAGTCCAGATGGGAACCTTAGTATGGGGTGGGTATGGGGGATTAAACCCCCATGGGCCTCATCTGGATCAGCCCCCACCCCCCATACCTAGGGATGCTGGAGAAATTTGAGATAAACTAAAATGAGTTCAGATTTCTAAGACTCCAACCTCTGGAAACTGCTGTGGACCAGCCTTCTCAGGCCACGCGGAGTCCGTGGACTTTCGGATAATTTTTTTTTTACTTCCCCCAAATTTACACAGATTTATTTCTAAGAAAATGCATACATTTCTGCTGAGTCATATGCCACCCTGGAAAATATACATTGGGAAAAGTTGAATGGAATGGGGGACAGTACATGAAATGTTACATGCTAATGTAAATTATGTAAATTGTTGTTAACTCTCTTATGGAATTATTTGCGTATTTTTCTGCATAATGGGGACAAAAATTGAATCTATCTGTGAACAGATGCTGGAACAAATGACACTGCGCAATCCATGGAACACACATGGGATGGATTTTACAAGATCTGGACATCCCTATCCGCACCTGCAGTTTCTATTGCAAAATAGTAGTCTGTTTACTTTATGGATCACTATTTTGCAATAGAAATGTGCAGGTGCAGTACTCCCAATCCAGATTGGGCCCCTAGTATGGTGGAAAGGATTAAAGCCCTCTACACACACACCCCTTGTTAAGGTTCCAATCTGGACCGGGAAGCTGGCAGCTACTCTAGAGTAAAGGTGAAGTAATATCTGTTTTGGTTCTAAGTATGTGTGACTGAGCTGAATGTGCATTTTACACCTGTTTACTCTCAGAAGGAAGAATTTACTCCTTCCTCCCCTCTTTCCTCTGCATCCCTAGCTTGAATGTCAGATTTTAAGTTCCCCAGAGCAGGGACCTGTTTTTTTGTTGCTATTCTGAACAGTCCCGTGCACACTAATGGTTTGATGATGGTGATGATGATGATAATTATGGTGATGATGATAATCTTGCACAGAGAAGATAGAGTTACAGCTTTTGGTGAAATAACAATTATGCTGTGATTATAGACATAAATAATGGAATGCTTTGAAACATGGTTAAAGAATTAACATTCTGAACAGCTGCTTGATTCAACCATATTTGTGTCCTAGGAAAAACACCATTGGCAAATGTTTGAACAAATAGATTTTTCATATCCACAGTGCTGGAGGAATAACATTTGTTCATATAAATGTCCCTAATCATGTTTAAACACAGGTACTTTTGCCTGATTTGAAAGTACCATTTTGTGATGCTACTAATATAGTAATTTCATTTGAAATATATTTTTTTATCCAGAGTATTACTTACACTACCAGAAACATACCATATGTTTTCATTAGTCAACGTGAATAGAGTATATATAACAATATCGCTGGAATGTATTAGTTTGAACTGGGGAGATTGATGAAATTCATTCACTTTCCAATGATTCTCAAACAGCAAAAGAGCTAAACCAACAATAATTTTAAATTCATCCCAAATTATTCATCCAGTTAAAGTATTTGGTTAAAACTGGGAGTATATCCATAAACTGTGGTAATTTGATTCAAACTGATTAAGAACGTAATTAGAATACTAGAAGATTTTTCTATAACATGTCAAAGATATAACAATACCTTATTCCCTTGTAGAAAAGCTGGGCCCAGGCCAGGTGTTTTTTGTTGTTCTTGCCTTTAACAGACTTCAAGCATTGCATTGCACAATCACTTAAAATGTTAAAATAAAAGCAGACACTACAGTGGTAATAATCAGCTGCAACAACTCCAAATGACCCTTTATTATTTTAAAATTATTTTCTTTCTCCCCCCTAAGCATCTGGAGATGGTTCAATTTTTGCTCATAAAGCCAAAATATTATTTTACCAATAAAGTATAGTTCAGCAGAGTGTTTAAGTGCATAGGTAGGTGCTCAAGCTTCAAACCCAGAGCTGAGTAATAAATGCAACAGATAAAAATGGTTATATTATTTGGAAATCAGTTCAATATTAGTTTAATATTATTAAATATTATTAAATATTATTAAATATCAGTTTAATATTATTTTACCAATAAAGTATAGTTCAGCAGAGTGTTTAAGTGCATAGGTAGGTGCTCAAGCTTCAAACCCAGAGCTGAGTAATAAATGCAACAGATAAAAATGGTTATATTATTTGGAAATCAGTTCACATCGAATACAAAAGATAAAAGAAAAGCATTCTGTTGAAGAAGCTGATGCTATGAGGCTGCTGATTGGGCTGGTAGCTGCTTGACCTTTTTTCCCCCATGAAGTAAGGAAAGAACCCCTCAGCACCTTGTATTTAAAACACACACACACAGAGAAGGAGAGGGGGGGGGCTATTGTAAGATTCTCCCATTCTGCAAAGGGGGGACTGGGGGAGCATTCAGCTCAACACTAGGCTCCAAAAATACGTTAGTGCTAGGAATGTGCTATTGTCCTCCAGACCAGAATGCTCAGAGTGACTTTGAGATGGCAAACAAAATCAGGGAGGCCTCCAAAAAAGGAAGTCTTGTAATAATGGGCGACTTCAATTATCCCCACATTGACTGGACAAATGCATGTTCCAGCCATGAGAAAGAGGTTAAATTACTAGGTGCCCTAAACGATTGTGCCCTAGAACAGTTGGTCATGGAACCGACCAGAGGGGAGGCAACCTTGGACTTAATCCTAAGTGGTGTCACCCAAGACCTAGTACAAGATGTAAATGTTGTTGAACCAATTGGAAACAGTGATCATGGTGCTATCAGATTAAATATATATTGAAGTGGAAATTTATTTATTATTTATTATTAAATTTATTAATCGCCCATCTGGCTGGTCACCCAGCCACTCTGGGTGATGTACAACATACAATAAAACAGTTTAAAACAATAAAATTCTACCATAAAAACATTTTCTAAAATACCCTAACCCACCCCAAATGCCTGCCTGAACAACCATGTTTTTAATGCACGACGGAAGCTCATTAAAGAGGGGGCATGATGGAGTTCCCTAGGGAGGGAGTTCCACAGAGTGGGGGCCACCACAGAGAAGGCCCTCTCCCTCGTCCCCACCAGTCTAGCTGCCCTGGCTGATGGGACAGAGAGAAGGCCATCCAAGGCTGATCTTGTTAAGCGGCCTGTCTGGTGCTGCTGGAGGCGCTCCTTAAGATAGGCTGGGCCGGAACCATATAGGGTTTTAAAGGTCAAAACCAACACCTTGAATTTGGCCCGGAAAACAACTGGTAACCAGTGCAACTCCTTCAGCACTGGAGTGATGTGATCTCGCCGGCGGCTGCCTTTAATCAGGCGAGCCGCCGCGTTCTGTACCAGCTGCAGTTTCCGAACCGTCTTCAAGGGTAACCCCACGTAGAGCGCATTACAGTAGTCTAAACGAGAGGAGACCAGGGCATGTACTACCGAAAAGTACCCAAGAAGTCCAACACAGTCACATTTGACTTCAAAATAGGAAACTTCTCTAAAATGAGGGAACTGCTGAAAAGGAAGTTAAAAGGGAGAGTCAAGAGGATTAAATCCCTTCAAAATGCTTGGAGGTTGCTCAAAACCACAATAGCAGAAGCCCTGTTAAAACGTGTACTGCAGGTTAGGAAAGGTAGCATCAAGTTCAAGAGGTCGCTGGCATGGTTAATGAGCAGTGTTAAGGGAGCTCAGAATCAGGAAACCAGCTAGGGAGGCAGTTGGACCATTGGATGACAATGGAGTTAAAGGAGTCCTGAAGGAGGACAAGGAGATTGCAGAGAAGCTGGATGAATTATTTGCATCTGTCTTCACTGCAGAAGATATAGGACAGATACCTGTGCCTGATGTTTTCAAGAAGGGAGTCTGAGGAACTGAGGCAAATAGTGGTGACAAAAGATGACGTTCTCAACCTTATTAATAAATTGAAAGCATCACCGGACCCAGATGGTATCCATCCTAGAGTTCTCAAAGAACTCAAATATGATATTGCTGATCTTCTAACCAAAATATGCAACATGCTCCTAAGATCAGCCTCTATAGCAGAAGACTGGAAGATGGCCAATGTAACACCAATTTTCAAAAAGGGATCGGGGGGATCTGGGAAATTACAGGCCGGTTAGCTTAACGTCTGTTCTGGGTAAATTGGTTGAAGGCATTATTAAAGATAAAATTAGTAGTAAGCACGTAGAAGGAGAAGCCCTGCTGAAAAATAATCAACTTGACTTCCGAAAAGATAAGTCTCACTAACCTTTTAGAGTTCTTTGAGGGTGTCAATAAACATGTTGACAGGGGTGATCCCGTAGACAATGTAGGGATGTACGAAAGGGACTTACCTTGTCCCGCAGCTTTTTTCGCGGTGGGGGGGAGGCGCTTCGCTTCTCCCCCCGAAGTTCATGCGAGGGGGGGGAGGCTTCCCACCTCGCCCGGCCGAAATTCAGGCCGGGTGGGAGGCGCCCCATCCCTCGCCGGCGAAAGTCAGGCTGGGTAGAAGCGCCCCGTCTACCCGGCCGTGGGAAAAAAAAAAAAAACACCCCCGTGATAGGCTACGTAACGATTAATGTGGCCTATCACGGCTAGATTTGCAAAGTCAGCCGTGATAGGCTACGTTAATCGTTACGTAGCCTATCACGGGGGTGTTTTTTTTTTTTAACTTTCCTTGTAATGGCGGCGGCGGCAGCCGGTCGAAAGACCGGCTGCCGCCCCCGCCCCTGACGAAGACACGACGAACCGCCGCCGGGACCCGCTGCCAGGAGGGACATTCGTGAAAGGTAAGTCCCATCCCGGGGGGGGGCGGGGGGGCGGAGAATTTCACCGCCGATTTCGGGGGGCCAAATGCGTTGGCACTCAGCCCCCCGAAGTTTCGGGGAGAAATTCTCCCCCATCCCTGAGACAATGTTTACTTAGTCTTGGACTTCCAAAAGGCTTTTGACAAAGTGCCTCACCAAAGACTCCTGAGCAAACTTAGCAATCATGGAATCAGAGGACAGGCCCTCTTATGGATCAGTAACTGGTTAAAGAACAGAAAGCAAAGAGTATGTAAATTCTCCCAATACAGGGAAGTAAAGAGTGGGGTCCCACGGGGATCTGTATTATTAAGACTGATTCTTTTCAACCTGTTCATAAATGATCTGGAATTAGGAGTGAGCAGTGAAGTGGCCAAGTTTGCGGATGACACCAAATTATTTAGGGTGGTTAAAATAAAAAAAGGGATTGTGAGGAGCTCCAAAAGGATCTCTCCAAACTGGGAGAATGGGCATCTCAATGGCAATTGTGGTTCAATGTAAGCAAGTGTAAAGTGGTGCACGTTGGGGCAAAAAACCCAACTCCAAGTATATCCTGATGGGATGTTAACTAGCGGTGACTGACCAGGAAAGAGATCTTGGGGTTGTGTGGACAGCTGTCAACCCAGTGTGCCGCTGCTGTAAGAAAGGGAAATTGCATGTTAGGCATAATTAGAAAATGAATTGAGAATAAAACTGCCAATATCATACTGCCCCTATACAATCTATGGTGCAACCACACTTAGAATACTGTGTCGAGTTCTGGTCACCGCACCTAAAAAAGATACCGTAGAGCTGGAGAAAGTGCACAAAAGGGCAACTAAAATGATCAAAGGGCTGGAGCATCTCCCCTATGAGAGAAGGTTACAAAAGCTGGGATTGAGGTGTACAAAATTATGCATGGTGTGGAGAGGGAGACATTTTTCTCCCTCTCTCAAAATACTAGAACCCAGGGTCATCCTATGAAGCCAGGTGGTGGGAGATTCAGGACAGATAAATGGAAGTACTTCATACAGCACATAGTTAAACTATAGAATTCACTACCACAGCATGTGGTGGTGGCCACCAATTTGGATGGCTTTAAAAGGAGGATGGACAAATTCCTGGAGGAAAAGGCTATCAATGGCTACTGGTCCAGTACCAGAGGCAAATGAGCCTATGTACATCAGTTGCTGGGGAATATGGGTGGGAGGGTGCTGTTGCGCTCATGTCCTGCTTGTGCGTTCCTGGTCGGCAGCTGCTTGGCCATTGTGTGAACAGAATGCTGAACTAGATGGACCCTTGGTCTGATCCAAGGAGCACGGCTCTTCTTATGTTCTTATCTTCTCTAGTTCTTACTGAGGGTATCTTTGTGGATGTCTGCCAGTTTTTTAAAAAATTATAGTATGAGCATTATGGTACCATGCTGAGATGATACAGCAGCACTCATTCTTGGGCTAGGTTCTAGGGCACAACAAATTTGGCTCTGAGGCCCGCATGCGATGCTGGCTCAGGAGTTGGAGGCTGCATGCATGTACACACATTCTCTCTCTCTCTCTCTCTCTCACTCACTCACACACACACACACACACATCATCATCATCATCAATCTGTATGAAGACCACTGGGGGAGAGAGTAAAGAGGCTTCTTGCCACCTCCTCCAGTGATTGTGATACAGATCACTCTTTTGTCACTGCTAGTAGCGGTGGGAGAACAGTGACCTCTGTAAGGATTGTGGAGAAGACAGATGGGAATTCAGCAGTGGTGATGGAGTCAGGGTTCCCTTGAGGGGCACAATGAAGCCTATATCATACTACATTAGTGCTCTGTGATCTGCACTGGCTTCCAGTCCATTTGGGGGCCCAATTCAGAGTGCTGGTATTAGCTTTTAAAGCCCATGGCTTGGGGCCACATTACCTGAAGGACCGTCTCCTCCCTTATATACTTGCTCAGAGCCTAAGATCATATTGGCCTTCCTGCAGGTGCCCTCATCAAATGAGGTTAGGCAGGCGTCTACTAAAGAGAGAGCCTTTTCAGTCTAATCCCCTCCCCAGAGACACTCATCTGGCACCCACAATAGGGTCTTTTCAGCACCAGGTGCAACAGTTTTGTTTTCTCAGGCATTTTAGTCCTTCAGATTTTTTTTTAAATTATGTCACTGTTTTTAGATCTTTACACTGCTGCAGGCTTTTACTTTGATTTTCACTTTGATTTTATTTTGTTTTAAACATTTAAAGGTTTTATGCTACGTTTTACCATGTTGTATTTTAGGGTTTTAATTTCTGTAAACTTCCCAGAGAGCTTTGGTTATTGGGTGGTGTAGAAATGTAATAAATAAAATAAACATAACAAATAAATGCAACTTTTGTTTAAAAAATCGTAAGAGTTTCTAGCAAACCTATAGTCCCTCTGGCTTTTTCTTGTGGTAAATTAGCATATGGTAGATAAGGTGAATAACTCAGAATTGTAGCAGATACCTTGTATGAGGTACAATATGCAAATTCCCCTGCTGTTTAGAGTTTTGTGGTCATTTCATTGGAAGAAAAAAAAAGTGAGACTCTGATGAAGAAAAAAACAACATGCCACAAAGGTGTTAGACATAAATTTATTTTCTCTGTAGAAGGCAATAAATATTTTACCCCCCAAAATAACATGGGAAATTCCGTTGTGCTCTGAAAAGTTATTGTGTTAAATCAGGAAAATAGATTCAATCAATGAAGTGTGAAATAGAATGATTTTAATCCTGTTTGAAGTGCAAATCTCAATGCGACCCTAGCTGTAGAGTCTCCAACTAAGACTCTGTAATATAAAATGTCATGTCATCCAGGAAACACAGAAAATCATGTGAATGCTGCAAAAAGAATGATTAAGCTTACAATTAATATTGAGCCTTTAATTCTCACAATCACAAAAAGCCATATCTTAGCTCCTACATTGTCACCAATAAACCCAAGTCTTTTAAAACCAAAAACAAGGACATTCTTGGAGGAGGTGACTGTGAGAATCATGTGATTAAACTAATGGGCCTCATCCAATTTATTTGATCTATTATATGCATGAAATAATGTGCTGTCACCATACTGTGAAGTTTAATCCCATCAGAGTTTATCTTCGCTTGGTGTGTTTTGCAAGTAAATCAGTTGCTGTCTTGTTTCTATTCTTTTTTGTTACCAAATGTCCACTTTCATAGATGTGTGAACTTGCATGTGTACATATGTGCCTGCTGACCTCTGTCAATCTTTTGCAGAGGTGTGTAGCATGCACACAGCAGATCATACGCTATACTTCAACTTCACTGACTGAAAAGATTATAATGACACAGTGACATAGCTTTATGGTACCATAAACGTTTACAGAAAAATGGTTTGATAGTATACCAACCCCTTAGTGTTAGACTGGCAGACTATTTCTGTTAGCAATAATGGTGAGAGAGAAAAATGGAGACACTGACAGGGGGTTGGATCCAGGATCTGTCTGCTGCAAGAGGAAGTGGCCTTTCACGAGAGGAAAGGTTCTTCCGCCCTGTTTTGGGGGACACCCTCCTCTCACCCACACCACACCTTACCCTATTCAGCAGGGTCTCCTGACTCTCTGTGTAGCATTTTCAGGGGGCAGGAGGGGTGCCATTGGAAGGAGGGGAAGCGAAATCCAGTGCAGTTCATCCACCTTAGATCTGGATCCAACGTAGGGAGTTTGCTGGATAAAGAAAAGAGACATTGCTAGGGAAATGGTGAGCTGGAGGAAAATCTGTATGCAACAGATCCTATGAAATTTGTTGTTATGCTATGTGCAGCTGATCTTTGGGGGGGTATCTCTATTTATAGACAGACAGACAGACAGACAGACAGACAGACAGGATCAACACAGCTGCCCCCCTTTTTTGGATTCTCCTTGGGACCATGGTGAGGAGGGTTGTCATGATGAGCTCCTGCATGTCAAAATTCAGTACTATGCCACTGGGAATTTTTGCTGCTGGTGTTACGCAGCAACCAGGGTGGCCTACTTCTAATCACAATTGCATCTCCTTGCGCAAAATAATAGTGTGTATGTGTCTCTGTGTGTATGTGTGTATACACACACACACACACACACTGATCTCATTAAATAAGAAAAGCACCATGATATTTTTATAGCCACCAATTCTTCTTTTTGTATCATACTCAAAACATTTCTAAATAATGTTTTTGAGAAAGAGGATCAAAACAAGAATCCCGAAGTCATGCTAGGAGGTGAGTTCTCTGGGTTGCATGGTAGATATAGAAATGATTTTAGCTTCCATACATACATTTCTTCCATGTTTTAAGATGACTTCTGAGGTTGCAGAACTTGCCAGAGTTTTATTGTTTCTCTATGAAAAGTACAAAGGAAAACAATAGGACGTATGCTACCCGGGTATCATAACAGTGCGGGTAGTAGAGGTTGAGAGAGAATGTATTAGTTGTCTCACCCCTGAAGGAAATTCTAAATAATCACAGATCAAACACTGTTTCAATCCTGTGGCTGGATGTTAAAATATATACTGCACTTTATTTACCTCAGTGCCTTTGAGGCATCGTAAGGATTGTAAAGGTGCACAGAGATTAAGTGGAGGGAAGCATCACTCTGTAAATGTTCCCTTTCACAGGAACACCCAGGTTATAAGGCTGCTTCACCAACAGTTCAGACTTCATTGACATTCTTTATAAAATCAATGGCTATACAGTAAACAACCATCACAGCTTTATTGCAAGACTTTTTTAATACTGTGTCAGCTTTGATTGTAGTTGACTTCTCTCTGTCTGTGTGATTTCGATGGAGAATATAGGAAGCTGCCTTATATTGAGTCAGACCCTGGGTCCATCTAGCCCAGTGTTATTGATACAGACTGGCAGCAGCTCTCCAGGGTTTCAGGCACGAATATTTCCAGCCCTATCTAGAGATGCTGGGGATCAAATCTGGGACCTTCAGCATGCAAAGCAGGTGCTCTGCCACTGAACTACATCCCCATCAGTGCTGTGCCAAAACTGATTCAAGAGTTCTTTAAAAACCCACATGTGTAACTGCTGCTCTTCTAAAGATTATGTGTCCCTAAGATTGGCCTGAGGGACTGCGGTGGCTTAGTGGTTAAGACGCTGAACTGCAGACCGGAAGGTCGGCAGGACAGCAGTTCGAGACCTGATTGCTGCATGACGGAGTGAGCTCCCGTCTTCAGTCCCAGCTTCTGCCAACCTAGCAGTTCGAAAGCAAGAAATTGCAAGTAGATAAATAGGTACCGCTTCAGCGGGAAAGGTAACAGCGTTCCGTGCACCTCGGTGTTCAGTCATGCCGGCCACATGACCACGGAAGCGTCTTCAGACAGTGCTGGCTCTTCGGCTTAGAAATCATAGAATCATAGAATCATACAATAGTAGGGTTGGAAGGGGCCTACAAGGCCATCGAGTCCAACCCCCTGCTCAGTGCAGGAATCCAAGTCAGAGCATCCCTGACAAATGGCTGTCCAGCCTTGTCATGAAGGCCTCCAGTGTGGGAGAGCCCACCACCTCCCCAGGTAATTGGTTCCATTGTCGTATTGCTCTTACAGTCAGGAAGTTTTTCCTGATGTTCAGCCGGAATCTGGCTTCCTGTAACTTGAGCTCATTATTCCGTGTCCTGCACTTTGGGATGATCAAGAAGAGGTCCTGGCCTTCTTCTCTGTGACAACCTTTCAAGTACTTGAAGAGTGCTATCATATCTCCCCTCAGTCTTCTCTTCTCAAGGCTAAACATGCCCAGTTCTTTCAGTCTCTCTTCATAGGGCTTTGTTTCCAGTCCTCTGATCATCTTTGTTGCCCTCCTCTGAACCCTCTCCAGTTTGTCTGCATCCTTCTTCAAGTGTGGTGCCCAGAACTGGACACAGTACTCCAGATGAGGCCTAACCAGTGCTGAGTAGAGGGGAACTAGTACTTCCCGGGATTTGGAAGCTATGCTTCTATTAATGCAGCCCAAAATAGCATTTGCCTGTTTTGCAGCCACATCACATTGTTGGCTCCTATTCAGCTTGTGATCTACAACAATTCCAAGATCCTTCTCTCTTGTAGTGCGGTTAAGCCACGTATCCCCCATCTTGTAACTGTGCATTTGGTTTCTTTTTCCTAGGTGCAGAACTTGGCATTTATCCCTATGAAATGTCATTCTGTTGTTTTCTGCCCAGTGCTCCAGTCTATCCAGATCACTTTGAATTTTGTTTCTGTCTTCCAAAGTATTAGCTATCCCACCCAATTTTGTGTCATCTGCAGATTTGATCAGCATTCCCTGCACCTCCTCCTCCAAGTCATTAATAAAAATGTTGAAGAGCACTGGGCCCAGGACTGAGCCCTGCGGTACCCCACTCGTTACCTCTCCCCAGCTTGAGAAGGTCCCATTGATAAGCACTCTTTGAGTCCAATTCTGTAGCCAACTGTGGATCCACCAGATCGTTGTTTCATCTAGCCCACTTTGAGCTAGTTTGCTCATCAGGATATCATGGGGCACTTTGTCGAAAGCTTTGCTGAAGTCAAGGTATATGATGTCTACAGCATTCCCACGGTCTACAAGGGAGGTGACTTGATAAAAAAAATGGAGATGAGCACCACACCCTAGAGTCGGACACGACTAGTTGGGGACACCTTTACCTTTTTTAAGATTGGCCTAAATATGAGAAGCCTGGAAAGGGACCAATGTAACACTGTTTGTTTGTTTTTTAAGTAATCCAGAAAATTATAGATCAATTAGCTTAACATCTGTTTTGAGAAAATTGGTGGAAAGCATTGTTAAAGATAAAATTACCAAGCATATAGAAAGAGAAGTCCTGCTGAAAAAGAATCAGCATGGCTTCTGCAAGGGTAATCCTTTCCTACTAACCTTTTAGAGTTCTTTGACACTTGTGGCTGGGAGTGATCCCATAGATATTGTTTACTTGGACTTCCAAAAGGCTTTTGAGAAAGTCCCTCAAAGGTTCCTAAGCAAACTCAGCAGTCATAAGATGAGAGAAGATGCTCTATTGAGAACTGGTTAAAGAATGGAAAACAATGAGTAGGAATAGATGGTCAGTTCTCACAATGGAGGGATGTAAACAGTGGGATCACACAAAGATCTATACTGGGACTGGTGGTTTTTAACTTGTTCATAAATGATTGGGAGTTAGGAGTGAGCAGTGAGGTGGTGGCCATGTTTACTGACAGGACCAAATTATTTAGTGGGGGGTTTTAAAAGGTGGGATAGGGAAGAGCTCCAAAAGGAACCCTCAAAACTGGGGTAATGGGCATTAAAATGGCAAGTGTGGATCAATGTTACTTTTAAACTTTAAACAGTATTTGCTGCCTCAGCAAAGTGGCCGGTGGTGATCTTATGGGGCTCTCTCAGGCCATTTCACCCAGTCACCACAGTTCCTTGCTCTAAGGAAGGATGCTATCATCCTTCCTCAGAGCAAGGCAATATGGCCCAAGATGACTTCATCAGGGCTTGGGGGCTGGGGTCAGCAGGAGGAGGAGATAATGCAGGAAAGAAGTGAGTGCAGCCGGGCAGCATTTGCTGGTCCAGCTCAGGTGACAAAATGTCTTGGACAAGTCTCCAACTGACATTTAAGTAGAAGCAGGGAAAGAAAGAATGTAAATCAGTTATTTCCTCCTCCTTGACAACTATGAACCCACTTTTACATATTATTTGCATCAAGATAGTATGACTGTATGACAGGAAGAAGAAATTTGCTAGATCTGGAGAAAGAAATTATACAAAAATGGGAACAGCAGCAACTCACGCCTTCTTTGTACATGTTATTTATTGTTATTTATTTATTTGTTTGTTTTTCAAATTTACATACCATTTCCCACAAATATATCAAAGTGGTGAACATAAAATACAATGACATAAAAACAACAATAAATATAAGAATAAAAACAACAAGATACAAATTAATCAGGAATAAAACCACACACTCTGCTGTGTGCAACAAACCATAGCTGGCTTCAGGAAAATCCTCTGTAAAGAGATGAGCTTTAAGAAGATGTCTGAATGTCAGAACTGTGGGGGCCTGTCTAATATCAATTGGCAAAGCTGAAACACTAAATGCTCTACTGCAAGAACTCCTGAGGCAAACCTCAGGGGCATGTGGCACCTCAGAAGTGCTCCCTCTGCTCTGTCTGTCTGTCTGAACTGTTGTATCCATTTCATTTTTGTTAAATGTACTAAGGACTGTGTGAGTTCTTACTGTTTCTGTCTCTAATTCCACCACTTTTTTTCATTTGGGGTGGGTGAGGTGTGTGGGTGTAGTGTTGTGGGGGGGAAGGAGTGAATGAATTGCCCGGATTTGCCAGCCCAGCTATCAAATAAAACAGGGCTGGGAATTTTATAGGAGCCAAAGGGAACTGAGCATCCAATTTCCACAAATCTTGATGAGATTTGAGTACTGAACTCCATTAACCTCTTTTGAAAATCCAAACTTGGATTTCACATGCTCTTGTTATAACCAGTGCAGTTTTACTATGCCTTAAAGTATGTTTGTGATTGAAACAGCAACTCTTATAATGTGTTTCCAGTAAAGATACAGCATGTATCATTATCGTTGCCTATTAAGGTTACTTTGCCAATTCACTGTATTTACCCCATGGGGTGTAGCTTGCAAGTAAACTGTGTTAAATTACTTATAAGCATATCACTCTTTGGTAAGGACATATGGTCCAATGTGAACTGAAAATGAAGAAGAGACGCTTCATACAGATTTAACCATGAGATCCTCAAACTGCTTATTTTGGAACTACATTTCCTACCAAAGTCTGTAGAAATCTTCCAAGAATAAGTGGCTGAAACCCTTGCCGCCCAAATCACAAATTAAACTGAAATATACGGAGTTAATTCATTGATCTACTTTTGCAGAGTAAGCCTTGAATATTTTGGAGCCCTCCGTTGAAGATTTCAATGATGCAACGCTCACATGTACTCATGATCCTACACCACTTGGAGTTCTGAGGCAGCCTAACAGTCTAATCTTCATCTTTATCATCACCTAGCCCTGCAAATAAATATCCTTTCACCCATCCCACTTTTCGCCAGCTGCTCCTATATAAAGATATCATGTTACTCCTTTTCAATTTACTTCTTTGTGAATTTGCTTTTCATGTTCCCAAAAGAGGCTGCTTCTACTTACTCATCTGTGTGCAAATCTGAAAATCTATCTGGGCCTTTTATTTGCTACCTCAATTTCTTGGACTCTTTATAGCATCAGGGTTAATCTTTCCTTACAATACTCCCTTCCCCCTGCCCCTTGCTTTTTCTGAGTAGTACAGTCTAAATGTGTTACTGCTGCTGGTCTGGGAGGGAGGCATAGTTTTGTGACTGATAATTCTAGCTTCTAACCAGGGAATTAGTTCATTGAGGCTCCCTTTTTCTTTTCTTTTTTACTTCCAATCACAGTAATTTGGGGAGGCATGGAGAAGAAACAACATATGAGTTGGTGTCAATTGAGCAAAACAAAAACAAAGCCTCAAACTGTGTTTTATTCATCATAACTCCCAAACCCCTGCACCTATACAGACATACACAGTCTTAGATTTTTCCAAAGTGAGGCTCTGCCTCAGACTCAAGGGAAAGCAAGTCATGCTGGAAGCAGTCCGAGACAAATTGGCCCACTTTGCAAAGAGCAGAAACAGGTTCTGACCTAATCTTGTCCTCAGTGCACATACAGAGAGAGACACAGACACACTATCTCATATTTCCATTGTATGTCATTTAATTAAAAAAAAGTGGCTTTGGCTGTTCCACAGAAGCAGGGAAAGCATAAATGGTTTAACTTGTGCTTTTTTTCTGCCCACTTCAGTATAACATCCAAAGCTGCCCTGAGTTGCAGTCTTCAGTGCTGACATTGCACAGAAGAACAAGAATTATCCTATCAGTTCGTTGGTAATGTTACTGGTTCATAGTTCTCTTTGCTTGACACTTGTATTTTATACTACTTGATTCCCAAATCAAGCACAAATGTGTCCTATTAATAGTCTAATATGGATTTTTTGTTGATGTCTTAGTGCAAAATATCACTACTGTGTGTGTGTGTGTGTAATGTATTCTGCTATTTATGTAGGGCTTCATCCAACATCACACAAGCAAATTTCCACTTACATAATGGGGCTTCCCCTATCCCTTTGCTTTCCTCTTGCCTGCCCACCACGCCCCCCAAATCAGCATTGGGTACAAGCCCTATTCTTTGCTTATTGCTTCCAAATCCCAATATGTGTGTTCATGAGGATGCTTAACTTCAGAAAGGAAGAAAGATGCCAGATCTTATAGACATTAGTGATGCAGTGAATATATGTGCTTTTCATTAACAACAACAACATATTCATAGCTGTAAATATAGTAACAGTTGCTGTGGATCTGTGAAAAAGATAAGAAATGAGTAGTTTTTGACACATCCATACGGGATAACAAACATATATTTTATGGATACTTGGGCTATATTTAGACAGGTATAAGAGGAAGTATCCAAAGCTGGCAGTGTGCTAGCACTCATTAGGTTGCACTAAATGACTACTGGTGACTACTGGTGCAATGTGAAGCTAGTGCTTCCTAGAACAACCCGAGAAACCAGCTGACATGATGAAGAGATTTAATATGCAGGGTATGGAGGAAGAAGGTAGGGTCTCATAATACTAGAACCTGGGGTCATCTAATGAAACTGAATGGTGGAAGATTCAGGACAGACAAAAGGACAACCCTCAGGTCTGTCTGCCTCTGCTTTCAGACAGCTATACTCACTGTCCCATGAGCTTCAACCTAAATTCCCCAGATAAAAGAGAAACTCAATATGCCTAACTGGTTCCCTTTACCCAACCAGGAAAAGTACCTGGGAAATATGAACACCATTGGTAGTGCAGAAAGATGAACAAGATGTGGGGTTTTATAATTTTAAAACCAACAGATTATTTTATTTATTTATTTATTCATTCATTTCATTTCTATACTGTCCAATAGCCGAAGCTCTCTGGGCAGTTCACAAAAATTAAAACCAAAAAGCATGCAGTAAAACACTATAAAATATAAAAGTATTAAAACCACAATATAACAATACAACCAGAATTAAACCAGAATTAAACCTAGCAGCAATGCAGAGATTTAAAATACAGATTTAAGACAGGAAAGCTAAAAGACTAAAAAGCTAAAATGCTAAAATGCCTGGGAAAATAAAAAGGTCTTCACCGGGTGCCAGAAGGAATACAATGTAGGTGCCTGGCAAACCTCACTAGGGAGCTCATTCCACAGCTGGGGTGCCACAGCTGAAAACACCCTCCTCCTAGGGATGTTAGAGAATTCTGCCACAGATCCCAGGGGGCCAAATTCCAGGGAATTCGGCCCCCCAGAATCCGTGGCGGAAAGGAGCAACCTGCCCCACCACCCCGTGAAAGCCCCCCGGAACGGAGCCTACCTGGTGGTGGCTCCAGCTACGGCTTCAGCAGTGGCTCCAGTGGTGGCGGCAGCAGCTCCAGCCACTGCCGGGCTGCTGCGGACGCAAATGGCATCCTGAGTAGGGGACGCCATTTGCGTCCCTATGGTAGCCCATGATAGGCTACGTAAATATTTACTTAGCTTATCACGGCTAAAGCGGGGATGCAAATGGTGTCCCCTATGCCATTTGCGTTCCTGCTTTAGCTGTCCTAGGCTACGTAAATATTTACATAGCCTATCACAGGCTACCATAGGGACACAAATGGCGTCCCCTACTCAGGATGCCATTTGCGTCCGCAGAAGCCCGGCAGCAGCTGGAGGCCCCGCTGCGGGTTGGCCTGGCCAGCAGCTCCATGGCCTGGCTGCTGAGCGGAGCTGGCCGGGCAGAATTCCGGGGGGAGGAATGGATCACCTCCCCCCACATCGAGGATTTCGGGGGGAGGGACGGAGTGCCTACTTCCCACCGCGGATGTCCCTGGACGAAACCAGGTAAGTGTTTCGTACATCCCTACTTCCTCCTAGTAGCCACCCGCCTCACTTCCTTTGGCAGGGGCTTACGGAGATGGACCACTGAGGATGATCTTAAGGTCCAGGCAGGAACTTATGGGAGGAGGTGATCCTTTGAATAACCTGGCCCCAAGCTGTTTAGGGCTTTGAATGTTAATACCAGCACTTTGAATTGGGCCTGGAAATGGACTGGCAGCCAGTGCAGCTAGAAAAGTACTGGCATAATATGAGCTCATTGGCCAGTCCCTGTTAACAATCTTGCTACCCTATTTTGGACTAGCTGAAGTTTCCGGACCGTTTTCAAAGGCAGCCCTTATTGAATTATAAATTTGAGTTTATTTAATACAAGAGATGTTATGTCTTCAACTCTTGGTCATACCCATCCTACTCTACCCCTTCTAATTCCTATTCCCACACCCCCACTATCTAGATGTAGCTTAATCAAACCCTAAGGCCCTATCTCTATCTCTAACCAACTAACTGTCTGCTTCTGCCTTTTATAAACTCAGTCTTGTATTAGCCTCAGGAACGTAACCAAGTCACCTGTAGTGGTAGAGGGGCAGAGATCCATAATGCCTTGCTTAAGTTCATCTGGCTAGTGAGCCTCTGAGCATGTGAGATGAGTCAAAAGGCTGATAGCAGCCTCGGCACATTCCATACTAATGAGTGATCAAGATGTGCCTGGGAAGCGAAGTCTGTTTACCTTAAAGCTACAAGTGGCTGTGCTGGGAACCAAGCACTGTGAGTCTATGCTGGGAATGAACGCTAGATAGCACTTGCCGTTGTCATGCTGCCTGATTGCTAACATGTATGGTATAAAACCCATTGTATCCCATGGCTCTGGGTTTAAAGAAGCTGTCTGATCCAGCCATTGGGTACGCCTGTGTGCTGATTGTTCTCAATAACGTATCTCTTTGTAAGGAAACCTAAGGATCGGATTTATCACTATCTTGGCACCTCTAACCTAAGAGTTCAAAGCCCATTGCAGGGGCAACACAAGTCTACACACACACACACACACACACGCCCCTCCCACCTTTCACTCACTCACTACCAAACAGTTAACCCTAACTTATCTGGGTTCTATTTAACATAGCAAACACATATAAACATTAATATAAACTCCACATAGCAAGCATTGTGATTTTTGTCACAGATGTACTTGACATATCAAGTGCATAGTTAAACTATGGAATTTTCTATCACTAAGTGGCCACCAACTTGAATGACTTTAAAACAGGATTAGACAAATCCACTGAAGATAAGATCATCAATGGCTACTAGTTTTACCCTCAGTAGAGGCAGTATGCCTCTGCATGCCAATTGCTGGGAAACAACAGCAAGTGTCCTGGCTCACAACTATGGGAAACAAGATGTTGGACTACGCAAGCTGTTGGTCTGGTCCAATAAGGCTCCTCTTACATTCTTATGAACACATGTTACAGTGTGTCACATATAAAGGATCTCTTTGTCTACACATAGTCAGACTGGCTTTCAGTCTTTTGGCACTAAATTACAGATTAGCTATCTATGTGTATATGACACACAAAAAGGTATCCACTTCATGTGACAAATGTTAGAATGTTATTATATTATTATTGGCATTAATTCATATATTGTATGCTACAGTTGCATCCCTATAAATCCCTTTTCACATGGTCCAGAAAGACATACAATGAATGCATAGAAGGGAGGTGATAAGATATTGAGATGTTGTGAACAGAGGCTATGAACATGTAAGTTACATTCATGTAGTCTGTGTGTGTGTGTGTGAGAGAGAGAGAGAGAGAGAGACAGAGAGACAGAGAGAGAGAGACACACAGAGAGAGAGAGAGAGAGAGAGAGAGATTGATTATGGACCCTACCTTTTGGAGGGTACACACACAGATCCTACATGTGTTCAATGAATATATGGAAGCTAGGGCCAATGACAACAGAAACAGTCCCACTTCTCTTCCACTTGTTGGGTCTGTGTGCTTCCAGACTATGGGTCTTTTCACAACTGGCATTTTATCCCACTACAAACCAGTTCTTTCGATTCCGGTAGGGATGTCAGAGAATTCTGCCATGGACTCCTCTGGAATCCATGGCGGAACAGCCTCCCCCCACCCACCCAGCAGAATCCCCCTGGGACGGAACGTACCTGGTGGCGGAACCTGCGGCTCCGGCAGCAGATGTGGTGGCAGATGCAGCGGCAGCAGCTCCGGCTGGTCTCCTGTCCGCTGCCGGGCTGCTGTAGCCGCAAATGGCGGCCATCTTAGCGGCCGCCATTTGCATCCTTGCAGTAAGCCGTGATAGGCTACGTAAGTATTTATCGATAGGCTACGTAAGTGTCATGGCAAAAGGCAGCCATGCAAATGGCGGCTGCTACGATGGAACTCCGGCTGAGGCTGGCCCCAGCCGGCGGCTCTGCAGAGCCGCCACAGAGTGGAGCCAGCCGGGGAGGATTCCCCACACACACACACACTGTGGATTGACTGGCACGGAGCCAGGTAGGGATTTCATGCATCCCTAGATTCCGGATCCTTTCCGACTGGCCCTGTATACAGGCATCTCTCATAGCATTCCCTCTGCTGTATACCTTTTCATGGCTGGGTGGAGCTGCAAGTCAGGACAGAAGTGGGCTGCTGGCCCCTTGCCCCCTCCCCTCCACTGATCATTGGTTCTTGTAACATGATTAATGGCTCCGCCCGTCCATCCACTCCTCCGCAGCAGGAGGGAAGTCAGAACTCAGAAGCCCTTCTAGTAACCAGAATAATGGCCTATGGGAACTGGTCCCCTGCCCCCCTCCTTCCTCCAACTTTGTGGTGAGGGAGTCTTTTCAGTGGCTTACCCCAACTGCTGCAATTAAATGTAATACATTGCTTGCACTACTGAGTTTGAAGGGTATACCTATTAGAAGTAAGAAATCCACAAACAGACTTTTATAAAGTTAATGCACCAAGCCATCCCTGGTAGCCCCCCTGCCCCCCCCCCGCAGGTGACCGCTTCATGGGGACACCTTCTTCATTAGACCTGGCTTGCTTCCTACCACCCTGTGCTGTTGTTGGTCTTCCCCTTATTCTGGCTTCCCAACAACGCTGTAAAGTAGGCTTGAAGAAGACAGTGGCTGGCTTTCTCTGCCTCCCCATGCTTTCGTTGCTGTTCCCCCTTATTCAGGCTTCCCAACGACCCTGTAAGAAGAAGAGACAGTGGCTGGCTGGCTGGCTTCCCAATCATACAGATGTTTTCACAGGCATGAGTGCAAGTCCATTCAGTGACTGTATGCATGTACATGCCAACCCTGTACAGATGTCTGCTCCACCTTCTTCCATGCCATCCTAAATGGTTGCCACTCAGAAGATCTTGTGGCAGTGATTGCAGTGGTTTGCTGTAGGAGGGAGGGATTACTATGGAAAACCACCTCAGCATTACTGCCTTATCTAAAACAACTCAACACACACAAAAGAAACAATTAAAAATGACCATTCCAAGCTCTGCGTGATGAATTTATTCAGGGGAGGAGAAAAGGCACTTTTAATACCCATTGAAATCCTAACTGTCAAGCCTTTCTCCTGCATGGCTGAGAAGGGGGACTCCCCCATCCACCCTGGGAGAAAAAAAGCCCATCAAACTGGTGAGCAAAAGGGAGAAGAAGCAGTCGGTGAAGTCAATGGGAGGGGGAGGTTCCAAGTAAATGCATTGAAGGGGGTGGGAGACCTTAAGGCTGCTACTCTAAGTAGACTTACAGTGCACTCCTATGCATGCCTACTCAGAGGAAAACCACACAGATTTCAATGGCACTTATTCCAAGGAAAGGAAAGGGTCAGGAGTATTTATGAAGCCACAGCCTGAGTTCCACTTCACAATATGATCCACAAGTCAGTTCAGCAAAACTCCATCTTTTAATGTAGATTCTCTTCCTGTTGCAGTTAGAACTGACACTGGCCTCTAAACAGTTTGAGGATTTTAGCAGTAAAGCACGAGGTTTGTGGAGAAAGAGAAGACATTCCTGTGCCCTTTAAAAAAAACAAGTACAGCCTTACAGCCAATGAGTTTACTCAGAAGTGAGCATTGCTGTGTTCAGGGGGATCTCGGAGCAGCATTTGGGATGGTTAACCACTTCACAGTTCAAGCGCCCATAGTGGAATGGAGAGAGGCAGAAACGGTCCCTGGAAGTGCGGTCAGTGACCTGCCCCCCCCCGATTTGTTGTCATGACAATGTTATTCAACGCTGCCCAGCAACAACCCCAGCACACACCCACACAAAGCGTGACAAAGCGCTAAAGTGGAAATACACAAGGAGGAAATGGTGATCTCAATCGCAAGCACAGAAAATGCCAGGTTTTCCCCATTCTCAGATAAAACGGGAAGAGGGAGGGGAAGTTGTGAGATAGCAGCAGGAGCAGTGGCATTGTTTAAAGCTCCTGGGAAAACCAGTGATTAAAGAGGAATGATCGTGCTAAAAAAAACCCAAGGTGTGAAGGTGGCCTATGTGAAAAGGGAATAGTCTTCTGTAAAAACAACATGCACTAACTTCTGATGCTGCTGACTTTGGTCTGAAGCAAAATACTCAAAGATGCCATCATGGAAGGGGGGGGGGAGTTTGCTTATATGCTTTGGGAATTTTTCTCAAATACACACAGAGTAGTTAATCTATCCTGATGTATGCAGGGTACTATTTGTAGTTTCCTGGCAACTGCCATGGAGCAAAGCTGAGAAAGAGAGGAACCATGTTGGCATTAAGTAAGAATGAGCACACTCCTGTATTAATCAAATGCTGAATCCATCCTACAAAGTTTTTAGATCTGTGCATTTTTTTTTTCTGAAATCTCACAGCAATGCTGTCTTTGCAAGATCTGGTGTTGTTGTTTTTTTAATTGCTCCTAATAATACAGTTTGAAATAAAGGAGGTAGTACAGAAGTTAGTGAACATTATGATGAAGTCTTAAGCCACATTTTATTTTAGCTAGTCACATTTTACTGATGTGCCATGCAACATTATTTGAAAAGAAGATTGCTAAATTGAAAGTCATCAAGAAGCTTCTGTGCAATAGGTGTTATCATATAGAAGTTAGTGTGTTTTCTTATTATTAAAACTGTACATTTTAATCTGAATGCTAAAAACTGGGACAATGAGGCCCTTAACATAAAATGTCATTTCGCCAACTAAATCATCACAATTCAGAAATGAAATTTAAGGTTGCAATCCTATACTCACCCTATTGGCTGTCAGCCCCACTGAATTCATGCTATGCAGCATGGAGCACAGCTATTTGAATATATAAATATAAAATCTCAAAAGACCGAGTGTAAAAGCAGTGTTAGGTACACAGTTCTCTGGAACTAGCAGTGGTTGTCCAGGTCAGCTTTACCATTGACAAACATATTACAGTATCGAGGAACCAATTGTCAAGGTTCCCCTGTTGCCTACTGAATCCTCCAATAGCCAGAATCAACACTCAGACAAAAGAGCTGCTTTCCAAGGCTTTAATTCCATTCAACCTAATGAAGCATACAGATGCTAATTGCCTGAGACTCAGAAGAACTACAAAGGAACAGCCATCTAGAGATTTCTAAGGATTAGGACATCAGTTGATCTCTGTTTGGGAAAAATGTGGCAACTCTCTGAACTTAAGGGGTGAGAGGGGAAAAGCTCCCCCTCTCCCGTGGGGCCTCAGGGCGCAGCTGTTGATGTCGAGCCAATCGGGCTGAGCGCCTAAGCTCAGCTCCTGCAATCTCTTGCTTGTGCCTGCACCTGCGCCTCACGTCTAGAAGCTCAAGTTGTCCCTCCCTTTCCATGCCTGGATCACTGTTGCCCCCAGGAATGTGAGCAGGGGGGGCTCCCCCTCCAGCTGTGCCTCTGAAGTCTGAGAGAGTTCCTCTCCCACGAATGGTATCTCCTCCTCAGAATCAGAGCTGCCTTGGGACTCTATGGGCTCAGATACAACCCTGACACCAATAGCCCTGCAGATGTTGTTGGATTCAATTCCCATCAGCTCTGGATGGTATGATCAATGGTCAGATGATGGATGTTGTAGTCCAACAGCATCTGGAGGGCCACAGGTTCCCTGCCTCTGGCATATGGCATAATGGCATATGCAGATATGCATAATGAGAATAAACTCATTTTTATCTTGGCTACCACTCAAAAAAGGTGGTTTCTGAAATTTCTTTTAGCAGTAGTAGCAGTAGCAGCAGAAAATAACAGAAGAGTGTTTACCCAATCATTTTATTTCATTTAAAAAAGAAAGATGGGCATACAGATGTTCTCGGCTGTACTCAACTCTGTATTCAACTTACAGATTTATATTTGAATCCTTTTCAATATGTCTTGATTTTGTAAGCCATGTTTAAATATATTCCATGAAATGGGCACTTCAAGGAATGCTACAGATACTATTAGCCATAGTTCAATGACCAGTGTGGTTTCTTAATTTCCAAGTTTATCTCCAACTAACACTACCTATAATTTATATATGAATTTAGGTTCCATTTATCTTGGTGGGAAAGAGTTATGCATATGTGTTTAACTCTCCAGTTAAAATTAATGGAACACACGTTGGCTAGATGATGGCCTGAATTTTGCACAGTGCTTTACAATTTCTATTGTGCTTGGCATTCTGAGGTACCCTCTATTACTTCCATTTTATAGATGGAGAACTGGAGCTAGCAAGTGGCTCCCATATGTGTCTTTGATCATCTTTCTTTTTATTTATAATTATTACAATAAGACACACAAGAAAAATCAGAGTTCCTTTTCAGAAAAGAACAGGCACAACTATAGCAATGTGTTAACTAGCAAAGAAACTGAGGTTCAGGACAATATATACACGATTTTTTATGTATAATTACATATTGGCCTTGCCAGTCTTTCTTTCAGGAATTGACTTTGTCTAAGTTTGTTTAGTAGCATATAGTAACTAATATAATTGGAATTTTTGATAGTATACTAGGTCTGTGGATCAGTGGTTTTGTTGTAGTCACTGAAGCCCTGAGGAGCAAAGAACAGCAATACAGAACAAACCAAACTCTCTTGAGTAATAATGCTAGAGAACATTATCTTCAGCCTGCCTAGCATTACAAGGACTATACAAGGGTGCAATCCTATCAAGATGGCAGCCGCCTCCGAACTCAGCAAAGCAAGGGATCATTCCCTCTGTGCCTCTCCTGCCCTATTTTCCACTAGACAGCTGTTTTTGGCTGTCTAGCCATGGGGGGGCTGACTGGGAGAGGAGGCTGCTCTATGACACATTGGATGTGTCGTACACGCAGCTCCGCTCTCCCTGCCCAGGAACGCCCCCCGGAATGCCCCTTTTCAGTCGCTCTGCACTCCTCATACCTCAGATGGTGAGGAGAACCCCCAAAAGGGCAGTGCATAGTCAATGATGACAGGAAAGAGATTTTTAAAAGATGGACGTGTGTGCATTGAAGGATTTTTTTTCAAGAAATATTTCCCCACCCTTTCGAATAGTACTTACAATATGACAATTGAAATGGCCTAGTAGGTGGCACAGTCCTATTGTTAACATAAGGGGAAACCGAAATTGCTCTTATAAGGATAAGGGTATGGGTTTGGTTTGGTTTTAATTAAATTGCCTAGTTAATAGGGATATATTTCAGACTTGGCTGAATCCAGAACCAGATTGTGCTGATTTGGGCAGATTCACAAGATGTCTGATTTTAAACAAGGGTTCTCCAAAGTGAACCATATCTGAATCTGAACACTCCTGAAGATTCAAGATTCACAGAGGTGCAAACACTGCATCTTCAGAAATCGATGCATTCCTCCCCAGGCTCTCAATTTAATTGTAAATTAAATAGAAGTATATCAAGAATCCCAACCTTTTTATAAGGAGGGTTTATTACACTACATTTACAAATTGTTTATATATCTTCTCTTTCTGGTGTTCCATACTCAAATTGGTAGGATATGACAGGGATTTAGATGTTTTTGGCTTTATTGGAAAGACTTGTTTTACTTCACAGAGCTGAGAAACTGAACTGAAGCTCTTTTAGTAAGCCAGACTGTAGCAACTGACCCAGGAGCTAGTGGCTCAATTTTCTACTCTTCTGAATCAAAATTTCCCTTGAAAACAGTCTATGCAATTATGAAGATGGTAGAGAGAGGCCCCTCAGACTCAGAATGGTTAAATATTTGGTTGGCTGGATCTGATCAGCAGGTACAGCCTGCAGGGAGCTTGTTTATCCAGCAGAACAGTCCCATTATGAGGACAGTGATGTACTGTGGTTTACGTCATTCCCAGAAGCTCCTCAAGGAAACAACTGGGCAAACGATATTCATCATATTCACTATATTGGGCTATTATCAGTTGCCGTAACTGGTTGCATATTATTCCACTTCCTTGAACGTCACTCTGAAGCTTCAGTCTTTTGAATAATGCAAGTGTTTTCCAATTAAAGAAGAAGATAGTATGATTGACAGTAGGAAGGTATGGTAATGGAAACTTAGACAGAGAGAGGTTCAAGCCTTGCAAATTTATTAGTTTGTCACCATAGTGATTATCCCACCGATAAGAGAGCTGACAAAAAGTGCAGCAGGCAATCCTTGAACTGCAGAATGGGTACTTGATACAGAAAGAGCATTCAGCGGGGCAACTATTCTTTTTATATATTCTGGCATATTGCTTACTAGTCTCTTTATTTCTCATGTGTACTCTTCCGTTCTTCATCTAAGTAATTAATGAAGATGTTGAACAGGACCAGATCCAACAATGACCTCTTTAGAATACTGCTAGATTTTTCTTTAAGTTTTCTGTGAACCCATTCATTATTATCATGTGAACACTGCTTTTCAATCACTCATGTATATATCTTCTATCTGAAATAGGTTTTGGAAAACCATTTTGCAAATAATCTTAGGATGCATATGGAAGACTGCATACATCTAACTACCCTTTTGTATGTATAGTTCTCATGGGTAAAAATGTGGGGGGGGGGAGGTAGTCTCCTTTAAATGTTAACTTAAGTACAACAAATTAAGTGAGCATGATTAAAATGAGGACGGATAATTCTTTATGGGTTTCTTGTTCTTCCACCAGTCATGAGTAGGTAGTATATACAAATAAAAATAATACTGAGTTGGATCCAGATTTAGGGTGCAATCCTATTGAGATAGTCAGCAGCCTCTGAACTCAGAAGCTACTGACTAACCTACGCAGGGCAGATGGAGCACAGAGGTGATCCTCTCCCTGCTGCTCTAGCCGCCCTGCATTTGCGGCTAGACACATGTTGTCAGAAAGAGGGAGGGAAGGGGCCCAGAGACCCAACAGGAAGCTGTCTGTAGCAGCTTCTGTGGTCTCCTCCACTCCCTGCCATCAGGACCACCCCTTTTTCACCCTCTCTGCACTCCATTTATGAGCATGGAGATGACAGAAGTGCAGAAAGAACCACACCAGCTACAAGCGAGCCAGGGAGGGGGCAGAGAGTGTGGTTTCTGGAAAGCGAGATCACTTGTCCAGAAACTTAAAAATCCTATGGCCGTCTAGACAGAGTCTAGTGGCCATAGGATTGCTGTCCCCATCATACTTAGAGTCTCATGAAATCAATGAGACTTAAGTTAGTCATGATTACCTGCCCCATTGTCTTCAGTGGGCCTACTCTAAGTATGACTAAACCTGAATCTAACCCATTGTCAGTTATAATGAATGAAACTGATAATAGCTAATAGGCAGTAAAATTAATATCACCAGCAACAACAGAGCACTAGCCTACATAAAGTTAAAAAGATAGCGAAACTAAGTAAGATAACCTAAGTAAAGGTAGCAAGATAACAAAGCTCTACTGAAAAACATGCAGGCTTTGGTGAGTTTCCAGGGGAACATAGATCAGGAAGAGGTGAGGGAATTTTTGAGTTTGCCTAAATTCTCCAAAAATCACTTTGAAGCTCATTGTGGCTTGTTCCCATTTTTGTTTTCCACCTGTTTTTTGGCTCATTCAAATGGGAAAAGTGCAGATCTCTTTGCATAATTTTCAGAGTTGTGCACTCCCCACCACCACCATTGATTAAAGTGTGAACATGTATATAGATTATCTATCTATCTATCTATCTATCTATCTATCTATCTACAGAATACGATCACAAATTCAGGAATTTGCAAACATTTCTCAAAAAAGGTGCTCCTGCTTGTGTTTGCATTTGGGATTACAACCAGGAAGGGTTCCTATTATTTGTGATAGGGATGTATGAAAGTCACTTACCTTTTAACGAAATTGATTCAAGGTGGGGGGGGAGGCGCTCCGTCCCTCCCCCCAAAATTCTGGCTGGGGGGGAGGCGCTCCGTCCCTCCCCCCTGAAATTCTGGCCGGGGGGGAGGCGCTCCGTCCCTCCCCCCTGAAATTCTGGCCAGGGGGGGAGGCGCTCCGTCCCTCCCCCCCCCGAATCCTGACCGGCCGGGTCCGCAAATGGCGGTGGCCATAGCCGCCACCGTTTGCATCCCTGCAGTCAGCCGTGATAGGCTACATAAATGTTTACGTAGCCTATCACGGCTGATTTAAAAGGAAATAAAAAACATGTGCATACACAAATGGCGGCGCCCATGGGTGCCGCCATTTGTGTTCTATATTTTGACACGTCTTAGTCTACGTAAACATTTACATAGACTAAGAGGGCGAAAATAAGGGGAACGCAAATAGCATAGATGCTATGCTATTTGCGTTCGGCTTATTTTCGCCGTCTTAGTCTACGTAAATGTTTACGTAGACTAAGACGTGTCAAAATAAAGAACGCAAATGGTGGCGCCCATGGGCGCCGCCATTTGCGTACGTGCGTGTTTTTTTTTAAATCAGCTGTGATAGATTGTGTAAAGATTTACGTAGCCTATCACAGTATTTTTTAAAAATCTAGCCGTGATAGGCTACGTAAATCTTTACGTAGCCTATCACGTTTTGTTGTTGTTGTTTTTTTGTTACTGGAAATGGCAGCGGTGGCAGGCAGTCGGAAGACCGGCCGCCGCTGCTGTCGCCGCTGTCGCCGCCAAACCGCCGCCGGAGCCGCCGCCGCCAGGAAGATTCGCCCAAGGTAAGTCCCATCCCGGGGGGGGGCGGGGGGGCAGACCGTTTCACCACTGATTTCCGGGAGCCAAATGCGCTGGCATTCAGCCTCCCCGAGATTCGTAGCGAAATTCTCTGACATCCCTATTTGTGAACAGTAACAAAATGCTCGTACATTCCTAGAGTCGGTAGGTAGGGATGGACGAAAGGGACTTACCTGGTCCTGCAGCTTGCTTCGCGGTGGGGGGGAGGTGCTTCGGTTCTCCCCCTGAAGTTCAGGTGAGGGGGGGGAGGCGCCCTATCCCTCGCCGCCGAAATTCAGGCCAGGGAGGAGCGCCCCGTCTACCCGGCCGCGAAAAAAAAAGTAAAGTAAAACACACACACACACACACCCGTGATAGGCTACGTAACGATTTACGTAGCCTATCACAGCTAGATTTCCAAAGTCAGCCGTGATAGGCTACGTAAATCATCACGTAGCCTATCATGGGTGACTTTGGGGGAAAAAAAAGCACGTACGCAAATGGCGGCGGCCCATGGGCGCTGCCATTTGCATTCCTTATTTTGGCACATCTAGTCTACGTAAAGATTTACGTAGACTACGGCGAAAATAAGGGCAACGCAAATAGCATAATAATAATCCCAAGCAAAGGCATCAATCTTGTTTTAGTTTAACAGCATAACTGGATATAGCATAACGTAAAATCCAACCGAAGTCCTACTTAGAGTAGACACATTGAAATGAATAGGATTCAAGTTAGTCATGACTAACGTAAGTCACATTCGTTTGAATGAATCTACTCTAAGTAGGACTTATGTTGGATTTTACCCCCAATCATGCACTTTTCGATAAAAGCACAGAGGTAGACTAATAGATTATGAACAAATCTAGGCAATGGGCCATCACAGATTTGCCCCCTGGTAGCCATGACAGCCATCACATCTTACAAAATTGTCTACAGTGGTTACTATTTTCCACAAAACTGCTCAACTTTGTTGAATTAGATGACACTGAGGATACTTGAGAGGATAAAACAGCCTTCCTTGGTTTCATGGGATCTTAACTCTTGATTAGGCAGTCTTAACCCTGCAGTAAATCATGGATCTGTTTTTAAAATATATAAAATAGGTGAAAGTGAAATTTGTTTTGAGAACATGGTATATTTTATTTTGCTACTACAAACATCAGTCTCATTACCAAATATCTCGTAAACATACATCGCAGTAGCGTCAGAGGTCTGGTTTTCAGTTACAGGAACACTCTCCATCATGCAGACAAAGACATGTGCATGGATTGGAAGTGCAGGATCCTTGCACCAGCAGCTTCTTACGACTTCTCTTCCACTTGCACGATACCAACTCATTTTAATATTTATTTATTACATTCCTATACCGCCCAATAGCCGAAGTTCTCTGGGCAGTTCACAACAATTAAAACCATAAAATGCAACGTAAGATACAATATAGAAGTTTAAAACTACAGTATAAAAGTAAAAACCACAATAAAACCTAGAAGTGATGCAAAGATTTAAAATACAGTAACAGATTTAAAATGACAGAAACCGAAAGTCTAATGCCTGGGAAAATAAAACGGTCTTCACAAGGTAGGTACCGTACCAGACAAGTCTCTCTGGGGAGCTCATTCCACAACCGGGAATGTAGCATGATGTTGTAGATGACTCTTGTAGTGTTGTCTAGTCTGGCTCATACAGAGCCAGTGTGGCGTAGTGGCAAGAGTGTTGGACTAGGAGCTGGGAGATCTGGGTTCTAGTCCCCACTTGGCCATGGAAGCTCACTGGGTGACTTTGGGCCAGTCACACACTCTCAGCCCAACCCACCTCACAGGGTTGTTGTTGTGAGGATAAAATGGAGAGGAAGAGGATAATGTAAGCTGCCTTGGGTTCCTTGCAAGAGGAAAAAAGGTGGGGTATAAATGCAATCAATCAATCAATCAATCAATAATACAGGCCACTGTCTGTCTTGATCCAGACCCAGCTGGTTGGTGAAGGCAACACAGGATCTGAGATCAGTGCCTGACCCCAAACATGGCCACTATGGTACACTGCTCTCCTTTCATGCTGTTCCAGAACTGCTTGGGTTGGTGGGATCTGCTGCACACTGCCATTCCTTGCTTCTTCTTGCCTTGTCAGTTTCTGAACATATGCCGGTTCTGTCATATGACAGAATGAGGATTGCGAGCGGAGATGGGTTAAAGAAGACGCAGACAACAAGCTTGGGTTGAAAATTGGGCCACATTTATTGAAATAGCTGCAAAGGGGTAACTAGGACGGGCATCTAACTGTGTCAGTGGCTAGCTGGCACTTCTTGGGCGAAAACATACCCAGCCTGAGGGGTGGCAGTGATCTCACCATCCCTCTGGACTGCCCCTTCTGGGGGAGGTAGACCTTCCGGTGTCACCCCCAACCCGGTGCCGCGAAACACCTGGGTGAGTGAGTAGGATTGGTCTCCCAGGCAACCCTTATCCCCCCGCCGAGCTGCACAACCCGTTCGGGGGGCCCTCAGGCATCAACTGTCACCATAAGGTGCCTCTGAATGCACACCATCCCTACTTTCCTGTGTTGCCCGTCCTAGCCGCCACAGGAGTCACAAACCTAGAGCTTGTGAAACTCCCCCCACCTGCGCAGAAGAACTTCCCACAGGCCCCTTTGCAGATCAGACAGACAAATGTTATTCACTAAATGAGACAGGCGGACACCGTCCTACCTGTAATGCTCCCTCCATGTCCACAGAATTCCCTGGCGGGTGGTGCATCCATCACCTCATTCACCTGGCAATAAGCCTTTTCTCTGTGCACTTTCCAACGTGCCCTGCCACTGGCAACGTCATTCCATTCCTTCCCATTGATCCATGGGAGCAGTGAGGGCTGCCATAGGCTACTTCCGGCCAGGTATGCCGGACCACCTGTATCTCAACCAAGGCCTGTTCCATCAGGTCCTCGCCTGGCTTACAGCCAAAGTCATTCCCTCCAATGTGCAGCATCTGGACCTGCGGAGGAAGACTGACAAACTTGGTGGGACAGAGTGAGAAGGGGACTCCCACCGTATGCCACGTCTATGGAGCCACTGGATCTTAATGTGACAGGGTGACAGAAGCTGAATTCTGAAGAAGACATACAAGCTCTTCATGAAGCTCCAGACATCAAAACATGCCCATGTAAGAGCACCAGTACTGGCGTACAATGAGTCTGCTGGTCTCAGGAATAAGCACATTAAGGGAAACTACACAATTGCCCTTAAGTCAACAGCAAACCGTTGAAGTGATAAAAACGGAGGCATGCCATAAAACCCATAAGGTGCCACCAGAGCATAATCCGTTGACTTGCGTTTGGCCGTGGGCCACTGCCGTGCCCTTGCCATGCCGATCAATTTGATCACCAAATATGTAAATGGATTACTTTGGGCCTGACCTGTACCTTGCAGCAAATCAAGGCCCTCCGGGACAAGTCGGCCTTGTGAGCCCAGACCAACCCTGCATTCCGTTAGGGCTGCTATGTGAAACAGGGAAACGTCTTATTGGAAAGCTCAAATGGAGGGCCATTACCCCCGGAGCCCGAAAGGGGTATCCGGAGAGAGAGGGTGGTTAATTTACTAATGCAGGCAAACATCTGTGCCCAACACTATTTTGCACGCCGAAACCTAAATTCTGACATGGAGTTAGGGTTGGCGGAGAATTTCTCCCCGAAACTTCAGGGGGCCGAGCGCCAACGTGTTCGGCCCCCCGAAAAAGTTTCAGGGAGAAATTCTCCGCACCCCCCTGCCCCCCGCACCCCCCCCCCAGGACGGGACTTACCTTTCCTGAATGTCCCTCCCGGCGGCGGGTCCCGGCGGCGGTTCGTCGGGTCTTTGTCAGGGGCGGGGGCGGCAGCCGATCTTTCGACCGGCTGCCGCCGCCGCCATTCCAATCAAAGTAAATTAAAAAAAACGCCCCCGTGATAGGCTACGTGACGATTAGGCGATCTGAAATAGAAAGGAGCAACGAGCGTTGGGTCTGCTGTCGTGTTCGCTTGTGCTGGACCACTGAGGATTTTTGTGCCTGGCCAGGGGAGGAGGAGGGATCCCCGAGGAACACTCAGCAGCTTCCAAATGAGAAAAAATTGATGCCAGTAACGGGTCTGCGTCCACATCAGAGTCAGAATCGGGCCTTGGCAGCAGACTTTGGGGAGGGGGGGCGGGGCCCTCCCATTCCCTTTCTTACCACCCTGGCCCTTCTTAGGAGGCATGATGCAGGAGGTGAATTAAGCAAGCTATCTGTCAGGGTGGACACTGAGCCCATAGAATCCCAGAGTAGTTCTAATGCTGAGGAAGAGCAGTCGCTCCTGGGAGAGGAGCGCGCTCCTCTTTCCCAGGACCAACAGCTGATGGAGTTTCCTCCCCCCCACATTCCTAGTTTTAGTTAGCAGTCCAGGGAGTCACCGAGCACAGATAGCAGACGTAGTGAAGGCGCGCACTCAACGGCTGCGCCCCGAGGATCCAAGGGAAAAGGGGAGGGATTCTCCCTAGTCCTTATATTCAGGGGGCTGCCAGTAATTGCTTTTCAAACGAGGACCAACTGTTCCAACTTAAGGCATAGGGATGCTGCTGCTCAGATCTAGTTGATACCTGTAGAGTTGTTAAGTTGCAAAGGAAGAATAAATCTTTGAAAAGAATCCCTTTGTCTATGTCTGGACTTGGCTACTGGATTAGACTGAGAGAGCCCTCTAAGGAGCTCTTGACACCATCAAAGAGTTAATAAAGCCGCTGGGCACCCCAGACAATAAGCAGCCACCCCACAGTCTTAAGATCTGTGGGTATGAGTTCCAGACCGAGACAGAGAGGCCTGGGGATGAAGATGGGAGCACTGCACTACCGTTTAGATAGAAAATCAGATTTTCAAGAGGCGCAGCCAGGGGCCAAAGGTGATGGAGCTGCGTTTGAGCATGGGCGCCCACAGCCGAGGGCACCCTGTCACGGGAGGTGCCAAACAGGCAGTTGCCGCTGTTACGCAATTTTATTAATTAAATATTTAATAATCGTAATTTAATGAATTTTTATTATTTTTATTATTATTAATATTAATATTATTTATTTAATTAAAGCTTTCTTTTCATACAAACATAGGAAGCTGCCTTATACTGAGTCAGACCCTGGGTCCATCTAGCACAGAATTGTTGACACTGACTGGCAGCAGCAGATCTCAAAAGTTTCAGGCAGGATTCTTTCGTAGCCCTACCTGGAGACGCTGGGGATTAAACCTGGGGCCTTCCGCATGCCAAGCATGTGATCTACCACTGAGCCGCAGCTCTTCCTATTTTTTTTTATTATTTTTATTATTATTATTATTATTATTATTATTTATTTATTTATTGGGTGGGAGGGGGAGACGTCCCAAGCCCATGGGAGGCCACCAATCGGGCTGTGATATATACGCCCCGACTCGGCTCAGCAGCCAGGCGCCCCTCCAACAGGCAGGCTCAGCTGACCGGTGGGGGGGGCAGTCAGACCGTCGCTTGGAGCGCTGCCGCTGGCAAACACCGGCGCCGCACTCACCCGCCCGCCGACGCCTCCCGCCGGGAGCAACACCTCAGGGAGGCCAGCAAGGAGAGGTGGAAGAGGCCGGCAAGGCCGGCGGCTGGGTAGACAGGCCGGCAGGCGGGCCGTGAGCCGGCCCAGCAGCCGGCAGGCCCGTCAGGCAAGCAGGCGGGCAGGTGGACGTGCGGGCAGGGTGAGCGAGCGAGTGAGCGGGTGGGCGGGCTGGCGGGTTGAGCGAGCGCGCGGGCGGGCGGGGCGAGCGAGAAGGCGGGCAGGCGATCGAGCGGGCGGGCTGGCGGGTTGAGCGAGCACGCGGGCGGGCGAGCAGGCAGGAGAGCGAGTACACGAGGAGACTGAGCGGACGGGCGGGCGAGAGGAAAGGAGCCGGCGAAGGAGGGAGGGAGGCAAACAATATTACCAAGCGAAGATTTTGGCGCGCAGAAGCACGCTGGGTCCAGGCAGATGGAACGAGGACGAAGCCGTTCTTCAGCAGGCCAAAGTCCCTCGTCGTGACCGAGGAGAAAGGAGGGGGCAGGCGCACTGCAGCCTCAAGAGCCGGGGCCCTCAGTGTGCGCGACGACACCAGTCTCCAGCAGGCCGGTGTCCTTCGTCGTTTCAGGCGAAGCTGTAGTTCTCTCTAGCTGCGTTGAGCCAGAGAGCTGAGTTTGAGAAGGGGGCTGAGTTTAAGGCAACTCAGCCTGCCCCTCCTTGCATGGTGGTGCCACTGGGGTGCACCAATCAAAGGCACCTGCGTCATGTCAACCCACCCGCCCGCAATGCCCCCCCCTTTTAGCCAGACAAGCTGGTGCCGGGTGAGGGCATATCTCTCAGTTATATTCATGATATGGTCTGGGACGTCACCATGCACAGGACAATTCCAGCAGTGTGTCAGTCGGTTCAGGCAATGCCTTCCAAGTTGCCCAGGCATTCTGTCTGCCATGCCCAGCAAAGCTGGATGGAAGAGCCCATACCTATTCTCGATCAATGTTATGAGCTAGCTCATGGGCTAGCAGGTACCAGATGTTTTTGCCAGTTCAAAATTATATCTACAGTTCAGCAGACCCTGTGCCGCAAACACAGCTAACGCTGCAACATCAGTGTCAATAGCCCATATTGGTATCTAGTGGTGACCATGTTCTGATGAAGGTGTGGCATACATCAACATGCATGTGTCATGTCAGCCTCTTCATGGTTGTATGGGATAAGTGAGGCAACTTCTTGTAGAGGTGGTTTGCAGTAAGCCTATGAAGCACACACAACCCTGATCCACCTTAGAGGCTGCTTCAGGGCTTTCGAGGTGGGCCCGATTCACTTTGGACTGATTGGGGGGAAGGTGATCTGCTTTGACCTCTGGAGCCAAAGTGGGATTTGGATGGCTGAATCCCACCCCACCCCCGCCGTGCAATCCCCCAGCTCCTTACCTGGGCCTTCAGGACATGCACCTGCAACTGACTTCCTGTTCCAGGGAGTCATTGTTGTCATTGCTGTTGCTGCTGCCACTACGGCTGCCCTTGCCACCACCACTACCAGCTCCTGGGCCCTCAGGACATGCACTGGCAGCCATCTTCCTGTTCCAGGGAGTCCCATTTTTAAAATGGTGACTCCTTGTATTTCTGGAAATAGATCCTGCACCATTTGAGCAACATCTATTTCTGGAAATACAGGGAGTTGCCATTTTTAAAATGGTGACTCCCTGGAACAGGAAGATGGCTGCTGGTGCGCATCCTGAAGGGCCAGGTAAGGAGGCTGGGTGGTGGCAGCATGGCTGGGTTTCCAGATCGCTACAAAGTGCCGCTGAAGCACTTCAGAGCAACCTGACCTGCTTTGTGCTGCTTCGTGCCCTTCCACCACACCTCGGAAATGTCCTGAAGTGCCTCGCTTCAGCTCAGAACTCGGGCTTCGGGCTGAAGCAGTGCACAGCCCTAGTTTGCAGGGAGCCTTCTCCCGAATGGCTATGATGAGCTGCTTTCCTTCCTGGTAACATGCATTCTCTTGAACAGCATTCTGAAATTGGCATGACAGTCAAAATCATTTTACTGATTAACTGTTCATATGATCACATGCGTGTTTTGAGATACTTTAATCTGCACTTTTGAATCTATTTTGTAACTTAGTAAATATTGGTTTCTCAGCTAAGACACAAGGAACAGTTCATATCACCCCTGTGTTCATGGAGCACATGTCTGGAGATGCAGGCTCAAAGCATGCATGTGGTCCAACACACGGCCCCTGCTGCTCCCCTGTTTTTCAGCATGCCATGTTAATGATTTCAGTCATAAATACAACAGTTGTCACTATCTCTACCCCCTCCCTCCAATTCCAGTGGCCACTTCTCAAAAAGAGGAAATATTTCTGCTGCCCTGCCACTTCAGAAACAAATGGATGATACACTGTCCCGCTCAATATATTGTCAGTTCTTATGCAGGGATGGGGGGGGGGGGATTCATTCAGCTCACATTTTAATGCAAACTTCCCTAATGCACAGTTCCCTAACCAATATGTAAACTGGAACACGGTTGTCCTTCAGCAGTCACTCTTCTCCAAATTTTGCAATCCAATAAAAATGCGTATATATATATATATATATATGGGGAAAGTAGTCACAAAAAATGCATCTATGAGTGAAACGAACAAAAATGCATTATGTTAGTGGAAACTGCTTGCAGAAATATGGATGTACTGAAATGTGTATATTAGGAGAAATATGCAGAAAATTGTGTACAAATTTTAATGTGGATTTTTTTTAAAAAGCAAACTGATGCAAAATGAAACCAATACTGGAAAAATGATAAACTGAGAGAAACCAAAATTGCTAGATGTGTCCATCCCTGTTCTTAAGAAGGTGGAAATTAAAAGGTCAAGGTCATATCCCCTTTGCCATGACATGGTGTTGACCTACAATGCACATGAACAAAATCCAGTCCCCTTGCTTCCTCTTTTCTAAAGCTAGAGTATGAGTAATGATGAAGAGGAGAACTGGGTGGTCATACATAAGGCTCTTCAGCCTTGTCTACATTTCCTAGTTTTAACCGTTACAGTCAACATATCTAACAACAGAAACTGAAAATAGTGCTTGAATTCTTTTTCCACCCATAGTAGTTTGAAATACATAAAAAAAACATATTTCCAGTAAAGCCTTAAGTAATTTGCTGCTGAATATCATATGATGATGACCTGAATGATTTATCTTGACATATTTTGTTCTGCTTTGCAATTAAGGCTGAATTTACACATAGCAGTTATACCATTATCATACCGTTATCATAACTATTGGTACAGATGACACCAGTGGGCACCAATAGTTATGATAACGGTATGATAATGGTATAACTGCTATGTGTGTAGATTTAGCCTAGGCTTAAGATGAAGAACTCCTCTCACCCTACCTTACTATCTAACCTAAACTTTCCCATTTTCAGCCATTACTTCTTGCCTTAAGATCTTTTGAGAAGGGATAATTTACTTCATTCATGTATACTGGAATCTTAAGGCTGTCCAGTGATTATGGCACCCCCTGGCCTGGACAGTCTCTGTGCTGCACATATTTCCATCACATTTTGGGGATAATTAATCTTTAAATAATATAGGATTGGATCCAGAGTTAGTCATATTTAGAGCAGACCCATTGAAATCAATGAGACTTGAGTTAGTCATGATCAACAAGTCCCATTTGTTTTAATGGCTCTACTCTAACCATGACTAAATCTGTGTCAAGAACCCACTGTGAAGAGAATGATTAATTCTTTACTTATCACGAAATTATCAAGCAGTTCCACTCTGAGTGCAGTACAGTGCCAACAGAGAATACAATTTATTGTGGCCAGTCCTGGCTGCATATTCAATTAAATCCATCTAAAATGCATTATTTTTCAGTCAATAACTGTAGCATGGTGACTTCAGCGATGTGCAGTTCCAGATTAGGTAGGGAACTGTGCTGTGTATTCAGTAGTATGCAAGCTCCTAAATTGTTCTTCTTCCCTCTCTTCTTTTCTCTTTTAGCGGATGGATGTACCGACTGGTCAGTGGATTACAAGAAATATCAAGTCTTAGTGGGAGAACCTGTTCGTATAAAATGTGCATTATTTTATGGATATATAAGAGCAAATTACACCCTCGCACAAAGTGCTGGACTCAGTTTGATGTGGTACAAAAGCTCTGGACCCGGCGATTTTGAGGAACCTATATCTTTTGATGGAACTAGAATGAGCAAAGAGGAAGATGCCATTTGGTTTCGTCCAACAGTGACACAAGATAGTGGACTTTATGCATGTGTCATAAGGTATGTAGTTTACATTCTTCAGGCAAATCACCTGTATATATAAATGGAAGCTATATAAATGGAATTTCTTTGCTCTTCATCATACCTGATGAATATTATAATCTTATCATTGACCATATCTACATTTTGATTCTGAAATGTTGGTGAGTAACCAATGTCTTTTACCTCTTCAGTGTATTTATGATTATTTGATTTGCATTTATTAGCAAATTATTATATTTGACATGCAGTCCTATCAGTTTCATTTGGTCCTCAGTGTTTGTGTTCTATGAACGGTCCCCACAGTGTGCACATTTTGAATGAGTTTGCGTTAAATATACTAACTTTGAAATGCCATCTCTTTGAGCAGAGATATAAGCCATTTTTATGACTCTTCCTCCCTGAGGAAGGAAAAATATTTCATTGCCTACTGGGAGTATTAAGATTAGCACATTCAGATTTTTTTTCTACCAGTATTTTGCTATTATTTCAATTCTGCAAAGTTTTCTGCCATGATGGTCATGTAAGTCATTAGAATATGTGCAGAAATGATATGTGAAGGAAGGGAAGGTTGGGTGAAGGAAAACACAAAACAATTTCCTTCAGCTTTTATTGTAGATATGATCTTATAACCATCTTGCAGCTGCATACTGCAATAGGTCTTGAGCTTAACTCAGCACCTTTTAAAATGAGACACACACACAAGTACACGCATGCACACACACACGCACGCACGCATGCAGACTAGCTCCAGAACAGCATATTACTTCCCATAGTCCTTGCTTTTGAAATGTATATTCCCCTATTCCACTTCCTTCTGCATCACTAAAATGATTCATACTGAGATATACTTTCCTGCCTATGGAGAAAACAGAGACCATCTGGGCTCCCACTTAGATTCTGAAAATTACCAGAGAATATAGAATTAAATTTAGAGATAGGTTAAATGATGCACATAAAAAATGCAGGAAAAGCCTCGCAGAGAAACTGCACAGTTTATTGCTAAATGGGTTGTAACATTTCGCTTATTGCCCTTTGCGGAAAGACTGTAAAAGCTTTGATAGCTCTTCATCGACACATATCTGTAGATATGATTCAGTTACCTGCATATTGCAGAATCCATAATAAATTACCCTGGAAAGTGTGACTGGGAAGAAAGTACACCTGCTATTAAGGTAGTCTGGTTTCATGACCAGGAGAAAACAAAACAAACAAAATCCATGAAGCGCCTTTGTCATTTTTAGCACTTGGTGCTTATTACTGAAATGATTGTCACAGTTTTATGTTCTCTGCAGCTTCCCATCTCCAGTGCTAGTCTTTCCCTCATTATGCACTCCATTATCCACAATAATAAGTATTTTCCTTATTATATTCACTTTCATATGGAAAATGCAACATATGAACAGCATCTAAAGGTGATTAATTGCTTAGGCTGAAGTACAGGTCCTAATGATGTAGTTTGGTCCTATAGTGAAAGAACAGCATGTAGAGCAAATGTATGCACAGTGTTATATCTGTGATCTCGCAATTTGTTCTCTCTGCTGAAAGTGCTGTATAATTCTGACCATTCATCCAGCAATCTATAGTCATTTTAGATCAACACTGAGCTTTTGTCATTCACCATTGTGCACCATAAAAAGCTTCAGTTTTCTTGCTTATGTAATTGTCAGCCTATGAAACATCTGTGAACTGCCAGATTATCAACTGTCAGATTGTGAGACATAATTAAGAAAATTAGCATGTTGAGCGAGCTATGTTTATTAGAGACTGACATGAATATACTGACCTGCTCACCCCTCTTCAAGCTCAAACCATCTTTATTTTCTAGCCATTATCTGGCAACCAAGCTTTTCTCACAATCAGTGCATCATGGAAGTTGCAAACGGATATGGCCTTAACATTCTTGTTCAGACTTCATTTGAAGTGGCTTAGATGGCCTTGTCATACCCACCAATCTTATCAGTTTGAAAGAAAAATGAGCATTTGGTTTAATGACATCTCTCAACCACTGATGTCTGCTTTCTATGCAACTCACCCATGGACCATACTATTGTTCTTACTATGACTGTTGCCACGCATGTACATGGCACTTTACAGAATAACTTAACCACAAACAAAAGACAACTCCTGTCCGTGAGGAGCTTAGATTTTGCAATAGGGAGAGACAACAGAAGGAAAGAAGGAAGGAAGGGGCAGGATGGAATAAGAGGATGGACATAAGCAAATGTAGGTACAAGTATTTAGGCTTTGTTGTGTTTCAGGCTGAGAACTAAGAGGTTCAGCCAAAGGCCTTAGTGCGTTTTGTAGTTTTTAAATATATGGTGATCATTGCTATGATTGGTGCGGTATCTATGGTATTGGAACCAGATGTTAGAGACCAACTCAGGGTTCCTTCAAATAGGGTGGTGAAACTGACACTATACCTTTAAATTTCACAGTGATGTGGGACACTCTACAGTTGTCACTCCTTCCCCTATCCTTCAGCCATCCTCTTCTACCTGCTGTGCAGGACACCCAGAATCCTGTTCACTATGTAGAGGTGTCAGGGTGGACACTGAGCCCATAGAATCCCCAAGTAGTTCTGATTCTGAGGAAGAGCAGTCGCTCCTGGGAGAGGAGCGCACTCCTCTTTCCCAGGGCCCACAGCTGACGGAGATTCCTCCCACCAGCATTCCTAGATTAGATAGCAGTCCAGGCAGTGACCGAGTGCAGATAGCAGACTTGGTGGACGCGCGATGCCAACGCAGAGAGCGGTGCCAAATGGAGGGCACAGAAAGGAGGCGTAGTGCCCGGTTGGCGTGCAAACAACAGCTGTGCCCAGAGGATCCAAGGGAAAAGGGGAGGGACTCTCCCTAGTCCTTAAGTTCAGGGGTCTGCCAGTAATTCCCTTTCAAACGGGGACCAGCTATTCCAACTTAGGGCATAGATACTCTGCTGCTCAGATCTAGTTGCTACCTGTAGAGTTGTTAAGTTGTAAAAGAAGAATAAAGCTTGGAAAGGAATTCCTTTGTCTGTGTCTGGGCTTTGCTACTGGATTAGACTGAGAGAGGCCTCCAAGGAGCCCCTGACAAGAGGAAAGCAAATGAAAGGACCAGAAGAAAAGAGGAAGGTGAAGATGCTGCTGTTGAACCTCTCACTTAATAGAGAAATGATATACTGTCAACATCCAGGTTGCAACTGGGCCACCATAGATTGAAATGTGTCAAAATGCTTACAGATAAATCAATATTTGTGGTAGTATTAACCAGCAGTCATTCACAGTGGAATGGAGACGTCAGACAGTATCTAACGGGGCTGTACACCCCTGGCGATTTTGTTGCACCCCACCGATTCTGTCCCACAAGCAGAGATTTAGCAGTTCCAGGAGCCACCAGAAACAAGTGGAAACACTCATGTCTGGAGTGGGGCAGGTCATCAGAGCTCGCATAAGGGAAGTTTTCCAACCTATTGTTGTTCAGTTGTTAAGTCATGTCCGACTCTTCGTGACCCCATGGACCATAGCACGCCAGGCCTTCCTGTCCTCCGCTCTCTCCCCGAGTGTGCTCAAGTTCATATTCATTGCATCAGTGATGCTATCTAGCCATCTCATCCTTTGCCGTCCCCTTCTCCTTTTGCCTTCAACCTTACCCAGCATCAGGGTCTTTTCCAGGGAGTTTTCTCTTCGCATTAGGTGGCCAAAATATTTGAGCTTCAGCTTCAGTATCTGCCCTTCCAATGAGCACTCCGGGTTGATTTCCTTTAGGATTGACTGATTTGACCTCCTTGCAGTCCAGGGGACTCGTAAGAGTCTTCTCCAGCACCACAGTTCGAACGCATCAATCCTTCAGTGCTCAGCCTTCCTTATAGTCCAGCTCTCACAGCCATACGTTACTCCTGGGAAAACCATAGCTTTGATTATACAAACCTTTGTCGGCAAGGTGATGTCTCTGCTTCCCCATCCATAAACGTGGTTTTTTTTGCTCATTTCAGGGCTTCCTCTAGGAAGCATTAAATCTCCATTGCAAAAGTGATGGGTCTTGCTTGCGCAATGGAATCAGTGGGAGGGTCTGCTTGCAGAACCGAATCAGTGGGCGCCTAACAGAATTGGTGGGGGTGCAGCACCCTGTTGGATACTGCCCAGTGGTCCGCTGTAACAGGGGTGTAATAAAGACAGAATTCGTCATTACGCTCCAGTATGAGTACAATCTCAACTTTCTTTGTTGTAAATGCTGTAAAACGCTTTCAAGTGAATAACAGAGCTGGGATTTACAATGGGGAATGAATACTAGCATCTAAAACAAGGAAGCAGCATTGCCAGGACAGTAACTTTATCTTTATACTTACCTGGCAGGGGAGACGCTTCATGAATGAGGTCTTCCCAGGGTGAAGCTCATCCATTACTTTATCTTATAAACCTAGAAACATTGTCATTGAGGAGACTGTGAGGAATTCACATTAAATATGAAGTCCATTTACTTTTATGAGCCTTTTCACTGTGTGAAATAAACTGTTTTTCATATACAGAAATATGTTTGCATTACCAGATTGCACATTGCAACACTGAAGGAACTAAAAATTATTGAAAGTAAAGGCTTGCATTAGGCACACTGATGCATTTAATTATTGTTAAACTAAATAAACTGATACATTTGTATCAGAATTCTCAGAGTTGTTTAAACACATTTTTATGATTTCAGAGTGGCTGTCGCATCATATTTGGGTTTCAAATTCACAAACTTTTTTTTTTTCTGTATGGGTTTATACTCATCAGCTCAACTTCTAAGGATTTTTTTTTTTGTAGCCAGGCAATCATATTCTCCATAAAATTATTATGTCGCATGGATATTCATCCTTGAAGTAGAGCCCTTTTCAGTATGTAGAACTTGTATTATATCATTCTAGTCTTAGCAATGGGTTTGGTTGCATTCTCTTTCCCTTCAGCTTGCAGCAATGCTGTGTGTTGGTCACAATGTAGCCCAGTGTGGTTTGTTCTCATGTTAATCACAGCAGCATGGTATGGCAGGTAAGTAGGGTATGCCCTTTGCTGACAGTATGTTGCAGTGCTCTTATACCAGATTATTCCAACAACTAGGCATTTTGGATATCTGAGGTGAATGAGGTGGCTAAAATGCCTTTAAATAATGGGCAGGGCCAACTCTTATCTATTTTGATGTTGTTTTTAGACCACAAAATTATTTTGGATCCTGATTCAGAGCTTGGCATGATTCAGCTTGGATCAATTAGGATGCTCTTCACTTCGGTACCAAGCTCAAGTTGAGATTTGGAAATCTGAAGCTTTATGCTTCTCATTGACTATAATGGGAAATCAAAACATGGTTATAACTTTTCCCTTGGTCAGAATTATATGAAAGTTGCAGGCATTTAGTACCCCCTTAGGAGGAGATTATGTCTGCAAAATGTGAGAAAAATAGGCATAGGAGTCTTTGTGCTACATGTCTTTGTATTTTAATTTTTTGTTAAGGGAATGCCGATAGTGTTTTTATTTCTTGGTAGAACTGGATCAAAATTGCAGTGATAGTTGCTCGTTCTGAGGGAATCAAGTCTGCCAAATTTCAGAACAGTAGCTGCAGGGAGTTTTCTGCAAGAGCATATTTGATATTTTGAGGGTATTTCATATCCCAAAGGAATATGTGCTTATCCCCTTATGTTATTGTGGACCACTGTTTGGAAAATAATGAACAGCATATAGGTGTTCCTAAATAAGAAATCTGCAAATTTTCAGAAGGATAGGTGCTGTGGTTTATACAGAAGGAGACTCCTTCTTTGGGGTGGGGGTGATTCATTTCCCCTTCTTTCCCTCCATGGGTTGTTTTTTTTTGGGGGGGGGGCAATTTGTACAAAAATGGCACACATCATAGAGGTATCCCCAGGCAAGAAACCTGCACATTTCCAGAAGGATGGGTGGCAGGGCTAGGGAGTTATGATTCTTGAAAACCAGTTCAAGTCTTTGGGGGATGGTGTGTTGGAATGGGGCATCTCACAGTCTCATACTTGCCCTTCACCAAAGCACAGAGATTGGAGCTGGAGCTGTCAGTCACTCAACTGCACTCCCTTCCCCTCCCTCTTCTGCTGATTATAATCAGCATTTAGAGAAATGAATCCATAAAGGCATTATTTAGGAGATATTTTCTGTGTCTCTGAGCACAAATAGATAATGATGCCTTGACTTCAGTTCTGGTTGCTCTGGAGGGAAGCCTACTTTGCAGTGGGTAGCACCAGAAATGGTTAAAGGGGACTTATTCATCTGAATGCAATGCACATCTCAGTGAGGCCGAATGCCAGTGCATTCGGCTCCCCAAAATCCATGGCAGAACGAAGCCCCCCACCCAGCGAAAGGCACACGAAACGGAGCACTTAGCTGGTGCCGTTTGCGCTGCTTTGCAAATGGCAGCCGCGTCTGCAGCCACCATTCGTGTCTTTATTATTGCCGTGATAGGCTACGTAAATACTTACATAGCCTCTCATGGGTAATGCAGGGATGCCATTTGCATCCCTGCGGAGGCTGTGATAGGCTACGTAAATATTTGTATTTACGTAAATATTTACGTAGCCTATCATGGCAAAAAAAGGAACGCAAATGGCGGCGGCTACGGCGGCCGCCATTTGCGTTCCTGTTTTTTTGCCCTAATAGGCTATGTAAATATTTACGTAGCCTATCACGGCAAAAGACAGGGGCGCAAATGGTGGTCGCTATGGCAGCTGCCATTTGCGTTCCTGCGCAGCCCAGAGTCCGGATGTCCAGCTGCGGGCAGCCCTGGCCGGCAGCTCTGCAGAGTCGCTGCAGTGCGGAGCCGGCCAAGGAGAATTTCAGGGGGAGGGATGGAGCGCCTCCTCCCCCCCATGGATGTCCCTGGATGAAACCAGGTAAGTGTTTTGTACATCCCTATCTAAATCAGGGGCAGCCAACCTATTTTATTCTGGATTCCCCCCCCCCCTCAAGCCACTAGGAAAGATGCAAACCATTTAAAGAAGCATATTAGAAGCAACTGAATTGTGACTATTATAATCAGTACAGTTTTTTTCTTTTGTGTTGATAAAAAACAACAACATGGTGTCAAGGAGATTCTAGAAGTCATACATTTCCCAGAAAATTTTAACAGGCTCATGAGACTTAGGGTTTTGCTATAAGCATCTGGAATTTTTTATGCTTAAGCAAGCATGATTGTGAAATTTGAAAGGATCACTAAACTGAATACATGTTCCTGGGCAGAATGCCTCTGGAGGAGGGAAGAATTTTAAAGGGTGAAGAAAACTGTAGCTGTCTAGTTAAACAGCACTTGACTTGATGAGCACCCCCGACTTGTGGAACATCATTTGTGTAACCTATAGAGAGGTCATTCTGTATTTATGACTGGGAGTCTGAGAGCCACTCCCTTTATTTTTATTTACCATGAAGATGAGATGTAACTACTACCAGCAAGGTAAGTCCCAAAATAGCAGGAGAATACTATTACCAAGACAAACTGGGAGACATAGCTAGAAGACTAGCAGCAAGGAACAGGATGGTAGGGCCATGATTTGAAAGGTTTGCAAGTCGTGATGTGTCCTTCTGGCTCGCCTCATTATGCCATCAGTTCTCCTGAGTATGTTTGTTTGTTTGGAGAATCCTCAGAAAAAACGAGTGGCCTTTCTAATTTTTTCCTAAGAAAGGTTAGAAAAACAAGCTTGGGGGCACTAACAACCTGTGCTCCCTTTGGCCACCTAACCTTGCCATTGTGGGTGGAGTGGTGGTGGGGAGAGAAGCAGGGAGAGCTAGCTGCCTTGTAGACATTATCCTTGAGATCTGGGTGCTCATTCTTTCCTGCTGGAGTACGTTAGAGCTGTAGTTTTCTATGTGTCCTCCTTGCCTAATGAAATGATTTGAACCAGAACACTAATACACCTGGATCCTCCTGAGTATAGTTAAGGATGTCTTTTACTGCTGCAGAGCATGGGTTATAGTTCTAGGCTTCTCAATTAATAATCAGAGGCTTCTCAGTTAATGACTGTTTACCCCAGTGGCAAATGATGCTCCTGAGCATGCGTAGAACCATCCAGGCCTTAAGCATCAGACCTAAGAGATGTGTCCTGTTGCCAAATAGTTCTTTCTGCTCACATCCCCCACTGGCAAGGACAGGAACTGGTGGGCTGGGCTGGTGGCGGCGGTGGACTTATTATGTCCTAGACTTCAGAAGACATTTGGATGTTGATCACAGTGGAGCTGAGGTTGTGTGTCAGACTGGTTGTTCCTTTTAAGTCACTCAGACATAGAACCTACTTGACTAATGGAAGTCCCTTTGTGACACATATGCCCTTGCCTAACGATTGTCCAAGATGTGATTTCTGTATGTAGCTGATCATAGACCAACAAGAAATGAACCACATTCAATTTCTCCAGAGCAAGGCATTGTCTGGGATATGTGGACTCTTTCTTTGAAAAAGAGTAAAATGTCTTACCCATTTGACACTTCTGAGCTGACCCAAAAGGAGAAGAGAAATCATGGAGATGAGTAAAGGGCTGGATGCACCCAATCTTGTCTGATCTCAGAAGCTAAGCAGGGTCAGCCCTAGTTAGTACTTGGATGGGATACCGCCTGGGAATCAGGCTTCCTGCATCGAGCAGGGGGTTGTACTTGATGGTCTTGTAGGGCCCTTCCAACCCTATGATTCTATGATGATAGATGTTATCCTGAAATCTCCCAGCTCAGCCTCTAATATTTACTTGATTCCCAAGGAGCTGGTTAAGTGATGCTCAACAAGGAAAGGAACTTAGCTCAGCATTCTTTAAAAATTAACTATTTTTTACCAACATTCCCAGTTATGATTTGGAAGTAAGACATTGATTCCATTTCCTTGTCAACACCTCTGCACAACAGATGTCCCTTAAGTTCCCACAATGGGATACCCAATCTTAAGTCACATTTGAGTTCTCTTCCTTGATGTCTGTTGTCTTTGGACTAGCAACCCTACTATTTTCAGCTATATTTACTTCCCAAAATATATCATGTCATCACTCATTTACATCTTAACCAGAAAATATTAACGATACTATCTTTACTACCTAACCAGCCATATTTCCTTCAAACACCTTGTCTGAAGCATATGCTATATTTTTTCCTGAGTTTACGTGGAAAAAGTTCAACCTTGTTTATGAATTTTTATTTAGGTTAACAATAGTAGGCTACGAGGTCAGTTACAGCATGTCAGAGTGAATGATTTTCATGGAATCAAAATGATTCAATCTTAATATGAGATTGTATCTAATATTTCATATTCCCTCTTGTGAGAGAATATCTCTGTCTATGAATGATGTGGAGAACAACATCTATATTTAGACAGGATTAGGGATGTATGAGAAATCCATTTCAATTTGCAAATCACTGGAACATGAACATGAACGAGACAGCACATGTTCTCCCAAAATTTTGCAAATTCCCAAACTTGCTTTTACGGTAAAAAAATGTGCACTTCAAAAAATGTACACTTTTTAAACATGCACACTTTTCCCATTCAAACAAAATGGGGAAAAAACAAGTCACAAATGAGAACGAGAGTGAGCCAAACTGAGCTTTGTAGTGAGGTTCAGAAGACTGTGGCACACTTGAGCATCTCTGGTTCTCCCATCCCTAGTCAGCCAATTATTACACAGCCTAGTGCAAGAGTCTTGCAAGATGCTTAAACAAGAGTGCAGAGACTTCTGGGGCAATACTTGTGACCAGGGGCATTGCTAGGTTCTTAAAAGATCTGGGGCACAGGCCCATAAGACAAATTTGCATACACACACACACACATATATATACATACTGTGTGTGTGTGTGTGTGTGTGTGTGTGTATATATATATATACACACACACACACACACACACACACGAGTCTAAGCGCATGTGTGTGTGTGTGTGTGGTGTGTATAGATTGCATACATACATACATACATACACACACAAGAAGTGTGCACTGACCCCCCCACCCCCACACCACTTCAACTCTGACCCCAATTCAGCATTTTGGAAAACATTCCACTTTGCTCTGGCCAATTTGTAGTTGGATCACTTCAGCTCAGCACCAGACCCGAGTCAAAGAAAAAGGAGTCTTTATGCTTCCTGTTGACTACCATGGGAAATTAGAAAAAAAACTGTTAACTTTTTTTCTCTTGGTCAGAACTGGATGATAATTTCAGGCATAGTAGCCCCCTAGAAGGGGATTACATCTGCCCAATGTCAGAAATAGGTGCAGGGTTTATATTTTGATTTTCTTTTAAAGGGAACTGCCAATAACATTTTAATTCCTTGGAAGAATTGGATAAAAATTTCAGGATTCATTGCCCTATCAGAGGAGATCATGTCTGCCAAATTTCAGAATGCTAGCCACATGGGGTTTTGTGCAAGGGTGGCCTTGACATTTTGAGGTCTCCAAAAGAGGACATACTTATCTCCCTATGTTCCTTGTGGACCATTGTTCTGAAAACTACAGACAACCTAGAGTTGTCCCTAAGTAAGAAACCAGCAAAGTTTCAGAAGGATATGTGCAGCAGTTCATGTGGAAGGGGAGTTCTCCAATTTGAGGGAGGGAGTGATTTGCTTTCCCTTCCATTCACCCCTTCCCCAATACTTTTTGGGTAAATTTGTATGAAAATGCACAGGCCATTAGAGGTGTCCCCCAGGCAAGAAACCTGCAAAGTTTCTGAAGGATATACATGCATGCAAATTTAGAATTACTAGAATTTATTTACATTTCACCAATGTTAGCAGGAGGTGGGAAGGTGCTATTGCACTCATGTGTGTGAACAGAATGCTGGACTAGATGGACTTTGGTCTGATGCAGCATGGCTCTTCCTATGTTCTTAAATATAGAGTGCCTCTGAGCATGTGCAGAATATTTTTCTTTCACCACTGAGCACTTATATTCTCCCCCTACCAATTCTGTTCCCCTCCATGCAACCATCCCTCCTCATCCTACCATCCTCCAGCAACTCTTCATAAAAACAGATGTCTTGTTTTGTGCAACTCCTCCTTGTTATTCACAAGCTTTCACTGTACCTTCCTCCCATAACTTCATTTGTGCCAAGACTTCACCAGGATTCAGCCAGTGAGGCTGTTTTCAAAACAAGGGCTAAGTTATGGAGAAACTCTGAGCATGCACTGAGTGCCTTTCCCTCACCACTGAAACTAGAGTTCATGCAAAAAAAAACAACAACCCCACAAACCCACAAATGACAAAACATGCATAGGACTGAGCTGAAAGGGTAGTCAATTCATGAGACAGAATTGGGTAGGTACTGTATTAAGCCTGCAGTACCATGCTCACAACTCAGGACTTATTTCTGAGTAAACATGCAGAACATCAAGGTGCAAACCTCCCTGCAATCCGTGGTGGGGGGGAGGCGCTCCATCCCTCCCCCCAGAATCCTGCCCGGCCGGCTCCGCTCCGCAGCCAAGACGCGGAGCCACCGGCTGGCTCCAGCCGCCCGCAGCCAGACATCCAGCCTCTGGGCAGCCCTGCAGGGATGCAAATAGTGGCTGTCATAGCCGCCGCCATTTGCATCCCTGTAGTAAGCCGTGATAGGCTACGTAAATATTTACGTAGCCTATCACGGCAGGGGGGAAAACCCCAGCGTACACAAATGGCAGTAGCCATCACCATTTGCGTGCGCTGGGTTTTTTTTCCCCGTGCTGTGATAGGCTATGTAAGTATTTACATAGCCTATCAGGGCACGGGGAAAAAAAACTCCAGCGTACGCAAATGGTGATGGCTACTGCCATTTGCGTACGCTGGGGTTTCCCCCACCACCACCGTGATAGGCTACGTAAATACTTATGTAGCCTATCATGGCTTCCGCAAGGACACAAATGGCGTCCCTGCGTTAGCCGTGATAGGCTATGTAAGTATTTACGTAGCCATTCACGGCTATTGAGACAAGGAAGCGAATGGCGGCCGCAGAACAGCCGCCATTCACAAAGCAGCACGGACAGGAGGAGGTAAGTGCTTCATTTCACGTGCCTTTCGTGGGGTGGGGGTGGCAGGGACTTCATCCCACGTGCCTTTCATGGGGTGGGGGGGCGGGAGCTTCATTCCGCCACGGATTTCAGAGGGCTGAATGCACTGCATTCGGCTTCACCAAGATCCGTCATGGAATTCTCTGACATCCCTAAGAAAAATATTGGAACAAGGATAACTGTTTTGGCAGTCAGCCTCTGTACACCACCACATTGAAGTTGAAAGGAAACACACCCAGATGGGAGCAAAGTCAGGACTTTCAGCTGTAATTCAAGGGCTGTGACAAAAGTGGGGCACTAATCATTCAGGAAGGACAGCCAGTGGCATACACACACACCCATCGTTGGTGGCTCATAAGTAATGGAACAAACTAGGGATGGCAGAGAATTCCGCCACGGATTTCAGTGAGGCCGAATGCACTGGCATTCAGCCCCCCGAAATCTGTGGCGGAACAGCCTGCCCCCCCGCCCCCCCGCGGATTCCCCCCAGAATGAGGCTTACCTGGGGCGGATGTTCCGGACAGCGGTGGGTCCGGCGGTGGGTCCGGCGGGGCAGCGGCGGCAGCTGGGCTTTCGACTTGCTGGCGCGGCCGCCATTTCAATCCTTGTAGCTTCAGCAAAGGAGATCATTACCTTGTCGTGGTGCTGGAGCTTGAGCACCTCAGTGACGTATGAGCTAAACCGTGAAGGGACACCCAAGACGGGAAGCTCATGGCAGAGAGGTCAGACTAAATACGATCCCTGGGGAAGGAAACAGCAACCCACCCCAGTATTCTTGCCATGAAAACTAAATGGATCAGTATAACCAGAGATTTGTCGGTATACCATCGGAAGATGGGACTCCCAGGTCGGAAGATGGTCAAAATGCTACTGGGGAAGAACAGAGGATAAGTTCAACTAGCCCCAGATGTGATGACGCAGCTAGCTCAAAGCCGAAAGGACGGCTAGCAGCCGATGGTGCTGGTGGTGAACGACGAATCCGATGTTCTAAAGATCAACACACCATAGGAACCTGGAATGTAAGATCAATGAGCCAGGGCAAATTGGATGTGGTTATTGGGGAGATGTCAAGATTAAATATAGACATTTTGGGTGTCAGTGAACTGAAATGGACTGGAATGGGCCACTTCACATCAAATGACCACCACATTTACTACTGTGGGCAAGAACACCACAGAAGAAATGGAGTAGCCTTCATAATTAATAATAATTATTAATAAATTAATAATTTATTATCATAAATTAATAATTAATAATAATAATTTATTATCATAATTAATAATAAAGTGGCTAAAGCAGTGCTTGAATACAATCCAAAAAATGGCAGAATGATCTCAATTCGAATTCAGGGTAAGCCATTTAACATCACAGTGATCCAAATATATGCCCCAACCACAGATGCTGAAAAAGCAGAAGTAGATCGGTTCTATGAGGATCTGCAGCACCTACTGGATCGTATGCCAAAAAAAGATGTTATTTTCATTATAGGAGAATGGAATGCTAAGGTGGGTAGTCAAACGACACCTGGAATTACAGGCAAGCATGGTCTGGGAAAACAAAAGGAAGCAGGACATAGGCTTATAGAATTTTGCCAAGACAACTTACTGTGCATAACAAACACTCTCTTCCAACAACCTAAGAGACGACTTTATACATGGACTTCACCAGAAGGTCAACACCGAAATCAGATTGACTACATCCTTTGTAGCCAAAGGTGGCGGACATCTATGCAGTTGGTAAAAACAAGACCTGGAGCTGATTGTAGTTCAGATCACGAACTTCTTATTGCACAATTTAGAATCAGACTAAAGAGAATAGGGAAGACCCACAGATCAGTTAGATATGAGCTCACGAATATTCCTCATGAATATGCAGTGGAGGTGAAGAATAGATTTAAGGGACTAGATTTAGTAGATAGGGTCCTGGAAGAACTATGGACAGAAGTTCGCAACATTGTTATATATACAGATATATACAGAATATACGGAAGATCTGTATAGGAAGGATAATAATATTGGGGATAGATTTGACGGTGTGGTCAGTGAGCAAGAGCCAGACATTTTATTTATTTATTTATTTATTTATTAAATTTATTAATCGCCCATCTGACTGGTCACCCAGCCACTCTGGGCGATGTACAACCCACCATAAAACAATTTAAAACAATAAAATTTTACCATAATTTTTTTTTTAAATACCGTAACCCACCCCAAATGCCTGCCTGAACAACCACGTTTTTAATGCACGACGGAAGCTCATTAAAGAGGGGGCATGACGGAGTTCCCTAGGGAGGGAGTTCCACAGAGTGGGGGCCACCACAGAGAAGGCCCTCTCCCTCGTCCCCACCAGTCTAGCTGTCCTGGCTGATGGGACAGAGAGAAGGCCATCTGAGTAGGGGTGGACAAAAGTCACTTACCTGTCGTCGAAGGCCATTCGCGGTGGGGGGGAGCGCTTCGCTGCTCCCCCTGCGAAGTTCAGGCCGGGGGGGGAGGCTTCCCGCCTTGCCCGGCCGAAATTCAGGCCGGGGGGGAGGCTTCCCGCCTCGCCCGGCCAAAATTCAGGCCGGGGAGGAGGCGCCTCGCCTCGCCCGGCCGCGAACGCGAAAGTAAAAAAAAGACAACAACAAAAAACTTCCCCTGATAGGCTACGTGAATATTCACGTAGCCTATCACGGCTAGATCTGCAAAGTCAGCCGTGATAGGCTACGTGAATCATCACGTAGCCTATCATGGGTGACTTTAAAAAAAAAAAAAAAGCGCGTACGCGAATGGCGGCCCCCATAGGGAGCTGCCATTCCCGTTCCTTATTTGGTGGCTGTAGTCTACGTAAATGTTTACGTAGACTACGGCGAAAATAAGGGCAACGCAAATTGTCCACCCCTACTCAGATGGCCTTCTCTCTGTCCCATCAGCCAGGACAGCTAGACTGGTGGGGACGAGGGAGAGGGCCTTCTCTGTGGTGGCCCCCACTCTGTGGAACTCCCTCCCTAGGGAACTCCGTCATGCCCCCTCTTTAATAGCGTTGCCCTTATTTTCGCCGTAGTCTACGTAAACATTTACGTAGACTACAGCCACCAAATAAGGAACGGGAATGGCGGCTCCCTATGGGGGCCGCCATTCGCGTACGCGCTTTTTTTTTTTTTTTTTAAGTCACCCGTGATAGGCTACGTGACGATTCACGTAGCCTATCACGGCTGACTTTGCAGATCTAGCCGTGATAGGCTACGTGAATTGTCACGTAGCCTATCAGGGGGGCGTTTTTTGTTTCTTTCATTACAATGGCGGCGGCGGCAGCCGGTCGAAAGACCGGCTGCCGCTCCCGCCTCGCTCGAAAACCCGCCGAACCGCCGGCCGGACCAGCCACCGGGAGGGACATTCGGCAAAGGTAAGTCCCGTCCCGGGGGGGGGTGCGGGGGGCGGGGGGGTGCGGAGGATTTCTCCCCGAAACTTGTTCGGGGGGCCGAACACGTTGGCGCTCGGCCCCCCGAAGTTTCGGGGAGAAATTCTCCGCCATCCCTACATCTGAGGCTGATCTTGTTAAGCGGCCTGTCTGGTGTTGCTGGAGGCGCTCCTTAAGATAGGCTGGGCCGGAACAGTATAGGGTTTTAAAGGTCAAAACCAACACCTTGAATTTGGCCCGGAAAACAACTGGTAACCAGTGCAACTCCTTCAGCACTGGAGTGATGTGATCTCGCCGGCAGCTGCCTTTAATCAGGCGAGCCGCCGCGTTCTGTACCAGCTGCAGCTTCTGAACCGTCTTCAAGGGTAACCCCACATAGAGCGCATTACAGTAGTCTAAACGAGAGGAGACCAGGGCATGTACTACCGATGGGAGCAGATGGTCGGGAAGGAAGGGGCGCAGCCGCTGTATCAGATGGAGTTGATACAGTGCTGTCCAGCTCACAGCTGACACCTGAGCCTCCATGGACAGCTGGGAGTCCAAAATGACCCCCAGGCTGCAGACCTGGTCTTTCAAGGGTAGCCGTACCCCATTCAACACCAGGTCAACATCCCCCAGCCTCCTCTTGTCTCCCACCAAAAGTACCTCGGTCTTGTCAGGGTTGAGCTTCAGCTTATTCCTCCCCATCCAGCCACTCACCGTCTCCAGACATTTGGACAGGGATTCTACGGCCAACCTTGGTGAAGATTTGAATGAGAGGTAGAGCTGTGTGTCATCCGCATATTGATGACACTGCACCCCAAACCTCCTGATGATAGCCCCCAGTGGCTTCACATAGATGTTAAATAGCATCGGGGAGAGTATGGAACCCTGTGGCACCCCACAAGTAAGTGGCCACGGGTCCGAAACCTCCTCTCCCAGTGCTACCCTCTGGTACCTGCCAGAGAGGAAGGACCGGAACCACCGCAATACAGTGTCTCCAATGCCCAACCCCTCCAGGCGGTCCAGGAGGATACCATGGTCAACGGTATCAAAAGCCGCTGAGAGGTCGAGGAGAACAAGGAAGGAGCATTCACCCCTATCCAGAGCCCTCCTCATATCATCCACCAAGGCGACCAAGGCCGTTTCTGTCCCATGCCCAGGCCTGAAGCCCGACTGAAATGGGTCTAGATAATCAGTTTCTTCCAAGTGTGCCTTCAACTGCACCGCCACCACCCACTCAATCACCTCGCCCAAAAATGGCAGATTTGAGACTGGGCGAAAGTTGTTCAGAACTTGAGGATCCAAGGAGGGCTTCTTAAGAGTGGTCTTATCACTGCCTCCTTGAGGGCTGATGGCATCACTCCCTCCTCAAGGGAGGCGTTCACCACCGCCTTGATCCCCTCACCCAGTCTCTCTCTGCAGCTCATAATGAGCCAAGATGGGCAAGGATCAAGTAAGCAGGTGGTCGGCCTTACAGATGAAAGCACCTTGTCCACTTCATCAGGAGGAAGAAGCTGGAACCGATCCCACAAAACCAGTTTGCCACAGGCCGCCTCTTGCTCACTAACTGTATCCACAGTGTGCAGAGTAACACACCTAATCTGATCAATTTTATCTGCAAAGTGCCTTGCCAAAGCCTCACAGGAGGCCTTAGAATGCTCCAGTGGTTCCAGAGCCACAGGACCGACCAGGCTCCGGACCACTTGGAACAGCCTCCTGGGGCAGCACTCTGCAGACGCGATGGAGGCAGCATAATATTCCTTTTTTGCTGCCTTCACTGCCACGTGATAGGCTGAAGATACTGCTCTAGCCCGTGTCTGATTGTCTTTGGAGCGAGACTTCCGCCACCGGCGCTCTAGCCGTCTCACCTCCTGTTTCAGAGCTCGTAACCACGGATTGAACCATGGTGCAGTCCGAGCCCTGTTCAGGGGGAGAGGGAGTTTCGGAGCCACCCGATCTAATGCCCCAGTGATTGCGGCATTCCAGCCACCCACCAGGGTCTCGACCGAGTGGCCGTTGGCATGCCCCAGAGAATCCCCAAGCGTGTTCAGGAATCCATTTGGATCCATAAGACGCCTGGGGCAGACCATTTTAATGGGTCCTCCACCCCTGCGGAGGGGTTGTGGAACCAAGAAGTCCAACATCACCAGATAGTTATCTGACCATGACAAGGGGGTGGTGGATATAACCCCGACTTCCAGATCACTCCCCGCTTCTCCAGAAACAAACACAAAGTCTAGTGCATGACCGGCTACATGGGTGGGCCCAGTTAGAATATGGTGCAGCTCCCAGGAGGCCATGGTCTCCATGAAGTCCCGAGGTGCTCCTGTGAGGATGGCCTCTGAAAGTACGTTGAAGTCCCCCAACTTCAGACATCCTGAAGAGTGAGGTTGAATGGGCCTTAAGAAGCATTGCTAATAACAAGGCAGCAGGAGATGACGGTATCCCAGAGGAACTTGCAAGATGATGCTGTCAAGGTGATGCATGCCATATGCCAGCAAATTTCGAAAACACAAGAATGGCCAACAGATTGGAAAAGATCAACTTATATCCCCATACCAAAAAAGGGAAGCACCAAAGAATGTTCAAACTATCGAACAGTGGCACTTATTTCACATGCCAGTAAGGTAATGCTCAAGATCTTGCAAGGTAGAGTCCAGCAATTCATGGAACGAGAATTGCCAGATGTACAAGCTGGGTTTCGAAAAGGCAGAGGAACTAGAGACCAAATTGCCAATATCCGCTGGATAACGGAGAAAGTCAGGGAGTTTCAGAAAAACATCTATTTCTGTTTTATTGACTATTCTAAAGCCTTTGACTGTATGGATCATAACAAATTGTGGCAAGTTCTTGGTGGGCTGGGGATACCAAGTCATCTTGTCTGCCTCCTGAGGAATCTGTATAACGACCAAGTAGCAATGGTAAGAACAGACCACGGATCAACAGACTGGTTTAAGATTGGGAAAGGAGTACAGCAGGGTTGTATACTCTCACCCTACCTATTCAACCTATTCAACCTGTATGCAGAACACATCATTCGACGTGCTGGGCTTGATGAAGCCAAAGCTGGAGTTAAAATCACTGGAAGAAACATTAACAATCTCAGATATGTAGATGATAACGCTTTGATGGCTGAAAGCAAGGAGAAGCTGAGGAATCTCATGATGAAGGTGAAAGAAGAAAGTGCAAAAGCTGGGTTGCAGTTAAACCTCAAAAAAACCAAGATTATGGCAACCAGGTTGATTGATAACTGGCAAATAGAGGGAGAAAACGTGGAGGCGGTGACAGACTTTGTCTTTCTAGGCACAAAGATTACTGCAGACGCTGACTGCAGCCAGGAAATCAGAAGACGTTTACTTCTTGGGAGGAGAGCAAAGACAAATCTTGATAAAATAGTGAAGAGCAGAGACATCACACTGACAACAAAGGTCCACATAGTTAAAGCAATGGTATTCCCCGTAGTAACCTATGGCTGCGAGAGCTGGACCATAAGGAAGGCTGAGTGAAGGAAGATAGATGCTTTTGAACTGTGGTGCTGGAGGAAAATTCTGAGAGTGCCTTGGACTGCAAGAAGATCAAACCAGTCCATACTCCAGGAAAGAAAGCCAGATTGCTCACTTGAGGGAATGATATTAAAGGCAAAACTGAAGTACTTTGGCCACACAATGAGAAGACAGGATACCCTGGAGAAGATGCTGATGCTAGGGAAAGTGGAAGGCAAAAGGAAGAGGGGCCGACCAAGGGCAAGATGGATGGATGATATTCTGGAGGTGACGGACTCGACCTTGGGGGAGCTGGGGGTGGCAGCAACGGCCAACAGGAAGCTCTGGCATGGGCTGGTACATGAAGTCACAAATAGTCAGAAGCGACTGAACAAATAAACAACAACAACAACAAGGGATGTCAGAGAATTCTGCCACAGATCTCGGTGAGGCTGAATGCCAGTGCATTCAGCCCCCCGAAATCCATGGCGGAATGGCCTGCCACTCCCCCGCCCCCCACGGATCCCCCCCGGGACGAGACTTACCTGGGGTGGATGTTCCGGAGGGCGGTGGCTCCGGCAGCAGTGGTGGCGGCGGCAGCTGGTCTTCCAACTGGCTTCCACTGCTGCCATTTGCAGTCTGGTCGCTTCTGTTTTTGGGGTTTTTTTTTTTTACATAGATGTGATAGGCTACGTAAAGACTTACGTAGCCTATCACGTCTGTTTTTTTTAAAACAACAACAACAACAACAACACTGCCTGCTACGCTATTTGCGTTCCCCCTTATTTTCGATGTCTTAGTCTACGTAAATATTTATGTAGACTAAGACGGCCAAAAATAAGGAACGCAAATGGCGGCGGCCGTAGCCGCTGCCATTTGCATATGTGTATTTAAAAAAAAAAAAAAACCAGACAAGATAGGCTACATAAGTCTTTACGTAGCCTATCACAGCTGAATACAGGGACGCAAACAGCAGCGGCTACAGCAGCCGCCATTTGTGTCCCTGCTAGCCAGTGGCTGGATGTCCGGCTGCTGGCGGAGCCGGCCGGCAGCTCCACGGAATCCCCGTGGAGTGAAGCCGTCCATCGAGGATTCCTGGGGGGAGGGACAGAGCGCCTCCCCCCGATCGAGGATTCTGGGGGGAGGGACGGAGCGCCTCCCCCTCTTTGCGAAAGATTCTGCGAAACGGTAAGTGATTTTCGTACATCCCTAAATCCTTGTCTTTGCCATGATAGGCTACATAAGTATTTACATAGCCTATCACAGCATGCCCCCCCCCAAAAAGGTGAACACAAATGGCAGCAGCTACGGCGGCTGCCATTTGCGTTCCCTATTTTTTGCTGTTCTAGCCTGTGTAAATATTTATGTAGGCAATTACGGCGAAAAAAAGGGAACAGCAAATAGCGTAGTGGGCGCTATTTGCGTTTCTTTTTTTTCGCCGTAAAAGCCTACGTAAATATTTATGTAGGATAAAACGGCGGGGGGGAAAGGAATGCAAATAGCACCCACTATGCTATTTGCAGTTCCCTTTTTTTCACCATAATTTAAATATTTACGTAGGCTAGAACGGCAAAAAATAGGGAACACAAATGGCAGCTGCCGTAGCCGTCACCATTTGCGTACGCCGGTCTTTTTGTTTTGGGGGGGGCATGCCGTGATAGGCTACGTAAATACTTACATAGCCTATCACAGCAGCCTGGAAGGACACAAATGGCGGCTGCTACGGCAGCCGCAGCAGCCCGTCTGCGGCTGGGGTCCTTGGCCGGCTGTTCCGCGGAGCCACTGCGGAGCAGAGCCAGCTGGGTAGGATTCCGGGGGAGAGGACCAGATTGCCTCCCCCCCATCGAGGATTCCAGGGGGAGGGATGGAGTGCCTCCCCCCCACCATGAATCAATTCCGCGAAAAGGTAAGTGACTTTCGTACATCCCTAGAACAAACCAACATCATTTCAAACTTCAGGATCGCCTTTAATACCTGGATGAAAATCCTTTGCAGTCAATGATTGCCTGAAGTCAGGAACCAATGGACATGACCCAATGCTGAGTTTCCTCCCTCGAGATGCTTTGCCGGGCCTTTACTGCAGCTGCCTTCAGCTGCTGCTTGTTTGTGGGTCTTCCTGCCTTCAGTCTTGTCTTCAGTAAGTGAGAAGCATGCTCTATGGGGTGGAGGGTAAATCTTTAGCACAGTACTTTCCTGTGCCATTTGCATCCCTGTTCTTTCCAGTAATAGGCTATGTAAATCTTTACGCAGCCTATTACTGCAAAGAACAGGAATTTAGGAGGCTGTGCAGGGTTTGCAAGGATTGCATGTACTACTTAAATGAACTTTATAAGGTGAGGTGGCTAAGGCTTTTTCTAGCTTTTTTAAAACTGTAGAACCTGTTTAAAAGCCCCAGCAGTTTCTCCGTCATGATGCCATATAGTCCTAACCCTCCCTTCGGGATTATTTGACTCCTACAGCTATTTAGGAGAAATTGAAGTGGAGGGGGAAAAAGAAGTTTGTGGAGGCTGATTGGATCCTTTGCTGTACTGAAGCTAATAAACTTCTACAGAAGCCAAAGGTTCCAGTTTGGAGCAGTAAAATCAGTAGGGATGGACGTAGGGATGGCGGAGAATTTCTCCCCGAAACTTCGGGGGGCCGAGCGCCAACGTGTTCGGCCCCCCGAACAAGTTTCGGGGAGAAATCCTCCGCACCTCCCCGCACCCCGCACCCCCCCGGGACGGGACTTACCTTCCCTGAATGTCCCTCCCAGCGGCGGGTCCGGCTGGCGGTTCGTCCGGTGTTCAAGCGGAGCGGGGGCGGCAGCCGGTCTTTCGACCGGCTGCCGCCCCCGCCATTGCAATGAAAGAAAAAAAAAAAACACGTCCCCTGATAGGCTACGTGACGATTCACGTAGCCTATCACGGCAAGATTTGCAAAGTCAGCCGTGATAGGCTACGTGAATCGTCACGTAGCCTATCACGGGTGACTTTAAAAAAAAAAAAAAAAAGTGTGTACGCGAATGGCGGCCCCCATAGGGAGCCGCCATTCCCCTTCCTTATTTGGTCGCTGTAGTCTATGTCAATGTTTACGTAGACTACGGCGAAAATAAGGGCAACGCAAATAGTGTTGCCCTTATTTTCGCCGTAGTCTATGTAAACATTTACGTAGACTACAGCAACTAAATAAGGAACGCGAATGGCGGCTCCCTATGGGGGCCGCCATTCGCGTACGCGCTTTTTTTTTTTTTAAGTCACCCGTGATAGGCTACGTGACGATTCACGTAGCCTATCACGGCTGACTTTCCAGATCTAGCCATGATAGGCTACGTGAATCGTCACGTAGCCTATCAGGGGACTTTTTTTTGTTTTGTTTTTACTTTCGTGTTCGCGGCCGGGCGAGGCAGGAAGCCTCCTCCCCGGCCTGAATTTCGGCCGGGCGAGGCGGGAAGCCTCCCCCCCCGGCCTGAATTTCGGCCGGGCGAGGCGGGAAGCCTCCCCCCCCGGCCTGAACTTTGCGGGGGGAGCAGCGAAGCGCTCCCCCCCACCGCGAACAAGCTGCGAGAAAAGGTAAGTGACTTTCGTCCACCCCTAGATGGACGAAAGTCCCTTACCTGTCCTCGAAGCTTGCTTCGCGGTAGGGGGGAGGCGCTTCGCTTCTCCCCCCAAAGTTCATGCGAGGGGGGGGAGGCGCCCTGCCTCGCCCGGCCAAAATTCAGGCCGGGGGGGAGGCGCCCCATCCCTCGCCTGCGAAATTCAGGCTGGGTAGAAGCGCCCCGTCTACCTGGCCGCGAAAAAAAAAAAACCCCACCCCCGTGATAGGCTACGTAAATCGTTACGTAGCCTACCACGGGGTTTTGTTTTGTTTTTTACTTTCCTTGTAATGGCGGCGGTGGCAGCCGGACGAAAGACCGGCTGCCGCCCCCGCCCCTGACGAAGACCCAACGAACCGCCACCGGGACCCGCTGCTGGGAGGGACATTCATGAAAGGTAAGTCCCATCCTGGGGGGGGCGGGGGGGCGGAGAATTTCATCACCGATTTCGGGGGGCCGAATGCGTTGGCACTTGGCCCCCCAAAGTTTCGGGGAGAAATTCTCCCCCATCCCTAAAAATCAGATGCTGTGTGAAATACCAGTATTTCACATGGAGCTCTTTCTTCCCTTCCTTCTCCTTCTTCAAAATTTCATTGCAGGCAAGCTCCCAATAGTGGGCATGTAAGAGCAGAAAAGAAAAGTAGGGGGAGATAGGTTTTTTGCATCTCAGAAAAATCCTACACCAGAGATTAGGGATAGTGACATCCTAATGGTGACCTTAAACTAGGGTTGTATGAAACCCCCTTACCTTTGGTCCACAGGAGTCTGCGGGGGGGGCAATCTGTTCCTCCCCCCTGGAATCCTCGCTGGCCCTGGCTGGCTCTGCTCCATGGTGACTCCGCAGAGCTGCTGGCCAGTTCCAGCCGCTGGGATGCAAATGGCGTCCGCTACGCAGACGCCATTTGCGTCCTTGTTCTTTATTATTTCCAGTAATAGGCTATGTAAAGATTTACGTAGCCTATTACTGGAAAGAACAGGGACGCAAATGGTGCCCGCTACGCCATTTGCATTCCTGTTCTTTGCAGTAATAGGCTATGTAAAGATTTACATAGCCTATTACTGGAAAGAACAGGGACATTTCCATCATGTATACTATACATGATAGAAGGGGTATGGGTGCCTGCTCCCCCATGACACAAAATGAACATATGAACTGGTATATAGTTAGAAACAGCCTTAATAAGCATTGGCATGCCCTGAGCATTAGATGCTTGGGAATTTCTGGATCAAAAGTGCAGAGCCAGAATACATACATGTATGAGACAAGAAGGCTGATATGATATCCATTTAGATTTTAAGATTATCAAACTCTTGAATGCCATCTGTTTTCAGCGAAATACAACTATTTAAAGTGGTTGAAGATGTTTCTGCATCTTAACTTCTAAACTTCTACATTTCTTTGCTCTCTAACTTCATTTTTAATAGCTCTGTATTAAAGAAGCAAGATTATAACCTGTGTTGTTAAAAGAACAGAAATGTAAAACAATTCTATAATTGAGTGGTACGAAGGGTTATTGTAGCTTCTTTGCTTCTTTGCTAATTGCAGGAATTTATTCCAGTGAGTCAGATCAAGCTATTTTCAATATGCAATTAGCAACTTCCTTTTAAATGTGTCCCTTCTGTTCCAAAAGGTAAAAAATCTCTCAAAAGTAAGGGAGGGGGGACACCCAATATGTGAAAACAGTACTGTTTCTTGCCATTGCAGAAACTGCTGTAATTTTCTAAAACCATTTTTTTTCATAACACCAGATTTATTTTACTCCTTGCTTGTTTAAACACAAAAGTTAGTTGGCCTTTTGTAGAAAAGTAACTATTTAAACCATAACTGCTTTTCACCATTACTAATGCAGGAAAATAGCTATCTGTCTGATGTATCTTTCTAGATATGAGATAGATATGTGTGTAGATACTATGGGCAGTATCCAATGATGTCACAGTGCTAGAACTAAGGACGTTGCACTAGCACAAACCAGCACTAGTGCAATGTCTCTAATGGTGGCTAGGAAAAGGGAAAAAGCAGTAATTTGCCACTAAAGTCTGGTAGCACAGTATGGTGACAAATTTCAGCAGCAAATCACCACTTTTCCCCCTTGCCTAGCAAGCACTAATGACATTGTGCTACCATCTGCTTGCACAAAGTAAATATGGTATTATAATGTTAGAGCACAACAGCCATTGCATATAAAGAAGCTCAGCTTTCTTCCAAACGATCACCTACACAGAGCCACACTTACAAATTACGTTATCATGTCTTGGTACTGAAATAGAAGAAATATGTAGAAATGCCCTATATTAGTGCCTGGGGAACAGTGGATTGATATGAAAATGGGAGATCTACACCTAGTTTGATCATATTGGTTGCATGAGTACATGTTTTAAAAGTGGTGATAGCAGAACACGAGAATGGTTATGAAAAGCATCTACACATAATGATAAAAAAAATACTTTGTGGCTGAGGAGCAGGAGAAAAATTCTCTCTCTCTCTCTCTCTCTCTCTATATATATATATATACGCATACACACACACACACACAGAGTAGACACAGTTTGTCATGACTAACTTAAGTCCCATTAATTTCAATGGGTCTACTCCTGTTGCTGTTGTTGTTGTTGTTCAGTCGTGTCCGACTCTTCGTGACCCCATGGACCATAGCACGCCAGGCCTTCCTGTCCTGCGCTCTCTCCCGGAGTGTGCTCAAGTTCATATTCATTGCATCGGTGTATCTAGCCATCTCATCCTCTGCCGTCCCCTTCTCCTTTTCAATCTTTCCCAGCATCAGGGTCTTTTCCAGGGAGTTTTCTCTTCGCATTAGGTGGCCAAAATATTGGAGCTTCAGCTTCAGTATCTGTCCTTCCAATGAGCACTCAGGGTTGATTTCCTTTAGGATGGACTGATTTGACCTCCTTGCAGTCCAGGGGACTCGTAAGAGTCTTCTCTAGCACCACAGTTTGAAAGCATCGATTCTTCGGCGCTCAGCCTTCCTTATAGTCCAGCTCTCACTGCCATACATTACTTCTGGGAAAACCATACCTTTGATTATACGAACCTTTGTCAGCAAGGTGATGTCTCTGCTTCTTACTATGCTGTCTAGGTTTGCCATAGCTTTCCTCCCAAGGAGCAAGCAACTAGCAAGCATCTTTTAATTTCATGGCTACAGTCACCGTCTGTGGTGATCTTGGAGCCCAAGAAAATAAAATCTGTCACTGCTTCCATTTCTTCCCCTTCTATATGCCAGGAAGTGATGGGGCCAGATCCCATGATCTTCATTTTTTAAATGTTGAGTTTCAAACCAGCTTTTGCACTCTCCACTTTCACCCTCAACAAGAGGCTCTTTAGATCTTCACTTTCTGCCATTAGGGTGGTATCGTCTGCGTATTTGAGGTTGTTGATAATTCTCCCGGCAATCTTAATTACCGACCTGTGATTCATCCAACCCGGCATTTCTTATGATGTACTCTGCATATAAATTAAATAAACAGGGCGACAATATACAGCTTTGTCGTACTCCTTTCCCAATTTTGAACCAATCGGTGGTTCCATGTCCGGTTCTTACTGTTGCTTCTTGACCCTCGTACAGGTTTCTCAGGAGACAGGTAAGGTAGTCTGGTACTCCCATCTCTTTAAGAATTTGCCACAGTTTGTTGTGATCCACACAATCAAAGGCTTTAGCATAGTCAATGAAGCAGAAATAGACGTTTTTCTGGAATTCTCTTGCTTTCTCCATGATGCAGCGAATGTTGGCGATTTGATCTCTAGTTCCTCTGCCTCTTCGAAACCCAGCTTGTACTTCCGGTAGTTCTCGGTTCGCATACTGCTGAAGCCTAGCTTGTAGGATTTTGAGCATCACCTTGCTGGCATGTGAAATGAGCGCAATTGTACAGTAGTTTGAACACTCTTTGGCATTGCCCTTCTTTGGAACTGGAATATAAACTGACCTTTACCAGTCTTGCGGCCACTGTTGAGTGTTCCAGATTTGTTGGCATATTGAGTGCAGCACTTTAACAGCATCATCTTTCAGGATTTTAAATAGCTCAGCTGGAATACTGTCATCTCGGCTAGCTTTGTTGTTAGTAATGCTTCCTAAGGCCCACTTGACTTCATTCTCTAGGATGTCTGGCTCAAGTTCAGTGACCGCACTACCGTGGCTATTAGGGACATTCAGATCTTTCCTGTATAGTTCTTCCATGTATTCTTTCCACCTCTTCTTAATCTCATCTGCTTCTGTTAGGTCCCTGCCTTCTTTGTCCTTTATCATGCCCGTCTTTGCACAAAACATTCCCTTGATATCTCCGATTTTCTTGAGGAGATCTCTAGTCTTTCCCATTCTATTATTTTCTTCGATTTCTTTGCATTGTTCATTTAAGAAGGCCTTCTTATCTCTCCTTGCTATTCTCTGGAACTCTGCATTCAGTTGGGTATATCTTCCCCTTTCTCCCTTGCTTTTCACTTCCCTTCTTTCCTCAGCTACTTGTAAAGCCTCATCAGACAGCCACTTTGCTTTCTTGCATTTCTTTTTCTTTGGAATGGATTGCCTCCTGAACAATGTTACGGACCTCCGTCCATAGTTCCTCAGGCACTCTGTCTATCAGGTCTAATCCCTTAAATCTATTCCTCACCACCATTGTATATTCATAAGGGATATGATTTAGGTCATACCTGAATGGTTTAGTGGTTTTCCCTACGTTCGTCAATTTAAGCTGAAATTTTGCAATATGAAGCTCATGATCTGAGCCACAGTCAGCTCCAGGTCTTGTTTTTACTAACTGTATAGAGCTTCTCCATCTTTGGGTCTACTCTACATACCCAATATTACCTAGCAGGTATGCACCATTAAACCTTTGCATTTTCAAAATAGAACTTTCAATGCATTGATAGAAACAAACCAATATACCTGGAAATACTAATATTAAAGCTGAACCACACTTCACAGGAGTACTCCAAAATTATGAGATGACTATCAGCTAGAAAAATCAAATTTGCCAGTACACACTGGTTCCAATCCAAAGAAAGAAAGTTAGTTGAGTCATTGGGACAAGGTAGTTAGAACAAAGTTAAGTTCCACTTATTTCAATAGGACAAGCCTGACTAACTTTCTCTTATTGGGACCATTGTTTGCAGATGAAATGTCAAGATGATATACCTTCCAAGGGCAGACAGATAGACAAAGAAATTTCATTTACTGCCTTCTTTCATACAGAATTTAACTACAAAAGATTAACACTAAAACTTGTTATGGGTAGGTTTGGGTTTGCATAAACTCAAATATCTAATGAAATAATAAGCCTTAAAAATAATAAATTCAGTTGATAAAAGGTTTAACATTCTTCATGGTGTATATTTAATGATTTTTAAGAGGTTATGAAAGTCTAGTCCCATTGTTGCATGCATGGCTGGAGAAAATAAAGGAGAGTTATTGAGTGAAAACCAGCTGAAACTCAGCTGACTTTATGCACATATTTTCTACAACCTCATGGAAGCCTGGTTTGTTTTTTTTCCATTTGCCTTACAAGATGGTGCCATATTTTCTGCTTTCTGAAAGTGAAACATGGCTGGTTTTGGTGTGGAAATTTTTTGTAAGATCAGGCAGCAACCATTCCACTCACCTGCTTGCCAGAAGTAAGAGTCCCTTTCCTCCTGGTGAGAAGGACTCACAGCAGCCTATAAAAGTCTTTCACGTGCGGCAGTTTAGATAAGAAAAGGAACAGCAGACATTTCTCCCACTGTTTCTCCTTACCCAAGCCCTCTTATTAGAGTCAGAGGTCTTCCTCACTTGCAGAAAGGTTTGGAGAAAGGCCATCTGAAATGGTGGGAGAAATGCTTGCTATTTCTTTCTTTCACCAAGGCTTTCTGGAACAGAAGGCCCTTCCTTTCTCTCCAGCCCCCTGTGCTTGCTAGAGGGCTCAAAGGAGACACATTCTTTTCTTACCTAACAGGGCTTTGGAGAAGGAAAGCCACTATTTCTATCTTTTCCAGAGCTTCCTGCAGGTCAGAAAACACTTTGTTTTTCCCTCAAACTCTCTATCAATTATAGACAGCTTCAGGGAAAGCAGGGGTCTTGTGGAAAAGGAAAAGAAATAGTAGCTGTTCAAGCAACTCAAAGAACTCCAGAGCTTACTGCAATGCAGAAAAGAATTTATCGGGGGGGGGGGGGTAATTACTGCTGTGCTGAAAGTTTCTCCCACATTTTTTTCAACCATTCTCATTCAATTTGATAGAAGAGAAATTGCTTTTGAAAAGAAATTCAACGCTGAAGAACTTTCAGAGAAATTCGCAAGGGTTGGGGTTGGGTTTCTTGGGCTTACTTTACTTAAGAGGTGGCTGGCATGAGCACAATTGTCCTGTTTTTCATTGTACAATCATCTCTCTGGCAGCCTGTATCCTCTTCAGCTTCCTACACTTCAGTTAAAGCCTAGTTTAAGGCACTATGAGGTAATTCCTCCCATAGGGCTTTTTCAGATCAGGACTTGCAGGCAGCCTGGGAGGCTAGCTGTGATTAGGTAAGCTCAAAAACTCCATAAAAATAAATTAGAAAACATCCTAAATGAGGCAGAACAAGAGAAGCCTCTTTCATGAGGGGAGAAAACTTTCAGGAAATTGGAGGGCAGATTTTGGCAGAGCACTAACTCCACCTCATCCCTGGAGCTGGACATAACACTGCCACCACCTGCAATATGGTGGATGCAAACTGAGGGCCAGCCTGCCAAGACAGTTGATGCTGCAGCGGTATGAAACCCCCCAAACCCTTACCAAAAAAAGAAAGAAGCTGTGCTACAAGGCCTGCCAATGGGGAGTCTTACCTGGGAGAAACAGTTGAGAATTTATCCTCCCCCGGGTGAAATGTGGTGCCATGTCTCCCAAATTTCTCTGCCCACAAGTAAGGTGGAGAATTTCAAGAGGCCATTTGCACAGAGCTCTAAAATAACTAGAAATCTGGAGGGAGCAATCCTATGGCCGCTAGACAGCAGCTAGACAGCCAGAGGATATCTAGTTTTCTGGTAACCGACCTCAGAGCCTGTGCTCTGAGGTCGGTTCCCAGAGAACCGACTTCCCCCCACTTCCGCGCTGCCTCTGAGGCAGTGCAGAACATTCCCATCTTCCACGCTCGCAAGAGGAGTGTGGAGAAGCCGAAAAGAGGCGTTCTAGGTGGTGTTCTGGGGCGGGGAGGACGGAAATGCCTGTACAACACATCCAATGTTGTGGCAGCATCCTCCCACGCTCAGCCTTCCTGCTACTAGACAGCCACAATTGGCTGTCTAGCTGAACATGCAGGGCAGGAGAAGCACGGAGGGAACAATCCCCTCTGTGCCTCTCCCGCCCTGCTTTGGACAGGCGGTCGCTTCCGAGCTCAGAGGTGGCCACCTATCTGAATAGGATTGTGCCCCAAATGTCATCTGTTTAGGGATGGCAGAGAATTTCTCCACGAATCTCTGGGAGGCCGAATGCCAATGCCTTCGGCCCCCCGAAATTGGTGGTGAAATTCTCCGCCGCCACCCCCGCCACCCCCAGGATGGGACATACCTCCTTTAGGGATGGCGGAGAATTTCTCCCCGAAACTTCGGGGGGCCGAGTGCCAACGTGTTCGGCCCCCCGAACAAGTTTCGGGGAGAAATCCTCAGCACCCCCCTGCACCCCGCACCCCCCCGGGACGGGACTTACCTTCGCCGAATGTCCCTCCCGGCGGCGGGTCCAGCCGGCGATTCGGCGGGTGTTCGAGCGGGGCGGGAGCGGTAGCCGGTCTTTCGACCGGCTGCCACCACCGCTATTGCAATAAAAGAAAAAGAAAAAAAACGCCCCCTGATAGGCTACATGACGATTAACGTACCCTATCACGGCTAGATTTGCAAAGTCAGCCGTGATAGGCTACGTCAATCGTCACGTAGCCTATCACGGGTGACTTAAAAAAAAAAAAAAAGCGCATACGGATAATAGGGGTGGACGAAAGTCACTTACCTTTTCTCGCAGCTTGTTCGCGGTGGGGGGGAGCGCTTCGCTGCTCCCCCCGCGAAGTTCAGGCCGGGGGGGGAGGCTTCCCGCCTCGCCTGGCCGAAATTCAGGCTGGGGGGAGGCTTCCCGCCTCGCCCGGCCGAAATTCAGGCCGGGGAGGAGGCTTCCCGCCTCGCCCGGCCAAAATTCAGGCCGGGGAGGAGGCCTCCCGCCTCGCCCGGCCGCGAACACGAAAGTAAAAAAAAAAAAAAAATCCCCTGATAGGCTACGTGACGATTCACGTAGCCTATCATGGATAGATCTGCAAAGTCAGCCATGATGGGCTACGTGAATTGTCACGTAGCCTATCACGGGTGACTTTAAAAAAAAAAGCGCGTACGCAAATGGCGGCCCCCATAGGGAGCCGCCATTCGCGTTCCTTATTTAGTTCCTGTAGTCTACGTAAATGTTTACGTAGACTACGGCGAAAATAAGGGCAACGCAAATAGCGTTGCCCTTATTTTCGCCGTAGTCTACGTAAAGATTTACGTAGACTACAGCGACCAAATAAGGAATGGGAATGGCGGCTCCCTATGGGGGCCGCCATTATCCGTACACACTTTTTTTTTTTTTTTTAAAGTCACCCGTGATAGGCTACGTGACGATTCACGTAGCCTATCACGGCTGACTTTGCAAATCTAGCCGTGATAGGCTACGTGAATCATCACGTAGCCTATCAGGGGACGTTTTTTTTTTTTTCTTTGATTGCAATGGCGGGGGCGGCAGCCGGTCAAAAGACCGGCTGCCGCTCCCGCCCCGCTCGAACACCGGACGAACCGCCAGCCGGACCCGCCGCCGGGAGGGACATTCAGGGAAGGTAAGTCCCATCCCGGGGGGGGCGGGGGGCGGAGGATTTCTCCCCGAAACTTGTTCGGGGGGCCGAACACGTTGGCGCTCGGCCCCCCCAAGTTTCAGGGAGAAATTCTCCGCCATCCCTAACGGATAATGGCGGCCCCCATAGGGAGCCGCCATTCCCGTTCCTTATTTGGTCGCTGTAGTCTACGTGACGATTGAAGTAGCCTATCACGGCTGACTTTGCAGATCTAGCCATGATAGGCTACATTAATCGTCATGTAGCCTATCAGGGGGCGTTTTTTTTTTTTTTTAACTTTCGCGTTCGCGGCCGGGCGAGGCGGGAAGCCTCCTCCCCGGCCTGAATTTCAGCCGGGCAAGGCGGGAAGCCTCCCCCCGGCCTGAATTTCGGCCGGGGCGGGGCGGGAAGCCTCCCCCCCCCAGCCTGAACTTCGTGGGGGGAGCAGCGAAGCGCCTACCCCCAACCGTGAACATCCTTCGAGGACAGGTAAGGGACTTTCGTCCACCCCTAACCTCCTTCGAATGTCCCTCTTGGCGGCGGGTCCCGGCGGCGTTTTGGCGGTGGCATGGGCAGCGGCCGGTCTTCCGACCGGCTGCCACCGCTGCCATTACAAAGTAAAGTAAAAAAAAAAAAAACACGTGATAGGCTACGTAACGATTTACGTAGCCTATCACGGCTAGATTTTCAAAGTCATCCGTGATAGGCTACGTAAATCTTTACGTAACCTATCACAGCTGACTTTAGGGGGGGGAAGCGCGTACGCAAATGGCGGTGCCCATGGGCGCCGCCATTCGCGTTCCTTATTTGGGCAGGGGTAGTCTACGTAAAGATTGACGTAGACTACGGCAAAAATAAGGGCAACGCTGTTTGCGTTGCCCTTATTTTTGCCGTAGTCTACGTAAATCTTTATGTAGACTACCCCTGCCCAAATAAGGAACGCGAATGGCGGCGCCCATGGGCACCGCCATTTGCGTACGCGCTTTTTTTTTTTCAAAGTCTGCCGTGATAGGCTACGTAAAGATTTACGTAGCCTATCATGGCTGACTTTGCAGATCTAGCCGTGATTGGCTACGTAAATCGTTACGTAGCCTATCACGTGTTTGTTTGTTTTTAATTTACTTTTTTATTTCGCGGCCGGGGAGACGGGGCGCTCCTCCCCGGCCTGAATTTCGGCGGCGAGGGATGGGGCTCCTCCCCCCCCGGCCTGAATTTCGGGGTGAGAAATGGAGCGCTTCCCCCCCTGAACACAGCTGCGGGACAAGGTAAGGGACTTTCATCCGTCCTTACATCTGTTCCCCTCCCTATTGCAATGGTTCTTCCTTCTATGCTTCTCTCAAAGGCAGGGGTGGGCAACTGCAAGAAGTCTGGGTGCTTTTTCACCCTTCATGGGCTGCTTGTGCAGGCACTGAAATATAGTCAGGGCCAGAAATATTGGAACAAGGATAACTGTTTTGGCAGTTGGCCTCTGTACACCACCACATTGAAGTTGAAAGGAAACACACCCAGATGTGAGCGAAGTCAGGACTTTCAGCTGTAATTCAAGGGCTGTGACAAAAGTGGGGCATTAATCATTCAGGAAGGACAGCCAGTGGCATACACACACACCCACCATTGGGGGTTCATAAGTAATGGAACGAATGGCTGACAAGCAGCTGCATGGCCAGGTGTGGCCTGTTTCCTGGGTGCCCCATGACCAATCAAGCAGATAAAAGGCCTGGAGGTGGTTCTGAGTGTTACATTTGCATTTGGTAGCTGTTCACTGGAACTCCCAACGTGAGGTCCAAAGAGGTGTCCATGTGAGTGAAGGAGGCCATCATTAGGCTGAGGAAACAAAATAAACCCATCAGAGAGATAGCAAAAACAGTGGGAGTGGCCAACACAACAGTTTGGAACATCCTGAAAAAGAAGGAATTAACTGGCAAGCTCAGCAACCGCAAAAGGCCTGGCAGACCACAGAAGAAAACTAAAGTGGATGACCGCAGAATGCTGCTCATGGTGAAGAGCAACCCTTTCACAACAGCTAGCCAGGTCAAGAACGCTCTTGAGGAGGTAGGCATGTCATTGTCAACATCTACAGTCAAGAGATGGCTTTATGAATGTAAACACAGAGGCTTCAGAACAAGATGCAAACCACTGGTAATGCTCAAGAACCAAAAGGCCAGATTAGCCTTTGCCAGCAAACACCTAAAAAGGCCTGCCCAGTTCTGGAATAAGATTCTTTGGACTGATGAAACCAAGATGAACTTGTACCAGAATGATGGGAAGAGAAAAGTATGGAGAAGGAAAAGAACAGCTCATGATCCAAAGCATACCACATCATCTGTCAAACATGGTGGAGGCAGTGTTATGGCATGGGCATGTATGGCTGCCAATGGAACCAGGTCACTGGTGTGTATTGATGACCTGACTGCTGATAAAAGCAGCAGAAGGAATTCTGAAGTGTATAGGGCTATACTTTCTGCTCAGATTCAGCTCAATGCTGCCAAACTGATAGGATGCTGCTTCATACTGCAGATGGATAATGGCCCCAAACATACAGCAAAAGCTACCCTAGAGTTTCTCAAGGCAAAGAAGTGGGATGTTCTTCAATGGCCAAGTCAGTCACCTGATCTCCACCCAATAGAGCATGCTTTTCACTTACTGAAGGCAAGACTGAAGGCAGAAAGACCCACAAACAAGCAGCAGCTGAAGGCAGCTGCAGTAAAGGCCTGGCAAAGCATCTCGAGGGAGGAAACTCAGCATTTGGTCATGTCCATGGGTTCCAGACTTCAGGCAGTCATTGACTGCAAAGGCTTGTCATCGAGGTATTAAAGGCGATCCTTAAGTTTGAAATGATGTTGGTTTGTTCCATTACTTATGAGCCACCAACTATGGGTGTGTGCATGCCACTGGTTGTCCTTCCTGAATGGTTAGTGCCCCACTTTTGCCAAACCTCTTGAATTACAGCTGGAAGTCCTGACTTTGCTCCCATCTGGGTGTGTTTCCTTTCAACTTCAATGTGGTGGTATACAGAGGCCAACTGCCAAAACAGTTATTTATTTATTTATTTATTGCATTTATACCCCGCCTTTCTCCCTCTCGCAAGGAACTCAAGGCGGCTTACATTATCCTCCTCCTCACCGTTGTATCCTCACAACAACAACCCTGTTATCCTTGTTCCAATATTTCTGGCCCTGACTGTATATATATTTCTGTCTCTCTGTCTCTCTCTGTCTCTCTCTGTCTCTCTCTCTCTCTCTCTCTCTCTCTCTATATATATATATATATATATGTATGTATGTATATTGGCATGCATAGCAGCTACAGAGTGCCAATTAACTTGTTTTCAAGCTAAATTTGATCCTGTTTATGTGCTAAAAGACTCAACATTAGTTTATAAAGAAGCTAATTTTGACCCTTTTGGTGCTCTGTGGCCACTTGGACACTTTTTAAAATTATGTGTTCTTTTTCTTAACCAAATTCAGGGTCAGCTATGGGGGCACATGTGGTCCATGGGCCACGTGTTGCCCACCCCTGCTCAAAGCCATCATTAGACTCCTTCATGACAGTTGCCCATGGTTTGCTATTGGTAGGATGGGTGAAAAACTGGTTTCTGTTAATTTTTGATGAGTATTTTTATTCATTCATTCATTCATTTTTATACTACCCAACAGCTGAGGCTCTCTGGACAGTGCACAATGAAACTATAAAATACAACATTTGTCAGTTAAAGAATAATAAAAATGGGAAGGGTCACTTAGATTTACGACAGCAACAAAATGTATCAGAATTGACAGGGCTGTCCCAATACACCTGGTTGTCCTTGAATGGCTGTAGCCCACTGTACAAGAACTGAGCCCCAGGATCCTCTCCAATATCACAGAAGTATATGGCTACACCTGATTGGGAATTGTGTCCCAGCAGTCACTGTGACATAAACTAACTAGCCAAATACATAAAATTGCAACGGGATCCTAAGGCACATCTCTCAAATCACAACATGTTTTTTTGGCACCTGAAAATATACTGCTGTCCCCAATGATTGCTTGTGTTGCTTTTTCTATCTGACTGGCCCTGAACACTGAGCACGCTAGTTGATATGGGATCATTGAAACTATATATCAACAATGATCTTCTACCTGGATGCCCAACATAGTGTAGGTTGTCTCTGAAGATTAGTAAAAGCCAGATAAAACTTAGAAGGGCAGTCCAGAAAAAGTCCATGAATAGTTCATTATGCAATAAACCCTTACATCAGATTTACTATATGATCTTAAAGATGTTTGGAGAATTGTTACTATTGCTGAAGTCATATTTAAATTGTGGGAACATGTATCATGATACAGTATTTCACATGTTAACATAGATCTGAAACTAGAAAGCCATTAGATTCATGTTTTCGGAGATTGAACTGTAGGTAAAGTTTAAAATGGGTGGTCTGTCTGTGCTTCCCATATTTCCATACAGCTCTCCAGCTGTGTCCTCGCCACTGAAATTTACTCATGTTCAGGAGTGAACGTAACTTGCATAGTGTAGCCCTGGATATCTGGATGAGGCATACATCATCCTTCCATTCCCTTGCACTTTCTCTGTGTAGAGAGCTGGGTGAAAAAGGAAATGGTCTTCAATATTCAGGAATCCTCCAAGTGTGGGAGCTACGACACTGATCAAAGTGGATCATGCTCAATGTTAATTTAGAGTCGGAGTGCAATCCTATGGGAATAGTTGGATGCCTCCAAACTTGGGGGTGGCTGACTATCCAATGCAGGGCAGGCAGAGCATGGAGGGGATCTTCTCCTCTGCACTCCAGCCACCCTGCATTTGCACCTAGATAGCTGATTTCGGCAGCCTAACCAGGGTGCCTTGGAGTGGTGGGGGGCACATAGGAAGCGTAGTAATGGCACTTCTGCAGTTCCCTCCCTACCCCTGGGAATGCCCCCTTTTGGACATCCTGTGCTGCTCTTAGGAGCGCAGAGCCAGGGACGACCTGCACCTCCTACGAGGGGGTGGGGGAGAGGGAGGGGAATCAGATTTCTGGGAACTAACCTTGGAGCACCAGCCCTGACCTCAGTTCCCATACACTGAAAAATCTTATGGTGATCCAAACACTGTCTAACAGCCATAGGATTGTGCCCTGAAAGAGTTGTTAGGTTACTTGAATATTCATCATGCAAACCTTTTCAAGGGAGAAAAGGAAATTATTTTTCTCTTCTTGGTTTGTAAAATTATATATAGGAAATGGTACCTATTCAGCAATAAGTGTCATTGCTAGAGAACAATCTGATCTACTTTGCAAGATTCAAAAGCAGGTTTTTGTGTGTGTGTGTTTTTGTTTCTGAGAAAATGAATTACACTGACAGAATCAGGTCAAAGAATTTCCTTTTTGTGTGAATCTTGTGCCCACAATAACTGTGCCACAATCACTGTTTTGCATTGCTTCTAAAGAAATTGTCCTTGCTCACTTCCCTCCTGAGTACCCCTGTGATGTTATTTAAGGCCTTTGCATTTTCGCTTACATGTGAGAGGCCTTCGCAATTCCTGACCTGGGTTTATTATTCTTAATAATTCAGGACTATTATTCTTTTCATTATTTTCAGCTCTAAGGTTATTTTCTCTTTTGAACCCTGAATTTGATCATTTTAGGACTGACTAGGTTGAAACTGGATTAGTGTCATAAATAAGGATATACTTATTTATGGACAACTGTATTGGAAACTGTCACAAACAAGGTATTCATCTATTTGCTAGGAGCTGTAGGGGATGAGAAATCTTATACTGGTGCCTGCTGAAGCTCTCAGGCACAGGAAACTAACAATCTAATCCTGACCAGGTGATCTGGGGCCAATAAGAGCCTGACTGTCCATATATAACTGCTGCCTCAGCTTGATTCCTGTTTGCTGCTCTATAGACCTTGCTTCACCTCATCTCCCTCTGAACTGCTACTTTTCAGAAACTAACACTTGCATGTCTGTATTGGATTATATTACCTCCCTCTGAATCATTGGACCAACAGTTGTTACTTTGGGATTTCACTTCTGGACTTTCTTTGTCTACACTACCTGCCTCTGGCTCCCTTAACTGAAAGCTCTGAAAACTGGGTCATGCCTGTCCTTGATTCTCCTACTTGGTTCTGGCCTCTCCAACTGATAGCCAGTACCCCATGGACCTGAAACCCTGACCATTTGCTAGTCTAACCTCATGGGCCCCCCACAATTATATATTGGGGGGGTATCTCTTGAAGTTTGTTGCTTTTTGAAAAATGGCCTTGCTGTGTGAAAACTTTTATTCTGAGGCAGACTTACGAGGTCTGTTATGAAGACCTCATGAATTTCTTAATGGGGAAATACTGCCAATACCCCCAGGTGTGCTAGAGTTTCCATTGCATTGCTAGTTCTAGTCCAAAACCAATAAGAAATTGTCCTGCCCCAGTGAAAACCTAGAAATCCAGCTCAAAATCAATTTGAGGCCCCATAATCTATAATACCATGTCCTCCTTAAGTTTTCTGTCAGTGTTAGGAAAGCTACCCCTGTATTTAGATTATGATAGTTTCTTTTACATTTTCATTGAGGGGAAGCCTCACTTTTTTTTCTCTTATAGTGAAAGCACTCGATTATCTCCTCTTGCCACAAATGATGTGCTTTTAGTGGCTTGAAGAGGTATAGTTTTTCCAGAAAGTGTTGGGCCCTAAAACTTTTACTGGAGAAGGGTTTCCTTGTGATTGACTTGAGGACCCAATGCCTGGGCTCTTTCTTTTCACCTGTTAAGCCAGACAAGAAGAACCATATCATGCCCTTACAGTGAGTTTATTTCTACTGAAGTTGAAATCCATGGATAAAGTACAACATTTTTCTGTGGCACAAAACTACTGTAGAAGAGTATTGAACTATACAGCAGTACTACTGTGCCCAAGTTGATACAACCAGGATAAAGCCTTGGCACAATTGTGAAGGCTAAGGATAAAATAGTGATATAACCATTCTGTAAAACCAGTTTGCCTACTAATCTGTGGTTGGCAGAAGCATTTTTGGCATCCTCTCCTGTCAGCTGCAATGTTATTTATCCATAGTGCCCTAGGTATTGTTTCTTTTCAGGCATTGTGGTGAAAATTTCAGCTGCCACAAGAAAATGTTGGTCCCCACTGGTGGTTGCTTTTTTGTTGTGATGGCCACCATTTTTTTTTCTTCTTCACAAGGCAGCACAACTTCCGGGACACCAGGGGGTGGGGGTGGAAATGGTGGCCACAAAGAACTGTCACCAAAGTCAGCTCTCCCGCTGCCACTGCCACAGAGGCAGGTAAATCCCACCCCACCCTGAGTGATATGAATGGGAGTACCATATACGTCTCTGCATTCATTCTGAAATGAATGTACACCTCAGCTCATAGCAGCGAGGAGAGCGTCTTGAGCCTTATCTGTTTTGCACAAGCTGAAACACAGATGTCAGCTAGCACAATCTGGAAGTGCTGACAACAACAGGCAGTGTATTGGTGACAAGGGGGCTCCTAGCTGCTTGTATTAATTAAAAGTATATTACAAAAATAAATTATGAGGTGCTAGTGGAGGTGGACTCAGGACTACAGAATGTGGTGAGACCCAGGGGTAGCTAGATAGGTGGCACAGACCCACTGAGTCTTCTCATGGTGACCGCCACTGCGTATGTGTGAAACATATTTGTCATTTCCACTGAATAACAGGAGAACTGGAATAAAACATCAAAATACTGAAAGTACACAACAGATGTTCAAATAATAAATGAAAGGTTCACTTCAATGGCATACTTGAATTTTCTGAAACGCCTATGCCTCCAGTCAGATAATGTTATACTATGTTTTCTCCAGTAACAGAAAAACCGTTGGAAACACCCAGGGGGAAATACAAACATGCCTCTACTTCCAATTTTAAAATTCAGCCACTTTCCATCTAATTTCTCTGATGTTGGGCTGGTTTGTATTCCTCAGCCAAGATAGTTTCCATACAAAATTTCATTGTGATAGAACATTCTCTTCTTTAAGGAATAAAACTTCCATGATTTTTACAAAGAATTCCACATGTCTCAACAATAGAGTGGCTCTTTATTAAAGAGGCAGAATTATCTGCATACTTGGTAAGCTCATTTACCAAGCACAATGCATTTTAATAAGGGCAAATGTGAGATCATGTATCTGAAAACAAAGTTTAATTGCAAGATAGGAGCCTTTATCTATCCTAGAAAGCCATTACTCTAAAAGAGATTCGTAAGTCATGGAAGATAACTGATTAAACATGACCTTCTAGTTCTAGTGCAGTGTTACAGCTATGGCTAAAGTAATCCTTACGCATGAAACAGAAACATCAAATAGAAGTAGGGTGGCACCACCTTGATATGGCAATAGCAAGCAGTTGCAAATGGAATAAAGTTTTGAATTATCTTTTTCTTTTCTTTTTTTAAAGGGAAAAATATTTGCGAAGTCTTACTTTAAAAATAATAGTAAAAAAAGCTTCTGAAAATATTTACAGAGAAGATTTACTGAAATAGTTTGTGTACAATATATATCAGTCTATTCAGTTTAGCTATGACAAGCACAAAGGTTTTTTAAACAAACAAGGAGATTTCTAATAGCAGAGAGCTGTTTATTCTAGACCATTTAGACAAGTCTAAATTCAGTTTCTGTTGTACTGTAGTTTAAATCTTTGCACTGTTGCTAGGTTTTATTTTGGTTTTTATTTTATACTGTAGTTTTAAACTTTTAAACTTTTATATTGTATTTTATCATGTAGTATTTTGGTTTTAATTGTGAACCACACAGAGGGGTTTGGCTATTGGGCAGCATAGAACTGTAATTAATAAATAAGGTAATTCAAGAAATGGGGTCTAAATTGTTTAAACATAAATGCAGCATGGATGAGCTTGCTGTTTACTGTGTTGAATTCTTTCCTTTTTTAAAAAAATTCAGTGCATATAAGAAAAAGCATATATAAAAATGAAGTAATATGAATCGTATTATGAACGGTCTCAAAATTCTGGAACTCAGAAGTCACCCAGTTGAATTGATTGTTAGTAGATTCAGGAGGGCCAAAATAGAAGTCATTCTTCACACAAAGTATAATTAAAGGACAAACTATACATGGTGCTAAAAACATGACAGTTGGAAACATGTAAGGTTTTTAAAAATTAACTGTAGGCTTGGGGAGGTGCTTTTCCTTGGGATTACAGTGTGCAAGGAAGGGAAGTTTAACCCTCCCCGTCCTAGCCACTAATGCCACACACACACACACACACACACACTGCTATTGTTCTTGGAAATCAGTTCCAGATGGAAGAAAGCTTTACACCACTTTGTGGAAATGCTCATACATGGACTTGGAAAAGGTTCCAGAGGGTCAGGAAATCAGACAGTAGAAGAAAATGTGTGCCTATTACTGGCTGTTGCAGTCTCATAGTTCACTCACAGTAAGCTTACAAGGATGCTGTCAGGGCCAAACTAAATGTTCATCAAATCTTTAGTGTAAGTGCATGTGACCATGCTACTCTGGGAGGGGGATTTTTGGAGGCCTTGCTCTGGGTGTCCCCACCAAAGGAACTTAGATGGGTGGCTACAAGAGAGATGGCCTTCTCAGTCATGGCACCCCATTATGGAGTAAACTCCCCAAAGAGATTCACCTGTCACCTATGTTATGTTTCCTGTGCCAGGCAAAGGCCTTTCTTTTCTCCCAGGCATTTTAGAGACCTAGTTCTAGATTTTTATGGATATTTTATTGATTCCTGTGCTGGTTATCATTTTGCATTATATTGTATTTTATTCCTTTTAATATTTGTATTATATTTTATATTTGTAACTGTTCTATGGCATTTTAGTCTAGTAACTGTTTGTAATCTGCCCAAAGAACATTATTGGACAGATTAGAAATGAAATAAATAAATAATAACATTTAAGATGTTCCCCCTCCCATTTTCATTCCGAAATTCCACCCCCCACACCAATGGGGTGGGGGGTTGAAAAAAGAAAAAAAATGTGATAACAACTAAGCAGAAAGAAGGTACATAACACTGAGACACATGACACCATGTGGCACTACGCGATTCCAAATTATACCTCCCATGATGCACCTTGATATTGTGTATGTACAAAAACTTATAAACACAGAATGAAAGTTTGCATTAAAGGAAAACTCTCATCTGAGCTTACATGGACAAATTCGTTATTTTCTGAGTAAATAACAAAGTCACTCAGGACAAGTTTGCCCATCACTAGTCATAATCAGCATGTTGAATTGGACCTAAGAGATTATATTGAGCTTGTGAAGGTGGTGGAATATTGGTATACAGTATTCCAGAAAATCCTCATTAGAAGGCAGCACAGCTGCCTATGTATATTCTGCAATTAATAAAGTTTTTGAACTGCTATCAAGGGTAGCCCACATGGAAAATGTCACAGTAGTTGAGCCATAAGGTTGTGAAAGTGTTAATGGCAGTTGTCAGTAGAAGTCTGATAGAATGGGTGTCAGCCTTCATACCAGATGATGTTGACGACAGTGTTGCAACCTGATCATACAGGTGCAGAATTGGATCTAGGTTTTCCTGAAGCCTACAAACCTTTATGGAAAAGAATCATGGATTTTCATTGATGAAGGGAATTCCTATTCATTCTAGGTCATAAGACAAAGTAGCATAATTTTAAAATTTCAAGGTATATTATGCACCTTAAATAATTTTCATTTGGCATTGTTCTAATTATGCTTTTGAGTTCCAATTGGTCTGTTTGAGCTTTTGGTTACAAGAATACTCTGTACTGAGGTTTTCATTGTTTCTGGTTCTAATGAGATAACTTGAGTCCCTTGACTACAACTCAGCTGGGTAAACAGCAAGTGTTCATTGAAAACCAACTACTACATCAGAACTGAACTGTTATAAATTGCTTTTTTTAGCTGCATTGCCTTTTCACTCTCCTAGGACAAGAATTTTAATTGTTTTGCTGTCATAATCTCACATGGAAACAATTTTATTAAATGCTTAAAGTATAACGATGTCTCCATAGATTTCCACTGAAATTGACTACCATAGATAATGAGGATACTTAGGGCAGCCCCATAAGTAATTACTACACATTCTTTCTACATTTATGTTTCTAGCTTTGTCGGTTCAGTCTGGTATTAAACTTATATATTTGGACAAATGTATTGTGGGTATTTTGGCACCAGTCATGATGTGAATCCCACAAAGAAGTAATTCTGATTATAAGGGCATAAGAAGAGCTATGCTGGATTGGACCAAATGCCTGTCTACAGCATCCTGTTCCCACAGTGTCAAACCAGATCCCTATGGGAAGTCCACAAAACAGGACATGAGTGCAATAGCACCCTCCAACTCGTGTTCTCCAGGAACTTAAGGGGCATAGTACCTCTGATACTGGAGGAAATATATAGCCGCTATATAGTGCACATGTGTGTATCCCATATGTGAGTCTTGAACCAGGCCTTCAACAGAAGTGCCTTACCTCCTGAGCCACCAGCAATCTGATTTCTGAACAAATCAGATAGCATTTATAGGTCAAGAGCATCCTCTAGGCTTCAGTTCTGGTCTGAATACTGTCAGCTGACCCCACAAGAGTCACCAGACTCTATAAAAATCCAACATCCAAGTCAGCTCTGCAGATGGAAGAACTCATCCCTGGGAGAATCTGCTGCCTTGCCTCGCCTCGCCTCGCCTCCTACGCTTGGCCCCACTCCTACCTTGCTTCACCCTCCAGAACCTGACCTCAGGCCCATCTTAGACCATGTTCTTTATCTCTGGCCCTTTGGATCCTTGTCTGCTTGTGCTAAAACTGGACCACTGTCTCAGTCTGAGCTTGGTCAAGGTCTGACAGATTCTTTCTGATCTCAATCTGTGGCTCACTGTGATCTCGACTGCCTGGAAAAAATGTGTGGGCTGGTGGATTGATTTTGCTTTCTTACAGAATGGGGTGACAATTGATAATCTTGTGGTCTCTTGCATCTCTGTAATTCTGTCTTCAGGATAGACATTCTAATGGTTATAGCTAAAAAAAAGAAAACAGTTTCAGTTGGTCTGCCTCCATTTCACAACCAGTTTGATGACTTGTTAATAAGCAAAATAAAATAGTGTAGCATAATAGCTACAGGAGTGGGTTTGGATATGAAGACCCCAGGTTCAAATCCCTGCTCAGCTATATGAAGTTCACTGGAGGGCCTTGGGCAAATATTTATCTCTCAGCCTAACCTATACCACAGAGTTAGTGTGAGGCTAAAATGGTTCTACAAGCTCCTTAGATGAAGGGTGGGATAAAAATGTAATAGAAGAATAAGTACAATAAATATGAACATCATGGTTATTATCTGCTTTATTCTGCTTTATTCACACTGAAAATCTTTGTGCTCTCCTTTCATCCCCACACATCTCAGAAGGCAAAGAACTGTCACTTTTAATCCCACCCTCTGCCCCAAAGAGAAATGAACTCTCATCCCTCATCTAAAAGCAAGGAACATACTTTGTCTGGATTAGGCAAGGCAAGACTTGTAGGTTGCACCTGCTCACAAGGGTTATACCCTGTACAAAATTGCCAATTGCTTTTTATGTACTTCACACAACTACTTTTGATGGTGTCAGCTAGGAGGTGAGGCATCATTTGATGTAGAAAATTCTGGCTACAGACCATCTAGCAAGACAATATCAGTGTTGTTATGGTCAAGACTGGATACTAATGCATTAGTTGACTAAAAACCACAGTCATCATTGTTTCAGTTACCAATCTCTGCATTACCTGCTTGTAATTCACACACACTGGAGAGTACTTCAGTCCTGTTCTGTGGCTGCCACAGGCAAAATTACACATATAGGCGCAACCACAGGTAATCAGCTTGAGAAACTCTTCAGGAGCAGGCAGTTCTAATTATGGTATTATTGTTAAATGCCTATTGGTGAGCTTGTGACCCCACTGCACTGGTTGGAAATGGTCCCTGCACTGTAGCTTAACTTGAACAAAAACCTTGAATATTTGTTGTTAGGTTTCAGAAGCTTGTTGGTAGGAGTCTCATATCAAACATAGCTGTTGTTGGTTGGCAGGCCATTGTTTCTGGATATGTACAGTACCTGGCTTCATCCAAAGTCTTCTCACTGCCAGGACTTTATATACTTTAGATAAAGGACTTCCCAGCAACTGTTGTGACACCTTGTCTGGGGAACTTAATACAGCACCTTTATCCCATGGCTGTGAGTCTTTTTGCAAGAATGTGAGTGCCTTCCTCTTGTCTTGGTTGAGCACCACTGATGTTGTGTCACACCCACTAAACAAAAGACATGTGGGAATGCCTGGCTTCCATTCCATTTTGTAATGCCAGAAATTATCAGTGGATACTTGCATGTAACTTTTTACAGGCTTCAACAGAAAGGTTTCTAGTTTGGAATCTCTGCTTATTACTGACAGTGCAACTAACTCTGTATCCTCACTGACAATTACAACATGAATAAGGACGTACAAGAATTTTCTTTCTGTTCGTAAATCATGGAACGTATCCCATTTGCAATCCTGAATGCAAACATGAGCAGGATCACTTCTTTTTTTTCTTTTTTTAAGAAATGTTCACAGATCCCTGAATTTGCAATTGCATTAGAAAAATCCACATTTTTAAAAAAATGTGCACTTTAAATGCACTTTAAAAATGCACAATTTTACACTTTGGTTAATGGGGGGAGAGTGCACATTTTTGAAAAATATGGACAGAAATGTGTACACAGCTGTGAACAAGTAGGCAGTGGCATCTATTGCTCCTCCTCCTCCTCCTTACCACCATTATTGTCTGGGCCAGACTGAAAGGCAGGTGAACAAGCAGGTTGCAGTGATGAAGAGGGGAGCAAATCCAGAGAGCTTTTGTCAGTGGGCCCCTGCTGGGGTATGACCCTCAGCAGGTACCCAACCATGCCCGCCTTTGACATTGGCTCTGACTACCACCATACACATATAGGGTAAAAAATTAAGAAGCGAGTCCTGAAATGCACATGTGGGTTAAAAGTGGATCCTGGATCTGAAAAGGTTGAATGCTATGCTACTGGTGTTAGGGATGGGCGAACCCCCAATGTCCGGCCTGAGGGGGGGGCGCTGCAGGGAAATCTGGGCCGCTTGGAAATTACCAGATTTCCCCAGCGCCTGGTGCATCCTCCAGATTTTGCTGGGCATATTTCTGGCTTTAAACAAGGCAAGACAAGCTAATGGCAGCTGCCATTAGCCTTTCTTGAGAAAACCATGGCCATAATTATGCCAATTGCGGCCATAAAGTACCTACTTCTATGTAAATTGCAGCTGTAAAGCGCTTACTTTTACATAAATTGCATCCATAAGTGCTTAACAGCCACAATTTACATAGAAGTAAGTGCTTTTCCCCCTTCATGGATCACTGCCTTGTTGTGGCGAAGGGGCTTGCGTAACTCAGTGAAGCCATAAGCTATGCCGTGCAGGGCCCCCCAAGACGGACAGGTCATGGCAGAGAGTTCTGACAAAATGTGGTCCACTGGAGAAGGAAATGGCAACCCACTCCAGTATTCTTGCCAAGAAAACCCCATGGAACGTATCACAAGGCTAAAAGAGATGACGCCGGAAGATGAGCCCCTCAGGTCGGAAGGTGTCCAATATGCTACTGGGGAAGAGTAGAGGGTATTTCCAAGTAGCGCCAGAAAGAGTGAAGCGGCTGGGCCAAACCCGAAAGGACAGTCAGCTGTGGATGTGTCTGGTGATGAGAAGAAAATCCGATGCTGTAAAGAACAATATTGTTTAGGAACCTGGAATGTCAGATCAATGAATCAAGGTAAACTGGAGGTGGTCAAACATGAGATGGCAAGATTGAACATCGACATCTTGGGAATCAGCGAACTCAAATGGACAGGCATGGGCGAATTTAATCCAGGTGACCATCATATCTACTATTGTGGGCAAGAATCCCTTAGAAGAAATGGAGTAGCACTCATAGTCAACAAAAGGGTGGGAAAAGCAGTACTGGGGTACAATCTTAAAAATGATAGAATGATCTCAGTACGAATCCAAGGCAAACCATTCAACATCACAGTAATTCAAGTCTATGCCCCAACCACTGAGGCCGAAGAAGCTGAGGTTGATCGGTTCTATGAAGACCTACAACACCTTCTAGAACTAACACCAAAAAAAGATGTCCTCTTCATCATAGGGGATTGGAATGCTAAAGTAGGAAGTCAAGAAATCACCGGGATAACAGGCAGGCATGGCCTTGGTGTACAAAATGAAGCAGGACAAAAGCTAATAGAGTTTTGCCAAGAGAACATGCTGATCATAGCAAACACTCTTTTCCAACAGCACAAGAGGCGATTCTACACATGGATGTCACCAGATGGTCAATATCGAAATCAGATTGATTATGTCCTTTGCAGCCAAAGATGGAGAAGATCCATAAAGTCAGTAAAAACAAGACCTATTGTTTTTAAGCTTTATTCTGTCTTTTTTAAAAAACCTTCAAAAATGCAGTAATAAATATAAACCACCATCAAAGAGGTCGTATATTTCTGGAATCATGTGATATCACAGCACCTTCTACGGGCTGTATAAATGAAACACATGGAACTTGCCCACAAAGGAAATGGCCAAAAGAAAAGTGGGGGGAAGCACACGCATTGTGCTGTTCATAATCCTGCAAAGACTCCGGAAGACAAAGACCCAGTAAGGGTGTGGGATTTTTGCTTCAATGTAGAGAAGCCCAGGGTTGGCTAGAGGAGAAAAGGCTGCATTACTATGTCTCCCAGGTACAACACTACAGCAAGGGAAATACCTTTTCTTGGTGTCTTCACTCCTCCCATTTATTTTAGTGTACATTTTTTAAAATATTTGTGTAAGATGCTTAGTGCCTTTGGGATAGGGAAGGGTATAAGTAAAATGTATTTGATAAATGTCATTCAGAAGTCATTACCTATATCCACAGAATTGCATGTATGAAACAGAAAGTTGTACCATAAACAGTTCAGTAACAGCACAATCCTGTACATGTAAAGGTAAGTTCCACTGAGTTCAATGGGGCTTGCTTCTAGGAAACTGAGAACAGGATTGCATTCTGACACTGCAGCATTATACATGTCTATTCAAAAGTAAAATCCACTACATTCAATGGGACATAATCCAAGATAAGTGGGTATAGGATTGAAACCTAAGTCCATAGTAACACAATCCTATAAATAAATGTCTCCCCAGAAGGAAGTCTCACTGCATTCAAAGGGATGTATTCCCAGGTAAGAGAGACATACATACATATATGGACTGATAGATATTTTCAACAGCCTCTAGTTATGTCAATTGGTACATACATAATAGGGATGTACAAATCGCTTACCTGGTTCTGTTCGGGGCATCCGCTGGGGGGGAGGCGCTCCGTCCCTCCCTCCGGAATCCTCGATAGGGGGAGGCGATCCGGTCTCCCCCCCCCCCCGGAATCCTGCCTGGTTGGCTCTGCTCTGTGGCAGCTCCGCAGAGCAGCCGGCCAGGGCTGTCCGCAGCCAGACTTCCGGCCACGGATGGGCTGCTGCAGACGCAAATGGCGGCCGCCGTAGCGTATTTATGCTTATTTATGTAGCCTGTCACGGCATGCCTCCCCCAAAAAAACAGCATACATAAATGGTGGCCGCTACAGCAGCCGCCATTTGCATTCCCTATTTTCTGCCATTTTATCCTATGTAAATATTTACATAGGCAATTACGGTGAAAAAAAAGGGAACCGCAAATAGCGTAGTGGGCGCTATTTGCGTTTCTTTCTCTTTTTTTCAATGTAAAAGCCTATGTAAATATTTACGAAGGATAAAACAGCAAAAAATAGGGAAGGCAAATGGCGGCCGCCATAGCCGCCGCCATTTGCGTACGCAGTTTTTTGTGTGTTTTTTCTTGGCTTGCCATAATAGGCTATGTAAATACTTATGTAGCCCATCACGGCAAAGACCAGAATGGAAATGGCGGCCATGGCAGCTGGTCGAAAGACCAGCTGCCACCGCCGCTGGAGCCACCACCGTCCAGAACACCTGCCCCAGGTAAGCTTCGTCCGGGGGGGAATCTGCGGGGGATGGGGAGGCAGGCTGTTCCACCATGGATTTCGGGGGGCCGAATGCCAGTGCATTTGGCCTCACTGAAATCCTTGGTGGAATTCTCTGCCATCCCTAATACAAAATACAACTAAAAGATAAAATTACCACATTAAAAATTATAGCACATTATTGGTCAGAGAACACCAGACTTTACTGTCACCTGCTTGTCCCAATCTATGAGAAGAAAATACACATAATTATCAGAACACCCTGGAAATAATAGCAGAGTGATTAACTCTTTCCAAAAATCTCTAGAAAACAAACAAAACAGTAATACATGAGCTAGTGCTTCAGTATTTCCATCTCCACATGGGCATACACAGTTTTGCAACTCGGTTCTCTTAAAAAGAATGTTTGAGTAATACTGAAGGTAACACTTTCAGGCAGCAGTGGCCCGATACCATGTGTGGGGAGGCTCTCCGCAACCTCTCTGAGTCTGGAGACCTACCCCGCCCCCGTGATGCCCAGTCCTCTCCCCAGCAAGTTATTTTCTTAACCACACAGTTAACAACTGCCGCTTTTGTTTCCAAGACAATCCTCTTCTCCAGTCCTCCATCTCTGCATACGACATGCAGTGCTCGGAACATTCCCCAACACCGCATAACAATGCAGTCAGCAGAGAAGTCAGGAAGGGCACCTGTGAGCTCTACCTGCCTCTCAAATATCGGCATGCATCCACCCACATAGCCAATGGTAATACTTGGGGTTTGGTTGGTTGTATTTTAATGCATGGTTCCTCCACAGTGCCTGTCTAGATGCTAATTCTAATCTCAGTGTAGCATGGTTTTTTTGGAGCTCTTTGACACCAGAGTTGGCTGTTGCCATTCTTTGTGAAGCTGGGTGAGTTTTTATTATTGGAGGAAGTGCTCAGGCTACATTCTTGTTCATGGGGTCGGGGGGCATTATTATCTGTACCAAGTCATACTGGATCCAATCTGCCAGAGATTCCCCCTCCCACTTTCCAATGGGGCTTTTGGGTTGCGAAGTGCCGGATGGATAAGGAATGTTTGCACACACTCTTGATTGGGATTTAGTGACTGTCCTTCAATCCCTCTTTCCATGCCTTTCCTCAGTTTATCTTTTCTGTGCAACAATCTGTTGCCCCAGGGCCACCACCTTGCCTCAGTTTGCCTGTTCTTTGCAACAGGGGTTGCCACTAAAGCAGAAAAATATGGGTTCAAAGGAGTGGATTTCGGTTGCTCTGTGGGTCTCCCACCACCACTCATTTCATTTGCACTCATGATCTTGAAGTTACATGTGTCAGTCTTTCTTTTCTGTGCAATGAGTGTTGCCATTGGAGCAGATAAATGTGAGTTCAAAGGACTCTCCCTTGTAAGCATGATCTCAGTCAAGTAACTTGCCTGTTTTCTTCAGTTTGCGTTTGTATGAAATGGATTTCCCCTTAGGCCTCCCCATTTTTTATTGTAATACTAGCTTAATTAGGGCACAATCCTATGGGGATAGACAGAGACCTCCAAACTTGGGGGCAACCACCTATCCAATGCAGGGTAGGAGAAGCACAAAGGGGATCATTCCCTCTGTGCTTCTCCTGCCCTGCATTTGTGGCTAGACAGCCGATTTCAGCTGTCTAGCTGCAGGAAGGTAGAGCGGGGGAGGAGGCTGCCAGACACGTTGAATATGGCATACCGGCATTTCCGCCTCCCCCCCCGGAATGCCCCATTTTGGCTTCTCCGCACTCCTCTTCCGAACATGGAGCACAAGGCCATTCCACGTCAGGCAGTACGGAAGGCGGTGAAGGTCGGTTCTCTGGGAACCAACCTTGGAGCATGGGCTGTGAGGTCATTTCTGGGAAGCCCACATATCCTATGGCCATCTAGCCGCTGACTAGCAGCCATAGGATTGATCCCTCTGTGTCCATAGGGTCTTTGCAAGTGGAGAGGATGAGAAGTAGATCTAGTTCCATCCACCTACTGTGACCCTTTACTATGCCTATCAATAGCTGCCCGGCCCTCCACCCCACCAGCCCCAATGGGCACCAGCCACCACTGCATTCAGATAGGATAGGATTGCAGCCTAAATCAGTTTTATACCAGGTTATTATTACTTGATGTTCTGGACAACCTTTTCAGCCCTGATGGTTTCATGCAGTGCCAGGTGATGGGTTGGGGGCACATGCATACTCTATATGTGCATGTGCGCGCACACACACACACTGCCTGCATGCACACATATACATAGGGGGATGGGATTGCTGGGGGAAGGGGAGGCCAAAGCCTCTTACTTCCCCCCACCCCATAACCCCGATCAGGGTCTCTGTCCCAGCACTGTGGGGAAAAGTGGACAGGGCTGTCCTAGGCTCCCTGGCCATATGGAGAGTGGCCAAAGGCCACAGGTGGCCCATGGGCTGTGGGTACAGCTGCTCTAAAAAAAAGGACTCTTCAACATTCTAAAACTCTGTAGTGTCTGACTCCTGCAGTCCTCAGGGAAAGAGCTCAATAATCCTGGTGCTACTACAAAAAGGGATTTGCAGTAATCTCCATAGAGGAAAGCAAGGGATCAAGACCTAGGTATAGGTGAGTATATTACCGTCACTGTCTTATTATTTCTCTCTATCCATTTTTTAAAAAAATTCTACCACACCACTTGGCTCAGAGAGGCCTCAGGGTGGCTAACAACATATAAATACTGTCAAGCCAGTGACAACATATCAATCAATAAAAGACAACTGGCTCTATTATTAAAACTTAAATGTCCAGATTACTTAAAACAATATCTTTCTCAGCGATTTTAAACTATTTTTTCCCAGTGTTGTAACTTGTTATCTAAATGAACCTTTAGGAATGAGACAGGTTAGAAGTATGTATGATAGAATCAGATGCTGGGTTTTTTGTAATATGCAAGGTTTCTACTGGCTCACCATTCATAGTGATGTGCATTTTGCTAGTATATTATTCTAGGTATTTTTTCCTGAAGTGTTTGTGTAATGATGAGTAGTTGAAATAAGGCTACAATCCTATGCTTACCTGAATTGGACGTACTTTTGAGTAAACACGTGTAGGATTGCACTGCATAGAACTTCATTTCCTCAGAACTGATTCTAGAAGGGGATCTCAAAAAGTTATTTTCAGGCCCAGTTTGCTTCATACTTATGGAAAACAAAGATCAATTTGTTGCTAATTTAGTACTTTTTGTAATGTTTATTTCAGAACACTCACACTGTGTCTTTGTTTTTTACAATTGTCTTGCTGCATCTTTTCTGACTTGTTCAGATCCAGAGGCAAATTTTACCTCTTCTGCACAATTTAGCCTCTATACGCAGCTGCTGGGGAGGATCATCTGATGTTTTGGAGTCAAGTGCTGTCAATATGTTGATGATGATGATCAGATCCAGGTGCAGCAGTTGGTTTCTTGAATAAATGCCTACTCATTATTATGGGCTGGGTAGAAGAACAGGCACACAGCCTGGGAATGCTCCTTGGTACTCAGGTGACGGTGACGGACAGTACCTGTCTTCAGTTCCAGCTGGTAAGCTGGCTCAGTCTCTCCTTCCAGAAGGAGGGATGTATTCAAGCCATCTTCATACATGCACCAGTAACCTTGCATTTAGTCTATAGTGCTATTTTCTATGTGGGACCAGATTGGCATGATCCCAAAACTACTGCTAGTGCAGAATGCTGCTGCCTGTTGCCTTCTGGTAGAAGCAGCATGTATAAGACTGTGGCTATTATACCAATTTTAATTCAGTGTTATTGGCTGCTGCTAGTCGGACATGACTGAACGACTGAACAACAACAACAACAACAAAGCTTACCAGCTCAATTCAAAGGGTTGGCATTTACCTTTAAAGCCTCAAAAGGAACTACTGTACTAATGGAACACCTTCTCCCATATGTTCCTCCATAACCCTTGAGATGTGGCCATTTTGTTCTGTACCATCCTTTAGTCAGATAAAATCTGTATTGTGATGAGGAACAGGGTTTCTCTGTTGTAGCCCCCACCCTGGTCTACCAGTCACCTCCCTGTTTAGTTTTCACCACCAAGTGAAGACCTTCCTTTCTTGGAACTCCTTCCCACTTCATGTTGACAGGCTGCTCTAAGGATTATATAACTAGAATTTTGCTCCTGGTTTTTGTGATTTCATTTCAGAGAGTGTTTTTGTTAATTCAATGAGCTTTTGTTCTGTTTTTTATTCCAGTTTGAGTATCTTAGTACAAAAGTGACTCATAAATATGTTTCTAACAAATTTCCATATGTGTTACTATAATGAACATTTCCATATTTGCATTTACTACCTGCACTCTTAGACTCTGAGAAATTCTTCTCTAGGTACTCTTTGATATTCTGGTGGGCAGGACATATAGATCTGCTCACAAGGATCTGTTTCAAACATAAAGCGTTATACAAGCCGCAGAGAGCAAATAACTGATGTAATGCCTGGTCATGATTTTCCTGGAAAGACTGCAGTGTATTAATAAAAGATTCTTATACATATGGAATACCACATTTCTTATGGAAATGGAATATTTAAAATTCCTATATCCTGTATGTCAAGTTTGAGACAGCCTATAAAGGATGGCCCAAAGAATGACATGTAAACTAAGGAGTGCAAACGTACAACTTTCAGAAGTGGCCATGGTTGTAGAATCCAGGTACTCATTCTGAGGCAAGTACCATGTATCTACCTTCTGAGACTTATGCTTGCGCTCTCGCTCTCTCAAAAACAAAAAATAAAGCCTTAAATGGCCCTTTACCATTTCATTATGAAAATCTTGGCTTTCGCTTCTGTGCTGATGGGATAAAGCTGGCATCTCTGTAATCAGAGATGTTGATAGTTTTCTTGGGAGCCCACAGCAAGGAGAAAGTGGGTAATAAATATAGACAATCAGTTGCATAAAGGATGCAGGACTATGGATTACTCTCAGGCAACATACACTTTTAAAACAACTTCCAGAATGTAACTGTGTCTTATATTGCAGTGAAGATCCTTTACTCTCCCCCATCCAACCTCCTCTGTCAGCAATGAATCTGTTAAAGGGTCAGGCTTTACTATTTCAGTATTCTTAGGGTTTATCCTATGCATGTTTAGACAGAAAAAAAGTCCTACAACTCCCAACATGCTGGGCTTGTAGTAGGTAGGGATGTCAGGAGAGTCTGTGGGTGCATGTGGTGTCCAACAGGCTCCCCCTCACCCATCGTCCTGGACCCTGCTTGCCAAACCTCGGGGCACTTGTAGACCTGCTAGGTGAGTGCCCAGCAGCTTGGCGAGCGTCCAGCAGCCGCCCTGTCCTCCTAGCAAGCCAACACTGTGTGCAACAGTGGTGGCTTGAGCACTTCTGGGTAGGTTATGTTGTATAATTGGTGGCCATGAAAGGTCCATGGAACGTTCACGCCTGTAATGTTGCATAAATGGGACCTTTGCGGCCGCCAATTATGCAGCATTACCTACCCGGAAGGGTGCGAGCCACCTTTGTTGTGCACAATGGCAGCTCGCTAGGAGGACGGAAGGCCCCACAGCTTCGTTGGGTGCTCACTGGGCCATGATAAGGCTTGCATGGCACCATGAGCAGGGGCAGGCAGCCGTGGCAGATTGGCAAGCGCCTGACGAAGCCAGGCACGGGTGAATCTGGCCATCCCTAGTTGTAGGACTTCTTTCTGTCTAAACATGCATAGAATTGAGCCCTTAGGGTCTTAGGCTACCATCATATACCCATTTACCTGGAAGTAAGACCCACTGAATTCGGTAATACTTACTTCTGAGTAGACATACATACAACTGTACTGCTAGGCTCTTAAAATTAGCAAGTCAGCTCCAAAGAACATTCAGTAAACAAAAATCTACAGTTTACCCCCTCCCGCCGCCCCAAAGGTAAAGCTATACAGTTTTCAGCCAAGCAGCAAAAAGCAGAGAAATTGTGAAATAAGGCTTACGAGCCTTAACACCACATTCTCACTTAGGAAGGAGGAAGTGCAAGTGAAATTCTCATTCTCCCAAAGCAGATAACCCATGTCAGCAGCATGGAAGACTACGATATGCAGAGGTGACTGTCAGGTGGTGGAAAACTGATGACGACCAACTTAGGGCCACCTACTACTCCGCTCTTCTTTTTTTAGAGTACCCTTCCCCAACCTGGTGCTGTCCAGATCAGCTTTGCCAACCTGCCCCATTCCAGTAATGAGCATTTCTGCTTGTTTTGGGACTTGCTCTCCCAAGTGCTAAATAAATCTCTGTTCCACAAGCAGTGTGCACCACTCACGGAAGGGAATTGGCAGGGCTGGCTGCTGCAGAATGGAAGCAGCAGGACGGCCTGCTCAGAGACTGCAGTATTGGATGCTAACCAGTGTCACCTCTTAGTTTAATGTACAAAGAACAGAAACAGGTTCTCAGGAAACAAAAACAAAGAAATTGTATGAGGCCACATTTGTGTGTGTGGGTGGGCTTCCGATAATTAATCATTTTTTTTGCATCATAAGAACCTGTTTCTCTTCTTTGTGATTTATTTTGGATGCTCACCTCCTTCTGTTTTCTTACCTGTCTTAATTTAAACTATCATACAAATGATGGTTACTTGTAAACATTACTATAAATAACTTATTTTAAAGTTTTATTGCTTTAATTTGTTGTGGACTACATTGATGGCTTCTTAGCAAATGAAGTGGTATATAAATGTTAATAACAAATAATAGTAAAAATAAATAACTGCAATCAGCTGTATAATCCTAGTTAGTGGAATGTTTGCAAATAATATAATATATGAAAGGGGTATTTTCTCCCCAATCATTTAAAACAGTCATTCAAAATTCAAACAGTGTTCACAGTTCTTCTCATAGTAAACCAGTTATGCCTTTCAAATGTTATTGCTTCTTCAGCACTTGTGATGGAATTATAATGGATAATCATTCCTTGCACATTTAGTATGCAAACACATGCATATATTCAATGTGTATACACTGATGTTGCATAGAATTTATTCAAAGTATAATGGAACTATATAATCATTTAACAAATATATCACTTGCTGACTTTAAAGCAGTTTTATACAAGTCAGTACTATAAAATTGGGGATAACATTTGCATTTTTGTTTAATTGCTGTGGAGTGAACATAAAAAGATAAGGGAGCCAAGAGAGCTTATTAAAACTGGAATGAGGGCAAGTGATAAAGGAATTATATTGTAGCTCAGATACAATCACAAGTCTGTCACCCTTTCCACCAAAACGCCTTATTTTATAGTGGTTACATAACTGCTGTAAAAGTTTGCTCCAGGCTATAACTTGGTATATTCAATGATTTTAAAAAATCCTCCTCGTTTAAAAGACCAGAGTTAAGGCTATCTCATGTTGGTACAAACTCCCCAGACCTAGGAAATTGGAAGCTAAAGCTGATTGATGCCTTATCTGATGTGCCCCATGATCAGTGATGTTGTGCAATGACACAGACTATGTATACTTATAGCTTACCTCCATGCACCCATTTCCCTTGGTATTTCAGGCCCACATCTAAATGGGGAAGATGGAGGCTTGGGACCAGAAAAGATGCCCCACATTGTTCTGGTCTTGTATAGCTTTATGAAGCATCTGAGCCTTACTGTACTGCTAGAGTTGACTAACAACATTTTGTGGGCATACACACACACACACACACACACAGAGGCATTCTCTCTCTCTCTCTCTCTCTCTCTCTCTCTCTCTCACACACACACACACACACACACACAGGGGGGGGCAGGCAGGCAGGCAGGCATTCTCATTTCATAAGGCGATACAGGACTAGGCACTCCATCCTGGTCCCAGGATGTAAACCACTCCATCCTGGTCCCATGCTGGTCCCAGGCACTCCATCCCCCCCATCTAGATTTGGGTAGGGATGGCGGAGAATTCCGCCATGGATTCCAGTGAGGCCGGATTCTGTAGAATCCAGCCCCCCGGAATCCGTGGTGGAATGGCCTCCTGCCCCCCCACCGTGGAATCCCCCGGGACGGCACTTGCCTGGGGCAGATGCAGCGGATTTGGCGGTGGTGGATTCAGCAGCAGGGGTGGCAGAGGCTGGTCTCCTGGCTGGCCGTGGCTGGGCGGCTGGGGTTGCCATTGCCGTCCTTCGAGCTGTGATAGGCTATGTAAGGATTTACATAGCCTATCACGGCTAACCCCCCCCACCCCAAAAAAAACCCAGCGTACGCAAATGGTGGTGGCTATGGCGGCCGCCATTTGCGTTCTCTATTTTTCGCCGTTCTAGCCTACGTAAATATTTATGTAGGCAATTGCGGCAAAAAAAACAAAAAAAGGGAACCGCAAATAGCGCCCACTACACCATTTGCATAGTGGGAAAAAAAGGGAACCACAAATAGCCACCGCCATTTGCATCCACACCAGCCCGTCTGCGGCTGGAAATCCAGCTGCGGATGGCCCTGGCTGGCTGCTCTGCAGCCTGGCCGAGGAGCGAAGCTGGCCATCGAGGATTCCAGGGGGAAGGACCGGAATCCTACTGTACCTCACTGCTGTACCATTTTGGCACCTGGTATCTTCCTCAAGATATTAGTCGCTTTTGGATACTTATCTTTGCTATCTGTTAAGAATTAATTAGAACTATGTGCCTAAATTTGTCAAAGCATCAACGAAAAAATGTTAATATGCCAATCTGTCCATTGTTGCATGGACAAGCAATATGTGCTATATTTTAAGATCTATGGGGGAAGTTTACAACTTTCAATCTTCAGTTCCTAATAAAGAATCAATAGTAGGCTTACAGCTGGGGCTGAAATGTCACAGGTGGCATAAGCATGTCCAAACAACAGTAAAGTAGAATGCGTTGACAACTGCGGTTAGGCTGCAGACCTGTACACCTGTACCTAGGAACAAGGTCTCCAAAAGATAGATGAACCTGTCAGTTTCAGTTTCTCTTAGTTTTTCTATCTAAATTTCATTTTCTCCCATTTCCACATCAGTTTACAATTTTTACAATATTTAAAAACTAGTTCAAGGTCTGCATACAAATTCCTTATATTCATTTGTTTGTATGCACGTTTTCCTAATATGTGCAGTTTTTCTTAATATAATGTCTTTTTTGTGGGTTTTCCAATAAATTTATGCTCCTAACAAAAAATGTGTACACTTTCCCCTAATATACACATTTTTGTAAGCATTTATTTTGTTCCATGAGCTGCACTGGAAAATTATGAGAAGTGCAAATACTGTGAAGCTCAGAAATCAATTGTTTTGGATTCCCTTGAATACCTCCCATTATTTCTTTGGTTAAAAATGTAACAAAGGTTGCAAAACATGTCAGGTATGTGGATCTGGTTTAATACCATATTGCAATATTAAATATATACCAAGGACATAATATAACCATCCTTCAAATGATTCTTGAAAATAAGCTGTTGGCATAATCATATTTCAGAGTTGTTCTTCAGAGGTAGTCCTTTCTAGAAAATGCTCTCTTGTAGTGACTGCATTAAAACTTCAGTTAATTATGAGTGGTACACAAGTCTTTGTAACATGGAGACTGCAATAAATATGATACTAAAGACGTTAGTGCCATGTTTGTTTTGTTTTTGAAAATACTTATTTTATTTTTTATCTTTATAAATGAAATAAACAATACCAGCAACCTAACCGGTAGCTACAGTTTCCCAACACTACAATATTCTTAAGACGACGCAACAATATTAAAATGGAGCAAAAAGAAAAAAGAAAGAAACAAAAAGAGGGGGGGGGAATTACTTAAAAGGAATAAATTTAAACCCCAGTACACATGGGCTTCAAATTACACCTATAACATTGATAAAATAATTGCAATTCAATACAGCACAATTAATCTTATCAAGTTATCAATCTTATAACAAGGAAGCAGGCCTACAATTCATTTCCAATAACCATATAGCCAGTCAATAATAATAATAATAATAATAATAATAATGATGATGATGATGGAGAGAAATTAAAAAGGATAAATAATAACAAATCACTAATACGTTTTATAATGTTATATGATAATAAAGGTTAAAGACAACCTTACAACAATCAGTAATATATTTTATACTAGATATATAAATGAGTGTGCATGTTTCTATGTACCCTCAATAGTATATTTAGGTATAGTATGTCATATCCATTTTAAAAAAAGGATTTTTTTTTAAAGGAGAAAGAAAAATAAGAAAAAGCAGATGGATATATATATATATATATATATATATATATAAGCAATGAATTAACTCTGGCCTAATCTGAGTCACTCAGGGCCGATCTACATTGCGCCCGCAATCGCAATGAATTCGGTGTCCCATCAGGTTAAACGCTCTTGCATTAAAACTAGGGTTGGCAGAGAATTTCTCCCCGAAACTTTTGGGGGCCGAGCGCCAACGTGTTCGGCCCCCCGAACAAGTTTCGGGGAGAAATCCTCCGCACCCCCCCACCCCCCGCAACCCCCCGGGACGGGACTTACCTTCGCTGAATGTCCCTCCCGGCGGCGGGTCCGGCCGGCGGTTCGGCGGGTGTTCGAGCGGGGCGGGAGCGGCAGCCGGTCTTTTGACCGGCTGCCGCCGCCGCCATTGCAATGAAAGAAAAAAAAAAAACGCCCCCTGATAGGCTACGTGACGATTCACGTAGCCTATCACGGCTAGATTTGCAAAGTCAGCCGTGATAGGCTACGTCAATCGTCACGTAGACTATCACAGGTGACTTTAAAAAAAAAAAAGTGCGTACGGATAATGGCGGCCCCCATAGGGAGCCACCATTCCCGTTCCTTATTTGGTCGCTGTAGTCTACGTAAAGATTTACATAGACTACGGCGAAAATAAGGGCAACACTATTTGCTTTGCCCTTATTTTCGCCGTAGTCTACGTAAACATTTACGTAGACTACAGCGACTAAATAAGGAACGCGAATGGTGGCTCCCTATGGGGGCCACCATTAGCATACGCGCTTTTTTTTTTTTTTTAAGTCACCCGCGATAGGCTACGTGACGATTGACGTAGCCTATCACGGCTGACTTTGCAGATCTAGCCGTGATAGGCTACGTGAATCGTCACGTAGCCTATCAGGGGCGTTTTTTTTAAAAAAAAAAACTTTCGTGTTCGCGGCCGGGCGAGGTGGGAAGCCTCCTCCCCGGCCTGAATTTCAGCCGGGCCGAGGCGGGAAGCCTCCCCCCCGGCCTGAATTTCGGCCGGGCCGAGGCGGGAAGCCTCCCCCCCTGGCCTCAACTTCGCGGGGGGACCAGCGAAGCGCCTCCCCCCCACCACGAACGTCCTTCGAGGACAGGTAAGTGACTTTCGTCCACCCCTAATTAAAACGTGATTATTCACACTCACCCATTTTCCCCATTGCAGTGCTTCATCGAATGCGCAAGCTCGGTTCATACTCAAGCGCTATGCTGTTTTCCTGTGCGCGCTTGTCTGATCTTGGATGCTAAGCGGGGTCGGCCCCGGTCAGCAGTTGGATGGGCGACCGCCTGGGAATCAGGCTTCCTACATTGCGCAGGGGGTTGTTGTATCCCCTCAAATGACACTAAGTTTTACCCCCTCCTATCCCCCACTCCGGATGTTTTTTTTTTTAATTCAGGTGTTATCCTCACAGAATCAGGGCTTCTCCATGATGGTTTTTTTTTTTCTAATTGAGGCATGATCTTCCAAGCTTCACAGATTCCAAGCTTCACAGATCATGCCTCAATTAGAAAAAAAAAAAATCACAGAGAAGCCCCGATTCTGCGAGGTTAACGCCTGAATTTAAAAAAAAAAAAATCCAGAGCAGGGGATAGGAGGGGGTTAAACTTAATCTCATTTGAAGGGATACAACAACCCCCTGCTCAGTGCAGGAAGCCTGATTCCCAGGCAGTCTCCCATCCAAGCACTGACCAGGACCAACCCTGCTTAGCTTCCAAGATCAGACAAGCGCGCGCACATCCAGCCCTTTGCTTGTTGCTGAGGAAATGGGGGCAGCTGAGGAAGCTATGCAATCGGTAGCTGGAAGAAGACATGGGGCCGTCAAGAGCTGTAAATGGACAAGAGGGAAATACAAACACCACTGCATATGGACAGGTGGGGGAGGGGACTACGACTGGATATGGTAGCGAAGGCGGAAAATCAGAGCACATTAAGGGGAAATATCAGGGTATTAGGGTATTGAAAGCGGGAGCACAGAAGTGGGAAATTCCAGTTCCAATTCGAGGTAGCTACTGTGTAGTGTGAAAGGCGGGAGGTGAAACCTCATTGGAAGCGAAAAAAGGTGGTAAGTAGGCATGGCGGAAAATTCCGCCATGGATCTCGGTGAGGCCGAATGCCAGCGAATTTGGCCCCCTGAAATCCGTGGCGGAACGAAGTCCCCCGCCCCCCCACCCTGCGAAATGGGCCCGGAACAGAGCCTACCTTTGTCGGCCATTCCGGTGCTCCTCAAATGGTGGCCGCTGTCAGGAGCACCCTAGCGGCCTCTTTCAGTCTACTCCAATAGCTAACTCAAGACACAGACAAAAGGATTCTTTTCAAGGCTTTAATCCTTTTACAACTTAATGACTCTTTCAGATGCTAATCACCAGCAACTAAGCAAGGACCAGCACTGGGGAAAAGATAGCAGAGTAGCCTATGCTCCAGGTTAGGCAGTTGGTCCCCGTTTGAAGGAGAATCACGGGAAGACCCTGAACTTATGGGCTAGGAAGAGATCCTCCCTCTTTCCCTTGGGTCCTCAGGACGCGACCGTTGCTTGCATGCCAAACGAGTGCTGCACCTCCTTTCCATGCCCTCCAATTGTCGTTGCTCCCGGCATCGGTGTCGAGCATCCAGCAAGCCTCCCTCCAGCACTCTCTCACTGTCAGGGTCACTATCTATCTCAGGAATGTTGGCCAGGGGAATCTCTGCCAGTTGCGGTGCCTGTGAGAGATAAGCGTACTCCTCTCCCACGGATTGCTGTTCCTCCTCAGAATCAGAACTGCTCTGGGGTTCTGTCAGCTCAGTTTCCACCCTGACAGCTGCGTCTGCAGCCGCCATTCGCGTCTTTCAACTGGCCGTGATAGGCTACGTAAATATTTACGTAGCCTATCACGGCAAAAAAAGGGAACGCAAATGGTGGCTGCCGTAGCCACTGCCATTTGCATTCCCTTTTTTTTTTTGCCATGATAGGCTACGTAAATATTTACGTAGCCTATCACGGGCAGGCGTAGGAATGCAAATGGCGTCCCCTACACAGGACGCCATTTGCATCCACAGCCGCCTGGCAGTGGCTGGAGACCAGCCGGGCAGGATTCCGGCGGGGAGGAATGGATCGCCTCACCCCACCTGCGGAACCCAGCAAAGCCAGGTAAGCGGGGTTTCGTACACCCCTAGCGATAAGTGTAGATCCAGCCTCAGACTAGACATAACCAGTTAACAAAAGCTGTTTATGGATTCCAGTTCATGGGGCTGTAACAGAGATCTCACTCATTTTTGTGTTTAGCCACACCGCCGCCATTTCATGATTCGGGAACTTCTTCATCTGACCTTCAGAAACAATGCACAACGTAGCAGGATATTTTAAGTAATATTGTAAGTTCATTTGTTTTGCCAGATTTCCATGTTTTGTTTTAAAGAAACAAAAGTCCGTGTGTGTGTGTGCGCGCGTGTGTATAAGGGTGGGGGGGTGTTTTCAAGACTGCAGAGAGAAGACACTTAACCCCCTGTCAAAAAGTCTGTCAAAAATCACCCCGCTCCCATGGCAGCTATTAGGCCTGAAGGGCAAGCTCCCATAGGAACTGATGGAAGCTTGCCTTTTGAGATTAATCATGGGGATGAGGGAGGATTAGGGTTTTCCTCATGGCCATCCTGCCATGGTCCTGACAAAAATCTCCCCTCCCAAGCAGTGATTAGCCCAGAAGGCAAGTTCCCATCAGTGCCATGCCAATGGATGCATCCCTTCTGGGACTAGTCGCTGCTGCTGCTGTGTGTGTGTCTGTGTGTGTCTGTGAGGGAGAGGGAGATTTGACTGGACTGCAGCAGGGGAAGTTGACCATCTCTTCCCCAGATGGCAGGGAGGCCAGAGTTAACCTCCCCCTCCCAGTTGTCCTGATGAAAATCTGCCCTGTAGTGGCTATTAACAATTTATTTAAAAAACAAGACACATGTCACATTTAGCACTACATCTCATTTGGCCTTGTTACAGAAGAGAAAGAATTTAATATCTTGCCAAGCAAAAAGAAACAGTGATGAAGCCATGCTTCTTTCTAATACATGTTGCAGTGCTAATTGAGTAATATATCTTTCCCATGATAGAAATATTATCAGTTCATTACCGTATTTCACAGCTCACAATTTGTTAAAATTATCATAAAATAATAAATAATAAAATTGGCTTTCTCCTGAACCATGCACCTATATCTCCTGCCTGGGATCACTCCTGGTCTGCCTCTGTGGATATCTGTTTCCATGAATCTTAGACCTTAAGAGGCTTGGGTGAGGAGTCCGTACTTCAAAGGAAGGTCAGCCATCTCAGAGGCAACAGCTCTGTTGTGACAAGGTTCACTGTGTGTTTGTCACTTGTAATTTAAAACATGTCTAGTTCTCAACATGAGATAGTAATGTTCATTAAAGCACCTTTCCCCAAACTGGTGCCATCCATTTGTTTTGGACTTCAACTCCTACCAGCCCCAGCCAGCATGGCCAATGGCCAGGATTGCTGGGGGCTGTGATCCAAAACATCTGGTGGGCATCAGGTGGCAAAATCTAAGTTAAAGGATTTCCAACTAAGGCTGCAGCCATACACATACTACTCAAAGTGCAGAAGCAGCAATGAGATTGCCTGGGAGGGTGGGTGGCGGGAGCAGGGGGGAGGACTTGTTCCAAGTCTCTGACCTTCCCCCAGCCAACAGCCTCCCAGGCAGTCCAGTGATCTGCTCTGTGTGACGGAGCAGGTCACTGGACTGCCTTTTACTGAACTAGTTTCCCGGGCCCTGGATCACTGCTTTGACAGTAGGGATGTCAGAGAATTCCGCCACAGATCTCGGTGAGGCTGAATGCCAGTGCATTCCTGAAGTCCGTGGCGGAATGAAGCCCCCACACACACGAAAGGCACGCAAAACGGAGCACGAAACGGAGCACTTACCTGGTGCCGTCCGTGCTGACTTGCGAATGGTGGCCGCCCTGCGGCCGCCATTCACTTCTTCATCATAGCCGTGATAGGCTACGTAAGTATTTACGTAGCCTATCACGGCAAGCCAAACAAACAAACAGCATACGGCAGCCACCATTTGCGTTCCTTTTTTTTCCGCCGTTTTAGCCTACGTAAATATTTACGTAGGCTAAAACGGCTAAAAATAGGGAACGCAAATGGCGCCACTACATTGTTTGTTTGTTTGTTTGTTTTGCTTGCCGTGATAGGCTACGTAAATACTTACGTAGCCTATGACGGCAGCTTCGCTGGATGCAGCTTCACTGTTGCGTCTGCAGTAGCCTGTCCACGGCCGGAACTCCGGCTGCGAACGGCCCTGGCTGGCGGCTCTGCAGAGCCACTGCGGAGCGGAGCCGGCCCAGGGAGGATTCCAGGGGGAGGGACGGAGCACCTCCCCCCCACCGCGAATCCAAGCTGCGAAAAGGTAAGTGACTTTTGTACATCCCTATTTGGCAGGCACCACCTTGAGCAGTGCAGAAGCACCAGTATGACTGCCTTAGAGGGGAATTGAATAGCGGAGGGAGGGGCAAGACCTGTTCCCTTCCCTGGTCCCTCTTCCTAAGCAGTCTGACAATCTCCTTGGAGATTCAGTGGCCCGAGAAATTAAGGGGCTGCTGCTACCAATGAAAAGGAGGTAGCAGGAGCAGAAGCCCTCCAGCCTACCTGACCTGGAACCCAAGCAGTAAGGCAGGCTGTGGCACTCTCTCTGTCTTCAAGGCAGCAGTTTCTTCCCCTTCCCTTTCTAATCAGCTGTGAAGTTGTGTGCAGCACACCACCATTGGCAGCTAAGTTCCATATACTCTCATTCCATGTTAACCCCCCATTTAATGAAATTGAACTTTAAAAAAAGAAATAGCATCCCACCAGCTACAAAAGAAAAGGCACAGGAAACCATCAATGTTTTAAGTAAACAGGCAATATTGTCTTCACAAAGACTGCACAAATTACATCACCAATTGGTTTTTCATGGACATTTTGACTGAGACAAAGTTGAGTTTTTTATTTTAGTGTTCATACTTCTCATTCTCCCTCAGACTTTCACCAGTCTTTGATATAGGCTTTTTTTCAGCAATGGCTTTCTTTTCGCCACTCTTCCATAAAGTCCAGCTTTGTGGAGCATGTGGGTGATAGTTGGGATGAGAGAACCAGTGGATGGGTTCTCTCCTCTCAGCTGTGGATCTCTCCAGCTCCTTTAGAGTTACCATTGACCTCTTCGTTGCTTCTCTGATTAATGCCCTCCTTACCCACTCACTGAGTTTTGGTAGACAGCCTTCTCTAGGCAGAGTTGTGGCTGTGCCATATTTCTTTCTATTTTGTAATAATGGATTTACTGGTGCTTCAGGGAATGTTCATAAATTGGGATATTTTTTATAACTCAGCCTTGATTGGAGCTTCTCCAGAACTTTATCCTGTACTTGTTTTGACAGCTCCTTGGTCTTCATGATGCCCTTTGCTTAGATCTGCTCTCCAACAAACTCTGGGGCCTTCCAGAAACAGGTGTATTTAATCTGAAATCATGTGACACTTGAATTGCACACAGGTGGACTCCATTCAACTGATTATGTGACTTCTGAAGGCAGCTGGTTGCACCAGAGCTTATTTAAGGGTGTCACAGCAGAGGGGGTGAATACTTATGCAATCCAGACTTTTCAATTTTTTAATTTGTAAATCTTTTTGTAAAATATGCAGATTTTATCCCCACTTCAACATTATGGACTATTTTGTGAAGATCAGTGACAAGAAATCCTAATTAAATCCATTTTAATTCCAGGTTGTAACAAAACAAAATGTGGAAAAGTCAAAGGGGGGTGAATACCTATGCAAGGCACTGCATGTGTTTCTTCTGTTAAAAATGAATGGACAAACCACAGCAGGTGCGAGAATACTCTGTGCAAAGACTCTCATCTGGCAACCATTTGCTGGACTGGGATGCAGTTTTGTAGTGACGTATTTCCTGCTTGTCTCTCAGAAAACTAATTCAGAAAAAGAAAATGTTTTCAAGGTTTGCATTTTTCATGAATAATTCCAGCTTTCTGGTAAGGTACTCACATATACATAAGAACCATTTTCTAAAAATATATTTCTGGTATATGTCATTGCAGGCTAGCTTGCTTGACATAGCTGCTGACAGACGAATTTTGCAGGAAGTAATTTCAGACAACTGGAAGTATCAAATGTGTTTCTTCTGCAGATATTTGTGCTACTGGAATTGTAAAAATGGATGAAATATCATGTGCTCCCATTTTTGGAACTCCCCCCCCCCCGCACTTCGTAGCAGATCATATTATTTATTAAATGAGAGCTATTTGTTTTTAAAATCGTTTTCTTTAAATACAAATGGAGCAGTGTGTCTTTATGGTTGATTCCTGTCATGCTGAATCATTATCAGGGTAATATCGTTCTTCCCGCAATTTGTATCTGTATGAAATGCTTCAAGTAGATGTTTTGGTTTTTAAAACAGCCTTACAATATATATGCAAATCTTTCTGACCTCTATTCCTTATTCTTAAAGCTATCAGTGACACACTAGTTAAGTACACATCTCTTTTGTGATTATGGCATACAGAGTTCTTTTAATAAGACCAACCATTGCTTTTCTATATATTCCAGAATACTGAAATAAATAATTTAAAAACCAAACAGAACCATTGATGTCTCAATAAAATAGAGGCACATTATATCTTCAGTTACCCATGTTGGTTTGTTTAAGGATATTTGAAAGAGAATAGACATTTTGACTTTACTAGTTTCACAGAATAGGCCTATGAATTGCTTTTGGCTCCTGCAGAAATATTGAGTAGATAGATACAGAAGTTCATTTATAATATGGTATATCTGTAAACTCATCGCGGGTCATGTGCAACTATATTGGGAGCCTGTCATGTGTGGAATCCAGCTATGTGGAAGAGTGACTATGTATGAGCCCACTGATCCACATTATTCTGGTCAATCACAGGGAGTTCATGAAATGTGCCTCCCCACGTGGCTGGATGTTCCAGATTGCCAGCTCTCCACATGGCTGCATGTAGCTCTGGCAGGGGTACAAAGCAGTTCTTTGGAGGTGGGCTGAATTACTCACCACCACCGCAGGCCAGATGTTGCCAGTGGATGTGGCTACACCCACTGATGTAATCCTCCTGCCCATTTTGCCTTTCTCCATGTAGGGAGAAGCACAAAGTTTTGTGCTTCTGTCAGGACAAAGAAAGGGACTTAAACAGGGTGGGGGAAATAGCTGCTGCACAGAGCCACTCAGCCAGAACCAAGAAGACCGGCTGCTCCTCCAGGCACAACCTGAGCCCCTGACTTGGGGTGGCACACACTATGCAAAGTCCAGGGAGATCTGCTGCTCCTCCTGGCTCCTGCCAAGTGCCTGGCTTCAGGCAGGGCACATTGTACCCATAGGGGTGACACACAGAGCCTGAAGCCACTTGTTAGCGCCAGTCAGAAAGAGTGGCCACTTCTGCCAGCTCTGGCAGAGACCCACCCCCTGGAGGGACACAAGGAGTCATTGTGCCAGTGACAGACTCCACTGGGCTCTCAGTATAGTGCCGCCAATGGGCCCCCTGCCCATCCTCCCACCCTCTGCCCAAGCCATTGGCCCACTGCCAAGGCACCCCCATCCACCCACCTCCACTGCCAAAGCAGTGCCGCCTGCCCACCCAAGCCCCCTGCCACCCGGTGCCAAGGTTGCCCGCCCAATCCCCTCATTTGTCCAAGCCCCCCACCCACTACCAACACCCCACCACCCTGAAGCCTCCTGCCTACCAGCATGCTTCCGCAAACAATTTCTTAGCACGTCAAATCCTCATAATCAGTGGTGGGGATAGAAGCCAGCTAGTGACATAAACCCTTTATGTTACAGTAAAGCATTATTCAGGCATTGCAAAATCACAACTGTGGAGGAAACACAAGGGTGTCCTAGTCTTTCTAGCTCTGACCTCCAAATGTTGATGGGGAAGGAGAGAAACTAACTGCGTTCAGATGATTGTTCAGGGTTCCCAGTCACTTGGGGCCCAGTAACCACATTCTCTCAAATGCAGTTACAGTTTCTCTTCAGACCCTCCTCATCAACATGGGGAGGTTGGGGGTGGAGGGCTGCAGCCAGCACACACATGCCCGAGTCTCCTCCATGGCTGTAATTTTTAATGACTGAATAGGGCTTAAGTGAATCTGTGTAGGGAGGAGCAGGTGGCAGGCTCCATTTCTGACTTAGGTTGTTCAATATACTGTGAGAACAGGCTCTGCACATACAGGCTGTATTCATCTAGGTCTGTCAGCATGATCAGGAACCCTGCTATTTGTGGGATTCCTGATCATGTGTACAGAGCCTACACATGTAGAGTCCATTGTACACAGTCTGCTGAAAGCATGTAGGCTACAGGGAAGGCCGCCATGATCCTGCTCCTTTCCTATGTGTGTTTGATAAAGTTTTTATATTTATTGTCTGAGAAATGTTATCGAGAAAGGGAAAAGACAGGAAAGGATGTCAGTGTGTTATTAAAATACAGTGCCTTTTTCTTTTATATTGCCCTCCGTGCTTAAATTTTAACAGATTTCCTTACAAACCAATAATTTGTTGATGGAGATCTGTCATTTACATTGTGGTTTCATTTCACAGGTCTGGCAGTGCTTAGTGCAAATGAGAAATGGATCCTGTAAACTAATCACATAGTTCAGAGGCAAAATACCATGCTGTTTGACATTAAAGTTGAATATAAGCTAGCTGAATGTTGAGCTAGCTACAAATTAGAATTTGTTTTTTATGGAAGGTGCGAATATAATGAGAACTTCAGGATTTGCTTAAGTGTCAATTTTGAAAGATGCAGTATTAAAAACTGTGATAAACGCTTGAGCAGAAGTTAGATAATCCCAACAAAACAATGTTTTGAAAAGACAGAACAACCCTTTTTCCTTTACACAAGCATTAGAAATTTGGATTTCAGAAAGCCATGTGACTCAATCCCACATGGGAAATTACTACTTAAATTGGAAGAGCTAGGTATTCATTCTGGTATTGTATTACGGGAAAGAAAAGATCTATGGAAAAAAAGATACAAGAGAGGTTGGCCTGCAAGTCATGTGAAAGAGGAGTGATTATTGGAAATATCTCTTGTGACAAAAGCCATGCATAGATGATTTTCTTTTGAATGAACATATGGAGATGCAGGCATATTGCTGAGACGTTTGTGAAAATGTAATGCCAAACTTCATACAAACTATGTTGGCTTGCCGCTTCTCAGATTTAAGGTGTATGCAAATAGTATTCACATGTGGACAGGGGAAGCAAGGACAGTGTGTGTGATCCTGCTTTCCCCACATGTTCATCATAATGTGCTAATAGAGCTGATGTGTGGACAAGAAGGGATGGAGGAATAACTTACAACTAGGGGTGTGTGAAACACTTACCCCGTTCCGGCCAGCATTTTGTGTGGGGGGAGGGAGGCGATCCGTCCCTTCCCCCCGGAATCCTCCCCGGCTAGCTCCACTCAGCAGCAAGGCTGAGGAGCCGCTGGCCGGGGCTGGCCATAGCCAGACTTCCAGCCACTGCTGGGCTGCGGCCGCAAATGGCAGCTGCTACGCCGACCGCCATTTGTGTTCCTGCCAAGCTGTGATAGGCTACATAAATATCTACGTAGCCTATCACAGCAAAAGGCAGGAATACAATTGGCATAGCAGCCGCCATTTGCATCCCTGCCTTTTGCCGTGATAAGCTACGTAGATACTTACGTAGTCTATCATGGCTTGGCAGGGACGCAAATGGCGGCTGGCATAGCAGCCGCCATTTGCGGCTGCAGCCCGGCAGTGGCCGGGAGATGACCCAGAGCCACTGCCAGAGCCACTGCCAGGGGGTGGCAGGGGGGGTAGTTAGTTCTGCCATGGACTCCGGGGGGCCGGATTCTAAAGAATTCGGCCTCACTGGAGTCTGTGGCGGAATTCTCCAACAACCCTACTTACAACTGATTAACTTAAATGCTGAATAGTATTCATCAGTATAAAGGAATGCTGCAACTTCTGGATGCTAAGTCCCACTATCACAGAATCAATTTTTCCAGGTGACACCATCATGGCAATAGTCCCAGGAAAATATATTGTAGAAAATAAAATATAATCCTATTTGTGTAGTACCAGGTAGGGCTGTGCCGTGCTGTGCAGTGCTGTGGAGCCAAATCTGAATCCTGAAGCAAATTCGGGTGCTTTAGGAGTGCTTTGTTGAGCTCCAAAGTGGGTCAGAATAGGTCTGAGGCAGTCCAAAGAAAAGCAGGTTGCCCCTGAAGCACCTCGTTGCATCTTAGAGATTCAGAGCTGTTCTGAAGTCATTCTGAAGCCCAGGCAGCCTGTCTCTAAAATCTATCAGGGAGGGGGTGAGAAGGCAGAGGGAGGGGGGAAATGGGGAGCCTTCGCAAATGGCAACTCTATTTGCCAGAATAGAGCTGAACTTAACCCAGCAGTCTCCAATCAGTGACAGTGGTGGGGTGGGGTGATGCTGTATAGAATAGGATATCTGTCTGCTTTCGTTTCACTGTGAGAGTTGATTAGAGAGAAAGTTGGTTAGAGAGAGAGTTGGCTAGCTAGATCTGTGTGGTGTCTGGTGTGTGTGTTCTAGTGCAGCTTCACTTGTTGTTCTTCCTTCCACCCAGTCCTCCTCAATTCAACTATTGCTATTAGTCTTCTTTCTTTTTTAGATTCTTAATTAAAAACAAACAAACCCAAAACATTAAAAAGTACTTTCCTTGCCTTGTTATTTGGCTCCTCCCCACCCTTCTCAATTCCTGTATTGCTTCCCTTCCCATTGCAACTCTTATATTTGTGTGTGTGTGTGTGTGTGTAATACACACACACACACATTTTCTCTTCTGTTGTGGCTTTATAGTGTACTCCCTCTATCCCCCCACCCTTAGCTTGTGGGTAGTTTCTCTTCTGTATCTCCTTTTGCTCTTGTGTGTGTGTACACGCAAAGCACTACACGCACATACATACAATATAGTGGGCAAAGCACTACACAATTTGTTTGTTTACTGTGGTGCAAAGCAAGCCCAATATGAGGCATCTAAGGGGTCTTGGAAGGGGCAGAGGTGGGCGAGGTGCTGGTGGGACCAGCAGCACCAGTAGCCAGGCTGGCTCACCCCCAGTCCAGACAGTGTGTCCTGGTTAGGGATGTACGAATCCCCTACCTTCCAGTCCGGGGGGGGGTCCATTCCTCCCCCCAGAATTCTCTTCAGGCGGCTCTGCTCCACAGTGATTCCGAGGAGCCACCAGCCAGCTCCAAAGTGCCAGTAATATGGCCACCATGCCGTATCGCTGGCTGAAGGGGACTACTGACTGCGACCACAAATGGCATCCGGGACACCATTTGCAGCCATAAAAGCCTTAGTTTAAGGTAAATGCAGCCATTTACGGCTGCGTTTACCTTAAACGAAGGCCTTTATGGCCACAAATGGCACCCCGGACACCATTTGCGCCCACAGTCAGTCCCCTTCAGCCAGCGATACAGCATGGTGGCCATATAGCTAGCAATCCTGAGCCAGAGGCTCCAGCCAAAGAGGATTCCACGCGGAGGCGGGGGTAAGTCTTCTGTTCCGCCACGGGGCCATTCTTTAGAATCCAGCCTCACTGCAGTCCGTGGTGGAATTCTCCACCATCCCTAGTCCTGGTCTAGGGCAGAGCTGTTTTCCCAGGTAATGTGTATTTTATTTTATTTATTTTTATTTATTTATTTATTTCTATACCGCCCAATAGCTGAAGCTCTCTGGGTGGTTCACAAAAATTAAAACCAAACAACACACAATAAAACAATTTAAAATATATAGAACATTAAAACCACAATATAACAATACAACCACAATAAAACCTAGCAGCAGTACAGGAGTTTAAAATACAGATTTAAAACAGCAAAGATAAAAATTTAGAAAGCTAAAATGCTAAAGTGCTAAAATGCCTGGGAAAACAAAAAGGTCTTCACCTGGCGAGGAAAGGAGTACAATGTAGGCGCCAGGCGAACCTCACTAGGGAGCTCATTCCAGAGCCGGGGTGCCACAGCAGAAAAAGCCCTCTTCCTAGTAGCCACCCGCCTCACTTCCTTTGTCAGGGGCTCACGGAGAAGGGCCGCTGATGATGATCTTAAGGTCCAGGCAGGCACATATGGGAGGAGGCGATCCTTCAGGTAACCTGGTCCCAAGCCGTTAAGCGCTTTGAATGTTAACACCAGCACTTTGAATCGGGCCCGGAAATGGACTGGCAGCCAGTGCAGCTGGAAAAGTACTGGCGTAATATGAGCTCGCAGGCCAGTCCCTGTTAACAATCTTGCTGCCCTATTTTGGACCAGCTGAAGTTTCCGGACTGTTTTCAAAGGCAGCCCCATGTATAATGCATTGCGGTAATCCAGACGAGAAGTTATCGGAGCATGGATAACTGTAGCTAGGCTATCTCTGTCCAGATAAGGGCGTAGTTGGTATACCAGCCTAAGCTGATCAAAAGTGCTCCGTGCCACTGAGTTCATCTGTGCCTCAAGTGACAGTTCTGGATCCAAGAGCACCCCCAAACTACGAACCTGATCCTTTAGGGGGAGTGCAACCCCCTCCAGAACAGGTTGAATATCACCTAGCCGGGCAGATGAACCACCCACTAACAGTACCTCTGTCTTGTCTGGATTGAGTTTCAGTTTATTGGCCCTCATCCAGTCCATTACCGTGCCCAGGCACTGATTCAGAACAGCCACTACCTCACCTGGGTTTGATGAGAAAGAGAGGTAGAGCTGGGTGTCATCTGCATATTGATGGCACCTCAGCCCACACCTCCGGATAACCTCCCCCAGCAGTTTCATGTAGATGTTAAACAGCATGGGGGATAAAATAGAGCCCTGTGGAACCCCATGGCACAATTGCCATGGCACAGAGCAATAATCCCCCAGCACCACCTTCTGGAATCGGCCATCCAAGTAGGAGCGGAACCGCTGTAGTGCAGTGCCTCCAATTCCTAACCCAGACAACCTATCCAGAAGGATACCATGGTCGATGGTATCAAAAGCTGCTGAGAGGTCCAGGAGAATCAACAGGGTCGCACTCCCCCTGTCCCTCTCCCGGCAGAGGTCATCCCACAGGGCGACCAAGGCAGTTTCCGTTCCAAAACCAGGCCTGAAGCCCGATTGAAATGGATCTAGATAATCTGTTTCATTCAACAGTGCCTGGAGCTGTCCTACAACCACCCGCTCAAGCACCTTGCCCAGGAAGGGGATGTTGGCCACTGGCCTATAACTGTTAACATCCTCTGGGTCCAGGTTAGGCTTTTTCAGGAGTTGTCTAGTTACTGCCTCTTTTAAAGTGGCAGGCACCACTCCCTCTCTCAAGGAGGAATTTACAACCTCCTGGACCCAGCCAGACAACCCCTCCTTGTTTGATTTAATAAGCCATGAAGGGCAAGGGTCAAGCACACAAGTGGTCGATCGGACTTGGCCCAGCACCTTGTCCGCATCCTCAGGCCTCAGTAACTGAAACTCATCCAATAAAACTGGACCAGACGGTGCTCTGAACGCCTCTACCAATGGAACTGCATTAATGGTGGTGTCCAATTCATGACGAATCTGAGCGACTTTATTCTCAAAGTGCCGTGCAAACTTGTCACAGCGTGCTACCGAGGGTTCCACCATCTTTCTCCCTGGCCCAGAATGTAACAGGCCGCGAACCACTCGGAAAAGCTCCACTGGACGACACTGAGAAGATGCAATGCTGGTGGAAAATAACTGTCTCTTTGCTACCCTCACCGCCACAGAGTAGGCTCGATAGTGGGCTCTTACCTGTGTTCGGTCAGACTCAGCACGAGTTTTCCTCCACCTGCGTTCTAGCCGTCTCCCCTCTTGCTTCATTGCCCTCAGCTCAGGTGTATACCAAGGAGCTGGCCGGGCTCTGCTCAGAGGGAGAGGACGCTTGGGCGCGATCGTGTCAACCGCCCGAGTCATCTCTGCATTCCACAGAGCGACCTGGGCTTCGACAGGAGCACCAGCCATACCAGCAGGAAAATCCCCCAGAGCCCTCTGGAATCCATCGGAATCCATTAATCTCCGGGGGTGGACCATTTTAATAGGTCCCCCACCCTTGCAGAGGGGAAAGGCTGCAAGGAGTCTAAACCTCAGCAGGAAGTGATCTGACCATGACAAAGGGACAGATGTTAATTCCTCCACTTTCAGATCACCATCCACCTGCCCAGTTGAGAAAACCAGATCAAGTGTGTGTCCTTTTATATGCGTTGGGCCGATGACATGTTGGGACAGCCCCATGGTTGTCATGGCGGCCATGAAGTCCTGAGCCGCCCCGGATACAGCAGCCTCTGCATGGAAGTTGAGATCCCCCAGGACCATCATCCTGGGGGTCCTCAACACCAAGTCCGAGACCACCTCCATCAGCTCAGGCAGGGAGTCTGATGGGCAGCGGGGTGGGCGGTACACCAACAGAATCCCTAATCTGTCCCGGGTACCCAACACAAGGTACAAACACTTAAGATCTGCACTCGAATGAGCAGGAAGCCTGGAGAGGGAGATTGAATTCCTATAGACCACGGCAACGCCCCCTCCCCTACCCTCAAGTCAGTGTTGGTGCTGCACCGAGTACCCAGGAGGGCACAGCTGGGAGAGAGTGACCCCTCCCAGTTCCCCCACCCAGGTCTCACTAATACATGCCAGGTCAGCCCCCTCATCCACAATCAGATCATGGATGAGGGAGATTTTATTTTGGGCCGTCCTGGCATTCAGCAGCAGCAGCACCAGACCCGAGGGCAGACTGGTAAGGCTGCCAGGAACCATCAGGCTGGGGGAAGAACCAGAAGAGGGGACAGCTGTAAGGTGTCTAGCCCCTCTTCTCCTCAGCTGGCCTGTTAATCCCCCAACGCCATACCTCCCCCTGCCCGTGACCACAGTTATGGTGGCACCTCCCCCACCCCCTGAGTTGCCCAATAGTCCTCCCAGGCACATATTAAAATGTTAGGATATAAAATGCACAACAGTTTAAAAAATATAAAAGATAAAAGAGATAAAATAGAACAGCAGCTAAGAAGGAGCAGATAAAGTCCACGTTTGCCCCTTTCCCCTTGTCTTTAAAGCTGCTGCCCTCTGCTGCTGCTGCTATTTGATGCTGGTATTGTGGCTGCTGGTGTCTCTGGACAGGCAGGTGGGTATGTCTTCAGATCCTACGCGACTCCAAGTGCGACGCTAAGTGCGCACTTAGCATCGCACTTGGCGCGACGCCGAGGCGCAGCCTCTGGCAGCCCCGCCTTAAGTACCTGTGGGCGGGGGCAGAAGCAGGCTCAGGATCCACCTGGTGCAGCTGCTGGCTGGTCCTCCTTCCCCAGGCTCCTTCCCTTGTATTCCATTCAGCCAAAGACAGCCTGAGGTCATTTGGGGTGAAACTGAATAGGAAAGTACTAGGGGAGAGGGGTTATTTGCACTTCAAAAAAACCTATACCAGAGATTAGGGATAGTGACCTCCTCCTAATCACCTCTTAAACACCTAGCTGATTATCTCTTTGGGCCGATCTACATTGCACCCGCAATCGCAACCAATTTGGTGTCCTGTCAGTTTAAATGCTCTCTCATTAAAATGTGATTATCCACTCTCAGCCATTTTCTCCATTGTGGTGCTTCATCGAATGTGTGAGCTCGGTTCATACTCAAGCACTGTGCTGTTTTACTACTCTTAAAGATGGCAACTCTCATTGGAGGATCAGAAACTCTTCCTGTTTCTGCTCATTCGATGCCCACCACGTGACAGTGGCGCGGGAGAGGCTTGTCATTTTCCGCATGTTTTCCTGGCCTTGGGGACAATGATCAGCTTGTCCCTTGCTGCCGCCGCTGCAGCAGGTAGGGGTGAAGGGAAGAAGGAGGCCCCTATCCTCTTCTCCACCCCCACCTGCTGGAGGCCAGGGCAAGTGGCTGGGGGGTGTCTGCCAATGCTCTTTTCCCCATGCCAGCCCTCAACAGCCGGCACGAGGAAGAGGGTCAGTGGTGGTGGCACCCAGCGCTCATGTTTGAGGGGGGGTTTGCTGGCATCTTCAAAGATTCAAAGCTTCATATCGGCCCCATTGAAGATTCAAAAATTTGAAGATGTGAAGCTTCACATCTTCGAATCTTTGAATCTTCAAAGATCATGCCTGAATCAGGAAAACAAAAACAAAAAAATCACGGAGAAGCCACGATTCTTCGAAGATAATGCTTTAATTGAAACAAAAACAAAAACAGCCAACGCAGGGGATAGAAGGGGGTAAAACATAGTCTCATTTGAAGGGATAGAACAACCCCCTGCTCATTGCAGGAAGCCTGATTCCCAGGTGGTTGCCCATCCAACTACTGACCAGGACTGACCCTGCTTAGCTTCCAAGATCAGTCAAGCACACATCCAGCCCTTTGCTTGTTGCTGAGGAAACATTGAGTTCTGAGGAAGCTATGCGATCAGTAGCCAGAAGACGACATGGGGCTGTTGAGAGCTGTGATTGGACAGGAGGGAAATACAAACACTGCCATATATGGACAGGCAGGGGAGGGGACTACGACCAGATACAGTAGCGAAGGCAGAAAACCAGAGCACATTAAGGGGAAATACTGGGATATCAGGGTATTGAAAGCGGTAGCACAGAAGCAGGAAATTCTGGTTCCAATTTGAGGTGAATACTGCATAGTGTGAAAGACGGGCAGTGAAACCTCATTGGAAGCGGGGGAAAACCCATAAGTGGAGATCGGCCCTTTATTACCTTTGGTTCGTTTGAGTTTCTGAGAACAACATAATACCTATGCCTAGTACAAAAACTAATGGGCCAAGCTATCTGAAGTTTGGACGGTTCAGTCTCCTGTATTGGGGCTGCCAGCTGCCCAGATTTCATGCGCTTCTGTGGAAACAGTGAAAAGTTATAGCTTTTTACTTTGAGAGGTTTGTTGAAAAAAGCAAAATTTACCTGTGCCTAGCACAAAACCTACTGGCCCAAGCTGTCTGAAAAATGGCAGGTAGAATCACCTCCATGTGGGGTGCCAGGTCCCCAAATTTGATGTATTTATCATAAAAGCAAAAAAGTTATGGTTGTTTCTGTTTTCCAATGAAAGTCAATGGGAAAACATAAAATCTGAATCATTTGGATATTTGAATCTTGCATCAGATCTGAATCTGAAGTGAATCAGATCAGGTCCGAATTGGCATCCAAAGCAAAGTGGGGGGTCCATGCACAGACCTAGTCCTGAGCAGTCCTTAATATTAAAATTCCTTAGAGATGTTTGCTTGATATCACTGTTTTATTTGTCACCTTTATCTAGGGATGTCAGAGAATTCTGCCATGGACTCTGGTGAGGCCGGATTCTTTAGAATCCGCCCCCCCGGAATCCTTGGCGGAACGGCCTCCCGCCCCCTGCCACCCCGTGGAATCCCCCCAGGACAGAGCTTACCTGGGGCAGATGCGGCGGCAGCTCTGGCTGGTCTCCCAGCCAGCTGCTGCCGGCCTGCTGCGGCCGCAAATGGTGGCCATCATAGCGGCAACCATTTGCGTCCTTGCAGGCAGCTGTGATAGGCTACATAAGTATTTGCATAGCCTATCAAGGTAAAGGCAGCCACACAAATGGCTGGATTTGGCAAATGGAGGATTGGCAAATGGAGGATTCCGGGGTGAGGGATGGAGTGCCTCCCCCCCCCCACTGCGGATTGACCGGCACGGAGCCAGGTAAGTGTTTCGTACATCCCTACCTTTATCCTTATTGTGCTGAGCTAATTGTACTCAAATGGTCATGGTTTGTGAAGCTGAACTGATGCAAGGATTCAGATTTTGTTCTTGCTACATCTGATTTCTTCCCTTTGTCCACTGAACTCAGGGTGGACACTTGTGGTTATCCTAGGATGTTTGAACCTGTTCCTTTATTTGTGTGCCTATTTCTACCTCCCCACATGCTGGCACGATCTGTTTAGAGCATGTATTTATGAAAAGGGATTACACGTTATTGGTTGTTGTGTGAGTTTTAGCACTATTCACATGACAATTGTAGATGCTTACATAGGGAGAGGGTAGGATTGTGACAGACAGCACCATTCCCTGACTTACATGCATTCCCTAGACTCTGTGTACAAAGTATATGCATAGTATGAGGCTCTGCATTCTACTGAGTCCCTGACCACACTGCCTATTAATACATATACTTTGCAGCCAGCCTTTCCTCTTGGCTCACCACTGGGCTGGTTCCAAAAATGCCACCGCGTCCCACTGGGAACCTGGACTCAGGGGGAGGTAGCATTTACTTTAATGGTTCAGGTAGCTATTAGTTAGAGATTGTCAAAGCAGTTGTATGTGGATGCAGCAAATTTTAAAATCAAAGTTATGATGTAGTAGTTTCCTGTATTAAAGGCTAGTGGGTTTCCCACGGGGCAACTGGTTGGCCACTGTGTGAACAGCAGGCTGGACTATATGGACCCTTGGTCTGATCCAGCATGGCTCTTCTTATGTTAAAGAAACTCCATGCACTTCAAGGGACAAGGATATTTGCTTCTGAATTTTTATAAGAAACCTTGCTTTCTATTGTAATGTGCTGTGAGGATATTGTAGAACTCCACTTAATTTTATTCATCTGAGCCCTCTGGCAAGTGCTGCTTCTTGACACAGTATGTTGTTGTAAATTGCTCTAGCATTTCTTTTATTGAGAAGTTTGAATTGGATTAAGATGTGGGAACATGCCAATGTAGTATTGATTTTCATACCTTTGAAATAATGGATTTGACTCCAACTTTTAATGAGAGATAAAATGAGACCAAATTGTGTAATCTCTTCTGTGGCTTTTTCACTAGGGGAGTTGGCAGGCTTATAACCAGACATTTTATGAGGAGGGCTAAAGCTGCACCAGGTGGCAGGGCATTATAAGTAAACATGAAGCAACAACTATCTAAATATAACTCTGATATGTTTAAATTTTTGAAATATATTGATTTAAATTGAATTAGGTTTTAAGTATGGGAGCCCAGGTGCTGATCTAGGCCCTTAATACACTATTGACTGATTCCATTCAAAACAGAGACATGATGTATATCCAATGTAGCCTAATCTGACAAAGTTGGCTGTCAAGAACCTACATTTCCTTTTGTGCTCTGACTATCTGTAAGACTCCATTTGGCCAGGCTGAAGTGGCATGTAGTGCTACAACCATATACATCTGTGTTATCTCAAGATATCTCTGGCTTCAAGGTCCGTGCAAGACTAATTGGACTGGATGTTCTCAGCTGCACTCCTGTACGAACTGCTACTCCCTCCAACCCTAGGGGTTTGGAAATGCTGTTCCAGCCAGCTTGTGACTGACTAACAGAGATCTCCTTGGAGATGTCAGGGGCCTGAGCATAAAAAGAGTGGGGGTGAAGCCACCTTCTGTCTTTGTCTTGCATCTTGCTTTTGGCATGTGACTTTAAGCATCACCTTTTGGGGCCCTGTCCAATTGAAGACCTGGGCCTAGGTACATGGAGACAGGTGTAGGTAACTTTTGTTATTTTCTGCTTGAAGTATTGTTTCCAAATTTTACTCTGGTTCTTGTATGTTTTTTATTCCCTTTTGCCCTCTGTAAATAAACCTACCACTTACCTCAAGAGTTGTGTGCACTTCCTCCAAAGTCAGCCTTGGTACAAAATCCAAAACCTTCTGCTTGGTTATTGCTACTGTTTAAAGTTTCAGGCCTACGGCTTCGAAATAGAGGGTGCCAGCTTGGACCCTTATTTCTTAAGCCCTAGGAGTGTCCAGTAGGGTCTGAGATTCCCTTGGCTCAGCCTGAAGTGGATGTATGGGGTGGTAGCAGCCTAATTTGGTGTCTGCCCCTTCACATTTGCAATTTACAACAAAAGCACACCTATTGTTAATAGAATAATGTCTGGCTCTGTAACAGTTGATAAAGACACTTGTAAATACTTACAGGAGGAATAACAATAGTTGTGCCATTTGCTGTCACCAGTCTAATGAGTCCTTTATGCATTTAACTTGTATACCTACATGTTCCCCTCAAGAGATGTTGGAGTAAGATCTACTAACCCAGCCACTAAGGGGCAAAGCAGATATTATTTTTGTCAGTTTTACTCTAGAGTAGGTTCAGTGGCCCTGATCTAGATTGGAACCCTAGCAGTCGGGCCTTAACCCTTTGCCCACACACATACTATGGGCCCTCCATCTACTTTTTTCTATTGCAAAATCCATAAAGCGAATGTAACTGCTAGTTGGATCAAGATTTACACTGGCTCAAGTCGGCTGATGGAAGTGGACTCCCCCCCCTGCTTCCTTCCCATGGCAGTCCATAGGCCCCCCTGAAAATGCTACACAGAGAATCCGGAGTCCCTGCTGAATGGGGTGAGCTCTGGTGTGGGGGTAAGGGGGATCCCCCAAACTCAGACAGAGGGAACTTCTGTGAGTAGAACCCTTCCTCTTGTGAAAAGCAGATCCTGGATCCAAACCTTTTAAGTAATGGCAGGGTTAGGCCATCATTCTCTAATAGTAGGTAGGTGTGTGTGGTTACTGTCTAGTAAAATAAAGTCACTCCGCACATGCCCTGGGGTAAACTGTTTTAATGCCTAATCTTGAAACTTAAGGACTTAACTGTGGTTCAGATTTATTTAGATGACCCCTAATAACTTATTTTTCTGTAGTGAGAGGAGGAATATCCCAAAATGATGCCCTCTCAGCCCTGTACAATCCAGTACTACTTTTTCCTGTGGTGAGAGGTTTTAAGCCTGCCTGTGCATTTTGCCTTGATCAGTCTAGGGATGTCAGAGAATTCCGCCATGGATCTCGGTGAGGCTGAATGCCAGTGCATTCAGCCCCCCGAACTCTGTGGCGGAATGGCCTGCCACCCCCCCCACCCCCCGTGGATCCCCCCCCGGGACGAGACTTATCTGGGGTGGATGTTCCGGATGGTGGCGGCTCCAGCGGCGGCTTCGGCGGCAGCAGCTGGTCTTCCGAACAGCTGCTGCCGCCGCCGCCATTTGCAGTCTGTTCCCCCCCCCATCCGTGATAGGCTACGTCGTAAAGACTTACATAGCCTATCACGTCTGGTTTTTAAAAAAAAAATGCATACGCAAATGGCGGTGGTTTGCATTCCTTATTTTTGGCCGTCTTAGTCTACGTAAATATTTATGTAGACTAAGACGGTGAAAATAAAGGGGAACGCAAATAGCGCCCACTACACTATTTGCATTCCCCCTTATTTTCACTGTCTTAGTCTACATAAATATTTACATAGATTACATAGATTATTTTCACTGTCTTAGTCTACATAAATATTTAAAAATAAAGAACACAAATGGCAGCGGCTTTAGCCACCGCCATTTGCATACGCGTTGTTTTTTTTAAAAAAAACAAACAGATGTGATAGGCTACATAAGTCTTTACATAGCCTTTCACGGCTGAATACGGGGACACAAACGGTGGCAGCTACGGCAGCCGCCATTTGCGTCCCTGCTAGCCAGCGGCCGGATGTCTGGCTGCTGGCAGAGCCAGCCGGTGGCTCCACGGAATCCCCGCGGAGTGGAGCCGGCCAGCCGGCGAGGATTCTGGGGGGAGGTACGGAGCGCCTCCCCCCCTCCAGTGGAACCCGGCGGAGCCAGGTAAGCGGTGTTTCGTACACCCCTAGATCAGTCCTTTGGTCCCTAATCCCAGATGCTGGTGGAAGTGAGAACAGTGGTTTGATAGTGGCCTGGATGTACATTTGTGATTGAAAGGCATTCTGCTCATGCTCAGAGTCACACATTTCTTCATACAGCAAGATGGCTTTCATGAATGATTCAAACTAGATACCTGATTTACTGAGACTAGACATTTACTTTTGTCCTCTGGGCCTCCCTTTTTCATGGTCCAAACTACTGCTGAGGCTAATTCTCCCCTGCAAATAGAGTGGGCAATCCAAATATGGCATAGATCTCACTCAATTTTTCCCCTACTGCTCAGACATTGCTGCCCTTCTTAAAAGGACAAAATGGGGGAAGGGAGAAAATATTGACTGGGATACAAGAATGAGCTTGGACAGTAAGGGGTTAACTGTTTCAAGACAGCACCGTCTTGGAAAGAAAAGGGCAACTGAAATGATCAAGGGGCTGGAGCAACTCCCCTATGAGGAAAGGTTACAACAGCTGGGATTATTTAGCTTGGAAAAATGCTGAGTAAGGGGAGACATGGTAGAGGTTTACATTATTATGCATAGTGTGGAGAATGTGGATAGGGAACCCAGGGTCATCCCATGAAGTGAATTGGTGGGTTCTCAGCTGATAGCTGGTTGGCCACTATGTGAACAGAATGCTGGCCTAGATTGACCCTTGGTCTGATGTAGCATGGCTCTCCTTATGTTCTTATGAACATCACCTTCCATATCGCTTATGGGGCAAGTAGTTGGAGTCAGGCTTACATGCACATTTCCCCCTTTTGTTTCTGTAAATAAGAGGGCTAGGCTGCCTTTCTTTTTGATGGGCCTGAAAATTGGTAATGTTCTCCTTCTCCCACTAGGTATATACGGAATTTTGCTCTTCTTTCAATAGTGACTCAGTAATAGACAAGCACCTTTGTGAAGGGAAAAAGAAGGGTGCCCTACTCCCAGCAGTGTAGGCAGGGACAAAAGGTTGCTCAGATTGAACACCAGTCCAGCAAGGTAGACCGCTACCACCCCTTATGTGCAAGAAACCTGAACCAGGGGACTTGCAGACCTTACAGGACACCCCTAAGGCTTATGAAATTGGGATGGGGAAACTAGCACACACTATTTCTAAATCTTAGGCCTGAAATAGTAGCACCAAGCAAGAGGAAGGCTCTGGATTTAGTACTGCGGCAATTTATTATGAGGCACACAGACAACCAGTTGTAAGAGATGGTACATTTATTGGGGGAAAGGAAAGGGGAATAAAGACACACAAGAACCAGGGTAATATTTAGAAACAATACGTCAAGGCAAAAATAACAATGCTGCCTATACATACCTAAGCACAGGTCTTCCAATAAAACAGGGCCCCAAATAGAAATACTTGGGGTCCACAGTAAAGGCAAAATGAAGACAAAGACGAAGACCATGGGCAGCTGTAACCCCCCTGGTTATATGCTCAAGCCTGGGCAACTCTAAAGTGATCCCTGTTAGCCAATCACAGGCTGGCTAGAATAGTTTTCTCAGGTCCCTAAATAGGGTGAGAATTCCCACGGGAATGCTGTTGAGATCACTCTGTCCAATTAACCAGGCCTTGTTATAACCTTGGGGCTACAGACATCCTGAGATAACACATATACAGGTTGTTTACCCACTGCGTGCAGCCCCAGCCTTTGCAGAATGGGAGCTTACAAACTGCTAGAACACAAAAAAGAAAATGGAGTTCTTAACAACCTTACACAGAGAAATGTAAATCAATCCCTTAGGCATAGTTCGAATATCAGCAAATAGTACAATGGCAGATATTTAAGGATGACATTCTCTTCAGAAGATGCAGAAGAGCCACAATAATTCAGGATCATAATCATTTTATTAGAATGGGATATAATTTTAAAAGTACTGCTTCTGAGAATTTGAAGCATGCAATAAACCAGATCACTACTTCCTGGTGTGATTAATTTGGCTAAGCTAATTAAAACAAATACCTTATGGTATCTTAATGGAAGGCTGCTTGTGCTGGGCAGTTAGTGGGGGGGGGGTTTACGTGTTTTAATTTGATTTACCTTTAAAGGAAGGAAGTCAAATAAATCTCTTGTATATTACAATTGAAGTTAATTTGCTCCATAACAGAAGCCCAAGAGCTTTTTTATACATTGGTTAGCTTACGTTAACATCTCCTTTACACACATGAACTCCTGAGTTATTTATATGTTCAAGAGAATGAAATGAATTAGGGAGGGGGGGAAAACCTGGAAGAGAAGAATCCTAGTCGTCTTAGAGCATCTCTACACCAGCCTACAATCCCACATTTAAAATGGGGCTTTCTGCTACCATTTTAAATGCAGGATCACCACCACAGACTGCCTTTACATGGGATTCCTTTCCCCCCTCCCTTTTTCCCCTTATCTGAGTCTTCCATATGCTTCATTTGTCTAGCTCCTTTTCTTGCGGTTTTTTCTTTTTCACGGAAGGAACTTAAGCTAGGGATGTCAGAGAATTCCGCCACGGATCTCGGTGAGGCCGAATGCCAGTGCATTCGGCCCCCCGAAATCTGTGGCGGAACAGCCTGCCACCCCACCCCCCACCCCCCGCGGATCCCCCCCAGGACGAGACTTTACTGGGGTGGATGTTCTGGGCAGCGGCGGCTTCGGCGGCAGCGGCTGCAGCAGCTAGTCTTCCGACAGGCTGCCGCTGCCGCCATTTGCAGTCTGGAGGGTTTTTTTTGTTGTTGTTGTTTTACAGAGACGTGATAGGCTATGTAAAGATTTACGTAGCCTATCACGGCTGGGTTAAAAAAAAAAACATACACAAATGGCGGCGGCTACGGCCGCCGCCATTTGCGTTCCTTATTTTTGGCCATCTTAGTCTACGTAAATATTTACATAGACTATTACGGCAAAAATAAAGGGGAACGCAAATAGAGTAGCAGGCGCTATTTGCGTTCCCCTTTATTTTCGCTGTAGTAGTCTACGTAAATATTTATGTAGACTAAGATGGCCAAAAACAAGGAACGCAAATGGCGGCGGCCGTAGCCGCTGCCATTTGCGTACATGGGTTTGTCTGTTTGTTTTTACCCAGAGCCCTCCGCGGCCGGAAATCTGACTGCGGACGGCTCTGGCCTGGGCCTGGCCAGCTGCTCTGCGGAACCGCCGCAAAGCACAGCTGGCCGTTCGAGGATTCCGGGGGGAGGGACGGAACGCCTCCCCCCCACCATGAACATAATCCACGGAAAGGTAAGTGACTTTTGTACATCCCTAACTCAAGCAGAACACAGGCAAGTAATTTCATACCTTATTAACTCCTAATTAAAAACAAAATAAAGGTCATTTAGTGCAAGAGATGCCCTGGAGGTTGATGACATCATCTAAAGGGCCTGCAAACTTCCGTGAGTGAGCAATCTCAATAGCAGGATAAAAGCTCCATGTGAAAAAGCCCTTAGGGGGACTCATCTCTCTTTAGTCCTCATATAAGTAATCAGATTATAATGTCAGACTGGATTGCTGTATGTGGTACAGAAATAGAATACTATGTAACAATAATATAGGTAAAACAGGAAATGGACTGGCAGAAATTAAAAAGCTGGGGAAATGAGAAGGTCTTCACCTGAGAATGTTGGTGCCAGGTTGTATGCCCCGGCCATGGGCTGCTAAGGTTTGGAGGTGCCGAGAAAGTGATAAGCCAGATCCAGGTTACTTACAAGGAGACTTCATTGAGTACATATAGCACACAGGCGTACCCAATGGTTGGATCAGACAGCTTCTCTGAACCAAGAGCTGTGGTGCAAGATGGGTTTTATACTATACATGTTAGCAGTGAGGCAGCATGACAGCAGCAACGGTTAATTAGGGTTCATCTGCAACTTTCCCAGCAAAGCCTAACAGCGCTTGGTAACATATTTGGCAGAAGCAAGACTATCAGAATATTCCCAGCACAGACACCTGTAGCTTCAAGACAAACAGAGCTCCACTTCCCAGGCTCATCCCAGGCCCTGATAAGATAAACAGTATGAGAGCTCGATAGCACGGAATGTGCTGAGGCAGCCATATCGACCTTTGACTAATCTTACAAGCCAAGAGGCCCACCTGCAAGCACATTGCCACTAATAATGAACCAAAGCAGAGAGCATTATGGATCTCTAAGCCTCTCCCAACTACTGTTAGCTTGCTTACAGGCCTGAGGCCTTACACAAGTGAGGCCCCCGGGAGTAAAATTCCATCATCAGGGTGCCACAACTGAGAAGGTCTTATCCTGAGTTGCCAGTTATGTCACCTCTGTTGGCTGGGGCCCCCAAAGCACTGCTTGTGATTATGGCAGTGCACCATCATCTTGTTATCATCTTCATGATTAATAATCATTTAACCACTAAATCATGGGAACTGCTGCCAGTGGATTTCCAGTACTATCGAGTTACACTAATTCACACGTTGCCTTATCCACAGACACAGAGACACTCTGGAAGGTGGGAGACGCACGTGCATGCGCACATGCACACACTTTGGGCGAGACAGCCCACAGTAAGGAGTCCGTCACCACTCCCTACCTGCCACCTCCATGCTATTTCAGTCAGTGTATTATATATATATATATATTGCAAATTATATTAAAGCTTGGGTGCTTCTGGTTGGAGGGTTTCCAGCACTACCAATCAGAAGGCATCATGCAGCTTTACCATCTTTTTCTTCTTGACGGATGTTCTGCAGTAAGAGAAAAGACAGAAGTGGTCAGAAAACATGGGGGCTACGAGTTGAAGATGTCGTCGTCTGGATCTCCTGTAATATTACATAATGTCATGAAAGCCTTGTCTGGAAGCACTACAAATGTAGCACAAGTAGGCTCAATACTAAGAACAGATAATATGTGCTTAATTTATGTCCCCTTTTTCCCATATTAAGATCACTAGCATTTCTGCTTTTGATCAATACCTTTTCCACATAATTTGTTGTCCTGTAAGTAAGCCTGGTTAACAGTAGACATTGGAACATTGTAGCATTATAGATAGCATTTTGAAACACTTGTCTTCATTATCCATCTGTACTGTTAATGAACTAAAGTTCATCCAGACTAATTGCTCTCTCTTCAATTTATAAACATGGGAAGCTAATAGGCTGGTTGAGCCTCTGCTACATTAGTAATGGCAAAATATTGAAAAGGGCACTGACTGTGAGATTTGTACCAATTTTGTGGTACACACTGAAAGCCCCACAGGGAAATTCCATTTGGATTTAAACCACTTGAATTAGACCCTCCAATTAGCAGGAGGAAAATTGCTCATAATGATTCTTAATTTATTAAACCCTACGTGTCGTACCCATGCTATTCACAAAACTGAGCCAGATAGTAGGAAGAATAATACATGTATCTTTTACTCTTCCCTCCAGAAATCTTTTGTTGCATTTGGCATGATGTGGCCATTACCCATTAAGAGGGGTTTAAATTGGTGCCAAATTTATATGCCTGAATCCAAAGATTCTGCTGCTCAATTGGAAGGTACTTCCACTGACCCAGGGATCTGTGGTCACCACTATCTCAGTCTACAACTGTGAACTCTAGCAGTTCTAGATCAGAGCATTGGGGACTCTCTAAACTAGATTTTTGTTCGTTTGTTTGGGGGCTGCAGATCACTAATCGACTCATCCCTGGTGCAACCAGAACTGTTGTGCAGCAAAAACAACAAAAAGTCTTGTGTCACCTTAAAGACGAACAAATGTATTATGGCATAAACTTTTGCGGACCCTCTCCGGTTCACTAGACACATCAAGTGTTAACCTCAAGTTGGCACACACATATACAGACACATGCATACGTACATATGCATGCTTGTGGGGGCAGGGGCTGGGCATTGTCAACAGTGAGGTCAGAAGGATCTTTAAATTCAAGAAGGTAGCTCTGGCACAAATTAAATCCATCCTAATGTGTAATACCGGCATTATGAACATTTGGATCCAAGCTATTATTTTTGTTTTCTTAGTATGAAAAGTACAGTTGGAATGATATTATGTAAATATTCGCATCTGCCTGAAAATGTACAAGCAAATGCAGTGTACCCCATGGATACATTCATTGCTTTCACTTTGTACTGTATGGGGGGTGTAAGTAAGAACCTTAAGTCTTTGCCATTTGAAAATGAGTCCAAAGGGAGAGCTTTGGAATAGAAAGATGAAGTGATCCAAAGTGCTTTGGACTTTCCAAAATCTACTGGTGTGTCAGATGTTGCATGCAGTCCTTATGTTGTCTACCCCATTCTACCATGTTTTATGTATTGAAGTCTGGTGGTTTATTTTCTTGAAATCCAGCATATTGTACACACAGCAGGGTAGTGGGCTCATGCATACACCACTTCATTGTGTATCAGTCAGATTGTGTGCATTGGCCCTAAATATTATTTTCCTATCTGGGTAATATTAAGCATTTAATGCTTCTGCTTGCGGAAGCTACTTCGTATAATAAAAGTGCATTATCCTTGTACCGTTTGGTTGAATTAGTTGTTGGGAATAACTTTTACTTCCCCCCCTTACCCCAGCGTTATGCCTGCTGAAGTGATATTGCCTCAGATAGTCTCTGTCATTGTGTAGCATTCATGTTCCACTTTAGACTGTGACTTCAGAACTGCTTTCCTTTTAAGAGGAAGATGTACTGATTGTTTATGAAAGAAAATTAAACTTCCACAAAGCAGTTACCACAATGTGGACAAACAGCACAGTCCTGAAAAAGTCATAGCCTGTCCCTTACATCTACACAGTAGTTTCGTGCTGAACAAAATCCTGAAAGTCAAAATATGTACCTCAGCCTCTATTTCAGATACAAAAACTTTGTGACCTGAATAATATTTTTTTATGTAGCACTGTGGTGGGCTTAACATGTTAGCATATAAAGCATGTGTGATAGCATTTTAAGACATTTGGGTGGAGATTATTCTCTTCAGCAGTGTTAGTTTATGGAGCTCTTCAGTCATTTGCAAAACTAAGAAAGAGAGAGAGAGAGAGAATACATAGTCAAAGCAAAATAATGTCCTTATTTATATGACAAGTAAATGTAAATCCAATTCTGTTAAATGTTTCCTATGGGATTTAGAGGTTATTATTACTGTGGGTTTTTTAAAAGATATTTTGGGGGAGGGGAACAAAACCCAGTATTGAACTCAATGAATCACTCTTACATTTTTGTTTATGATGAAGCTTGAAAAAGCTTGGAAGACAAGAATCATAGGATGTCCAAAACATTCATTTGCACAAACACTGCATGTTTTTAATGTTTCTAATGAGCTAGACTAGATCTACACTACTGTTTTATAGTGGTATTGAAGTGCACTGATAACTGTTGGGGCACTTTACACATACCGCTGTCGTAGTGTTATTTCCTGCTTTTTATTCTACGTTCTCCAAAATACTGCAAGAAATATCATTGTGTGCCCTGCAGGCTGCATGGTATAAATGCACAAGAGGGATACAGTGTTATCATGATGAGATCATAATGATAAGACAAAGGGTATAGATCTGGCCCTAGTCTTGGAATTTGGATACAGCAAGCTTCCTGATAATTAGCCAGACCTGTAATCAATCTACCTAAGTTCTGTCAACTTGACTGGCTGCTGCTCTTCAAGGTCACAGCAAGACATCCTTCCCAGCCTGCACTCAGAGATTCATTAATAGGAGAAGATAGGGATGAATCCTGAGCCCCTGTCAATGTATTGTCTCACTGAGTTACACCCCTCCCCAACCCGTTGCTACAGTAGCATATAATGAACTTTCAGTTGACAACTCCAAACAGAATGGACTGTCCATTGCAGAGAAATAAATGTGTCCTCATATTTCCAGCTGTTAACTAATTCCCCCCCCCAAATAAATAAATAAATAAATGCCTCTGACCATGTACAGTGACAGCCATACAGCTGGGATTTTAGCTGTGCTTTCAGGAGTATGGGCTCCCGGCAAGTTTAACCTCCAACAACAACTCCTCCTATCACAAACACATAAAGATCAGATGCACAGTTTTTATGTACAAAATACACAATATGCCAAGCTGGCAAATAAAGGCATATGTAAAGGTTCTTGGAGGGAGAAGGACCTGAAAACTCTCTTGCATGCATAGTATTTCCTGTCACGCCTGATCTCATGGAAGAAAAAGAGGCGGCAGGAAAGTCCCCATGGAACTTCAGAGTAAATATACATGGGTCCTGCTGTATAATAAACAAGCAGGTGGTTTTTGGTCTCTACATACAACTTCAGCTAATTTGTATTCAAAGTACTCAAAGTCAAAAGCTCTAGACTGATTTGAGTTAAATGCTACAGAAGGATATATTTTCAATTATTCCTTCACCTTTAAAAAAGCTGTTCAAATGTGATGAATAGCTGGGTTAACATTCCAGTTCATGGTGTGATTCTTCAGGTGCCTGTTCGGAGCTGGAATACTTTTCTCTCAATGGATTCGTTCAGCCTTGGTGCTGTAATAGCATTTGTCCGCAGGACAGTTATGGGTTTTGTTGGTTAATGCATGCAGCTCTTTAACACTGGCTCTGTCTTTGCAGGAAGCTATTCTCCCATTCAAAATATAGAAATAAAGGAATATTACTAGTTTATAACGAGGGATTAAAAATAACAGTTCTTAGTGACTAATAAGAACTGCAAATAAACTCTAATGCAAGTATAGTTCTACTTCCTTGTTTTATTGTATCTAAGAAGATTATTGTAACAATTCCACTAATTCTTGTAACGATTCCAGCAATGCAGCATTATTACACTAGGGTGAGAGATGTTTGTTTTATATTTCACTGGACTATTATTTATATTTGTTGTATTGCAGAAACTCTACTTACTGTATGAAAGTATCAATTTCGCTGACAGTGGGTGAAAATGACACTGGCTTCTGCTACAATTCAAAGATGAAATACTTTGAAAAAGCTGAACTTAGCAAAACCAAGGAAATCTCATGCCCTGACATACAGGATTTTTTAATACCATATAAAGAGCCTGAAATCCTGTGGTATAAGGTAAGAAATATGAAAAGCTTTAGTTGCTTCCAACAGAGTATTACGTGTCGTGTTCTGCTGCATTTTCGGTAATCTGTAACCTTTACGTGAACATTATATACAGCTTGGTGAGATTTAGGAAACCGTATTAAGGAGAAGGCTAACAGAGAGAGAGGACACATGACGCTTGCTGGGAAAGTGTCCCAGTGCACCAGCTTATTTGTTAAGTAAGCACTGAAAATGAAATTCTCTCTTTCTCTCATATTTCCATCGTTATTCAGATCTGCTTCTTGCTTTATATTTTACTGAAATTGAATGCCTCCTCCCAGTCATACATATAGTAAGTTGTCAATTGATAATATTGCATATAGCTAGCTGTCTAACAAATAATTATATTGATATACCTGTTAATATTAAAAATCTCCAAATGGTTCCATTACAAACAATCAAATTGTGAGATGGTTGAATGTAGCTTGTAGTTTGCTGGTCTGTCTGTCTTCACAATTGCAACAGCTCAAAAAAGGGCCACTGTAAATGCTGAAATTGCAGTGTCAAAGTGTAGACACCTGTGTTTAGGCATCAGTTTATACAACTGTGAGCCTCTCCAGGGCAATTTTGACACCAGTCACTTCCTGTGCTCATGGAAGGGGGTTCTCTCACTTTTCCACCATGGCTCCCACTTTCCTGAGTCCTCAGAGAGGTAAGTAGGTTAAGCTAGCCAAATCTTCCCATTCCCCAACTCATACCCCTCTATCAGCAGAAAGGGAGCAGTGAGCTGTCTCCTCAGTTTCCACTCCTTGGCTGGTAAGCCCACCAGTCCCACAAAAAGTCTCTAGCCTCTTGTGACATCTCTTCGTGTCTTGAAATCCTGAGATGCGTCCCTGTTGTTATGGTACCAATGCACCACTTGCTTCAGTGCCCAAGGGTTTGCTTGCTTGTTGAATAGATTCAGTTGGAAGCACTGTAAGATCCTGCTTAAATTGGAAAAGAAGGCTGTTGATTTATCTTTTTGTCCTGCAAGTCTATGGATATAATTATATTACCTCCTGCAAATGTCCTCCTATTTGCAGGTCTAATGACATCTAATAAAGCTAAGCTTGAGCAGGAAGAAATACTTGCGGAAATTAATTTGGAGCCTCCTGAAGCACTAAAAAAATGCATTTAAATTCATGCAGCTAGTTCATTTTAAATTTTACGTCCAATATTCCTAGAGTAGAGCAATATGAAAGAAGATCAGAAGTTAAAATTGTACTATTTGTTAAAGGTTTATCCAACTTTAGAGTATATTTAACTATTTTAATTATTAAATTATTTAATATTCACATTTGCATTCCAAAACAAACACTGACCCTAACTTCAGCATGAATGGCTTGTGTAATTTCATAAATTGTATTACATTTGTGACACCTTGTATTTTGCATTTCCTGGTGTAATTGAGTCATTAATCATTACACTTGTGAATTAAATGAGATGGGTTTTTTCATAGCAGAGACTTTTCTACTGATTATTCCTGCTATTGCCTAACATGATTTATCTCTTTTTCCTTTACCATTTTTCCTTCTTGCTATACTCCTGTCTCTGTAACTAGGGATGGAGTTAGACACCTGACTAGGTCCGTGAGTCTGTTGGGCTTCCCCCGCCTGCACCCCTGGACTGTGCCCACCAAGCCCCTGGCCTTGCTCACCCCTGCTCATGCCCTCCTGGATGCTCCATGCACTCACCTTGACCCATGCATGACCGCCCGCCATTTTGTCAAGGTTTTTTTTTACTAGAAGGGAGCTAATTAAAAATGTGCATATTTAAATATGTGCACATTTGGGCTGGGAAAGCTTGATCTACACAATATTAGAGGTATTATGCACCTAATATTGCATAGATCAAGCTTTCCCAGCTCAAATGTGTGCATATTTAAATATGTGCATTTTTAATTAGCTTCCTTTTTCATGAAAAAAACCCCTCAGCAAAATGGTGGGCACTTACAGACGGGACCCGAGGTGACTGTGGGTGGCTTGCCAAGCTTGTGGGGGCTTGAGTGTGGGGCTCGGGGGGGGGCTCGAGCAGAGGTGGCACTTCAGTGGGCGTCCGCTGATCCTGAATGGGGGTGGGTTTGCACATCCCTATCTGTAGCAGCTCCTTGGCTAGTAGAAATTCATCAGGTGAAACTTTCCCTGGAATGGAGAAGCAGTGATGGGAAAATCTTCACCAGTTGGATTTCTGCATGTCACACTGCTCAGGAGCCCTGCCAGAAAATGTTGTCAATCCTAATTGCTGTCTGATGCACTGTTAAGCGCAATCCTTTCCCCTTTAATATAGAAGTCTCAAAGGTGATGTTAATGTTGAAGGAACTTTCCAGACTTATAGTGAAATGATATCTCTGATTGATATTCAAGCTGTTGTGGTGTTGAGGAATTCTTTGAGATTTTTCTATCTAATGCAAAAACATATCATTATGGTGGCTCAGCATGTGTGAGAAATACCTCAAGATGTGTCCTAAGGCATTTTCACATATTACATAATCAGCCAAAGTCAGCTGTGCTTCACTGAAGAGGAAACTGCCATAAACCAGTTGCACCTTGATTCACATTGTTGATGTTGTTGTTTGGAATAACTATTCATAGACTACAAAGTAGCCATTCAATCCTTGACAAATGTCATGGGCCCTGCATCAACTCAAGATTATTCTGGGACTAGTCTTCTTCCAACCATGTATTTATTTGGAAGATGGTGATAAGATACTTGTGTGGGAGAACTTGTACTCCATAACAGTCCCCAATATCTACCACCCATTTGCCACCTCAGCATGGCTATTGAGTCTTGGGCAAAAACAAACAGTGAGGCAATTAGTCCTTATTAAGACAATTAAAGGCATTTTTACAATGTGAAAATACCTGAGAAGTAAGTGGTTTCAAAAGCTTTGAATATGATTCAAAGTAGCTTCTCCTTTAGAGAGGTAATGACCCTAGTCCTGGTTTTGTGCCACCTTTAAAAGCTCTTAAGATTACTGGTTTGGAACTGAATTGATGTGTCAGATATAAGTGCAAGGACTGTAGTAACTGAGGTACTGTAATTATCTTTCCACAGGAATGCCAAGTCACAACCTGGAGACCAAGTATTCTGTTCAAAAAGGACATTCTTGTTATCCGGGAGGTCAGAGAAGATGACATTGGAAATTACACTTGCGAATTAAAATATGGACTGTTTTCTGTCAGAAGAACTACAGAATTAACGGTTACAGGTAACTGGAGCTTCTTAGTATGCTTCCCCCCCCCTTTTTTTTAAAGAAAAAAGTCTTGTTATGGATGTGTCCCCCCGCCCTGCCTTCAGCCTGTTTTTGCTGATGTTTGGCTATGCACAAAGGTGCTTGTTGTTTAAAGGGTTGAAGGGACTATTCTGGCAAAGTAATTATTAGGTTTCGTACGGTGTTTCTACAATGTTTTGAATCACATCTGGGCTTGACTCTGTTTCCAAGACTTGCTGGGAAATTAGCCTCTTTAATGTAAAGTAAAGCAAGTTTAAAATATTTTAAGGTCTCTGTGTGCAAGCAAGAAAATTCAGTGGTCTGAATAAAGCCCTTCATAGAAACAGATGAATTATTATTGTGGGAAGGATCTCTTTAAAGCCTAAAAACAATATTCTGATTAAATGTATGAACAATATATGCATAATATCTCATACTCGGGACTATAGTTGGGAATGTAAGAAATAATTCAGTTGCTATTTTAAGTTGGACCTATTTCTATAAAGTATAGAAAAGTATTTTTTTATTTTTATTATTATTATTATTAAATTTATTAATCATCCATCTGGCTGGTCACCCAGCCACCCTTTAGGGATGGACGAAAGGGACTTACCTAATCCCGCAGCTTGCTTTGTGGTGGGGGCGAGGCACTTCAGTTCTCCCCCCGAAGTTCAGGCAGGGGGGGAGGCGCCCCGCCTCGCCCGGCCAAAATTCAGCCCGGCGGGGAGGCACCCCATCCCTCGCCAGCGAAATTCAGGCTGGGTAGGAGCGCCCCGTCTACCCGGCCACGAAAAAAAAAAGTAAAACACACACACACACACACACACCCGTGATAGGCTACGTAACGATTTACGTAGCCTATCACGGCTAGATTTCCAAAGTCAGCCATGATAGGCTATGTAAATCATCATGTAGCCTATCACGGGTGACTTTGAAAAAAAAAAAGCGTGTACACAAATGGTGGCTCCCATGGGGACCGCCATTTGCATTCCTTATTTTGGCACGTCTAGTCTATGTAAAGATTTACATAGACTACGGCGAAAATAAGGGCAACGCAAATAGCGTTAACTTATTTTCGCCGTAGTCTACGTAAATCTTTATGTAGACTACCCCTGTCCAAATAAGGAACGCAAATGGCGGTGCCCATGGGCCGCCGCCATTTGCGTACGTGCTTTTTTTTTTTTTCCAAAGTCACCTGTGATAGGCTATGTGATGATTTACGTAGCCTATCACGGCTGACTTTGGAAATCTAGCCATGATAGGCTACCTAAATCATTACGTAGCCTATCACGGGTGTGGTGTGTTTTTTTTACTTTACTTTTTTTTTTTGCAATGGCGGCGGCGGCAGCCGGTCGGGAGACTGGCCGCCACCTCTGCCGCCGAAGAAACGCCGCTGAACAGCCGCCGGGACCCGCCGCCGAGAGGGACATTCGCCGAAAGTAAGTCCCATCCCGGGGGGGCGGGGGCCGGCGCAGAATTTCCCCAACACTTTCGGGGGGCCGAATGCATCAGCACTCGGCCTCCCAAAGATTCGTGGAGAAATTCTCCGCCAACCCTACTCTGGGTGATGTACAACAACAAAACAGTTAAAACAATAAAATTCTACATTAAAAACATCATAAAAAAATACCCTAACCCACCCCAAATGCCTGCCTGAACAACCACGTCTTTAATGCACGGCAGAAGCTCATTAAAGAGGGGACATGGTGGAGTTCCCTAGGGAAGGAGTTCCACAGGTGGGGGCCACCACAGAGAAGGCCCTCTCCCTCCTCCTCACCAGCCTATAAGTATAAGTATTCATGCTTTCCTGTTACATACTGCTTGATGGAAGAATTCTGTGTATATTAAACATTTGTTCTCCATCAAGCTAGTCTATTGTAGGAATAAGGGGGAAGGAAGTTACAGCTTTCATTTAAGACTTTCATCCTATTAAAAAGTTACTGTCTGGTCTTACATGTGCAGCAACAGAAATTTAATTGCTCAAGAAAAACTTGCTGTTCTAATAAGGAGTGGTGTCAAGGTTTGGCATGATTGGTTAACTGCCAAGGGCCCCACAAGGGCCCCACTGACAAGAGTCCCCTGGACCTGCTCCTCCTCTTTACTATTGTGACCTCCTTGTTCATCATCTCTCACTCTGACCCAGACAAAGGTGATGGTGTGAAGGAGAAACAGTAGATGCTACTGCTTGTTTGCTCATTGGCTCTCTGCCTGGCAAGCAAGCATGCGGTAGCAATGACAAGAGAGAGAAGCAGCAACTGGCAACAGTGGTGGTAAGAACATAGACTCACTGACAGAGAGGATCCTATTGAAGGTGTCTTGCCCAGTGACTCTCCAAACCTGAAACTGGCACAGGTTCTAATACTTTTTCAACTTTTTCCCTCATTCGGTCTGTTTCTAGTCTTTGATTCAAGTAATGATAACGACAAACTTATTTCCAGAACTCCTTTGTTACATGACATTTCTAATTGTTGTTTTCAATTTGTTATTACACAGTTGACAGATTAAGGCCATGATCCTATATGCACTTTCCTGGGAGTTATTTCCCATTTCTGAGCAGGCAGGCATTGTATAGGATTGTCCTCTAAAAGTAGGGATGTCAGAGAATTCTGCCACGGATCTCGGTGAGGCCGAATGCCAGTGCATTTGGCCCCCTGAAATCCGTGGCAGAATGAAGCCCCCTGCCCCCCCCGGTGAAAGGCACGTGAAACAGAGCACTTACCTGCTGCCGTTCACGCTGCTTTGCGAATGGCGGCCGCAGATGCGGCCGCCATTGTCATTCGCTACTTCATTATAGCCGTAATAGGCTTCATAAATACGTAACCTATCATGGCTAACGCAGGGGCACCATTTGCATCCCTGCGGAGGCCGTGATAGGCTATGTAAATATTTACGTAGCCTATCACGGCAAAAAACAGGAACGCAAATGGCGGCGGCCGTAGCCGCCGCCATTTGCGTTCCCTTTTTTTTTTGCCATGATAGGCTATGTAAATGTATACGTAGCCTATCACAGAAAAATACAGGGACACAAATGGCGGCGGCTACGGCGGCCGCCATTTGCGTCCCTGTGCAGCCCAGTGGCCGGATGTCTAGCTGCGGGCGGCCCCAGCCAGTGGCTCCACAGAGTCGCTGCGGAGCGGAGCCAGCCAGGGAGAATTTGGGGGGGGGAGGGACATAGCGCCACCCCCCCACCATGAATGTCACCCTTCGAAAAGCTAAGTGACTTTCGTACATCCCTGTCTAAAGGGCAGGAAACAGCACTATACAAATGTAGATAGTACTCCAGGTTTGCTAGCTCAAAAAGTACAAAATGACAGAGAAGAAAAGGCAGAGAAAAGAGCAAACAAAAGAGACATTCATGAACTCCTGCCTCTGAACCCTCCTCATCCCGGTCCTTTTGAATGTTTTAATAATTGTAATCTACACAGAAGGGAAGGAAGGACTGTGACAAATTGTGTTGGCACTGCTTCAAACCCACTGGAGGTTATGCTGGAACAGTTGCATTTTAGTCTGCCTTTGTGATCCCTAGGCTTGGTTGCTCAGGAGTGTGCCACTGATGTACTGACCTGAACCATACCATGGTGATAATTATTCATGACTGTTCTTCTTTGTACTAATAAACAGTGAGGCAAACTACTTATATAGTGATATGGTGATCTGTTTTGTTATGCAGCTTGAAGAATGAAGTTCTATCTGTGGAATCAGATAGGTCTATCTGTGGAATCAGTAGGGGTGGACGAAAGTCCCTTACCTTTCACCGAAGCTTGTTCGCGGTGGGGGGGAGGCGCTTCGCTGCTCCCCCTGCGAAGTTCAGGCCGGGGGGGGAGGCTTCCCGCCTTGCCCCGGCCGAAATTCAGGCCGGGGGGGAGGCTTCCCGCCTCGCCCTGGCCGAAATTCAGGCCGGGGAGGAGGCTTCCCGCCTCACCCGGCCGCAAACGCGAAAGTTAAAAAAAACACAAACAAACGCCCCCTGATAGGCTACGTGACGATTAACGTAGCCTATCACAGCTAGATTTGCAAAGTCAGCCGTGATAGGCTACGTCAATCGTCACGTAGCCTATCACGGGTGACTTTAAAAAAAAAAAAAAAAGCATGTATGCTAATGGCGGCCCCCATAGGGAGCTGCTATTCGCGTTCCTTATTTGGTCGCTGTAGTCTACGTAAAGATTTACGTAGACTACGGCGAAAATAAGGGCAACGCTTATTTGGTTCCTTAGACCAAATAAGGAACGGGAATGGCAGCTCCCTATGGGGGCCGCCATTATCCGTACGCGCTTTTTTTTTTTTTTAAGTCACCCGTGATAGGCTACGTGACGATTGACGTAGCCTATCACGGCTGACTTTGCAAATCTAGCTGTGATAGGCTACGTTAATTGTCACGTAGCCTATCAGGGGGCGTTTGTTTGTTTTTTTCTTTTATTGCAATGGCGGTGGCAGCAGCCGGTCAAAAAACCGGCTGCCGCTCCCGCCCCGCTCGAACACCCGCCGAACCGCCGGCTGGACCCGCCGCCGGGAGGGACATTCGGCGAAGGTAAGTCCCGTCCCGGGGGGGGGGTGCGGGGGGGCGGGGGGTTTCGGAGGATTTCTCCCCGAAACATGTTCGGGAGGCCAAACACGTTGGCGCTCAGCCCCCTGAAGTTTCAGGGAGAAATTCTCCACCATCCCTAGGAATCAGTCATTCTACCTTCTTTTTAAAGGAGTGATTGTTGTGGATGTCTTCCTGGTAGAGATGTGTATAAACTGTTGCTTGTGATTTTATGCCACGTCAAATTATAGTAATTATGTTTCAATAATTTATGTACTGCCAAGAGTACAAAGCCTTGTCATGTTTATCCCCGCAACTTAAGTCACAGAGAATGTGCTTTGTCCAGGGCCACGCAGATGGTTGAATTTGAAGCTAAGTCTCTCTTTCTCTCTTCTGAATCCCACATCATGTTCCCTGAAACACATTCATATGCTATACATTCCAATAGATATCCATCATATATCTAGATTTGCGGAATGAATTTTACCATGTTTCTCCCATCCTCCCAATGCTTTACCATGCAGTCCTGTGCCTGTCTACTCAGAGGTAAGGTCCATTGAATTCAGTGTGACTTACTCCCAGGAAAGTGTGTATAGGATAGCAGCCTTAACCATGGGTATTCTAGACTTAGTCAGGAATCTTTTACAAGCACCAAATGCAACTGTGACTCCTTTGAACTCTCTTCTGCTGAGCCTGGGAGAGGAACATTCCTCCTTATTGGCTCTAGCAGTTTGTGCTAATTAACTCTTGTAAATAGTACTGTAACACTGTTTGTGCAAGAAACTACATCACTTTGGTTCTTAAGCCCTTAAACTTTCCAGCTCCATACAATTCTCAGATTTATAAATGTATGTATAATTTAGGTGTCCTTACAATGTTCTCCTAACTGGGCGGATTCTGTTTATCGATGATTAGTTCTGGCATAGCTTTTTAAATGGCCCAAACATCTGGGCAGGGCCCAATGCATGGGTCTTCCTTGTAGAATTGGAAGTGTTGTTTCCATGGGAAAGACCCATAGAATTTGATCCTACCTGTGTGGTTGGTTTATTTCAAAAACATTCCAGCCATGCAAGAGCATCTCATGAATAAGCATTTCCCAAAAGGCAGGAAGAACATCTGGGGCATGTGGTGGGCTTTACATCGCTTTTATACAGTCATTGGTCTATTAGTAGCTGTTCACCATGGTATGTATTTATTGATGTATTACACTCCACCATTTATCCAAGGTGATCTGGGCAGCATACATTGTTCTCCCCCACCACTGCCACCACCATTTTAACCTCGTAAGTCGTAACAATCCTGTTAGGTTAGGCTGACAGACAGTGACTGACCCAAGTCACCCAAGACAGTGACTGACCAGCTAGGTGGAGACTTGAATCTGGATCTCCCTGGTTCTCTAACCAGTGTTCTGTGCTGACATTATGACAGTAACTACTATACCATATTCGAGTCTTCATATTTAGAGTTAGCATACGTATGCATACCAACTGCTGGGTACACACAGTAAGGGGAAGCCCTTCTTCCCCTAAGGAGATACATGAAGGAAGCCCTTCATGCCCTACTTTGGAACTTTCCAGAGGCCTGTGGCTGCCTAATGTTAGATGCTGAATGCTTGGTTCAAAGGGCCTGTTGTCTGATCCCCTGTAACTTGTGAAAGAGTGTTAGAGCAAATCAAGTTCACATCTGGCAAGAGGTGAATTTTTCTTCCATAGAACTACAGAAGGTACAATCAGAGTGAAATGGTCAGGAAAGGTCCAAATATACCTAATTCATTTACATGTAGCCCTGCAACAGCTGGACAAAAGAAGAGGGGGTCATTATAAGCACATTTTATATGAACAGATCAGCAGTCAGTATGTTGGAGAAATCCGCAATAGAATCAAATGAGTTCAGATTTCCATGAATCCGACCTGCTGAATCCACAGCAGACTGGCTTCTCCAGAGTCATCCAAATTCCACAGACTTGTGGATGTTTTTTTTTTTTTTTAACTTTCTAGAATTTTGCACAAATTTAGTCATAGAAAAATATGTAAAATAAAAAAACCAAACAAAAATGCACATTTTCCCCATAGGCTAAAACATAAAAATGCACATTTGGGAGGATTTGAGTATTTTGGGGGGGATTTGCACATTTTTGCAAGTGCAAATTTGTGCAAATTTGGAAAATTCGGGGGGGGGGGATCCAATTCCACCAGTGAGCAGACAACAGAATGAAAGGCACCTGACAATTCATGAAACACAGAGGGAACAGATTTTACAAAATCTGTACATCCTAGGGATGTCAGAGAATTCAGCCACGGATCTTGGTGAGGCCGAATGCCAGTGCATTCAGCCCCCCAAAATCTGTGGTGGAACAAAGTCCCCCCGCCCCCCACCCCACGAAATGGGCCTGGAACGGAGCACCTACCTGCTGCCACCTGCTGCTGACTTGCAAATGGCAGCCGCGTCTGCAGCCGCCATTTGCTTCTTCCATGTAGCCGTGATAGGCTACATAAGTATTTACGTAGCCTATCACGGCTTAACTAAGGGAATGCAAATGGCGGCTATGGCAGCCGCCATTTGCATTCCCTTTTTTTGCCATTTTAACTAAACTACCTTTTTTTTGCTGTTTTAGCTATTTTTTGCTGTTTTTAGAGATGTCAGAGAATTCCGCCATGGATCTCGGTGAGGCCGAATGCCAGTGCATTCGGCCCCCCGAACTCTGTAGCAGAATGGCCTGCCACACACCCCACTCCCTGCGGATCCCCCCCGGGATGAGACTTACCTGGGGCGGATGTTCCAGAGAGCGGCGGCTCCAGCAGCGGCTTCGGTGGAGGTGGCGGCTGGTCTTCCGACCAGCTGCCGCCACTGCCATTTGAAGTCATTTTTTTTCTCCCATTCGTGATAGGCTAGGTAAAGACTTTTTCTATGTAAAGACTTTTTTTCTGCGGAGCCGCCAGCGGGCTCCGCCAGCAGCCAGATATCCGGCTGCTGGCTAGCAGGGATGCAAATGGCGGCGGCCATAGCCGCCACAGTTTGCGTCCCTGTATTCAGCCATGATAGGCTACGTAAAGACTTACATAGCCTATCACATCTGGGTTAAAAAAAAAAAACACGTACGCAAATGGCTGCGGCTACGGCCGCCGCCATTTGCGTTCCCTATTTTTGGTTGTCTTAGTCTACGTAAATATTTACGTAGACTAAGACGGTGAAACTAAGGGGGAATGCAAATAGCGTAGTGGACGCTATTTGTGTTCCCCCTTATTTTCACCATCTTAGTCTACGTAAATATTTAGGTAGACTAAGACAACCAAAAATAGGGAACGCAAATGGTGGCGGCCGTAGCCGCCGCCATTTGCATATGCATTTTGTTTTGTTTTTTTAACCCAGACATGATAGGCTACGTAAGTCTTTATGTAGCCTATCACACGGCTGAATACAGGGATGCAAATGGCAGCGGCAATGGCCGCTGCCATTTGTGTCCCTGCTAGCCAGCGGCCGGATGTCCGGCTGCTGGCGGAGCCGGCTGGTGGCTCCGCGGAATCCCCGCAGAGCAGAGCCAGCCGGCCAAGATTCCTGGGGGAGGGATGGAGTGCCTCTCCCCCCCAGCAGAACCTGGCGGAGCCAGGTAAGGGGGGGTTTCATACATCCCTAGCTGTTTTAAGCCGCGGAGCTAAAACAGCAAAAAAAAAAAAAAAGGGAACGCAAATGGCGGCCGCCGTAGCCGCCGCCATTTGCATCTGCTGGTGTTTTGTTTTTTTTTTTGCCATGATAGGCTACGTAAATATTTACATAGCCCATCACGGCAAAATACAAGGACGCAAATGGCGGCAGCTACGGCAGCCACCATTTGCGCCCCTGCAGGCTGCCCAGCAGCTGGATGTCCAGCTGTGGGCAGCCCTGGCTGGCAGCTCGAGCCGGCCGGAGAGAATTTCAGGGGGAAGGACGGAGTGCCTCCCCCCCACCGTGAATGTCACCCTTCGAAAAGGTAAGTGACTTTCGTACATCCCTAGTACATACTTAGTCAGCAGTGATCTTTCAGCTTTTGCATTTGCTTTCAATTTATCTAGTGGAAATGTCAAATTTTGTGCGTCTTTGAAGACATTCTTAGATAGAATGGCTGTGATATAATGTATAGAGTACTAACATATCTTTGGTGAAGGGACAATGGTATCCCTTCCTCCGAATCATAATATGTTGCTACTTTGTTGTCTGCAGCAGTATGCTATCAAGGCATCTTTAATGTAAATATATTGAAAGCATAATAAAATTTAGATTGCCTTGAAATCTTCCTAGCTGATAATAAATAACTCTATTAGGGCAGAGGAATATTGCTTTCTGACTAAAGAAACAGTAGCCATAACTGTAAATGAGAAAGATAAAGTGTGATGACTTGTAACAATATGATTCCAGCTAGATACAGTTGTATTTCACCTGTAAGAGCTTTAAAAGATCACTTTCCGTTTATTACACAGTATGTTGCCTAAATGTGCTGCTTTAAATGTCACAGAAGTTTACACACTTTCATGAAGGATCCAGAAAAGCTGTAGATCACATCACTGTGAAAAGAAATTAAGGGTGCAATCCTATGGCTGCTAGATAGCATCTAGACAGCCATAAGATTTTTTGTTTTCTGGGAACCAAGCTTGGAGCCAGTGCTCTGAGGTCGGTTCCCAGAAACCCGGCTCCTGCCCCTTCCCCTCATAGGTGAGTACACAAAATAAAACCGTGAATTTTGTGTATAAGTCTACATAGGTTGTATGTCAGAAGGCTCTATTTTGCATATAAGTCTATGGGGACATCCTGCCGATCTCCTTTTTTTTTTTTTTTAATGGCTATCAGCACCGAGGCGAAGGGCTCCAGCTGCAGGTAAGCAGCGGCCCTTGGCTCTGCGGAATCCTCATGGAGCAGAGCCACTCTGTGATGATTCCAGGAGGGGAGGAACAGATCGCCTCCCCCCCCCCCGGATTCCTCACTGGAACGGATGGTGGAGAATCTGTAGAGCCCTATAGGTGGTGCAGTTTATCCCTGGTTCCGTGCTCGTAAGAGCAGTATGAAGCAGCCAAAAAGGGGGTGTTTCTGGGGATAGGGAGGGGAGGGGACAGTGGAAGCGCCATTACAATGCTTCCTATGCTCTGTCCATCCTCTCCCCACCCTCCTGCTCTGAGGCACCTTGGCTAGGCAGCTGAAATTGGCCTTCTAGCCACAAATGCAGGGCAGCCAGAGCACAGAGGAAAAGATCCCCTCTGCACTCTGTCCGCCCTGCACTGGATAGTCTGTCACTTCTGAGTCTGGAGGCAATCGACTATCCCCATAAGATTGCACCGTAAATCCCCTTTTTTCTATGGCAGAAGCATTCTCTACATGGCTATTATGTAATGTGACTACTTGAGAGATACTTCTATGGCCATTTTCATTATAGATTGTGGGCACCCAATACATATAAACATGTTAAGTATCACAACTACTGAAAACTATACAGAGGTTATTAAATGTAATATTCATCCAACTCTGACCTGGCATGCATAATATGCAGTTCTGACTTGGCATGTTGACTGATAGGTCTCAGAAACCTGTGGTACAGCAGTCACGTGTGCATCCCAATGGGCTCCTGACCTTTGTCATTCGCCACACATGTGCTGGTCCCTTTGCCCAAGGCACACTGTGGTTTGAAAGACAGCTGGAGTTAGGGTTGGAAAAATGATTTCCCAGCTTTTGTGTGTCCAGTTCAACCATAACTCACAAACCACTGTAGGTTTTGCCACTGACATCACAGGTTTTGCTAGGAAGGTGTAGAGTATATCAACACTGGAGTTGTAAAAGAAGATTTCCCCACATTAAGAGCATGGGGATACACCAGCCCACCTCCACACACAGTGGGTTTGCTCAGAAGAATACCATAATCACAATAAATTCCTCCTCCAGGGCATAGTTCATTCTGCAGTTGGATCCCTGGGGGTGAGGGCTCATGCCTGACTGTATGCATTCTTCTCCCAGTGATTTAAGCAAATTATGTGCATTTTTCAAAAGTACACATTTTTTCATGCACATGTTTCAAATGCTGACAAATGCATTTTTTGGTGCCTGCGAATGACATTGCAAGCTCAGAAATGTATGGGCTTCGACTGCAGATTGCGTCCAAGTCCACGTTCGATCTGAAAGATGTGAACTGGGTAAATCCTGATCAAGAACGAACTGAAATGAATTTCTCATACATCCCTATGTTAAAATGATATCCAGTGTCCTAAAATGACATTCACATGTGAGAGTTGGAAATAAGATTTAGGATGCGTGTCCTTAAAATGTTTTAAGGATAAATGTCCTTAAAACATTTAGCCATTCTTGATAAAAGTATCACAACTTCCCTCAACATACCTTAGGTATTGCCTGAGTAGGAACCTGCAAACGCACTTCAGATTTTGCTTTAAGTGAAATATTGTGGCACCTCTAATTTGGTTTTCAAATCGCTTGTGAAACAAGACATGAAATTACTGAGATAAATTTTAGGCAATGAACAAGCAATTTGTCTCAGAACATCAGTACCTATGGGAAATCTAAATACCCTAATTGTATTGAAAAGAGCAATTTGATTGCACCATTTGAAATGAAAATATTTTCAAACCTGGTCTTGTTTAAAGCTAACCGATTTTGGCCATGACAAATTTCCCAGTATGAAATAGTCATCTTCTGTGTGCCTGTGCTTGAATCATCTTTTTCTTCTTGAAAGTAAGCAAAAGCATCAAATTTAAGATATGCATTTCACATCCAAGTTACCAGACCTCATTACTTTTGATCTCGCAAGTATTCAGTGTTCAGCACCTTTGCTGAACAATTCAGAATTGTACAAAGTACAAAATCAACACAACCGAGCAGATAAGGGAGCCACTTTTTTTTATAGGCGCTTAATATACTCATAGTTCTCTACTTTTGATGTCATCCTTGCACAAGGGAGAAGGAACTAAATGGCAAGCTAGATTTTAAAGCCAGGGACAAAAAATGGACCACTTACCTTAACATTCTAGCCTGTGACTGTGCTAAAATTAGGGATTTTTATTTAAAATAAGTAGAAATACTTTCACTAAGCCAATATTTGACCTTGGTGGAGCTTGCATTTATCTTTAAGAATCATCCTAGAAATTCTCACAGGGATGCAGCTCCCATTAAAGATAATGGTGGGCATGGCTCCAGCTCCATGGAGAATGAAAACTAAGCTGAAACTCCCTTTCCAAATGTGTGCTAAATTATTTGGTATCAGGTTCCAATATGCAACTTACCCACATTTTGGTTCCCTGTTATCCTTCATCAATGGGAGGAAAAAATCTTTGAAATTGCCCATACTTTCTCCCTCAACCAGTGGCATTACTATACCTATTTATCAGTCTCTGTTAGTCAATTAAGTTCCAGTCTTTTTTCTCTCCAAATTAGTGCAACTCCTGCCTGTTTCACAGTCCCAAAGTCCCTCCAGTAATATCTGTAGATGGCTGTTGCTGCCTGTATGCTGTTGTTTTTAAAAACATCCTAGGGTTCAGATCCAAAAGACCATCCACTAATCGTGAAAGGAGGAATCAAACTGCTGCATAGGGCAAAGAGGTAGGAAGCAAAATATTAGGAATCGCTAAGGGAAAGGGATGCTAGGACAAGTGTAGAGACTACAGCATTGCTCAAAACCTTGCTAGTGACTCACCACAAGAGGCAACCGCATTTGAACATAGCCACACAGTATCAGCAGTATTGCCTTTGCAATAACAATTTCCCACAGACCCCCTGTCACCACGCTTTCACATTGCAGCCCAGCGTGATACCACCAAAACGGCATTAGTATCCCTCCTGTCTAGGGACAGAATCATCACTGCTAAAGCAATTTAAATTACTCTGCCTCAACCTCTTATCAAACACTTTGCTTTATAAGCAAACACATGCCAGTGAGTGTGAGATGAATGTATTTATGGAGTCAGGTCTTGCATAACTCTGTATTCTCATAATAGATTGGAACTGGTTCTAAATGGCCATAAAGGAAACCTAGGTCACAATCCTATGAATTTTTAGAGAGAGAAAAGGCCTACAGCTCCCACAGTTCCCCAGCCAGCCATGTCATGCTGCCTAGGGAATGCTGAGAGTTGTAGGCCTTTTTTTCTGTCTAAACAGACATACTATTGCACCCTTAGCGTAGCATTCATACTTTCATTTGTCCATTCAGTTACGTTTCCTTTTAAAAACAAACAAACCCAGCTTCACTTTTTGCCCCATGCAGCTTCTGTGATCTAGCCATTTAGCATGGTCTTTTATATCCCATATTCTAGCCTTGAAAACTCCCTGTTTGTATCTGGATTTCTAGAGGTAAAGACAGGGAACTGTTAGGTTTTCCCCTTCCTGCCTCCATGAGCAGTACTACAAAGGATGTTTCAAAAGCTTCATTTTGATCAAGGCATTCTATGCTATAGATATTCCAATGGGTTTTTAACAGCTACGAAAATAGATTTGTGCCATCTTCATCTCCAATGCTTAATCCCTTCTCAGGGACCTGGAAGCATGATGCAATAGACGTGGTAATAAAGGTCTCCCTGACAATGTATCAAACAAATATGTGATATGATAGTTACACCAAACAGAAAACTCCAATGGACCTACCTAATTGATTTTTCACTGAATGAATTATTTTTCATAATGTGAGTGTCGTATTCACTCCTAGTAGTATTGATGATATGAAGTCAATAAAAGTAAAGGGACATTTTAATAAGTAAGTTCAACCTATTAACACATTTCCAACTGATGCTGGGGGGTTTAATGGATAACCAAGGAAACTGGCTGTGTGCTATCTTGCATATACCCCCTTACATTATCAATGTGCATGTGCAAATTGATGAAGCATGCAGAAGCAATCTTGGTGTAACTGTACATATCTGCAGTGCTTTCCAGATGTTTATGCACATTTGTGTTCACTGATAGATCACCACCAAAAAGCGAACTTCATGTTATTGTACATTTCATTGTATCAAGACCTTTTTTTGTAGTGTTTAACCAACATGTGGGACTGCATTGGCTTATCAATAAATGGGTATGAAATGCCAAGCAGGTGTGAGAGAAGTGCCTTTCTGGATGTCATGGAAGTGCAGCTAAGTGTATGTATTTTTTGTTTCTAACTGTAACTAAAAGCTGAGGCAAACTGCACAGGCATGACATGCATATACAAAATGGGTGGGGGCTTGAACAATGGAAGATTCTTAATGAATTGGTTCTATTTTGGAAACAAGACTCAGTAATTCAGATCTCCAAACTCTGGGGAGAAATTTGGTTGAGGATATTTTGGAAGCATTCCTACGCAGAATATAAAATACATCTTTGGCTAATAATACTCTAGTTGAATTAAGGTTCCACCAAAATTAAATAAATCCAGTCTTAAGGCACCCATGATGCTTATTAACTAACCTTCATAAATGTAGTTAAATGACATTTGATGTTAATGTTTCCTATTATAGGTGCAGAATTAGAAGATGTAATTTTACTTTTACGTTTCCCTAGAGTATGGTAAACTCAGCAGCAATGTCCTTTCAGTATCATTTATTATTTCCCCTCCCATTCCTAGGAACTTCAGATAATTGGTCTATGTAGAGTACAGAACACGCCTAAGGGAGTAATATGAGACGGTGTTCTAATAAACAAGGTATCTAAAATGTTCATATCCAAAGCTGGATCTCTACTTAGTACTGTTGCTCAGCGTATATTTTGCTTCCTATCTTGAATATCTCAATAAATATGCAAATGTAGGGATTACTCAAACACTTCTAAATCTTAGAAACAGATGAAGTTGTCAATGCGAAAACATGATTAAGGCTGCAATCCTATCCATGCTGAACTGGGAATGAGTCTCATTAAATTCAGTGGGAATTATCTCTGAGTGGATATGCATAGGATTGCACTGTAAATGAATTAATTAAATTTGTGCACTTACTCTCTACCCCAAAATGAAAACTGTACAATATGTGAGGGTGGGGAAAACCTGCCTTAAAAAGAGACAGCAATAAGACAACAGTGGACTCTGAACAAATGCATGATACTAATAGGATTGTTTTTTGTTTTTTTGTTTTTTTAAAGAATCTTATAATGCAAGGACAGAGTAGCAAAATATCACTGAGGACTGTAATTGTTACCAGAATAACTCTGCTGTTACAAAAGTAACACAGTTATCCCTCTTTAGTCCTTATTATGCTTAATTATTGATAAACTAATCTGAAAAGCATAATTAACATGTGGAATTCACAAGTCCACTGTGGAAATTACCAGAAGAGATGGCCTTTTTAAAAAAGAAGACAAATTTGTGGAGGATATGTCTGATAATGACTTGTCACACATGGCCTAGTCTTAGGCATTTCTACACCAGCCTAAAATCCTGCATTTAAAATGGGACTTTCTGCTTCCATTTTAAATGAACGATCATAACGGACTCCCTTTACATGCACTTCCTCCCCCCCCCTTTCCCCCTCCTTCTCCCTGTATCTGAGTCTTCCATTATCTTTCATTGATCTCGCTCCTCTTCTTGCCACTTTTACTCTTTTGATGGAGGGAACTGAAGCGGAACACAACGGGGTAATTTTATAGCTCATTATCTGTGATCTATTTAAAAATGGAACAAAGGGCATTTATTGCAGGAGATGGCTGGGATGACCACTGCATCATGTAAAGAGCCCACAAACCTCCATGAAGGAGCAATCTCAATCGCAGCTCTGTGTGAGGGAGCCCTTAGAAAGCCAAGAATGAGACTTTCATTTTCAGAGGCAGTTTACTTCTAATTACCAGATTCTGAGGTCAAATTGTAAGAGATATCTGTCTCTGTTCCATTGTTTTTGTGAACTCATCCTGGTTTGCCTAAGGGGTGCTTAAGGAATTCAGTCTTGGGTTGTGGGCTGGGTTAGAAGCCACCCCTGCCATGCTGGGTTTGGCAATGTGGCACAGGTAATTAGGTAAATGCTGGTTGCATGAGCAGCACGTGCAGGCATGGGGGAAACAACCCATACTACGTTGTTTCCTCAGCTAATCATGTGAACCTGGCCACTGTGAATTCTGATACAACCTGTACTACTCCTGGATAGACTAATCCGCAGATAGGACTTAGAGTACAATCCTAATTGGTGCTGTGGACAGGGGGTGAAGTGGTGAATTGTCAACCAATTCAGCCTGGCCAGTTCATGTAGAGGCAGGTGGGGGTGGCTCTACCAGGCTTTTTAGCCTGGTGGATTTTTAAGAATTTATTCTCCACACACACACACACACTGAAACCAATGGGGGGAAATTAGCTATGACAGCTCCAGGTTGTTCCCAGAATGCCGCCAGCAGAGCAGTACCTCTGCCACATCCAAACCCCTACCAGACAACTGAGCGGGGGGTCTGGATTGCTCTACTAGTTATCCATTCCCAAATGTTGTAACACGGTTCTTCACACACACACACACACACACACAAAGTATCAAAATACATTTTAAAAATGCATAATTAAAACAATGTTTAGAAACATGATATTCTGTGAGAAAATACACTTAGAGATTCTATTTTGTGAGAAGATACATTAAAAGATACATATTTGCAGGCATATTTGCATGCAGATTTTAAAAACCAAATGTACATCAGTAAGGAAACAGGATGGAACACCTGGCCTTTTGTTAGATAATTCTTACTTTCTGAAACAGTAGAGCCTTACCAGTATTGAATTACATTTACAGTACTAATAATGGAGGCATGTAAAGTGGAAAAATATTCAGTAACATTTTTAAAAAATGAAAATGGTTTAATTTTGAAATAGATTTTTTCTTAGCAGCCTTTGGGCAGAATCCAACTATGTCATTTCACTTGCACAAATGATTTTATGCTAGCAGAAACCAGATTCCAAACTATCCGCAAAAGAGGAATCCTACTAAAGCTAGGTTTGCACAAGCACATTTGCGCAACTCATACAAGTGTTTGCACATTAAGCTTGTACAAGCAGTTGTGCTTGTGCAACTATTTGCACAAGCATAATGTGTAACCACTTGTGCAACTGAAAGATTTGGCAGAGCTCCACTAGCACCATTTGAGTTTGTGGAATGACACTGTTGGATACTAAATCCTTTATGGATTTAGTTCCCTTTCTTCGATTATAATTCTTCTAAACATAAATGTAGAGCAGTTTTTCCCTCAGGTTTTCTTATTAAAAAGAGAAGCTATCTAAAAAGTGTTTTAATATTTAAAATAATATACTATACATGTTTCTTCTGATATTCATTTTTTCTTCTCCTGGGTCTAGGATAACAAAACAATATCACCATATTAGTTTGGTCTTCTGTTGGGAGGTTGATAACCCATGGTAATTGTTTAAATATAGAGGAGAAATTGGAACCAGCAGTGGCATTTTTCATTCCCTTTGAATAGTTTTTCTCTGTTTGGTGTATTTAATTCATATCAAGAACTGTATTAATTTTAGAATATGAGATATGAAATCGTGAAGACAAGAGGGACGAGTGATAGAAATCAGTGGATTTCCTTCATATTTTCCTTTTTTTATGGAGAAAGGAAAGCTGAAGTATAAAAATGTCTGTCAGTTTCCTTTTTGTCAAAACCTTTCCCCCTTCTTCCTCCCCTAACCTCTTTTAAATAAGTTCATGGAATTTCTAAATTGGTTTAGCAGGCAATTGCATGCATAAAGGACTCTTTTAAGAGATGGAAACCTCATTTTTAAAATAAGCTACTACATAGCAAGAAATGCATTGTGGTGCACATTTTGATATACTGCATGGTAGTCCCTAATATTTTGTCACTGTTATAATCCGCAGGTTCATGACTATACCAGTCAATAAGTACATGAGTAATTCAGTACAGTGTTATGAACAAAGCATTTGCCTGGCTGTACACAGAATGGCAAGGCACACATTTCTTCCCACTCCTCCACGTTTCCTGTTAGTAATGACATAGCCAAAACCATGAGGCAACCGAGGGGAATTAAACAAGACTTCCCACCCTTTTGGTCATGATGCAGTACTGACATGTTGCTGCTGGCAGCAACCCTGCTAGAGGGAAAGCAAGGCAATTCCCTCTCTTCCCCTGCAGGCTCTCCGTCAGAAGTGAGAAACATCTACTCCTCTGTCAACATATATTTCAATATACTAGTCTGTATATGTAACACTAAACCTCGGTGTCTGAGTGTGGTCGCTGAAGGCACAAAACAGGAGTGGAGGTTCACGTAGGATAGCACTAGTAGACCCCTCCAAGCTTTGCAAAACAATAACCTTTTCTCCTCTAAACTCCTCAAAACTGAGGCATGAGAGAGGTGCTTGCTTATATTTCTCAAGCCACCAGGAACTTCCTCAACAGAGACTTGTGTGCAGGTACACAGTGTGTTATGCTGAAGATAAATGAGGTGGCTTTTTCCTTCCCTCCAGCCAAACCCCAGAGACTCTCCACAGGTCACTTTGAGGCCAGAGTACAGCTGAGCAAGTTGAGCAACAGGGTTGTGTGAAGTTGGATGGAAGCATGGAGTGCGCTTGGCCCCACCAACCCCAACCCTGCCCACTACCCCAGCTTGTTTTGGCCTGAGCTCTCTGATCTCTTTCTCACCACTGCCTCCTCTGTTGCCAGGGACTGGAAAGAAGAGCCTTCCAAGGCTTCTTCCTCCAATACAAGCTGCTATAGAAAAGGGAAAAGGAGCCCCATGGAAGACATTTATTCCAGTCTCCAGTGTGGCAGAGAAAAGAAGCCAAGGCAGAAGAAAAGGAGGGGGACACATAAGAAAGAGTGCAAGAGGAGAGATAAAGGAAGGAGTACAGCATGTGCATGGAAGGAAGGAAAGAGAGAGAGAGATGAGCAGAAAAAGGGAAAGAGAACAATGAGGAAGAAAAGATGGATTATGATGCCCAAGAATGAGGAAAAGAGATATAATGGGGAGCAGTGCCCATCCTCTCTCTTCCTTGCCTTCTTCACTCTACTGCAAATTTTAGTAGCTTACCAATGTGTGCAGTAAGTAGCTGTGTCTGTGTGTGTACACAATGCAGTCCCCAACACTGTCACACTCTAGCGTGACCAAACCCAGAGCTATGCTGGCTTGGGTATTAAAAGTTAATAGTATCACAGAAAACAGTTTAGCTCTTATCCCACTGATGCCTCCTTTTTCTCCAATAGAAGTGAAAAGTTGCTAGGGGAGGAAGTAAAGCACTACAGTTGGGGCTATGCTGCTGTGAGAGCAATTGATGGTAGATGGCTTGGCTCTCAATAACAGAATCCTACAGGAAGCAGACACTCCAGGGCCTCCTTCTCCAAGTACTCACCTGTCATAATGATGGACATTTTCCAGCAAGGAATATTCATATATTTTGTGTCACAAAATCAGCACTGAAGTTAAGCTCTGTGCTCATTTTAGAATGCATGAAGTTAGACAGACCCTTCATAAGCCATAGAATCAAGCGTGAGGCCACCATCACTTCAGGTTGTCCACCCTTGAACATGGAGAATCCCCATATGTATCGAGCTAATGAAATTGTAACAAATTGGTGACACATGAAAGAACCCCAAATAGTGGGGATAACAGCACTTTTTCGTATCATGGGAGTGTTGTCAAAAGGTTTGCTTTCATGTTCTTTCTTACAGGCAAACATATATGCATTATTCACTGGAGATAACTGCTGAGTAATAAGGACTAAACAAAGCATTTGTGTTGAATTCTGAACATTCTGTGTATCATGTTGCTTTTTAGAGTAAGCTACAGCTCTAGAGATATTAGAGATATTTTAGAGCTGGAACTGTAATACCTGGTCTTACTAAACTGCGCAGAAGGTTTTGAAGTTGAAATTATTTATTTCTTTTTTAAAAAAACATTGCCTCTTGAAAGAGTGTTTTACTTCAGGAGACAACATTCTATTTAAACAAGATAGCTGGGGAGAGAGATTGTTTGTCCCAACTCTCTTATCATTGTGAACTTTTCCCAAAATCTGTGTGAACATTACTAATGCCATTGGGAGAAGCTGGGAACATCCCACTGTGAAATTGTAGTTTGTCCTTTATGGGAAAAGACCATTGTTTGGAAAGCAAAAACGAACAAAATATGTAATTGTATTTCCATATTAAGAGAAATCATATCTTAGATGTATTGCCCTTCAAAAAACTACCAGATATTATGTGGGGGTGGGGGTGGGGTGGGGATGTTCTGTCACAATTTCATTGATTTTTTTAAAAATGACAAATGGTTTTAATTTAAAAAGTGTATCATAGTATAGTGAATTTGATAGTAAAGCCTAGTAAGATGAAGCATAAAACAAGAAAGAAAGTAAAACCCTACAAGGAATAAATTGAATTACACCTTTTGTGTTCATAAGCTAAGTGGAGTTCTGTTTTAATAAATTAGTGCATTTACAAAGCAACCCCTCCTGAAGCCATAAACACTCCTTGACCTCAGGAGGGGGAATTCAACATCAAGCTGTTCCCCCTTTCCCGGCCCCGGCCCCCGGCTCCTCACAGCCACTGAGGAAAGCACTGCAGTGGCTGCTTCTCCGAGGTTGCAATAGCAACCTCGGAGAAGACTGAGAAGGGGAAAAAGGGAGTGCGCAGTGGGGGAGAGGTCATGATCCACAGAGTATATTTACAAAGCAGGGTCCTATGGCCTCTTTGTTGTTGTCCCTGCCCACCACCAGTAAGTCAGTTAAGACATCTCAAAGGCCCATCTAGCTGACATAGCTTTGTTAACAAGGAATGGGAGGCAAAATTTCCTCTGTCCTTCTCCTGCCCTCTTGCCAGCAGGGCACAGGATAGCCAGAGGACTTCGATCGCAGAGCCCTCTCTCTATTGGCAGAGCAATCCATAGGATTACCCCCTTAATAGGTAACCATATATTTCTACTCATATAAATATGAAACTAGTTTCCAAGGATTCTATTAAATTGGATGTTAAATTATTGTTAATCTTCCAACTGCTCCCCCCGCAACTAGAGGGTTTTTTTTGGGGGGGGGATTAAAAAAAAAAAACATGAGAGATGCAACATCTCAATGATCAATGATATATAAGAACAGCTATGCATGAACAGAAATGACAGCTGAAGAGTTAGTTGTAGCAGAACAAAGCAATTTGCAGTTGGGTCACATATAACTTATCCTCCCCCCCCCGCTCAAAGGAGACCCATGAAATGTCAGAAATAGTACAAATTTTGGATGCCATATTATCAATATTCTTTATTCCCTTTAGGCTGCAATCTTATGGTCCTAGGGGGGTTGCCTCAGGCTACACAGGATGTTTTGTATCTCCCCGTCAGAGGGTGGAGAGAGAGAAGTCTGACCTCAGAAGGGAGAGCTGACCTTACAACCCCCCTGCCAGCCACCATGTAAGCCTCCACAGTCCTTGCCTCTCTTGGCTCCAATGTCAGTGGAGGTAAAAGAGAGTGTTGCATGGCCAGTGAAAAACAACTATATCTTCATGATTATTATCAATTATACATTTTCATTTTTCCTTGTATAGAAATATTGCTATAACTAATTTTCTTGGGTGAGTAGAATGGAAGGCAAAGTGTGGACTGTGGTAGAGCCATGAGTATGGGGAAACAGGAAGAGCAGGATAGTTAGAAAGTATGGGAAATTTTCAGTATTTCAAGTATTACAATGCAATGTGTCAGGAATTGCTAAGTCACTCATAAATTGTCTTTGCCCTAGTTTCCATTTTGAGTTTAACCCATAGTTTCATAGATTGTACATCCTGCAGGGCTTGCAGGCTCAGAAATATAACAGGAGAAACATCTTTGATTAATAGGAGAAACTGCTTTTCACCAGTAGATCATTTGTTCAAAACTCATCCTGGTTGATAGTAACCGAAAGATACTAATCTAGGATGGCAATTTGCTCCTTAAAAACTCACTTGGCTGTGCTTTTTTAATTCTTCTATGATAAATGTCCAGATTGCAAAAAGCACTGTTACAGTTAGTACTAATTGACACCGTCGTTGGTAATCTCTGCAGGGAAAAAGAAAATGTGATAGTTACAGAGGCTGAACTACTAGTCTGGCACTCAAATATGATACGTTAGTAGGAGCATACAGAAAAGTTTGCTTTGTTGCTGTCTCTGCATAGATAAATAAATTCAGCACTTCTCTGTAAACATTTACTGAATGCCGTTATTTATGGGAAGTTCTCTTGCTTCATATGTCTATTGTTGCGATTGCTGTTTTGTGGTAGAAAGGGTTTTTGCAGGTATTAAAAGCATAGTTGTTTAAACAGTGACTCTGTTAAGTCACTCTTTATCACATACATCTGAGGAAGATGGCAAAACCCCTGTCAGTTTCAAGGGGCTTTCCTAGAATTAGTTTATTGTAGTCTATTTGAGATGCGGAAGATGCTCATGCATTTGTTTTCCATCCGCTCACACTGGATTATGAAAGATTGCATATCCTTTCTTGTTTGTATTTCATCATGTCCATGGATGGCCTGATGTGGGTGCTTATGCTGCTTGATTATCAGTTTCAGCAAGACCTTATTTGATACAAATAGGTTCATAACTGGCTTGGGGGCTTCAGAGCAGAGAGGGCACAGTCCATAGGCTGAATTGCGCCCTAATTCAGATAACCCATAAGACATGTATAAAGTATTTTAGGTTGTCACTGCTCTTATTGATCTTATAAAGCCTCTACATCACCCTAAAACTGACAATTCTTATGCACCTAGATATTATCAGGGTTATTGCCAAACCTTGAGGAAACTCTGCTCCTTCATTCAATTGATTTTGGACATATTTTCAAATTGAACTGATGTAAAATGTCTGCTTGACTTGAATTTGCATGTGACAACCTGCTTATCTGAACCAATAAATGCATGGTAAACCATATGCAAAAGTTTTATACCAGCTGTTTCAGACCAGGATACGTATTTTTAAAAGGACAAAAATGCTTAGGAATTTAAAAAATATGTCCAACATGAGAGAAGCAAGAAATGTGGCAACAGTTCCTCGATTTCCAAATTCACCTTGAGGAAATACTGCACTTATAGCATACAAAGAATGCTGTGTGCTCTTTGCAACGGGTTGTATTTTCTGAAGTGGGCCCATATCAACATAAAACCTGTCATTCTGTCTCTTGGCCAATACAAGCTTAAAAGAGGTTGCCCCATAAGGTTGACCGTAGCTGTAGCACCAGCCTGACTATGCTTAATCTAAGTTTGCCATTAACCATGATTAGAAAGCAGGAGTTGAAAATGGTATCCATACCCTGGTTTCCAATTGGATTTAAGCCTTAACTATGATTAATGCCAGCAAGGTGAATGTCTCTGGAGATAGGACTGGAAAGAGGAGAACTCATTCCCACAGCCCATCCTGAATCGCTGAACAGGGGAATTATTACTTCCCTTAACAGCTCCTCAATGCCAAACATACTGGCACATCCTTTCCTCATGGAGGTCTGCTTCACACACATACCCAACAGCATATTGAGTGTTGCATATTAATACTGGAACCATAAGAGTGGGCCAGTTACATTGGTTTTTCTTACTCAGTTAGTCCTGCCTACATGGTTGGAATATTCACATACATTCCCTAGAGCTCTGACATTGCAGCGTGGGCAAGCTGCTCCTGTACCACTGGTTTTGCATGTATGCATGGGGATACAGAAGCTGGTTTTTCAGCATCTGCTTGTGGGGTTTAAAATAATTTCATGACAAAAATTCTTAATCTTTAGGAGGAAGATTTAAGCTGGGCACAGTGGCCATTATTCTAGGAGAGAGTTGTTTTGTTTTTCATTTGGGTTGGAAAGATGCTATGAGAAAGAAGCATTAGCAAACCTGATAAACATGGGGATTGAGATAAGATACCATGGCAATTAGCACTGAGATCGCATTTGAAAAAGGAGCTCCAGTCCCATCTAACACACCATGCCCTATCTCTTTTCTGCTTCTATTGTGAGATCCTATACCTGAAATTATATAGCTATGCTTTTAATGTTGGTGGGAAGTGTGAAGATTAGGTTTGTCACCTCTTTGAAAATACTCTGGCTGGCTTCAGAAAATGAATTGGTCCATGAAAATGTCACCATCTTATTATTGGGGCAAATGAAGTAGGTATAAAAGTATTGAATTGTGGAGGTGTATGTGAAAAAAATAAAGCTATTCTATATGCCCTATAGACCAACTTTAGCAAAACACCAAAGACCAAGTTCTACTCCAGAGAAAACTGAATAGTTACAAATATTATGGGACCTTTTTGTTTTCAACATATCAAAGATTACTATTACAATACCAGAATATGAGAGGGTTATAGAGTTTGAACTTGATTTGATAAGTGTTATGTTTTTATATGTGCTACTGATATTTTCATATATACTTCCTTAAAATATTTAATAAACCTCTTGGGGGAATGCTACTTCACCCCTCGGATCCAACATCAGGTGATACTGGCAGCAGGTTTTGGGCTTCTATATTGCTTCTTCCATCCCTCTTCCATTCTTATTTATTTATTTGTTCCATTTATATCCCAGCTTTTGCTCCATGGAGCCCAAAGTAACATACATGAGCCTCCCCTCTCATTTCGCAAAGGGAACAAGTGATTCACAGAGATCTCTTACTCAAGTTGGAAGAAGATTTTGAAGTTTAACTCATTACCCTCTACTTGTGCTGAAGACACCAGAGGAAGGAGCATGTGAGCCTGAGGCTTGGTCTCAATTTCATCCTCAGCATGACAACCACAAATAAGGTTGTGTTTGTATTTTTCAGTCACAGCCTTGGCTATCCTCAGAATACTTCCCAGAAGAGCTTCCTCGCTTAAAAAAAGAGAGGCAATTTTACCAAATAGTTTCCAAATTTTCTATGCTATTTTTGTTACAGCAGGCATTCCCACCCCAAAACACACACACACACTACCTTGGAACGACGCAGTACACTGAGGGCATTGGGCTGCCAACACAGGAACTCTGTTCTTTTAAGAAGGTGAGTAAAAGAGAACATCCTTTAAATATATTTACTGATAGAAGGATAAAAATAGGCTGCTTGAGTTTCTTGAAACATTGTTGCTCTATATCGCTTGTTCTCGCCATTTGTTTCCTGAGGGCCTCAGACTGCTATTATCAGACCCTGAAATATGGAGTGTTAGTGTAATGAATGTGGTCAAAAATTTGCACCTGCTATTTAATAATCTTGTATGCTTTTGTTGTACTTCAGCGAATATATAAGCAATTCCTTCTCACAGCATTTATTTGGGGTGGAAATGGATAGGAGAATGTTCAAAGGGGGACTCAGTTATACTCACAGGGGAAAAAGTATACTATTGTACTTTTCTGTTATTAAGGCAGAGCAACTGTTATATATTGTTATAAAATATAAACCAAAATTTTGAAGTATTAACTCTTACCACAAATTTGCTCGCTGCTTTTAAGTCTGATATCCTAAGCACACCGCTACATAGGGCACGCTTCCAGCACTATCCTTTGCATGTTTAGACAGAAAAAAAGTTCTACAAATCCTGGCATGCCCCAGCCAACATTTATGGAGGAGGTTTTCTGGAAGAGATTTGGAAGGTACACATGGGGGCTGCAGGGAGAGGAGATTGGACGGGGAATTCCCATCCACTTGCGGGATCAAGATCCTAGATACAACCCAATATATTTAGTAATTTGATATTTATTATAAAATAAAATGGACTGCATTTTATGGCATTTAAAAACAGGCATTTCAAGCTTCCATACTGCTGCTTTGTATGTGGCACCATACAGATGTCCATTTGGAATCTACACAGGGATTTATTATTGCTTTACCCACCATCAACCTTGTTTTGTTAAACTCAGTGATGGAAGAGGTACACTATTTCCCACTATGGATGGAAAATGGAACAGGAAACAAATGTGTTTGGTTCGCATTTTAATATGAGCTGGCCTACTTCACCCTTTCCAAACTAACATACAAACTGGAATACAATTATCCTTCAGTTTTTGCACTTCTCCAAATGTTGTGCTGAAGTCCTCTGATAAAAACGAAACAAAATGCATGTACAAAAATGCATACATGAGGGGAAAGTATGTAGAAAAATATGCACATTAGGAAAAATGTGTACAACAATGAATGCATTTTTGTATGCATTTTCCTTCATGTACACATTAGGAGAAATGCAGATAAAATGTAGACACTTGGGGACATGCATACAAAAATGCATACAAGACAGGGAATGGATGAAAACATTGATATACTGGGGAAAATGAGTACAACAATGTGTATGGATTTCATGTGTACCTACCACTTAACTAAATAATTGACAAACTGATGCGGACATGGAACGGAACAAACTTGTGCTTCAACCCCCCCCCCCCCCATAAACATTGTAGAAAATGAAACAGATAGATTCGCTCATCCCTAGAGAGGAATAAAATGTTTACTGCAATATGAGGACAGGAGTGAATATATATATATGCTGGAGCACTCTCAAGACCTGATCAACATTCTCAAATCTGATGAATTCATAAAGAGTTCACCATATCTCTCTCTCTATAAAATGTGTCTGATTTCATTTACATTTAAAGACATGCAACTGGACTTAGGACTAAAACCTCAATTAATTCTACTCTATGAAAGTGATCTGAAAATAATTTAGAAAAGCAATAGCTGCTACACTCATTTTGAAACAAATTCATAGTTCGGTTGAATGCTCCAGTAGGCATAAGACAAAACAAAAGCTGCCAGCCATCTCTTTATCTCACACTGTCTGAAACCAAGAGCTGCTCTGAATGCAGATGACTGTGAATTTATATAGGAAACAGGCATAGATTTTTCAGCAACTCATCTAGAGGGTAAACATGACAACAGATATAACCACTTCTGTAACTTGAAAACCCCCTCAAAACAAATGTATTTCTGGTATGTATTTTCATTTGCCTGAATTCCCAAGTACAACGTTCTTCTATTTTGCCTTTCCTCACCACAACTATCTTCAGTTACCCAACTGGGCTAAACTTCCAAAGCTATTTCTCTCAGTAACTGTAGAAAAAGGAAAGATTGTTATTACTATGTCTCCATTTAGCAAGAGTGATAGGGTGAGAAATATATAGTTGGATAGGGGTAAGTGTGAGCAAAGATCAGCTGGAATGGATAAGCTATTTCCCCTGTACCTAATTCCATCTGTAGATTGCATGAAATGTCAAAAATTGGTAGCTTTGATGGATCTGCTACAGCAAAATATATCAGGGTTCTTGTTTCATTGTGTTTATGTTTAATGGGCCTTCCAGTTGCTCAGCTGAACTGTAAGCTATACAATACTGTAACGCTACATTCCTATGATTTAAGAAACAAGGAGAACAATTTATCAGTAATCTGCAAAAACATATAGAACACACAAAATCATTTTCTTTCATGACCCTGTGACCCAATGTGCTGGTTAAGAGAAAATAATTATTTGCCTACAAGTAGACCCTGGAACAGTTTTGAATTTAGTACTGGAGAGTTGAAAACTATTTGTATTTCAAGTTCTAACTACAAGGAAAGTTCCTAAGAACAAAGATGCAACATGTAGTAACTTAACCAGGCACTTAGAACACTGGAATTGTAAGTCCTAGTTTTCATAAACAGCAGCTGAGGTAGTTTTCATGCATCTGGACTATACCAGTTTGAACTATCAGTGAGGGGTAACATAATGGACCCCCCACCCCAATGGCATGGTGTAACATTCTTACATAGAAAATGAATATGTCTAGGAGAAGGTAACTCTGAACATTTACTTTTCTATATGAGGATATATGGAGCAGCATTGAGCCTCCACCTGGCACCTGAAGTGGTAGAATTCTTAGAGGTGGGCAAGCTCGCTGACGCTTGCCTTGGATTAACTTGGAAACAACCTCAGTTCTTTTCCTCCAAATCAGGAAGAACATGGATCATTGAAGCCAATCAGAGGCTTCAAAATTGCCTTCTGTCAGAAATAGTTCTCCCCCCCACTCTGCTTAGGCAAGTCCAAGGACCCCCTGCAGGAGGGTGGTAGGGTTTTGTCCAATTTTCCCAGGGGCAGCTCTTCAAAACAGCTCCCAACGCAAAGCAACAGACACCTTTCGCCCATTGCTATTTTGAAAGCCTGTCCCAGAGAAAACTGGGAATGGAGGCAGTGGTGCAGCTGCAGGTAGGCAATTTTAGACCTGAGACCTAATGGTAGTTGTTGAGGTCCCCTCTTTAGATGGTAACATGGCGCACCGACTCTAGTGAGTGAGAGCCACTTCACTGCAAGTGTGCAGGGGATCACAACCTTTGTTGTATACAGCAACAATAGGAACATAAGAACATAGGAAGTATAAGTGCCTTATACTGAGTCAGACCATGGGTCCATCTAGCCCAGTATTGTCGACACTGACTGGCAGCAGCTCTCGAGGGTTTCAGGCAGGATTTTTTCCTTGCCCTACCTGGAGAAGCCGGGGATCGAAACAGGGACCTTCTGCATGCCAAGCAGGGGCTCTATCGCACTGAGCTATGGCCCCTCCCAATATATAAAAAATATAAATATAAAAATATAAAACAATATTTTATAATACCCACACCTTGTAGAGAGGAGGAATAAATAAACATATCTTTTTAAAGGCCCATTCATACCAGGCTGTTCCAAGAAATCTTTAAAATTTAACATTAAGGCTGGAATCAACTGCACACTGACCTGGGAGTAAGCCTCACTGAACATAGTAAGATTTACATCGAATTAAGCATGCACAGGATTGTGCTGTGGAACTAGTGCAGCAAAGTGGCTAAGGGAAAAATCCAATGCATATACTTAGAAAAAAGAAAGCCCTACACTCCCAGCATGCACTAGCCAGCCATGCTGGCTAGGGGATGCTGGAAGTAGTTGGACTTGTTTTTCTACCTAAAAATGAATAGGATTGCATCCTAAGAGACTGAGCTAAAAATCAGGAAGCCCCCAGTTTGAATGTTACCTCTGCCATGAACTCACCAGCTGGTCTTAGGCAAGCCAGAAAAGTGTACATAGGTTTTCACTGCAGTAGGGGTGTACAGACCCCACCTACCTGGGTCGGCGGGGGGGATGCAATCCGGTCCTCCGCCCCGGAATCCTCCTCAGCCGGCTCCGCTCCATGGCCGGCTGCTGCCGGGCTTCCAGCCGCAGCTGGTCTACGGACACAAATGGCGTCCAGCATAGCAGACGCCATTTGCGTGCCTCCCTTTGGCCGTGATAGGCTACATAAAGATTTACGTAGCCTATCACGGCAAAAAGGGAAGGACGCAAATGGCATCCTCTATGCGGGAGACCATTTTGCATCCACATGGGGCAGCGGACGGACCTGGCCGGAGCTGGCAGTGCCAGCCAGGTAGGATCCGGCTGGGTTGGACTTCACGGGGTGGCGGGGTGGGGTGGTCTGTTCCGCCACAGACTCCAGGGGGGTGGATTCTAAGATTCTGACCTCACTGGAGTCTGTGGTGGAATTCTCCGCCATCCCTACACTGCAGATGACCCAAAAAGAATTAGAATCATAGAATCATAGGGCTGGAAGGGGCCTAAAGACCATTGAGTCCAACCCCCTGCTCAGTGCAGGAAGCCTGATTCCCAAGTGGTCTCTCATCCAAGTACTAACTGGGGCTGACCCTGCTTAGCTTCCAAGATCAGATGAGATTAAATGTCTCAGCGTATAGGGCAATTTATGAAATACTTTCTGTAGTGCTTGAGTACTAAGTATACTGCTGTTATTTAAAGAAAGACAATAAGACACATTGGCCTCAGTGTATTTTCCAAGCACAAGGGCCAAAATTTTCTGCAAATACTACTGGAGAACATTATTAGGTTATTCATTTGAGATGCCATTAATTTCCATAATAGGGTTCAATAAACTAAATATTAGCCCATCCAGTGTACACGGTCCATTAATGTAAACCGCCAGGACTAACACTGAAGCTGGATGTTGGCACAATGCAATTATCATCAGTAATCAATTTCCATTTTCATTTGTTTTGAGATAAGCTATGGAATTGCTAATGATACCACAGGCAGAATGGATTTTTACAGCAGAAAATAAAATTCAATGAAATATTATCCACACACAAAAAGTACAGGTCACATCCATAGCACAGTAATGTAGGAAAAAAATAGGACACAATGAATTCCCTGTTCATCATGTATTTACTATCTTTTTTGTTTATTTCATTTGAGGGCATGATCCAGCCAAGGTCAAACATTGTAAAATCTCTTTTAATCTCATGGTAAAATGTTGCACAAGCTTAGGGCTGCCATCCTGAACAATTACTAGGGAGTAAGCACCATTGTATGCAGTGGGACCAGTTTCTAAGTAAACAGGCATAAGATTGCTCTGTAAATCTCTCCTATTGAAATCAATGGGTGTTGTGATCCTGATCCTTCAAGTACACACACTCTGGCATTCTGACACAGGACACCCAAATCAGTGAGACCTCTTTAATGTAGGAAATCCCACAGCAAAAGCTTAATGGTTACACTCTTCCGAAATCATACAGCTGATGGTCATTAGCTATAGATTTTATGTAATTCCAGAACAGTCCAAAACTAAAAACTACAACTGTGACAAAGATTTGCACAACAGATTTCTCTGTTGAAATCTCTGTGGCTCAAAACACAGGGAAAAGGGCCCAGGATTCCTGGGACCATCCTTCCAAGGCAATCAAAGACAAAGGCCAGCAACCTGAATGATTCTTGGGGTCAATCTTCCCAGGCAATCAAAGGCACGAATTCTAGGAAAGGCCTACAAAGAAAGAGACTTTGTCAAACCTAGAACCTTCATTGAGATCTCCTAAACTTTAGGTAAAGCCTAAACTTTACCAAGTGATCTGTCCTTGACAAAAGGACCAGAGCAAACTCACTGTAGGTCACTTTCATCCTGTCTAATTCAAAACAAGAAATTGGAATTATGACTGGCTTTGTGTGTATAGCTAGAGACAAATGGTCTCTTTAATAATGTCAAAGTCTCCCAGAATAACCAGAGTTGGAGCCTGCAACTAGGGATGTATGAAAATCACTTACCTGTTCGCGGATTATGCTGATGGGGGGGGGGAGGCGCTCCAGCGAGGATTCTAGGGGGAGGGATGGAATGTCTCCCCCCCCATAAACATAATCCGTGAATAGTTAAGTCACTTTCGTACATCCCTAGCGGCCGTAGCCGCCGCCATTTGTGTATGCGGCTTGTTTTTGTTTGTTTTTACCCAGAGCCCTCCGCGGCCGGAAATCCGGCTGCGGACGGCTCTGGCCTGGCCGGCTGCTCCACGGAGCTGCTGCGGAGCACAGCCGGCAGCGGAGGATTCCGGGGGGGGAGGAACGGAGCGCCTCCCCCCCGTCGAGGATTCCGGGGGGAGGGACGGAACGCCTCCCCCCCCATCAACATAATCTGCGAAAGGTAAGTGACTTTCATACATCCCTAGTTGCAACAACTCTGTAAGGTAGACAAAATTAAAGGTTGCCAAGTAAAGCCTGTTCCAAATATCCTGTGCTGTAAAATTCAATCACCCCCTGTCTATTCCAAAAGGTGGGGGTATATGCTGGTAGAGTTAAAGGTGGAAAACTATTTTTTCTTTCTTTCCTTAAGAATCATTTTGAAAGAATCAACTTGTATCACTATTCCCAAAATGGAACTCGATCCCAAAGGGTGGTAGAGTTGAAGAGGAAAAGTAAGCCCTTTTTTTTTTTTTAGGAACATTTTGAAAGAATCAATAAACATAGAAATCACAGGGGTTGCAAGTAAAACCTTCAAAGGTCTTTACAAAGTAAATAATTCTTTAAGCGGATCTTAGATTTTGTAAAAACCCTACATGGGGAGCCAAAAAACAGGGGCTGCCCTTTAGAAAAGAGTAGGGGTCGATGGTCTAGACTACTAAATGGAAATACATTCTCACATTTGCTGTTAGCAGCTTGGTAAAATGTATTGATGTAAGCATCTGATCTTGGAGAATGTGGGGTGCCCTAATTGTAGAGAGACAGAAGATTTTGCAGTAGCAGCCTTTTAAGCTGCTATGTACATAGGAAACAAAAGTGAAATTTTAATTCAAAAAAATTAGACTGTTTGCATCACATCTATTTATATGTAGGGGGAATTGTACTGCTAGTTGTAGCTGTTAACAGCAGCCTTGTAAAGAAGGACTGCAGTCCCCATCGGTACTTAAAGTGGGGCACCTTCTGTTTTTAACTCTAGAAGTAACCCTACAGATCACCAGGGTTATATTATACCAAGTGTAGCAGCCTTTTATTTTTCCCACTGAGAAAAGAAGTAAGCATTTTGTAAAAAGCAGAAAAACAAAGGTTACAACATTTCAGTCTTGAAGCAAAAGGAGCCTTTTACAACAACTCTGTAAGGAAGGCAAAATTATACATTTTGTACAAATCAGAAAATATATGTTACGAAATAAACCAGCCCCTCAAGGTAGACATGCTTTTAAGCACCATGAAGATTTTGTTAAAATCCTTTGTCTGTTTTTCTTTGTAAGCCAGCTGTTAGCAGATTGCTAAAAGTATTGATCCAAACTCCTATTATTGGAGAGTGTGGGATTCCCTAATTTCTGCGAGACAGAAAATTTTGCAGTAACAGCCTTTAAGTTGCTATGTATGGAAGTAACCATTAAAGATATATGTAGAAAGTGCTTGCAAAAAAATTTAGGGATGGTGGAGAATTCCGCCACGGACCCCAATAAGGCCGGATTCTAAGGAATCTGGCCCCTTGGAGTCCGTGGTGGAATGGAGCACTTACTTCCGCCTCTCTGTGGAATCCTCTTCGGCCGGATCCTCCAGCTCCAGAGCACCAGTGATACGGCTGCCATGCCATATCGCTGACTGAGGGGGATTGGCAGTGGATGCAAATGGAGCCCAGGATGCCATTTGCGGCTGTAAAGGTCTTAGTTTAAGGTAAATGCAGCCATAGGCAACACAAATATTTTCATGTAATAGGCTATGCAAATATTTGTGTAGCCCATCATGTGAAAAAAAAGCAGGGATGCAAATGGTGTCCACGATGCCATTTGCAGCCATAAAGGTCTTAGTTTAAGGTAAATGCAGCCGTAAATGGCTGCATTTAGCTTAAACTAAGACCTTTATGGCTGCAAATGGTGTCTGTAGTCAATCCCCCTCAGCCAGCGATACAGCTATAGTGGCCGTAGTGCTGGCGCTTCACAGCCGGCTGGTGGATCCATGGTATTGCCATGGAGCGGAGCCGGCCAAAGAGGATTCCGGGGGAGGAATGGATCACCTCCCCCCACGGGCGGATTCCCACGTAGACCAGCAGGTAGGGAAACTGCCCATCCCTACTTGCAGCCCCCCAGCCCCCCTCCCCCTGGTATATTTATACGTAAGGGAAATATACTGTTGTAGCCCTTAACAAGAATTTTGCGAAAGTACACTTGTAGTTTCCGGTGGTACTTAAAATAGGGTTCTTAACTGTGGAAGCCAACCCATAGATCATCAGGGCTATATTATTCAAAGTGTAGCAGCCTTTATTTTTCCCCACTGAGACAAGAAGTAAGCATTTTGTAAAAAAAAAAAAAAGTATAGAACAAAGATTACAAGGTCTGAAACAAAAGACATCCTTTACAGAAAATCTGTAAGGTAGACATACGCTTCATTTATTTTGTAAAACAAAATAAGAGTTTAATTTCCACCACACCTTCCTCTTCCTTGGCCATTTCCGAGCACATGGCTTTCAGGGGCCCAAATCTAGCTTTATGCATACTCTCAGTTCTATGTTCTTTGTGTTTTACAAACTTGTTTTACTCTTCTGACTAGCTGATGGGGTAGGATGTTTCTGCAAAAACCTCTTCCTATTGGTTTGTTGTGATGGGGCGAGTTTGTAGAGGGGTCACATGACACCTCTGGGCCAATCAGGGGAGGGATTGGAAATGGCCTTTTGGGCCATTTCCACACCCGTACCTGTTAGGGCTCTAAAACCTCTTCCTATTGGTCCATGGTTGCATGATGAGTTCGTAGAGGGGTCACATGACCCCCATCAGGTGATCCTGAAGGTCATATGACCTGGCCAGCTGATCACTCCTTCCGGGGCAGGACTTCTGAAGTTGGGACTTCCAGCTAGGGCAGGACTTCCAGGCTCCCAAGGGGGTGGAGCACCTGTCACTTTTGAAAAAGGGGCATGGTTTAGAGTTTGATGCAGGTACCCCTCCTTCACCACCACTACCATGTAGTTATACTCCAAGTTAGCAGTTTACTAACTAAGATACCTAGAGAAGGAGATAGAATCCCTATAGACCACAGCAACCTGTCTTGAACTACAATACAAAACAAACATTAACAGGAAAGATGTACTTCTAAAACAAATGAGAAGACTGCTTTATGCACTATTCTGTTGTTACTCTGTGATTAATGAAACAGTTCATAATCCAATATTTATATCTATAGTTAAAACTCCAGAAATATCTAGCTTTTGTTAAAAGAAAAAAGAGTTGCAGTATGCATTAATCATTTTATATGGGGAATAATAAGCCTTATTTAAATAGAATAAAATGTATATAAAGCTGTTGAAAAGACTTTTCTCTAAAATCTTTATAATTAGCAGCTGTAAAAATGGCAGCTGGATACTTGCTGTAGTTCTGAAAAACCATATGGATAAGTCAGCTCTCCAGATGTGAAGAAAAACTATGATGCTAAAACATAATTTGCAAATATAATATTAATGATAATGAGCATGATTGAACCAAAGTGAAGCACTTTTAATTCCTATTAATTTGAACTGGAGTTGTTAAGTCCATCTATAAATCTTTTCTGTTGGAATCAGTGAGGCTTAAACTCCCTAAAAGTCCATCATAATAGAAATGCATTTGTTAATATTAATCCCCACTTGTCCCTACTTCTGTCCTCACTGTCAAACTTTCCTTAGCAAAGATGAAGTACCTGCCTTTTTATCTAAAGTAGTAAAGTGCACTGCAATGTATGTTAAATAGTAGTAGTAGTAAATCCATGGACTTCATTTCAACTTCACTGATTATTTTGTTTTACTTATTGATTACTGGCTATTTTATTAATGCAATGTATTTGAACTACAAGCTTTAAGGCACAATCCTATGCCTGTTTAGACAGAAAAAAAAGTCCTTCAGCTCCGAGCATTCTCGAGACAGCAGTGTGTAAAGTATATCAGACCAGAAAGCAATTCCATATGAAATAGCCAGGGTGTAAAAAGCGATAGACCTATTTTTCCTTACATAGAATCATAGAATAGTAGGGTTGGAAGGGGCGTTCAAGGCCATCGAGTTCAACCCCCTACTCAATGCAGGAATCCAAGTCAGAGCATCCCTAACAGATGACTGTCCAGCCTCGTCTTGAATGCCTCCAGTGTGGGAGAGCCCACCACCTCCCTAGGTCATTGGTTCCATTGTCGTATTGCTCTAACAGGACATTTTTCCTGATGTTCAGCCGGAATCTGGCTTCCTGTAACTTGAGCCTATTATTCCGTGTCCTTGCCTCTGGGATGATTGAGAAGAGATCCTGGCCTTCCTCTCTCTGACAATCTTTTTCAAGTACTTCAACAGCACTATCATATCTCCCCTCAGTCTTTTCTTCTCAAGGCTAAACATGCCCAGTTCTTTCAGTCTCTCTTCATAGGGCTTTGTTTCCAGTCCCCTGATCATCTTTGTTGCCCTCCTCTGAACCCTCTCCAGTTTGTCTGCATCCTTCTTAAAGTGTGGTGCCCAGAACTTGACACAGTACTCCAGATGAGGCCTAACCAGTGCTGAGTAGAGGGGAACTAGTACTTCCCGGGATTTGGAAGCTATGCTTCTATTAATGTAGCCCAAAATAGCATTTGCCTTTTTTGCAGCCACACATCACATTGTTGGCTCATATTCAGCTTGTGATAGACAACAATTCCAAGAACCTTCTCGCTTGTAGCATTGTTGAGCCACGTATCCCCCATCTTGTAACTGTGCATTTGGTTTCTTTTTCCTAGGTGCAGAACTCGGCATTTATCCCTATTAAATGTCATTCTGTTGTTTTCTGCTCAGTGCTCCAGTCTATCCAGATCACTTTGAATTTTGTTTCTGTGTTCCAAAGTATTAGCTATCCCACCCAATTTTGTGTCATCTCCAAATCTGATCAGCATTCCCTGCACCTCCTCCTCCAAGTCATTAATAAAAATGTTGAAGAGCACTGGGCCCAGGACTGAGCCCTGTGGTCCCCCACTCGTTACCTCTCCCCAGTTTGGGAAGGTCCCACTGATAAGCACTCTTTGAGTCCGATTCTGTAGCCAACTGTGGATCCACCAGATCGTTGTTTCATCTAGCCCACTTTGAGCTAGTTTTTTGCTCATCAGGATATCATGGGGCACGTTGTCAAAAGCTTTGCTGAAGTCGAGGTATATTATATCTACAGCATTCCCACAGTCCACAAGGGAGGTTACTTGATCAAAAAATGAGATCAGATTTGTCTGGCAGGATTTGTTCTTGACAAATCCATGTTGGCTTCGAGTAATCACTGCATTGTTTTCAAGGTGCTTACAGATGGATTGCTTTATCATCTGCTCCAGAATTTTCCCAGGGATTGATGTCAGACTGACTGCTCTGTAGTTCCCAGGTTCCTCCTTTTTACCCTTTTTGAAGATAGGGACATTAGCCCTCCTCCAGTCATCTGGCACTTCACCCGTCCTCCATGATTTCTCAAAGAGAATAGACAGCAGTTCTGAGAGTTCTTCTGCCAGTTCCTTTATTACTCTAGGATGCAGTTCATCTGGCCCTGGAGATTTGAACTCATTCAAAGTAATTAGGTGTTCCTTGACCATATGCCTATCGATCTCAAGCTGCTATCCTGCCCCTTCAGCCTGTACTTTGCCTTTGCCAGCGGGGTCATAGACCCTCTTTTGGGAGAAGACTGAGCCAAAGTAGGAATTGAGCACCTCTGCTTTTTCTTTATCATCTGTTATCATTTCCCATCCTTATGTAATAGCTGACCCACCATTTCTTTCCTCTGTCTTTTAGTATGCACATAGCCGAAGAAAGACTTTTTGTTGCTTTTAGCATCCCTCGCTAACCTCAGCTCATTCTCAGCTTTAGCCTTCCTGACCCCATCCCTGCAATTCTGTGCTACGTGCCTGTACTCTTCCTTTGTTGCTTGGCCTTCTTTCCACTTCCTATATGTGTCCTTTTTTGTTTTCAGGACATCTCTAAGGTTTTTGTGAAGCCACATTGGCTTCTTCTGTTGTCTTCCACCTTTTCTTCTTGTTGGAATTGTTTGTAATTGTGCCTTGAGAATCGCTTGCCATAGGACCTTACTGATCATTGTTCTGAGTTGATTAAAATCAGCTTTCCTAAAATCCAGGGTACATATTTGACTACACTCGGCTTTTGCTTCCCTTAGAACCAAGAACTCAAGTACAACATGGCCGCTTTCCCCCAGAGTTCCTGTAACTGCTACTTTATCCACTAAGTCATCTCTGTTGGTTAGGATCAAGTCAAGGATAGCCGATCCTCTAGTTCCTTCCTCTACTTTCTGTAGGAGGAAGTTATCCACCACACAAGTCAAGAATTTCCTGGAGGGACCATGTTTTCCAGAATTTATCTCCCAACAAATATCGGGGAAATTGAAGTCCCCCATTACTACTATTTTTATTTATTTATTTATTTATTTCATTTCTATACCGCCCAATAGCCGAAGCTCTCTGGGCGGTTCACAAAAACTAAAACCAAACAACACACAATAAAACAATTTAAAATATATAGAACATTAAAACCACAATATAACAATACAACCACAATAAAACCTAGCAGCAGTACAGGAGTTTAAAATACAGATTTAAAACAGCAAAGATAAAAATTTAGAAAGCTAAAATGCCTGGGAAAATAAAAAGGTCTTCACCTGGCGCCGAAAGGAGTACAATGTAGGCGCCAGGCGAACCTCACTAGGGAGCTCATTCCAGAGCCGGGGTGCCACAACAGAAAAAGCCCTCCTCCTAATAGCCACCCGCCTCACTTCCTTTGGCAGGGGCTCACGGAGAAGGGCCGCTGATGATGATCTTAAGGTCCGGGCAGGCACATATGGGAGGAGGCGATCCTTCAGGTAACCTGGCCCCAAGCCGTTAAGGGCTTTGAATGTTAACACCAGCACTTTGAATCGGGCCCGGAAATGGACTGGCAGCCAGTGCAGCTGGAAAAGTACTGGCGTAATATGAGCTCGCAGGCCAGTCCCTGTTAACAATCTTGCTGCCCTATTTTGGACCAGCTGAAGTTTCCGGACCGTTTTCAAAGGCAGCCCCACGTATAACGCATTGCTTCCTTGATACTTTGGCTATTTGCTTTTCAAAAGTTTCAACCTTGTCTTCTCCTTGATTGGGTGGCCGGTAGTAGACTCCGACCACCAGGTTCCTTTTATTCTTTGCTCCATATATTTTGATCCAGATGCTCTCGATGGGGCTACCAAGCTCATCCTCCTGTATTTCTGTGCAAAGATATGTATTTTTCACATACAGTGCAACCCCACCTACCTTTCTGTTCCTCCTGTTCTTTTTGAACAAGTTATATCCTTCAATTGCTGTATTCCAGTCATGAGAGTCATCCCACCAAGTCTCAGTTACACCTATCAAGTCATAATTTCCCTCTTGTATTAAGAGTTCAAGTTCGTTCTGTTTGTTTCCCATACTCTGGGCATTAGTATATAGACATCGAAGACCATGTGCTTCATAGTCTGGCTTTCTTCCTACATGTTTCTGAAGACTATTATTGGGCACTATTAGAGCTGTTCTCTTCGTTGCAGTGCATGTGCCTTCATCCATTGTTACCCCCAACTTTACATCTCCCTTCCCCATAGGATTAGTTTAAAGCCCTCTTGATGAAGTTCTTCATGCTGTGGCCAAACACATTCTTCCCATCCTTTGTGAGGCTCAACCCATCCCTTGCCAACACCCCATCTTCCAAGAAGTATAGCCCGTGGCCCCAGAATCCAAATCTCTCGCATTGGCACCACCTTCATAGCCAGTCATTCACCCAGAGTATTTTTCTTTCCCTTTCCATCCCTCTTCTAACTACTGGAAGGATGGATGAGAAAACTATCTGGGCCCCAAAGGTCTTGAGTTTCCTTCCCAAAGCTTCAAAGTCTGACGTGATTTATTCATAGCTCCGCTTGTTCCCACATGGATGGGAAAAAAGGGATACCTGTCAGTGGGCTTTATGAGTGCAGGCAACTTTCAGTCACGTCTCTAATCCGTCCTCCTGGGAGACAACAAAGCTGGCGAGTCCATGGGTCTTTGCGACATACTTGCGTCTCAATCCCAAGTATGTGGAGTCTCGATCCCATGCACCAATGCTGTGAAAAGGTTCCTAAATCTTGTCTCTCCATGGTTCCCAAATCTTGGCTTTCCATCTAAATCTTTTAAGTTAGTCCAACAGAAGCTGTATATTTTGGAAGTGATCACATATCTGTTTCCCTTTGCATTTAGAAGCCATAGCTTAGCAGCAGAGCACATGCTTTGCATACAGAAATGGCCAGGTTCAATCCCTAGCATCTCCGAGGTAGGCTAAGAAAGGCTCCTGCCTAAACCCTAGCGAGCTACTGCCAGCCCAGTGTAGAAAATACTGACCTAGATTTTTTCAGCATTTTCAGAGGGAGGTAAGTGAAAGGGACAGCAGTGACACTGGATGACTATGCAGACAATGTCATTGGGAAAGGTTTGGGTTTTGGACCATGGCCTGGTCTACCAAAATGAAGGACTTCTGACTGGAACATGCGCCCTAGCTGCCTCTTACAGTCTACTCCAATAGCCAACTCAAGACACAGACAAAAGGATTCTTTTCAAGGCTTTAATCCTTTTACAACTTAATGACTCTTTCAGATGCTAATCAGCAGCGACTAAGCAAGGAACAGCACTGGGGAAAGATAGCAGAGTAGCCTATGCTCCAGGTTAGGCAGTTGGTCCCCGTTTGAAGGAGAATCACAGGAAGACCCTGAACTTATGGGCTAGGGAGAGATCCTCCCTCTTTCCCTTGGGTCCTCGGGACGCGACCGTTGCTTGCGTGCCAAACGAGCGCTGCACCTCCTTTCCGCGCCCTCCATCTGTCATCGCTCTCTGCGTCGGCATCAAGCGTCCAGCAAGCCCCCCTCCAGCGCTCTCTCACTGCCAGGGTCACTATCTATCCCAGGAATGCTGGCAGGAGGAATCTCTGCCAGATGCGGTGCCTGTGAGAGATGAGCGAGCTCCTCTCCCACGGATTGCTGTTCCTCCTCAGAATCAGAACTGCTCTAGGGTTCTATCAGCTCAGTTTCCACCCTGACATCGGGGCACACAATCACTGGGAAGAACACATTTGGCAGGAGCCTCACAAGCCCGATCAAGAGGGCTTTGAATGAAATCCTGCAAGGGAGCGAGGCAGAAGCTTGGTGCTAAGTACTGAGCCAAGTCTTAGGGACAAGAATATATGTGACAAAGGTGGAAGCAAGGCAGCGGAGATGGTGCCTGGCAATTTGCAGATAAATACTAGAGTTGAAATTTGTCATAAAACATTTTCCCATGAAAATTTCTGAGATATTTATTTTTCTCACCCTGGTAGAAAAAGAAGGCCATGTTGCAGAATTTTCTCAGAACATTTTCCACCACAAAAAAGGGGGGAAAAGAAGCTATGCTACTGCCATTGCCTGAAGAAATACGTTTGTCTGTTAACAAATAGGGTGGATAATTTTGAGAGAGCATTTTGCACACAGCTCTGGTAAATACACCAGGAAAATGCAACACCCATTACCTCTGATGTCTATATGCTAATGCACTGAGTTTGGGTAAAAATAAAATTTAAAAAACAGGGTGAATTTGATTTCCTAATACAGAAATGTAAATATGATCCAACTGGTATCACTGAGACTTGTTGGGATATAGCAATAGAAGGACATACTTTGTACAAAAGGAATAGACCGGAGGGAAAGGGAAGGAGAATAGTGTTATATGTAAACAGTGCATACATCTGCATGGAAATCCATTCACCTAAGAGAGGAAACTCTGTTGAAAGCATCTGGGTAAGGATAAAATGAGAGAGAAACAAAAATGATAATATTGCAGCAGTATACTACTGAGGAAGAGCAGAGGGAATTTCCAAGTAGCATCAGAAAGAGTGAAGTGGCTGGGCCAAAGCCAAAAGGACACTCAGCTGTGGATGTGTCTGGTGGTGAAAAGAAAGTCTGATGCTGTAAAGAACAATATTGTTCAGGAACCTGGAATGTAAGATCAATGAATCAAGGTAAGCTGGAGGTGGTCAAACATGAGATGGCAAGACTGAACATCGACATCTTGGGAATCAGCAAACTAAAATGGACAAGTATGGGCGAATTTAATTCAGGTGACCATTATATCTACTACTGTGGGCAAGAATCCCTTAGAAGAAATGGAGTCGCACTCATAGTCAATAAAAGAGTGGGAAAAGCACTACTAGGGTACAATCTCAAAAACAATAGAATGATCTCAGTACGAATTCAAGGCAAACCATTCAACATCACAGTAATTCAAGTCTATGCCCCAACCACTGATGCCGAAGAAGCTGAGGTTGATCGGTTCTATGAAGATCTACAACACCTTCTAGAACTCACACCAAAAAAAAGATGTCCTTTTCATCATAGGGGATTGGAATGCTAAAGTAGGAAGTCAAGAAATCACCGGGATAACAGGCAAGCATGGCCTTGGTGTATAAAATGAAGCAGGACAAAGGCTAATAGAGTTTTGCCAAGAGAACACGCTGATCATAGCAAACACTCTTTTCCAACAGCACAAGAGACGACCCTACACATGGACATCACCAGATGGTCAATATGGAAATCAGATTGATTGTGTCCTTTGCAGCCAAAGATGGAGAAACTCTATACAGTAGGGATGGGGGAGAATTTCTCCCCGAAACTTCGGGGGGCCGAGTGCCAACGTGTTCGGCCCCCCAAAGAAGTTTCGGGGAGAAATTCTCCGCCCCCCTGCCCCCTCCGGGACGGGACTTACCTTTCCTGAATGTCCCTCCCAGCGGCGGGTCCCGGCGGCGGTTCGTCAGGTCTTCGACAGGGGCAGAGGCGGCAGCCGGTCTTTTGACCGGCTGCCGCCGCCACCATTCCAATAAAAGTTAAAAAAAAAAACCGCCCCCGTGATAGGCTACGTGACGATTAACGTAGCCTATCACGGCTAGATTTGCAAAGTCAGCCGTGATAGGCTACGTAAATCGTCATGTAGCCTATCACGGGTGACTTTAAAAAAAAAAAGCGCGTACGGCTAATGGCGGCCCCCATAGGGAGCCGCCATTCACGTTCCTTATTTGGTCGCTGTAGTCTACGTAAAGATTACGTAGACTACGGCAAAAATAAGGGCAACGCTATTTGCCTTGCCCTTATTTTCGCCATAGTCTACGTAAAGATTTACGTAGACTACAGCGACCAAATAAGGAATGCGAATGGTGGCTCCCTATGGGGGCCGCCATTTGCGTACGCGCTTTTTTTTTTTTTTTAAGTCACCCGTGATAGGCTACGTGACGATTTACGTAGCCTATCACGGCTGACTTTGCAGATCTAGCCGTGATAGGCTACGTTAATCGTCACGTAGCCTATCACGGGGGCGTTTTTTTTAAAAAAAACTTTTTATTTTGCAGCCGGGCGAGGCGCCTCCTCCCTGGCCTGAATTTCGGCCGGGCGAGGCAGGAAGCCTCCCCCCCGGCCTGAATTTTGGCCGGGCAAGGCGGGAAGCCTCCCCCCCTGGCCTGAACTTCGGGGGGAGCAGCGAAGCGCCTCCCCCCCACTGCGAACAAGCTGCAAGACCAGGTAAGTGGCTTTCGTGCACCCCTACTATACAGTCAGTAAAAACAAGACCTGGAGCTGACTGTGGCTCAGATCATGAGCTTCTTACTGCAAAATTTCAGCTTAAATTGACGAACGTAGGGAAAACCACTAAACCATTCAGGTATGACCTCAAACACATCCCTTATGAACATACAGTGGAGGTGATGAATAGATTTAAGGGATTAGACTTGATAGACAGAGTGCCTGAGGAACTATGGATGGAGGTCCGTAACATTGTTCAGGAGGCAGCAACTAAATCCATCCCAAAGAAAAAGAAATGCAAGAAAGCAAAGTGGCTGTCTGATGAAGCTTTACAAGTAGCTGAGGAAAGAAGGGAAGTGAAAAGCAAGGGAGAAAGGGGAAGATATACCCAACTGGATGCAGATTTCCAGAAAATAGAAAGGAGAGACAAGAAGGCCTTCTTAAATGAACAATGCAAATAAATTGAGGAAAACAATAGAATGGGAAAAACTAGAGATCTCTTCAAGAAAATCGGAGATCTCAAGGGAACATTTTGTGCAAAGACAGGCATGATAAAGGACAAAGAAGGCAGGGACCTAACAGAAGCAGATGAGATTAAGAAGAGGTGGAAAGAATACATGGAAGAACTATACAGGAAAGATCTGAATGTCCCTGATAGCCATGATAGTGCGGTCACTGAACTTGAGCCGGACATCCTAGAGAGTGAAGTCAAATGGGCCTTAGGAAGCATTACTAACAACAAAGCTAGCCGAGATGACAGTATTCCAGCTGAGCTATTTAAAATCCTGAAAGATGATGCTGTTAAAGTGCTGCACTCAATATGCCAACAAATCTGGAATACTCAACAGTGGCCACAAGACTGGAAAAGGTCAGTTTATATTCCAGTTCCAAAGAAGGGCAATGCCAAAGAGTGTTCAACCTACCGTACAATTGCGCTCATTTCACATGCCAGCAAGGTTATGCTCAAAATCCTACAAGCTAGGCTTCAGCAGTATGCGAACCGAGAACTACCGGAAGTACAAGCTGGGTTTCGAAGAGGCAGAGGAACTAGAGATCAAATCGCCAACATTCGCTGCATCATGGAGAAAGCAAGAGAATTCCATAAAAAATTCCAGTCTATTTCTGCTTCATTGACTACACTAAAGGCTTTGATTGTGTGGATCACAACAAACTGTGTCAAATTCTTAAAGAGATGAGAATACCAGACCACCTTACCTGTCTGCTGAGAAACCTGTACGAGGGTCAAGAAGCAACAGTAAGAAGCGGACATGGAACCACCAATTGGTTCAAAATTGGGAAAGGATTACGACAAGGCTGTATATTGTGGCCCCGCTTATTTAACTTATATGCAGAGTACATCATGAGAAATGCCAGGTTGGATGAATCACAGGTCGGAATTAAGATTGCCGGGAGAATTAACAACAACCTCAGATACGCAGATGATACCACCCTAATGGCAGAAAGCGAAGAGGATCTAAAGATCCTCTTGTTGAGGGTGAAAGTGGAGAGTGCAAAAGCTGGTTTGAAACTCAACATTAAAAAAACGAAGATCATGGCATCTGGCCCATCACTTCCTGGCATACAGAAGGGGAAGAAATGGAAGCAGTGACAGATTTTACTTTCTTGGGCTCCAAGATCACCGCAGTCGGTGACTGTAGCCATGAAATTAAAAGACGCTTGCTCCTTGGGAGGAAAGCTATGGCACACCTAGACAGCATAGTAAGAAGCAGAGACATCACCTTGCCAACAAAGGTCTGTATAATCAAAGCTATGATTTTCCCAGTAGTAACATATGGCTGTGAGAGCTGGACTATAAGGAAGGCTGAGCGCCGAGAATCGATGCTTTCGAACTGTGGTGCTGGAGAAGACTCTTATGAGTCCCCTGGACTGCAAGGAGGTCAAATCAATCAATCCTAAAGGAAATCAACCCTGACTGCTCATTGGAAGGACAGATACTGAAGCTGAAGCTCAATATTTTGGCCCCCAAATGCGAAGAGAAAACTCCCTGGAAAAGACCCTAATGCTGGGAAAGATTGAAGGCAAAAGGAGAAGGGACAGCAGAGGATGAGATAGCTAGATAGCATCACCGATGCAATGAATATGAATTTGAGCACATTCCAGGAGACAGTGGAGGACAGGAAGGCTTGGCGTGCTATGGTCCATGGGGTCATGAAGAGCCGGAAATGACTTAACGACTGAACAACATACTACAGAATGCCCAGACAGCCAAAAGACATGGATGATGCCTTCTTCAAAATGATAACAAAACTTTCAGAGATGCAAGCCATAGCAGTAATGGGGGATTTAAACTATCCTGACACCTGCTGGAAGTCTGTCTCTGCTAAGAATGGAATGTCCAATAAATTCATGACTTGCCTTGTTGGCAATTTCATCTCTCAGAAGAAGAAACAAAGAGCCTGCTATCCTGGACGTAATCCTGACCAACAGGGAAGAGCTAGCAGGAAACTTGGGGTGAAAGAAGAACGTCCTGCCATCACAAAGTAGATGGATGCCCCAGCCATGTGCCTGGATACAATATACCTGGGATAGATGCCACGTGATGATATAACATCAATCCCAGGCGCATTCTGTCCGGGAATGTGGCCAGAATAGCAATTTTGCTGAGGGTTAAAAAAAAATGAAAAAAGGGAGCTAAAATGCACATATTTAAATACGTACACATTTGGGATGGGAAAGGTTGATCTATGCAATATTAGAGGCATTATGCCTGGGGTGACTGCGGGTGGCTTGCCAAGCTCGTAGGGGCTTGAACATGGGTTCAGAGGGGCTTGAGTGCAGGCAGAGCTTCAGCGGGTGCCCACTGATCCTGGACTGGGATGGGTTCGCACATCCCTAATTTTCCCTGCTGGGGAGAGGGGCAGAAGTTGGGGAGGAAGCTGTTGATTCAGTCCTGCTTACTGCTGAGTAGACATGCAGTACTTACTTGTGAGTAGACATGCTGCTTATGCTTATTTCTAAGATGCAGAAGCGTGGTATTTAGGATGCTATTTGAAAGTGCTACTGAGTGATTTGGCTGGTGGGTGAAAGTTGCAGGGCTTTCAAGTGCGAGTATGCTTACTTTGGACAAGATGGACAAAGAGTAACAACTTTCATTTCCCCCCTTTGTTTAACAATCAGCTTTGCTGCCTCTTCAAGGAATTCTGAAATTTTCCTCATCTAAATTTCTCCCTCAGTTTTGGAATTTTCAAATCTGGTCTTGTTTCTAAAGTAGAATCACTGCATTAGGAATTATCCATTATTCAGTTGGTTGGTTTTTTCCCTAGCTTAGCTTTAGGTTTTGTACACAGCACTGTGCATACAGTTTGCTAGAGTTTTCAGTTCCTTCGATTCATTCCTGATACATACATACCATAGGAAAACACAGCAAAGAAGCATCGCTACAAAGTAGCAGTCTTGGCATGATCATATGTATGAGTGCATCAAGATTCCTTTGGTGTGTGGTGCTTTACCAGTGCAAAGAAGCACATGCATATATCAGTAAAAACTATTAGGGATGTACGAAACCCACTTACCTTTTCGCGGAATCTTTCGCGGTGGGGGGGATGGGGGGAGGCGATCCAGTCCTCCCCCCCGGAATCCTCGACGGCCAGCTCCGCTCCGTGGCCAGGCCGCAGAGCAGCCAGCCAGGGCCGTCCGCAGCCAGATTTCCAGCTGCGGACAGGCTACTGCGGACACAAATGGCAGCCGCCATTTGTGTCCAGCCAGGCAGCCATGATAGGCTTTGTAAGAATTTACGTAGCCTATCACAGCTAAACTCCCCCCACAAAAAACCCGAGCGTACGCAAATGGCGGTGGCTACAGCAGCTGCCATTTGCGTTCCCTATTTTTCGCCGATTTATCTTACGTAAATATTTACGTAGGCTAAAACGGCAAATAAAAAAGGAACACAAATAGCGCCAACTACGCTATTTCCATTCCCCCCTTTTTTTGCCGTAATAGCCTATGTAAATATTTACGTAGACTAAAGCAGTGAAAAATAAGGAACGCAAATGGCGGCCACCATAGCCACCACCATTTGCATATGCCTTTGTTGTTGTTTTTTTACCCAGACGTGATAGGCTACGTAAGTCTTTACATAGCCTATCATGTCTGGGTAAAAGAAAAAAAGACCAGACTCCAAATGGCGGCTGTGGCAGCCGGTCAGAAGACCAGCCGCAGCTGGAGCTGCTGCTGTCCGGAACATCTGCCCCAGGTAAGTCTCGTCCCAGGGGGGATCAATGGAGGGCAGGGGGTGGCAGGCCATTCCGTCATGGATTTTGGGGGGTCGAATGCCAGTGCATTCGGCCTCACTGAAATCCGTGGCAGAATTCTCCGCCATCCCTAAAAACTATACAAAAGATTCTTAATGCAATCAGATGTACAATCGTGTCTTGGCTTTCTTCCCCAGGGTTTGCTCAATGCGCAAATGCACCTTGGGAAGAAAAGATGCAAAGGAAGTGAAGGAACTGTGGGAAACTGCACATGCCCCAATCCCACAATTAATTTTAGAAATTCTCCCCGTTAAATTACAGTTTAGGAGGAGTATAATTCAAGGCAAAGCAATCTCACAAAACAATAAAGGAAAAGCATTTGGAAGCAGATGCTTATCTCTACTATTTTGGTCCTGGGATGCAAATGTAAGGGGGGCAGGAATCATGTAGGGAACACTAGAACAACATTGCCTTATGAGTGACCCTTTAAAAGCACAAACATGAACAAGAACATCAAAGCCTGCATTCATAATCTGTATAGTATATTAACCACATGATGTTGTCTGTCTACAGTTTTGTTGTTTGCCAGTAGGTTTCAAAGGGAATGACAAAATATGGCAGCTGAAACTGTACAAAAATAGGAAACCATAGGAAATACATGCAGTCTCATCCACTGTGTAATGCCTTGTTCAGACAGAAACTGAAATGAGCATCCACACATACAATATCTTTTCCATGTGAAAGTGCTTTAATTACTGAATTAAAGAAGTCAGATTTTGTACAAATGTTACACACCACTTATTAGGTCTCTGGATATGTTTCTAAATTGTATCAAGTTTAGAAAGAAACTGGGTCAGCTGCATCCATCAAATGTTTTGCAGAACACCTTTCCCAACAACCCAGCACCAGTTGAATCTGGATTCAGCCAATAATCTGGGCAGGAGGGGTGAAAGTGTTATAAAGCTAAACTATTCTGTCATTTAGCTATTTGCAATAATGCTTCCACATTTCTAATACACTTATTCCATCACTATACCTTGTCAACATGGCTTCTCTAAAATAAAAGAAACACTGAATCACCATTTTTTGTATAAGACCCATTTTTGCACAAATGAATTTTTACAAGAAAGGAGGTACAGAGTTACAAACACTGGTTTTTATAAATGCTGTCTTGAAAGCATTTGGCATTGTTAACACCTACCTGGGAAAATGTTAGGGGAAAATAGATAACAGCATACATTATTACTAGCTTTAAAAGCAGGCAGTTTTAACCTGTTTTTAAAACTGGTGGCAGCCACACCACCAAAAGGAAAATCATGTATTTTATTGGAAAGAGAACTGCCACCTTATATTGGATTTGGATAGTAATGACAGCCTCACCTCTCACACTACTACCTTAGCAAGACTGGCTTCCATTCTGAGTCAATAATAGCTGCTACTTATTTCTTAGCAAGCCAAGTAAATTTGTATTTTCAAATGATCTCCCTGTGTTTTATCCTGTTCCTATTCTGCTTCTCTCTGGTGCCTGCCCATAAACACGCCAAATGTGTGTGGCTAGATATAAGCATTTCAAAACGATATCAGAAAAGGTGAGCAACTGTTTGTGTTTGTACGATAGTTCTTTCTTTTTTGCAGTATTGGCAAGCTAAACATTATCCTCATATTAATTAAAATATGTATTAGATATTAACTATACAAAATATTGTATTAACACTAAAATGATAATTCTATTAGCACAGTTTAAGAAATATTGGTATCTATCTATCTAGAAGATTTATAAGCCCACTTTTGGGGAAAACCCTCCCAAGGCAATATTTACAAAATTGTAAACCACAAAATGCAATAAAACAATGGTAAAAATAATAAAAACATCACTAGGGATGGACAAACTCACCGGAGCCTGCCTTGCCTGCCAGACCCCCACCAGCTTGCCCTATTCTGCAAGCTGTGCAAGCCCCTGTACAGTCCATGGGCAAGTGGTGCATGGCATCCCTCCATCCTGCAAGCTGCGTAAAAATGGCAGCTCAGCTATCTCCAGAAATTTCCATTTGCATAAAATGGCGGCCGTAAATAGGTCCATTTACGCCTGTAATTTTGCACAAGTGGAGCTATTTATGGCCACCATTTTACGCAAATGGCAATTTCCCTAAATAGCTGAGCCACCATTTTACACAAAATGGCAGCTTGCAGACAAGCAGGGATCCCTGTGCTTTCCCAACTTGGTGTGTGCCAAGTCAGACAATTGCAGGGATCTGCAGACTGGTGGCCAAGGGACCAAGCTGGTGAGAAATCGCTGAGCTTGAACCCCAACCAGACTCCCACAACACCCCTAAATATCACAGTTAGCAATTTAAATCAGAAAACACCAAATATACAAGTCCTGACTCAGTTATAGGAAGGTCAACATGTACCTCTTTAGAGCCCACTTGAAGGCCTGTGATTATGCCTGGTGGACATCAATTGAACAGAGATCCGCAAGCAGGGGCCACTACTGGGAAAACCCTCATGCCCATCACCCTAATTGCTTTGACAGCTGGGCACATAAGCAGGGCCTTCAGTGTTGATCTTAGATGGCAGGCAGGTTGGTATGGGTCAGGATAGAAATTTTCAATTTGTGCTATCGACGGAATCTGGAAAGTAAGTGAAGGTTTTTTCTTGTATGAAACAAGTGGGAAGGAATATCAGATACCTGAACATACCTAATTTTTGAACATCTATACCTAACATTTGAACATCAAATGAGTGAATAGTCAATCTATAGTCCAATATTCTTTGAAATGTCGTCAAAGACATCATTTTTAAATAAGACATTAATTTTCATTTGGAGAAGTGAGCATGCCACAGTATTGCACTGTCAATACTTTGTAAAGGAATACAAACTAAAAACTAGATTTGCCAGACAACTATGATGCCAGGAAGATGACTCCTCACAGAGTCCAGTTACAAGCTGATGAAGAGTCATTTGTTTGTGTATTTTCAGATGTTGGTGTAAGGTTCAGTTTTCACATTGATGTATGACGAGCAAATCCAGGTGCCAATAACCCAGCATGTGAATGGTTGCTTTGTGTATTGGGAAGGTTGGAGATAGGGACAGACATAAAGAAAACATGTAAGACTGCCCAGAGATTCTTCAGAGTGTATTTATGTCAAGGCAGTAACACCAAAGCAAATTGTTTTCACCCAAGTGCCCAAAATGATGTTTAAATGTTCCTGAAAATTAAAAACATTAGAGAGATGGGCTGGGTACCTGGTCTCTCTTCTGGCAGGGCACATCTATTCACATTAATACAGCCACTGGAATATACTGGGACATTCTGCACTGACTAGGGGAAGTTGGAAGGAGGCTTATTTCTTTTTGAAGAGGGAATAAAACAATAGAAACCCACAGCTGGCTACATAGAATACTGGAGTTCCCATTCTGTGTTGCTAGGGTTGCTGTGTACAGACAGAAGGTTAAGGAGTTCCACAGCTAAGAATACAGTAAGATAGATTTTATTTGATTATCAGTTTTAACAGAAGGTCAAATAATAGGTCATTAAAGATCATGTTATGTAAAGGGCTGATAACATGGACACAAACATTATTCATTCTAGAGGCTTCTATTAGATATTTGCCTTTTGAAAATACATTAATGTATTGAGAAACAGCATCAGTATTGAACTAAGACAGACATTATATGATAGTTTATTATTTAAAAGGTTCCAGTTCACAGAGAACATTAATGGTATTAAATTCATTTGTGCTTTCCCTATCATCTTTAAGCAGAAGGATTCTAGTAGTGAAAGAAATATTTTTATGCCTTATCTACAAGCTAACAGGGAGATGACTATGGCAGACCTAATTACATTCTCAATGAACTCATAGAAAAGTGGTGCAGAGGTGAAATTTTCATTAAAACAATTACTCATATCTTCATATACTTATTCATATATACAGATTCTAAACTGTAGAGTGGGGAGTTTTAAAACTATGTATCAACTGCATTTAAGCAGCAATGAGCGTTCTGAACACTTGGCACGAGAAGGTGTGTATTCAGAGCTTTTTCAGGGAAAAGAGTGACAAATGGAAAGAGAACAGCATACATTCAGTCTCCAAATTGAATGGAGACCATAGCATTCATCTTAGTAGTGCTTTCCAAATATCCATTAGCTAGAGATAAGGGTAAACTACATAACCAGACTGGGTTGAATATATGTTGTTATATTAGTCATTCCCATATTAGTGCTCAGCATTAGTAATCCAAGGATACCAGACATGCCAGAAAAATTACTGTATAAAAAATATAATCATACATATCAATTCAATATCCAAAGCTCTGTGTATCCTCATTGAAACCTCTAAAGCAGGGCTCCCCAGCATATGTGAGCATGGGAGCACATTTGGAATTTTGAAAAAGTGCCCATTACAAACCCTGCACTATGGTTTAACTATGCGTTGTTAACCACAAACAATCCAAAGTTCACAACCCAACAACAACCCCTGGTTCAGTGACAACCCATATTCAACCCATACTCTGGATTGTCATTACCTGTGAACCAGGATGTAGTTTCAAAGTGACATAGGAGAAAGCCATTTCATGCAAGCCCAAAAAACAGACCTCAAGGGGGCATTTCCTGTAGATCTTAATAACTGGGTGGGTAGGGCTGGCCCTCCCATGAATCCCCCACACTCAGACAGAGTGGCAGGAGTGGCAAATTGCACCACTACCCCGTCCCCTCTAGGAGGTCCTACCAGTACCTCCAGCAGGTGCTCTGGAGAGCCCTACCAGATGTTGTTCTGCCATGACACTTGCCACAGTGGGACAGCAAGGCCAGCAGAGCTCTCTGGACTAGCCACCCACTCAGCAATGCTGGTGGATGCTCCAGAGAACCCTGCCAGTCCCACTCTCCTGCTGTGGCAAATGCCACAGTGAGATTGCAGCTGGATGGGTGGCTGCTCTCAGCTACCCATCCTCTGGCTCACACTAAGAATCCTCTCAGTCCAAACCAGAGTGTGGAACAGGCTGGAATGCCTGGCTCCAAGGGGGTCCTTCTCAGTCTAAGCATTGTGGGAGGTGTATCCCAGGAGATCACCAACACAGCTTCTGTATGGCTTCCTCAGTCCAACGCACCTCTCAAGGGAACCCACTGCCCTCTGGCTCATGCTGAGAGTATTATCAGTGCAAGCCAGAGGACAGGGGTTGGCAAGCAATGGGTGGTAAGGGGTGAGTGGCACGATGCAGTGGGACGTGTGCTCTCCTACCTCAGGTGACAGGAGAGTAGGGATGTCAGAGAATTCTGCCACGGATCTCGGTGAGGCGGAATGCCAGTGCATTCGCCCCCCCAAACTCCATGGCGGAACGACCTGCTAACCCCCTGCCCCCCCCACGGATCCCCCCCAGGATGAGACTTACCTGGGGCGGATGTTCTGGATGGCGGTGGCTCCAGCGGCGGCTTTGGTGGCGGCTCGTCTTCCGACAGGCTGCCACTGCCGCCACCACCATTTGCAGTCTGTCCCCCCCCCCATTCGTGATAGGCTATGTAAAGACTTATATAGCCTATCACGTCTGGGTTAAAAAAAAAATGCGTACGCAAATGGTGGTGGTTACGGCGGCCGCCATTTGCATTCCTTATTTTTGGCTGTCTTAGTCTAAGTAAATATTTACGTAGACTAAGATGGCAAAAATAAGGGGGAATACAAATAGTGTAGCGGACGCTATTTGCGGTCCCCCTTATTTTCACCGTCATATTTATCTATGTAAATATTTACGTAGAATAAGACGGTGAAAATAAAGGGGAACGCAAACAGCGTCGGCTACGCTATTTGCGTTCCCCTTCCTTGTCTTCATCTTAGTCTACGTAAATATTTACGTAGACTAAGACGGCCAAAAATAAGGAATGCAAATGGTGGTGGCCGTATCTGCCGCCATTTGCGTACGCGTTTGTTTGGGTTTTTTAACCCAGACGTGATAGGCTACGTAAGTCTTTACATAGCCTATCATTCACGGCTCAATTCAGGGACGCAAACGGCAGCAGCTACAGCCGCCATTTGCGTCCCTGCTAGCCAGCGGCCGGATGTCCGGCGGCTGGTGGAGCCGGCCGGCGGCTCCGCGGAATCCCCGCAGAGCGGAACCGGTCGGCGAGGATTCCGGGGGGAGGGACGGAGCGCCTCCCCCCCCCAGCGAAACCCGGCGGAGCCAGGTAAGCGGGGTTTTGTGCATCCCTACACAGCTTGCACTCCTTTTGGACAGCTTCATAATGAGACAGGCAGTCCCTTAGATAGCCAGGTCCTAAGCCATTCAGGGCTTTAAAGATTAAAAGCAACACGTTGAATTGAGCCCGGAAGGCAACTGAAAGCCAGTGCAGGTTGTGATACCATGTGCATTTGTACAATGTTCAGGGGTAGGCCCTCTGTAGAGTGCACTGCAATAGTCTACATGTGATGCGGGTCAGGCATGGATAACTGTTGCCAAGTCATACTGACTCAGGACAGGTTAGAGCTGGTGTACCAAGCATAATTGTGTGAACACAATCCTTACCACCGCCACCAACTGAAAACCCAGGGACAATGTCGGGTGAAGGATCACTCCCAAGGTATGGACCTGATCCTTCAGAGTGAGTGTAACCACTTCCAAAACAGGTTGAATCCCAATCCTCATGTCAGATTTTCTACCGTCTTATCTAGATTTAACTATTCACCATCATCAAACCCATTATTGAACCCAGGCAACAGTTTTGACTGCTTCCTTGGTGTTAGGTGCTAAGAGCAATAAAGATGGGTGTCACCAGTATATTGGTGGAACCCTGTTCCAGAGCTCCAAATTACCTGTCCCAGCAGTTTCACATAAATATTAACTAACATGGAGAACAAGATAGAACTCCATGTGACACCATACACCAATCTTCACGGAGTCAAATAGTAATCACCCAACACTAGGGCAGCCTGATTCAGTCTGCAACTCCATTGTGACAAGGGGGAAATGAGGCTTTGGTAGATTATGCTTGACAATGTTTATGGAAACCTATCTCCCTGTATCTGTGTACATATGTCCAGATCTTTGGAGATTTGCTAGAAACAATAGAAGCAGCGTTAAGAGTAGAACAAGCAACATGTGGAACAGTGAGTTGCTGGCTCAGACCCAGACCAGAGAGAGAGAGAGAAAGAGAGCGCTCAGTTGCAATTAAACGAGGAATGGTAGTCTGAGAGAGACAGAAAGTTTTGTGCTTTCCAATCTGACAAGCTTTCTCATGAATGATTAGTCCAAGAGCTCCTTGTGCACAGGCAGGGAAAATGAACAGCTAGTGGAAGGGACAAAGCACCACAATAATTAAGGACATTGATTACAGGGACACTGGGAGCCCGTGTTGCTAGTAAGATTTGCAGGACCAAAATATATATGACTAAGTGTGCACTCCTATGCATGTTTAGAAAGAAAAAAGTCTTACAACTCCCAGCATTCCCCTGCCAGAATGGCTGGCTAGCAAATGCTGGGAGTTTTAGGACATTTTTCTGTCTAAATATGTGTAGAATTCCACCATAAATGTGTAATTCACACACACATACACACATGCATGCACACCATTAAGGATGCCAGAGAAATCTGCAACAGAATCAAATGAGTTGGGATTTCTATGAATCCAACCTGCAGCTTCCACAGCAGACCAGTTTTTCCCAAGTTGCACAGATTCCACAGACCTATGGACTGTTAAAAAAAAAAAAACTTTCTGGTATGCAAATTTAGTCATAGAAAAATACATAAAATAAAAAACAATGGCCATAAATGCACATTTCTCCCTTGGCTAAAGCATGAAAATGTGCATTTGTGGGGAATTTGCACATTTTCACAAGTGCAAATTTGTGCAAATGTAAATTTGTGCAAATTAGGGAAATTGGGGAAAAATCCAATTCCACCAATGAATGAAGAATGAAACAAAAGGCACCTGACAACCCATGGAATGCAGTTGGAACAGATTTTACAAAATCTGTGCATCCCTACACACCATACTGCTATGTCTGGCTGTAAATATAATTCAGGCAGACAGAAATGTACAGAGGTTTTTAAAAAATGGAAATAAAAGACACTAAATCCTCCAGTCAGTCCTCCAGTTTTTCAGAACAGACCAGCCTTTCAGCAGTCTGGCTCAGGTTGGTCCATTAAAGCATCGCTATGATAATGCATTTATTAGGACCAACTCAAAGGTTACAAAATAGTCAGCAAGCTTTGTAGCACCCTCTTTAGGCTGGATGTTATGTTAAAAAATAGCAAAAAGAGGAGGGGATGTGGTAGAAAAGGACCAGTGTGGGCCATGTTGTAATTGCAGAACTGTAGAACATGTCATTTCAGAATTAAAAGAGAGACTTCCACCAACCCCATAACTCATGAAATTGTATGTATGGGGGATTATGGTTAGGGATGCAGGCGGATGATACAAGTTTGTATTGCACAACTAAAATTATACTGGGACCCTGTTGATATTTATTTTGGCTGTGCGTTCTCATAAAGGACCTCAAATGAGTACTGTTGTGTCTTAATGCACTTTCTTTTTATCAGGAAAGTACTTTATAGCCAAATACTTCATGCCAGCACCACTGCATTCAAGAAGCAGCATTGCAGTTTTGCAGCACTGTCATCCAGTAATAAAGAGACCACATTCAGGCAGTAGCTTGTTGCTGCTTTAATCCCAAGGATATAGCAAGAATGAGTGTTTTATTGCTGTATTACACCTACGTTTTGCCCTGTTTTTCCCAGACAGTTTGGTAAAACACATAGTTCTTAAGCACTGCAGTGACTCAGATAGTTCCGCTGTTCTCATAACACAATAAAATACTGCTTGCTCCATCTGTGGGACTGGTTTAACATTTGATCCCAAGTGAACAGTCTCCATCATGCAGCACTGACTCCATTATATTTCCTTCTGTCAGGTTATCATGAAACAACTGTCCCCCTTACCTGGGTTGGGACTACAACCTTCCAGCCCTAGTAACTCACTGCTGAAAAATGGTTTGCTCCCTACATGCAAACTCATGGATAGCAAATGAGCAACGACAGCCACATTATTTTGGTGAAGGATAATGTTCTATAGCAGTCTATCATTTTTTATAGGGATGGCAGAGAATTCCGCCACGGATCTCGGTGAGATCCGATGCACTGGCATTCAGCCCCCCCGAAATCTGTGGTGGAACAGCCTACCACTCCCCCGCCCCCCCCCCCCGTGGATATCCCCCGGGACGAGGCTCACCTGGGGCAGATCTTCCGGGCGGCAACGGCTCCAGCGGCAGTGGCGGTGGCGGCAGCTGTGGCGCCTGGTCTTCCGACCGGCTGCCGTCACCGCCATTTCCACTCTTGTTCTTGTAAAAAAAAAAAAAAAGACATGATAGGCTACGTAAAGATTTACGTAGCCTATCATGGCTAGGTTTTTTAAAAAAACACGAGGTGAAAGGCTACGTACATCTTTACATAGCCTATCACGGCTGGGTGAGTTAAAAAAAAATTTTTTAAATATTTATGTAGGCTAAAACGGGGAATCAAAAAGGGACACAAATAGTGCCCGTTATGCTATTTGCGTTCCCCTTTATTTTTGCCATCATAGTCTACGTAAATATTTACGTAGATTAAGAGGGCAAAAATAAGGCCGTAGCCACTGCCATTTGCGTACGTAGTTTGTTTGTTTGTTTGTTTGTTTCCCGAGAGCCCTCCACGGCCGGAAATCCAGCTGCGGACAGCTCTGGCCTGGCCGGGGCTGGCCAGCTGCTCCGCAGAGCTGCCGCGGAGCACAACCGGCAGCGGAGGATTCTGGGGGGGAGGAACTGAACACCTCCCCCCTGTCCAGGATTCCGGGGGGGAGGGACGGAACTAGGGATGTACAAAAATGACTTACCTGTTCACGGATTATGTTTATGGTGGGGGGGGGAGGCGATCCGTCCCTCCCCCCGGAATCCTTGAACTGTGCTCCACGGCAGCTCTGCGGAGCAGCTGGCCAGGCCCAGCCAGGTCAGAGCCGTCCGCAGCCGGATTTCCGGCCACAGAGGACTCTGGGTAAAAAAACCACAACAAAAAAACAAACACCACGTATGCAAATGGCAGCGGCTATGGCCACCGCCATTTGCGTTCTTTCTTTTTGGCCGTCTTAATCTACGTAAATATTTACGTAGACTATGACGGCGAAAAGAAAGGGGAACGCAAATAGCGTAGCGGGAGCTATTTGCGTCCCTTTTTCATTCACAGTTTTAGCCTACATAAATATTTACATAGGCTAAAACGGCGAATCAAAAGGGGACACAAATAGCGCCCGCTACACTATTTGCGTTCCCCTTTCTTTTTGCCATCATAGTCTATGTAAATATTTACATAGATTAAGATGGTAAAAAGAAGGAACGCAAATGGCAGCGGCTGTAGCCGCCATTTGCGTACGCGGTTTTGCTTTTTTTTAAAACCCACCCAACCATGATAGGCTACATAAAGATTTACATAGCCTATCACGTCTTTTTTGTTTTTGTTTTTAACCTAGCCATGATAGGCTACATAAATCTTTACGTAGCCTATCACGTCTTTTTTTTTTTTTTTTTTTACACAAGCCAGGAAGTGGCGGCGGCGGCGGCAGCCGGTTGGAAGAGCAGCTGGAGCCACCGCTGCCCGGAAGATCCACCACAGGTAAGTCTCGTCCTGGGGGGGATCGTGTGGGGCGGGGGGAGGCTGTTCCACCACAGAGTTCAGGGGGCCGAATGCACTGGCATTCGGCCTCACCAAGATCCGTGGCAGAATTCTCTGACATCCCTAGACGGAACGCCTCCCCCCCACCATAAACATAATCCGCGAACAGGTAAGTGACTTTCGTACATCCCTAATTTTTTATCACATTTGAGGTTCAGCTCTAGTATTTAACTCTTCATTGACAGGACCCACACATAACAAAGTGATCTGCTTCAGGTTTTAAATATGTTTGTTTTGTTTTTTTTAAAAAAAATTCAAAAATGTTATTGCATATTTTTCTTACAAATGCCACTTGCTAAGAGAAATAAATAAATTTAGTGTGTAAACTTTTCCAAATCTTTAGATGTTAATATTATTTATTTGTTTCACTATAAGGACAGTGAGAGCAAATATACATGTTTATGCTTTGGCTCTCACCAAGAAGAAGCCTGCTTTTGAAATATCCAAGCCATAGTTGGCGGCATGACTCTGGTACTTCAAACAAGCATGTAGCTGATTATTTCTGTTCATTGTGCATGTAGTGAACATGCATGGGGGACAGGCATTGCAGCAGCAGCCTCTGCCTCCCTCGACTTATGCACGTTCATTTAATGTCTAGAGAGTCTGTATACCTATACTCTGTTATGATGTTTAAAGGAACACACATAGGTAAGGAGTAGAGCCACTCTATGCAATGCACACTCATTGTACCCGCTTCAAACTTCTGGAAGAGCCTCTGCTTTTATTTTGCCAAGAATTGCATTTTACAAGGCAATCCAATACAGTACAATAGGCACAACACAAAACTAAGGTTATATGAAATCAAATAGGGATGCACAAGAAGTTTGCAATTTTTATTTAAGCTTGGCAAAAATGATCCCTTCCAACTATGTAATCCTTGACTCTTAAGATTTCTGCAGGTAGAGCTATCTTTGAAGCAATACCAGAGATAGGAGAGAAGTTTGGTCCACCAAAGTTTTTTTTATGGGTTTACCCAATTCACACCTCCCAAGCCTTTCAATGAACCGAGACAGAGCTGTCTTGCAAAATCTGCATTTCTGAGAGTTTTCTGATGCATCTCATCACAGGGAAAATGCACACACAAAAATGTGCATATATCAGGGAATTGCGTGCACAAGATGTGTATTTTTGGGGAAAGCCAACACAAAACTGCATTTCGCTACTGTAAAATACTTGCAGAAAACCCATACACAAAGATGTGAATTTTCATATGGCTTTTTAAAAATTGTAACTTCAACTTCATCTGGAAAGGGGAGAGAAGGAGCTGACCTCAACTGTGATTGACAGACATGTCCAGACCCAGGCAATACCTCCTAAAGGACAGCTGCTAGCTGGTAACATTCTGGTGATGCGTTTCAATGGGAGTTAGGATGGCCCAAGAAGTCATAGGTGATGGTGATAACTTTCTTCCCAGACTAGACAACGGGAGGGGTGAATGAGGTCTTTGTGTGTAGAAGGAAGTCTGTGCTGAAACTGGATCTGAAAAGGAGGCACAGAGCTGACTGTAGGAAATCTTCTGGCACTACACATTGGTTGGAGATGGAGTGCTAATGCTGTGACCCCTCATCTTGTGCTCAGTGTGTGCATGTAAATAAATCTTATATCACAGAAACACTATAAATCTCCAGTAACCTGCCTCCTTCTAAGTGGGAGCCAGAACCCCTAAAATATCTCATGTAAGTGGGGTGCATGCATGTAACATTATTTTGTCTTTTCATGTTTTAAAATAGTGAAATAGTGCTGCTTTACCATAGACAAGACAAATGAAAAGAAGAACTTCCCTTCTTCAGGAACAGCTGCTATATTTTCCCAGAATTTTTTTCCTATGTGTGTGTCTGGTGTGTGGGTGAATGGTGGCCACCAAGAAGAGTCCTGCTCTTGCCACCACTGTTGCAAAACAGGCTGCGATGAAAAGACAAATAGGGTTTCATGCCCAACATGTTCCCAAAATTTAAACTTTCAGCCCTCATCTAATAGTAGGGTCTTGTGTATAAACTTTTATGCCACAATTAGTCTTCAAGATGCCACAAGACACTTTATTTTGTTTCTTTAACTGGTATTTCTGTAATAGGTTTTTTTTTTTTACCAAGCATAGATTTTAAAAAAGAAAACCCTCCTATCCTTGAATTATGATATTCACCAGTTATTGATTCCATAACAAAAAACTCATCAAACAGAATTAAAAAATGCTAGTACAGTCACCTAAAGTCACAGTCTTACATATTTCTACTTTATTTGCTCTAAATCTTATTCTCATATATACAGCAATTAAAGGGCATTCATTCACCTTCTGATACCATTAATGGTTGATGGTGTTGTTTGAAAGAGGTTTGTCAGTGACGGAGCAAAAAATAAATGAAGTAACTTGCTACTTCTCATCGACTGATAAATTTAAGAGCAGAAATGTACTGAGGGGAAAATCGATGCATTCCATTTCATACTGTATACTTTAATTTAGAAACACGAATTTCACTTTTACACTGTAGTCTCTGGGCATATTCAAAACAGCCTATTATGGGTTGATCACAGGTCTAGTTTAAATGTTGATTTGCTGCAGAATTCTGTTAAAAGCTAAATCTAGGTTCAAAATCTGCAGATCCATTAAATCAGAATAGTGTTCTGAAATAGCTGGCAGTCTTCCAAAATATCTACAATTTTTAGCTGAATCTCTAGCACAATAAATTATGTAGGTGCCTACCACTGAGCATTCAGTATCCTTGTGATTAGGGGTTGACAGATAAGCCTAAATCCATTTAGCGTCACTTTCACGTGTCTTTTTACGGAGGTCTGTTCCATCCTGTTTATGCATTAATTGTGCAGAATTCTCCCCCTCCAAAAAAAACAACAATAAAATTATTAATTTTAAAAAAGTATGTATGAGCTATCTGAAGACTGCCTTTTAATGAAGGGTGGGGGTTAACAGCTACTACCCACTCCAAGCAGTTAGAAAGCAGTTAGAAACCAGGTGAACCAGCTGCTTCTGCACACATTTAGAATGAGACTGAAAATGCACCTGGGAGTGATGAAACATTATGTTGTGCTATTCTGTCTCAGGACACTACACAGGGAAAAAGATAGATGCCCGGATGTGGGTAGCCATCTCTCCCCCCCCTCCTCGCCTCACCACCCCATACAATGTCCCTGGGAGGGATGACACACCATCATATCTCATATCTCCCAAGGACATCTGTGGACACATTTATCAATGTGTGCAACAGAAGCCATACTTTCTAGATGCTTGGAGCAACCACTCGCTGATTTTTTCAAAAAGAAATCTGTTTACAGGAAGGCCATGGACCACCTCATAAAATCTGTTGCAGTGTAGATACAAACAAACAAACAAACAAACAAATAAATAAATAAAATTCCAATCCTCACATTGGAGGTGTGGATCAAATCAGCTCACTTCAGAACAAGCTACTTACCTGAAAATGGTTGGTGGAGAACAAAGACAAGGATGGATGAGAATTTAATTTTCGGTTTGTTTTTGACTGGAAAACAATATACAATTTTATATCTACATATAGCCTATTCATTCATTCATTCTCTCTGTCTCTGTCTCTGTCTCTGTCTCTCTCTCTCTCTCTCTCTCACACACACACACACACACACACACACACACACACACACAATCTTGAGGGTCTTTGCAAGAATTCACAAATAATGCTTGCAAATCACCCTTCATCATCTGCCTGTTGAAACCAATAGAGACACAATGTCTCCATTCATCTCAACAGGGTAAGTTAATTAGACTGCATTCCTGAAAATGGTTAGAACTGAACACAGACCCAAACTCAATCAGCAGTCAAAGTCCATATATTTCTGAGTTTCCAATGCATTCCACGCAACAACAAAAGTGCCTTATAAAAATGTGTACTTTTTAAAAACTGCACATGAAAAACTGTGTATATAAGAAAAATGCACAAAAAGACTTTAATCAATGGGGGAAATGCATACTTTTGGAAAAAATGTGCACAATTGATGCATACATATTAAAAAATGTGCACAAAAATACGCACAAATTTTCATGCAAAAAGAAAAAAACTAAGTTCACTATCTGATGCGAGCACAAATTGGAACAAGCTTTGAGGTGGAAATTGGAGAACCTCAACAAGCTCAGGGTTCGCTGATCCACACATCCCTCAGCAAACATCAAGCCCACGAAAACCGCTGGGGCAAGGTGAGGCTATTTTTGCTTCCCAACATCCATCTTCAGGCATGCAGCCTGTTTAATTCTCCTTATTGAGATCCATGGACATATGATGCACTTGAAACAGGAGAGTTATATGCTCTGACCAGTGCATTCCAAACAAAGTCTGGGTGCTGTGTTTTGGACCAACAGAAGTTTCAAAACTGTGTTTTTAAAGAAAAATCCAGATGGGGAAGATTGCATTAGTCCAGTTTGGAGGTAACTAATCCACAGATAACTAATGCTAGGTCTGTCTTTTCTAAGAGCAGCTGTTACTGACAAATAAGCTGAAGCACTTATGGAAACTGCTGCAACCTAAGCATTGAGGGTAACTGTTGGATCTATAACCCCCATCTGCATGCTTGATCCTTTAGGTGGAGTGGAACCCCACCCAAAGGAGATTGTACAAGCTCTTCCAGATTGCCAGGGTCTAACCAACAATACCTCTGTTTTTTCTGGAACTGAGGCCAGTACTTCTACTGCCTCTCTGGGATTAGATGACAGAAACAAGAAACAAAGCTGTGTGCTGTCCATATATTGATGACACCTCAGTCCAAACTGCCAGATGACCTGTCCCAGCAGTGTCATGTAGATGTTGAATAGCGTGAGAGAAGATATGCTACCACAATGTAGTGATGGCTACCAACTTGGATGGCTTTAAAAGAGAGTTAGACAAATTCCTGGAGGAGAAGGCTATCAGTGGCTACTAGACTTGATGGCTATGTGCTACCTCCAGTACCAGAGGCAGTATGTCTATGTACACCAGTTGCTGGGGAACATGCTGTTGCACTCATATCCTACTTGTGGTTTCCTGGTCGACAGCTGGTTGGCCACTGCATGAACAGAATGCTGGACTAGATGGACCCTTGGTCTGACTCAGCATGGCTCTTCTTATGTACTTCTGTTCTTAAGATGGAACCTTGTTGCACCCCACAGGCAACAGACAATGGGATGGACCAGCAGTCTCTGGCTCCACCTTCTGGGACTGACCATCCAGGAACAGAACTGGTGAAGAACAGTGTATCATAAACTGCAGAAGGATTAGAGATGGGTGAGGTCTCCCAAACCCATCCTGGATTAATTTAGAAATGATTGAGACCCTCCAAAAAATATTTTTTTTCCAAGCTAATCTTGCTGCATTACATTGAGTAGAGGCAGATAAATCAGGAGGGGAAGCAGGCTGCAAGCAGGAGCCTGCTCGACTCAAAACTACTAACAAAGACTCAAACAGGGGAACTGGCATTTTTGAGCACCTGTACTCAATTTCTCAAAACATCTCTAGTTTTTATGGAATTCACTGCCAAAGGATATGGTGATGGCCACTTGCTAAATTGCCTTTTAAAATTCACAGGGAATAGGCCTATCAACATCTATTAGCCACAACAGCTAAATGAAACCTCCAGCTACAATGTCAGCCTACCTCTGAATTCCAGAAATTAGGACATATAATGGGAGAGGCCTATTGCTCTGAAGCCCTACATATTGGCTTTTGGGGGGCATCTGGATAGAGAACTGTGGGAAACAGGTTGCTGGGCTAGATAGACCTTCTTTTCTGATCCAGCAGGCCTTTCCTTCTGATTCAACAGGTGCAGTGCCAAATATGATTCCACCTTGGTTAGGGGCCAATAAGGCACTGATGAAATGCAATGCTGAGTACCTTTCCCCCTAGACCTGGGAAAGGACTCAGTGTACAGCTACTTTTGCTTGTGAATGTTGGAGGTTTCTGTTCCACCTTATGCACTGGGTCAGCAAACAAGTGCAGAAAACATGGAGTTTTATGAGGGAATGTTAGAAGAGGCAAAGAGAAGGTGATTGTGGCTTTTAATTTAATGTATCTATAATATTTCTATACTGCCCAAGCGCCAAAACTGTCTAGGTGGTTCACAACAGTTAAAACCATAAAATACAGCAAAATAAAACATAATATAAAACGACTAAAAGTTTAAAACTACAGTATAAAATCAGAGTAAAAATCAGCAGCACTGTAAATATCTAAAAATACAATAACAGATTTAAAACAATAAAAACGGAAGAACTTAAAATGCCCAGGAGAATAAAAAGGTCTTCACCTGGCTGGCGCTGAAAAGGTTACAAAATCAGGCACGCCTCTCTGGGGAAGGCAATCCACAAACAGGGTGCCACAATGGAAAAAGTCCCTCACCTTAGTAGCCACCCACCTCACTTTGTTTGGTGGGGGCACCTGGAGGAAGGCCTCCAAAGTTGATCATAGGGTCTAGGCAGATATATATGGGAGGAGATGATCCTTCAGGTAACTTGGTCCCGTGCTGTTTAGGGCTTTGAAAGGTCATACCAGCATTTTGAACTGGGCCCAGAAAGAGACTGGCAGACCAGAAAGAGAACAGATCACAAAGCACACAGGTGTAATATGTTCATATTGGCCACTGCCTGTTAACAGTCTCGCTGCCTTATTCTTGAGCAGCTGAAGTTTCTGGACCATTTTCAAAGTCAACCCCATGTATAATGCATTGCAATAATCCAGATGAGAGGTTACCAGAAAAAAATGGATAACTGTAGCTAGGCTATCTCTGTCCAGATAAAGATGCAGTTAGTATACCAGCTAAAGCTGATAAAAGGTGCTCCATGCCACTGAGTCCACCTGTGCCTCTAGTGACAACGCTGGATCAAATAGCACCCTGAACTATGAATCTGATCCTTCAGGAGGAGTGCAACCCGCTCCAGAACAGGTAGAACTTCACTTTTTTTGGCAGCTTGAGGCTCCTTGGCTTTTGAATTTTGCCTTTTTTATTTGCTGTCATGCCCTTTTAACTATATCCAGATTGACTGGCTACAGAAATTCAGGCCTCAAGCTGAAGGGGGAGACTGCCACCTCTCCACTTTGCTCAGTGTGTGGTGATATAAGAAGGTTTCCCTTGCTCTCTTTTGAAACAGGCACTGGCTTCTCCTGTCCAGCAAGCACTTTATCAATCATGACACCAGTGGCTGTGTACTTTGTGTACAAATTATTAACAGCTATGGCTCTCTGTGTAAGTAATGTGAAGAAGTACAGACTTTGATTGGTTGTGATAAAGAATACTTTGCAGCAAACATCTGGTGCTCTTTCAGTAAATCATGTCAACCTGTCCTACACCCATGAAAACAGGAGAAGATGCATTGATGCAGAAAAGGAACAGTGTGTGCATTTGTTCTTCCTTCTGCTTTTCCTGTTTTCATCGAGGGCTACGATAAGAGCAGACAGGCAGACTAGGCCATAAAAAGATTTAAAATTCAGCCTCTGGAACAGTTGTTTCAGCAGATAAAGTAAGAAGGAAAAATCCCAGAAGAAATCTCTTGAGGTTTGAAAATCCCACATGAAATCTCATGAGGCTGACAAGTAGAAAAGTGGATACACAGCTCAAAAACATAATCCCTTTCCTTCCTACATCCTAACACACACATGCACACACTGCTATGAATGAGGAACTGTCACCAGTGGCATTTATTGACACCTGCCCATGTCAACAGGACAGTCTAACCCTGGCAGTAATACAATCGGTGATATTTGTCATGATAGGCATTTCCTGCTCAGTGCTTCTAGTGGATACTTCCTAATTTTTTATTTATTTATTAAATTTATTAATCGCCCGTCTGGCTGGTCACCCAGCCACTCTGGGCAATGTACAAAATATATAATAAAACAGTTCAAAACAATAAAATTCTATAGTAAAAACATGTTCTAAAATACCCTAACCCATCCCAAATGCCTGCCTGAACAACCACATTTTTAATGCACGGCGGAAGCTCATTAAAGAGGGGGAATGACGGAGTTCCCTAGGGAGAGAGTTCCACAGAGTGGGGGCCACCACAGAGAAGGCCCTCTCCCTTGTCCCCACCAGTCTAGCTGTCCTGGCTGATGGGACAGAGAGAAGGCCATCCAAGGCTGATCTTGCTAAGCGGCCTGTCTGGTTTTGCTGGACGCGCTCCTTAAGTTAGGCTGTCAGGAGCACCCTAGCTGCCTCTTACACTCCCCTCCAATAGCCTACACAGGACACAGATGATGAGGATTCTTTCTTAGGCTTTATTCCTTTATTACTTTATGACTCTTACAGATACTAATCACTAGCGACTAAGCAAGGAACTGCACTGGGGTAGATAGCAGAGTAGCCTAAGCTCCAGGTAGGGATGTCAGAGAATTCTGCCATGGATCTCGGTGAGGCTGAATGCCAGTGCATTCGGCCCCCCAAAATCCATGGCGGAACAAGCCACCCTGCCCCCCACCCCATGAAATGGGCCCAGAACGGAGCACCTACCTGCTGCCGTCCGCACTGACTTGCGAATGGCGGCCACGTCTGCGGCCGCCATTCGCTTCATCCATGTAGCCATGATAGGCTATGTAAGTATTTATGTAAATATTTACGTAGCCTATTGCAGCAAAAAAAAGAAAAGAAAAGGAATGCAAATGGCGGCTACTGTAGCTGCCGCCATTCGTGTCCGCTGTTTTTTTGGGGGGGGTTGCCATGATAGGCTACGTAAATATTTACATAGCCTATCACAGCAAAATACAGGGACGCAAATGGCGGCGGCTATGGGTGCTGCCATTTGCATCCTTGCAGGTTGCCCAGAGGCCGGATGTCTGGCTGCGGGCGGCCCTGGCTGGTGGCTCCACGGAATCTCCACGGAGCAGAGCCGGACGGAGAGAATTTCGGGGGGAGGGATGGAGCGCCTCCACCCCGTACCGCAAATGTCACCCTTTGAAAAGGTAAGTGACTTTCATACATCCCTAGCTCCAGGTAAGGCAGTTGGTCCCTGTTTGAATGAGAACCGCGGGAAGCCTCTGAACTTATGGGCTATGGAGTGATCCTCCCTCTTACCCTTGGGTACTCAGGACGCAACCGTTGTTTTAGTGCCAAATGAGCAGAGTGCCTCCTTTCAGCGCCCTCCATCTGTCGCCGCTCCCTCCGTCTGCACCGAGCGTCCAGCAAGCCCCCCACCAGTGCTGTCTCGCTGCCAGGGTCACTATCTCTCTCAGGAATGCTGGCAAGAGGAATCTCTGCCAGCTGCTGTGCTTTTGAGAGATAAGCGAGCTCCTCTCCCATGGATTGCTGTTCCTCCTCAGAATCAGAACTGCTCTGGGGCTCCACGGGCTCAGTTTCCACCCTGACATAGGCTAGGCCAGAACCATATAGGGTTTTAAAGGTCAAAACCAACACCTTGAATTTGACCTGGAAAACAACTGGTAACCATGGCAATGCCTTCAACACTGGAGTGATGTGATCTCGCCGGTGGCTGCCTTTAATCAGGCGAGCCGCCGCGTTATGTACCAGCTGCAGCTTCTGAGTAGGCATAGTGGAGAATTCCGCCACGGATCTTGGTGAGGCCAAATGCCAGCGCATTCGGCCCCCCAAAATCCATGGCAGAATGAAGCCCCCCACCCCCCCACCCCGCGAAATGGGCCCGGAAAAGAGCCTACCTTTGTCAGCCGTTCCAGTGCTCCTCGAATGGTGGCCGCGACTGCAGCCGCCATTCGCGTCTTTCGAATGGCTGTGATAGGCTACGTAAATAATTACGTAACCTATCACGGCTAATGCAGGGACGCCATTTGAGTCCCTGCAGAGGCTGTGATTAGGCTACATAAATATTTACGTAGCCTATCATGGCAAAAAAAAAGGGGAATGCAAATGGCAGCGGCTACGGCAGCCGCCATTTGCATTCCCTTTTTCACCGTGATAGGCTACGTAAATATTTACGTAGCCTATCACGGCTAAAGCAGGAATGCAAATGGCATAGGGGATGCCATTTGCATCCCTGCTTTAGCCGTGATAGGCTATGTAAATATTTATGTAGCCTATCACGGGCCGGTGTAGGGAAGCAAATGGCGTCCCCTACACAGGACGCCATTTGCGTCTGCAGCAGCCCGGCACCAGCTGGAGGCCCCACTGTGGGTTGGCCTGGCTGGCGGCTCCGCAGCCTGGCCACAGAGCGGAGCCAGCCGGGCAGGATTCCGGGGGGGGGGAGGAACAGATTGCCTCCCCCTCCATCGAGGATTCCACCTGCGGAACCCGGCAGAGCCAGGTAAGTGGGGTTTTGTACACCCCTACTTCTGAACCATCTTCAAGGCTAACCCCATGTAGACCGCATTACAGTAGTCTAGATGAGAGGAGACCAGGGCATTTACTACCGATGGGAGCAGATGGTTGGGAAGGAAGGGGCACAGCCGCCGTATCAGATGGAGTTGATACAGCGCTATCCGGCTCACAGCTCACACCTGAGCCTCCATGGACAGCTTGGAGTCCAAAATGACCCCCAGGCTGTGGACCTGGTCTTTCAAGGGTAGCTGTACCCCATTCAACACCAGGTCAACATCCCCCAACCTCCTCTTGTCTCCCACCAAAAGTACCTCGGTCTTGTCAGGGTTCATCTTCAACTTATTCTTCCCCATCCAGCCACTCACCATCTCCAGACATGGGGACAGGGATTCTATGGCCAACCTTGGTGAAGATTTGAACAAGAGGTAGAGCTGCATGTCATCTGCATATCGATGACACTGCACCCCAAACCTCCTGATGATAGCCCTCAGCAGCTTCACATAGATGTTAAATAGCATCGGGGAGAGGATTGAACCCTGTGGCACCCCACAATTGAGCGGCCACAGGTCCAAAACCTCCTCTCCCAGTGCTACCCCCTGGTACCTGCCGGAGAGGAAGGACCGGAACCACCACAATACGGTGTCTCCAATGCCCAACCCCTCCAGGCAGTCCAGGAGGATACCGTGGTCAACGGTATCAAAAGCCGCTGAGAGGTCGAGGAGAACAAGGAAGGAGCATTCACCCCTATCCATAATAAGAGATTTCTTGGATATCAGGCACACTGACACAATTACACTTGATACTTACAAGTACACCAGGACAGTGCCAATACCTATGCTCATTCTTGCTTGTCCAACAGGCAGCACTGGGGCTTCGCACATTAGCATACTGCAAACACTGAATGAAATGGGACTGTTAACTGATACATGACATTTCCCTTTTCTTACTGATAATGTTTTCTGCAATACATTATGCAGTCAGCAGTGTGGTAAGCCTCCACTCAATGTATCCTAGGGATATCGGAGGAATCTGTCTCGGGGGTGAAGCTTGCTGAGCTTCAGCTAGCTTGGCCCCCTAGACTTCGACTCGCATTCCACAAGCTAGGGATGTCTCACCGGCTTGCCTGCCCCTCCGCCCACACACAGATGCCAGTCTGCAGATCCCTGCACTTGCCTGACTCAGTGTGTGCCAAGATCCCCACTCCCTCGCCGAGCCGCAAAATGGTGGCTCAGCCTTTTCTGTAAAGGGCCATTTTATGCAAATGGTGGCCATAAAGTGGCCCAATAACACACGATTACAAGCATAAATGGTCTATTTAGAATTTGGAATTTGATTGACTGGAATTTGATTGACATGGAATTTGATTGACTGAACTATTGTAAAATATGTATCACTGACACATGAACTCTGTGTCTGAATTAAATTCTGGATCACACCATCTGCCTGTTGCTAAACCGTAAATCTACAGAAATATTGATAGGAAAGATGAACTAAATACTGGTATCTAATTATGAGAGGAGAATATACTTTCACAGCAAGACAGCCATAAAGAGAACTGAAAATTGTTGAGATGGTGGAATTTGGCAACTTATAAGGCAAAAATATGCTAAGTCTATTTTATATCCTGTTTACAATAAGGGTAACCAATTGTCCTTCACCGTAATTTAAAAAGGGAGTATTAGTGTCCCTCCTCCAAAAAACAGGGAGTAAATTTCAGCACACTTGTTATCAGCCCCCTTCAAGCATTGAAGGCAATCCACACTGAAACTGACCTGACCCCTGACATCCAGGCATTGAGCGTGTAGATGCCTGAGCCAGGAAAGCTCTGTGTGTCTAGACTGCCATGGTAACTGGAATCTTGCACCACCATCAGGGTTTCCCATGCTTCCCAGTGCACCTGCATGCTGGTGCACTTTGTCATAGTAGTACTGTCGGGGAGCTAGTTTTTCTATCCTTCCTGGCCAATGTTTGAGCATGCTCGTGGCAACATCCAGGCCTCTCCTGCGGTCCAATGGCCCTGAAAGTCCACTCCAAGACTCCCTTTCAGTTGATAAGTTTGGGGATGGGGGTCATACAAAGGGCTTGCAAGGGGTCAAGGGTCAAGATGAATCAATTTAGGATTCTCCCTGACTCCTGGGTCAAATGAAAAAATCATACACTCTAAATCTTGGTGCAGACTTAAGTAATCCACTGTACAAATCTCACGATTTATGGTCTAGACACCTTCAGTAGTAATCACTATCAAGAAAATTGTCAACTAATCTAAACACAATCATGTAACCTGACTCAGTCACAAAGCAAATTTTGTTATAGGTTTATTTTGTATAAGTTTGCTTTAGCAGTTCAATTTATGTATGCTCACATGATTATATGTAATAACTTTGGGTAGATAATGTATTATGAATAACAGTAAAGGAAGAAATAACAGAACTGAAATGAACTTAACATCACTGCTCATTTTGAAAAACTGGAAGACCTGTTAGCACATCTGACTCACCCTGCAAATTTAACATCCTTTGGTGACATGTTAAGGCCATTGTAGCTTTATTGATTGGAAAATCTAGATATATGATATGAATAATCACTGCTTAAATGATGTGGTTTAAAAGTATCATGGAATTATAGCCCTCTGCTGGTCAGCACATGTTGAAACGCTACATGTTTCTGATTCACTCATAACCTGAAGTTGCTAACATGTGTGCATTAGTCATCTCCCCATCTCCCTCATGCAACACATGTAAGTTTGCTTCCTTCCTTCCTTCCTTCCTTCCTTCCTTCCTATTAGAGATTTAGGAGTGGGGAAAAGTATAGCCACTTTGGAAGAAAAATGAAATCTTCATTGAATTTGAAGCACCCACCACGTACAGTGTGAAGTTTGGGGGAAAATGTTCGAAAAATAAAATTCTAAATCTTATTTTTCCTAGCACTAAAAGTAGCTATCCAAATAGACTGGGAACTTGAAGATCTTTTAATAATCAGTTCAGGTCAGCCTGATCTGGGCAAGTGCCTTCTTTAGGAACTTTCTCAAGATGTCATCTGTTTGTTCTTTTTGTGGGTCGAGGAGCTATTTGGAACACTCTTTGGTGTGCACACATCTTCTAGTAAAATCTGTCGTTGACATATTCCTGAGTATCATTCAGCTTCTGTGTGGCCTCTATATACTGTTCTTAATAGCACAACAAAGTGTAGAATTGCCATATCAACCATGTCAAAATCGAGGAAAAAAGCTACACAGTCCATCATATTTAATGTTGCCATGGGTGGGGACACAACTTGAAATATACCCCAAACCAACCTTTTTCAGCTATAGTTGCTTTAAAAATGAGTGCAAAGATTGTGATAAAACAAACATTAGCAGTATTGCTGAAGCATAAGGCAACAACATGGCCAGGATGGGTGGGTAGATGACCTCCTTCTCTCCAGAAAATTCAGGAACAGATACAGCCATCCGCCTACCGTCCAACTGTGCTGTTAGCATATTTGCTACTTTAGCATTCCACATAAAATCAACCTCTCTTCTACTCAGCCAGTCTGTGCTGAAACCATATTGCATCATTGTGGTACATTTGGATATCTTACAGTCTCAGTCAAAACCAGTGTTAAACTCCCCAATGTTCGTTCGTTCGTTCTTCTTTATTTCTATACCACCCAATAGCCGAAGCTCTCTTCAGTTCACGAAAATTAAAACCAAATGGCACACAATAAAACAATATAAAATACATAGAACATTAAAAACACAATATAACAATACAACCACACTAAAACCTAGCAGCAGTGCAGGAATTTAAAATATAGATTTAAAATAGCAAAGCTAAAAGTCTAGAAAGTTAAAATGCTAAAATGCCTGGGAAAATAAAAAGGTCTTCACCTGGCACCGAAAGGAATACAATGTAGGTGCCAGGCGAACCTCACTAGGGAGCTCATTCCACAGCTGGGGAGCCACAACAGAAAAATGTTATATCCTTATAACATTTACCAGTTGTGGCTTAATTTTAAAGGTGGCTACACTGAAGTGAAACAGCTTTAGCACTGGTAAGTATTACAGGTGATTAGGCCTCTTTCCTACCTCTATTTGTTTTATAGCAATAAGACTTCTTTCTTTTGAGTACTGCTGGCTGCAGTAATTAACCTTGACATTTTGTATGCAGCTTTCACCAAAATACAAGTGCATGCGTATACACACACATACACAGTTTAAATTAAAATTGGTGTCCATTACTGATAGGAGAGGATCAAATAGTAGCCTTACTAGAAAGTGGTTGTTCAGTGTCAAACTTTGTTTGGTTATTATAAACTCAGCTGGATAATTCAGGAATTAGATATAGTGGAGATGGTTTTTGTATACTTCAACAAGTTTATATTCAGATTAAAAGTAACTATACATTAATCATTTCAATAATTGTTTCATTAATCATTTTCCAGAAGGACTTTGCCCTATTGCATAATCACCACATATAAATAAAATTGCCTTTGTACTATATAAATAAAATTGCCAACTTTCCATTGTTACTTTTATTATACGGCTACAGTTGTAGACCTATTTTATGGGTGAGTTGGATGAATTGCATTCCATCATTATAACCAGAAATTAGGGAGACAGTAGCTTCTATGGCTTATACTCAGAGAAAACAGCTCAGAGGATTGATATTTACCTTCGGAGTGAAAGAAAATTCAGTTTGAGGATGGTCCATGCTGATTGATTTTGAGGTAGAAAGTGTAGGAAATAGCTAATTTATAAGAGTTTGAAGTCTGATGAGTGACCTCCAGCAGTTTGACAGGTCATGTCTGTTTTTTCATAAACCTTGCTGGGGTTAAACTTCATGCGCTGATTTCTCCATTTGTTCAGCATCTTTCAGGAAACTGCTTGTTGTGTCAGATGGGGGATGTGTTCTGCCCTATAGCTTCTGTTAAAAATGCAATATTGTTTGCCCCATTTTATTATATGGGACTTTATCTGTCCTTGGGCATTCTCAGAAGGAGGATGGGAGTATAGAACATGAGTAAGTGTGGCTTGTTATCAGGAAGACAGAATAGAAGGGAGGAGGGAGCAGATTGAAAGCCAACATACACTGAAGCTGGGTGCCAGCTGAGGCGATGGCTGGAGGACTGCTGGAAGGGGCAGCTCTTTTCCCCATTAGGGAGGATGCAAGGAGGGCTAAGCAGCCCTGACTGCGGTGGGGGCTGGAATTGTCCAACAGCCGATGTCTTGTTTGGAGCAGTTTCACTGTAGGTAGGCTTTCCCCAGCTGGCCGGGATATGGCCAATGTCCTTGATGTCATCTGGCTCACAGAGAGCTGGCTAAGGGGGAAGGGGTGTCAGTTTCCTCCCCCCCAAATGCCCTACCCCAAGTCTGGCTTGCTTGGCGCACGGGAGGGCATTGCAGGTAGCAGGGGAGAGGAGAGATGTGGGCGACCACCATTGGTGGTTTCTTGTGGTGCCACTGGGTTTGGGAGGGGCCCAAGAGGCACTTTTAGCTCTCCAGACCCCTCCTAAATGCCTCTTTGAAGTGCAGCTCCCTCTCTGAATGCAGTGTGGGTTCTGCTGATTGCCCTTTGGGGGCTGAGTAGGAATTTTTCGCTCACAGTCTGATTGGCCAGTGCTGTGTGTCTTTTTGCCTACTTCACACTGTAGGTGGGGTGGGTGTGTCTTTTAAGTGAATTTGGCTTTATCTGACAGTTAGGTCTCCTCATTCACATTTCTCCAGGTGAGGTGCTAGGGACAGGCAATGCTGCTGAGAACAGGGATGGTGAGCATTCAGAGGCACTGTTTTGGTGACGGGTGATGCCTGAGGCCTCCTGCTCTAGGTTTTGCTGCCCAACAGGGGGATAAGGGTTACCTGTGAGGCCAACTCACCTCACCCACCTAGTGTTTTGCAGCCTGGAAGGGGGGGACAGGAGAAGGCCTACCTCCCCCAAAAGGGGCAGCCCTGGAGGGTGGCGAGCTGCAATGCCACTCTACAGGCTTTGAATGTTTTCACCCATTACAGTGCCTAGCTAGTGGCTGGCCCAAATTAGTTGCCTGTCCAAGTCTTTCCCCTTTGCAGATTGATCAATAAATGTGGCCCAATTTGATACCAGTCACTTGTGTCCATCTCTTTATTTTCCCCTTTCCACCTGCACCAAGTTCTTCACCTGGTGTTAAAAACCTATGGTATTAAAGGCTACTTTAATGTTTTACTGTGTTTATTTTTTATTATTGTTTTTATCTTCTGGATTTTTTGTAAGCCACATGAGTTGGCTTCAGAAAAGTGGTATAGAAGTAAATGAATGAAAATAAAATAAATCATGATATAAGGACTGCATATGTCATCTCTATAGAAGAGAGAATGGAGGCGGCAGGAGAGAAAGAAGTCCCCACCCCATCATGTTTAATACTAGAAAAGGATGAACTCTTTTTTCTTTGTTTGTTTGTAAATTCAGTAAACTACCGAATAATTTATTTAAAGCAGTGAGGGTTGGAGTTAAATATTAAGAAAAGTGATGTGACAGTGGGAATACGTTAAAAATAAATTACTGAAGGCGACTGAAGCTGTAGTATCAAGATCGCTGAAGATAATAAAGGCAAAGCTATGCCATCACCTATCAGAAAGAATGAAATAATTATTGACACATGGCAGGAAGAATGAGCACGATGACCAAGGGTGCAGTCCTTTGCATGTTCAGATAGAAAAAAATGTCCCCCAGCCAGCCATGCTGCCTGGGAAACACTGGGAGTTGTAGGACATTTTTTCTGTCTAAACATGCACAGGATTGCACCCCAAGTCAAACTTCTTGCAATCATATGTGACTCTGCCACGCTTATGTCATATCTTAGAATGTCTACAGCCATAAAAAGAAAAAATAGTGCTAAGCAAAGCAGAGAATTTTGAAAACAATCCCACAGATAAAATGAGCTATTCAATCAGTCAACTATGTCTAAGTAACAAAGAATTAAAAAGCCAGGGAAAGAAAAATATACAAAACTCAGCACCAAAAATTTGTATTAAGAACTGATCCTACTGTGAGAGGAGCAATTTTCTATGTTAACTACTATACTACCATAAAAAACCCTGTGTTAACCCTGTGAGTCACTGTCTCACAGTGAGAATTTGGTCCACAGTTCCACAGTTCTGCACACCTGGTAAAAAACATCTCTGAATTCCCTGCTCACCTCAGGGTTTAGGATCATTCAAAGATAGTCAGAGACCACATTTTGTGCCTGTTGAGTTATGGAAAAATGTACCCTTGGAAATGTTTCTTGTTTGATTGCTCACTGACAACTGAAGTCCCTTTGATCCTCCGCTGTCTCTCCAAAATGTGCTTGCTATTTTATGAACTTTCTGAGTCTGTCTGGTGACATGACGGCTTATGAGCGTTAGCATTTCTTGACATATCACATTGGTGAGGGAAATATTTCCTTTTTAGCTTGTGATTAAAAGTCTGAATTGTACAAGAATAATAAGACCCCCCTGGTTTACTACTATGAGGTAGATGGTAACTGTGTTCTTTTGGTACCAGGCTTATTAGTGATAGGCAACACTCAAATGTTTTGACTGTTGTGTCCAATGACCACCCACATTCTCGTGTCATGGAAAATAAAAAATAACAATTAACTGTGCCTACAACAATTTAGAACGGCTCACGTAAAGCTCTTATATCGCCATAGAATAGATTATATATAATACCTCCTCTTAGGGTTAATGCATGCAGTACAGCTGCTACGCAAAGGTCATTGTAGATGGCGCCATGTCATGGCGTGCAGCAGGTTCAGAACTGACAAAATAAAGTACTTTTTCATGAAAACTCAGGGAAGGTAACTCTGTTGGATACTATTAACCATGAAGGCTAACTGAGGCCTCCAAGTTCAGAAGAGTATACTTCTAAGTAGCCATCTTTAATGCTGGGGACAAACAGCAGCGGGCTCTGTTGACTTCATGTCTTTCTCCTGAGTTTTCAAAACACATCTGGATAGTTCTGTTAGAGATAGACTGTTGAAGTAGATGGTTCACCCTCTACCCTCATACATGCCTTTTAATGGATAGCAGACCTGAGTCCCAGCACTTTCTTTTTAAACATTTTAAAAATCAAGTGCCGATCTCTCCCATTGATCACAATATGCATGATATACCATTGGAAATAAATTAGCAAGGGCCTCATATTTTAACCTTTGTAGTGACAACAGAGCAGCGTCTCTCTCTGTTCTGAGTTGCAGGCAATTCCACAGGTGTAGATTCCAGTGAGCAGGATAGACATGCTTTTCCATAGGAAAACTCCCAGATAATCAAATCCACAGCAGACCCACCCACTAGGGCTTGGACCAATTCCATGCCTTTCATTCTAGTGCTGTGTTTGTGCTCATTGATGTCTGAATTATTAACTGCATAATTTAACATTCAACAGTTTTAGTTATTTATTACTTTATCAAAAGGAAACATAAAAATAGGTCAACCCATTTTCTGAAAAGTATTGTGAACATAGTGAAGAACATCCTGCATTTATAGACATATATTTGTAAACAGCTATTGTGTTGTGATTGTATTAATCTGCCAGAAAATGACACATTCAAAGCAGATCCACCTCTGTAACAGTATTAACTCTTAGTCACAAGAATAAATGTTGTCCTTCCACAGCTTATAGGCCCATGGAGCATTGTTAAAACAAGCAAATGTTATATGTTAATCTTTATTGGCCTGTGAATTTAATCATGCATAACCACAAAGAGTTGTTTTTTTAAAATTAAATCGTTCCCCATCCATTACTTATAATTTACTCAAAGGAACAGCAGTAAAGAGGTCAAAGTCTGCTGTATGTCTTGCTGTTCATTTAAATTAGCACATTCACTGATCTTAGCTGGACTTGTGCTAAATCTGCACATTTTTGCATGCTTAAGAGGGACTGCAACCCAAATGACAAAGATGAAGGAATGTATGAGTATATTGCACTTATAAATACTCTGGATGTGATTTATCATGTGAAGCCCTGCCCGAATGGTGCTGATACAGTAGCAATCTGAATAGCATTCTATTTTGTAAGCATGATTGTCAAGGGGTTGTGTGAGTTGTTGAGGAGCAGCCATACATGGCATACAGCTCTAGCACCGCGGGACAATCTTGCATCAGCCAATTTTGCATCATGTAGCAAATGTGGTTCCTTGTATATTTAGAGACAAGTAGAGGCAAGCACATTCATTATTTCATTGAAGACTTAGAGCCATTATGTTATTGAAGGGGTAGCCACAGTGCTAGCAAGGCAGTTGGTTGGCCAATACGTGAACAGAATGCTGGACTAGATGGACCTTGCTCTGATCCAGCATGGCTCTTATGTTCTTATGTTGTACTACTCCTCATTGCCTCACATACAAGTGTAAGACGGTGTCAACTTGATCATCACATCATTAGTCAGCAGCGTCATTGAATGTATCCATACGATCAGATTTACCCCATGTGATAATGTGACAATATGTATTTAGATTATTAGCTCTGGATAGGGGTAAATGCTCCTTCCTTGTTCTCCCCGACCTCTCAGCGGCTTTTGATACCGTTGACCACGGTATCCTCCTGGACCGCCTGGAGGGGTTGGGCATTGGAGACAACGTATTGCGGTGGTTCCGGTCCTTCCTCTCCGGCAGGTACCAGAGGGTAGCACTGGGAGAGGAGGTTTCGGACCCGTGGCCACTCACTTGTGGGGTGCCACAGGGTTCCATCCTCTCCCCGATGCTATTTAACATCTATGTGAAGCTGCTGGGGGCTATCATCAGGAGGTTTGGGGTGCAGTGTCATCAATATGCGGATGACACACAGCTCTACCTCTCATTCAAATCTTCACCAAGGTTGGCCGTAGAATCCCTGTCCAAATGTTTGGAGACAGTGAGTGGCTGGATGGGGAGGAATAAGCTGATGCTGAACCCTGACAAGACCAAGGTACTTTTGGTGGGAGACAAGAGGAGGCTAGGAGATGTTGACCTGGTGTTGAATGGGGTACGGCTACCCTTGAAAGACCAGGTCCGCAGCCTGGGGGTCATTTTGGACTCCCAGCTGTCCATGGAGGCTCAGATGTGAGCTGTGAGCCGGACAGCGCTGTATCAACTCCATCTGATACGGTGGCTGCGCCCCTTCCTTCCTGACCATCTGCTCCCATCGGTAGTACATGCCCTGGTCTCCTCTCGTTTAGACTACTATAATGCGCTCTATGTGGGGTTACCCTTGAAGATGGTTCGGAAACTGCAGCTGGTACAGAACGCGGCGGCTCACCTGATTAAAGGCAGCCGCCGGCGAGATCACATCACTCCAGTGCTGAAGGAGTTGCACTGGTTACCAGTTGTTTTCCGGGCCAAATTCAAGGTGTTGGTTTTGATCTTTAAAACCCTATATGGTTCCGGCCCAGCCTATCTTAAGGAGCGCCTCCAGCAGCACCAGACAGGCCACTTAACAAGATCAGCCTCAGATGGCCTTCTCTCTGTCCCATCAGCCAGGACAGCTAGACTGGTGGGGATGAGGGAGAGGGCCTTTTATGTGGTGGCCCCCACTCTGTGGAACTCCCTCCCTAGGGAACTCCGTCATGCCCCCTCTTTAATGAGCTTCCGTCGTGCATTAAAAAACGTGGTTGTTCAGGCAGGCATTTGGGGTGGGTTAGGGTATTTTAGAAAATGTTTTTATTGTAGAATTTTATTGTTTTAAACTGTTTTATTGTATGCTGTACATCGCCCAGAGTGGCTGGGTGACCAGCCAGATGGGCGATTAATAAATTTAATAATAATAAAAATAAAGATTAGAGGGAAATGGTTTTTCACCATTTAACATATCACTTGTGTAATGAATGAACAGAGCTTTAGGCTCATGTAGCTCTTTTTTTTCTAAATCGCTCTGTGTCAGTATTGAGATAATTCTAATAACGATAGAAGCATAATTTAGAATTTGAAACACATGTAATTATAATCTCTTTTAGTGCTTGCAATATTATTATATTTTGTATTTTAACATTATCTGGTGATTTGAATGTGCATATATTTAAATAATGGGGGTTGTGTTAATTTGCTTCCATTTTACTACTAAGTTGGCTAAAGTTTCATGGGGAAATCAGGATGCAAGTGTTCCTTATCTCATTTTTTCTAATGGGCCTTAGGTAGATTTTTTTTTTTTACCTGAGGAAGTTCTAACTTCCTTTTTCTGTCTTTAACAAAAATATGCACTGGGAAAGAAATGCTGGATTTTGAGTATGCATTTAAAGCACATTAATATATCTATATAAATACTCTGCTGCTTTGAGGACTCCTGAAGGATGGGTTTACAGTTTGATTACTTTCAGCCATTAAAGAGAAGCAGCTGTAGTGCTGAATAGCAATGTGCTAATGAAGCTTTCAAAGTGGTGATCAAAAGTAGACTCTGCTGTTTAAATTGTATCCTTCTCTGAAGATAACTAACTGTGCTGGTTCAGCAAAATGTGCATATTAAAGCAGATGAATTACACGTTTCAGTGGACTCTTTAGGACCTTTTCAAAACATTACACTAGCTAATCTTTATCACATATGGCTTGTCAATGGAAAATGTCAGTAAGTAATTAAACTGTATTTTTGGCCCTGATTTATGTAGTTGAGTTAGAATCTGCATAACAGAGATACTATCTGTAGAGCTATAAGCAACTTCATATGTGTATATGTACCTAGAAGCCCAAAGATAATGGAAGGTATAATGAGATGTGGTGGATTTAGCTAAAGTTAGATAGATTAGCTAAAGATCATCAGAAGGAAAAACTTTAGATTTTTTAGAATCTAAAAAGTGTTGGTATGTAGATAAAAGGCAGTCACCCAACTTCCCATGGTATTGCCATCCCAGAAGTAATTAACTAATTAAGCAAATGCTGTGATGTCTGTGTTTAGCATTCCATTTTATTCTTCCATTCCATTTTATTTTGCTAACTTCTTCCATTCCATTTTATTCTGATAATTATGTATTTATTGTAGATTCCCTGGCTATCAGATTAAAGGAACAATTCTATGTCTGCAAGCTAATTGTGAAACATAATATGACAGATTTTGACAGCGTATTGCCATAATCAGTAATAGTCAGAAATGTACTGATCAGTATCTTGTCTAATTCAGGACCTCCTATATTTGACAGCAGTGCTGGTAGCTATACAGTGGGAGCCAGACAAGTAGGCATTAGCACTTGTGCTGGAACAAGTAACATAAGAACAAGTGGAGTTTAATTAAAGAGTTTAGTGGTCCCATCTGCCTCTCATTTCCTTTCTCTCACCTGTCAGTCTGTTTTTTTCTGGCTCCCTTTTCTCCTCTTTGTTCTGTTGTTCAACCTGCCATTCTCCCTCCACCTCTGCTCCTTCCCCTCCATTCTCATTTGCTCCTTCACCTCTCCCCCACCCCATCTCTTGTTCTTGGCCCTGTTCTTCCTTCTCCTACCCTCTTCTTCCTTTTGCCATCTGCTTCTTCTTCTCTCACTCATCTTTTTCCTGTTGTTCACCTTCCCCCTCCCCCGCAACTGTTAATCTGGCTTTCATCATCCATCCTCAGCTTTCTCCAGCATCTTATTTCTCCCTAGCTGCATCTGCTCTTGACCCCCCCCCCCATCACTTGTTCATTCATCAATTTCGCTTCTCCTCCTTCCTGGTTCCATCCCTTCTCCACCTTCTGCTTCTTCCTCCTAGCTCACAGCCATGAGCATTGCAATGGCTTTTGAAAAGCTTCTGTGAAAGCCCTGTTCCAAACAGGTTTTAACTGAGCAGTTATGTTCTAAATCTTTTAGAGGAAAGTTAGCCACTTTGGCGGGGGGGGGGGGGATTCCAGATTTATTTATTTATTTACCTCTCTATACCTCAGGAGTCAGTTGAGCATGCTGATACTTTCCTCTTGTTTCTTAGTGGTCCCATTTTGACCTCAATCCTGTTGGCACAGTGTGACTGAATTCACCATTAGAGGGAGTGATGGCAGATAGGAGAGTATACATTAGAGTGAACATTCAGAACTTTCTTAGATGGAAGGCAAGACAAGGATAGAGAGGAGCTGGGCAAAACAATGCACTAAAAGCAAGAGCAGAAATTTTCTTTAGGATAAAACAGAGTTTGAGCACGAAAATCCATTAAAAGCTTGGTGGAATGATACATCTGAAACATGGTAAAACAAAGGCTAATCTAGCCTTCCTAGAGAGAGTTTGGTGACTCAGGTGCTGCTACAGAAAGGGCCCTGTCTAGTGTACCCATCAACCTAACTTCTGTAAGTGGTGGGATATATAACATATAATATATAGCCTCTGACAATCATCATAAATTATCTTCTTTCCAGCTAGTACCACTCCTTTGACTGTTTTTCTGCTGTATAAAAGTAGTGTACTCTGCTTCTCAGGCCTTGTTTCTGACAGCATTAGTTATTTGTTTATCCAGCCAGTAAAGGCTTTATTTGTGTTGATCCCCTTTTCTTTAAACCCAAAGCACTGGACATCTGAGGAATGTAAATAACTCTGCCTCCCCATAAGGGGAGAAAATGTCTCCCCTTATGGGGGAGCCCTCATCCTAGGGCAGAAAATGTCATCTTCATTCAGTCCTCAGGGGGATGCAAGGCCTTTCCTTGGTCCCTCTTTCTCCCCAAACCTTTCAATGCAATTCCTTTTTAAAAGCATTTTATGTGTGTCATTCTTATGGATGTATGAGAAATTCATTTCAGTTCATTTTTTATGAGGATTTTACCCTGTTCACATCTTCTGGACTAAATACATACTTGAATGCAATCTGTGGTCAAAGTCTTTACATTTCTGAGCTTGCAATGTGATTTTTGGCCCAAAAAATTCATTTGACGGCACGCATACATTTGAAAAATGTGAATGAAAGAAGTGTATTTTGAAAAATATGCATAAACACTCTTTAATCAGTGGGAGAAGAATGCACACCATTGATGCATACACTTAGAAAAAATACACACAAAACCATGCACGAATTTTCATGAGAAAAGAAAAAAAGGCTCCCAACCTGATAAGGACTTGAGTCAGAATGAGCTTCGAGATGGAATTTGGAGGACTTCAGTAAGCTTGAGTATTTCTGATTTGTAAATTCCTTGTCATTCTACTCAGACATGGTAGGTTTTAACAGGGATATCTTCAAAGAATATTCACACATATTTAGGAATGTGTGAATCAGCAAAACTCAAATTTACTGAAGTTTTCTGGATTCCATTCTGAAGTTCATTCTGATTCAAATCTGTACCAGATTGTGAGCTTTGTTTTTCTTTTTGTATAAAAATCTGTCTGTATTTTCGGGCATATTTTTCCAAATGTACTCATCAATTGTGTACATCTTTGAAATTTATGCATTCTTCTCCAATTGATTCAAACATATTTGTGTGCATTTGTCAAAAGTACGCATGCTGTCAAGTGCAATTTTTTTGGTCCTCAAATCACATTGCACGCTCGGAAATGTATAGACTTCAACTGCAGATTGTGTCCAGGCCCATGTTCTGTCTGGATGCTGCAAACTGGGTAAATCCTGATAAAAAATGAACCGAAATGAATTTCTCATACATTCCTACACATGCTATGTTCTATAAAATCTTATCATTTTGAATGGTTATACTACTGGGAGTATTGAATGTCAAATTACATTTTTAGTTTTTGTAACAATATCTTATAGCTCTGATGTTTGAAAGTATTTTGACTTTTCTAATGCTTTAGAGAGGAGTATTAGGAATTATTATTATTATTATTATTATTATTATTATTATTATTATTATAGAAAAACATTACTCTTCGTAATTGCCTCGCAGCAGTTAGAAGAAATCATAGACACAGGAGAGTGGAAGGGATGTGCGCGCACACACACACTGTTTTTATTCTTCTGTTGCTCTCTTTCTCATGCCATATATCTCTTTAATCAAATTAGTTCCAATTCACTGCAATCCTGATGACTAAAAGCCTTGTTGTACAGCAATATCTTCTTCCCCAAGTTGATCTTGTTTTGCCCACAAACAATAATACTGTGAAGCCAAGATGAACAGAGATTGGGGTAGAATGTTAAACTAAGATAACTCTTCCAATCCATATGCTATGGTTTTAATTTTGTCTCATTATTTCTCTAGTCTTTGTTCCTGGCAGAGTAGAAGCTAACTGAAAAGTCTGTTTATCAGTCAGTTCAGCTATTTAGCCAATTTCCCTTACAGCCTGATCTCACACCGGCTATGGCTGTTGAAGTGCAAACTTTGATTTGTGTCACAACAGCATCTTAAACAAACTGTATAGCAATTTCCCACCTGCCACTCAAAACTCCTCTGTTCTCCCTTCCTACACCTTTTGGTCACTCAGATTTACACTGGAAAGGCTTTTTTCGCTGCAGCAATTGCACTTTATGTGATTGCTGTGTTATGGCTTGAGCAGGCAGATCCAACTGCACACCTCTCAAGTAGATGCATGGAGGAAGGGGAGAGATGACTCCCCCCCCCCCACCGCCCACCTATATCTCCTTTCTTCCCTGTATCCGGGCCCAGTTATAAGTGACATTGAATGTGAAACCTGCAGAGTCATTTGAGGCAGCATTACAAACTGAATAGTAAGCACAGGGATAGGGGTAGGGGGAGCATTCTGTTTTGAATCAGAATGGATCGCATTTGAATTGGTACCATTTAGAACTCCCTTGCTCAGCAGCTGCTCAGGTTCCAGCTCGGCCTCCTACACTAGATGCTCATCATGGACACCAAAGTCAAAAAAGAAACAGCTATGCCAATTGAATTCCCAACGCATTTCAACACTTGGTCTTTATCAAGGGAAAAGTTCTTCAGAGATTCTTTTGGAGGATTCCCTCTTCCTTGCAAGATTCCAAAAGAATCTCTGAAGAACTTTTCCCTTGATAAAGTCCAAGTGTCAAAACATGCTGGGAATTCAATTGGTGAATTTTTACTTTTTTTACTTTGGTTTCCGGCCTTACAGCTGTTTTTTTCTGGTCTCTATTTGCACTGTTGCTGATTGTGGACACGAGCCCCTGCCAGCCCCATGGTTGGCCTGAGGCAGGAAGCCTGCTCTACGTACATGGGCTCCCCACACAATCAGGGTTCTAAATCACATGGGGAGCCTACATTCATCGAGTATGGCTCTATGACCCCCCACAGTATGGATATGTGTGTGGGGGGAGGGGAGCTGGCAGGGCTACTCAGCATGGCCTTACTTACTCTAAATGTGATTGTGTGGAGATAAATGACTGAAGGGGGCTTTTATGTTTCAGCTGTAGACATGGCATTACAATTAAGTGTCATATTTGGTAGAAAGGTGGTGTACAAGTCGAATAAATAAAACAGCCAACTTCTAGAAGAGTGTGGACAGCATCTACATGTTAAAAACCCTTGTGCATGACCAGTGGGGTATGCATACACGGGTGCTTTCAGACAGATCATGGCTCCTAACTAGGGATGTTGGAGAAATCTGCAATGGATTCAAATGAGTTTGGATTTCTATGAATCTGACCTGCAGATTCTGCAGCGGACCAGCTTTTTCTGACTCACCTGGATTCCGCAGACTTATAGACGAGTTTTTCACTTGGTGGGTGGGTGATTTGCGCTAATGCACATTAGTGGAAGTGCACATTAGCGCTAATGCGAATTAGCACAAGTTGAAGTTCTGATTTTTAAAAGTCCGTTTCTGTCAATGAGCGGACAACAGAACGAAAGATGCCTGATAGTCCACGAAACACAGATGGAACAGATTTAGCAAAATCCATGTATCCCTACTCCTAGTGCTTCTAATCAAAATGCATTGGGCATAGGGATGGCTGCAAAATCATCCACAGACTTGAATGAAGCCGAATTCCAGTGAATTCAGCCCCCTGGAGTCCATGGCAAAATGAATGTACTTACCCCTGCCACGCCGGACGCAACAGGCCAAATCTCCCCTCCCGGACAATTTTGTTCCACTGTCCTGAGCGGAACCAGGAAGTGGCCAGATGCAAATGGTGTCCCCGTTTCTTCTCATGATAGGCTACACTAGGGGTGTATGAAACCCCACTTACCTGGCTCTGCTGGGTTCCGCAGGTGGGAGGAGGCAATCCATTCCTCCCCCCGGAATCCTCAATGCGGGGGGAGGTGATCCGTTCCTTTCCCCCTGGAATCCTGCCTGGCCAGCTCTGCTCCGCGGCCAGTCCGCGGAACTGCCGGCTGGGCCAACCCGCAGCAGGGCCTCCAGCTGCTGCCAGGCTGGTGTGGACGCAAATGGCATCCTGAGTAGGGGATGCCATTTGCATCCCTATGGTAGCCCGTGATAGGCTACGTAAATATTTACATAGCCTATCACAGCTAAAGCAGGGATGCAAATGGTGTCCCCTACGTCATTTGCATTCCCATTTTAGCTGTGATAGGCTACGTAAATATTTACATAGCCTATCACGGCTAAAGTGGGAACGCAAATGGCGTCCCCTACTCAGGACGCCATTTGCGTCTGCACCAGCCCAGCAGCTGGCAGCCCGGCAGCCCGGTAGGGGACACCATTTGTGTCCTTGCTTTAGCCGTGATAGGCTACATAAATATATATGTAGCCTATTATGGGGCCGGCGTAGGGACACAAATGGCGGCCGCTACGATGGCCGTCATTTGTGGCTGCAGCAGCTCGGTAGCAGCCGGAGCTGCCGCAGCTGCAGCCAGGTAGGCTCCATTTCACGGGGCTTTTGTGGGGTGGAGGGGCGGGGGGGCTCACCGAGATCCGTGGTGGAATTCTCCACCATGCCTAGGCTACACATCTTTATTTACGTAGATACTTATGTAGCCTATCACATGAAAAAACAGGGACGCAATTGGCGTAGTGGACGCCATTTGCATCCGTTTTTTTTTTCATGCAATAGGCTACGTAAACATCTATGCAAATAAAGACGCGTAGCCTATTGCGAGAAGAAACGGGGACACAAATGGAGTAGCAGATGCCATTTGCGTCCGGATCACTTCCTCTTTCCACTCAGACAGCGATACGGACTGCAATGGCAGCCGTATTGCTTGTGGAACGGAGCCAGCCGGCGGCTCCGCAGACTTGCCGCAGAGCAGAGCCAGCCGGCGAGGATTCCGGGGGGAGGAACAGATCACCTTCCCCCCCCCACGGACCCCGGCGGACTGGAGGTAAGGGATTTCATACATCCGTAATTGTGCAGCAATTCTGTCTTTTCTTCCTGAATGGATTTCTTGCAGAAAGAAAAAAAAGGCAGAAGAACAGGTGGGAAAAGAGAGGAAGGTTACAAGTGGAAGATGATGCCATCTGGACACACACACATATCCCACAAAATTCTGTAAATGACATAGGGTGATTGTACAATAAAAGCTTTGTCTGCAAGCACCCTTGTTCACAGCTCTGGGAGGGTTTACAGCAGGGGGAAAGGAGGTAAGCAATCAAAGAAAGTGCATGACAGTGGCTGGAGAACAAGGTAGTCAAGTTCTCAAGTGGTGGAATCATATTATGAATGCCCCTCACCTATGTAAAAAGCTCCCTAAGTGTAGAAAATTAGCACTGCAGGAAAAGAGCTAGGCTAGAACCACTCTGTGTCATGTGCAAGGAAGCTTTATATAAAGTAGAATTCAAAAATGATATATCCCAGGTTATATCCTTTGAATAAAGTAGAATTCAAAAATGTTATATCCCAGGCCTACATGGTACATTCCATTCCATTCCACAGTCTAGAGTGGCATGCTCCATTCTACTTCAGGAATCTGGTTGGTAATATCACCCTGCTGTGTAAATTAGGGCTGGGTTGGTCAGGTGAGCTTAGGGAATGCTATTTTGAATTGCTGAGGACAGTGAAGGGTGAAAAAAAGAAAATGAATTATAGAATGGTTTCTGGAGAGACATTTCCTCATGTGTCCATTGTGATATGGACATCACTAATATAGTTACCCTGAAGAGCCATATTGCTCTTTTATGTTGTTTTCGTTACGATGAAAAAGATTATTAATATGTAGATATAACTACTGGAAATTGTGAGAATTAAATTTTACATATTCTGAATACAATAATCAGTTTGCCTTAGCTCTTGAAGTATTTTCTCTCTTTAAAAAGTAATTTCAGGGTTTTTATCTCCATTAATTCACTTCATAGAGGAAAATGGTTTTCAATGAATAGTATGTTACTGCCTTGGAAGATATCTCTTGGAAGTCTGAGTTGGTAAATGAAGAGGCTAGGTTGTTTATCAGAGGATTGTTCTATTCAAAATTCTGATGTGAAAATAGAACTATTGTCAAGAATGAGTTAACAAAATGGGAGAAAATGAATTGTTCTCTATTTGTTCAGAGCTTATGATTTCTAATAAGTTTCCCTTGCTAGATCAATAGAAAGTAGTGGTTTGCACTTTTAAAGTTTATATATGCAATAAAGTTATCATGCTTTCTTAACAATAAATATAAATTAAGATATGTATGTATGTTAAACTTGGTGAGCTGCTTAGGAAGAGGCTGCTGTGTATTTACATTTCATTGTATTTTTTTGTTCTCGCTACATCTGTTTGAGTGTTTTCAAAGCCTCTGCATTACATTTTCACATTTTCAAAGCAAATGTCCTGCAGGCTGTTTTGAATAAAATAACCAGTATAACCCAAGGTAGTGTAGGAATCAAGCATCTGAAACAGGATCTACACTCAGGGTTACAGAAACATCTCTGAATTATCCTTTTTTGTTATGGTTTACAAAGAGTGCTTTCAGATGTACTTTCGAGGAAATAAATTTACAGGCTAATCCTATCCGTGTTCACTCAGATGTAAGTCCTGTTGAACTGAAAGAGGCTTGCTTCCAAGTAAGTGCATGGGATTGCAGCATTACAGCCCAATCGATAAACAACTACTCAAAAGGTCGATTGAATTCAATGGGGCTTACTCCCAGGAAAGTGGGCATATAAAGAATAAAGAGGCAGATTTGTCATCCCTGTTCAAAGACACTTCCCTCTGGCTATTTGTTGGTATATACCAGGCATGACGGTAAATTAAGGATGTATGAATCCCTTACCTCGTTCTGCATGGGGTCATTTGCGGTGGGGGGGAGGCACTCCATTCCTCCCCCCGAAATTCTCCCCGGCCGGCTCTGCTCCACGGTGACTCCACGGAGGCACTGGCCAGGGCCACCCGCAGCCAGACATCCAGCCGCTGGGCTATGCAGGGATGCAAATGGCGGCCGCTGTAGCCGCCGCCGTTTGCGTCCCTGTCTTTTGCCATGATAGGCTACATAAATATTTACGTAGGCTAAAACGGCAAAAAAAAAGGAACGCAAATGGTCCCCACTACGCTATTTGCGTTCCCCTTTTTTTCACCATAATAGCTTACGTAAATATTTATGTAGGCTAAAACAGCAAAAAAAAAAGGGAACACAAATGGCAGCCACCATAGCCGCCATTTGCGTATGCTGTTGTTGTTTTTGCCTGCAGGCTGCCCAGCAGCCGGATGTCTGACTGCAGGCGGCCCCGGCCGGCAGCTCCGCGGAATCTCCGCAGAGCGGAGCCGGCCAGGTTAGGATTTTGGAGGGAGGTGCAGAGCACCTCCCCCCCACCGCAAATCACCCCGTCAAAAAGGTAAGTGACTTTCATACATCCCTAGCGAGCAATATCACCACTGGAACTAACCCTGTTGTCATCCCATTCACCAATCTTATTTTCACATTGCTGGAATGGGGTGTGTGACTAGATGATGTGGAAGTGACATCCAAGCCAAAACGGTGATGTTCTACTTGCTCCCCACTTTGAGTTTGTTGCTTTGTGGCATGTCAATAGCCAGCGGCTGCTGCCAGGTAAGGCTGGCTCTAGGGTCTTTGGTGTGTCCCACTCCCCCTTATCTTTCGACATCATATGGTCAAGTGAAAGGAACTTCTACCTTGTCATGCTTCAGGTCCACTAATCCGCAGTTTCACTGCTACTGGAAGAAGTGGGAGAAACATTCTGCAACTGTCTAGCAAAAATAAGACATATTTCCTAATAATTTCCATATGTCACAGAAGGAGCCAAGTAGCATGGCTTATGTTTGCTGGGAAATCACAAAGCATATATACTTTTTCTTCTTTCCCTTGAGCCTCTTAAGAAATTATTTGCCTGAGGCTTCTTTTCAGTGCTATCCTATTTTGAAGCGGTATTACTAGAAAGGAGTAGAAAACACCTGCTTTGGAAATACATTAATATGCATGGTAGGAGACCTGCTGAAGGCCCTCACACCAGCAGGGGCCAACTGACAAGAGTTGCCTGGACTTGCTCCTCCCCTTCACCATTGTACCCTGTTCAAAGACAGTCCCCTCTGGATATGTGTTGGTAAGTATAACCATCATCCTGGCATGATAAACATGGCGTGAGAGTTCACTTGGCTCTCACTCTGGCCCAGTGGTTGTGAGAAGAACAGTAGTTGCCACTTCCCACTTGCTCACTGACTCTCTGCCTCTCAAGCAAGCAAGTGGTAGCAGTGATGACGAGAAAGAGCAGGAGGAGCAATAGCAGCTGGTGACGATGGTTGTGAGAAGATTGATTCACTGAAGGAAGGGGCCCATTTATGGTGTCTTGCCCAAAGGCCCTTAAAAACCCGGAGCCACCACTGCATGGTGGTTTGTGCAAAGAACCCAGGAACAGGTGTTCATACAGTGACAGACCACAGGACGTAGTGCAAACTGCACCTTGCTTGGCTTTATGTAGTAGTACATACTCACCATTTTCATGCACCCTAATACATTTGGTTTTGCATATTTCACTGCTACTTTCTGCCAGTTTCCTGTTTTTATTTATTTTTATTTAATTTATTTTTACATTTATATCCCACCTTTTTTCCTCTTGCAAGGAACCCAAGTCAGCTTACATGATCCTCCTTTTCTCCCCCCGCCCCCAAGAACAATCCTGTGAGGTAGGTTAGGCTGAGAGTCAGTGACTGGCCCAAAGTCACCCAGTAAGCTTCATGGCCAAATGGGGACTATAACCTGGATCTCTCAGGTCCCAATTCAACACTCTAACCACTACACCACATTGGCTGTCAGTCTTACCATTTTCTGAACATAAAGCGGGGGGGACACAAATATCCCCCTCTTTATGTTCCTATTAAAAGTGTGTCATGAGCGCTATTACATTTTATATGCAGTTACCAACCATACTTAGCAGTTTAATCCATTGAATGTGGCATTAAGATATCTACCCTATCATTACATTTTGGTCCTCAGTCCTTTTAATGTCTTTAGCTCACCTTTCCTTTAAAATGTAATTAGCAGGTCTGACCTTGTAGCACACGAAAGGTGAACCAGCTTTCATTGTAGCTTGGTGAGCGTCTCTCTTTGTGCATGTAGGGTTTTTATGTGGGGGCTGAGGGCTGGGCTGGGCTGGGCTGCAGGGATAGGAAATTAATGTAAAGAACAGCACTTTACTTTGAAAATGTGAAACTTGCCTTTCACAACTTTTCTCCCTCTTCCGTAAATCTCTGGATTTCCAGCAACCTTGCACTCCTATTTAGATACTTATCTTTTTTTTCCTGTTCTTGCTTTAGTGCTGAGTGAATGAGTCTTCTGGATTCTTAAATTGCATTTTGGCATTTGAGTTTTAAAAGAGATTTCCCAACAAGTATTCCATTTAAAACATGTTGCTGGTACATACTTAGCTACAGAAATTTCTATTGACACATGATCAATAAGGTCAGAGGAGTACAAAGTAATCGCACTGTGGTAGGTCTGTAAGATCTCTCTCTCCCCCCCTCCCCTCCCCCCCCTTAATGATCAATAGCAAACTCAGAGTGCAGAGAGACTTCATTCATAGATGGCTGTGAGTGGTTTCTTGCTTCATTTGGGGAAAGAGAGAACACAAATGTCCATATGGCCTCTGCAAAATTTATACAAAAGCAGAGTTTAACAAGACTAAACATTCAACTGTTTTAACATCTTTGCGCTTACTTTCATCTTCTATCAGACCTGCTGTGCTGCCTTCAGTCTCGGTGTTAAGATTCCAATAATCAGCAGCACACATAGAACATTCAGCTGCAAACTGCCTTGTAGTCTTCAGTCAAAGGCTACATAATGCATTTAGGTTGTTGTAGAAATCTGTCCCTGTCAGCAGCAAAGTTGTTAAAACTAGAGCTGTGTGCAAAGGGTCTCTTGAAATTCTCCACCCTATTTGTGGACAGAGAAGGGGGGGGGGGCAATTTCATCAAATGTCTCCAGGGAGTTGAGAAATTCTAAACAGTTTCTCATAGGTAGGGCTCACTATTGGCAGGGTTCATAGTACAGCTTCTTTCTTTTTTCCTAAGGATTTTTGAGTCTTTTGTGCTGCAACAGCATCAGCTGTGTTGGCAGGCTGGTCCCCATTTTGCATCCACCGCAATGCAGGGGTGAGGGGGGCAGTGTTGTTGTGTCTAGCTCCAGGAAAGAGGTGGAGCTAATGCTGAACCAAAATCTGTCCTCTAATTTCCTTAAAGTTTTCTTCCTGCATGAAAAAGGCTTTGTTTGTTCTGCCTCATTCTTAGGCTGTTTTATAATTCATTTTTGTGATGTTTTTGAGCTTACTTCATCATTGCAAGGTGGCTGAGGATGCTGTGTCTGTGTGTTTCTTTCTATTACACATCACTCCATTGTTCTGCAGCCTCTTGGGTTGCCTGTGCTTCCTCATCTGAAATAGTCCTAAAGGAGGAATTACCTCATGATGACTTCCCTTGGGCTTTCATTGAAGTGTAGGGAGTGGAGGAGCCTACAGGCTACCAGAGAGATGATTGTACAATGAAAACAAGACACTTGTGCACACTGCACACTCCTTGGCAACCTCCTAAGTAAGGTAAGCACAAGAAAACTCAAACCCAACCCATGATATTTCTCCAAAATTTATTCACCATTGAATTCCTTTTCAAAAGTAGTTTCTATCAAATTGAACGAGAGTGGTAGAAAAAAATGTGAGAGAAAATTTCAGCACAACACTATTTAAAACCCAGAATATAATTTTGGCTAAAACCTGAAGCCAAAATTTTGACTGGTTATTCAAATGAAAGAGTTATTTCCTTCCCCACCCATGTTTCCTTAGCTTCTCTGTCTCCTACTTCCCATCCTTCCAAATTGCTTTGTCCTGTCTGCCACATTCCTTCACATTACTAGGCCCTCAGATATTTTTTCCTACCCTCTCTTGATCTTTGGGTTTCCTCCTTTCCTCATTTACACCCTTTCTTCATTCAGATACCCAGTGCTTTTTTTTTATTATTGTTAGCCATGTTGAGTAGTGTGCAAAGCACCAGAAGGATGAGATACTCCCATATGTACCTGCTTGGAACCTTCTGCCATTTTCAGAGGCCCACCACCAGATGCACCTGCCAAAGGAAGCTAGGGAAGTGGTTGCAAGAGAGAGGACCTTCTCAGTTGTGGTGCCCTGGTTATGCAGTGCCCTCCCCAAGAAAGATCACTTGGCACCAACACTTTTCTCCCAGGCATTCTAGATTTTAGATGTTATTGTTGTTTCAACAATTAACCATATTTTAACATTTTTTTCCTGTGTTCCATCTTAACTACTCTTTTGAACTGCAGTCTTTGACCAGCATGGTTTGACATTTTCCTCTACTCTCATAGGCTGAAAAGCTCATGTGAACCCAAATGCTGCTGACAAGTGCATCCTGGGCTAAGCCAGGACTGGCCATGTGCTCTCAATTGGCACCAATCCCAAAAGCTATTGCTGCAACTGAGAGTTCAAATAGCCAGTGCATGTTGTGATGTGAGGAATAATCTGGAAGTTGGTATCTTAATCCCCTTGCACAAAATTAAAAAAATATATGTATTTGCAAGTTCTGCAAATTACACCCTTTCATTCTGCTTTTTAGACTTCCATTGTGCTTTTTAGACTTATTCAGAGATATAAAAGTAATAGAATCTTCACATGTAGATTTGATTACCTTCATTTTAACCGGTGGGGGCGAGTCATGCTGCTCCATTTAAAGATTGTGCTTTGGGGAAACATTAATATTAATCAAGCCAGAGAGAAAACTACTTTTCCAATGATCTTTTATTTTTCAATTTATTCAATTTATGAGTCGCCCTATAGCTGAAGCTCTCAGGTCAGCATACATAATAAAATCAAATACAATAAAACCAGTGATAAAACAAATGATAAAACACATTAAAAGAATTGTTCTAAAAGCAGCAGCAATAATTCAGAAAAATTTAAGAGAGATGAATAACTGAGTAGCTAAAACATGGGGAAAGTTGTGTTTTAAAGACAGCATTAAACATATAATTAAAAATAAAGCAAAAAGCTGTTAATATTCTTTTAAAAGGCTTGAGAAAATAAAAAGGACTTTTCGAGGTGCTGAAAAGTCAACAAAGTAGGCACCAGGCAGAACTGTCTAAGGAGCATTTCACAATTTGGGGGCCACCAAAAAAAGGCCCACTTTTGTTACATTTGTTTACACAGAGGTAGTTTCATATGAATGAAGTCCAATTTAAAAATTGAAGTGATTCCATCCTACCATGAGGACAGTCCCTGTACCTCAATGTTGTATGTTTGTGTTGGCCTTTTTAAAAGTGAGAGATGTGTGCCTTTGGCATGCATACTTGGAACACAGTTAGCTGTTTGTCAGTGTATTATTAAGAGCTTGCTGGAAATAGAAATGCTCATGAGGAGTGACACACATTATTCCTGCCCTCCCTCAGTTCAGTGTCTTAAAACAGAACTTTCTAAGGTTACATTCTTCTTTTTATATTATATATATGTTACACAGCCTTAACAGAAGATAATTGCCTCTTATTATCTTCTGAAATGCCTGTCTATGGTATATACATAAGCTGTTCTCTGATTTGAATATTCACCTTTTGCAAATTATCTTATTCCTATAAAAATATTAAGTGAACAATTTTGGGTCTCCTGAAGATAATTCTAATTTTGAACCTGCTTGCATGATAAACATTTCCATTGTTACCATGGTTATGTGTGGGCATTTGATTAATGTCTCAGCAAGATCTATCAAATCTAAATACTTGAAGGTATTACGAATTTGCAATGAGGACAGAGCAATGTCACTATCTTGTAGAACACTTTAATGGCTGTTATTTACTCTACTAGAGGGATGTATAATTAGCACAAGATAAATTAGACAGGAACTTGAAAAATTGCAGCTGATGTCAATATATGAGATTTATGCCTTATTCTTCTTACTCATAATAAGAAAAGCCTTGGGTGACATTTATGTTCCCTTAAATTATCCACAAAAAGGTATTTGAACTGTTTCATTCGAGGTATCATTTTATTACATCCTGGTATTTTTGTTATACCAGGCTACTTTTGGATCATTCTTTTATGAGAACGACAACAATTGTTCACTGTAGGGAAAATCAAAGGCAGAGGAAAATAAAGACAAAACTGCCTTATTTCACAGGGCAGTCCTATAGTCTCCATATGCCTGGTAGCTGCTATACCAAGCGTATTTGCAATCCTCGGCTCAACCAGCAGCCGAATCAACAGCACAACAATTGCTGTAGAAAACAAAACTAATATAGCAACACTAACAGATATGTTCGCCGTGTTTCTGGCAACTGTTTCCACCTACCGATCACAACATTGTGCATTGGCAATGCTCCCAAGCTAAGCATGCCTGGATGGCACCAAGCAGCACATGGTAATACCTGAAGGACCCCATGACATCACCAAACCCAATACACATGCACAGAGTGACAAGCACAGCTTTTCCCATGGCTGCATCACCATACTGAATAGAGTTGCATCTGTTAAATGAAACTCTATTAAACACCTTGGAAAGGCAAAGGAGTATTTGAAGGACAAAGATAAAAAAACCACAGGGTACCATGAAATCTCCACCAGTCTCTGCTACAGGCCTTGGTTGTGGTCTTCATGGCGATGTGCTGGGAAACAGTGTGGTGTAGTGGCTAGAGTGTTGGACTGGGAGTCGGGAGATCCGAGTTCTAGTCTCCACTCAGCCATGGAAGCTCACTGGGTGACTTTGGGCCAGTCACAGACTCTCAGCCCAACCCATCTCACAGGGTTGTTGTTGTGAGGATAAAATGGAGGAAAAGGAGGAGGATTGTGTACACTGCCTTGGGTTCCTTAAGGAGGAAAAAGGTGGAATATAAATGTAATAAATGAAATGAATGAATGAATGAATGAATCATCTTTCCTTCCCTGTAAGTTGAATAGCTGCCTGGTTGCCATAGGATAGACAAAAGAAACATGGGGATAGGGATAAATAATGGGTGCTGTACAGAGGTATTGCTAGATACTGAAACAGTTCATCGCACCAGGCCATAGCAGCTCAGGGCAGACCCAATCACAAAATGGAGGGATAATGCATATTGGCCTAGCTTACTAGCTTGTTTAAGCATTAGCAAGCTAATGTGCACAGAGCACTTTAAACTAGTGAAATTTTTCTGCTGAAAAATTTTCCCACACATTTTTCAGCCATTCTCATTCAATTTGATAGAAAATAAATTGGAGATTAAATTTTGGAGAAATTCTCATGGGTAGGTTCAAGATCCTTGTGCTTCCCTTACTAATGAGATGGCTAAGAAGTGTGCACAAGTGTCCTGTTTTTCATTGTACAATCATCTCTTTGGCAGCCTGTAGCTTCCTCGGCTTCCTGCACTTCAGGAGAGGAAGACATCATGAGGCTTGTTCAGATGACGAAGCGCAGGCAGCCCGAGAGGCTGCAAAGCAGTGGAGAGGTGTGGAATAGATACAAGTACACACAGCACGGCACCCTCATCCACCTCACAGTGGTTAGGTAAGGTCAAAAACATCACCAAAATAAATTCAAAATAAATTATAAAATACCCTGAGAATGAGGCAGAAAAATGAAAGCCTCTTTAACAGAGGAAGAACACTTTCAGGAAATTGGTAGGGGTGGACGAAAGTCACTTACCTGTCCTCGAAGCTTGTTCGCGGGGGGGGGGAGGCGCTTCGCTGCTCCCCCCGCAAAGTTCAGGCCGGGGGAGGAGGCTTCCCGCCTCGCCCAGCCGAAATTCAGGCCGGGGAGGAGGCGCCTCGCCCGGCCACGAACTCAAAAGTTAAAAAAAAAACAAAAACGCCCCCGTGATAGGCTACGTGACGATTAACGTAGCCTATCATGGCTAGATCTGCAAAGTCAGCCATGATAGGCTACGTTAATCGTCACGTAGCCTATCACGGGTGACTTTAAAAAAAAAAAAAAGCGTGTACACAAATGGCGGCCCCCATAGGGAGCCGCCATTCGCGTTCCTTATTTGGTCGCTGTAGTCTACGTAAATCTTTATGTAGACTACGGCGAAAATAAGGGCAACGCAAATAGCGTTGCCCTTATTTTCGCCGTAGTCTATGTAAATCTTTAAGTAGACTACAGCGACCAAATAAGGAATGGGAATGGCGGCTCCCTATGGGGGCCGCCATTATCCGTACGCGTTTTTTTTTTTTAAGTCACCCGTGATAGGCTACGTGACGATTTACGTAGCCTATCACGGCTGACTTTGCAAATCTAGCCGTGATAGGCTACGTTAATCGTCACGTAGCCTATCACGGGGGCTTTTTTTTTTTCTTTTATTGGAATGGCGGCGGCGGCAGCCGGTCGAAAGACCGGCTGCCGCTCCCGCCCCGGACAAACACCTGCTGAACCGCCGGCCGGACCCGCCGCTGGGAGGGACATTTGCCAAAGGTAAGTCCCGTCCCGGGGGGGGGCCGGGGGGCGGAGAATTTCTCCCCAAAACTTGTTCAGGGGGCCAAACACGTTGGCGCTCGGGCCCCCGAAGTTTCGGGGAGAAATTCTCCGCCAACCCTAGAAATTGGAGGTCAGATTCTGACCAGCAGTAGTGCCACCTCTTCTATAGAGCTGGATGCAACACTGCCCCCCACACACACACACTACATGGCTTGCAGGGAAAGAGTGGTATTATCAGCAGCTGCATTAGAGACAAGATGTATCCAGAGTCACCCCTCAGTAATGTAACATTTGGAAGACCCTGAGAAAGGTGCTGAACCCCGAAGCTGAGCCAAAATTTCTCAGAAGACATTTTTCATAGACAAGTCCTGAGATTTTTTCTTTTCTTACCTCCCTAGAAATAAAAGGCCACGTCGCAGAATTTTCTCCAAATTTTCTTCACCATTATTTTTTCTGGTGGCTGTATTCCCCCCCACACACACACCCAAAGCCCTAGAATTATGCTAGGTTTGGGGTACTGAGGAGGATGCAAAATGAGGGCCAGGCTGCCAACACAGTTGATGCTGTTGCGACTTGCAGTGGCAGTGCAAAAAAAAAACCCAAAACCCTTAGGAAAAAAAGAGAGAAAGTAGTTGTGTTACAACCCTTGCTAATAATAGAGAGCCAGTGTGGTGCAGTGGCGAGAGTGTTGGACTGGGAGCCGGGAGATCCGGGTTCTAGTCCCCACTCGGCCATGGAAGCTCACTGGGTGACTTTGGGCCAGTCACACACTCTCAGCCCAACCCACCTCACAGGGTTGTTGTTGTGAGGATAAAATGGAGGAGGAGGAGGATAATGTAAGCCACCTTGGGTCCCTTGCAAGAGGAAAAAAAGGCGGGATATAAATGCAATCAATCAATCAATCAATCAATCAATAACGAGCCCTCCCTGTGAGAAATTGGAGAATTTCTCCTCCCTCTGTAGAAATTCAGTAAAATTGTCCCTGCAGTTTCTCTGACTACAAATAGGGTGGAGAATTTCAAAAAGCCATTTGTACACAGTTCTACTTTAAATGTTCAAAAAGCACTAAAATAAATATTTGTATTGTTCTCCCTCCCTTTAGGCAGTTAGGGATAATTTCCCTGGTTGGGAGAATTCCCTCCACCATCACCACCTTCTCTCAGCATGAGGTTGTCCACTAACAGGGGAGGGAGATCACTGCACACAGCCAGCACAAACCTTCTTCTCTCCTTTGTCATGATGGAGCTCTCGGTTTAAATCTTGAATCCCCTTATAAACAACTTAATGCATTTGTAACCACAAATCAAAATGCACTATAGAAAAATGTCAAAATCATGAAACCCAGCCAGTCTAAATCCAAGATTTTGAGAAAAAGACATACATCTGTTTGGCAGTTCAACAGAATTGTGAAGAGCATTGAAACGATCTCTCCGAACCTGGGGAATGGATATTAAAATGGCACATATGGTTCAATGTAGGGAAGTGTAAAGTGATGCACATTGGGGCAAAAGATCCTAACTTTACATATATGATGATGGGATCTGAACTGGCAGTGACTAAGGGCACAATCCTATCTGTATGCCCATATATCTCCAAATTTGGACGCTGATGGGCATCCTATGCAGAGCAGGAGAAACGCAGAGGCGATCTTCACCTCCGCGCTCCCCACTCTGCATTTTTGCTAGACTGGTGTTTTTGGCTGTCTAGCTAGGTCTCTGTGGAGATGGGGGGGGAGGTGGGGGTAGCTCATATCTCTGCTTCCCTACTTTCCTCCTCTACCTGCTCACAGGACTGCCCCCTTTCCCTTCTCTATGAGCTTGCTGTGGAACATGAGCAGCATGGTGTCATTGCACTCATTGCCTGCCTGTGGGCTTTCCATTGGCATCTGGTTGGCCACTGTGCAAACAGAATGCTAGACAACTGGGACTTTGGTCTGATCCATTATGGCGCATCTTATGTTCTTAGAATGAGTAATGTGGAACAGAAATTGAGATCAAAAAGGGAGTAAGATGTGACTCAGTTCCATTAAACAGGAAATCAGCTACAAAATCCAACCACAGCAGAGGTGAATAATTACCAAACAACAGTGGCTCTCTGTTCATGGCTTCAGTTGACACCTTCATGATAGCAGGATGGCTGGTCGCTATTCAGGTGGGACCAGCTGAAGTAAGAAGTATGACCTAGACCTTTTCTGGTCCATCTGGATAAAGGCTTCACCAATGGCATGAGCAGTCTCTCTTGGAGCAGTCTCAACCAGAGAGTCTCTAGCAAATGTCTTGGTGTCATCCTGTGTTCCATCAAAGCATTGGCACATTCTTGTGATGAATAGTTATAGTTGTTACACAGAGATCTCCTTCTACTCATTTTTAGTCTTCTGCTATTTTCAACAAAGCCAGTATACTGGGGCACGAGCCACCCCCTTTGCTCTCCCGCAATCACAAAGTTGTGTAATAACGTCAGTAAAGCAATACAGTAAGTTCGACAAAATATATCAGTCCCAGTGCTGCAGTGATAAACGTTGAAGTGCAGGCGCTCATCATGACAGTCTCTGTAGCCATGGCCCCAAGGAGAATCCAAAATTGCAGGCAGCTGTGTTGATCCATATTAATAAACCACTTCTAGGATTTTTCATCTGCTAGGAGCAGGTCTTTACAAATCTAATGGATCTTCATTGCAGATTCAAGACCAAGCCATCAAAAAGTACTTTACATTACAACAAGGAACAATATATTGTTGCTGGGAAAATTCATCCCCCCACCCTGCTCCAGGTACTGAGGTTTGGAGCTAAACTCAGAGGACCTTACAATGCTTTCATTATTTGATCGGGTAAATGGATTGTTATTTGGATATTTGGTCTGTTTTTGTTGAAGCCTATGAATAATTACTAGAAAGTTGTATGCATTTCATGTTTAATACACACACACAGAGAGAGAGAGAGAGAGAGAGATATGAAGCATAAATAAATAACAAAATAATTTTTCAGCTGCCTGCAGGCACCACATTGGGGACCCCTTTGTAGGCACCATTGGAGGTGCCCATGGGCCATCTCTGCCATAAGTCCTTTTCCACTTCCTCTTTTCTAGACTATGTTTTTCAGGACGGCTCTTCATGCTCCTGTCCATAGCTAGTGGGTTCTCCTTTGCTGGAGGTATTTAAACAGAAGCTGGATGGCCAAGTGTTAGGGATGCTGCAGCTGCACCCTGCAGTGCTGAGCCTGCATTGAGCAGGGGACTGGACTAGATGACCTCCAAGGTCCCTTCCAACTCTATGATTCTATATCATCTATTTCAGCAGCTGTTCATTCCCATTCATGCCCTGACTTGCTTACAAAGGGTTTTTGCCATGCTGTGTATGCATAGAATATTAGCTAGACGGTGCACCTCCTTGCAGCCAACCCCTTATCAACCAAACACCTTACATTGGTGGAGACTTAGTCCTTCACAGACCACAGTGCAAAGGGGTCTAGAATTGATCTTATTCCATCCAGCAGGCTTGACATAAAGATGGGATTGCTCTGTAAGCTAATGTGCTTAGGGCATGTCATTTCTACCAGCTATTTTATCCTTCCAGTATTCTGAGCATATACAATTCATTTTCATGAATAGAAATGGAATATAATTATGGAGCTGCACCTGCTTCATTGCTATTAAGACATCTGTGCAACATTATTTTTCAGTTGCAGAAGGCTAGGTATTCAGTACCCAACACTACTGTGCTGCTTTATATTTTACTTAAGTTTGGTTAAGGGTCTGCCTCTTTAAGCTTTCCTACTGTGATCAGAGTCTCAGACAAGAGACACACATATGTTGCACTCATTGTAGAGAGGCAATTGTATTTGCATGCCTCTTCGTCCTTACATCTCTCTGGAGAAGAGAGGCTGAGAAATATATTGTACCAAAGAACATGCATAAATGTGGTGATTTAGGCTGTTGCCTACAAAAAGCAAACAACAACAACACAACCTATTAGACTCCAGGGTATACTTTAATTCAATGGCTTTAGTCAAAACAAAACAACAAAAGGCATAGCAAAAAAAACAGGACGAGAGAATTAATATCTGCAGAGATTGTGAATCACAACCTAGGGATTGGCTACTAGAGCAAGAACCAATTTGGAGAGAAAAAATCTAGGCAAATCCTCCTAACTCAGCTTGATTATGTGTGTGTTTTTTTAAAAAGACAACCCAGCTAGGGATGCTGTTGGATTGGAAAGGGCAATGGAGAGGATGGGCTGGGATATAAAAGTACTGAATCTGTTGAGATTTAATATTATTGTTTAAAATCCATCAGCAAGATTTTTAAAGGACCTCTCAAAAGTCCAATTTCAAGTGATCTTTAAAGGAATTTAATTTATTTAGAACAAAACATACAAAAAAACCAAGGAATCTTTTTAACACATATCCACGTATATTTATAGATAATTTTTATAAACTATGCATAAAACAGCACACACTAAGTATATTTAAACAATTCCTCATAGCTTTCTAACCACACACAAACTTCTGATTCTGCTTATAAATGACTTCGGGAGTAGGGATGGCCGGAACGCTTGCCTGCCATTCGGGGGGGGGGGTCTGCAGTGGGGGAGACGATCCATTCCTCCCCCCTGGAATCCTCTTCGGCCGGCTCCGCTCCGCGGCAATTCCACAGAGCCACTGGCCAGCTCTGAAGCCCCAGCAATATGGCCGCCATGGCCGTATCACTGGGGTAGGCAGGGTGAGTCTCCAGACACAGGTGGTATCTGGGATGCCATTTGCAGCCATAAAGGCCTTAGTTTAAGGTAAATGCAGCCGTAAATGGCTGCATTTACATTAAACTAAGGCCTTTAGGGCCGCAAATGGCGTCCTGGACACCATTTGTGTCCGTGGTTTTCATTAACCATGGTTAATGAAAACCACGGACGTCCCCGCTTTTACGTGTAATGCTACGCAAATATTTGCATAGCCTATCACGTTAATGAAAACCACGGATGCAAATGGCGTCCTGCACGCCATTTGCGTCCTCAGTCAATCCGCGCAGCCAGCGATATGGCCATGGCGGCCGTATCACTGGGGCTTCGGAGCTGGCGGCAGGAAGGATCCGCCAGCAAGGACTTCACCCTGCAGGACGAGGTAGGAGATCCAATCCTCCACGGACTTCGGGGGCCCGGATTCAATAGCATCTGGCCTCACTGGGGTCCATGGAGGATTTCTCCAACATCCCTATTAGGGAGCAATCCTATGTGGGGAGGTGGCCGCCTCCGAACCCGGAGGGAACCGTCTATCCAATGCACAGTGGGAGGAGCACCGAGGGGATCGTCTCCTCCGGGCTCCAGCTGCCCTGCATTTGTGGCTATATGGCCGCTTTCAGCTGCCTAGCCACAGGATGTCGGAGTGGGGGGTGGGGAGGCCGGACAACGTATAGGAAGCGTCATACCAGCACTTATCCATTTATTTATTTCATTTCTATACTGCCCAATAGCTGAAGCTTTCTGGGCGGCTCACAAAAATTAAAACCAAAAGCACAGGATAAAACAATATAAAAGCATTAAAACCACAACATAACAATACAACCAAAATAAGGCCAGAATAAAACCTAGCAGCAATGCAGAGATTTCAAATACAGATTTAAACACCAAAGCTAAAAGACTAGCACCCCCCTGGGACCTCCCCGTTTTGCCCCCCACCATGCTGCTCTTGTGAGCACGGAGCCCAGGGATAATCTGCACTGCCTACAAGGCGGCAGGGCAGGGGGTAGGGAGGTGGTTTTCCGGGAACCGACCTTGGAGCATGGGTTCCGAGGTTGGTTCCCAAAAATTGACTGATCCTATGGCCGTCTAGCCACTGACTAGCAGGCATAGAATTGTCTCTTAATCACTTTAGGATGCAACCGTAGTGGCTTGCCACTGCTAGACAGAAACCTCTGATCTCATGCTCTGTCGGGCTGCCTGCTACTGACAGGGCAGGAGGCATGACAGAGGTGACTTTTACCTCTCTGTCCTCCTTTTTTTTTTTACTTTTAAAAGTAAAAAGATGCTTCTGAGCCCATCAAAAGGAGTTGTGCTTGGGGATGTATGGATCCCCTTACCTACCAGTCTGGGGAGGATCCGCAGGGGGGGAGGTGATCCATTCCTCCTCCCAGAATCTGTCAGGGCCGGCTCCGCTCTGTGGCGATCCTGCGGAGCTGGCTGCCAGCTCCTCTTCCCTGGATACGGCTGGCTGCCATTGCCGTGCCATATCGCTGCCTGGGGAGTCTCCAGATGCAAATGGCATCCAGGATGCCATTTGCAGCCATAAATGCCTTAATTTAAGGTAAATGCAGCCATTTGAGGCTGCATTTACCTTAAACTAAGGCATTTACAGCCTACGTCCGGGATGCCATTTGTGATTTGTGGCCACAGTCATTCCACTCAGCCAGCGAGATGGCAATGGCGGCCATATCGCTGGTGCTCCAGAGCCAGCAGCTAGGAGGATCCGGCCAAGGAGGAGTCCTCAGGGAGGCAGAGGCAAGTATTCCATTCCTCCACGGGCGCCGGGGGGCTGGATTCAAAAGAATCTGGCCCCATCCCTAGTTGTGCTGCCAGGAGCTGGACAGGGCTGGAGAGGCCATAGGATTTTGCAGATACTGGCCTCTCCCCTCCCTGCACACTGGAACACCCCCTTTTTAACTTCAAAGAGGTTATCCAAGATCGCTTTTGTAGGGGTGTACGAAACTCAACTTACCTGGCTCCACTGGGGTCCGCAGGTGGGGGGAGGCGATGCATTCCTCCCCCCGGAATCCTCGATGGGGGGGAGGCGATCTGTTCCTCCCCCTCCCCCCTGGAATCCTGCCCAGCTGGCTCCGCTCCACAGCCAGTCCACAGAGCCGCCGGCTGGGACAACCTGCAGCGGGGCCTCCAGCCGCTGCCAGGCTGCTGCAGACACAAATGGCGTCCTGTGTAGGGGACGCCATTTGTGTCCCTGCTTTGGCCATGATAGGCTATGTAAATATATATGTATATACTCAAATGGCAGCCACTAAGACGGCCTCCATTTGTGGCCACAGCAGCCTGGCAGCGGCTGGAGACGCCAACGCCGCTACCGCTTCATCCGCCGCCGCCACCGGAGCCGCCGACGCTGCATCCGCCACCAGGTAAGTCCATCCTGGGGGGATTCCATGGGGTGGCGGGGGGTGGAGGCCGTTCTTCCACGGGCTCCGGGGGGCCGGATTCTAAAGACTCCTCACTGGAGTCTGTGGCGGAATTCTCCGCCAGCCCTACTTATGACCTTGGGAAGCAGGTGATGCAGTTCTTTCTGCAGTGGCTGTGAGGGGGAAAGGGAGATATCAGATCTTGAAGTCCCCCTTCCTGAAGTCATAGCAGTATCTACAGCTTGAGGAGGGGGAATCTGAACAATGCTATGTCCCTCAGACACAATCTGAGGGTCCATAGGATTGCACTCTTGATTACTTTATATTAAAAGGAGAGACAAAAACCAATGTATAATAACTTTAACATATTTCATGAGTATCATCACAGGGGAATCAGCTTTCCAATATCTTATAATCAAAGCTCACTTTGTATGCAAATAAATCATAGCTGAAAATGTATGCATCACCATAAGAAACTAAGCTTCCTGACACCATTCTCCAACAGATGGAACTTTACTTGCCTTCCAACATTTAGCTTTTAACATTCTAGCTGGTCTAAGCATATTAATACAGAATTTAACATTCCTTGTTTTACAGGTCTTTGTACATCACTTAATAGAGCTATTCAAAACATGGGGTAGGGGAGACACATTACAGATAATGAGCCGAATCCAGACTTAGTCATACACAATCCACTGAAATCAGAGGGACTGAAGTTAGTTATGATTAACTCAAGTGTCATTTATTTCAAAGGATCGACTCTATGACCAAGCCTGGATCCAACCCAATTTGTCCAAAGTCAACCAAAATAATGAAGCTTTTTTTTTTTTTACAACACACAACCAATCATGTATGAAAACTACTTCCTTAGATTTAGACTTACGTCAATAAACAGAGATTGATATATCATCAAATATCGTCTTAATTTTTACACTGTAAAATATTATTAATACATTACCTTGTAATAATTGCCCTTTATTGCCACATTTAGTGAAATTGACAATATTTGCTTATTTAAACAATCCTCGATCTTCCCCAACCTGGTGCCCTGAGATGCATTGGTCCACAACTCCTATCATGCCCAGCCAGCATCGTCACTGGAGTATTTCAACTTAATTTTACAGTATTTCTACATTTCTAATATATTATACAATATACAGATTTTAGTATGTACTGTATCACAAAATTGGAACTAAATTATCACAAACTCCTCTGTTCCAACTTGACTTCCAATATCTAACAATAGTTATTTTGGCTGCTACCTGAAAATTTGTAATGAATTGTCTACCATTTGGACCTACAGCATAGAACAACCTAACCTCTCTCCCTCCTCAAAACAAAAAACAAAACAAAACAAAAAGCCAGAAGTTTACAGTTTGATGGGAAGAGGAGAGAATAGAGGAAAGGGAGGTGATTTCAGCAGGTTCAGATTTTCAGACCCCTGCAGCTTTCATTTGAATATTCTCAATAGTATGAGAACGCCTGAGGAAAGTAATTGTAGATTTGTGCTCTCTTAAACCAATAGCCTGCATTGGGAAGGGATTCTAAAGAACCATGCCACAATAAAATGATACATCCTGTATTGTTAAAGTTAATTAATAGTGGACACAAGTGTTCCTTTGCTCTTTGAGTAAGCTGTTTTTTAATCTGACAGACAGAAAAAAGGAAATACATTGCAAATTTGTTGACATGCAATGAAGCATGTATACTAGAGTGAAATGCTGCATTTATACTAGACTAAAATGTTCAGTGTCTTACCAAGTACATTTTGGGCACAATCAAACCAAAATTAAACATGTTTAAGTCCTATTGATTTCAATAAGAAAGTGAAGCACATGATTTGACCTTTCATATTGAAATCATGGTGACTTCAAAGTGCTGAATTTGGGTAGATACTATCTGTAATGTTTATTTAAAGGCAGCAGGTGATCTTGTCCTTTCATACTGTGGCTTTTCATTTAGATAAATTGTTGTATTTAATTGCTTCCAATGGATAGAAGTGAAAACAAATGCAGTGTGAATATTTAATTGGCCAGCCACATTTTTTGGCCGGTAATGCTATAGTAGAGAGTAAAATCTCATTTCATTAAATCCACAAATCAAGGTTCTTTCTATATGAAATTGCTTTAGATATAGCTCTTAACCTGTATCTGCTGCTGTTGTTGTTTTAAATCCTCCTCTAATCCTTTGTTTTAAAGCACACTATCTAAATAAAAGATTCCAAATTAGGTGAAACAACCTTGACTTAGCATAATAGTTTCGAACAGAATTGTTCTTCAAAATTAAATTATTTCCTACCGTATCCAACAGTGTCATATGGCAAACTCTAACAGCGCTAACAGACTTCCACCAAACCTTTCCACTGTGCATCACACATGCACAACTGATTGTGCAAGTGGTTACACAAGTGGCTGTGCAAGTATAATGCGCAAGTGTTTGCACAACCAGTTGCACAGCCGTGCTTGTGCAAATGTGACTTTAGTTGGATTCTGCTCTTGCATATGGTTCAGAACCTAGTTTCCTCTAGCACATCTTTTGCACTAGTGGAATGACATAGTTGGATACTGCCAATTGTTTCCAAGTTAGTTTATACAAGAATCTCTGTATGAACGAACAGCAAAATAAAGTAGATTTAGCCCCTACAGATCTATATAGTAAAACCTTGCCATAGTCCAGAGACATTTCATGTTACTCTAAGGTAGTGTCATTGATGTCAGTGGAACTAATGCTGAGTAAATTACTTGTAGATCATAATGAGATGTATTCATAATATCTTGCTTGACAGATCTGTGAAAATGTCTCATTATAAAGTGTATTCCTGTTCAGAGACTGCCAATATTAAAACCACTGTCGAGCTTCTATGTTGGAAAAGAATTTCCATGAATATCTTTATAAGAAGCAAGACCAAACTAGGAGGGAGTGGAATTTAATGAAAAAAGGTAGGGGAAGCTTAAATCGTCCCCTCCCAGAGTGCCTTGGTCCCAATCAGAATTGGGGTCATGTGTGCCTACAGAAGAGTAGAGAAAGCTAGCATGCATAGCTCATAGTTTAAACATTTAGTTTAGCCCCCCTAACAAAGTGATCTTCCAGTATTCTCCATAAGCACTTCTAATTCATTATGTTTCACCCAAAACTAAAGACATAAAACGGCTCACATGCAAGCACACTTGAACGTTACATCTGGATGGTGTAACACTACAGTGCAATCTTTCCCAGTCTTCTTGTGAAGCCCAACATCAAGAGCATGCACCTTTTATGATACCACTTACAAACACTGTAATGTCTAGCAGCAGGCAACTCTGCTCTGAAAAATAGTTGAACTGGCTCATCATTAATTTTCTAAGAAAATGGAATACAATTCTCATTCAAGTCTGCCCACACCAAAATGGCTTTATTGTTTATCACCACATCTGACGCACCAAAGGTTTCTTGGCTCTCTCTGTTGCGTCTTTGGATATAAGGTCCCAACTATGATGTCTGGGTCAGATATTATGTTAGTTCATCCTGAACAAATGGAAATCAATATCCTTACTCGACTTACCAGTGTGCATCCTATATAAACCACCAAAGATGAAAGAGAAACGTCCTTTTTTTAATTATTCTGAGGCCACCACTCTCAGTTAAGTTCTTTTGGAGTCTGAATTTCATTTAGGCTCCTTATCTTGGTTTGCCTTCTTCAGCTGGTTTTTAGAATATCTCTGTAAGCTCTTTTATTTCAATGTTTTACACTTCAGTTCATTTTGAGAGGCATGTCTCAGCATGTTGACCACAATATGACTATTTTGCAGTGAGATGGAAATAGGGAAGTGTTGAATTCAGAAATTCAAAACCAAAGCAGTTGCAACGAGCATTATTAAAACAGGATATTACCCCTTTGTTTGGTGGCTTTTCCCTCACTCAGATGTGTATATATCCCATATATGTTTGTACACACCCAATGTATAGACATCAATATGACAACCAACAATTGTCATAAGACAATAATGCAGCATCCTTGTGCGTGACTTGGATTTATTTCAGTTCCATTTCTTCTGAAAGCTGAAGAAAACAAACCTAGATTGGCAACATGTTTCATAGGTGTCACATCTCATCTGTAAATATCACAGATAGATCATGGTTGTTGGGTTTTTTGCAGGCATAAGCAAAGATATAACCAGATCGCTTGGGAATGATAGTCATCATGTCTGCCTATTCCTGGCAGAGTCATCCTGAAAGAGGAAGGGAGATAAAAATTGCTTGAGTGGGAAACATACCATTTTCCTCAGCGCTGGCACAAGCTCTTTCACACCAGAAGCAAGGAGCAGATGTGTACTGTCACCTCATATCCCCACCCACCCTGTCTCTGTCCTTACCCTCACCTCGTTGTAATTGCCTGAGCCTGACTCTTCAAAGAGGCAGCTACAGCCAGACCCAATTGCCAGGCTCTGAGGAAGGACCCCCTCAGTGCCAGACATTTGGGCCTGGCTGGCTCTCTGAAGAGCTGGCTGACATGGCCCTGCAGAGCGCTCGCCTGCCCTCTGGCTCATTCTGAGATCCTCAGAGTGAGGGCAAGATGGCTGCTCTGCTCTCTCACTGTGGCATTTTCTGCAGCAGGAAAGCAGGACTGGCACAGCTCTCTGGAGCTGCTGCTCACACAGTGGCACTACAATGGGTGCTCAAAGCAAGCAGGAGCTCCAGAGATCCCTGCCAGCCCTATCATCCTGCTGAGACAAATGACACAGCGGGAAAGTGGTCAGTGGGGGTCCCTGGAGCATCCAGTAGTAAGGGTCACTCCTAGTGGCTGGGGGGGAGAGCACGCAATAGGCATTCTTCCCATGCCATGGCCTGAGGCAGGGGATTCACTCTGCCTTATGAGAGAGCTGACCATGCTTTTCCCAAGTCCCAGAAGATGCTTAGTGGGAAGATTGCAAGACACAGTGTATGGTAGAGTTCCCACAAAGATATTGTCTAAAGCAAATTTGGGACTGGGTTCCCCTGATTAGTTTTAATAAGAAGCAAAACTTCTTTGGGAAGGGGGAAGAGGATCTACAAACCTAGATCGATGCCAAACTTTAATGTGCAGCAGAATTCAAAGTGAATTTAGAGATTTAAGAAGACTTTATTTTAAGAAGGCTTTAGCTTGTAAGTGGATCTGATAGGTTGGGTGCTGTTTTTAATATTTTTCTGTGTTACTTTTTTAATGTATTGTTTTAACCAATTTAATTGGTTCTGTAAGCCACCTTGAGTGCTATCTTTGTTAGAAAGGCAAGGTGCAAATACAATTAATTAAATAAATACAATTTTCATAAAGGAAACACATGCAGAATTTTAAGACAAGCATAAAGAGTTAAGATAAGACTCTCAACACTTCTCAGGGTGTTTTACAAATTCCTTTGGACTTTCCTGCCTTTTTGCCTGTCACGCATGCTCCAAAATGTAGCATTACCAAAGGGACCAGATACTATCCAGGACAATGCGTCAAGTACTCGCACGTCCTCTTACGGCACTTCCACAGGTGGCGCTGAGGCAGCTTGTTGGCAGGATGTGCCACATTTGTTTCCTTCTGTTGTCTTGTGGCTCTTCACTACAGAAGCAGATAATTGGGGGAGTGAAGAAGTACGCAGTATTAGGCAGATGAAGACTGTGCATAAAGGAGCTCTAGTGTTACATTTCTGAGGAGGTAAACAGAAGATGCAGTAAGAGAACCACGTGAAATACAAGGCTCCTCACAGGAGTGGAACCAGCAGAATAATAGGAAGGGGAAAGTAATAAAATGAAGTGTAGAATGTGAGCATTAGAATATGGGGTAGACATGGGGGATCTGGGAAAAATGAGGCCCTTCTCTAGGAATTTTGGAGCCTGATATGGCAGCAGTGTGCCAAAGGAAACAGTACTGTATTTTTCTGTTGTTTGGATTTGATGGGTCCTGGTGATGGGTTGCTTTATTAGCCTAAATGTCTACTAATGTTCCATGTTATATGAACAGCTATCCCAATGTTGATTCATATTCTTAGTTGGTGTAAACTGAGTTCAATCTGTTGGCAGAGTTATAACTATTACCTGTTCAGAATTACACTTAATTCCCAAGGTGCAGTTTATATGTTTTATAATAAAGTGTGAGCTCTCAGAAGCAGCCTTGTCTGTCATCCCAGGTAGTAATTATTATGTCTGTTAGTAGGTTTATTCATATATGCCTCAAGGATATATTCTACTTGATTACTGCAACCAACCATACCATTTTGTTTACTTTGACATAATTCACATTGGGTTAGATCCAGATGTAGTCATACTTGGGCGTTATGGTTGACTGATTTAAGTTTCATTGATTTCAGTGAGTCTGCTCTAAGTATGACTAATTCTGGATTCAACCTATTATACAGTTATTTTTAAATGGTGAGGGAGTTACCTTTCTAAGAAATGTTCAACTGAATTAGGGATGGGCAAACTCACCCTAGTCTGGGTCGTGCGCCACTCCATGGGCCACCTGCTCGCTGTGTGTAGCAAGCCAATCCCTTGCCAGGCTTCAATTTGCTTAAAAATGGTGGCTCAACTTTTCTCAAAAATGCCCATGCGCACAAATGGCTGCCATAAAATGGCCATTTATGCAAAATTACAGGCATAAATGGACCATTTACGCCTGTAATTTTGTGTAAATGGCCATTTTATGGCCGCCTTTTGAGTGCATGCGCATTTACAAAAAAGGCTGAGCTACCATTTTCATGCAAAATGGTGGCTTGCTCAGCAAGGGATCGGGAATCCCCGTGTTTACCCGGCTCGGTGAATCAGGCAAGTGTGGGGTTCCATGGACTGGAGTCCAGGCAGCCAAGCAGGGGGATGTCTGCTGGACTACACCCCTTTCCCGGACGGCCACGACATCCCTAAACTGAACCCCAATATGCTAACTTTTTCACCTAAGCATATTCTGGGCAGTCTCAAATACTGCTGCTGTTCTCTCACTTGCTCTGTTTGCAAACGGGACTCACTGCTCATGCAACAGACAGCTAGCAATTCAAAAAGCAACTCTAGAAACAAGCAGAAACACTTCTTTCTGGATTGGGAGAGGTTAGCAGAGTTTCATTCTGCAAGCTCCGCTGACCTGCTCCATTCTGGAAACAAGCATTTCTACTCATTTCTGGTTGCTTTTTGAATTGCTAGCTCCCTGTTGTGCTAACAGTGGGTCCCACTGGTACACAGGCAGGCTTGGATGCTGTCTTCTTCATTTAGGTCAAGATAAAGAGCAGAGTCATTTCTTCCTTTCAAAAGATAATAAAAATGATTTCAAATACACACACACAGCCAAACTACTGAAACCAAGTTAATAAGTAGCATGATTTCTCAGTATATCCTGGTTGGTTTTAATTTAATAGGGAGCTCTTTTGGAAAGCTAAATTGGGAAATTGCCATCCCACAGTTGGGTAACATACTCAGAGTTTATCTTTCTGCAATGACCTGTAAACTTTGATAGGAATAAAACAAGGAGGCCCCTTGAGACAGATTCCATCATAAGCCTCAGTTATGCTGCATCTCTGTGTTTGAGTTATGGTGCTGTCAGTGCACTGGCAAACATAAAAACAGAACTTACCCTCCTTTCTGTTATGTTAACAAAATGACTCTTAATTACATGGCAGAAACAAAATTACACAGATACGCAACCCCCATTGACATGAAATGCTTTCTTCCATGGCTGCAGCGTGTAATGATGGAGTTGTTGGCTGCCACTATAGCAACAGTCCTAGACAGGCTCATTCATTTTTGTTGTTGGCATGGATACAAGCACACTGGAAAGGAGAGGTGGGTGGGAAAGAGGATCTGAAAGCTGCAAAAGAGCAAGGAGAGGGCACAGTGTAATTATTTGTGATTGGAGGGGGAATAATATACAGAGTTACGACCTAACAGGGGTGGGGAAGGTTAAAAGATTTAAAGATTTTGAGGCTGAAATGGGGACAACTAAATATCTTGTGACCTGCCCTCAAATGTAAATAAATGACCTGATTTTTCAGGGCAGTTTCAGAATTTCTTCATTCAGTAATTCACATTCTGTTTGCGAGTATGGCTGGGTACTTTTTGTCAGCGTTTTCCAAAGGGAAGCCACGCTTATTTTGGATTCAAGTGCACTGGTGATTTCTTATGCTGCTTGTGACCTAGCATTTAGGCAGTATCTACCCCATGACACATTTCCCTTGCTCCCACAAATGACAGACAGCTACTTGTGACACCTAAAGCTAATAAATCATCATCAATCATCATCATCATCATGCTTACTGCTGGCCAACACAGAGTCTGGTTCTAATTCCAGACTATCTTAGCCTATGGGCAGAATTTCAAGGAACCTAAAGTATGATTCAAGCTGGGGGGTGGGGACATTTATCCCCCAAGGCCAACCCCGTTCCTGACTACCCAAATAGATGGTTTTGTTTAGAATGACTAGGGCAAGGAGGGCTAGGGAAAAGCAGCAGTGGAGTGGAGTACAAAGGCTACAGCTCAGTCTTTTTATGCAGAACACATTAGTCCAAATTTGTTTTAGTGGGTGATTGGTGATGGAGGATAAAGGCTGGGCAGTGTGGGTCAAGCTGTCTGAACAGAAGTGGAATATCACCCTAGCTATTTGTAAAACAACTGAATTTTTTAAAAATGCCATAAGCCATCTGTCAGGGGTGCCTCTGAGCATAGGCAGTGGCAGAGTAGCTCAGAGTCCGAAGAGAAACTGCAAAACGTGGGGGAGAAACTTTCCCAGACTCTTCCAGACAGGGAGGGACATACTCCTCAGGTTTCAATAGTCCAGCTGGATGGAGAGAGCCTCTCTTCACACACCCCTGTGAGAGATAGTGAACAGGGAGAGGTGGGGCTTGGACAGCCTGAATTCTTAGACGCCAGGCGCAGATGCAGGGCCAAGAGAGAGATGGCAGGGGCAGAGCTTAGGCGATGTGTGCCTGATTGGCCCGGTGGGAACAGCTATACGTAGATACCTCATGAGACAGAAGGAGGTCCCTCCCCACCCCTTAAGCAATGGAAGCATGCCCACTTTTTTTCAAACAGTAGGCAGCTTCCAATCTTCCTGGTTACCCTTTGAACTCCCTGAAGGCTTTTCCTTTGTAGACTGTGAGTTACTGACAATTAGCATCTGTATGACCCATTGAAGCAAAAGGATTAAAGAGTCATGGATAGAAGCCTCTTGCCTGTGTTTTGATTTTGCTATTAGAGTTCAGTGGGGGCAAAAGGGAAACCTGACACCATGAGTGACCGCTATCCAAGGGAAACCAAACATCGGTAAGTATTGAACCTTTAGAACTTCTCACTACTCAGAGGTAGACAGAGCATAAAGCTATGTTATGGCACATGTATCTTGACATGGCTTTTCAATGAGGAACTTGCCAGTTTTTTTTCTTAGTATACTATGCAAGTATTTTTTTGTCATTCAAGGTTTAGAGATAGAGAACATTTACTCTCTGCAATTGTGTCTAATGTTGCTCACAGGCTTTTTGATTTCTTTGAGATTTAAAGTCCACATTCTGGCATTCAGAAATACAACTTCAGTCCAGTCAGATCAGCAGGGATACATGGACGTCCTTTTGTTCACCCCAAGGCTTTGCAGATGTTCCAAGCAAATATGCACAAAACCTCCAGGGCAAATCCCTCAAAGGCATTTGAAAAGTGCCTTTGGACACCAAGGCTGGATCTACACTTATCGCCTTTTTTTGCTTCCAATGAGGATTCACCGCCCGCCTTTCACACTACGCAGTACCCGCCTCAAATTAGAACTGGAATTTCCCACTTCTGTGCTCCCACTTTCAATACCCAAATATCCCAGTATTTCCCCTTAATGTGCTCTGACTTTCCGCCTTCGCTACCGTATCCGGTCGTAGTCCCCTCCCCCGCCTGTCCATATACGGCAGTGTTTGTATTTCCCTCCTGTCCAATCACAGCTCTCGACGGCCCCATGTCTTCTTCTGGCTACTGATGGCATAGCTTCCTCAGCAGCCCCCGTTTCCTCAGCAACAAGCAAAGGGCTGGATGTGCGCGTGCATGTCAAATCTTGGACGCTAAGTGGGGTCGGCCCCGGTCAGTAGTTGGATGGGCGACTGCCTGGGAATCAGGCTTCCTGCACTGAGCAGGGGATTCTTCTATCCCTTCAAATGAGATTAAGTTTTACCCCCTCCTATCCCCCGCTCTGGATGGGTTTTTTTAAAATTAAGGCTTTATCCTCGCAGAATCAGGGCTTCTCTGCGATGTTTTTTTTTTCTGATTCAGGCATGATCTTCGAAGCTTCAGGGCTTCGAATCTTCAAAGATCATGCCTGAATTAGAAAAAAAAAACATCGCAGAGAAGCCCCAATTCTGTAAGGATAACGCCTTAATTAAAAAAAGAGCAGGGGATAGGAGGGGGTAAAACTTAATCTCATTTGGAGGGATAGAATAACCCCCTGCTCAGTGCAGGTAGCCTGATTCCCAAGCAGTCGCCCATCCAATTACTGACCAGGGCCGACCCCGCTTAGCTTCCGAGATCAGACAAGCGCGTGCAGGAAAACAGCAGGTAAACAGCACAGTGCTCGAGTGTGAACTGAGCTCATGCATTCGATGAAGGACTGCAACGGGGAAAATGGGTGAGTGATTAAATCACGTTTTAATGCGAGAGCGTTTAACCCGATGGGACACTGAACTCATTGCAATGGCGGGCACAATGTAGATCGGCCCCAAATCTGCCTCCTCCTTCTCTTGCCAGGAGGTGAAGAAACATACCTTGAGGTAGGCAAAGAAGGATGCAGAGTACATCCTGTACATGCAGAAAGCCCAGGTTCAATCCTTGGCATCCCTAGTTTTTAAAAATTGATCAGATAGTGGGTGAAGGGAAAGCTGGAGACTGTGAACAGCTGCTGCCAGTCAGAATAGACCAGGGATAGGCAACAGGCTTCCTTGGTGCCCACTGAGACACCTTACTCCTCTCAGTTTTTAGTTTAAAATATGTTTTCTTATTGGCTGCTGGAATTGCTTCAAAGTTAAATAGGAGTCTCTAGCTGTTGCCATCTTAATTTCCCATCATGAATACCTCTGAGCAGGTGACTTGTCCTTTGTGACTATCTGTGCCCACCCATGGCAGCCATTTTATGCTTGTGCCCAGGACAGTTCATCAAATTCCTAATGTGCCCACAGGCCAAAAATGTTTTCTACCCCTGGAATTGGCCATACTGGGCTAGAGGGATAAAAGAGTCTGACCTGGTATAGGCAGGTTCCTGTGTTCCAGAGGTGGTTCAGGAGCTCCTCGTGTCACTTTGTTATTGGCTCTTCCATGTCCTAGCATCCCCAGTGGAAAAGTTTTACTGTACACTCAGTTCCCACTGAGCGAATGCCCTCAGTTTGCCTCCAAGGCAGCACTGCACATTCATAGCACCCATGTGGAGATCCTTAATGTGATAGGTACAATGCATGTTGTGAGAAACTTTCAAAGGTTCTGACACAAACCTGCTGCTGTGTGAAAGTATTTCATGGTGATCTACATGTGGCAGCCATGGCCTTTGAAATGTCCCTTTGTTGTAAAAGAGTTGCTGCCTCCACAGTGGTTTTTGTTATTTTGCAATTGGCTCCCTTGTCCCTCTTTGCATCACAAATTCTGATTAATTTTTGCACACCTGCTACCATAGTGACACATCTTGCCTACTAGTCTGTCACTGGTGATGGCTCCCTGCCTTTGCCAGCTAATTGCTTACAAAATGGCATGTTGGGAACACGTTGGCTAAATGAGCAAGATGTATCTTATTTAATAATAGCTTGACTGATAGAATTGTCTCACGCCAACAATGAAGCCATTCTTACGGGGGGTTTCTGATAGCAAAGTCTGTTTTCAAATCATTGGAGTACCAAAGAGGTTTACCAACAAGTTTGTAAAACTTTTAGGAAATTAAAAGTAAATCCATATTGTCACTGGAGACTTAAGTTAAAGCTTTTCATTTTCCAGACCAGCAGTTTTAAGAACCTAAGTCCACTGTCCCTCCCATACCTTTTTATCCTTGAGACATCATTCCCAACTCCTATACATCAACAATATTCGAGTGTATTTAATGTGTGCACCAAATATTACCAAGGAGTATTACCATCTGAATTATTAACCTTTCAACTTGTGAATGTTTCCTGTGGGGGTGATTAAACCCAAGGAGCTGCAGAAAGATCAGGACAAAGTCCTGATACTGGCTGTGATGTACGAGTCCCATGCCAGACAGAGCTCTTGGCTGTTGTTAAACTCAATGTTTCTCACATTTTTTTTTAAACTATGATTCAACTTACACTGCAAGTAAGTTTTCCCTAACAGGACAAAAACTCACCTGGAGAAAGGAGTGGAGCAGCAAACAATGGAGGCTCCAGCAAAGATTTGAGAGGCCCAACAGGCCTATCCTAGAGCAGGAAATGATGCTGTCAGTGTATTTTTCCACAGGACTCCTTCCCTGTGTGTTATAACATGTAAAAAAAAAAAAAAAACCCAGCTGCAAAACAGTTGCCTCTCCTACAGCAGAGCTATCCTTCCCATCCTTTACATTGGCACTGGAAAGAGCTAACAGAGTTGTGGTAAAAATAAAATCTGGGTGTTTTTTCCCACCCCTGACATTTGGAAAGGCCCTCATATACCCTTATCTTAATTTTTGGACTGGGAGCAATTGCAAGCCCATAGATCAATGATGCGTAGCCCATGGGCTGCATGCAGTTCTCAGCTGCTCCCAGTATGACCCACAGAGCCAGGGAGATCAACCCCATTTTTCCCCACCTGGTCAGCTAGACTGTGTGTGTGTGTGTGTGTAATAATGTTCCAGGACTGCTATTAGTAGTGTCAGGGCAGTAATCTCACTGGGATTCACTGGTGGTTGGGAGATGGGGAGGTTTAAATCTCTCCATCCCTGCATGCTGAAATGTGGGGGGCAGTGTGTATGTGTGTGTGTGCACGAGTTTGTCTATGCATATGTATGTGTGAGGGAAAGAATGAGAATCTCTTCATTACTCTTTATAAATAAACTACACAGGATACATGCAGGGTATTCATTGTTGTCTAAGGACCCATATTACATGCTTTTGCAGGACTCTAGGTGCTGAGAATTTCAGGAAAAATATTGCTTCCCTACGGTGTTCCTTTTGGTCTAACACTCATCTGCCCCATCATTTCTACCTGGGAATGGCAAAACCCTTTATTGGTCAGTTTGTCTCCCAGAATAGGATTCTTCTTCCATTCTTCTCATATAGGGATTTTCTAGACAAGGCTTTTAACCCACCACTTTATTGCTGCTTCTGCTTCCAGATTTTTTTGTGGGATTAATATCAGATGTCTACACATGGGTTTTCTGAGTGTGTATGGGGCGGGTGGGAATCCTTCTCAACCTTTCTGTATGTTCTGCTACATAACCTCTAGGTGGCAGTGTTGTACAGTGGAATTGTGCAACACTTGCGTTTTATCCCCAGATGCTGAATTCCCTGATCAAAAAACCCCTGTGAAAAATGCTTGGAAAGCATGGGAGAGGTCCTGGAGGATGGCAATGTTGTCTAAAGCACCTGTAAACTACCATGAGTGAGGAATGGCCCTAAATTTACCTATCATTGGACTGGTTTGCATGACAAAACAGCCCAGCATGGGTTAATGTTCCCGCAGAGGTTGTTGCATCATGCTGGATGCTCATGGGCACCATTTCTTGCGTGGTACCCCCGGGCACCCAGTTTGCTGTGGGTCGTCGTGTCATGCGAACCCACATGAGGGTTTGTTTGTGGGTTAGGCAACCTTCAAAACAACCCTTAAAGAACCCCAAGGAACCCACCCATAATTTGTGGGTTGTCTAATCCTAAACAACCCCTGCCTCCTGGGTTCACACAACACAATCACCCATGGCAAGCCAGGCACGCGTGGGCACCATGCACACAGTTCATTAGGGAGGAGGCTTTTCCTAAGGAACACTGTGGCTAGGCCATTAAAATGTTTAGAAATAATAACTAGCACATTCATTTGGGCTTGTAAACTAGTTGTATAGCTTTGTTAGAATTGAAGTAATACAGTCCCCTGTTAACAGAGAGGTGGCATAATTCTGCACCAGCTGGAACTTCCAAGCTTTCTTTAAAACACAGACCTATTCTGAGTATGGTGGAATAAGCCAGTCTCACAGTCACCAGAGTGTGGATGATCATTGCCACATCCTTATCATCAAGAGGGCTTGCATCCTGCCTATCCGATACAGCTGACAGAACACACTCTTAGCCACCGCTGCCACTGGGCCTTCTTGAACAAAATACGGGCCAGCAGCACTCTCAGACTGAGAATCTCTTTTTTTAAAACATGTATGATTTTATCAAGAGCAGGCAGGCCCACCTCCTCTAAATCACAAGGACAACTACAAATCATCACCTTCTGTCTTGTTTGGATTCGATGTCTGTTTGATTGGCCTCATCCAGCCTCCTTTTCATCCTTCCTTGTGTTTCTCTGAATTAGCAATCATTGCCAGCTTGAACCAGATTCACTGGATGGTCCTGAGTTCTCATGTTTGAGAGGGGGGTGGAAGAGAGAGACTTTTCAGTCTCTCTGTAGCATAGATCCAAACAATAATTGCCCTCAGTGACTAAAAATAATACACTGTTATGTTGGAATCAGGAGAGCAAGACATATGCTCTTACAACAATAAATGTCCTTTTCAGAGTAGGGGGTGGGAAGAAAGAAAATCATATGGGACTTGCAAGCCCATTTGCTTAAGGATAGTCACTGTTAATGCATTGTCAGAGGGACTCCTGTATTGTTAATGTGTCTGCACCGATATTGAACTCTGCAAGCCCCAACTATATGTCTCCCTCAGCTCTTTTACTTCACAGCTAGTATGAATAAGTGCCAATTTAAGTTAATAAGAAAACCTGGAGGAGATCTGCTTAGATCTTAGCACTGATCAAGTAGGAATACAACTGAGAAATTGCCACTCCCTCACCCCCACCCTGGAAGCCGCCCTAGGGATCTATATATTTGATACTGTTGTATTATTATGATGCTTTTAATCAGATTGGGAGTATTTGGTATCATAGAGAATTCTACGTAAGAATCAAGGCATATCACAGCCATTCTGCAAGCAGAGAATGTGATTAAAAGCATAAACTGCTGTTGCTGTAAGCAACTGGAAATCACAAATGGCAAGAGGTTGTTGTGGGAGGCTTGCAGCCCAAGGAACCTATTACCAGCAATTCCTTGTTCTCAGAAAGAAAAACAAACAAGAGCTAAAATGGCACACTTCATGTTGCAGACTCTTGATTTTTGACAACAGCCTGCTCACACACAAAAACAAAACACGGCACAGAGTTCTTGTTTGAATGATGATCTCTCGAAGAAACCAATGACTAATGATAAACATTTAGACAAATTTAATCCAATTGTTGCCAGCACACAACCTCTGAGTAAGATTAATACATGACAGTTGTGACATTTCCTCTGGGATATTTCTCATCAAATAAATGCCTATCACAAGGCTGGACTCTGGAGTAACTCGCATATTGAACCAATAAATATGAGAAGACTAAGACTGGCGTTGCAGGCATGGCTGGGACTGGAACCACAGGCTGTGAAAGGAGATGAGCATCCATGCCTTTGTGTTGCGTTGGTGCTCGTTGGGACTGAAGCTGCCAAGCAGATTGGCAGGAAGTGATAGCTGATGCTGTACCCGAGAAGCAGATTAGGGGCATCTCTACACCAGTCTAAAATCCTGCACTTAAAACGGGTCTTTCTGCTTCCGTTTTAAATGCATTATCACAACTGACTGCCTTTACACATGCTTCCTTTGACCCCCCCCTTCCCCCCTCCTTCTCCCAGTAGCTGAGTCTTCCATTATCTTTCATTGATCTCCATTATCTTTCATTGAACTCGCTCCTCTTCTTACTGCTTTAACTCTTTTCACGGAGGAAACTGAAGTAGACCAGGGTAATTTGATAGCTTATATCTGTGGTCTATTTAAAAATGGAACAAAGGGCATTTAGTGCAAGAGACGCCCTGGAGTGTCACGTCAGGGTCATGGCGTCATGTAAAGAAGAGCCTGTAAACTTCCCTGAAGGAGCAATCTCAATCGCAGGATAAAAGCTCTGTGTGAAGGAGCCCTTTGTTAAATCAGAGGTCCTAGGGCTCCTTCACATGGAGCTGTTATCCTGCGATTGAGATTGCTCCTTCAGGAAAGTTTACGGGCTCTTTACTAGGGATGTACGAAAGTCACTTACCTTTCCGCGGATTATGTTGATGGGGGGGGAGCGTTCCATCCCTCCCCCCAGAATCCTCGACGGGGAGGAGGCGGTCCGTTCCTCCCCCCCGGAATCCTCCACAGCCGGCTGTCCTCCATGGCAGCTCTGCGGAGCAGCTGGCCAGGCCCAGGCCAGAGCCATCCGCAGCCTGATTTCCGGCTGCGGAGGGCTCTGGGTAAAAACAAACAACCAAACAAACAAATGGTGTACGCAAATGGCGGCAGCATTTGCGTTCCTTATTTTTGGCCATCTTAGTCTACGTAAATATTTACGTAGACTATGACGGCGAAAATAAAGGGGAATGCAAATAGCGTAGCGGGCGCTATTTGCGTCCCTATTTGATTTACCGTTTTAGCCTACGTAAATCTTTACGTAGACTAAGACGGCCAAAAATAAGGAACGCAAATGGTGGCAGCCGTAGCCACCGCCATTTGCATACGCCGTTTGTTTGTTTTTTTACCCAGCCATGATAGGCTACGTAAATCTTTACGTAGCCTATCACGCCTTGTGGGAAAAAAAACAAAAAAACCCAACAAGACTGCAAATGGCAGTGGCGGCAGCCGGTCGGAAGACCAGCCGCCGCCGCCGCCACCGGAGCCGCCGCCACCCAGAACATCTGCCCCAGGTAAGTCTCATCCCGGGGGGGATCTGCGGGGGGCAGGGGGTGGCAGGCCATTCCGCCATGGAGTTCAGGGGGCCGTACGTGCTGGCATTCGGCCTCACTGAGATCCGTGGCGGAATTCTCTGACATCCCTATTCTTTACATGACGCTATGACCCTGACGTGACCCTCCTGCAGTCCAGCTGTAAAGGGAGTAGGGATGTACGAAACTCTTACCTGGCTCCACACTGGGCAATCCACGGTGGCGGGAAGGCGCTCCGTCCCTACCCCCGGGATCCTCCCTAGCCAGCTCCGCTCCATGGCAACTCTGTGGAGCCGCCAGCTGGGGCCGCCCGCAGCCGGACATCCGGCTTCTCGGCTGCACAGGGACACAAATGGCAGCCACCATAGCCGCTGCCATTTGCGTCCATGTCTTTAGCTGTAGCTGCCACCATTTGCATCCATGTCTTTAGCCGTGATAGGCTCTGTATATATTTACATAGCCTATCACGGCTAAAGACACAGACGCAAATGGTGGCAGCTACGGGGGCCACCATTTGCATTCCTTCCTATTGCCGTGATAGGCTACGTATATATTTACATAGCCTATCACAGCCTCTGCAGGGACACAAATGGCAGCAGCTACGCCATTTGCACCCCTGTCTTTTGCCATGATAGGCTACGTAAATATATACGTAGCCTACCATGGCTAAAGACATGGATGCAAATGGTGGAGGCTACAGCAGCCGCCATTTGCGTTCCTTCCTATTGTCGTGATAGGCTACGTATATATTTACGGAGCCTATCACAGCCTCCGCAGGGACGCAAATGGCGGCAGCTACACCATTTGCGCCCCTGTCTTTTACCATGATAGGCTACATAAATATATACATAGCCTACCACGGCTAAAGACACGGATGCAAATGGTGGTGGCTACAGCAGCCGCCATTTGCGTTCCTTCCTATTGCCGTGATAGGCTATGTATATATTTACGTAGCCTATCACGGCCTCCACAGGGACGCAAATGGCATCCCTGCATTAGCCATGATAGGCTACGTAAGTATTTACGTAGCCTATCACGGCCTTTTGAAAGAGGCGAATGGCGGCCGCAGATGCAGCCAGCATTCGAGGAGCACCAGAACGGCTGACAAAGGTAGGCTCCATTCCGGGCCCATTTTGTGGGGTGGTGGGGTGGGTGGCTTCGTTCCGCCATGGATTCCAGGGGGCCAAATGCGCTGGCATTCAGCCTCCCTGGAATCTGTGGTGGAATTCTCCAACATCCCTAAAAGGGAGCATTCCCCTGCATACCAACTACTGGAAGCAGCAGTAGGAAAAGACTATTGTCTTTATGTCCTGCTTGTAAACTTCCCAGAGGCATGTGGTTGGTCACTGCAGTGAAAAGGATTAGTGATCCAGTAGCACTCTTCTTGAGTTTTCAGCCTCTCTCTTCTCTGGTTTGCCCACTGCTGGCTCTTTTTCTGGAAAATGGATACAAATTTCCATCTTTTCCCACTCACACAGGGATTTCCTTCTACTGAGAGAGTAGGGAAGCTGGGGCTCTGCAGACAGATCTGCGGTATGGAGAAGGGGCCTTGGCCAGCACTTGAAGGAGCTGCTCATCCAAGCACCATCTGAGTCGCATGCCGCTCATCATCCTGATTGGGACAACATGCAGCATGCAGCATGCAAACAGACTTGGCTTCCACTTGGAGAAGCAGCTCCATCCCTGCTCTATGGCATGCTGAGCAAAGTGGAGTCAAGCTTAGAAGTCCTATCTGGATTTATCTACCACCTGAGATGGGATGCCCATCCATGATAATGAAGCTAAGTCTTTGTAAGCCCAGTAGAACTGACTCATGGGATTATCCCCACCTTCCTTGTACTGAAAAAGGAAGTGGTGATGCTCTTCTGCCTACTAGCTCAAAAATGCCCCTTCCATGTGCAGAGAGAGGCACTGAGCTCCATGCCACTCTCTGCATGGAGATAAGAAAAATTGGCAGGGGCAGCAGATGACATCAGGGGTGGGGGCGTTGCCTGGGAGAGGGGTATGGCCCACAGCGGTTCCTCTGTAAACCATATTGGAACTTCACGGCTGGAGGTTCCCCATCCTTGGCTGCAATAGAATTCAGAAGTAGCTTCTGCCTGACTTCATCTCTGCTTAAGCTTGTTACTTTCAACTGTGGAGATCAGAACTAGGGATGGACGAAAGGGACTTACCTGGTCCCGCAGCTTGCTTCGCGGTGGGGGGGAGGCGCTTCGGTTCTCCCCCCGAAGTTCAGGCAAGGAGGGGGAGGCGCCCTGCCGAAATTCAGGCCGGGGGGGAGGCGCCCCATCCCTTGCCGCCGAAATTCAGGCTGGGGAGGAGTGCCCCGTCTACCCGGCCGCGAAAAAAAAAGGAAAGTAAAAACACACACACACACACACCTGTGATAGGCTACATAACGATTTACGTAGCCTATCACGGCTAGATTTCCAAAGTCAGCCGTGATAGGCTATGTAAATCGTCACGTAGCCTATCACGGGTGACTTTGAAAAAAAAAAAAAGCGTGTACACAAATGGCGGCGCCCATGGGGCGCCGCCATTTGCGTTCCTTAGTTTGGCACGTCTAGTCTACGTAAAGATTTACGTAGACTACGGCAAAAATAAGGGAACGCTATTTGCGTTGCCCTTATTTTTGCCATAGTCTACGTAAATCTTTACGTAGACTAGACGTGCCAAACTAAGGAACGCAAATGGCGACGCCCCATAGGCGCCGCCATTTGCGTACGCGCTTTTTTTTTTTCAAAGTCACCCGTGATAGGCTACGTGACGATTTACGTAGCCTATCATGGATGACTTTGGAAATCTAGCCGTGATAGGCTACGTAAATCATTACGTAGCCTATCACGGGTGTGTGTTGTTGTTGTTTTACTTTCCTTTTTTATTTTGCAATGGCGGCGGCGGCAGCCGGTCAAAAGACCGGCCGCCACCGCCACCCCCGCCGAAATGCCACCGGGACCCGCCGCCGAGAGGGACATTCACACGAGGTAAGTCCCATCCCGGGGTGGGGGGGCGGCGGAGAATTTCACCACCAATTTCGGGGGGCCGAATGCGTTGGCATTCGGCCTCCTGGAGATTTGTGGAGAAATTCTCCACCATCCCTAATCAGAACAAGCAGAAAATGAAAAGGAGGTGCCTTTTCTAGCACTACCTCCAGCTGCCATGTCTCCTCTATTTGAGAGGAGTGATGCACAAATCTGCCAATTTAGGTTTCTCATTTTTCCAATCTTAAATTCATGTCAGCACAAACTTAGATATATTTTTTAAGTCTGCATAAAAATTTGTATGCATTCTGCTAATACATGTATTTTTCTATGCCATTTTGTCATGTCTCATATATATATATATATATATATATATATATATATATATATATATTTGCACAAGCTATTTTCCTAATATAATGATTTTTAAAAGTTATTTTCACTGTTTGTGTGCACTTCCCCCAGTTTTGTGTGCACTTTGTACACAAACTCTATGGCAAAATTCACAAAATTGGTGAACTCTATTGGAAAACATGGAGGAGCGCAAATTTTAAAGGATACCCGAGTTTCAGTTTGCATATTGATCCAAAGGTGCAAAATTAGTTATGTTCCTATTAAAAAGCAAACCAAAAGAATTTCTCTCCGATCCCTCTTTGAGAGTCCCTCATCCAGAAGGGTTTGCAATGCGAATAACGGACTGGTCTACTTAGATATTTTCACAGGGTTATACCCAATGCAGTGCTCATGCAACAATGCTCATGCAAATGGAATCCCTCCTTCTCCCTACTGCACCCCCTGGTGTACCCCTAAAGGCCTTTCCTGAGGGCTGGGGGATGCTCAGGAAAAGCCTGGGATATGGGAGGGGAAATTGGGAAAGATGGCATAGAGGCAGAGTATGCGAGAGGAGCCCCATTATCCCCAGCTCCTCCCTCTCAATGTAACACCTTCCTCCACATCCCAGACTTTTCCTGAGGGCCCCCTGACCCTAATGATAGGCTTTGGAGTATGTGCAGGGGGCTTTAGTGTGGAACTGGGGTAGGGGTCCTCCTTTTTTAGGTGTCTTTGTGAGAGATACAACCCATAATGTGATATATTGATCTACCGTAAATGCGGTCACCTACCTAGGAGTTGGATATTGCCAAAAAAATTACATTCCTTGTGGCACTTATAGCATCGACATCAGAAAACTACAAGGTAAACTCTGACATAAAACACAGCAAAGGTTGACAGTATGCAAACATTTTCTTGCCTGCTCATTTGTGGAGTGTAAAAAAATACAGATTACCATGATTATCACTGTTGTCAAGTATCCAAGCTGTGCTCCTTTCAAAGTACAAAAAAAAGCCCTCTCCTACAACTGGGAATGTGGGCTATTAACTTGTTTGCATACCTAAATATAGAGTGGCTTGGCTCAATGTTTCTTTTTTAGGTGACTCTGACAATGAAGGCTGGCATTCAGTAATTCAAGTTGTTTCAAAGCACTCCTTGTTAAAGTATTTTATAATTCATTTCATCATAAAAAACACAAAAACACACACACAAAAGCTGTTATTGTGCAGAATGCCATTGTTTAGTTCCATATTTACCGTATATTGCTGCATTACTTGACACAATTCAGCAATGGAGCACAACCATCTCCAGAGGTAAAACTAGCCCACTGGCACAGGAGCTATTATTAAAGAAAAATGCTAAAGTTCCAAAAGGCCAGGTTTTAATTACAGCCTAGTTTTTATGAACAGTTTTCTGTTTAACAAATTGCTAACTGGGTTTAACTGTGAAGCCCTGTTCAGGTGTTCACTTACCAGTTAAATCAAACACATGAAGAGGGAGTTCTGTCCAGTGTTCTGTCTTGCGTGAAGAGCCTCCATGGATGGAGCCAAGACTCTCTGCTTTAGACAGTCACCTTCCATGAACAGAGGAGGAGGGAGAGGGGCAGGGCTGGAGTGCTCTCCCTCCTCATGTGTTTGATCTACCTTGTAAGTGAATGCCTGAGTAGTGAGTAGGGTTTCAGTCGTGTTGGGAAAAGAGTGAAATGAGTGAGGTCTTATAGAGATATGTCTTGGCTCCCTCCTGCTTGTTTATTACTAGACTATGGTCTCTTCAGTCCTTCCCAGGCCAGCATGCTTCTGAAAGTTTTACATTTCCTCTGTAAAAAGTAAAGTGGTGAACTTGCAGTTTACAAGGAATTTGGGGAATATGGATCAGAAATTTTTAAAACCTGGGATGTCTTATTTTCACTTAAATGGATTCTCCTGTGACGGGAACGTAAGGTATTTTCACCTGTAAAAGTGAACTGCTCAGAGAGCGTTGACTGTTGGGTGGTATAGAAATGAAATAAATAATATTAATAATAATTATTATTAATAATAAATGAATAAAATACTTGCCAACCAGTGGTGTAATGGAGCCAGGGCTTATAGGGACCCAGAGCTGACACTTTTGTATCAGCAGGGATGTTGACTTCATCTGCCACCCCCCTCAGATCAGAATAATAATAATAATAATAATAATAATAATAATAATAATAATAATAATATTTCTATACCACCTTTTGAAGACCAACCAAGGTGGTTTAAAAAGGTCCAGAACGTAAAGATCATAGTCAGATAAAAATATAATAAAACAGCAGAAATAACATTAAAAACCATAACACTAAAAAAAATGTTAAAGATTTGTTCTGAACACAGAGTGGGGACCAGTCGTAACTCCAAAGGGAGGGTGTTTCATCATGTTTTGGGAGCAACATAGGAAAAAGCTCTGTCCTGCACGCCCAACAAACAGGCCTCTGCAAACAAGGGTGTCTTCAAAAGAGCCACTCCTACTGATCTTAGTAACCAAGCAGATTCATACTGAGATAGCCAGGCCCTAAGCTTTAAATGTTAACATTAACGTCTTGAATTGAGCCTATAAAGCTATATTGGTAACCAGCGCAGTCCTTTCAGTACTAGAGTAGTATATGATCACAGTACTGTGCACCAGTTAGCAGCCCAGCTAGCCTGTTCCCTCTTAGCTTCCCTGCAATTCTCATAGTAGCTGGGGACAAATGAATTTTCCTGACAGTAATATATTGTCCGCTGTTGCAATGCAAAGTATTTTGCCATGGCTTGGTCTTGAATGGGCAATTAAGATACATTAGCTTAACCAAAAAAATCTGCTCCTGATGGAGTGAAAACTGCTAGAACAGGTTTGCTGAGGTAGATCAACACAGCTGCTGGCATTTTTGGACTCTCCTGGGGGGGGGGCTATGGGGGCTGTCATGATGAGCATCTGCACTTCAAAATTTACCACTACACCAATGTTGACAACCATAGAAATTAAAGCTCATATTTTAAAAGAATTCCTACAAAACCATTTAGGGCCGTGCACTTGCCTTTCCTGGAAATATATTCTGCTGAACATCCTGGGGTGTACTTTTAAATAATCTGGTCAGGTGTAGGAGGCTTGTTGGTATTTTGGAATGCTGTATCTGTATTATTTCTCTTTTAGACACTAATTGGAGATGCTGACATGGAAGTATTAACTTTTGTTACATGGCAACAAATAACAATTGCTTATTCTGTAAGACACCAGAATCATACCTATAAAGACAGATCCTTGTGGGGTGGGGTGGGAAAGGAAAAGATTTTGAGCTTTTATTTCACTTGGGTGCAAAATCAGGATTTCAATATATTACTGTAATGCATTGCCTGTCACAAATACCATATAGGGTGCTGACATTTAATTATCCTACACAATGAATGTGATCTGAATGTCGTCTGTTACAGAAAATCTGAAGCCAATCAAGCAAATTGTATTTAAAATATGTGCTGTTGTATTCCTTTCCAACCTGCTGATGAATGAATGACAGTATAATGCTCCCTTGCTTTCTGATGAGGACATAATGATCTGAAGTATGTCTCATCTAGTTAAAACTACTCAGCTCATCTGCTTAACCTTTTAAAAGTTTAATATACTGTGACTGGTGATAAGAAATCAATCTTCCCACCCAAGACAGAATGTGACAGTTCAAAGCATTCAACAAGATGCCCTAGGCCTTTGTATTCAGATAGCTATTTGAGCATCTACAGGCAATGTTCTTCAAAGGTATGAATGGAATTTTAATCTAAATTTCTGTATACAAAGGCATAGAACGTCTTCCCCAACTGTCATAGGAATATGATAGCTATACTCATATTATTGGGTCTACATCACGGATCCCCAATTTTTTCGGTCAGTGAGCACCTTTGGGATTTTGAGATAGTGTTGTTGGTGCTGTCACAAAATGGCCATCATGGGGGTGTGGCCAGTCACAAAACACCCGTTTCTCAGAAGGCAAAATAGAGGCAACTAGGAGAAAAGTAACTTGCCCATGAACCTAAGTTGAAAGGAAGAGGTGGGGTTGAAACTCCAAAGCACAAAACCAGTCTTTTGAACCTGCAGTGTTTTGCTCCAACACCCATTTCACAGAAGTCAAACTGATGAGCTTAGTGACAAATAACTTGGCCAAAAACTGAATGCAGGGCAGTGTTGGGGTCTGAACCCCGAATGCCAAATCACACTTTTGTCCTCACAAATCACAACAAAATACCCATTACACAAAAGACAAACTGATGGTGCTCAGAAAACGTGCGCGTGCACACACACACACACACGGAAATACCCACACCATCCACCCAGACCAAAAAACAAACAAGCAGTCTCTCTCAATCTCTCTCTCACACACACACACAGACAAAACATAAACACAGCAGAGACAAAAAAAACAACCCTCACTCCCCCCTCTTCTACTAACTGTAACAACTCCCCCCCAATAAAACACTACCCTATTTTGCTCCAAGTAACAGCTCCAATTGCTCCAAAGGATTCCTAGCAAACCTACAGAACAGTGAAAACACAGGAAATACTATCAATGAAAATATGCCTGCAGTCCTGACATGTGTACTACAAATGTTATAGCAAAATGTTACTAGTTGATGTATATGACAGTTGCCATAGGTAAGCACGTATGCACTGTATTTGACAGTAATTAACAGGGATCCATAAATACTACAAGTGATCTATTATATGCTAGAGGGCAGCTCAGAAAAAAGGTAGTTGTGGCTCTATATCTGGTAAATGAAGTATATTAATTTAAGAAATATATGTCCTGGCATACGTAAGATTGCCTTCAGTTTCAGGCCTTATCAAAAATAATCTATGCTAACTGAAATAATTATCTGCATAAGCATTGGCCTGCATTGCAGTGTTCTTGGAATTGTGTGTGCCATCCTTTGTCAGCACCAAATGCTGTTTGACAACTTCAACTTGCTGGCAGTAAATTGGAAAATGACTAATAATACTGTTACATCTGGTGCAGTAGAAATGTGTTACAATGCAAACTGAAGGACTAGTTTCTGGCAATGAATCTTGGCTTCCGGAATCAGATCACTAGAAGTCAGTGAATGGATGGAGAAGGAAGGGCAATAGTATGTGATTGATTTAGCTTAATTTTTACTATATTCTAAGCCTTTAATTTGGAGGAAAGATGCCAGGACAGTTGGCTACAGCAAATTTCCCTTGGTTAAGCAAGATGCTGCAGGAAAGAGCATAAGGATATATAGAACATACTCATAATACACATGCACACACACACAAGCTTTATTGTTGAGTCATATGTTCAAGTAATAAAGCAAAGCACAGTTGTTACGTAAAAAATATGTATGAATTCAGGAGTAGTGTATCCATAATTGTAAGCACTGAACTTACACTGGTCAGTGTAAGGATTAATCAGACTTTATATTCAGAAACAGGAATCCAGGCCACAAAAGGGGCAATCTCAGAAGGTGGTGCTGGGGGAGTCCTGTTCAACACCATGGTCAGTGGCTTGTGGTGTCCTTCAGAGTTTCATCTTATCCCTCATGTTGTTTAACATATGCATGAAACCGCTGGGAGAGATTGTCTGGAGCTTGAGGATTTGGTACCACTAGTATGCCAATGACACCCAACTCTGTCTCTCCTTTCCATCTAAATCCAAGGAAGCTCTTCTGGTTCTAAATCAGTGCCTGATGTTGGCAATAGACTGGATGAGGGCAAAGAAATTGAAGTTTAATCTGGACAAGACAGAAGTACTTTTGGTCAGTTGAAAGGCAGATCAGGGAATAGGGATTCAACCTATGCTGGATGGGGTTACACTCCCCCAAAGACACAGCCTTGCAGTTTGGATGTACTCTTAGACTCGGCCCTGAACCTGGATGCTCATGTCTTGGTGGTGTCCAGGAGTGCATTCGCACTAGTGCACCAGCTATACCCATTCCTAGAGACATCTCATCTGGCCACAATCATGCATGCCTTAGTTACATCCTGTGTGGACTACTGTAATGTGCTCTATGTGAGGCTGCCTTTGAAAACTGTTCAGAAACTTCATCTGGTCCAAAATCTGCAGCCAGACTGTTGACAGGGAGCATATGACTCCCATGTTACTGCAGCTTCACTGGCTACCAGTCTGTTTCTGGACAGCATTCAAAGTGCTGGTTATGACCTATAAAGCTATATGGCTTCAGACCAGGCTACCTGAAAGACCACCATCTCCCATATGAGTCTGCCCAGTTCTTAAGATCTTTTGGAGAGGCCTTTCTTTTGAGACCACCATCTTCAGAGGTACATTTGGTGGTGACCCAAGAGAGACCCTTTTCGGTGGCCACTTCCAGGCTATGAAACTCCCTCCCAAGGAAGGTTAGGTTTGCTCCCTCTCTGCTGTCCTTCCACCAGCAGGCAAAGACTCCTTTATTCAAGAAGAGTTTAGGCCTGTAAGTGGCTCTGTTGGTTTGAGTGATGGTTTTTGTTTTTGTTTATTCTGTAATTGTTAAGTTTTGATTGTATTTTAATATATTGTTTAATTGTTTTAATCAATTTTAATTGAGCCTGTAAGCCACCTTGAGTGCCATTTTTAGCTGGGTACAGATCAAATCAATAAGGCAGAGTACAAATCAAATCAATAAATAATAAATAAGCAAAGCCCATATGCATAGCTGCAACTCAGTCGCTACACTATCCTGCAATTACTGAGTGATATCAACAATCTAACACAGTGGTGTCAGAAAACCATTAAGTTCAACAGAACAAGGTATGAATAATCAATGAGTCCACATCAGTAACATGTCCTATGACTATGATCATATTTAGAACTTAAGCAATATCTTAAGCCATTTCTACCCCCTTAATAATGTCTTGTTCTACTTCTTCATAGACTGTTCTTCAGTCCCACTCTTCATACTCATGTCCATGATGTCCCTCTGCTAAGATATATTCTCATCACATCACCAGATATTTATCTCCATGCAATGTCTGACCGACTGATGAAGGCTTTTTGACATACTTTGTGCACAAAGAGCATTTGCTATACCATGCACCCCTTACAGCTGGACTCTTGTCCATCCAACCCTTGTCTTCTGTGGAGCCTTAGCCCTTCATAGTTACTAGACAATAATAGAAATCATTCTGTCCATATGTTCTGAATACATATTCCTATATAAGGCATTCTTAAAGATTTTAATCATTTGGCAACCTCTATATTTTGCAATTGGATTAGCAAGCATTTCAGTTTTTCTAACACTTTTCTTCAGATAGCTAAGGTGTATTACTGAGTACTCAACTGAGTAACTTCTGTTGTTTTATTATTACTGTTTCATACAATTTACGTCATCTAACAAATATACTAAAAGACAATGGTATAATAAAAAATGAAAGATTGAGAATGGGTATTTAAAAGTATCTATTTTCATTTATCTTATTCTTAGTGAACCATTAGAAAGCCTCTGTTCTAAAATGTGCATACACAAAAAAAGTACATGGAAATTATCCATCTGTTTTTAGCGTAGTTCTTAAGTTAACTGTGGAATCATGGTTGTTAAAAATGTGCCTTAATTGTCTGAACTTGTACAGTGACAAGAGTATTACAGGGAAAAGCAAGGCATCAGATTGTGACCTTTAACTAAACAAGCATTTCTTGTAATTGTAATTGCCTTGGGCTAGTGGATTCTACTATTACATTCATTTCCACAATAATTGTACACCTACTTGAAAGGACATGTCATGTATCATGGGTATCCACTTTAAATAGATCTGTACGATTATAGCTAATTAAATCACATGGAAAAGTGCATTTAAATAATGTTAAGCATTTAAAGACAAGCCACAAAATCCCAAAAATATATTGTGGTAGTCCATTTAGACTTCCTGTTGCTCCAAATATAGCTCAAGTTTAAACATTTTGCAAATTTGTCACCGGAAGTTTATTTATTATTCTTCATGAAAAATTTACTCTCCGCTTCTGCTTTTCTTCACTAATCATTTCTGAGAGCACCTCTGTGTCAAAACACATGTCTCCAGAGCACTGGGGATGTGACAGCACAAGCTACGGAGAATGCATCATGCTTTTTAGGCAGTGTGTTTGTGGAAGTTCATATCTTGGTTCCTCTTGCAATATGAGATACATTTATTTGCATGGTTATGAAGAGACAGAGGTGATTATTTTTTTTACTTGATGGCGCTTCAGTTAGCACTTCCATAAAGGCTATAAGCTTGCAGTCAAAGAAGTGGTTCATTATTTCAAATAAATATGTGAAATCCAGTCATTGCTTGTCACACACTGCTTTGTGGCCCTTGTTACCTCCTTAAGATTGCCAGGTCACAGTGCTGCAGTGACAGTAAAGATAAAAACTGGTGAGATTCACCTGTCAAGGAATGGGCAGGGGTAGGGAACCTGATTGGCCCTGAGGGCTGGATTGCCTTCTGGGAACTGCTCCTGGGAGCCAGATGATGTCAAGGGGTGGGCTTCTCCCCCCCCAAAAAAGCTCCATTCCCTTCCCTGAAGCCTTGACCCTGATGTCATCTGTTCCACTGTCCATTTCTCCATGCATAGAGAGGCAGGCCGGGTGTGATCACTCCATGGCTCTCTCTGCCTGGAGAGAGGGACTCAAGACAGCAGGATCCAGTTGAGTGTACAGCCAACTTCATTCCTCCCTTGCCTTCCCCAGTTGGGGAAGGTGAATGAGGAGCACAGTGGACTCAGACAGCTCCTCAAGGTGTTGGCTGAGTTCCATTGCCACAGCCTTTAGAACTGCTACTCAAAGTTGCTCTCCAACCCTCTCTCTCGCTTCTTGGAGGGACAGGCCAGGTTAGGCATAGGTTCTCCATCCCTCCTCTAGACCTAGCAACTATTCTTCCTCAATTACCTGCCCTCTTCCTCAATTACCTACATCATTTCAGGTGTTATGTTTTCAGTCTATTCACTTTTTTGGACCCTTCCTTCAGCCTCCTTGGCTTGCATCTGAGTTCCCTTTCCATTTGCTTCCTTACCTGCTGAAACCTATTTGAAATCCTCAGCCTGTCCCAGTTTTAAATTTTAATCCTAGCCATATTGACAACCTTCCTTCCCTCACAGAAGCTGGACTGTAAACTATTTAGTTCCCTGAGTAGTTGAAAATTCTGTGCCAAGCTAGCTAGTATCAGGGGGTTCACCACCACAATACTACAGTAATAACATGTTTTATGAAGGTTATCATTTGATTGTAGCATTTAGTTGCATTTGGTTTGCAGGGTCATCCTATACAGAGTTAGGTGCACTTACATTTATTAAGTTAAATTGATTTAGGCATGATATAACTCTCCTTTTACAGGTTCAACAATACAGAACTCAGCTTCTTCAACCATATTTTGTGACTAAAAGTGCATCCAGATTTATTTATTTATTGCATTTATATCCTGCCTTTTTTCCTCTTGCAAGGAACCCAAGGCGGCTTACATTATCCTCCTCTCCATTTTATCCTCACAACAACAACCCTGTGAGGTAGGTTGGGCTGAGAGTCTGTGACTGGCCCAAAGTCACCCAGTGAGCTTCCAAGGCCGAATGGGACTAGAACCTGGATCTCCCGGCTCCCAGTCCAGCACTCTCACCACTACGCCATGCTGGCTCCCTTTTAAAAGATGAGGTTTTTATCATGCATTTGCCCTGTTTGTGCCATGGACTTTTACAGGAGGTCCTGACAATATCATCTTCCACTTAACACTGCCATATTTTCCTATCTTTTCTTCCATCTTTTTTCTTTCCACAAAAAATCCATTAAGGAGGAAAAGGTGAAATAGCTTCCCAGTGCTTAGCAATGGTGTAGTGGAGCCAGGGCTCACAGGGACGCAGCATTGGCACTTGTGTTGTAGCAGGGATACTGATGTGATCTGCCATGCTGAAACTTCCCTGTTCCCTCCGAGCTTAGCTGCAAATTCTGACAGTAGCTGGGGGAAAATGAATTCTCCCAGTAACAATATATTGTTCCTTGTTGTAAATTGTAATACAAAGTATTTTGGGTGGCTTGGTCTTGAAAGGACGTTTAAGACCCATTAGCTTTACAAAATGTTAGAACTAATTTGTTGATATGGATCAACACGGCTCCCTGAATTTTTGGACTCTCTTTGGGGGCGTTGTTATGGGGAACGTAAAAACTAAGAAGAGCCATGCTGGATCAGACCAAGGGTCCATCTCATCCAGCATTCTGTGCCCACAGTAGCTAACCAGCTACCTGTGGTAGGGATGTACGAAAGTCACTTACCTTTTCGCGGATTCTGTTCATGGAGGGGAGGCGTTCTGTCCCTCCCCCTGGAATCCTTGATGGGGGGGAGGCGATCTGGTCCTCCCCCCCAGAATCCTCAACGGCCGGCTGTGCTCCACAGCAGCTCCGCAGAGCAGCTGGCCAGGCCCAGGCCAGGGCCGTCCGCAGCTGGATTTCCGGCCGCAGAGGGCTCTGGGTAAAAAAAAAAAACGCGTACGCAAATGGCGGCAGCTACGGCCACCGCCATTTGCTTTCCTTATTTTTCGCCGTCTTAGTCTACGTAATATTTACGTAGACTAAGACGAAGAAAAGAAAGGGGAATGTAAATAGCAGCGGCCGTAGCCGCCATTTGCGTACACGTTGTTTTTGGAGGGTTTTTTAACCCAGCCATGATAGGCTACATAAGTCTTTATGTAGCCTATCACTGATGTAAAAAAAAAAGACGACGCTGCAAATGGCGGCGGCAGCAGCCAGTCGGAAGACCAGCCACCGCCACCACCGCTGAAGCTGCTGCTGGAGCCGCCGCTGTCCGGAACATCCACCCCAGGTAAGTCTCATCCCAGGAGGGATCCGCGGGGGGCGGGGGAGTGGCAGGCCGTTCCGCCATGGATTTTGGGGGCGAATGCACTGGCATTCGGCCTCACCAAGATCTGTGGTGGAATTCTCTGACATCCCTAGCCTGTGGGAAAGCCACAAGTAGGATATGAGTGCACTAGCACCCTCCTGGTCATGTTCCTCAGCCACTGGTGTACATAGACATACTGCCTCTGGTACTGGAGATGACAAATAGCCATCAGGACTAGTAGCTATTCTTAGCCTGCTCCTCCGTGAATTTGTCTAATCCGCTTTTAAAGCCATCCAAATTGGTGGCCATCACTACATCCTGTGGAAGTGAATTCCATAGTTTAACTGTGTGCCGCTGTGTGAAGAAGTACTTCCTTTTATCTGACCTGAATCTCCCACCGATCAGCTTCATGGGATGACCTTGGATTCATTATGCATTATGTGTTTTTATGAGAGAGGGTGTCTCCCCACCCACTTTCTCCAGACTATGCATAATTTTATATCATGTCTCCCCTCACTGGCTATTTCTCTATGCTAAACAGTCCCAGATGTTGTAACCTTTCTTCTTAGGGGAGTTGCGGCAGCCCTTTGATCATTTTAATTGCCCTTTTTTTGCACTTTTTCCAATTCTGTAATATCCATTTTTAGTTGCAGTGACCAGAAGTGAACACAGTATCCCAAGTGTGGTTGGACAATACATTTGCATAAGGGCAGTCTGATATTGGCAGTTTTATTTTTGATTCTTTCCCACCAGGTTTCCATTATGGCCACTATAACTACTAAACTATCCATTAAAATTAGGTACTCCAACACTCCATCTTGGCTCAGAGGCTTCCAGCATTATCATAGAAACACCTATACATGTATGCATCTTCTGCTATGGCTCTTGGGCCTCTTTGGCTGGCTATCACGTTTCACCAAATGCTCATGCAGGTAAGCCTCCGGAGTTACTGAGGCTAGGGGGCAAAGAGGAAAGGGGAGCAGCACAAAGATGTCTAAACTGCACTCCCTCTCGGCCTCCTAAACAGATGCCAACCCCTCACCTGCCCATCTCACTGATGTCCCACCTCTCAGTGTCCAGGTCCTTGTCCTTGGCCCTGGCCCTTCCACTTCACCAGGCAGCAACCCCACCAGTGCAGACTCACTACCCCCAGACAGCGTTCTTCTTTATACCCCTGCCCCAGAAGATGATGTACTCTGCCATCTGCTGAGTCAGGTTTTGTGTACATGTATGCAGGAGGAAGAGTTCTCTCTAGCAGAGCATCTTGGTGGCTTACCCATGAGCAGAAGGCCACAGGTAGCAGGCAAGCAGATGGGAAAAAAGCTCACTCGTGGTTTTCCTGGCCAGGGATGGTATCTCCTTCTCCCTCTCACACCGCTGGTGCTGGTTAGGTGTTGCTAGTCTAATAGATGGTGTGACACAAATTAGGGAAGGAAAGTGCACGCGTGCGCGCGCACACGCACACACCATTCTGTTTCAGACCACACGATTATTCCTCAAAATCATTATTCCTCATAGTGGTTATTTTGAGGTATAAAAAGGTAACCATAACACATATGCTTAAAAATGCAGTTTTATTTTGGTTTTGCCATTTAAGCTTGAATAAACCCCCTCTCTCTTCCCTAATTTCTTTTCACATGCCTCCTTTGTCTCTTCATTCTCCAAATATTCTTCTTTTAGATAACCAAAGAATCTCTTCTGTTTCTTTCCACTGCCTGTCTTCTTTTGCTGCACCATACCTCTGGAATACTTTACTGCCAGATATCCATTCATAACTGCCCTACTTTATAGATGTGTTCACTCATGCATTTTGAATTATTGTTACTCCCTGTTTCTGACCTACTTTGGATGTCTCTTTTTTCCCTGTTCTTCTTGTCTCTCGTTAATTTTTAATTTTTCTCCTCATTACCCATTTTTCATATTGTCTCCCCTTCTTAATTTTTATCTGCATTGACTGCACAGTGCCTAGTTGTTCAGGTGCTTAATACATTATAGCAGTGGTTGAATCTTAATAATTTGGCTTTGATCTCGATCCATACAGCAATGGCCCCAATTTCAATCCATCGTCTGTGTCTAAACTAGGGATGTGCGAATCCACCCCCATCTGGGTTCTCCAGGTGCCCACCCAGCCCCTGTCCTCGCTCACTGGTCCCCAGACTGCGCCCGAGCCCCTCCCACACTCTGTGAGGCACTTGCACTCACCGTGGCAGACTCATCAAGCTCCACAGTTCTCCCCCTCTCCCCCTGCCTGTGCTCGGCGAGTGGCCTGCACTCACCCTGGTGGCCTCGTCAAGCTCTCCAGTCACCATTTTTTGAAAAATAAAATGACAATCTCAAAAATGTGCATATTTGCGTATGCATGAAAATGCACATTTTTGCAAATGCTGACCCCTGCGATTTCCCCAAATGCGGGAAACTCAATTGCATCATTTGTGGTAAAAATTATTGTGCAAAAATGTGCATTTTTACACATAAACAAATATGCACATTTTTGTGATTGCCATTTTATTTTTTAAAAAATGGCGACCGGAGAGCTTGACGACTTGAGGCCACCAGGGTGAGTGCAGGCCACTCGCCGAGTGCAGGCAGGGGGAGAGCGGGGCAGGAGCTTGGCACGCAGGGCTTGGAGGCATGGACAGGGGGGGTTCCACCAGATTCTTGGATGGGATCGGGTAACCGCACCTTTCCTATTCTAAACCCATATTTAAATCTCATAGGCAACTGTGGATCTCAGGCTGTATCTTTGACCTTCAGACTTGGGAGACAGAAACACTTAAATGATAAAGATATTGTCAGAAATCTACAGTCCATGTAATGAAGTTTAGCAGATCGTATCTGCCCTGCCTCATATTTAAACCTATACACAGTGGCATTTGGTACCAATGAGGCTGATGATGAGGACACCGTAGCTAACTACAGGTGGAGCCAGGGGTCACTACAGATGGAGTAACTTCAAGAGGCAAGTAACTTCAAGATAATGAATGCAAATTGCAGGGGGGGGGGTTCACACAACACAGAAAAACACTCCTTTGAACCCACAGTTTTCTGCTCCAGCACCAACCAATTGAACAAAAAGCAAACTGAGGTTAGGTTTTTAAAAATTGGGAAAGATATTGCATAAAGAAATAATTCCCCACACACACACACATACACACACAATTGCTCCTACACTCACAAGATACCAGTTTTAAAAAAATAAAGAGAGAAAAGAAATGGAAAGAAGGGAAACTTGAGAAAGAGGAAAACATTAGACAAAATTACTAAGATGTGTAGGGACTCCTAGGAGTCCCCAACACACATCAGTGATCACTCATGCAGCCCCAGGGCACTAGGTAAAGAAAAAGAAAGAGGACAAAGGGGAAAATTATTTTTTCTAAGGACAGTGAGGAGTAGAGGGATCCTAGCCCCTGCCTGATTGCTCTTGAGGCTCCCAGGCTTTCCCAGCCCCACTCCCAGGTAGGGATGCTGGAGAAATTCAAGATGGACTAAAATGAGCTCAGATTTCTAAGAATCAGACCTGAGGAATCTGCTGCGCACCACCTCAGGCCGCACAGAGTCCGTGGACTTCCTGACGTTCTTCCTTTTACTTTCCTGAAATTTACACATATAAATTCGTAGGAAAATATGTGCATTTCTGCTGAGGAACACTAAATGTTATGCGTTTAGGTAAATTATGTAAATACTTATGTAAATGCTTATTTTTCCGCATGACAAAAAAAGAAGTGCTTGCATGGGTGGACAACAAAAGGCACCTGACAATCTGCGAAACACAGACGGAGCGGATTGTACACAGTCCGTACATCCCTACTCCCAGGGCTAAAAAAAATTAAGACATTAAAAAAAATGTTTTTAAAGCAAAATGTCTGTTTCCCTCCAGAGTCTAGATTCAATGCGCTAGTGCTTGGTTAGCTGCAGTGCTGCCATGTTTCTTCTCTAAAACAGATTCTGGCCATTGTACACAAGGAAAAAGAAACACACACACACATTCAGCAGTGAGTCAGGGTAGATAAAGCTGCATGCTCTGCTCAGCTGTGTCCCATGCTTGCTTGCTGTGCTCTCCGCTCTCTAGGGATGGTGGAGAATTCCGCCATGGAACCCAATAAGGCTGGATTCCAAGAATCTGGCCACTTTGGGGCCCTTGGGGGAATGGAGCACTCACCTCCGCCTGCCCCGGTATCCATCCGGGCTGGCTCCGCTCTGCGTGTTGATGCTGCGGAGATGGCATGCCGTATCATTTCACTGGGCTAACTAACTCTGGATGCAAATGGCGTCTACTACGCCATTTGCGTCTGTAAAGCTGGTAGATTTACTTAAATGATGCCGTAAATGGCAGCATTTAGGATAATCTACCAGCTTTATGGCCGCAAATGGAGTAGTGGATGCCATTTGCATCCAGAGTTAGTTAGCCCAGTGAAGAGATACGGCACAGCAATGGCGGCCAGCCGTATTGCCAGCAATGCAGACCTAGCGGCTGGCTCTGCAGGATCCCACAGAGCGGAGCCAGCCCAGACAGATTCCAAGGGGGAGGGCCGGATCGCTTCCCCCTCCCATGGACATCCCCCTGGACCGGAAATGTAGGGGATCTGTACACCCCTACTGCTCTCCTAGCATACATCCCTGTGCCCTGATTGACCCCAAGGAGTGGGTAACTGAGAGGTTTAGCACATACTACACAGGCCTTTGAGGAAGCAACAAGGAAGGGTATCAGCTTTTAAAGATGCTCTATCAAATAAACAAATTAGATGAAAAGTAGTGTGTTGATTGATTGCCTCAAGGCAATCACAGCAAAATGAGGGAATTAGGCAAAGCATTCCTAGCAGATGGCCTGCCTGGAACTCTTTGTCTTTGGGGCCTTTTTGGGGTGGTCTGAAGTAGAGGAGCTGAGTGTGAGCAGCGCACAGACTGACAATGAGTGCATCCACGGGCTGCAGGAGGCAGGAGAGGGGGGAGAGCTGCGTGCACAGGCAAAACAGCAACAGAGAGACTTGAAGTTGGCTTCATGTCAGGCAAGTGACTTGTGCACAACAGAAATGAAGTGTGACCAGCTTTTAGAAGGTTGGTGGGGGTTGGCTGCAGGGCTCTTTAATAAGAAATGACCCCTTCCTATAGACATATATGAATTCATCAAAATACATTAGTAATTAGAGCATTATGGTACTGGATTTCCCTGATGACAATGTGGTAGAAGCTCTAGAGAGTAGTGTGTGCAAATAGTAGAAATCAGTATCAAGTAATGCATAATAATTAGCTTCCTGAGATTTTTCTCTGCCAATTTGACACTTAAAGATTGCATTGTAGCACTTTCAAGTTTTGTCCATTCTTTCATTTTCCTGTTAGTGGCTTCAGAGTGTGCATATTTTAGTCACTGTTTCACCTAAAGTGAGTCATAGAATTGTACTGTCTTTTATCATTTTTATTGTCTCTTTGCTTTGTTTATTGGTTGCTCTGACAAGTAAACCATATTCTTTTCAAATCACCAAATTAGTGAAAGAAGGCAGCCTGAATAATTAGGTGACATCATGTTAATACATTCAGTCAGAGAGAGAGAGAGAGAGAGATGCATGGAGTATTGGCTCCCACATGAATCTAATAAATTCGATGTGCATTCCTATCATAAATATCAAAAGGAAATGATGATGGGGAGAAGTTCAAATATGCTATTAGCATTTGAAACATGCACTTTATCCAATGAATTTGGATATTAATCCAGTGAAAACATGTAATTGAAATGTTCTTTCTTCTTTTGGTTAGCTGAAGTAAACTAAAACATGGCTTTTATTCCCATCTCAGACATATGAGGCCTTTGAAAATAGTGCAATTATTAGCATCCAGAGTAATCTCAAACTTAATTTTTCTGAAGTGCTCTTTTCATCTCCTTTCTTGCTTTTGTTTGCTTCCTGCTACCATTTCCACCATGGGAAGTATGTCAGACAATGGTTGGTCTACTCAGTTATTATTTAAAGTTACTTTAATGTACTGTGCTGTATTAAGCGTCCTTGCTGTGCTAGATGAGGCACTATTGTTTGTTACATTGCAGATTATTCTGTGTCATTTGCCAGTAATTCTGCATGTTTACAATAGCATTAGCTTCTAAGTGAAATATATGGAAATATGCTGGAAGCATGGCTGAATTAATCCTCATGTAGCCGCCCATCCTGCTCTGTAAGGCAATGCAGAGGAATGCAGCAGGCCACACAGGTGTAGTTTATACATCCTCCCCAAAGGCAGCAGTATGCTTCTTGATATTTCCAGATTTGTTCCTCAGTCTTTTGCTGTTACCATTCCTGTTTCCCTTTCAGCCATACCTCTCCTAAGAGGAGAGGCACTAATAAAATGAGGAAAGGTTCTTTGCGATAATCAGGAAATCTACCATTGCATGCATGTGTCCCTTATTGCAGTGGTAGGCAAATGCCAGAGGCCCATGGACCAGCATGGGCTGCAGTCTGCTGGGCGCCATGGGGTGCCCCCCCCCCTGAAACTGCTTCATAGCACTACAGAGCACTACAGTAGTTAAATTTAGCTTGTTTTCAAGCTAAATGTAATGCTTTTGGTGCTCCATAGTGGCTGCAGATGCTTATTTTTCACATATATATATATGGGGACAGCAGGGGGCACATGCATCCCACGGGCCATGCTTTACCCATCCCTGCCTTATTTTTTAAGCTAGTCCAGGAAAACAAAACAAATCTTACAGTGGAATGAAACAAAGGGCATGATGTCTGAAGGTATTCATGTCAGATCAATGTTAAGAGTGGAATTGCCAACCATCTCTTATTGAGCGACACACCTCATAAAATGGTAAGCTGGTTTCACCCTCCCTTTCACCCCAATCCACACCCAAAATCTGAGCAAAAGTCCTTCCCTTAGAACTTAGATCATCTTCAGGGGATCCTTTTTGAGAGAGCCCTGCCAAAGGTAGCAGGTGGCTACCAGGAAGAGGGCCTTTTCTGCTGTGGCACCCCAGCTGTAGAATGAGCTCCCTAGAGAGATTCGTGTGGCACCTACGTTGTACTCCTTTTGGTTCCAGGGGAAGACCTTTTTATTTTCCCAGCATTTTAGCACTCTAGTCTTTTTGCTCTGCTGTTTTAAATCTGCATTTTAAATCTCTGCATTGCTACTAGGTTTTATTCTGGTTGTACTTTTATACTGCAGTTTTAAGTTTTCATATTTTATATTGTTTTACGTTGTACTTTGTGGTTTTAATTTTTGTGAACCTCCCAGAGACCTTCAGCTATTGGGCAGTATAGAAGTTAAATAAATAAACTTTCAATTCTGCAATAGTCTACAGAAGCCGATTTTGTCTTTTTTGAAAAGGCAACAATATATAATTCCATGTAACATGTGGTTTCATCAAGTCCCAAGAATATAAATAGATTTGTGACTTCCCTCTAAGTAAACACATTTATTATTTATGTATTATTTAATTTATTAGCAATATTTCTGTGCCACTTCTCATTTGCATGAAACTTGGAGTGGTTAACAAAAGAATACAATAAATAGAATGCAATAAATAGTACTATATTAAAGGCTGATTCAAAGACAGCTAATGGCTGGGGGAAAACCAAAGTAAAAAAAAAGATATATTTCAATAAATGCCCCAAATACACCAGCATTGAAGTCTGACGTACCTCAGAGGGGAGATAATTCCACAGGGCAGATGCCAGTGCAGAGAAGGCCCATCTCCATGTCATCACCAAACAGAAATCTATAGGCATGGACAACTGGGCTTCCCCTGAAGATCATGGTGGCCTGGGAGGTTCGTATAGGGAGACACTCCTTGGGGTAACCTGGTCTTAAGTTGTATAGGGTTTTGTATACCAATACCAACACCCTTAAACCCTGCTTGGTAGCATACTGGTAGCCAGTGTGGATCCTTTAGCACAGGCATTATTTGTGTGCAGTAAGACACCCCAGTCAGTAACCTAGCTGTTGCATTCTGCACTAGCTGCAGCTTCCAAACCATATGCAAGGTCAGCCCACACAGAGCACACTACGATAATGCAGTTTCAAGGTTACTGATACGTAGATCTCAGGGGCTAGGCTGTCCCTAGGGTGCAGTTGGTGTACCAACCTAAGCTGGATGCAGGCACTCCTAGCCACAGAGGTCACTTGGGCCTCCAGTAACAGTGATGGACCCACAAGTGCCCCCGAATGGCAAACCTGTTCCGAATTGATGATTAGGCTGAAACTCACTTCTTGTCTACTTTCTGCTAGAACCCATTGAGCTTTGTTATTCTCTGAAAAGTACATTCCTCTATTTTTAATATAATCACAATTTATTCCATATGTGCTATTAAACAAACACGTTTTTCTAGGGCTGAATAGCAGTTTTACCGTAATCATACTGTCGTGATAACTATTGGTGCCCATTGGTGTCATATGCACCAGTAATTATCATTGCAGTATGATAATGGTAAAACTGCTACATGTAGATGTCTAGGGCTAAGACCTTTTTGCCAGATGTCCATAGAAAAAGATTAGAATAATCAGTTTGGAAGTGCCCCCATATGCGTAATAGTGTTTGTATTTTTTTTTATCCTAATCTAGTAGGCTGTTCTGAAAGTCGCCTTCTGACCGACAATTTACTGTTTCTATGAATGCTGGTCATTGAAACTACCAAACAAATATCTCCAGGCAGCAGCCTTTATAGCAGCCATGGTATGACCGGTTTCTCTGATAGCAGAACCATTCAGATTCTCTCAGCAACACTAGTCCTGGTACATAAATACAGCAGCATGTGTAATAAATTTCCTTTTTCACAAATAAAACCTTTTTTTAGAATTCTTATGTAGTTTTTTAGACAAATCTAACCCTATTTTTTTTTATCATGATAGCCTTAATATTATAGACGTTACTTCCTCTAACACTGAACTGAGACAGTGAGCGCCAACAACTATGTAGCCAAAATGAGCCCTCCGATAGATAAAAGGGAGATAGCACTGTACTTGGGAGAACATTGAGGTTTTCAGAAGTACAAACAATCTTTAAACAAATAAAACTGGGTGCGGGGGCAAAACCAGTCCATTGCAGATTGAGCTCAGTAGCCATGGAATGTTGAGTGTCATTTGTGAGAAAGGGGGTAGGGGGGAAGGAAAAAGGAGAATGGAATGGGATAACCTGGAGGAGGGCATGGCTGGCTAGCTAGAAGGAACCCTGAACTAGGGATGGGGGAGAATTCCACCATGGACCCCAATGAGGCTGGATTCCAAGAATCCGACCCCATTGGGGCCCGTGGCAGAACGGAGCACTCACCTCCGCCTCCCCCCCCCCCCCGGAATCCATCCAGGTCGGATCCGTCTCTGCATCGATCCTGCGGATCCTGCCTGCTCTGCATCGCTGGTGATATGGCCGGCAGCCATTGCCATGCTGTATCGCTGCACTAAGTCTCCAGACGCAAATGGCGTAGTGGGCTACATTTAGGTTAATCCATTTACGGCTGCATTTAGGTTAATCTACCAGCTTTACGGCCGCAGATGGCATCCACTATGCCATTTGCATCCCTGTTTTTTGACTTGGTAGGCTATGCAAATTGCGTAGTTGTGTGTGCGATTTGTTCTAAGTGATTATGTGAATGGTTTTATACATTATATAATGTATTTTATTGTTTTTAATTTTTGTGAACTGCCCAGACAGCTTTGGCTGTGGGGGGGTGGGGGAGTGTCGCCCCTGCAGTGGGCGTTGAAATCTTAGGTTAGAAGTGCCAACACAGTGATACATCAGACTCAAAGGTTTACTTACAAGGAGTACTTTATTGGGTAACTTACAGCACGCAGGAGTACCCAATGATTGGATCAGACAGCTTCTGTGAACTACGAGCCATTGGGCACAATGGGTTTTATACAAGACAGGTTAGCAATAAGCAGCATAACAGCAGCATAGCCCCTAGCTAGCGTTCATTCTTAGCATAGGCTAGCAGTGTTTGGTTCTCAAGCACAGCCACCTGTAAACAGACTTTGCTTCCCAGGCACATCAGAGATAAGACGTTCTCCTTATTAGTAAGGAATGCACTGAGAAGGCTGTTATTGGCCTTTTAACTCATCTGCACATGCTCAGAGGCTTACTAGCACGGGAATTGCACCAATAATGAACTTAAGCAAGCATTATGGATCTCTAGGCCCCTCTAACACTATAAATGACTTGGCTATGTTCCTGGGGCAAATACATTCCACCCCTAGATGATCAAAGACCAATAATAGTCTGCCTTGCCACTTGATCACTAGGGGGGTTGACATCTACTTAAATGTATACTTTAAAATGTGACAGCCAAATGAGCAAGCACACAAAGCTATAAAGCAGCCAATAACAGTCAGAGTTATTGCAACCATTTGCTTCCACCACCACCCTGCTCCCTTGAAACCAGTCTGAAATCAGGTCAAAGAGGGACTCCCCTTTCTAGGTGATGTAATTCTTCACTTTGTTGATATGTAACAGCCCAGAGGTGAGCTATTACTTCTCCCCCGTTTGGGAAGAGAAATCTCTCTCTTTCTCTCTGACCTGCCTGTCTTGCAGATCGTGTTTCAAACTTTCTACATAAAACTTTCTGTGCCATGCACCAGCTTTGACCCTTCACTTGTCTTTTCTGCAAGTTAGGTTGTTTGCTTTTGTCTCAACAGAAACTCACTTACTTAAACCTTTCTGCCTTACACTAGTCCCAATGACGCACATTTGGGATAGGCTCTTTTTTGCCTTCTAATCACATTTTCTCATCTTAAAGAACTCTTACATTATTGTGGCTACTCCACCACCAGGTAACAAGCTCCAGGCATAATCAGCTGCTTCCAATTCACCCTGGGGGCAACCACAGCCATGCTTTTTTTGCTACAAATGTCCTTTCTCTTTGCCTCCTTCCTCCTCCCTCTTCCTCATTTTGCCTTTTCTTTTCTGCCAGTTTCTCCTTCTCTCTGTCTTTTTCTACTTGTCTTTGTCTTTGTAAACCATTGGGAACCACACTCGGTATCATTTGGAGTTGCAACTGACAGTAAAGACATTTGCAAAAATCACATAGTATTTAACAAATCATAAAATGCACACAACAAATTTTCAATGAAATTTAACACCATGACTGGAAAACATTTCTTGCATGGTCAGGCATGATGGAGCAGATTCAGCAATCGTATTGCTCCTCTGGCTGGGCCCATCAAAATCACGGGAAGGGCATACTCACACACGCAAAGAGTTCTAGGCCACCACTTTTGCATTGGCAACTCTATGCTGCATGAGTTCTGGCAGAGGGAAGTCCAAAAGTCACAGATCAAACTCCGCCTGCCGTACACTGAGCTGACTACAAGCACACAGACACACAATCCACAGCAATGAGAGTTCAAGGCTCACGATACTGTCCATGGCAAGTCTCTGACAATTCAAAGTTCCAGTCCATGTGCAAAGTGTCTCTAAAAAGTCCAAACGATGATGGATCTAAACAGAGGAGGCTTTGGGCAATGAAGACGGGATGTTTCTAGCAAAGGTTCCTTGCCTTTGCATCAGCTTAAGGGGGAAGGTGTGACCCTACACCCCTTCCAGATCCCTCGACAGACAAGCACCTTTAGCCTTTCAGCAAGGCTTCTGTCTAAACAGAACGGCACGGCTCAGCTCAGCTCTCTAGCCGTGATGCTTCATCCTGGGCAACCCCTCTGTAAATTTCACTCTGCCTCTGCCAGGTTCTAACCAGACATCTTCCAGCCTCCCTCTCTGCCAAGTCTAGACCAGCGGCATCTAGGGAGTTGGGTGACTCCCCCTGGCTCCGCTCTGAGAACACACAGAGATAAGTTCACACAGACTCTGACATTCTAAAAACTGAATAGGCCTAAACCCTTTCAGGCTACTTGTAACTAAATCTTGGCTGAAACTTACAAGGCCTCACTGCATTACTGAAGTTGGGCTTTGACATTCTTTTCTGTCTCATAACACTTCTTAACTCTAAAAATGTACTTCCCTCCCCTCACACTGTCCCGGCTTGGTTGCTCGGAGATTGGTGAGGGGAAATGACTGTCTAAGCTAGGGAGTGTGTACAAACACATTGCCAGTGCTTCTGAGCTTTCAGTGGGTCTACTTGGCAATCTCAATCTAAGCTATTTCAAACACATTAAAAGCAACACAACCATCTCTTTGGCAAGGAGGAAAGGAGACATTGGCCATGCTCCCCCACCCTTCTGCAAAAGTACACTTGAAGTTACAGGGGAGTTTTGAACTGCATAGCTCTTAACAGCAACAGAACAACAATTCTGCTTTTAAACACTTAAACAAGGATTACGCTTTGGGGGCTTTCTGTCACTAGGCTGGCTAGCCAGGGATTCACAACATGACACACATACACTCTTTTTCTTCTCCTTTAACCTGGCACACAGCAACACAGTGCTGAACAGGGAGGCGGGGGTCACTTCATACTTTCATTCTTTATGCAGCCATTAATTTACTTTGGGAGGCGATGGCGGGATGATCTGCAGGACTTGAAGGTAAAACTTCACAGTTCGTATTTGTAAATCCCAAGTTCTAAACAGGACACGATGAGATACAGGGCAGTCGAATCTTTGCCTTGTCAGGGGTGACAAATGACTCAGGTCAGCTTTTTCCGCTGGGGTCTCAAACAGGAAAACAGTCTTAGTTCTCAACTGTAACATCACTTACAGCATTAGCTAGCCAGCTATACAGGTACAGCAACTACGATATCTTCTTTTCTTCTCAGTCAGATTGGGTCTCCCAGCTTACACAGTTTATTGGCAGCTTGCAGGAGCATGGTAGTAGCGTTTGGCCTGGCCAGGAACATACTGCCAGGTTTCTTGATCTCTTCAGCGCACATGCCCAAGCAGTCCAACACTGGGCACTCAAATCAGTGGGATTTCTACATTACAGGGAATCCCACGGCAAAAGCTTAATGGTTACACTCTTCAGAAATCATATAGCTGATGGTCAGTAGCTACAGGCTCTATGCAATTCTAGAACAGTTCAAAGCTAAACACGGTTACCTTGACAGAGATCTTCAACATGGTCTTTCCGCTTCATTCTGCCTTGGGACTGTCCTCTGGCATGCTTCCCACTCTAAGAGGGGTCTAGCCCGTGCTCTGGGGGCTGATTCTTCACCTTTACTCTGTTCCTTGGCCTCCTCTCTCGGGTCTTCATTTTCAGTTTCCACTTCTTAGGGGTTTCATCCCAATCAGGCGAGGTGATGAGGTGGCTCACCTCGGAACACTGCGGGCAATTCTTCTGACCTTGGCGTACCAGGCTAACGGCTACTTCTTCGCCTTCACGCTCCAATGCCTCGTGAGCGGCCAGGCTGCCCTGCAACATTTCTCTAATTAACAGCCTCAGATCTTCTTTCAGCTCGTCCTTGGGCTGTTCTGCTGTTTCCTCCCTCCATTCTGACTCTTTCTGCCTGACAGCTCCTAAAGCTGTCAGTAGTAACCATGCTAGAGGTCCTGCATGCTGCTTCTCTCTAGCTGACCACTTTCCCAGCTGCAAGATTCTAACGCAGTTTCCAGACCCACTGGGGTGCAGTCCTCTTCGACCTCTGGCCATGCAGTCAGGCCACTCAGGACTGCCAATTGCTTTGCGGCTGGACCCCACAGCTTCAACTGTGGACAGTCTGGGAGTCGGTTTAACACGTCGACCCCCCGATCCTCCTTCCCTCTGAATCCGAACATAGCAGTATCTTTGGCACCCTGCTCACTGCGCCAAATGTGTTGCAGTGGGCGTTGAACTCTTAGGTTAGAAGTGCCAAGATAGTGATACATCAGACTCAAAGGTTTGCTTACAAGGAGACTTGATTGGGTAACTTACAGCACACAGGCATACCCAATGGTTGGATCAGACAGCTTCTCTGAACCATGAGCCATTGGGCACAATGGGTTTTATACGATACAGGTTAGCAATAAGCAGCATAACAGCCGCATAGCCCCTAGTGTTCATTCTCAGCATAGGCTAGCAGTGTTTGGTTCTCAAGCACAGCCACCTGTAAACAGACTTTGCTTTCCAGGCACATCAGAGATAAGACGTTCTCCTCATTAGTAAGGAATGCACTGAGAAGGCTGTTATCGGCCTTTTGACTCATCTGCACATGCTCAGAGGCTTACTAGCAAGGGAATTGTACCAATAATGAACTTAAACAAGCATTATGGATCTCTAGGCCACTCTAACACTATAAATGACTTGGCTATGCTCCTGGGGCCAATACAGGTGTGTAAAGAAACATAATAAATGAAATGAAATAGTTGATAAATACATACTGGGTTCACAGTTACCAAAGTATTTAGTTTCACTTTCCCCATATAATTTAATTTCCCCCTAAATGCTTTAAGCCTTTTAGGCTGCCATACTATACATTCTTACGTAGGCGTAAGTCCCATTGAATTCAGTAGGACTTACTTCTGAGTAGACAGGCCTAGGATTCTGCTGTTAAAGTACTTTTTAGTTCAGAGCACCAGTATTCAACTTGCCATTGGAACCCATGGCTGTGTCATGCCCGGACCTAAGGTGGATTGCTCCAGTAGCACCACAACTTATGGATGTTGTGGGAGTCTGAGAGGGGATTGGCATCCAATGGACTCCCTCCCCTCCGCCCCACTTGGGCTCCTGGACCCGCTCACTGAGCTGCTGTCAGTCACCGGACCAGTTCGCCAGGCACTCGTTCCCTTAGAGAGACTTTTATGCCCCATGATGGGTGCTGGAATTGACTGCTGCCTGTCACTGTGTGTAAAAGGTTCCCTTCTTCTCCCTGCTGGGGTGCCAACAGGGAAGAAGGGAGAGACACAATGACCGGGCACTGAAATTGCCTGCTGCTGGTCATTGTGCACATGTCTCCCTTCTTCCCTGTCGGTGCCCCAGCAGGGAGAAGAAGAGAGACTGTTACGCACAATGACAGGCAGTGGGAAATTCCAGGTCCCTGTTGTTGTGTGTACAAGTCTCTCTTCTTCTCCCTGCTGGGGTGCTGACAGAGAAGAAGGGAGACTTTTCCGCACAGTCACCGGAGGTGGCAGGAAGGGCAGCACCAGAGCTCTTTCCTTCCCCGCCATCACCACTTCCAATAGCAGCTCACTAAAGGGATGGGCAGCCCTGCGAGCAAGGGGCTCAGCGAGCAGGGGTGAGTGGCAGCGGCTGAGCAAGCGCCCGACAAAACTGGATGGAGGTGAGTCCGTCCATCCCTACTACCACTATCCTTTGTTTAGGACTTTTATAAGGAAAGGAGAAAGAGAGGAGAAAAATGGAGAGAGGAGCGTAGGAAAAAGAGAGAGAAGGAAAAATAAGGAGAGGGAAGCTCAGTTTGCATGAAATGCTTAAAAAAATCATTTAGTGCTAGGTCCTGGGGCAAGCCAGAGCCATGCATTATCCCCCGCCCCCTCCTCCCACATGGCTGGAGAAGGATTTTGCTAACATTTGGTTTCACTTTCCCCTAATCCTGAGTTTTTGTTGTGTACTATGGTGTATAACAAACTCTGGTCAATTTCTAACAAGCCAACTTGAAACCATGGGTTATCCTTTCAACCAGAACTTGTTCTAAGCCATGAACACTGATTCATTCATACTCAGTGACAAGCCAAGATTAAGGTAAAGTGAAATGAAGCACTGGTAAAGTCCTTCTCCCCAGCCTCATGGGAGGAGGAGAAAGGAGGGAGGAGCATTTAGGCCCAAGGCTTCACTGTGGCCCATTCCAGCTCGTGTAGGCATGTCATGGAGTCCAAGAGGCAGGTGGAATCTGCCAGACCCCCCCATACACACACGCTTAGCCTCCTAGACCGCACTTACCAAGCTGCTGCATGCTTACTAGCCCATTCGCTAAGCACCGTGCAGTCCGCAAGCGCCCAGCAGCTCCCCGTCCCCCGCTGAGCTACCATTTTGTGAAAAGATGGCAGTTTGGGTTTTACCATAAAAGTAATGTTATGTAAATGGCGGCTGTAAAGGGGCCACTTATGCAACATTACAGACGTAAATGGTCCATTTACACCTGTAATGTTGAATAAATGGGCCCTTTACAGCCGCCATTTATGCAACATTACTTTTATGGAAAAAACCAAGCCACCATTTTTTACACAAAATGGTAGCTCACTAAGGGGCTGGGCAGTTCAGCGAGCACTCGTCAGGCCATCCAGCAGCTTGTGCAGTGCAGTGGGCCGGGGCAGGCAGCTGTGGTAGTTCAGTGAGCACCCGGAAAGTCCATCCATCCCTAAGCTCATGCACATAGCACTAAACTGTGGTTTAGTGTTACATGTTAATTGGGCAGTGACAGCGGGAAACAATAACAACAATAGAAAAATGGATGTACATGGTAAAAAACAAAACAAAACAGAATCCCATGTTCCAAACTGGAACATAACATGGGTCCTGTATGTGAAAAGGCAGGAGTGGTTGAGAACACTTTAGACACAGCTCAAACCAGTCTGAGCATGAAATTAGACTTCCCCTAAGTTGGAAGGGGCCGCGGTGGCTTAGTGGTTAAGACGCTGAACTGCAGACTGGAAGGTCGGCAGTTCGAGACCCGAGTGCTGCGTGACGGAGTGAGCTCCCGTCTTCAGTCCCAGCTTCTGCCAACCTAGCAGTTCGAAAGCAAGAAATTGCAAGTAGATAAATAGGTCCCATCTCGGCGGGAAAGGTAACAGCGTTCCGTGCGCCTCAGTGTTCAGTCATGCCGGCCACATGACCACGGAAGCGTCTTCGGACAGCGCTGGCTCTTCGGCTTAGAAACGGGGATGAGCACCGCACCCTAGAGTCGGACACGACTGGTTGGGGACACCTTTACCTTTACCTTTTTTTTAAGTTGGAAGGAGCTACGCCCTGACCAAAGGTGAACAGTGGACTGCTTTAGTGGCATCACCACTATTCTTTGTTTAGGCCCTAAACTGTAGGGCATCTTTTTAACACTAATTAACATTGATAATACCTTTCATTAAATAGAAAAGAAGATTTAAAGAAGCCCCATAATGGCTTATATTTCTATTAAAAGGGTTCTATTAAAATACATGTAGTTCATAGATTTGTAAAATACATGTTGTTCACAGTTTCATGTAGGAGCCATACAATGTTAGCTGCCAAGTTGAATATACGGTTACATTTCTGTCTGAGTTTCCAGAACTTATCTGAAGAATATTACAATCATTACTCTTCCTTCTGAACTAAAAATAGTAAAGAAATATGACTGGCCAAGCTTTCTTCTGATGAAAGCTGGAAGTTGTACACTTGGATTTGATTAGGGCTTCCCCAACCTGCTGTCCTTGAGATGTTTTCGATGACAACTCTCAGGATTCCTGACTTTTGGTTATGCTAGCTGTGGCTGATGGGAGTTGAAGTCCAAAACATCTGCAGGGCACCAAGTTGAGGGAGGGCGGACTAGGAAATAGTGGAGAAGAGAATTTAGCAGTAGCAACTTTACTGGGAATTTCCCAGGATCTGTAAATGCCTGGCTGCCAGATAAGTGGGTTTTCTATTTGAAGTTTGGATGAGTATCCCAATTAATCAAGATTTCTGAACACTTTGGCTTATCAACAGGACTGTTAAAGTTTCCAAGCAATTAACTTCATTACACCCACACAGTGCATTTAGGGACAAAACATACATTGTATGCGAGTCATTGACACCAACACTTGCTGTCTGGAGAATAAAGGCAATAGAGGCACAACTGAACTGATTTAGATTTGTTTAAAATACTCAGATATATTTAACTCGGTTTTGTAGCTTAAGGCTGTGTAAAGAAACAACTTTTCTGAATTTGAAGAGCGCTTCTTGCCTATGGGACACATGTTGAAGGGTTTTTTTAAAGAGCCAACATGATCTTTGTTTTGATTTTGTAGGAGGTTTTGTTTGTTTGTTTTAAGAGAGCTTCAAGCAATACCAACTTCCTTGGACCTGTTTTAAAAGGTTTATAAAATATATATTTTATGTACTTCAAATAAGTACATCACAATTATAAAATACATAGTTTTAGAGAAACTCCCCACACAAACGTTATATTCAGTCATCAAAAATAACCTGCCGGTTTAAAAGACCAGATGATAAGGCTATCTCACGCTGGCCAAACTCCACAAAGCCAGGAAATGGGAAGCTAAGGCTGATGCCTTATCTGACGTGTCCCGTGATCAGTCATGATGTTGTGCAATGTCACACATTGTGCTTGCTTACGACATACCCCCCCCCCCATGCACACACACTTTTCCTGGGCCTTTCAGTCCCAAATCCAGATTGGGAGGATGGAGTGCCTGGGACCAGCAAAGATGCTCCACGTTGTCCTGGTCCTGTATTGCCTTATGGAGCATCTGAGCCTTACTGTATTGCTAGAGGCGTCTGACTATGAGGTGACCCATGTGTGTTTGTTGCTTACATCAGTAGTTTGCAGGATGGGTTGAATAGTGAGAGGGAGACCTCTTCTTGCACCCCTCAACATCCTTATATTATTTTTGTTTTTCACTACAAGGTAAGCCTGTATTGCATTGTAATTCAGGTTTTTTATTCTGGTTTTTCTATTGCACCGACAGCAATGAGACAAAAAAAAAAGAAAAAAGTTCAAGACCACACCAAGATTTCCAGCAGCAGGCATGCTGCAAAATTTTTGGGGTTGCTTTCTAATACTATATGTTTGGCTGTGAAAGAATAGGTTTGGAGTCTGAAAGGAAAATATTCATTCTCTGTCACTGTCCTGTTTAAAGTTTAAACGCAGGCCAGGGCCTTGAAAAAGGCATAGATGGTCCTAGGAGCAGCAGTGAGAGAGCAACCAGTTCAGTCTAAAGTCAATGTAGGGATGTACAAAAGTCACTTACCTTTTCGCAGATGTGATATGCGGTGGGGGGGGGAGGTGCTCTGTCCCTCCCCCCAGAATCCTCAACAGGGGGGAGGCGATCCAGTCCTCCCCCCCGGAATCCTGCCCGGCCGGCTCCGCTCCGCAGCGGCTCCGCGGAGCAGCCGGGTAGGGCCATCCGCAGCCAGAGTTCTGGCTGCGGACAGGCTGCTGCATCCAGCCAGGCTGCCGTGATAGGCTATGTAAGTATTTACGTAGCCTATCACGGCAGCCCACCCCCCCCAAAAGAAACAGCGTACGCATATGGCGGTGGCTACGGCGACCACCATTTGCGTTCCCTATTTTTCGCCGTTTTATCCTATGTAAATATTTATGTAGGCTATTACATAAGCTTCATCCCGGGGGGGGAATCCGTAAGCTTCGTCCCAGGGAGGAATCCGTGGGGGGGCGGGGGGTGGGAGGCCGTTCCGCCATGGGTTTCGAGGGGGGGCAAATGCCAGTGCATTTGGCCTCACTGAAATCCGTGGCGGAATTCTCCGCCATCCCTAAAAGTCATACTCTGATGTTCCAAGGAGGGTTTGCAGGCACAGGCAGAGGCAAGGTCAAGGCAGTCCATGGGTAAGCTCACCAGCATCCATCTCAGCAATCATCAAAGTCAGTCAAGGGAGTGTCCGAAAATGTTATCCAGATGCGTTGCCAATGTCTAGGAGCTTATCCGATCGGGTATCTTGAAAGCAAAGCCAAGGTTAAGGCACTGTTGTTTGCAGCAAAAAGCTGGCGTCACTGAGGCTGAATTTATAGCCGGTCGTTAATCAGCACGGCTGACTAATTAGGTCAGCGTGTTGCTTTTAAGGGAGGCCCCAATGCTGTGACTTCCGTTTGTTCTTTTGCTGGACGCGTCTGATTCTACGCTGTTCAGAGGGATGGGTCCCTTCAGAGTCTGCTTCCAGAATTTGGGGGAGTTCAGGGACTGCTCGAGAGGGGCCTGGTTCCTCCTGCAGTGTTTCCAGAGAAGAACTGTCAGCCAAGGCCTCCTGTTCCTCGCTGAGCTCCAGCTGGGGCCCATTGTGCTGGCTCTCCCCCTCCTCTTCTTCCTCAGATGAATCCTCCTCCAGGTAGGGCATGACAGCCATATTGAGATTTCCACTAGCATGCATACTGCAGGACATACCCATGGTTGTTTTGGATGTTGAGATGCTTGGTGGTGAAGATAAAAGAATGTGGTGGTATGGTGTTGGCGGTTGGACTCCATGGTCTTATAGGCCCCTTTCAACCCTACATAGAATCATAGAATATCTATGATTCTATGATTAAAACAAGTGATTAGTGGAAGGCTTAAACACGCTCTTACAGCACACTACTTATTTGTTTCAGACAGCATCTTCCCAATATCACTTCACCCCAGAAAAGATGTATGGCTTTAGGTTTGTGAGTTCAATTGTCTAACTCCATATTCTGTGTAAATCTCTGTGAGTACCTTTTAGTAGGGAGAAGGCACTGCTCTACAAACATACTAAATGTAGCAACCAATTTCTGCTCAAAATCATTATGTTCCCCAACCCCACAATACTAAGTTCCACTTTTTCTTGGCGCCTCCTAATAATCTTTGACACAATTTCCCCTACCCCCCACCCCAATCTTCTTTGACCTTTCTCACCATTACTGGCAACACTGTCAGTCATTCTCTTGCTAGGAAATACAGCTACATGTACCACACACCATTATCAGCAATAGTACTGTTCTCAGCCCAGCCATGTTAAAGAAGACTCCTATATCTCAGTATAAAACTTACCCAGTAAAGACATTTGTCAGTTCACAGAATAAAGGTGTGAATCACCTCACACTAGGATTCCTCTAGCAATACAGTAAGGCTCAGATACTTCATAAGGCAATACAGGACCAGGACAATGTGGAGCATCTTTGCTGGTCCCAAGCACTCCATCCTTCCAATCTGGATTTGGACTTGAAAGACCTAGGAAAAGTGTGGGTGCATGGAGGGTAAGTTGTAAGCAAGCACAATGTGTGACATTGCACAACATCATGACTGATCACGGAGCACGTCAGAAAAGGCATCAGCCTTAGCTTCCAATTTCCTGGCTTTTTGGAGTTTGGCCAATGTGAGATAGCCTTATCATCTGGTCTTTTACAGGCAGGTTTTTTTGATGATTGAATTTCCTTGGTTTTTGAAAAGCAACTGTCTCCCCAAAAGGTGTGTGCATGTGTGTATGAGTGTGTGTGTGTGCGCGCGAACACACACACACCACTCTGTCTGTCTCTGTCTTTCTCTCTCTCTGTCTTTGCAATCAGAGGTACAGTGCTTCTGAACACTGAGGCCCTATCTCTAATATGAATATAAGAAGAGCCATGCTGGATAAGACCAAAGGTCTAGCATTCTGTTCACACGATGGCCAACCAGCTGTCCACGAGGAACTCACAAGCAGGACATGACTGCAACAGCACCCTCCTGCCCATGCTCCCCATCAACCAGTGAAAATAGGCATACTGACTCAGATACTGGAGATAGTTATAGCCATCATGACTAGTAGCCCTTGATAGCCTTATCCTTCATGAATTTGTTCAAGGACCCATTAAAGCCATCCAAATTAGTGGCCATCACTACATCTTGTGGCAGCGAATTCCATAGTTTAACTACATGCTGTGTGAAGAAGTACTTCGTTTTACCTGTCCTGAATCTCCCACCAATCAGCTTCATGGGATGACCCTGGGTTCTAGCATTATGAGAAAGGGAGAAAAATGTCTCCCTATCCACCTTCTCTAACCATGCATAATTTTAAACACCACTGTCATACAGTGGATGCCGATGGCCAGTCTGAATGGTGGTTGGAGGGCAAGTCAGTTAAGGGGTCATAGCCAAGGACTCATGAAAAGCAGAGCCAAGAACTCATGAGAGGTGGAGCCAAGGGGGATCAGTGGATGAGGAGCAGTCTTTGAATCCCCGACCCATACCACAGAAGGAGAAAACTGAGACACAAAACAAGCAAAGGGAGGGGGAATCACATAACAACACAAAAGTACTCCTTAGCATCTACATTCTCCTGTTCTAGGAGAAACTCCCATTTCACAGAAAGTTGTGTGACCTTAAGATGATGAATGGGGACAGAGAGTCCATACAGCCATAATAACAATAATAATTAAAATAAGATGTGATACTCGCAGCCTCAGAGCCACATAGAAAAGCAGTCTTTGGAACGTAGGAACAAGTTCTGAAAGCCTCCCAACATCCATGCTTTTGTTCTGAAAGCATCCACCAATTTATCACAAAGCATCCACCACAGTAGGCCTACTCAGAAGCAGCACAGTAAAAAAAAAGATTTATTTACTTCATTTCTGTGCCACCCAGTAGCCGAAGCTCTCCAGATTATGCATATCTTTCTTGGAAGAAGTAAGGACTGGACTGCTCAGGGGAAAGTATAGGCATCTGTTTCTATGTAATGATGATAATGATGATTATATACCTTGGAAGCCAGCAGGAACCCTTTGCAACCCCATCCCCTCACACGCATACACAAAAACACCCCAAACCATAACATCAATTATAATGATCATAATTAAAATAACACATGATATTCTCAGAATCACATGGAAAAGCAGCCTTTGGAATACAGGAATAACTTCACACCCCTGCTTCCATGGTGTACAATGGTTTGCCAACCCTGATTAAAAAATAATAGTACTCTGAGCATGTGTAGTTTTATACTTTAAACTCACTTAAATTATATCACAACTATGACTGCAGAAATAAAATGGAGCTTGCTTCTCCTGTCCAGATGCTGAACCCTTTTAAGCTGTTAAACAAATGAAATCATGCCACACCAGAAGTCTTAAGATATGAATGGTTTATAAAGAAAAGTAAATGCCGAAGAACATCATATACAGAAGTAAAATGTAAAACATGCAATGATTACAAAAAATTACATGTGTACACTATGCAAAATAATCTACAGTTTAACTCTTGCTAAGGCCTAGTAAAAAAAAGAAGCAATGCTATTAGACCCAAAACAATGGTAGTAGGCCCAAGTCAGCCCAGCAGCAGTGTCAATCGTGCTCAGCTGTACTGAAACTTCCACCAATCCAAACTAGTTAAATGCAGTGTTTGAAGCTTTCAGCTACATAGCAGTATGGTCCTAATGGTTAGAGAAAAGTAAGAGAGTGAGGTGCAGGGGAGGGGGGATTAAAAGGAATGTATAGCTACCTCTGCAGATCCCAAGCAGAGATCTGAAGACAGGCTTTCGTGGACCCAGAGGGAGGTTGAAAGAGACCTCTCCTAGGATCCAGAGTGTAGAACTCAGCAAAGTCCAGGAAGCGAAAATTAATCCAGGTAGAGAGTGAAAACAATATTTTATATTGAAAAGGGTTGTGAAGCCCATCCTTCACCAATGAGCAAAATAAAATAGTGGCCAAAAAAACAATCGTGGGCAAAAACTACACCAAGCTGCTCAGGCACCAGAGAAAACACGTTCAAAAAAAGAAAAGAGGACTCTTCTTCTCCCAAAAGGGAGGCAAGAACCAAAAAAGCTCTCAAAACTTTATCTGCTAATAAAGTTCAGAATTAAACAAAAGGTAAAAATCAAGCAAACCAGGTTGGAACAAATATGGTTCTTGTCTTTTTCACAGGGCACTGTTGCTTTCTTTAAACCCCTGGCACCCCTCAGTTTTTTTGCTTTTTGATTGGCTCTTTTCTGTAGTTGCTAACTGGAAAATTTGGTTCTGAATGACATATGGGGGTGGGGTGGGGTGGGGGCAGAAATCTGCAGGGACAGTTGCTCATTGTTTTAGGCAGCTGATGTTACTGTAGGCCTTATCAGGGTACATGGGAACACTCTGGATTCATGGAGCTGCTAGCTTCAGGGAGTAACAAATGTAACCTTTTCTCATACTGTTCCATTGTTCCATGGCTTGACCACAGCTCTGTCAGCATGATTGCCTGCTTCTCAGACTCCATGCAGCCAAACTTTCTGCCCTCAAGGAAAGACAGGCCTGCTTATGAAACAAAGTTTCACTCCCATTCCATGCCATAGCTTCCTTCTAAGGCCTCTGTTCCCAGCACTTGAACCCAGAAAGGGACCTTAGTAACACAAATGATTAATGAGAAAGGGGCGGGGGGGGAGCAGAAGGAAAGGAAAGGTTCCTCCTGTGCAAGCACCGAGTCATTGCTGACTCCTAGAGGGACACCGTTTTCGCTGGTGTTTTCATGGCAGACTATAGCGGGGTGGTTTGCCATTGCCTTCCCCAGTCGTGACTACCTTTCCCCCAGCAAGCTGGGTACTCATTTTACCGACCTTGGAAGGATGGAAGGCTAAGTCGACCTGAGCCGGCTACCCAAGACCCAGCTTCCACTGGGATCGAACTCAGGTCATGGGAAGAGTTTCAGCTGCAATACTGCTGCCTACCACTCTGCACCACACAAGGGGAAGTGGAGGAAGAAGGATAATAGCTGGGACTGCAGACCAGTAAACAGAGGCAGTGGGGTCTGGTCATGCTGATGGGGTTGCTGTTCTGCATATACACACACTGAAGACCCAGAAAGTCAGTTAGCTGCTGCTTTTATTCCCCTTCCCTGCTCAACATTCCGAGTGCCAGCTTATGAAATTTGATAGGGATTCTTTATACCAATAAAAATTATTTTAAAAATAAATTGAATTTTTAAAAAAGAAATTCCATTCCACCAACTACAGTAGAAAGGAAATAGGAAAACATATGGTTTTTACATATAGCTTCCAGCTTTTTGGCAAATGATGGACACAAATGGTTGCCAATACATGTTTTCAGTGCCAGAACTGTGTGACCGAGTATTTATTTCATTTTTTCTGTTAACTTCCCTTTCTCCCTCATTCTTTAACCAATATTTCTGAATTTTCAGGTTATGTAAAATAGACATTTCTATCTGGCATGTGTGATTTTTAGGAAGATTGGTGAAACCCTTTCAATTTTATTAAGGAAGAATAACCCACCCTCCTGATTTTCCTTTAACATGGCGGAATCCTTTTTTAGAGATGTACGAAAATCACTTACCTTTTGGGGATTATGCTGATGGTGGGGGGGAAGGCATTCCGTCCCTCCCCCAGGAATCCTCGCCGGGGGGGGGAGGTGCTCTGTTCCTCCCCCCCCCCGGAATCCTGGCCGGCCTGCTGTGCTCCGCAGCGATTCTGCGGAGCCACTGGCCGGCTCCGCCAGCAGCCGGACATCTGGCCGCTGGCTAGCAGGGACGCAAATGGTGGCGGCCGTAGCCGCTGACATTTGCGTCCCTGCAGTCAGCCGTGATAGGCTACGTAAATGTTTATGTAGCCTATCATGGCTGCTTAAAACAAAAACAAAAATGCGCGTACGCAAATGGCGGTGCCCATGGGCGCCGCCATTTGCATTCCTGATTTTGGCACATCTTAGTCTACGTAAATATTTACGTAGACTAAGACGGCGAAAAAAAGGGGAACACAAATAGCATAGCGTCTACATTATTTGCGTTCCCCTTATTTTCGCTGTCTTAGTCTACGTAAATGTTTACATAGACTAAGACGTGCCAAAATCAGGAATGCAAATGGCGGCGCCCATGGGCGCCACCATTTGCGTACGCACGGGTTTGTTTTTTTTTTAATCAGCCATGATAGGCTACGTAAACATTTACGTAGCCTATCACGGTGTTTTTTTAAAATTTAGCCGTGATAGGCTACGTAAATCTTTACGTAGCCTATCACTTTTTTTGTTTTGTTTTTTTAAAAAACTTGGAAATGGCGGCGGCGGCAGCCAGTCGGAAGACTGGCCGCCGCCGCTGCTGCCAGGAAGATCTGCCCCAGGTAAGTCCCGTCCTGGGGGGGTGGCGGGCCATTCCGCCACCAATTTCGGGGGGCCAAATGTGCTGGCATTCGGCCTCCCCGAGATCCGTGGCGGAGCTTTCGTACATCCCTATCCTTTTTTGACTGATTGCCTTATCTGTTGGAGGCACAACTGTGCCCCCCAATCATAAGCTTTCAGACAGTAGCCATTAGATGGTTCACTGGTCCAATAATTATATTTGATAAAATAATCACATCACTGTAGGCCATCTTCTTAACCCAACCGTATGATTCTAACCTGTGATTCCTTTCCAATACTCCATGTTTCCAATATATTTCATTCTACCTTTCCTACACTGCAATATGCATGTATGTGTGTATATTTTAAATAACTTAATAAAGACCAATATTTCATCTCCCACTGCCTAACTGATGGACTATTTTTAAAGTCATATTAAAATAAACGAAATAGGTATTTATCCACATGAGTACTTTTAGCATTTTGAAAGGGAAAGCAATAGCTCTTGAAATGCTTTGCTGTTTGAATAATACTTTTTTCTTCAAACAGTATGTTTTATCCTCCTTCAGCATCACTTCAGGTTTCAAGTTACCTTTTTTCTTTTTTTCCCTTTTCCTTTTTTAGCACTTCTGACAGGTTATGTTCCCCCATAGCCTTGGAAGTGAAATTGATTACTCAGAAGCTCCTTGTGATCAAATCTAGTCAATTTCACTACTTTGTTGATTTATATGGGACCAGGGGTAGCTTTTAGAATTAGGCTTTGCCCTTTCAGAAAGGCTCCTGATCTCCTTATGCTTATACAATTATCGAACTATTGATGGCTAGTGTTACTCCTGTTGCTCCAAAGACAGAATTGTCTCTTGTTTCAAGGAAATAATTGTCTCTACACACAACCTAACTTCTGCTAGTGATGGGTGAATGCGCCTCGACTCAGTTTAATCCGCTCAGTGAGCATTCTGTCTGTTTCCCAGGAATTCTCTTCTAGTTTCCTTTGTTGGCACAGCCTTTTTGCTTTCACCTTTGTTATTGTCAAAATGCACCTTAGCTTTCCAGGGAGTTTTCAGCTGCCCCTCACAACTGCATCTATTTTTTGTTTCTTTGTTTAAATCCTGGTTAATAATTACTGCCTTGACAGAACTGTGCAAAAGTCTTCCTTCATTAGCTGCTTTCTTAAGTCCCCAGCAGTACCTGAATTACTGGTTCAGAGCATAGCTCAGCCTCAGGAAAGCTGTGCAGTTCCTGAATATTTGAACAAACTCGGTGAAGTTCACCAACCTGAATTAACTTAAGCTTTGACAAAGTCTCTTCATATTTTCTGCAAGCCTTCCCTTAGCTCAAGTGGCTGGTGGTAAGAGCTCAACCTTAGCTAGGTATGGACAGAGTTGTCAATCTCAGTCTCACTAAGATCATTGGGGCGGGTGGGGGGTATTGAGGTCAAGCTTATTCCACCCCATTTCCACATGATTTATTATGATTTATTTATTTTTAAAAATCTGTATGAAAATTTGTATTTGTGTGTGTGCGTGCACATTTTTCCTAATGTAAGCATTAATGTACACATTTTGTGCACATCTTTAAACCTACACATTTCCCCAAGTACTTCACATTGCCGAAATGCTGTTTTGTGTGCACTTTACTCAAATATACACATTTTGTGTGTACTTGTCCACAATAGACATTTTTGGTGTGCATTTTTCCCAAGATGAGCTGCATCAGAAAGTTTGCAAAAATGCAGATTTCAGAAAACACCTCTGTCTCAGCACACTGAAAGGCTCAGGAGGTGTGAACAGGGTTAATCCATTAAAAAACAACAACACCTTGATGGGATGAATGTCTCAGGGCTTCTCCACATGGGGCTTTTATCCTGCTATTGAGATTGGTTATTCACAGAAGTTTGTGGGTCCTTTACATGACGTTGTCAACCTCCAGGACATCTCCTGCACTAAATGACCTTTATCCTATTTTTTAAAAGATTGGAGATAATGAGCTGTCAAATTACAGCACATTGAGTCCCCTCATGAAAAGAGGAAATCCCACAATAAGAGGAGCTAGACCACAGTGCCATCTAGCGGCTGTTAAACAGAAGATGAAAGCCCTGGTAAAGTTGCGGGATTTTAGCCTGATATAGAAATGCTCTCACTTACCCCTGACCTAGCCCTGCACCAAGGTCTAACTTTATGGGCTGGTGGAGAACTTAAGAAGAGTATATAGAGGGAATCTGCCAAATGTTTAACTCATCTGGGTTTCATGAGTTCGGTCAAATAAATTCAGAGACTGCACAGCTCTCTTGTTCCTGAGGCTTGAAAGCTTCCCCACCTGCATTTTAGTCCATTTCTTAGCCACTTTCAAGGCTATAGTCTTCCCAAGGCACATACAGCATTAAAACAATACAAATGTATTAATAATATAATATTACATATGAACAAATTTAAATAAAACCAGTTTCATTACAATTTCCAAACATCCATCAGCAGGTAACAGCAAAAGCGTTCAGTTAAGAACAGGTGAGTTTTTAAAACCCTTGTAAAAGCCTGTGCCAGTAGATGCAGCCTGGAGCTGTAAAAATGAGATTTTGGTAGGGGTGTACGAAAGTCACTTACCTTTCCGTGGATTATGTTGATGGTGGGGGGGAGGCGTTCTGTCCCTCCCCCCAGAATCCTCAACGGGAGGGGAGGCGATCTGTTCCTCCCCCCCGGAATCCTCCATGGCCAGCTGTGCTCCGCGGCAGCTCCGTGGAGCAGCCGGCCAGGCCCAGGCCAGAGCCGTCCGCAGCCGGATTTCCGGCCGCGGAGGGCTCTGGGTAAAAACAAAAAACAAAAAACCGCATACGCAAATGGCAGCGGCTATGGCCACCGCCATTTGCGTTTCTTATTTTTGGACGTCTTAGTCTACATAAATATTTACATAGACTATGATGGCGAAAATAAAGGGGAACGCAAATAGTGTAGCGGGCGCTATTTGCATACCTTTTTGATTCACCGTTTTAGCCTATGTAAATATTTACGTAGGCTAAAATGGCGAATCAAAAAGGGACCCAAATAGCGCCCGCTACGCTATTTGCGTTCCCCTTTATTTTCGCCGTCATAGTCTACGTAAATCTTTACGTAGACTAAGACGGCCAAAAATAAGGAACGCAAATGGCAGCTGCTGTAGCCTCCGCCATTTGCGTACGCGGTGGGTTTTTTTTTTTACCCAGCCATGATAGGCTATGTAAATCTTTACGTAGCCTATCACGTCTTGTAAAAAAAAAAACACGACAAGACTATAAATGGCGGTGGCGGCAGCCGGTTGGAAGACCAGCCGCCACTGCCACCGCTGCTGCCGCCCAGAACATCCGCCCCAGGTCTCATCCCGGGGGGGATCCACGGGGGGGCAGGGGGGCAGGCCGTTCCGCCACGGAGTTCAGGGGGCTGAATGCACTGGCATTCGGCCTCACTGAGATCCGTGGCAGAATTCTCTGACATCCCTAGATTTTGGAGACTTTGGGGCAGTTCTGTTGAGCTTGGAATAGTGTCCAGGACTTGGATGAAAAGATAACATTCTGAAGTGCAGCTGAATACTCACTGATCTAGCATGTGCAGAATCTTGTGCTACATTTGAAGTTTGGGAAGAATGTCTTGAAGAAATGAATGATGCCCCGTTTCTAATATATCTAAGCATTCCAAGCTGGACAAATTTGTATTTTGGACAAGGTAATAATTACAAATGTTTTACCTGTGAGGTGTAGGAATATAGATATGGTTTTAAGCATACCAATAAGTAGAAGAATGGAGCTCAGGAAAATGAAACGAATTTGATATCAAATTCTGAAGGAGCAAAGGATTACAGGATGTGGTGCAAATCAGTACTGATAATAGGATCAAGACTCTAAAGTTAATGTGATGTAGCAGGCAAAAAAGAAATCTGTAGGAAGAATTTTTTAAAAAAACCTGACTGGCTCTTCAAAAGACAGCTCACAGTGTATGATTATAGTTGACTGCTTTCAGTTGTCATACAATCTTTACAAAATGTTTTGGGCATGGGAGAATCTGTTTCAAGTCCCCACACAGACAAAAAGCTCATATTGATGGCCTTAGGGAAGTCACGATCTCTCCGCATAGTCACTTAACTCTCAAGTTTATTCTAAGAGTAAACAAGATATGAATTCTAAAGCAATTCTAAACAATTTCTACATGAAAAATGTCATTGAAATGATAAATAGTGGTAATGCATTATGCGGTAAAGTGGCGGTGACACCTTCTGCTGTTTTGTAGGGGATAGTCAAGAGCTGAGCTTTGGAGAAGAAGCATGATTTACAGTTTCTGATATATTGATTAAATTAGATTATGATTATTTCACTATATGCCAAAGATGCCAAAGATAATAGTGAGCAGCACAAAAATTATGAACAGTAATAATTTGTGATCAGTGATGAAACAGTGCAAACTTAAAGCATAAACTTGTATTCAAGTGTTACTGCATATGCAGTTCTGGACATTTTACCTTCAACTGCTTACTTTGGCAAACTCCAAAATACTTCCAAAACTAAAGGAAATTTGACATGTACCTGTGATAGATTTAGGGTGTAATCCTAAGTAGATAGGCGGCCGCCTCCAACCTCGGAGGCAGCTGCCTATCCAAAGCAAGGCAGGAGAGGCATGGGGTGGGGGGTGTCAAGGGCTCCTTGGAGGGCTCTCAGTCTAATCCAGTACCCAAGTCCAGACACAGACAAAGGGACTCTTTTCAAAGCTTTATTCTTCTTTTACAACTTAACAGCTCTACAGGTAGCAACTAGATCTGAGTAGCAGCATCCCTATGCCCTAAGTTAGAACAGTTGGTCCCTGTTTGAAAAGCAATTACTGGCAGACCCCTGAATATAAGGACTAGGGAGAATCCCTCCCCTTTTCCCTTGGATCCTATGGGCGCAACCGTTCTTTGAGCGCCAACCGGGCGCTACGCCTCCTTTCTGCGCTCTCCATTTGGCGCCGCTCTCTGCATCTGCGCCGTGCATCCAACCAGTCTGCTATCGGTGCTGGGTCACTCCCTGGACTGCTTTCTAATCTAGGAATGTGGGTGGGAGGAATCTCTGTCAGCTGCAGGCCCTGGGAAAAAGGGGCGCGCTCCTCTCCCAGGAGCGACTGCTCTTCCTCCGAATCAGAACTACTCTGGGATTCTATGGGCTCAGTGTCCACCCTGCATTCCCTCTGCTCCTCTCCTGCCTTGCTTTTTTTTGCTAGACAGCCATTTTCGGCTGTCTAGTAGCGGAGGGGGCAGCTGCGAGAGGAAGCTGCACATAGGATATGCCGTACGCACAGCTCCGCCCTCCCTGCCCTGGAATGCCCCCCAGCTCCGCTCCTTTTCAGTCACTCTGCTCTCGTCTGCCTAGTGTGGAGGATGGGGCTTCTCCATGCTGGCTCTGAGGCACCGCGGATGAGCGGGGAGGTTGGATTTCTGGGGAACCGACCTCGAAGCACGGGCTCTGAGGTCGGTACCCGGAATAGAGCATATCCTATGGCCTTCTAGACAGTATCTAAAGGGCGATAGGATTGCTCTCTTAGGCTACTATCCCTTAAAATGCGGCATTCATTTATAAGGAAATTGGAAAGGTATTGTAAGAACTTCATTCAGACTGGCACATATCTCAGAATTTGTTCCTGTGATGCAGGTAGTAGCTTTGGTAACCCAGCACTTCAGAGAAGTTTGCTCTGGATCCTGGGAGAATGCAGATAATCACTGAAAACATTGTATTATTATAGTGACTAACATAACTGAAATATTTAAGCAAAACATTTAGCTTCTGCTTCCTTCTGCTGCTCTGATATAAATCAAAGGATACCTACCCAAGGTGAATGTTACAGAACACTAAGGATGATATTGGAAAGCATGGCATTTGCTGTGGCTGAGTGATGTCAGGTATTATCCTCCAGGTTGAGGCCATGTAGTGTGTTAAGTCATCAAATCTATATATCCAGAAGTTTTTCTTCTTCTTTCCAATGTTCTTGGATCACATGGCACCTCTATTGTAATAAATAACAAATCAGGGAGGCTGTGATTATCTAGATTGAAGTGTTTTGCAGCAGGTTGTTCCAATCTTTTCATCAAAACTATGAATTTATGTTTCTTAAAACATGTGCATAGATTGGTAGTTGTTTTACCTGCATACTGAACATGGCATCCTGGGCATTGGCATTCAGTTATGCAAATTACATTGGAAGACCTGCAGGTGATGTTTTGTTTGATATAGTAAGTTCTGACAGTCATAATGCTCTTGAAGTCAACTGTTTTCTCAAGATAAACAGAGATGATGTAACACTTGGATTCACAAGGATATGATCCAGGATTGCTGATCAGTTGCCGAATAATCTGCTTTGGTTTGGAGACTGGTGGAATGTTGTAACAGGAGGCTTGCTGACAGCTTTAGCAAGACATTTCGAGTTGGCTAACAATAGGTAGCTTTATCTGATTGCCAGGTGTTAAGAACTGCTGGATGGAAACCCATGACAAATGGGTTACATTGTCCTTTGTTGACTGACTGCTTACTTTCATGGAGAAGAGTTTCTCGAGATAAGAGGAATGCTCAGTGGATGTTGCTGTCAATAACATGTGTAGGATATCCTCTAACCAGAAGGTGTCCTTTAAGTTGGGGGGGAGGGGTTCCTTTGTTATTATATATGTGTTTGATTCTGAGAGCCTGGCTGTAGATCAGCCTTTCCCAACCAGGCGCCCTCCTGATGTTTTGGACTATAACAGCCAGAAGCTACAGCAAGCCTGGTCAGTGGTCAAGGATGATTGAATTTGTAGTCCAAAACATCTGAGGGCACCAGGTTGGAGAAGGCCGCAGATTTTTCTCTTTATGAGTTTAGCATGGCAGGATTTCCAGTTTAGGTAGGTATGGACATCCGTGGGTTTGTTCTAAAGTTCAGTGACTATTTTGTTGTTCTCATTAGTGAGGAAGATATTGAGGACAGGGATGCGTGGATTCTCAGTGGTGCTACTGAATGTAAACTTGATTGTGGGATGAAAAGAATTGATATGATATTTCAAATGTTCTAAACTTGGCCTTTGTCCAGACCACAAAAATATTATCAATATACTGTCATCATATAAGTGCTTTGTTAGTGGGCTCTTTCAGAATGTCCTGTTCAAATTTTCCCATGAATAGGTTTGCATAAGATGGAGCCATGGAAGTTCCTGTAGCTTTACCCTGTAGTTGGAGGTAATGTTCTCCACTGAATGCAAAGTTATTACAAGTAATCACTAGTGTAGTTAAAGTCATGATAACCTCTGTGGAAAGATAATTAGAAATTCTGGTATTAAGGAAGACTGAGTCTCATCATGAGGAATATTGGTATAAATTCTCTCTCTCTCTCTCTCTCCCCCTCCCCCTCCCTACCTATCATACACCCCTTTCTGCACATTGGGAATGTAACACTCATGTTCACTCAGTTCCTTTGTGTGCAGTGGGGTCACTGCAAAATAAATATGCATAGGATAGCAGTTCAATGCCATGCTAAGTATGTTTATTCAGAACTAGGTCAAACTGAGTTACATGGGAAGTGTGCTTAGGATTACGGCCTTACAGTACAATCCTGTGTATATTTACTTGGAAGTAAATACCATTATGTTCAATGGAGCTTACTCCTACATAAGTGTGCTGTCTTAGAAAGCAATCCTATGCTCTCAATGGAGCACTCCAAAATCAGATTGCTCCTTCCCTTCCCATGCCCTGTCACTCTTTGCTGACAGGACAGATGAGTCAAGAGAGAGGCGCAGCTTATAGTATTTTTCTCCCGTCCATGGATGGGGCAAAAAATAATTCATTCCCATTGCTGGCAGTGGGAGGGAAGCATTTTTCCTAGGAATTGGGGCAGGACCAGGAGTTTGAAGGGCTTTGGATCCCTCAGATCCTTGGCCCCTTCCTTGCTGCCCAACAACATGCCCCTGAAATGCCCATTTCCCCCCTTCTATGAGGTGAGAGTTCTGACCTCAAACAGGGCGCCACTGTGAAAGTGTCCATGGTGGCTGGGCAGAGCCAAATGAGGTGTCCAACATTGCGAAAACTCATCTGAGGAATTTCCAAGGTCAGAGCTCTGTCTGCGGCCTCAGAGGAGTTTTCCTGCACAATCTTATGGCCCCTGTTGAGGATTTCCTCAAGCAATTACATAGGCTTGAGCAAATCTGCTGCTGTTTCTGGAATGCAGAAACAAAAATTATTAATATTATGTATCTTCTTTAGTAGTGTAGTGGTGTTTCTTACTAGTGCAGTTCATCTACTGTTAAGTTTTTGTTTTGTTTTCTTCAAAAAAATCAATTCAAGGCTTTTAGCAGTAATATCAATGTTTAGGGCTTGACCTTCTGTGAGTTTCTTTTATCATATAAATCTTGTAAAGGTCTTTTTGGCGGCAACCGGGAATAAACTGGTGATTGAGTAACCACTGGTTCCAGTACCATTTTTTGCAGAGCAAGTGCTTGTGGTTCCTACTCTCAGTCTGTTTCCAAGTAACTGCTGAAGAGATGCACACACAAAACAAGTATTATAAGAGCAGTCTCCATATTGATTTGATTTGTATATCGTAAGTAGTTTCCAAAATGATCCAGAGTCTGTTGCTATATGCCACATCTCCCCGCTCCCTTGGGGAATTACCATCTTGCAGTAACAGTTTTTTGAAAACACACTATAACAGATGTTTTCTTCACACAACCCTGTAACAATAGAAAGTGCCGAGAGACCCAGAAAGCAGGTATTCCTGAGGGACCTCAACTTCAAAAAGTGTTTAGATAAGGATTATGCAGGGTTAAAGTCTTCTTTGACTGGATGACTGCTTGATAAGCCATGTGTATATGTGTATGAAATAGCACATATGGAAGGGGCACCTTCTGAGAAATTGAGGAGACATGTGATGCAATTTATCATGTACCTTGGTCCACCTCATCTGCACTTGAGAAGCTGATCTGTTTCTCCTGGGAGTTATGCTAACCTTCCAGGACTGAGCACAGAAAACAGCTGCCTTCTCTTTGCTTGTTTGCTTAAAAACACACAACATAACTAAAATTTACCATCAGCCAAAACTGTGGATTGTTTGTAGGGATGTACGAAAGTCACTTACCTTTTCGACAGGGTGATTCACGATGGCGGGGAGGCGCTCCGCACCTCCCCCCTAAATCCTAACCTGGCCGGCTCCACTCTGCGGAGATTCCGCGGAGCCGCCAGCCAAGGCTGCCCGCAGCTGGACATCCGGCTGCTGGGCAGCCTGCAGGCAAAAAACCCCCAGCGTACACAAATGGCGGCGGCTACGGCAGCCGCCATTTGCGTTCCCTTGGTTTTGCTGTTTTAGCCTACGTAAATATTTACATAAGCTATTACAGTGGGGGGGGGAAGGGATGCAAATAGCGCCCACTACGCTATTTGTGTTCCCCCCCCTTTTTTTTTTTTTTTGCAGTAATAGCTTACGTAAATATTTACATAGGCTAAAACAGCAAAAAAAAGGGAACGCAAATTGCGGCCGCCGTAGCCGCCGCCATTTGCGTACGCGGTGGGGTTTTTTTTAGCTTGCCATGATAGGCTATGTAAATACTTATGTAGCCTGTCATGGCCTCCGCAGGGACGCAAATGGCATCCCTGCATTAGCCGTGATAGGCTACGTAATTATTTACGTAGCCTATCACAGCTATGATGAGGAAGCGAATGGCGGCCGCAGCGCGGCCGCCATTCGCAAGTCAGCACAGATGGCAGCAGGTAAGTGCTCCGTTTTGCGTGCCTTTCATGGGGTAGGGGGGTGGGGGCTTTGTTCCATCATGGATTTTGGGGGAATGAGGCCAGTGCATTCGGCCTCACCGAGATCCGTGGCAGAATTCTCTGACATTCCTAATTGTTTGTGTTGTTTTTTCTTATCTACTTTATAAGAAGAAATCATCATCTGTCTGTTTTTCTATACTTCTCTATCTGGCTAATGACTGTACACTGCAAGGGCTCTACAACAGCTCAACAACGTATTCTCAGAATTATATGCCAGAAATGGAAGGGGCATCAATTCTGCACATAGTTACCCAATGAGATTTAAGTAGGGATAGTTGAGGATTTCCATCTTTGTGAATTTCTGTATGAAATGTCTCTATCTGCACTGCACTGACTAATGTGTAGATCAGAACATAGCTATACTACAGATTGCACACTTCTCCAAGTGGTGCAGCTCAGGTCTTGGTGGTTTGAAGTATCCACCAAGGTGGGCTGAGAGTCAGTGACTGGCCCAAAGTCACCCAGTGAGCTTCCATGGCTGAGTGGGAACTAGAACCCAGATCTCCCAACTCCCAGTCCAGCATTCTAACCACTACACCACACTGGCTCTCAGTATTATAGTATTATGAGAAAAGGATGAATGCATGTATTTAAATATGCATTTAAATACATATTTAAATATATATTTTGAAGAGTTTTTTTAACATCACAGATTAATGTGGAAAAAGAACAGGAGGACATTATGTGTAAACATGCCAACGTTTACCTGCTGACGGGTGTGGGTAACCCGTTGAACCCCATTTGTGATGAGATTAGGGGCTGAAATTATTTCCCATAAACATGCAAAGATGATATGGAACAGAAATAGGCAATTTCATCCATCCTTAGCTTCAAGCAACCCACTTGTTCAGAATTGCAGCTAGTCTTCTGGATCAAAGGAACACTGAACTCTTCATCGATAGGGTGCTTTTGCTCCTCAAAAGGTAAGTCCCTCCCACTTAGCAAGCACCTTTTGAAACTGAGGTATGTGTCTTTCAAAAGCACTTTCTTCTTTAATTTTTTATTGGAAATGAGCCAATCATCCTACCTCACATCTCCACTCATCCTGTGAACCCTGCTTTTAGCACACACTCCCAAGTTAGATATGGATAGGCTCTGTTCACAGATTCAGCTAAATGTGTAAGCCACCTTGAGATCATTTTACAGAGAAAAGTGGACATAAATTATATAAATCATACATCAAAGTTGGGGGATAAATAATATGTGGAAGCATGGGTGATAGCTGGTTCCCCACTTCCACATGTTCATTGGACATGAACTTGGTGTGTGAAAAGAACCATTAAGGGACCATTTTAAGCATGGTCCTATATTAAGGGGGAGAAATCGTTGTGTCACAAACCGTGATACGTAAGTAAATTTTAACTGCATCTATATATTGTGTGGGTGAAAATGGCTGAAGCACTTGTGGGATCCACACATTTCTACAGCCCTCCCTTAAGTGGGCTGTCGGAATTATACAGCACAAGAGAAATGTCCGTCTGTTTCCCTCTGCACAGCAGTCATGCTTTAGTGAAACAATTCGACACGCGGTTCTGCTACTTCCATTTAATCCTGTTGTTCCCGCTCACTGATAGAAAGCAAGATACACAATAAATCCAGAGAAAACAGACATAGCCCAGTGTTTCACTCCCAAATATTTCACGGATAAGAACTTACAACAGGCAGATAAGCAAAGAGGCAATGCAAAGCTCCTGCTGAGACTAGGGTATGTGGAAAGGCCTTTACTTTCAGCAATGACTGATGTGAGCATTTTCTGCCCACTTTAAATTTGTTTTTCGACATCAGATTCAAGACAGAGGAGAGGTTGGATCTTACCTTTTAACACAGTTTTCCATTAGAATTTAGTAAATATCTCTTTTTTGGGCCTGTAGTATGGATTTCTTATTTGTTTCTCAAAATCTTGTCTCCTTCCTCCAGGTAGGGATGTACGGAAGTGACTTACCTTTTCTCGGATTCTGTTCATGTTGGGGGGAGGCGTTCCGTCCCTCCCCACAGAATCCTCGACGGGGGGGAGGCGATCCGGTCCTCCCCCCCGGAATCCTCGACGGCCGTCTGTGCTCCGCAGTGGCTCCGCGGAGCAGCCGGGCAGGCCCAGGCCAGGGCCATCCGCAGCCGGATTTCCGGCCGCGGAGGGCTCTGGGTAATAAAAAACACCCCCAAAAATGTGTACGCAAATGGCAGCTACGGCCGCCACCATTTGCATTCCTTATTTTTTGCCGTCTTAGTCTACGTCAATATTTACGTAGACTAAGACGAAGAAAAGGGGAACGCAAATAGCGTAGTGGGCGCTGTTTGCGTTCCCCTTTCTTTTCCTCGTCTTAGTCTACATAAATATTGACGTAGACTAAGATGGCAAAAACTAAAGAATGCAAATGGCGGTGGCCATAGCCGCCATTTGCGTACATTTTTTTTTTTTTTAACCCAGACGTGATAGGCTATGTAAGTCTTTACGTAGCCTATCACGTCTATGGGGGGGAAAAAAAAAAGACACAGACTGCAAATGGCAGTGGCGGCAGCCGTTGGGAAGACCAGCCGCCGAAGCCGCCGGTGGAGCCGCCGCCGTCCGGAACATCCGCCGCAGGTAAGTCTTGTCCCGGGGGGGATCCACGGGGGGTGGGGGAGTGGCAGGCCGTTCCATGATGGATTTTGGGGGGCCGAATGCCCTGGCATTTGGCCTCACCGAGATCCATCGCGGAATTCTCTGACATCCCTACCTCCAAGGCCCTGACAGATTTTTTCACAACTTAGCATCTAATGTTTTTTGGAATAAATTTTGTTACATCCAAAACTGATCAGCTGCATTTCATTTTTGTTTTTGGCCCTTCGTGTGTGTTGTGGAGAGGGGCAGACTGAAAGCAAATTTCAGTGAACTTTTCAGTGACAGGACAGGGTTTAATTTATTAAACATAGACTTGCCTTTTCACTAGAAAATAGCACTCAAGGTGGCTAACAACACAAAAATATAAAATCAAGTACAACATCATATCTAAATCATGGAAGAAAATCAGGTAAAACATATCTATCAAAATTAAACAAGCAGCACCCACCATTTAAAATCTAATTCAGCAAACAGCTCATCTTGGCTTACATTACTTAACGTGCTGAGAGTTTATTCTCCCTGATTTTTAACTTTGGAAAAATCCTTGCCCTTGTGCCTAGAACAGAGGCAGTATCCAATAGTATCATTCCACAATCTCAAATAGTGCTAGCTGAGCTCCGCTGAATCTTTCTGTTGTGCAAGCAGTTGCCTATTACATTTGCGCAAACAGTTGTGCAAACAGTTGTGCGACCGGTTGCGCATTGCGTCACACAACACATTGCGCAATAGGTGCGCAATGGTTACACAAGTTATGCACAATGCGTTGCACAATAGGTTTCACAGGGGGTTGCACAAGTGTTATGCACAATGCTCTGCCCAACAAGTTGCACAAATATAATGCACAACCACTTACGCAAATGTAACTTTAGCTGGATTCTTCTTTTGTGAATAGTTCAGAACGTAGTTTCGGCTTAGCACATCATCATTGCCCCAGGTGTGAGGCATGTCAGAACTTCTGAACCCCGCCATTTTTCCTGTTGGGGATAGGGATGTACAAAAGTCACTTACCTTTTCGCAGGTGTGATTTGCGGTGCGGGCGGGAGGCGCTCTGTCCTTCGCCACAGAATCCTCCCTGGCCAGCTCCGCTCTGCAGAGGCTCCGCAGAGCCGCCGGCCAGGGCCGTCCACAGCCGGAGTTCCGGCTGCAGCCGGGCTGCTGTGGACGCAAATGGCAGCCGCCGTAGCAGCTGCCATTTGCGTCCTGCCAGGCTGCCGTGATAGGCTACGTAAGTATTTACGTAGCCTATCACAGCAAAGACCAGGGACGCAAACGGCAGCCGCTATGCCATTTGTGCCCCTGCTCTTTCCGTGATAGGCTACATAAATACTTACGTAGCCTATCACGGTAGCTTGGCAGGACGCAAATGGTGGCCGCAGCAGCCGGCCGAAAGACCAGCCTCTGCCGCTGCCGCTGGAGCCACCGCCGTCGGAGCCCCAGGTAAGTTTCATTCCAGGGGGATTCCGTGGGGTGGCTGGGGAGGGAAGCCTTTCCGCCATGGGTTTCGGGGGGGCTGAATGCCATTGCATTCGGCCTCACTGAAATCCGTGGCAGAATTCTCCGCCATCCCTAGCTGGGGATGAGTCAGAATGCCCATATCTCCTCCCCCTTTTTCAGGAGATGAATGATTCCGCAAAACTGGGGGGGGGGATTTTAGTTCAGTATTAGATATTGTGAAGGATTTAGGGATGCTTCTGAAATTCTCTTCATCTCAACGTCTTCCTGGATTTTTGAGTTCCAAATTACCTAGTCTTGTTTCTGAAATGGAACTGATAAATTAGGAAGTCTTCATTGTAGTTTGTTCATTTGGGGTTGTTGTTGTTGTTGTTTACATTTCTGAATTCTGTAAGAACAATACACAACTTGCCACAGCTTTCTGATTCTTCAGGTCATTTGAGTCTTCTGTACATAACTTTCTTTACATTACCAATCCATATGGGTGCATTGTTAAAACATTGCCCCCGAAAAGAGCACTCTTGATTCAATTACATTGAGATAGGTTTTTTGTAGTATTTCATCAGTGCATATGTGCTCATCTGTAATATAGGGGAAAGGATGCAAAGTAACTGAAGGAACTAAAAGCTGAAACAAACTGCACATGCTTGAATTCTGGAATTACTCTAGTGAAAGCAGAATTCAGGAGAAGTACAATGTAGGGAATGTAAACATGATGGCCTGGGGATCGGGGGGGGGGGGTTGTTCTGCTCCCAATATTTTTTGTGCAAGGGAAGGGGATCTTTATTTGACAAAAACCATCTCACTCTGTGCTCCACCCAGTAAGACTCTCAGGGTTTCTCTATGGGGCATCCATATTGCCAATATAGGGAGTGGTGGTTGAACAATATTAGTCATGAATTTTTCTGTCATGAGAAACCTACAATCTGGCTCCTTATGATTCGGTTCGCCTAAATGAAAAGCTAAAATTCCATTTTTTGTGGAATGATATAAAATTATTTGGCGAGATTATGACCATATGACAATGTGGATTCACACAAAAGAGCAGTGTTAGGAATGATTCTTTTAGAGCCATAGTTTCATGCTGTATTAGAGTATTCAGCATTTTAATATTTATTCTTAAAATGTACTAACATTTATATACTACTTTATTTGCTAAAAAGCCATCAAGATGATATACCATCAAGAAGATATTTTGGGATGACCCTTCCAGTAGGCAGAATGAAGTGGCCACCTCAGGCAGCTGATTTGGGGTGTCAGGAAAGGTCAGCAAATTGTTAGCTATTTATGGCATATTCCCATGGGTTGTGCCCTTGCTAAATGAAAGCCTCTGAATTTGGAAGTTTCTGTGTATCCAATTCCCTGCCAGGCTGAAGCTGGCAGGGCGGCAGGAGCACCGGAAGTGATCTTCACCTCCCCGTCCTCCAGTCGCTGAGTTTTTCGCTAGATGGGCTTTTTTTCTGTCTGGGAATGGCACTTCAGAGGGGGAGGAAAGGAGGCTGGAAGAGGCTCAAGATAACTCGTATTTTGTCCTCTCTGGTCTCCTCCCCTCCCTGCCCACCAGAATGCGCCCTTCTCCCCCTCTCCAAAGTCAATGTTTCTAACCTTGGAAGACTGCTGGCATGGTTTGTTCCATGCCAGCTGTGAGGGGGTGGGAAAGTGGGGTCAGATCACCAAATCCAACTTCCAAGGTTGGAGTGCTGTCTCTGCCCTCGGAAGTGGGAATTCCCACTATCCTATGACTCCTCAGTCAATATCTAGGAGCCATAGGATTGCTCCCTTAATGTAGGGGAAAGAAGTGCTGTTGGGGTTTTCTGCCTCCAAAAAATAACTTGACAAAATAACTTGACTGGCCTTGAGTACTATGTACCTTATTTGGAGGTTGGAATGCAATTTGTTGTTGTATCTCAGGCAGCAAAATGTCTTTGGCCAATCTTGTTAGGGGTGGGGATGTAGGTCTGGTTTAGTATAAGAGACTATTGGAAACACATGTAAAATAATTAGACAATGTAACATTAGCTGTATTGGCCGGAAGGGCCAGTTTAGGGATAAAGGATGGACAAATAGTCAATTACCATGGTCGTAAGAAGTATTTCACTGCATAAAATTAAAATGCAACCTAATTTTAGGTCATTTCTTCTTCCTTTTATTAGATTTACACCACAGACCTCATCTACTTTCTGCTGTACTACAGAATAAGCATTTGCTACAGTAATAAGCATTTCAGGAAATCGGAATACCGTTTGAGCAGGGATGGGCTTGTAGATGGTGTTGGATTACAGCTCCCATCATGCTGGACCACTGCCCATGTTGGCAGGGGCTGATAGGAGTTGGAGTCCAACATCTGCAGGGCCACAGTTGCCCTATCCCTGCTTTTAAGTTTCAGGGAAGAATTTTGCAATACCTTGGATATTGCTCTACCATTCAAATATTGTGTTCTGAAAATTCTAATTTTTGTTTTAGGAAAAGTCTGTCTGTCTCCTAGCTGTATGATTCGGATGTTGAAGACTTGGGTTCAAATTACAGCTTATCTGTAGCCTTACTGGTGAGCCTGATGCCAGCCACTAATTGACAATCTTTGCTTCTGTAAAATATTATAATATAGCACTCTATCTTAAAAATAATATAATAATAATGTATAGTCTCCCAGATAGGAATTAATACGATCAAAATCAGTTTGCTTATATAGATGCACTGTGCAAATACACACACTATTGTGCCTACTTTTCATTGTAATGTTTGTTAACACAGAAGCTTAAGAGTTATTTTTTCATTCATTCTTTGTTGGTTGTGGGTTGTTGTTGTTTTTAAGTCTACTCAGTCATCTGTGAGGGCTCCATTTTGATTACTGTAGCTTTTTAGAGCTCTTTTCTTTTCCATGACAGGGCACTGGGAATTGCTATGAATGTTCAAGAAGACCAATATAGAAAAGAAGCAATATGTGCAGTTTCCCCTAGCTACTAGGCTGGCTCAAATGTCATGTCAGCCCCAATTAGAGATGAGCAGATAATGAGGAGTCTCAACATCTGTTGGCACATGTGTTCTCCACCCCAAATATTCCCAACCTGTCCATGGTCATTAGGGGCCACAATGCTTTAAAACTTTGTGAGCAGTCATTTGGAAACAGTTTTGCCTGCATACTTCCTACATCTTGTTGTGTCTTCCCCTTCCCCCAGTTTTACCGCTAAATACATTTTCAGAACAACAGGACCTTTGTTTCTCAATGGTTCATCTGTTTCCATGGCTGATTCCCTACCTGAAATCTTCCATTTGCAGCATTTCAGTCCCTATTGCCTAAATGATTTGTGATATCACAAAGAGAGGATGATGACTTCAGGTGTGGTGGTGGGGAGAAACAGCAGGAACAGAGGAAGAGTTGGAAAGGAAACCCCACACAGATAGAGATCTTGTTTTTATTTAAATGTTCACTGTTATGAAAAGAAACTGTTTCTCTGACACACAAAGAAACCAAAAGTGGATTGGAATTGTTTCTAAATAGAATTGTCATCAGCATTTTACAAGAAAAGTTAGCCATTTGGGGGGGCAGTTATAGTTAGGGGTGTGTGAAACCACTTCTGTCAGGGTTCTCTGGGCACCCACCCTGGTCAGCAGTCCTTGAACCCCTCCTGCACTCGGTAAGCAGCCTACACTCATCCCACTGGCCTCATTGAGCTCTGCAGTCACCATTTTTTGAAAAATAAAACAGCAGTCACAAAAATTTGCATATTTTCATTTGAGCAAAAATGCACATTTAACGAAATGTGCATATTTGTGCATGCGCGAAAATGTGAATTTTTGCAAAAAAATGCATTTTTGTGCATACGAAAATATGTGCATTTTCACAGATATGAAAATATGTGCATTTTCACACATATGAAAATATGTGCATTCTTGTGATTGCTGTTTAATTTTTCAAAAAATGGTGACTGCAGAGCTTGATGAGGCCGCCGGGGTGAGTGCAGGCCACTCGCCAAGCGCGGGCAGAGGGCGAGTGGGGGCAGGGGCTCAGGGGTGCAGGCGGGGGGGGGGGTTCCACCAGATTCCCAGACAGAATCAGGCACCCACACCATCCCTAGTTATAGGAGATCACTATATTTCTTTAGGCACTTAGGTAGCATCCCTGTCCTATAGTGTGAAATAGCATCTTAAAGAAATTCTAAAATCCAGCTGGTTGCATAATTTTAAATTAATCTGTAAGGTATCATTTATTTATACCCAGAATAGGGAACCTCTTTTAGCTGAAGAGACAGATTCCATTTTGGAGAAGTTCTTGAGGGCCGTACTTAGGGATGTCGTGAGAGTCCAGTTGGGACTTGAGGTCTGGCAATTTCTTGCCAGCTCTGCCCCATGGATGCCAGTCTGCAGATCCCCACACTTGCCCAACCTGGCATGTGCTGAGTCAGGAAAGTGCAGGGTCCCCGCTTCTCTGCAAGCTTCCTATTTGCATAAAAATGGCAGCTCTATTATTTATGTAAGTCACCATTTACAGGCGTAATGGGACTATTTATGGCCACCATTTTATACCAATTGTGACTTACATAAATAGCAGAGCCTCCATTTTACAGAAAATGGCAGCTCACAGGCTGTTCACCGAGCACCTGTGGACTGTCCAGCAGCTCATGCAGTGCACTGAACAGGGGTACACGGTCAGCAGGGGTCCAGCGAGCAGCATGTGAGGTGGGCTGTGTGGTAAGTTCACCCGTCCCTGCTCCCTAGCCATATTTCATTGGTGGGTGGGGACAAAAGCACAAGGGTCAGGGTTAAAAGGACACAAATACCAGCATATTGCAGCTAAAAACTTTTACTGTCAGTAATTAAGGTATACAAAACACATGGCAACCTTTTAGAATGGGGAAAAAGTGGCAGAACCTAGGAAATTACCAAACAAGTGGTAGTCAGGGGAAAGGGCATGGGAGTAGAAGGAAAGAGTGTGGCCACCTGGAGACCCCTAGAGAGCCTGTTTAGGACCCTAGAAGTAGGGGTGTGCGAAACACCTACCCTGTTCCAGTCCGCGGTGTGGGGAGGGAGGTGATCTGTCTCTCCCCCCCCAGAGTCCTCCCTAGCCAGCTCCACTCCGCAGCAAGGCCGTGGAGCCGCCGGCTGGGGACGGCCGCAGCTGGACTTCTGGCCGCTGCTGGGCTGTGGCTGCAAATGGCGGCTGCTACGCCAGCTGCCATTTGCATCCCTGCCAAGCCGTGATAGGCTACGTAAGTATCTATATAGCCTATCATGGCAAAAGACAGGGACGCAAATGGTATAGCCGAAACGGCGGCCAGAAGATGACCCGGAGCCGCTGCCGGAGCCGCCACCAGAGCTGCTGCTGCCGCCGCCAGGTAAGTCCATTCCAGGTAGGGATGGAGGAGAATTCCGCCACGGATTTCAGTGAGGCTGAATGCACTGGCATTCAGCTAGGGATGTACGAAAGGGACTTACCTTGTCCCGCAGCTTTTTTCGCGGTGGGGGGGAGGCGCTTTGCTTCTCCCCCCGAAGTTCATGCGAGGGGGGGGTGTCTTCCCGCCTCGCCTGACCGAAATTCAGGCCGGGGAGAAGCGCCCCGTCTCCCCAGCCGCGAACTTCAAAAGAAAAGTAAAAAAAAAAAAAAGCCCCGTGATAGGCTACGTAACGATTTACGTAGCCTATCACGGCTAGATCTGCAAAGTCAGCCGTGATAGGCTGCGTTAATCGTCACGTAGCCTATCACGGGTCACTTAAAAAAAAAAAAAAAAGCGCGTACGCTAATGGCGGTCCCCATAGGGAGCCGCCGTTCGCGTTCCTTATTTGGTCCCTGTAGTCTACGTAAAGATTTACGTAGACTACGGCGAAAATAAGGGCAACGCTATTAGGGGGGGGAGGCGTCCTGCCTCGCCCGGCCGAAATTCAGGCCGGGGGGAGAGGCGCCCCGCCTCGCCCGGCCGAAATTCAGGCCGGGGAGAAGCGCCCCTTCTCCCCGGCTGCGAAACAAAAAGTGAAAAAAAAAAGTGATAGGCTACGTAACGATTAACGTAGCCTATCACGGCTAGATTTCCAAAGTCAGCCGTGATAGGCTACATTAATCGTCACGTAGCCTATCACGGGTGACTTTGGGGGGGAAAAAAAAAAGCGCGTACGCAAATGGCGGCGGCCCATGGGCGCCACCATTTGCGTTCCTTATTTTGGCACGTCTAGTCTACGTAAAGATTTACGTAGACTACGGCGAAAGCACGGGCAACGCAAATAGCGGGGGCGGGGGCCGGTCTTCCGACCGGCTGCCGCCGCCACCATTACAAAGTAAATTAAAAACACACACACACACACACACACACACGTGATAGGCTACGTAATGATTTACGTAGCCTATCACGGCTAGATTTCCAAAGTCAGCCGTGATAGGCTACGTAAATTGTTACGTAGCCTATCACGGGTGACTTTGAAAAAAAAAAAGTGCGTACGCAAATTTGCATTCCTTATTTGGGCCCGGGTAGTCTATTTGCGTTGCCCTTATTTTCACCGTAGTCTACGTAAATCTTTACGTAGACTACCCGGGCCCAAACAAGGAACGCAAATGGTGGCGCCTATGGGCGCCGCCATTTGCGTATGCGCTTTTTTTTTTTTTTCAAAGTCAGCCGTGTTAGGCTACGTAACGATTTATGTAGCCTATCATGGCTGACTTTGGAAATCTAGCCATGATAGGCTACGTAAATCGTTACGTAGCCTATCATGTGTGTGTGTGTTTTATTTACTTTTTTATTTCGTGGCCGGGGAGACAGGGTGCTCCTCCCTGGCCTGAATTTCAGCGGCGAGGGATGGGGCGCCTCCCCCCCGGCCTGAATTTCGGGGGGAGAAGTGAAGCGCCTCCCCCCCACCGCGAAGCAAGCTGCGGGACCAGGTAAGGGACTTTCGTCCATCCTTAGTATAATCAGGAAAGAGCATAATCTTGTCATTTGCTGGTCCCCACGGCACCTCACCTCGTTCTCTTGCCAGACGCATAAGATAATTTTTTTTAGACGTTCGTGAAAAATGCACAACAGTCCCAGAAGTCCCTTTAGTGCCACGTATTGAGCCAGGAACACGATATGCATGCTCAATATCCAGTAGAAAATCAGATGGCAAAACCAATAACCCATGCAAAAGTTTATCCATAAATTCAACCAAGCATACATCAGCAGTCAAGTCTTTAATACCAAGAATACGAAGGTTCACTCTGCATGTAAAAGCCTCCAATTGGGAAATTCGGGCAAAGTATTGTGAGATGCTTGCATAGCAGTTTCATGAGCAATAACTCGATCTTTGAGAGCATTAACTTTCGTTTCCATCTTTTGAAGAGAGATATTAATTAAATCCACAGCCTCTTGGAGGGCAGTGATTGAGTCCTGGATTGTTTCAAGCTTCTTTGATTGCACCGATAGCTGAGAAGACATAGTTTTTATCAAAGCAAGCAACTCCTCTTCACCTCCGGCATTTCTAGAAACCTTTGCTGGGGGAGCAATTGCGGGGGTAGGTGGTGTTCCCAGACCTTTTGTTTTTTTTCTTTGATACTCTCATCCTCCACTTCCAGAAGCACAACAACCCAGTATAATTGCAGAAACAGAAAAGACAAATGTTTAATTAGATTTAAATGCCAGTCCCCAGATATTGCTGGTAGTTTAAGTTCACAAATATTTTTTGGAGCTCGTCAGTCTTGTAGTCTCCCAATTGCTAGGAGTTTCAAATAGCATTCAGTAGATGATAGTCTGGCCACTGACCTTAGATTGCAGCCCTTCTGCTGCACCCCAAAAGCCGCTATTCTTCCAAGATTTCAACCAGATGGTACTATAAGATTCCCCTTTTAATTCCAGGGGAATTTTAAAAGGTTTCTCAACCTTTTCATAGCTGTTTGAGATAAGCAACCTGCGGACCTCCGCAGGTCACTACCAAGATGACATGGCTCTGACCGGAAGTTCCTGGTCTTTCTGACTCTTAATGCTCTGATCTTTCTGACTTTCTCTTTTTATACCCTCCTCTCCGCAAACTGAAGAAATGAAACTTAATTGGGAAATGAAAGTGAAACTTAACTGGGGAAATGAAACTACTCCTCTCAGGGATACCCCCTCCCAACAGAAAACTCCAGGCCTTCAAACCTTCACACCTTTATTATGCAAACTACAAACAAATTGACATTGCTGCAGGCTACAGACAGTATCATCATGCAGCAATCAGCAACAAGCTTTCCTAGCAGGCTTTGCATAATACAATAGGCTTCAAGTAGCTGCCCAAGATAAAGCACCATGAATTAGAGTTGCTACTAAACTGCTGCTGGCTACTACGGACCCCCCTTCTCAAACTGAGTAGTCTACCAAGTCCCGCCCTCTAGGTAGGTCTTTCCATGGGGTCATCTCTCTTGCTACAAGTCTCTTGGAATGCCTCATGACCCTGCATTGCTCCTCCCTTTTCACCAGATGTCTAACTCTTGGGTCTCTTATTCCCACACCCTCCTCTTTGTTAGGATCTTGCATTCCCACAGTTTCAGAGGGCCCAGCCTGGCTGTCATCCAAATGATTTGACAGCAGCTGGGCTACATCCTCTCTGTCACTGCTATTCTCATCAGCACCCCTGCTCCAACAACCTTGACGCCTCACAAATGCCTTCCCCCCTCCCTCTCCCTGTCTGACTCAGAATCAGTTCCCATTCTTTTGGGGGCACATCTGCAGAGGTGACCCAATCCCTACAGGAGGAGAGGAAAAGAGTTTACTGTTTGAATTGTATTTGAAAATGAAAAAAAATCTAATAAACTGTTAATAACAATAAAATAAAATAAAATAAATGGCGATAGAAAATAAAGGAGCATTTTCATTAAGCATATCTAAACCTATAGATACAAGTCAGTTTCACAAGGCCTTTAATGGAATGGAATGGATTTCAAGTATTCTTTTATATCTGCTGGAGATTAGTTTATAAAGACTTCCATGTAAAGTAATGGACATTATGTTGAGCCCAAGTTACTCTCAGTCCAATTCTGTATATCAGAGATGAGAAACCTTTCTTGAGACCAACAGCCACTTTTCCCCATGAGCAAGCTCTCAGTGGCCACATTCCTGTGGTAGATGGGGCTGGAGGCAAAAGTGAACTTAAGGACATTCACAGAGCAGTCCTCCCTCGCCTTTCCTGAGGGATGGGGCTTCAGGGAGGAGGCTTGGCCTGGGCCTCAGTCGGCTAGACAGGGAGACCGGGGAGGGCGAGGCAGAGGTCCCCAACTGCTGCTATACATGTTCACCCAGAAGTAAGTCCTGCAGTATTCAATGGAGCTTTACTCATAGATACATCTGACTAGAACTAAAGCTTTTGCATGAAATAAAAGAGAAGGGTTCATACTAGATGGTGTCAAATGCTCTTGTGCATTGATCAATTCAATAAGCACATGGAAATCATCCTGTGAGATGCTCAGGGGGGGGGGAGAGAAAAACATCCCTAATGGACTTTTGACTATGGGAGCAGCACTTTAGGTGTTTCTGTCAGTATGGTCTGGAGCCATACAAATGGTGTCTCACAAACAGGAATCTATTTCATACCATAGTGTGCCTCACAATGACAGGGCTGCTGTAAGGCAGGCTGATGCTACAGATAAGTTTTACCACACACACCAAAAGAGTTTTGTGAGACTTAACATCCCTAATCCCTGTGCAGTTAAAAAAGGCTATTATTTTTCACACAGAAATCCGCCACCTGAGGTCCAAGGCCTCAGGTAAGTTTGTTAAATAAATGGAATTTGTTGTTCCCTGTCCTGCATGTCCTTTGTACTAGGATTATTATAGCAGTTGTTATACCTTTAAGAGACCATGACAGAACTTTGTCTGCTTTGAAGGGAGTTAAGAGATTTAGAAGAACAGTGGCTGAAGAAATGCTAACTGTCTGATAAGGAATAATTGAGCTGAGCTTGACAATAAAAGGCAAATCTACATTTAAATGGCATAGTGGATACTTTGTGAAAGATGACTGTGTGCTGATAACTTAGAGTCCTTAATAATAAATTACAAAGAACTAATAGGTAGTAGTTAAATTTATGTGGAATATTTAAGAAAAAAATATCACATCAGTGGAATCTTTTCTCCAAACATCCAACCCATCCAATAAAACAACTCCATAGGGCATTACTGAGAAGCCCAGTTGTCCTGTTGCTTTTTGGGTATGCTTCACAAACCTTTACTATAAACTCTCCATTTTATCCTGGAAGGCTGGCTAAGAAAGGGTTACAGTGAGCCAGGGCAGAAGAATTATTACACTTACTGACCTCTAACCCAGAGTTGATCTCAGCCAGCCTTCAGCTGGGTCTCAGTGCTGCAGACGGCCTAGTGCCTCTTATCTTGACTGCCCTGTGCCATGGCTGAACTACGCTGCACAGGCAGGTATGGCAGCAGGAGCTGGTTAGACAGCAAGACCAATATTTTTAATACTACTATTACTATTAATAATATATTTTTTTAAAAAAAGCTGGGGATAAAGGGGAAGGGGATAAGAGAGGGAAGCTTTTATAGAAGGAAGTGAATGTAAAAGCAACAGGAGGGAGGGATGAAAGAAACTGGCAAGTAAAGTTAAGTGTGAAAGAAGAAAGGGAGAAGAAATGACAGGAGAAGGGTAAGGAGTTTTTGAAAGGCATGTAGCAGGAAGATTAAAAAAAACAATATAAAATAAACAGTTTTCTCTACTTAGAACAAGGGTCCCTAACCTTTTTGGGTTGGTGAGCACATTTAGAGCTGTGTCATGGGCACTTTCACAAAATGGCTGCCATGGAGGAGCTTATTCATAAAATGGCTGCCATGGTGGGTGTGGCCAGTCACAAAACACTCATTTCCCAGAAGGCAAACTGATGAGACTAATAGAAATGTAACTAGCCTAAGAACCTAAGTACAAGGCAGAGGTGGGATGTCTGAGCTCCAAAATTCAAAACCATTATTTTGAACCCAAATAAAGATTTGGGACCCAAATAAAAAGCAGCACTTTGTTTTGCAGCATGGCAATCTCACACTTAAAAGAAAGAAATTCAAATAATCTTAAGAAATACAATTAAAATCAGGTGAGGAAGGGAGCCTGGTGGCCACCAAGAGAGGTGCCTGTAGGTATACTGGTGCCCAATGTAGGCACCATGTAGGAAAACAAGACTTAAAACCTCTGGATCAGCAAATTCTTCCCAAAATGCAAAGGCTGAGTAATGATACCAAGCCAATGTGTGCACTTAACTTGAGGAAAGCTTAATTATGGAACTTCTTGCTACTAGGAAATAGCTGTAGCAAACAATTTAGCAATTTTCAAAGACAGATTAGATATCAATATAAAATTATATCAGGAATTGCCGGCTGATTATTCCAATCTCTGCCTCCATTTGTTGCTACTGTGTCACCAGCTCCAACTCTGTAACACCATTTTCTTGGGTCTGTTGGGTCTCAGTCATTTTCAGCTCAGTGGCAAAGCTTTGAAACAGAAAAGAATAGCCAAATGAATGCTGACTATCTGCTGTGAGTGAGGAAAGGAAAACAGAGGGGTGACAGTGGAATGGTGTCTGCTGAAAGATGGTATGGTTGGCTGGATAGAACACTAAACAGGAGCACTCCACACAAAAGCGAAGCCAAATATTCCCTTCTACTTTTGGAGGACTATTTGCTGTCTGTGAAAGTAGAGAGGATATTCGGTGACTTTGAGTAGTGGGGGTGAATTCTTACAGTTTGGGCATGGGAAGAGGGGTGGCCTACCAGTCCAAACAAGGTGGACAAGACCACAGTGTATCTTTGTTTTTCTTAAAAACTCCCCAAATGTCTTTATATCGGGGCCTTTTGAAGGTAGAAAGGGATGCTGATGGACAGCTCCCCTGTCACTTCAAGCAGTGGCAAAGCTTTGGGAGTTTCATGGAAAAATAAAAGAAACCCTTGGCCATCTAATTTGGAATGGTAAACCCACTATCCAACCAAATTGTAAGAATTGACTCTATTCCTGAAGATAATTACCCCCTCCCCCCCAAAGAAGCCCTCAAAAGTCTGGTTTAATATTTCAGCCCAGCACTACTCCACACTGAAATATTTTGTTGCAGGTCCCACTTCTTGTTTTATCATTACATACAAATGAAGATTTGCACAACTTATCCATTATAAGTCCCAATTTGCACAGAGTGTGTGAATTTTAGAAAGAGTCAAGCTCCAGCTTCTCCCATCTTAGAAACGAAGCCATGGAAAAATAAGGAAAATGCATGAGTCATTCATACTTCCCACTGCAACCGCAGAAGAGACATCAGAGAGGGAGAAAAGAGGGTGGGACAGTGGGTGGGGAGGGGATGGAGGAAGAGAGGCCTGGATCCACTTGATCCAAGAGCCTCTCCACTTCCATCCCTGCCCAATCCCTGATAAGCAAGCTAGACAAGCTGACAGGCCCGTATAGCTAAATTTAAAAAATAAATAAACGTAAAGAGCTCAGCTCTCCTCCCTTCCTGCCTGGCTCTTGTCAGCTGGGCTTTACATAGAAAGCGGGCTCCAACAGGCTACAGCCCTCTTTCTATTGAGCTCTCTGTCTCTCAAGCAGCAATCCCTTAAAATTGTGCTCTAAGTCTTCTTCTTTTGTACAGAAGAAGGTTTTGTAAGGTTTGTACAGAAGCTGGTAGCTTCACAAACCGAAGGGTTTGTGTGTGGTTGGTTTCATTTTACAAATTTTTAAAAATCTCATTTTTGTCTATTGAATTGCTTCCATTTTTGTCAAACTGTCTTGTACAGAAATGTGTTGATTTTGCGTATTAAATGTTCTGTTTCTTGAACAAAGGGATAAGATAGACAGTAGGACAAAGCATTTCTGCAAATATCTTTGCTATGGCTTATTCATCTTTCTCCCTCTCCCTAACTGTTATAACCTCCTCCCTTCTGCAGATGGTTTCATGTTTAGACAGTCAATCTGGAATCTCTTTCGCTTTGCAGCACATGCATGAAGCTTGGCTGTAATTCTACATGGTAGCCTCCTTCCGTTTCCTGCAGCAGCTCTGTGCCCTTGCCACCTTCCCCCTACCCCTTACATTCTTATTAATTCTGTTGTATGCAAGCCCCCACCTACTTTTGCCTCTACCTTCTTTTACACATCTTGTGTTCATGCCTTTTTCTATTCTTCTCCCTATGCCTTTCATAGAATCATAGAACAGTAGGGTTGGAAGGGGCCTATAAGACCATCAAGTCCAACCCTTTAACAGTCATATGATTGGACCCAGATTAATGGCGCAAACCTATGCACGTTTAGTCAGAAAAAAGTCCTAAAACTCCCAGCATGGGACTTGCTGGGAGTTATAGGACTTTTTCTATCTAAGCATGCATAGGATTGCACCCTAAGTTAGTTGAACTTAGGTAACACTGAACTTAATGGGACAAGTTACTCATGACTTAATTTACTTTCCATTGATTTGAACTAACTATGTCTGGATGTAACCCATTGTGTTTGAAGCACTGCAAAAAGAAAATGCTGCAAAACTTATTTGACTATAGTGGACAAGAGAAGTGAACATGCAGACATGTACACAAATGGTGATTGTGTTAAAATTAAAGCCATTGTTAATACTGCTCCAGAAAACACTGGGGAACTGATTCAGGATAGGCTTTGGATATCATTTTAAGTATAATCCTCATCCTACTTATTTTAAGCATATTCTGTTTGACACCTACCAAACAAAATATTCTTATTCAAGAATATTCAGAATGCATATATTTCTTTTTCTCCCTACAGCACCACTAACAGAAAAACCACCAAAACTTTTGCACCCTTCAGAGAGTAAACTCACAATGCAGGAGACGCAGCTGGGTAAGTGGCATTCGGGAAGTGCTGATGTTATCTGTGTGTTGATGTTTGATGAGGGCATTAACATTTAAAATCAAAGGAGGGGAGAGATGGCATTACACTGTGTTTCTGTGCAGAGATGCTTGAGGATAGTTTATAATGATGGCATATTTGGATTGATGTTATCATGCAAATGAATATAGTTCACCTTTTTAAAAAAGTAGTTGCTGTGTAAGGCGTCATTTTCCTTCCTTAGTTTGTACTTACTGTTTGTGACTAATAGTTTAAAGAAGTTCACTGGAAGTAGATGAATGGATGTACTGAAGGACACAACTGAGAATAGAAATAAACTACATGTTTCTGCTGCTGCATTTATTCTCCGTAATATCTTACTTACTAAGGAAACTGTAGGAGTGAGCGTTGCAAGTTCAGCAACCAAATTTCCTGATGATTCCATTTTAGTTTGACCAACCAGGTGCTGAGAAATTTCAGTTGACTTGGCAATAAACGTACTGAAATTAATGTTATACGCATGCCTAGATTTTAAGGCATACTTTCACACCTCCAGAACAGCACTTACTTCTGTAGTGTTGTCAGATCACAACTGACGTTCAATGGTCTATAATTCACTGTGAAACTTTGCAAAACTCTTCGGTACCTGCTGAATAGAGGGTTGTCACCATTACCATCCAATTTGGACTGCTGCCTTCTGCTACCTATCATAGAGATCTAGGCTAGTGTGATGGCATTAAATGAAGGGGGGGGGTGTTTTCCTGTGTTGTCTTGGAAATTACAAGTCTTGTCTGAAGGCTAATTCTCACATTTCTTTTTGGCATAGTAAAGTCCTTATGTGGTGGACTTTACCACCACAGAAAAGCACCCATTTTATGGAGACATTAATACCTCCACTTAAAAACCTGAGAAGTTACTACATCAGAGACAACACTAGCCTGATTAATGTACAACCTCCTTACTGTTTGGGCAGGTTTAAATTGTGTATTAGATGTTCTCATCTATCTCCGTGTAAGACAATAATTCTTATATAGTAATTCAGTTGTATTTTATGTAATATTACAAAAATATAACTTATGCAAGTATTTATACTAGCCTTGTATTGGATCATATCAATTGAATTTATAGTAATAGTGAAAACTTCCCTGAGTTTGCAGAGTTCAACATTTATCTTCTCATCATGTTTAGTTATATTATCTTCTGTATTGCTATTCTGACTTTAATGTTCTACTGTAGCCAATCTGCCCTATTATTTATGATCAAAGTATGTGAAAGAAGTATTTGCTCTGTTCTGCGGCACTTTCAAAGAGTGTTACTAGAATTTTGTGTACATGTGACTTCTTATAATTATAGTTAGGTTGTTACTAATTTCTGACTCTGCATAGCCGTGCTGATAATTTAGTGTGTCACTGCTCATTATGGGACACCTTCTGCAAGATCAAGGTCATGCTATGTTCCATATTAGTTAGCCTTTATATTTAAAGGAACATTTCTGAAATACAGCTACAGGATGATTAATAAAAGAAAGTACAGTGTCTGGTACCTAATGTTTGTAGGGTCCAATCCTAAAAGTTCTAAAACACTGGCAAATATATGCTTTCAATGGTCAGAACTAACTGTTACATAGTTACAAATACTAATTATTTAACAATATCTTATTAGGAACACCAAATGGTTGGTAGTAGTATTGTCATCATATTGAGGCTACACACATTATACTATAGAAAATATGATCTGTGATTATGATCTGCTTACTAGAATCACCTGCATGGCCCCTGGGATCCACAGTTCCCAGTCCCTATTGGCCTACAATGGGTGTGTATGTGTAAAATGTATCTCTTTCATTTGACCTTTGGTTCAGTTGGCTATGGGGAGTATCCAACACTGCCAGCCTGGTTATGCTATTAACGCTATTGTCCTACTGCTAGCGTAAGTAACCTCTAGCGGTACAGCAATAGCGTAAGCTGGCACAACATACTTTCTCTGGATGTCAGTAGTCTAAGCAGACTGGCAGTGTTGGATCTGCCATGTGTGATTGTTTTTACTCATGCTGCTTTCCCCATTTTCCTTGCTTTGTTGAATTTGTTTTATTCTGTTTCATTCACTGTTGTACACCACTTGGGGCACAGGAAAGGTGGCTAATACATAATCTGAAATTACTTTCAGAAATGTTTCTCAAACTAATTTGATAGGCCTGGTAAATCCAATACTTAATAATGTATACATTTGGGTACATCCTCGGTTTAGGGTATAAAGTGTACCTAAATGTCTGCATTTGAGCAAGATAAGATGTAGATGTAGCAGCCTATGGTGGCTACTTATCTAAAAAGTAAGCTGCCATTTATTTTTATGAACATGTATAACTTTATATATAACTTTAGTGGCATTACCCATTTTCACATCCCATTCAATTTCAACAGAATAAACTTAAGGAAGTGTATCATTTTAGCTGGATTTGGGCCAAAGCTATTTATCATGTAGCTCTAAAATTGTATCATTGCAGATGATATATTAAGAGTTCTTAAATGGAAACCATTAAGGCTAAGTACGGGTGCAGTTCATATCCCATTGATGTCAATGGCAAAATTCCTATTGATTTTAATAGATGTGGACTGCTCTTTAAATTCTGGTCCTGAATTGAGAAGCAGTATTCTGTTTGGGGTGGGAAGATACATTTTAAAAGCTCACTGCAAATCATAAGAATGAATAGGATTTGCAGTGGCTTGTACTGTGAGAAGACACAGATCTATTTAATATTTTGTTCATAAAGATTTTTCATTGAACTATTAGTAGATGTATGAATAAACGCATATTAATTATTTTGCAAATTTGGAGAAATTTTAACATGTTCAAAGGAAGGGGAAAATCTGTAAATAGCTTTTCACCAATGAACCACATACATCACACAGAAATTCAACATGTGTTTCATGCTTACGACATCAAATACAACACAAATAATTTAATTAAGGCCAGTTAAAAAGAAAATGTATAAGTAAAAATTACATGATGAATTGACTGTGTTGAATGGAGTTCAAGTTCGGATAGGAGAGAATATGGAGACCAAGAATCAGGCAGTGCAAGAGCTAGCAAACTTTTACTACATTGTAGTAATGTAGTAAAATTCTACATTTGAATAAAAGTAGCAAATTCTACATTTGAATTAATGAAAATTTGTATGTTTCAATAATGCATTTAGGGCTTGACTTTTTTATTGGAGACTTTTCATAATACACATGGTTCATTTCTGCTCATTGTAACTTAGAAGGGGACCAACCTCTCAATACTTGATGTGCTTTTTAATGCTACAGGAATAGGTAGATGCTAAAGATACTAACGGTGCAAAAATCCTATCCAAATAGTTGGCAGTCTCGGAACTCAGAGGCTGCCAAGTATCCAATGCAGGGTGGGAGGAGAGCAACAGCTCCATGCTCCAGCCACCCTGCATTTTCGCTAGATGGGTGATTTCACCTGTCTAGTAGCAGTACCTCGGAGGGGGAGGGAAGGACACTGGGGTAGCCATAAGAAATGGCATAATGCAGCCACCCCAATCTCCTTCCCTCCCTGACTCCCAGGAGTGCCCCCTTTTCCCCATCTCTGCACTCCATTTTCCAAGCGTGGAGAGGTAGCCGGCGTGGTTCTCGTGAGGCTGGCTGTGAGGGGGAGGGAGTGGGGAGTGTGGCTTCCTGGCTTTGAGGTCAGAGCCCTGTCTCCAAGCTCTGAGCCAGGAAACCAAACTATCCTGCTCTCTAAGGTGTACATTAGAATCTAAGGGGTTTAAGAGAAAATTGTTGCTTGAAGGAGGGGGGATTAGTAGAGAATTGTTTTATAGCTTTCCTCAACAGGTTTTTCCTCCTCATTGAAGGCAGAATTGTGGAAGGCCAAACAAAACTCCCCAGTGGCCATGCAGTGTATAGAAACAAGAAAGTAAGTTTCCCCTTACAGGAGCTTCACTTCTCTCTTCACTTCACTAGACGAAGACAGCATAAAGATGTTATCATCTTTTAGAAAATACTCTGTTTTTCTTCAGAAGGAGGTGCCTAAAAGCCTCTCCTGAAACCACAGCAGACAGAAAATTAGATTGGCTTTCCTACAAATTTCAAGAGACAACCTGAAGCACAACCTGCCTTCTTTCACAACTCAGCCTAAATGAGAAAGGAGTTGGGGTTGTGCACTATGTCATTTTTCAAGCTGCTTACAGCCTCCTCAGAAACATAAGACAGAGACTAGTGGAATATATTCACTAATCACCCCCTTCGCCTAATGGCTGCTCAATCACTGACAAACTAGACTCGATGGTCTTATAGGCCCCTTCCAACCCTACTGTTCTATGACAGACAAATTTTGGAGCCATATTGTTTTTGTCTCTGTGTTCCCCTGAATCTTCAGGAGTATTCAGGTTCACTTTTGGTCTGCTTTGGAGGAGCCCCACTTTGATTCTGACATCTCCTGCATCTGTCTGATTTGATTCGGGATTTGACCAAACCCAAAGCACACTCTAAGTTTATATCTTTGGTTGTATATATCTATTTCTCTGACTCCTGTGGTTAATTAGTATTAGATTCTTTAATTACCCTTAACTACTTTTTTAATTTGTTGATTGGTTTGTTTAATAATAGTTTTTATTGTGTAATTTTTCATGGATTTTTGTGAGCCACCTTAAAGACAATGCTTGGTAAAGAGTGCAAAACTAAGGATGTCACAGCAGTCCGGGAAGGGGGTGGAGTCCAGTGGACATCTTCCCCCTTGGTCCCACAGTTTACACTCTGCAGACCCCCACGCTTGCCCGATTAGGCATGTGCCAAGTCACGGAAGCTCGGGTATCCCTGCTTACCCATGAGCCGCCATTTCGTGGAAAACCATGGGTAAGCTTTTTACATAAATGGCCATTTTGCACAAAATGGTGGCCATAAATAGCACCATTTGTGCCTGCAATTTTGCATAAATGAGGAGGCCCAGAAGGTTGTAAATTCTTCCTTGAGAGAGGGAATAGTGCCGCCCTCTTTAAAAGAGGTGGTAATCAGGCCACTCCTGAAAAAGCCTAACCTGGACCCAAAGGACAATAACAACTATAGGCTGGTGGCCAACATCCCCTTCCTGGGCAAGGTGCTTGAGCGGAGGGTTGAGGGACAACTCCAGGCACTCTTGAATGAAACAGATTATCTAGATCCATTTCAATTGGGCTTCAGGCCTGGTTTTGGAATGGACACTGCCTTGGTAACCCTGTGGGATGACCTCTGCCGGGAGAGGGACAGGGGGAGTGCGACCCTGTTGATTCTCCTGGACCTCTCAGTGACTTTCGATACCATCGACCATGGTATCCTTCTGGATAGGTTGTCTGGGTTGGGAGTTGGAGGCACTGCACTGCAGTGGTTCCGCTCCTACTTGGATGGCCGATTCTAGAAGGTGGGGCTGGGTGACTATTGCTCTGTGCCTTGGCAATTCTGCCATGGGGTTCCACAGGGCTCTGTTTTATCCCCTATGCTGTTCAACACCTACATGAAACTACTTGGGGAAGTTATCTGGAGGTGCAGGCTGTGGTACCATCAATATGTGGATGACACCCAGCTCTACTTCTCTTTCTCATCGAACCCAGGTGAGGCAGTGGCTGTTCTGAATCAGTGCCTGGACATGGTAATGGACTGGATGAGGGCCAATAAACTGAAACTCAATCCAGACAAGACAGAGGTATTGTTAGTGGGTGGTTCATCTGCCCAGCTAGATGATGTTCAACCTGTTCCGGAGGGGGTTGCGCTCCCCCTAAAGGATCAGGTTCATAGTTTGGGGGTGCTCTTGGACCCAGAACTGTCACTTGAGGCATGGGTGAACTCAGTGGCATGGAGCACTTTTTATCAGCTTAGACTGGTATACCAACTACACCCTTATCCAGACAGACATAGCCTAGCTACAGTTATCCATGCTCTGATAACCTCTTGTCTGGATTACTGCAATGTGTTATACATGGGGCTGCCTTTAAGAACTGTCCAGAAACTTCAACTAGTCCAAAATAGGGCAGCAAGATTTTTAACAGGGACTGGCCAACAAGATCACATTATGCTAGTACTTTTCCAGCTGCACTGGCTGCCAATCCATCTCCAACCCCGATTCAAAGTGCTGGTATTAACATTCAAAGCCTTTAACAGCTTGGGGCCAGGTTATCTGAAGGATCACCTCCTCCCATATGTGCCTGCCCAGACCCTAAGATCATCCTCAATGGCCCTTTTCCATGAGCCCCTGCCAAAGGAAGTGAGGTGGGTGGCTACCAGGAAGAGGGCCTTTTCTGCTGTGGCAGCCCAGCTGTAGAATGAGTTCCATAGAGAGGTTCGCCTGGCACCTATGTTGTATCCTTCCGGTACCAGGTGAAGAACGTTTTATTTTCCCAGTATTTTAGCATTTTAGCTTCCTCGTCTTTTAGGTTTGGTGTTTTAAATCTGTATTTTAAATCTCTGTATTGCTGCTAGGTTTTATTCTGGTTGTACTGTTATATTGTGGTTTTAAGCTTTCATATTTTATATTGTTTTATGCTGCACTTTGTGGTTTTAGTAGGGATGGCAGAGAATTCCACCATGGACTCCAATGAGGCTGGATTCTAAGAATCTGGCCCCCCGGAGTCCACGGTGGAACGAAAGACTCACCTCTGACACCTGGGGGAATCTGTGCCAGCTGGATCCTACCTGCTGCTGGCCGTCCACTGCCACCTGTCCTGTCCGCTGCTGCCTGTCTGTGGACGCAAATGGAGTCCAGCATAGCGGATGCCCTGCCCTTTGCTGTGATAGGCTACATAAAGATTACGCTACGCCAGACGCCATTTGCGTGGCAGCGGCCGGAAGTCCGGCTGTGGATGGGCCTGGCTGGCGGCTCTGCAGACTCGCCGTGGAGTGGAGCCTGCTGGGGAGGATTCCGGGAGGAGGACCGGATCGCCCCCCCCCCCCGTGGACCCACAGCAGATGAGGGTGAGTACAATCCGTACACCCCTAGGTTTTAATTTTTGTGAACCATCGAGAGAGTTTCTGCTATGAGGGGGGGAGAGAGAGAGAGAGATGGTGCTATTTATAGCCTCCATTTTGTGCAAAATGGCCATTTATGTAAAAACCTTACCCACAGTTTTCTGCAAAATGGCGGCTTGTGGGTAAGCAGGATGCTGTGTGCTGGGCACCCAAAGCCCGTCCAGCGGCTCGCACCACATGCCGAGCAGGGTCAGGCAGCCAGCGGGAGTCCAGCAAGTGGCATATGAGGTGATGGCGGGTGAGTTCAGCCATCCCTATGCAAGATACCATGAATAGAGGTGTATTATATTAATAACAACAACATACCTACCCCATCCTGAAGAAGCAGTGAATGCTATAGTATATTTGAAATTAACATTTTAAAAATAACTACTAATAGAGCAAAATAAAGCAATGACACAAAGGATCCCACCAAACATTAAGATTCAACTAATTCATAAAAAATGTTTATGTAGAAGACAGTCCCATTGATTATATCTGAATCATAAAAATGTTTACTCAGGAGGCTAGTCCCAATTATTTGAATTAGACTTACTCCAAACTAAAAATTGCAGCTTAAAATTATTTTGAACCAGATCTCAAAGAGTATTCCATTTTTTGAATATAGAAATGGTTAATTCAGCAATCTTTACACAGATAATTGAGATTTTATATGATTTATAATGATATATTTATAGGATTATATATCTGAACTTTTCTAAGAGCTTATAATCATGTTGCTATCATCTGTAGGAACTAAATATCATTACTTCATTAATTGTAAATTTACAGTTGAATACTAAATTATCAAGTGCAGACATTTGAGAGATGAATAAATTCTAAGAAGGTTAATAAAAAGGAATACTTTAATGAGATCGTTAGTGAATTTTATTCAGTTGTATTCAGTTAACCTTTTTTACTTCTGATATCCACATATGAAGGTGTAGATCGTTGTAATGTTAACATTTTAATGTCAGATTTTATTTTGCTATTTAGGGTAGATAGGATATACAAATATTTCTATTCATATTCTTATCTGAATAGCATTAGGGAAAATGGATAGGTCCTCTATGTTGAGTTATTGTTGTGTTATATGCTGACTTTGATTTAGTCAGATAGAAGAAGTCTCATAGTCCCATTTTATTTGGATAGAATATTGAGAGGGCATTATCTATCTAATCTCAAAACTAGAGGATTGACTCCTATATTCAAGTTAAGTACGTATATGTTGTAGAGGAGACAAGATATACTTTCAAATCTGGCATCTTCCTAGCCTGGTCAATTTTAAAATGGTCTTTTTTCCCCGTCCCTTTTCAACTGAAATGCCAGTCTGCTTGCAAAGGCTAGTCTGCCTGTGGTAGCATAGGCTTCTTATCAAGTATGCCTGTTTGCATGCTAGAAAATGTATCCATATTCACAGGAAGATTTCTATCCAAACTTTTTCACAAACATCTAGATTCCCCTGTTTTTATGTAGCTAGAGATGAAATATATGTCAAGCGCTGATTAAACAAGAGTATCACATAAATCACTGCTTTCGAAGAAAGGAAGAATCTCATGATTTATGGCTTGTATCCTTTAATATTAGCAAAGAATGTTAGTAGCCAGCCCTTGTGATGTATATAAATCACAGGGCTAGTTCACATAGTCAGTTTTGTCTCCTGGTGATGCCCTCCAAAAGTCCCCAGGAATGCATTGCACAGAGAAGGTATTGCTGGGTCAGTATCTGTAGAGATATGGCTGCTGCCTCCCTCCTTCATTTTCTGCTATCATGGAAGCCTATTTTTCCTGTCATAGCAATCACAAGAAGCAGTGGCTCTAACTGCAGGGAGCCTAATGAATATGCGCCAAATTAAATGCATTCCTGGATCAACTGAACAGTATGTTGAAGTGACAGCATTACCAGTTAAACTAGTGTGTGTTCCTTTTGGACGAAGCAAGTGCTGTACCCTAGCTACCTATCTCTGCAGTTTTTATGAAGCTTCCAATACAGACAGCTAAATCAGATACTTCATGAGCTCTTCAGAAACTACAGAGTGTAAGAAGTTCCTCTAGCACAACATTGTTCCCACCACTTCCTGCTGGAGCTGATTAAGAGTATTGTATTGGCATTGTCCTCTTCTGTACCTTTCTTTGCTTTGCAATAAAATCTTTATTTCTGGTTAAGGACTGAGGCAAGGATCCTTCTTTTAAAGCAGTAACATTTAGGGTGATATTTAAGTTTGTAAGATATTTGAAATTGTGTGTCCAAAATATTCCTCATTAGGTGAACTACAGCAACCAAAATCTTTGACAGAGGTCTTAGTGAAGCAGAAGCTGTCCAGAATTTTCTTTTCTAATTTTTTTTTGAAGTGCTAATTGGCTGCTGTAAGTCACTGAAAATATTGTCTCTAGGGAATTATCTCTCTGAAGAAAGGTTTTCTGCTGTATATGCAGCAAAATGATTAGGAGATATTTTGCTTTGTGTAGTCCTGTGTCAATTCAAAAGGCACATCAAGAAACAGATGCTAGCCATGTATGTAAACCATGACTCATCCTAACTGGCCCTTACAACATGGAGGAAATGGACTGAAAAGGAAAAAAAAAATGGTTTGGGACATCGATTTACAAGTCCCATCCCTCACATCAATATTTGAATATGCAAAAAACATAAGATACAGTAAAAATCTGGAGGACTAATTTCCAAAATTGCACTGCTGCTGTTCAACTTGGACCACTACGCAGGAATTCTAGTGAGACCTGACCCTTGGCCAACTGTGATACAATAAGGGAGCAATCCTATGGCTGCTAGTCAGAGGCTAGACAGCCATAGGATATGTGGTGTTTCGGGAACAAACCTCAGAGCTTCCACTGCTTCCACACTGGATGGCCTCACACTTGTCAGGGTGGAAACTAAGCCCATGGAGCCCCAGATCAGTTCTGATTCTGAGGAGGAACAGCAATCTGTGGGATAGGAGCACACTCATCTCTCACAAGCACAGCAGCTGGCAGAGATTCCTCCTGCCAGCATTCCTGGGATAGTGACCCTGGCAGTGAGAGAGTGCTGGAGGGGGGCTTGCTGGATGCTCGGCGCAGACGCAGGGAGCGGCGACAGATGGAGGGTGCCGAAAGGGGGTGCGCTGCTCGTTTGGCACTAAAACAATGGTTGCGTCCCGAGGACCCAAGGGAAAGAGGGAGGATCTCTCCCTAGCCCATAAGTTCAGAGTCTTCCTGCAGTTCTCCTTCAAATGGGGACCAACTGTGCAGAGCGGCCAAAATGGGGCATTCCGGGGTGGGGTAAGCGGAAATGTCATATCCTATGTGTCGTCCAGCAGCCTCCTCCCCTGCTCTGCCTTCCCACTGCTAGACAGCCAAAATCGGCTGTCGAGTCGCAAATGCAGGGCAGAAGAAGCACAGAGGGAACGATCCCCTCTGTGCTTCTCCTACTGCATTGGATAGGTGGTCGCCTCTGAGTTCAGAGGTGGCTGCCTATCCCCATAGGATTGCGCCCTTAGTAACATTTGATCATTAGCTGAGCAAATGTATTTGCCAAGGAACTGCTCCATTCATCCTCAGTTAACTACACGTGGCTAGCCTCAAAAACAAAACTTCGTGACAATAAAATGTCCCTGTAAATAGTGCAGGGGTGGGGAACTTCTTTCAGCCTGAAGGCCAAATTCAATTTCAGAGAAGCTGTCACAGGCCACAGGCCAGTGGGGGCAGGGGCAAAGGCAGAAGGGACAGGACAAAAATATCAAAAATGCCAGCACACTTTATCTTCAAGCTCTCACTGCCAGTAACTAAGCCTTAGAAGAGGCATCTCAGCCTTTCAGAAGGGAATGGGGATGTGCAAAAGCTGGAAAACCAACAAATGACTACCCCCAATCTGTCCCCAATCAACCCCCAACCCCTATTTTATGGCCTACCCCTGGCAGTAGATCTATACCTGTGGAACTCTCTGGGGTTGGTCACTGGTGGAGAGCCACTTCTGCTCCATCCTAACCCCTCTAGCCAATGTATCACTTGTTTTTAATAGAAGGCTGCCCTCACAAAACAAAAGTCTTCTTATATATCGATCTAGAGTGACAAATCATTGTGCTGAAGGTCAACACTTTCCCCCTCAACGTGCATTTGTGGCTTTGGCTGTGCCCTGTGAGCCATGAACACTACAGTCCAGCCTTCCCCAACCTGTTGCCCTCCAGATGTTTTGGACTTCAATTCCCATCAGCCCCAACAAGCATGGCCAATTATCCAGAATGCCAGGAGTTATAGTCCAAAACATCTGAAAGGTAACAGGTTGGGGAAGGTTGCTATAGCCTATGGCATAATCCCAATAGTTAGCCAGTAGTGAAATACCACACTGCTATCCTTGGCCTTTGGCAAGGACATGGGTAACATTATATCTCAGTATTCTATAAATTTGAAAAAAACACCAATTTTGAATATTGTTGTAAAAATATGGTTAATTTAGATGCTTGTGCAGCAAAGCTAATTTCAGCAGATATAAACAATGGCTTTAATAAATATAAGGGTTTTTTTTTTAAAGCAAGGTCTAAATCCAAAGAAAAGCAACAGGCAACAAGTGTTCTGTACTTTGATAGAGGGTTTTTCATTTGACCTTATATCAGTGTTGGCATTTCTATATCCTTTCAGCTTAACTATCCATTGTCAGATTTAAGCTTATTACTGTCATGTAAGTTTTGTGAGTATGGCATCTCATGACTAAAGCATACTGCTGAGTTTGACTGATATCCATGAAACTCAGCATTGTGTATTGCAAGACTGAAGTTTGACTAAGTAGGGATGTTGGAGGAATTGTGGCCACAATTGGCACAAATTACGCAAATTGCACCCAAAATATGCTCAATTTGCACAAATTGCGGCTGTACTTTGCCAAAGCTCTATCTGCACAAATTGTGGCACAATTTAAAAAATGTGGTAAAAGTCCCCAGAGTTTGGGGTAAACCTTTATTGGATTTCCCACTTCACAAGAAGACATGCATATAGGCATACAGTCAAGGACTTCAGCTGGTATAGAATAAAATGGGTGAGTTTATTCATATGATCCATGTTGATGATTTTACCATTTCTCACATATCCTTCAGATGACACAAATATGCTTGTCAAGTTACCCAACCCCCTTGGAGCCCTGCTGGATCAGACCAAGGGTCCATGTAGTCCAGCACCCCATTTCCAGGTGTCCCCAGTATCTGGTTACCTGCTTTTGGGAATTTTACACAAACTGAAAAGCATGCTACCAATACCGTAAATAAACAAGCAAATGTTTACTCTTTATTTTGCTTTCTGTGTGAGAGGATTTAAAATGGATGAGTAAATGGCTCTTAGGCTTTCCTTCCAGGATTCAAACTCTTCTGTTATTTTATCAGCACACTCTGTTATTATGGTTCTTTGCTTGGTTCAGAAGAAGTAATAGCAATCTGTTCACCTGAGACAAACTTGCTGCAACAGTTCCATGCAGAAGCAATGTCTTCCAGTTCCTAAATTCATGTTTCCTCAGTTCAGATCAAGCTGGTTTTCAGTCACTGACCTAAGGTCATGACAGCAACATGTCCATGTTCATTGTAAATATAGGCAGAGGCCTATATCTGACACAAGTTGTCACTGGATTTTGACTAAAGTAAAATGTGAGGTGAATTTCAAGGTTTGTGCTCAGGCAAATATCCAGTGGAAGTCGAAAGAGTTTCAGTAAGACTAAAGATATTTCTCAGAGGGCTTTCATACATCCCCTCTTCCTATGGATTGTAGTCACTCGGTTTAGCTGCTGCACTGACTTTTCTGTGGTCATATTAGTTTCCCAATAAGATATAAGTAACATTGACTCAGTATAGGTTAAGACTTTGTATTATGAAGAACGGTGCTTTTAAATTAACTTTGGATGCAGGATCACTTTCCCATTTGATATTTGGTTTTTTTACCTATAAGAAATATTTTTAAATCATAAAGTGAAATCTTCATGCTAATCCTCATTTCTGCACAGCTACATTAGCATAAAAGCCATGGCATTCTCAGGGGCTGTCTTTTTATTAATAGGTTGATTGAGCAGACTAGATTGTTGAGAAGGCTGTGAGTGCAATATGGAGCCCTTGGGTCATTGTGATTTCAACCCAGACTGACAATGGCCAATAGTGTTTTCCACTGAACAATCTCCCAAATATATTTAAAAAAAAAACTCCACCCAAAGTTCATATTTATATTTTTGAATACAGCAGAGGGCAACGGCTACATGAGCATGGAAAATAAGCAATTATTTTGTAGCCATGATTCCTCCGAATTGATAAATATAACTAAGTGGATTGTTGCTGCTGTAGATAAATTAAGGATTTTACACTTTCTTTACATGGAAAAAAATAACTTTGGAGGAAGGAAACATCAGAGAATTAATTTCTCACATTTTAAGAATGTTGCAAAATAACTTGAAAGAGTTACACAGTTGGGCTTTAACACCCTCTCATACTAACATGATCATTCTGAATGATCAATAACATGTTTCCTACACTTGCCATACAGACCAACTGCTCTCTTACACATTTTAAGTATTAGAAATTTTGGAAAAACATAGTATATAAAGGCACTATTTCAAAGAGATTTTGTAGTCAGTGTGGTTGTTGCAGGTCTCTGTCAGGGTTGTAGTGACATGAAAGCTAAATATTTAACTACCCACTACTTTTCTATTAATCACTGTGTTACCAAGGGAAAAAAAGGTCTTATGGAGATAAATGACTTAACATCAGAGAAGTATGGCACAGATATACAATGTGAAACATCAGCTCTTTCAAAGCAGTGTGCATCCAGTTATCAGAGGACATCCTCAAGTGGAGTCCTTTAAAAAAATACTTTCAAAAGCTAATGAAATATTCAGTACAATATTCATAGCCATGTCTGCAGTGAATTCTAGTCCACGAAAGTGTATGCCATGAGAAGTGTGCTAGTCTTTAAGGTGCCATAGGACTTTTTGTTGTTTTTACCTTTTAAAAACATTGCTCCATACAGCTGTTTCTGTATATTAAAGGAACAATTATTATTCACATTTGTGCTGTTAAGTAGTAGAGCTGCACAGTCCATAGCTTGGAACTGTGCCTGAAACAGGACTGGTTCTTTGGACATACATCCAGCCATTCCACTCTCCCCAGAAGCTAGCCAGAAGCCAATAGAGAGGCCTACAGTTGTAACAGCTAAATAATGCAATTACACTATTCAATTCTCTTAGACGTTCAGGGCACTTTGGGGGGAGGGGGGTAGTAGGGGGGGTAGGAAATGTTACATGAATTGATTAATGTAAATTGTAATACAGGAGCTGAATACATCTTTAAAAGTTAGGTAATTAAACAAAGGCATGTGGCAGTTTTACCTCATCTAAGTATTGCCATGTTTCCCTATGCACACACGTGCACGCACACACACAAACACTGAGCCATCCAGACACTCAACCATCCAGTGTAGCTCCCTTTCCCACCCAGGTGACATCAATTTAAATAATCCTAGAAGTGGTATACAAATAAACCCTAAGTTCAATGATGTCTCCAAAGGGGAAAAAATGAGTAGTTTACCAGGGGAAAGGAGGAAAAGCAATAGGGATATTGTTGTATTGCAAGAATCCCAAGACGACAGGGGCAGCTACTTAAATGCTTCTTTATTCTAGGCCTTCACTAGGCCTTGCTTAAAATTGCAACTCAAGCAAACAGTCTCCCCCTCCAATCCTCCTGACTCCTCCCTTTCACTTCCTCTTCCTCCCCACTTCTTTCCATGCCTATACTACAACTCCCAACATGCAGTTCACTTACCACAATACCACATAGCTCCCTTATTTAAAAAACAATACCTTTTCCCCAACCAACCGATACATAAAAGACTAGCACATCTCTGCAAACAACGTAAGACAAGTTGTCCTCAAATCAACAACCATGTTAATTGCAGCTGATGCAAGAAAATTACAGGACATAGTCTTTAGCCCATGCAGGCTGTCATCTGGTGCGTTGAGAACGTTGATCAGGCAAAGGTCCTAGTTGGCTATTCTGTGCAAGGGGTAATACACTGGAGTCATCAGTGCCAACTAGGTGACCAGTAGTGTTGGCAACAGGATCATACTGAGTAGGAGCCAGGTTGCTAGCATTCCATAACTGCCCATTTCTGGCAGAGTCAGAATGAACAAGAGCCAGGTACTGGACATTCCATATCCAGCCATCGGACAGTTTATAGGTGTATTGTCCTTCGGGATGTCGGAGAATTTCTCCACGAACTACGGCGAAAATAAGGGCACGCTACTTGTGTTGCCCTTATTTTCGCCGTAGTCTACGTAAATCTTTACGTAGACTAAACGTGCCAAAATAAGGAACGCAAATGGCGGTCCCCATGGGAGCCGCCATTTGCATACGCTTTTTTTTTTTCAAAGTCACCCGTGATAGGCTACGTGACGATTTACATAGCCTATCATGGCTGACTTTGGAAATCTAGCCGTGATAGGCTACGTAAATCGTTACGTAGCCTATCACGTGTGTGTGTGTGTGTTTTTACTTTTTTTTCGCGGCCGGGTAGACGGGGCGCTCCTACCCGGCCTGAATTTCGGCGGCGAGAAATGGGGCACCTCCCCCCTGGCCTGAATTTCGGCCGGGCGAGGTGGGGCGCCTCCCCCCCCTCGCCTGAACTTCGGGGGGAGAAGCGAAGCGCCTCCCCCCCCACCGCGAAGCAAGCTGCGGGACGAGGTAAGTCCCTTTTGTCCACCCCTACTTCTGGCACAGCAGCTTCACATAGATTGTTGAGACTGGGCACTCTGGCATATCCTACCAAAATGTCCTTTCTTTTTGCACTGTCTGCACTGAGCCTCCCTTGCAGGGTAGTTAGCATAATTTGCTGTATGGTGTGTTGATCCACAATGATAGCATACTGTCTGTGCACATTTTGAGGGCTCTGGGCACTTATTTGTACCATCTTTGAACTTGTCCATAGACCTCAGGATTTTTTTTGAAAGGCTGCACAACCTGTTCTATCTTGCCTTGATCCATTAGCTTTGCCTCTGCCACTGCAGTTTCTATCTGGTTTGCAATTGTCATGGCTTTCTGCAAGGTAAGATCAGTTTCTAGCAAGAGGTGTTCCCTGATGTGGGGCATCACTGTTTTCTTTACCAACTGATCCTGAATAATTTCCTTTGCCATATCTCCAAAATTACAAGAAACAACCATTTACCTCAAAGCAGCAATATATTGATCTGTAGTTTCTCCTTGTTTCTGTCCCCACTGTCGAAATTTATAGTGTTCCACCACAATATTAACTTTAGCACAAAAAAGTTTCTTAAAACAGCCAAAGCTGTCTCATATTTATCATCCACAACAGGTAAATTATAGAAGAGTCGCTGAGCTTCTGCTCCGAAGCAATGGATGAGTAATGCACGCTTCCTTGCATCTGGAAGTTCCTTATCATGAATAGCCAGCACATAGGTCTCAAACATTCTAGTCCAAGAAGTAAATGGAATCACTGGCTCACCCGAGGTTTGGAGGATGGAGCCAAAGGTAGAAAAGCCCTCCCGCCTTCGTCGCCAAGTTGTTGTATTGCAAGAATCCCAAGACACCAGGGACACCTACTTAAATGCTTCTTTATTCTAGGCCTTCACTAGGCCTTTCTTAAAACTGAAACTCAAGCAAACAGTCTCCCCCTCCAATCCTCCTGACTCCTCCTTTCCACTTCCTCTTCCTCCCCACTTCTTTCCATGCCTATACTACAACTCCCAGCATGTAGTTCACTTACCACAACACCACAGATATGTGTCAGGGGTGTAGCAGGGAGAGAGGTGGGCACCGAAATCACTGATATTAAAGAAACCATTTGCTGCTTTTACTTACTGTCATCTTTGGACCAGCAGCTTTTCATCTTGCCCTGTTCATTAGCATGTGTTCACATACACAGACTTTTACAAATCCCTTAATACATCAACATACATGAAATGTAGAGGCTAGGCCTTAGCAGAACTCTGTCTTCTTTCCTAGTTGTGCACATCTAACTCTATTCAGCAATGCCCCAGTTGCAACTTGTCGAATTGCTCAAATGATGCCTTACAATTCACAACCAAACCGGCTAAGTCCCAGGGAACTGGCTGAATACATTACTTTTGATTAGCGCTGCAGAATCATGCTTTTTTTAGCTCAGGAAAGTTCTTTTAAGGCATCTCTCCTGGGAGGCTCCTTTTAGAAATCTCTGCATTTTTCACAGCCAGAGGGAGGGAAACCAAGGCTTCTTTGTTCATAATCAGCCATGATTTCTAGCCAAATGCAAGGGAATGAAGAGGTGACATAGAAGTGAATTTTTAAATCATAGTTTGTGTTTGTCAAAGGAAGTTTTAAAGGTGATAAATGTATTTTAATGTATCTGTTGAGAATTTGCAATGATTTTATTATAAACAGTGGCTTAGGGAGCAAATAATTACAGATATCACCAAATTTCATGATTACCTGGTTAAGAATATCCATTTGTCCAGTTCCTAATGCTTGGTTGTACTACAAAATGGAGCATAATTTACTCCAGAAGTTCATTTCTATCTAGAAATTTAAAACATTCAGGCTGAGTAGGCTGCTTTGTAGCCCATATGCAGAAGTTATTTCATGTTAACCCTTTTACCTTCAGTGAACTCCTTGTTGATTGCTATGAACTAAGTGACCAGACTATCTGATCAATCTGCCTTTTGTTGGGTGGGTATCTTCTGTTTGGATAATAGTCTTATGGTTGCTATCCACCATCTAGATCTGTAACCCATCTAGATCTGTAACACCATCTAGATCTGTAGAGGATGTTAACAATTATAGGCCAGTGGCCAATATCCCCTTCCTGGGCAAGGTGCTTGAGCGGGTGGTTGTAGGACAGCTCCAGGCACTCTTGAATGAAACGGATTATCTAGATCCATTTCAATCGGGCTTCAGGCCTGGTTTTGGAATGGAAACTGCCTTGGTCGCCCTGTGGGATGACCTCTGCCGGGAGAGGGACAGGGGGAGTGCGACCCTGTTGATTCTCCTGGACCTCTCAGCGGCTTTCAATACCATCGACCATGGTATCCTTCTGGATAGGTTGTCTGGGTTGGGAGTTGGAGGCACTGCACTACAGTGGTTCCGCTCCTACTTGGATGGCCGATTCCAGAAGGTGGTGCTGGGGGATTATTGCTCTGTGCCATGGCAATTGTGCCATGGGGTTCCACAGGGCTCTATTTTATCCCCCATGCTGTTTAACATCTACATGAAACCGCTGGGGGAGGTTATCCGGAGGTGTGGGCTGAGGTGCCATCAATATGCGGATGACACCCAGCTCTACCTCTCTTTCTCATCAAAACCAGGTGAGGTAGTGGCTGTTCTGAACCAGTGCCTGGGCACGGTAATGGACTGGATGAGGGCTAATAAACTGAAACTCAATCCAGACAAGACGGAGGTACTGTTAGTGGGTGGTTCGTCTGCCCGGCTAGGTGATATTCAACCTGTTCTGGAGGGGGTTGCACTCCCCCTAAAGGATCAGGTTCGTAGTTTGGGGGTGCTCTTGGATCCAGAACTGTCACTTGAGGCACAGGTGAACTCAGTGGCACGGAGCACTTTTTATCAGCTTAGGCTGGTATACCAACTACGCCCTTATCTGGACAGAGATAGCCTAGCTACAGTTATCCATGCTCTGATAACTTCTCGTCTGGATTACTGCAATGCGTTATACGTGGGGCTGCCTTTGAAAACGGTCCGGAAACTTCAGCTGGTCCAAAATAGGGCAGCAAGATTGTTAACAGGGACTGGCCTGCGAGCTCATATTACACCAGTACTTTTCCAGCTGCACTGGCTGCCAGTCCATTTCCGGGCCCGATTCAAAGTGCTGGTGTTAACATTCAAAGCCCTTAACGGCTTGGGGCCAGGTTACTTGAAGGATCGCCTCCTCCCATATGTGCCTGCCCAGACCTTAAGATCATCATCAGCGGCCCTTCTCCGTGAGCCCCTGCCAAAGGAAGTGAGGCGGGTGGCTACTAGGAGGAGGGCTTTTTCTGTTGTGGCACCCCGGCTCTGGAATGAGCTCCCTAGTGAGGTTCACCTGGCGCCTACATTGTACTCCTTTCGGCGCCAGGTGAAGACCTTTTTATTTTCCCAGGCATTTTAGCTTTCTAAATTTTTATCTTTGCTGTTTTAAATCTGTATTTTAAACTCCTGTACTGCTGCTAGGTTTTATTGTGGTTGTATTGTTATATTGTGGTTTTAATGTTCTATATATTTTAAATTGTTTTATTGTGTGCTGTTTGGTTTTAGTTTTTGTGAACCGCCCAGAGAGCTTCGGCTATTGGGCAGTATAGAAATGAAATAAATAAATAATAAATAAATAAATAAACCCCCTATTGTTCCAGGTGTGGTGTGTTTTTGGTGCAGGGGAGGCAATTGCATTTCCAGGCAGCTCTCAGTCATGGTTGGTCCTGGGCAATGCAGTTCCCAGGGGGGCAAAATGATAAGGCAAATGTGAGGCAGCATGTGTAGGCATGTAGCTATATTACACACACTATATTGTTTCTCGGAAACAAGTAAATGTGTGTGTGCGGTGTGCGGGGGGTTTCACCCGAATAATCTCTATTGGAGGTCATAAATACCATGCTTATTCCAAAATGAGCCAATGCAAATTCTCCCATCACTCAAATAGCTCTCTATATGTGGCTATAGTAAGTTTTTATGTTTTCATACAAATGCTGCAGTGGGAAATCACACACTTCTGCTCAGCTGTGACTACAGCTAGAGCCAACCATCAGCCTGGGCATCTGTGGCCAACCAATATGTCTGCACCTCGAATCCTCTATGGTAGGCCAGGCAGCAAGACACCCTTTGTCTATTTTCCTCAGAGGTTGCTGCCACCACCCACATATTTAATAACTCTTACTTAATATTTAATAACTCATAATCTGAACATGTGGAAATCCAGGCTTATGGCTTTTATATATACATGGAGAAGGATGGACTTCTTTCCCAGAACTGCCTTTAAAGCTCCTTAAAACCAGGTCAGCACATTTGCCAAGCAGTCCATCACATGAGTGAAGCCAACTTTCAGGCTAGGCAAAGAACTAAATGAACTCCAACTAACTAAAATGTACTTATCAGGATCTTAAGAGTAACTCACCAAAGCAGCTTGCAGATAGTGGAGACACCTGGGACTCCACAGAAGGCAGAGTCTGGTCTTGACCCTTTACAAGCCCCAGAAAGACAAAGGAAGTTTCTTTCATAAACACAGGTATTCCTATGGGGGCCTAGAAGCTCTGAGAGAGAGAAATTCAAACCGACCAATCAATAGACTGGGAGGACCTGATGATGCATCCACCAGGTAATTCTAGCAGTACCAATTAACATAAGGTAGAGTCATGAGGGAAGGCAAACTGGGAGGACCAGCCTGGAAGGTGTAGATATGCAGATTGGTGTCTATCCCTACCTTTGTGTCTTTTTGTTCAGAGACATTTCCAAAAGAAAGGGAGGGGGGGATTCATCACAGCTCCTATTTATTTTTATTTTGGCTCTGGACTACTAAGCATAAGTTTAAATGAAATGCCATTCAAAAGCTGCTTTGTACAATAACATAATAATGTGTCCAGTAATAGACCAGGTGTAAATATGAATATATTAACAACTCATTGTTTTTACATTTCTGGATTATTTCCCTTGTTACTTGCAGGGGAGTTCTGTTTTGAATAAAATCCAATAATATGCAAACCTAACAAACTAAACTAACTGGTTGTAATGGGATTTTAACACAGAGATTCTAGACACACCCCACTTGCTGTTATAACTGGAGTGGCATAAATACAGAGATCTGTAGAACTGGAGTACTAACACAGTAAGGCTTAAACAAATAATCCCTTCAGATTTTCACATTTCCTTGATAGGACTACCAGGAAACTGCAGTGCCAAATAATCTTTGTCTGATGCTATTAACAACTGTTAAATCTTCATTTTTTTTTTTTAAGGCTAGCAATTATCACATTATGGCATGATGACAGCTTTCCCAGCACATAGGACATTTTAAATGTCACTTTAGTAGATATAAACAGCATCACAACTATAAATCAAAACAAATTCAGTGTAGCTGTATACAGTATTCCTCGATTATGTAATGTTATTGTCCTGAAGCATCTTCTTTTTTGTAGGTCCTTTTCGTGTGCTCAGTACATGAAAATAAATGAAAAATTAATTTTAAATCCATGAAGCTGAATGCAATATGAATGACCCTACCCTTGTTATGAAAAAGAAAAGTGGATTGTAAATCTTGATTACTGTTTCTTCTTCGCAAAGAATTTTAGAGAAATTGAATACATTCATGGAAGGGTAGTTTATGCTTTTTTAATCATGAGGTGCTACACTAAATGTTTGACACTGAAGCCCTGGAAGTTCAAATGGTGTGTGTTTCTGTTTCCCTTCTTCGGCCAGCAGAAAAATCAAGCTTCAGTGCAATGAGTGCACATTTTTAAATGGCTGGCTAGAGAGGCAGGCTATTGCCATTCCTTGAGTAGCCACGGGGAAGCAGGTGTAACATTTTTCTTCAGGGTCTCTAAAAGGACTCACAGCAAAGGCCTTGTACAGGGACAATTAACATATAACATTTTAATGTCTTAATTAAAAACAATAATAATACACACGTAATAATTTTATATGCATAACAATACACCTATCACCAAAAAGAGCCAGTGTGGTGTAGTGGCTGGAGTGTTGCAGTAGGAGCTGGGAGATCCAGGTTCTAGTCCCCACTCGGCCACAGAAGCTCATTGGGTGACTTTGGGCCAGTCACAGACTCTCAGCCCAACCTAACTCACAGGGTTGTTGTTGTGAGGATAAAATGGAGAGGAGGATAATGTAAGCCGCCTTGGGTTGCTTGCAAGAGGAAAAAAGGCGGGATATAAATGCAATAAAATAAATAAATAAAATAAAATAAAATAGAGCACAGCCCTCCCAAAGTTCTGTCTTTCAGCTTGGGTCCACAACAAACATGCAAATAAAACTTATCTCTAAAGCTTGATTTTTCTGCTGGCCAAAGAAGGGAAACAGTCTCTACTCAGGTCATTCCAGCTCCTCAGCAATCTTCTCAAAATGGCCCAGGACCCAGCAACACAGGAATGACAGCCCTTTATACAATATAAAAGAGCAGAAACAAACCTGTGTTTGTAAAAAAAAAAAATCATGACTCTTAAAAAAAAAATTCAAAAGGAAACCTCCCTGCTACCCTGTCTAAAGGGTTCAGGGTCTTACAGGTGGGAGAAAACACTGCACACTGCAGTTTTGGTAACTACCTAAAATAGTGACCACTCCCTATCTTACTCCTTTACTGAGCATGTGCAGGAATATTCCCACTCAGAATTCTTAAAGAAAAATATACTAGTGGGTTACACAAGCACTTATTTTTGCCACACATAGTGAAGGACTGGACATTTCTCCACGGGGAAAAACATTGCATTTTGATTACTATGGAAATGGAAAATATCCGTTACTTAAGTGCTACTTGAACAAAGGCATCAGGATTCCCACTCCCTGAACAAATAAGTAACAAATACACATATCTTGTGCTCATAATCCACTAATTTGAAAGGTCCTATGTACGAGCAGGGATGTACAAATCTATCAATTTTGGTGTCTTGGTTTCTTTTTTTTAACCTTCAGTTTGTTCTGTCCCATTTCTACATTACTTTGTGACTCTTTCAAATTAAAAAGTCAGTTTGGAAATTCGTACATATTTTCAGATGCATTTCTCATAATATCTGCATTTGGTAATACTTTTGCCCCATATACACAATTTTTGCAAGCAGTTTTTCCTCATATAATGCTCCCCCCATTAATATACACATTTTTGTGCATCCCCCACCCCCAGATATGCATTTTTGTCACATTTTCCCCTACCATACAATATTTGTGCACATTTTTTTTGTTTGGAGAACTGCATCACAAAATCCAAAGAAGTGCAAATACCAAAGGATAACTGCATTCCAGTTCAGATAATGATTTGGGAAAGTCACATTTTATAAGTTTGTATCAAAATGCAAACTGAATTAAACTCTTCCCCATCCCTCTGTATGAAGGCATCCTCTGAGCGTATACATATGTTCAAACTTCAGTTGAAGGACAACACCTAGTCAAAGAGAACTAGCATGAAATTCACGTGTTTATGTGAGCCTTTCATATGTAGAAAATTACACATGCTAGGTGATTGTATTTGTTGAGATGTAGATGAGCACCTACCTGGTTATGCAATGTTACAAAATAGGCCAGTACTCCAGGGGCCTTTAGTAAGTGACTGATCTATCAGCACTGCAGCTGAGATTGTAATGGGAATGGACTGTCAAGCAAGGACAGTGCTGCAGCCTTGAAAATTGTCTTGTTGCCTTTTAATTTGTTCCAAGAATCTGAATCTGTATCCGATGGCCTATCTAGCATGTACACAGGATACTTAGATGGAATCATTGTTCTCTTATGCAGGTTCATTGAATTCCTTTTCCGTTTCTTAAAGTGTTTTCTACAGAGCTCATGGCTATTTGCACTGAATATGAAAGGACAGCAATGCATTCAAAAAAGTGCCTTACAATTCAGCATTATCTCTTGAAGTACTCACATCTGTAATCCACAGTAAGGCAATAACAGAGTCTTCATGTTTAAATAATCAAGTGTATCTTTCTTTTTAGAAGCACCCAGGATTGCTAGAATTGGAGGTTTTGCTCCTCCGCCCTTCCACATCTATAAAATTTCCCAGACAGTTCTGGATGAAAGACAAACAATAATACTCTCCCAAACATATGAACACAATAGTCATTTGAGATCTTTTTATTCAATGCCCAGTTTTCTGTAATTACAGTGCTTTTTAAATCTGCTTAAGGAAAGTCTAGACAAATAGGAAAATGTTTCTGAACATTTCTGTTGTAGTTGAAGCTCAATACACTGGGCTTCCTAAGATGTCCTGGAAGCAAGGAAAAAAAACATGCATATTGGTGCGCTTTGTCTTCATCAAGGAAGTGTGGTGAAGAATCACCACAATAAGCAATAGAACAAACAAAATAGTAATAAATATCACATTTATATCCCACCTTTCTCCCAACATGGAGTAGTATATGTAGGCAGCCTCCCAAGGCCCTGGAAGAGACAACAGAGGGGGCTAGAGCTCTCCTAGTATTGGCCAGAATCCAGCAGCTGACTCCACCATCTTACTTGCTGTACCTTGAGAGCAGAACTTTGCTGCTATGGAAGGAGGAAGTGAGCTGAGCTGAGAACTAGTGTGTGGAAAGAGAAAGTGGAAAGGGCCATAGCTCAGTGGTAGAGCACAGTGGTCCCAAGTTCAGTCCCTGGCATCTCCAGGTAGGGCTGGAAAGACTCCTGTCTGAAATTCTCTCTATCCTGGCACGGACCAGACCCAGACCTCTTTAACTTCAGGAAGGTGGCTGCATCATATGCCTTCAGATCATGTCCTGGGACAAGTATAGTATAGTGGCTAAGAAAATAATGACAGCAAGTCTCCAATTTAAACATCATTTCTGGCATGAACTTACTAGATTTCTTTTCTCAAGCCACTATCTTTTAGGGCTCCTTCACACTGACCTTTTATCCTGCAATTGAGATTGCTCCTTCAGGGAAGTTTGCGGGCTCTTTACATGACGCCCTGATCATTCAAGGCATCCCCTGCACTAAATGCCCTTTGTTTCATTTTTAAATAGATCACAGATAATGAGCTATCAAATTAACCCATTGTGTTCCCCTTCAGTTTCCTCCATGAGAAGAGTAAAAGCGGCAAGAAGAGCGAGATCAATGAAAGATAATGGAAGACTCAGATATGGGAAGAAAGAGGGGGAAAGGTATAGGGATGGCGGAGGAATCTGCCATGGACTCCAATGAGGCCAGATTCTAAAGAATCCAGGCCCCTGGAGTCCATGGCGGAATGGACTACCCTTCCGCTACCCCCCGAAATCCCCCCAGGACAGACCCTACCTGGCGGCGGCTGGTCTGAGTCATCTTCGTTCCATAGCGGACGCCATTTGTGTCCCTGCCCTTGGCCGTGATTGGATACATAAATATTTACGTAGCCAATCATGGCAAAGGGCAGGGATACAAATGGTGTCCCCTACACCAGACACCATTTGCGGCCGCAGCCCGGCAGCGGATAGAAGTCCAGCTGTGGGTGGCCCTGGCTGGCAGCTCTGCAGACTCGCCGCGGAGCGGAGCCAGCCGGGGAGGATTCCAGGGGGAGGGACAGATCGCCTCCCCCCCCTGGAGGACTCCCCCAGTAGACTGGTGAGTATGTTCCGTACACCCCTAGAAAGGGGTGGGAGGAAAGGAAGCACATGAAAAAGGGAGTTGTCGTCATCCTGCATTTAAAATGAAAGCAAAAAGCCCCGTTTTAAATGCAGGATTTTAGGCTGGTGTAGAGATGCCCAAAGTCTTTTTATTTTGGAATAATAATACTAATCTACCTTGTGGTGTTGTTACAAAGATTCCCACACTGTATGTAAAGCTTTCGGAACACTCCAAAGCACTATATAAATGCTAAGTTGTTATTGATGATGATGATGATGACGACGACGACGACGACGACAAACTGTCAAAACTCTAGGTAGAGATGGGCCAGAATTCTTCCTCAATGAGAATCTTGACTAGAACCACATCTTCTGACTGGAATGGAAGCATTTTCAGAATTGGAACTTCATCAGGCTACATTATGTTCCCCTCCCATGCCTAGATTTCAGTTAAGATAGAAACTGGTATATAATCGCTTTTCAGACAGGCTATTTAGACTAATATAAATGTATATGCTGATAGGGCCTTAAGGTAATATTTTAGACCATGCATAAGTACCCATTTATTTGGAATGATGCTACCTCATTGTGTATGGCAGTGACAGAACAGGGAACACACACTTCAGACACCACCTTAGACCTACACGTAGGTTCACAGGAATTCCTTAATATCTGAACAAAATAATATTGTGGGCAGGAAGCAAATATCTGTATTCCTTTGTGGGCCAAATAGCAGCTGTCAGGGACTGCTATTTAGCACCTTAAAGATGAGGTGGCCAATAGGACAGACCTCTAACCCCCCCCCCCTGCACAAATGCCTCTTGTTGGTAGGGATGGCGGAGAATTTCTCCCCGAAACTTCGGGGGGCCGAGAGCCAACATGTTTGGCCCCCCGAACAAGTTTCGGGGAGAAATTCTCCACACACCCCTGCCCCCAGCACCCCCCCCCCCGGGACGGGACTTACCTTTCCCGAATGTCCCTCCCGGCGGCGGGTTCGGCGGGTGTTCATGCGGGGCGGGAGCGGCAGCCGGTCTTTCGACCGGCTGCTGCCGCCGCCATTGCAATAAAAGAAAAAAAAAAACGCCCCCGTGATAGGCTACGTGACGATTAACGTAGCCTATCACGGCTAGATCTGCAAAGTCAGCCGTGATAGGCTACGCAAATCGTCACGTAGCCTATCACAGGTGACTTAAAAAAAAAAAAAAGCGCATACGGATAATGGCGGCTCCCATAGGGAGCCGCCATTCCCATTCCTTATTTGGTCGCTATAGTCTACGTAAAGATTTACGTAGACTACGGCGAAAATAAGGGCAACGCTATTTGCGTTGCCCTTATTTTCGCCGTAGTCTACGTAAAGATTTACGTAGACTACAGTGACCAAATAAGGAACACGAATGGCAGCTCCCTATGGGGGCCACCATTTGCGTATGCTTTTTTTTTTTTAAGTCACCCGTGATAGGCTACGTGACGATTAACATAGCCTATCACGGCTGACTTTGTAGATCTAGCTGTGATAGGCTACGTTAATCATCATGTAGCCTATCACGGGGGTGTTTTTTTTTTTTTTTAAACTTTTGAGTTCGTGGCCGGGCGAGGCGAGGCGCCTCCTCCCCGGCCTGAATTTCGGCCGGGCGAGGCGGGAAGCCTCCCCCCCGGCCTGAATTTCGGCCGGGCGAGGCGGGAAGCCTCCCCTCCCGGCCTGAACTTCGCGGGGGGAGCAGCGAAACGCCTCCCCCCCACCGCGAACAAGCTTCGAGGACAGGTAAGTGACTTTCGTCCACCCCTACTTGTTGGTCTCCATGGGGCAGTCTGCCCAAAAATACAAAAGGAACATTACTGAGTTGCTGAGGGCAGCCAGGCCACCTACTGAAGTAGGGGCAAAGCTTTTTGTTTGTTTGATTTTAAAAACAACAACACTAAACCCTTGGTCACCTCATCTTTAAGGGTCTTAGTTAGATTTTACCCAGCCCCCTAGATTAATCCAATCTTTGTGGACCATTTTTGTCCCATCCCCCCAAAGGTAATGAAAAAATCTGGGCTGACTAGCAAAACCTGTCAGCACTACTTCCTGGTCTCCCAAACCATCGGTTCTGGTCGCCAGGGGAGTATTTCCTAGGGATGTCAGAGAATTCCGCCACGTATCTTGGTGAGGCCGAATGCCAGTGCATTCGGCCCCCCAAACTCCGTGGCGGAACAGCCTGCCACCCCCCGCCCCTCCGCAGATCTCCCCCGGGACGAGACCTGGGGCAGATCTTCTGGGCGGCGGCGGCGGCGGCTTCAGCGGCGGCAGCTGCTGGCCTTCGGACCGGCTGCCACCGCCATTTGCAGTCTTGTCTTTTTTTCTTTTTTTTTACAGAGACGTGATAGGCTACGTAAGTTTTTACATAGCCTATCACGTCTCTGTAAAAAAAAAAAGACGAAGAAAAATAAGGAACGCAAATGGCGGTGGCCGTAGCCGCCGCCATTTGCGTACACGTTTTTGTTTTTTTTAGCCAGAGCCCTCCACGGCTGGAAATCTGGCTGCGGACGGCCCTGGCCTAGGCCTGGTTGGCTGCTCTGCAGAGCTGCGGCGGAGCATAGCTGGCTTTCAAGGATTCCGGGGGGGAGGACCGGATCGCCTCCCCCCCCCGGTGAGGTTCCGGGGGGAGGGACGGAGCGCCTCCCCCCCCAGCAGAACCCGGCGGATCCAGGTAAGCGGGGTTTCATACACCCCTAGTATTTCCATGACAATGGAAGGAGAAGCTAATGGAGGAGTACCGGAATTTTTAAAAGGAATCAGCCTAGCTGTGAGCAGGGCTCTGTGCTGCGAGAAAGTTCTCTGCAGCAGTAAAAATCGCTTCACAGGACATAATTCCTGGTCGGGGAGGGGGTTGGAGTGAATGTAATCAGACTGGCAGAGGCTGCTCAACCAATAGCAGAGGCTTACCCCCTCTCCCTTTCCCCTGATAGTCCAGATGCACCTGCATTTCAGGAGCAAGACTCATTGAGCACAATGGGAGTTACTTCTGAGTAGACACACATATGCTTGTGCTGGGAAAGGGGGGGAGAACACAAAGATGGAAATCAGCCCCCATTTTATCCCGCAGGATCTCTATAACGAAGGATGGAGTTACTTCTGAGGAGACACTAATGTGTTTGTTGTGGGAAAGAGAGCAGTAAACACAAAGACAGAAACCAGCCCCCATTTTAACCCTCAGGATCTCTATAAGGTTTATTGCCTTCTTCCTAAGGCAATAAACCAAATATAGGAGAATCAGAGCCTCAAGATCGTGCTGTGCTATGTCAGCTGAGGGGAATCTCTGTAAGTTCTGTGGGCATTCAGAGGGCAAGTCTCATTCAGCACACTGGAAGGAAACACCACTTGACCGGGGTCATGGTGAAAGGCACACCCCTGGGCAGGGCTAGCATACCCAGGCTAAATGTGGGGTATGGGGAGAACCCGACTTAAGGAAAAGAATCGGACTTTAAGCAGCCTCAGGAAATCTGGTTTTTCCCTGATAAGCTCTGGGATGGCTGCTGGATGGCTACAACGTCATCTATCCCTAACGACCTCAACACACAGCCATCTCAGAGTAAATTGCTGGTGAAAACACCCCCGCTGTAAAAACAATAAATATGCAGTGAGTATTTCATTTTTTCAGGGCCAACACTGACAATAAAAGTTGTATCTCTTGGCAAACTTGCTTTCATAATTCTAAAGCGCAAGTATGATGCACATATGTATTCTCATATGCTTCTTTGTGTTGGCAGCTAGTTGTAAGTTCAAAAGCCATGCCTCTTTAGAGACACGTTTTATTGGTAAAATATAACTGATTAAACATTTCAAGTAAGCTAATTATCTCTGGGTTATATTTATGTGCTAATGTGATTGCTTCCTTTGTAATTTTGCATGTGAAATCTGGCACTTGCTTTCCTCCTAAGCTCAGTGTTTATTTTATCTAACCTGCCTTGTTGTGTCTGTATAGTAGTATCTCTACTAGGTCATAGGAAGCCTTGATCGCAGGTGCATGAAAAATTCAAAATCAGCTTTCCCTCATCATACATTTCTCTACAGCTATTTCTGTACAATGCATTAACATTCCATATTTCCACTTCTTTCCTATACAATGGTGGCTAGGGATGTCAGAGAATTCCGCGACAGATCTCGGTGAGGCCAAATGCCAGTGCATTCGGCCCCCCGAAATCCATCGTGGAACGAAGCCCCCACCCCCCCACCCCACGAAAGGCACGCAGGATGAAGTCCCCGCCGCCCCCACCCCACGAAAGGCGCGCGAAACAGAACATTTACCTGCTCCCGTCTGCGCTGCTTTGTGAATGGTGGCCATCCTGCGGCCGCCATTCGCTTCCTCCTCTTCCTAGCCATGATAGGCTACGTAAATACTTACGTAGCCTATCACGGGTAATGCAGGGATGCCAATTGCGTCCCTGCGGAGGCCGTGATAGGCTACGTAAGTATTTACGTAGCCTATCACGGCAGGGGGGGGGGGAACCAGGGTACACAAATGGCGGCAGCTACCGCCATTTGCATACGCTGGGATTATTTCCCCCTGCCTTGATAGGCTACATAAATATTTACATAGCCTATCATGGCTCAATACAGGGACGCAAATGGCAGCGGCTACGACAGCCGCCATTTGCGTCCCTGCAGGGCTGCCCAGCGGCTGGATGTCCGACTGCAGGCAGCCGGAGCCGGCCGGCGGCTTCGCCGCTTGGCCGCAGAGTGCAGCCAGCTGGGCAGGATTCCGGGGGGAGGCACGGAGCGCCTCCCCCCACATTGAGGATTCCAGGGGGAGGGACAGAGCACCTCCCCCCCACCGCGGATGCCCCTGCGCGGAGCCAGGTAAGGGATTCATACATCCCTAATGGTGGCTATAGCTGGCACTTAATATGTGTACAGATAAACACATGGGTATTTGTGCTGGATTTGCAACTGTTGCTCTCACCCCTGACCTTCATATGTTTGAGATCCCATCTGCACAAGGGCCTACACATGCATACTGTATGCATGTAGATTCTGTATGTGCTGAATTGCCACGTTGTGGCAATGAAGTGTGGCAATTTCTTATACTTTTTCAGGAAAACTCAGTTTCTGGAAAAGCTCTGATTTTGTCTCCGTTACTCCCCTGTGTGCCTTATGGAGGCACTCCACTATCAGAGTTCAACCCAAAGCTAAGCATGTGATGCTCCTGTGCATTCCTGTAAACATGCTAGTTCAGGGGTGGGCAACTTGTGTCCCCCCAGATGTTTTGGCCTATAACTCCCATCATTGGCTATGCTGGCGAAGGGTTTTCGGAGTTGTAGGTCAAAACATGTGGAGGGCCACAAGTTGCCCACTCCTGTGCTAGTTCCTGGGCCAGCAGTTTCAGACAGACAGGAGACTATCCTTCAGCAGAATAGAGCCAGGGTTGCATGGGAAATGAAATATCATTCATATTATGGAACAGTTTATTCCTTGAACATGGAGAAGTAGTTTGCACTTGTGTCCGAGCAAGCATAGTTACATACAAGGTTGACTTATAGTTTTATAAACAGTGTGTTTGCTCCTTCTCCTAAGCCTTGGCTCACTCCTAATTTAATTTGATTGTCAGGAGTTTGCCAGTCACACCCCTCAAAGCAAAATGGGTTTAAGAGAACATATGAAATGCAAACTTATGATGCATTTCATACCATTATATCCATGGTATGACCTACCATTAAATACATTTTAATAAAATAACAAATCTGAAATACAAAGTGTAAAAAGTAGTCATAAAAATTTAATTATCTGACAAACCATATCAAATTCTACCAAAATGGAAAATGGACAGTCCCAAAGCTTATTTAAATTCCTGATTTGAAATAATCATGTAGTAGGTTATACTCATAGAATCATAGAATAGTAGGGTTGGAAGGGGCCTATAAGTCCATTGAGTCCAACCCCCTGCTCAATGCAGGAATCCAAGTCAGAGCATCCCTGACACATGGCTGTCCAGCTTCATCTTGAATGCCTCCAGTGTGGGAGAGCCCACTAGCTCCCTAGGTCATTGGTTCCATTATTGTATTGCTCTAACAACTGTCAGGAAGTTTTTCCTGATGGTCAGTTGGAATATGGCTTCCTGTAACTTGAGCCCATTATTCTGTGTCCTGCACTCTAGGATGATCGAGAAGAGATCCTGTCCTTCCTCCCTGTGACAACTTTTCAAGTACTTGAAGAGCGCTATCATATCTCCCCTCACTCTTCGCTTCTCAAGGCTAAACATGCCCATTTCATTCAGTCTCTCCTCATAGGGCTTTGTTTCCAGTCCCCTGATCATCTTTGTCGCCCTCCTCTGAACCCTCTCCAGTTTGTCTGCATCCTTTTTAAAGTGTGGCCCCCAGAGCTGGACACAGTACTCCAGATGAGGCCTAACCAGTGCTGAGTAGAGGGGAACTAGTACTTCACGGGATTTGGAAGCTGTGCTTCTATGAATGTAGCCCAAAAGAGCATTGGCCTTTTTTGCAGCCACATCACATTGTTGGCTCGTATTCAGCTTGTGATCTACAACAATTCCAATATCCTCCTCGCTTGTAGTATTGTTGAGCCCATCTTGTAACTGTGCATTTGGCTTCTTTTTCCTAGCTGCAGAACATGGCATTTATCCCTATTAAATTTCATTCTGTTGTTTTCTAGGGATGGCGGAGAATTTCTCCCCGAAACTTCGGGGGGCCGAGCGCCAACGTGTTCGGCCCCCCGAACACGTTTCGGGGATAAATCCTCCGAACCCCCACCCACCCCCCGCACCCACCCCCACCCCTCCCCGGGACGGGACTTACCTTTGCCGAATGTCCCTCCCGGCGATGGGTCCGGCCGGCGGTTCGGCAGCTGTTTGTGCGGGGCGGGAGCGGCAGCCGGTCTTTCGACCGGCTGCCGCCGCCACCATTCCAACAAAAGAAAAAAACAAACAAACGCCCCCGTGATAGGCTACGTGACGATTAACGTAGCCTATCATGGCTAGATTTGCAAAGTCAGCTGTGATAGGCTACGTCAATCGTCACGTAGCCTATCATGGGTGACTTTAAAAAAAAAAAAAGCGCGTACGGATAATGGCGGCCCCCATAGGGAGCCGCCATTCCCGTTCCTTATTTGGTCGCTGTAGTCTACGTAAAGATTTACATAGACTACAGTGACCAAATAAGGAACGCGAATGGCGGCTCCCTATGGGGGCCACCATTAGCGTACGCGCTTTTTTTTTTTAAAGTCACCCGTGATAGGCTACGTGACGATTAACATAGCCTATCACAGCTGACTTTGCAGATCTAGCCATGATAGGCTACGTTAATCGTCACGTAGCCTATCACGGGGGCGTTTGTTTGTTTGTTTTTAAACTTTCAAGTTCGCGGCCGGGCGAGGCGGGAAGCCTCCCCCCCAGCCTGAATTTCGTCCGGGGCGAGGCGGGAAGCCTCCCCCCCCGGCCTGAACTTCGCGGGGGGAGCAGCGAAGCGCCTCCCCCCCACCGCGAACAAGCTTCGGCGAAAGGTAAGGGACTTTCGTCCACCCCTATTGTTTTCTGCCCAGCACTCCAGCCTATCAGGATCACTTTGAATTCTGTTTCTGTCTTCCAGGGTATTAGCTATCCCGCCCAATTTTGTGTCATCCACAAATTTGATAAGCATTCCCTGCACCTCCTCCTCCAAGTCTTTAATAAAAATGTTAAAGAGCGCTGGGCCCAGGACTGAGCCTTGTGGTCCCGCACTCGTTACCTCTCCCCAGTTTGAGAAGATCCCACTGATAAGCACTCTTTGAGTCTGACACTGTAGCCACCTGTGGATCCACCTGATAGTTGTTTAATTGAGCCCACTTTGAGCCAGTTTGCTCATCAGGATATCATGGGGCACTTTGTCGAAAGCTTTGCTGAAGTCGAGGTATATTACAGTATGTCCACAGCAGTCCCACAGTCCACAAGGGAGGTTACCTGATCAAAAAATGAGATCAAATTCGTCTGACAGGATTTGTTCTTGACAAATCCATGTTGGCTTCGAGTAATCACGGCATTGTTTTCAAGGTGCTTACATCCGCTACGCTATTTGCATTCTCCTTATTTTGGCCGTCTTAGTCTACGTAAATATTTACGTAGACTAAGACAGGCCAAAATAAGGAACGCAAATGGCGGCAGCCGTAGCCGCCGCCATTTGCGTACGCGTGTTTTGTTTTGTTTTTAAAGTCAGACGTGATAGGCTACGTAAAGATTTACGTAGCCTATCATGGCTGACTACAGGGATGCAAATGGCGGCAGCTACAGCTGCCACCATTTGTGTCCCTGCTAGCCAGCAGCCGGATGTCCGGCTGCTGGCGGAGCCGGCCGGTGGCTCCGCGGAATCCCCGCGGAGCGGAGCTGGCTGGCCAGGATTCCAGGGGGAGGGACGGAGCGCCTCCCCCCCCCAGCGGAACCTGGCGGAGACAGTAAGGGCAATTTCGTACATCCCTAGAGGAAATTCAGCAACACAAGTCCAGAATCTCTTGGAGGGGCCATGTTTTGCAGAATTTGTCTCCCAACAAATATCGGGGAAATTGAAGTCCCCCATTATTACTACATTACTACTACTAATACACATCAACCTGTCCCAGAAGCGTTTCAACCCCAAAGATCTTCATTAGTGGGATACAAAGTGTTACCATAACTGTAACCCCAAAACATTCAGTTTTGTTAAATTAATTTTCAAAATCAGACCAGAAAATCACTCTTGTATAGCTTGTCTATTTCGTCTACTTCAGTCGGTTACTGGATACAGGAAGAGAAGGGAGGAACACTATTCCCTTCCATCTCATAAGCAATGGCTTGCATATACCAACCAGGAATTTGTCAGTGTTTGCTACACAAGCACTGATGTCCAGATTGGGTGCTCTGTCTTCCCTTTCAGTCAACAGAAATCTCTTCCCCCTCCCCTTTGTTGCTGATCCAGTGAAATTTTCATGGAACGGCAGTACTTCACCCAGAGCTGTAAGAATTCGCAGCATTTTTCACCAAGGTCTAGATCAGCTGTGCAGAAATGTCCCAATCTGGCCCTCTGAGGTTCCCCAAATGGCTGTACCCCCTTCCCCTGGGCCTGACCCTTTTCCTTGACCACCAATCGTTTGGTGGTTTCCCAGCTTTTGTGCAGTTTTTCCCCTGTTTTGAAAGGTTGAAGTGCCTCCGCTAAGGCTTAGTTATTGGCAGTAAGAGTTGTGAGACAAAATGGGCTGGTATATTTTGCATTTTGGCCATGCCCCTTTTGCTTTCAGCCCTGCCCATCCCTGGAATGCAGCCCCTGAGAGCTTCACTGAACTGGAATGTGGTCCTCAGGCTGAATGACGTTCTGCACCCCTGGTCTAGGTCTTTAGATCTAGACTGTAGGGAAAGGACAACTTTTGAGGACTCAGTTGAAAGAGTACTATATGTAGCTGACTTGGGATGCTACTCCCAGCTTGGTGTAAATTAATATAATGGCCCTGTGACCGATTGTAGTCTCCAATGATACCGGGAGAGGTATGTTTGTGTTCCAGCCAGGAAATTTTCCATGGTCCCAAATTGTTTAGATTTCTCAAACTCTGGATGGGAAAACACATGTAAAGTGTGCTCACCATTCTGTACGCTGCCTAAAGCAGATTCTGAATGAGCAATTTACTCCTCCTTAGTACTGTGAAAATAGTCAAAGCCCTGGCAATGCTTCTATAACAACCTCTTATAATTGCCTGGAAAAAATCCTCAGACAATGATGCATCCTTAGACAATTTTACAATTATAGACAACTGAACTGTATTTTGTCATAATATGTTAAACGCTGTTAGTGGCTAATTATTATGGATCACATTTGTATAGTA